>NW_026622750.1:1482500-2955000 GCF_028827035.1 Penicillium chrysogenum | reverse complement strand
AATCGTCATTTACCAGCATCCTGCAAAATAGAGCAGAATCGATTTGTCCTGCAGGCAACGACTTCTAATAAAACCAAGGCCCTTTGTGTATAATATATTTTCTACATAACTAACCAACCTCTCGCTCACCAAATCCTCACTCAAAAGGGTGTTTGTAAAGTAAGGATGCTGCACATACCTAAGCATCATTTTCCGGCTTCTTTTCCTGGAATTTCTCTGAAGGGCAACAGGCATGCGTGAAGAATGCAAGCCCGAAGATCCGGTACATCCCCCTTACTTCTGTTTATCAAACGGTACTTGACCTCACAACACAAACCTCGCGTGTTTGCTTGTCCACGGAAAATCAAATCTAGGGCCGTTTATTGAATTCGCTACACCTGGTGAGACCCGGCCTTCCCTAGCTCTCTCACTGCGGGATCCCATGCTACCTTTTACGTTCCGCTGTCAGCACTGGCACGTCTATAACACAATTTGGGGCCCATTGATTTGATGGGTCATTATCCACTACAGGCTGCTCGATAATGGAGACTGGGCTTAATGTGTTTCGATCGTGCACGGGCCTTTTCAATCCAAAGGAGGAGGATCTTTGTTGTAGTTCAGAGGGTCCCCGTGTGGCCGATCCAAAACCAGCTGGATATCATTCCACGGAACTTGATCCTGCAAAGCGGCATTTGTGGACTCCAGCTGCTGCTGCAACTCACAAATCTTGTGCCCGACCCGCTGACTGTCAGCTAATGCCGCATCTCTTGCTGCAATAGCCAGCTGCAATTTCGAAGTTTCTTCGGCTTTCTCCGCTTCAAGTTGTTTCAGCAACTGGCAATGCTTGTGTCCCTCCTCTTTTCACTCTTCCTGTGCTTTTTGAATCTCTTCCTCAATGATGCTAATCACCTGAAGACATTTCCTATGGGTCGCTTTATCATGTTTCGGCCTAGGCTTTCGTTTTCTCGTGACGGAGGATGCCTAGCATAGTCAGCACGGAGTACATCAAGGTATGCCGCCAGGGCAGTGTTGGCCATGGCGAAGCCAGAGAATATGGTGGAAGGTAGAGATTGGGTGCCCTATGCTTGCGCAACCCAGTCTCCGGTTTGTGAAGGTTCCGATCATCTTTGGATCTAGACCGGGTAGACCGAAGGGGATAACACGAAGGTGCAGCACGCAGCTGTACTTCGCTACAGTGGTCTGCCTGTTCCCGGAAAGCCTTGTGATTCTTTGCCATGCTAGGTGTGTTTGATTGCGGGATGAACAATGGCGCAACGGGACAGATGGTTAAAAGAAATGCTTAACAGTGAGTTTCGAGGAGTTGACATTATATAGGAATATGCGGAGACCCAAACGCAGGACTTGAAACCTAATAAAGCCGCTCTTACTCCTGCCCAGTAGGTGTGCCGAAATAAGGAGGATAATCCCAAGAATACTGAGCACTGGGCGTTAGCGCGAACGCACAAAGCACCTACCGCTCGATTATGGAAGGTGCGAGCAACAGGTCCGCACAAATATGTACGTCGGTGCATACAACCCTGGTCTCATGGTAGAAAGGACCAGAGCAGACATGGTAAGGATTTAAGGATATTGAAAGCGGGGTAGATATATAATCCAGATGGTCAAGATGATTCTCGGATGAGTAGAAACGGCACCCGAGATTTTGCTCCCGGACTCATAACCTGTTGTAATTCAGAGGTATATTCTTTATTATTTCGGAGGGAAACATGAGGCTATATATACAACGAGAAGATCAAGTTGGTTTCCAATCAACTTGACTCTTCGCATAGATAACTCGGGCTTAATCTCGATGGTGCGGCTTGGTTCCTGATCTGCACCGGCCTCATATCACAACAATAGGAAGATTGGGATGGTCGATGCGAAAGTCAATCTGCTCCCTGCATCAGAGCTATGGGTTGCTAGTGGGTTTTCCGGTCTGAGGGATAAAGTGACTGCTGCCAGCTACGTTCTCGCAGCGACGGTTACTCGAATTTGATTCAACCCTCTGGTACGGCTCATCCGCCTCGGGGTTGTAAATTCCTGCGAGCTTTCCAGCCTGAGGCACGAAAGTGGTACTGGCAGCGACATTCCCACGCTGACTGTTATCCTGATCTGAATATACTCTAGGGTCCAGCATGTTGGCGATTTTATTATCGTGACGACCGCCTTTGCCATAGTTGTGTGCATATCCTAAATGGGCGTCTGGAACATTGTGGCTTCCTGGGAAATTAATTGGACCTGATAAGTGGGTACAACAACTGAAGAAGCAGAAAGGGGTTACTGTACCACTGTCGACTCGAGGGTCGAGTTTATTAGCAAGCTTGGAGCGGTGAGGTCCGCCGTTGCTCGACTGTTCCGACATAGTGACTTTTGGTGCCCCGCAGTGGTTATCAAGACCAGATTAAGTAACTTTGCTCGTTCCCCGAGCGGTATCATGTATATATGTGTTCGTGCAAATCTTTTGCGGACTACGTAGTGGTGACGCAAATTCAAAGGAAAACCAGTGGGTGCTCATGGAAATCTAAACCCAACAGACTCGTAGACTATTGGCCCTAACGGACTTTCCTAGCCCACAAATAACCTTTCCATTGTATTCCTATTGTTGAACCATACGTATGTGCACCCTTGGTATTCAAACAAATTTCGAATATACAATAGTAAACGTACTTCTCTCGAAAGACTCTTGTGAATCGTGCCTTGACTGAGGGTCCAAAGCAATAGGAGAAGGCTGTCACTCAACCACATTCACGAATAGACTACTATCTTATGACTACATTTACCCCGTAAACAGGCATTTGTGTGTTTGAGCCGTGGTAAAATAAATGGTCTAACAATGACGCACGACATCATCTGCCAAGTTTAAAATATTTCAGGTAAGTATACAACAACTCGTCCGAATGGACCTCGCTGACTCGGATTGTACAACAGGAGAACACCCTCATATTTCTGTCACTCGAGTCGAATGCGAAGCGAAAGAAGTCTTGTCTGCTCGAGCTCCCCTATACTACTACGACCGCTTGCTTGGTCCGAAGTAAAAAGTGAACGTAAAAATGATCAATAGTCTTTGCTCGAAAGGCCGTTCCTATATGTAACCGCGAGGTAAGAATATCATATGCCAGGCTGTACCATAAAATGCTAACTTGGAAGATCCAAAGATTAAGAAGATCCGGGTGTAACCAAAACAGGTAAATACGGACTAACAGCCTAGTCTTCAATGATCTGACGTCACGTCCAAGATTTTTCTGAACTCCAATGCCAAGCTACGCCAATCCATATACCTACTATACTATGGTTCGATAAATAATCAATGTATTATAGAAATATATGCATTGCAGCAGCTTCAGTCACAAAACTGGTTCATTCCCCCATCATCTGAAGTTCTGTAAAGACCCAAATTGGACTCCCTAATAGCTATCGAAGACAATTTGCTGCACAGCAATGTTCAGCTTTGTTTAACTTATGCCGGACACATCTGGCAATTGACTGTACAATTCTTCCCTGAAATTGTCGACCAGTACTGTTCTTCCCTCAGGAACACTAAGTTTCCCAGTGTAGCAAGGGGTTATTTCTGGTGGAAGAGTTAGTTTCCATATGTAGGTAGATAGATATATGTGGAATGCTGAACTCACACCGCAGGCATTGCAGCTGCAATCCTTTGTGGAGCAAGTGCAGCTCTGGGGTCCAGCGCAGGAACACGTGGATCCGCAGTTGCAGGCCATATTTACAGAGTAATGGGTAGTGGTCGCTGAACCTATTGAATGATCCGAGAGCAATCTGATTGATGGTTTAGTCACAAAATGTCTGGGGACCTTGGGAGCCTTTATAACTTTCGACGTGCATGTAAAAGGGCGAAAAGGAAAGATCGGATACAGACGTCACCCGTGGTCATGAAGTGGCCTTGATTTACTACTGTAGAGAACAAGTACTAAACGTCCTCATTATAGAATAGGTAGTTGCGTCATCGGCCAAATGAACGGATAGCTTGCCCTAATTCCTATTTAGTTTATGTCATTGTCAATTCAAGGGCAATAGTTAGTCAGTCACTGTCGCTTACGTGCGAACACGCACCTGGCACACCTTGTCCCCTGGAACACTTGGCTGATTCCCAAGCTTGGTATCTATCCAAGATACCATACGTAGAATGAAGTCCTACCTGGCTCGATGCAGCGTATCACTTTATGTAGTACCATGGTCTCGGGTCCTCCACATTCAAATGCTAGCGAGAAAGAAGGTATAACTACGGAGTATCTCTAGGGACGAAGATGGATTGGCAACGCCGGGTATGTGGTCTGAAAGTCGGGAATACAATGAAAAACTACTCGGAGAATATATGTTTTATTTAAGGCAGATTGCTTCCAGAGGTCTGGATCAGACAGAGCCGTCGCTACCTGTTCAATAGTATCAGTACAGGACATTTGCTGGAGACCTGAGATGTTTTCGCGTAGTTCGCGCAGGGCACCAAGGCACAGATACTGGATATAGCTGGGGCCCTGAGATATTTTTGCGGAGTTTAGCACGAAATGCCAAAATAGGCGCCGGCAAAGGCCCACGGCCGCATCTCCCCCGGCCCCCGGGCCCCTTGTAAGAACCTGATACACTCTGAGCATTCGTTGCCCCGCTACGCCCAGCCGATGAATGTTGATGGTCCGTACTATGGTTACAATACTGGCGTGGATCCAGGAAGTCCCTCGGCAACGTGTATACCGCTCCGTTTGGCAGATCAGATTCGATTTGAACTAATATTGAACATAACGATTCGTACGAGTTCGGGCTCAAGACCGATTCGGATTCGATTCGAAGTTCGCAAAACTTTTTGTTATAAAGCTCCATTGGGATGGCGGTCAATCACGTCTGTTGTTCAAAGCGATAGCCAGAAATCAACACCTCATACAGTTAGACTAGTAATTAATTAACTAAACAATAGTTAGTTAGATGCAGAGAAAAGTAGACTAGATTCAGGCTGATATCAGAATTGAACAATCTGGCCTTAAGATTAAGAAGCTGTAGGTCAGTATCAATAGATGCAATTCTTGTCCAAAACCTTCATCCAAATATATATTATTCGACTCCTAAGGTTACTTCACAAATCGATAAACTTACATGTGGTCTGTTTTGCTTCAAATTATACTAGCGCATAGATTGTACTGGGACACACGTAATATATCAATATAGAGCCATAATAAGCATAGTCGCACATTGCATTTGATGAAGAGTAGATGGATAATCTAATCGGTTAGCGGAGACTCCATAGGAACTTTTTGGGTTGGGAATTCGGCTCCTTTCATGTCTTTTCGGCTACGTCTCTTCAAAGGAACCAGTCGCGCAGATGATAGCGCGAATCACTGTCGCCCCTGGCGAGCACGTCAGGTAACTGCTTTCGTCAAGCAGTTAGGACGATGGATTTCTAACTTCTCGTGGTGTCCGGTGTCAGTACCCTCTCATTCCGTGGGGGGAAGCCAAAAGAATCCGCGTGGGGTGAATAGGGGTCGGGCCGCAGAGTTTTCCGTGGTTGACGACACCCATTCCACCCCACACAAACGGAAAACGGGTTATGAAAACCATCCGACGACTGCCTACTCGACTCGTAGTCGAGACCGAAGCTGGACTTGTTCTCCAGTGGTTGTGGTATCGCCTAGGCAAGAGACAGGACACCTCTGAGCTTAAACACCCTCTGAAATTGCGAGACGCCAAGGAACTTGAATGAGGAAAATATCGAAGACAGCACACGAAATATGAGACGAACAAATGGAAACACATGAGATGACGTTGAGCGGCGAGGGGGAATACAACTGGTGGCGCAGCAGGTTGAGCAAGCCGTTCGGGAGCTCCATGGAATACCCTGGGTCGGAACCTCGTTAAAGCAAAGCTACGGGCAACTCTGACCAGGACATCCTGTGGTCTCTTCCAAGCGGGGTGCACAGTCTGGCGACGACCCTCGATGAACTCGTTAAGGCACAGCCACGGGGGCTCGACAGGGCTGCAAAACCAGGGACACAAGTTTTGTTAGTGAAGGACAGCTGGGGTATCCTGCAAGGTCAATGAGGATACTCCTGGCCACCTTTGCGAGACACGGTCGGCCGGTAGAGAGAGATCTCTGCCGGTAACGCGAAGTAGGGAGACTTCTTCCTGTGGGGCGTGGTACATAGTGGCCGTGACGGACGGGTCGAGAGGACCCGACGAGACTGTCTATGTGGCCCCAGAGGACGGACGCGCGTGTCGGTGTGCAAATAGACAGAAACAGCTACCTCACTCGCACTGACGACCTGAAATCTACCAGCCAAAGTGGTGTCGTCCTAGTGGGGCAGGTCCGACCTGTCTTTACTATCTCACTCGCACTGAGAACCTGCAGCTGGGCGATGAATGTGCAAACTTTTAGGTCGTATCAGCAGGAGGGTGTTGGCGGGGTGGTGGAGACCCAGTCGTTCCTGGAAACCAACTCGATCTCCTGGTATAGCGCGTGGCAAACCGGTCAGCCCCTTTGTATCAAGTATGATGTAACCGCCCAGGCTCGGTCCACAGGCACATGAATGACCTCAATAGAAATACAGTACTATCGCACATTCTTCTCCTACAGACCATTCAATTGCCCTACCTCAATATTTCCTCATCTACACCTCTCAATTATGGTTACATTTGTAACAAGTCAAATCATGGGCACGGCCCTTGAAATTACCGACAGGTACTCGGACGTGAAAGTACGAGGATTTGGCGCTGCTGGAGTGATATAGTATTGTCTCGGCCATCGCATAGCCTCCCCGATTGATTACTGACAATGATCAATAGTTTAGCGCACGACTTAATAGCAAACCAAACAATCGCCATAAAAAAGATAGGGAAGCCATTTGACACTACTGCCATGGCCAAGCGCACGTATCGTGAGGCTCATTTGTTAAGTAAGCTGCGACACGGTAACGTATGAGGACCATGAAGAGTTGAGATTGTGGTAGTGGAGACTAATTTCAACTAGTTAGTCAACATGAGAGATATCTTCATCTCTCCGTCAGAGGATCTGTACGAGTATCACTCTATATTCCGAATCGAGAGACCTACTGATGCTGTTGTATTGCAGCTATATTGTGACAGACTGTATGATGACAAATCTTCATCATCTTATGCGATCGACATCAAAGCCGCTGGAGGGCCAATTCGTCCAGTTCTTCACCTATCAAATGCTGGTATTTCTACCCGGATTATATAGCGGGAACGTGGCATCGCTGACTGACCCAGCGAGGATTGAAATACATTCATTCAGCCGGTGTCATCCACCACAATCTCAAACCTAGCAACCTTCTGATCAACCACAACTGTGACTTGAAAATCTGTGACTTTGGGTTGGCTCGAGAACAAGACCACCAGATGACCGGCTATGTCACCACGCGATACTACCGAGCGCCAGAGATCATGTTGTCTTGGCAGCAATATGCTAATGCTGTGGACATCTGGAGTGTCGGATGTATTCTGGCGGAGATGACCCTAGGAAAGGCTCTCTTCCCCGGAAAGGACCAGGTGCACCAGTTCACCCTAATTACTGAGCTCTTGGGGAAGCCACCAAAGGATGTCATGGAGAGAGTCTACAGCAAGAATGTATGGTGGATTGCGCAGCCGAATTAGGGATGGATAAATGCTGACAGCAAATTCCAGACGCTGAAATCCGTTGAATCTGTACCAGAAGTAGAGACACGGTACTATATATATTATGATGTTGTTTATACAGATAAAAGTCTGTACAGCATGTATTGTGAGATCAAAAGTAATATGTGAAAATACTATGAATGTGAAAATTCCAATCTTATACTGCAGCGAGTAAAATGAATGTTTTGTCTGATCTATTCATACATGGAAAGAAGCATCTATTTATGCTTCTTTTCGTATACCTCCATCATGACAGACCTGAAAGACTCGGTGAGAGTAAACAACATGGACTCAATGACAACAACGCAGGAATATGCAAAAGAATGACTGAAAGCAGTCTCAATTGAAATGTTTAGGCGCCGATGTAGTGAGATAATGATCTGTATGCTGAGAGTAGCAATGTCATGATCAAACTGCATACAGCATAGGAATCTAGGCTTCTTTTGGACGGAGCCTGGATGCCAATCCTGCATAACAGAGATCTGCAGGATACCCCACGAATTAGGGTTAGCGTTGTAACGATGAAAATGGCCAGTATTAATGGAAATTAACTGGGATTTTCAACATATGACATGTATAGTAGATCAGAGATAGTTGCCCTTTCGGCTTAGCCGCCGGGCGTTAATAGATTGTGTGTGTGTGTACCAGAAGTAGAGCGTCGCTCGCTTGCATCTAGCCTTGGGATGCTGATCCTCAAGGTACGCCCTTCCGTCCTTGATCGATCTATCACCTCTGTTTTAAAGATACTCATTTGCTAGCTGTTGATCTTCTGGAGAAAATGCTCAATCTCGACCCACAAAAGAGAATTGCGGCAGCGGATGCCCTAACCCACCCATATTCTTGACCTACCAGGACTCCGAAGACGAGCCCGTCTTTGTTCAGCAGCTGGATTGGTCTCTGTTGGATTCCGACCTATCGGCAGATAAACGAAAGTCCATGATGTACGATTTCCCCTTGTCTGCCTTATGTATTGATTTGGACTGATGGTTTGAAGGTACTTTGAGATTTTGGATTATCATCATGGTGCCTGCGGTTGGCAAGACAATGACATCCCTGCCACCACGGGACACATTGAAGATTGGTTGAACCAAGAGAAGATAGTGGGAACGTATTAGAGCTGGACCGTTTGGCCTCCCGTAAAACAAATGCAATCCCTCCAGTACAATATACTATGAACCAACGTTTGTGTTGTGTTGGCTTATTTAGATGTCAAGCATCGTTGCACGATAACTATCATTGTCATTGACGAAGATCTGATCAGCTAACTCTCGATTACCAAACCAGTATACCGGAAAAGTTCCTCTGTGCTTTGTTTCCCGCACGAAATGATCTGAACCCACTTTAAGAACGGCAACCCGTCTTACCGCTCCGCACGAATTTTCGAACTGTTCGAAGTTCGCGGATTCCCTCGAATCGAATCGAATTCGAACCTTGGTTTCGGGGCTTCGAATCTATGGTCGATTCGATTCGACAAAATTCGCGAATTTCGAACAGGTTCGCGAATCAATATCTAGCTTTTTTAGGGAAAACGGTTTGTGAAACGAGTTTTCGAAATGCCCGGTCCCCACAAGAAGACTTCTGCAAATTTGGTCTAGAATATCAAACGCATGTATGCCCGAAGAAATCATTACTATAGAACTATTCAGACTTCCAACGTACCCCTCTTTCAGCCTTATTAGGGCCCCAAGAGTCTTGCCTTTCATAGAGAAACGTCGAATTCCCAGTACATCTCTACCATCATTGAATAATCTCTCGACATCTACCTCTGCTGCCGGTATAGCAAGACGATCCTGTGCTACCTTAGCCGTACAACTAAATTCAAGCCTGTTGGCCTTCCACCAGCTCCGTATAAACTCCGTCTGGCTCTGGCTTATATCAAAGCCAGTGCTGATTGTAGGAGTACCGAAATACTGGTCGATATCAGGCTCAGCGACGTTGTACTGTGTAGGCTGAAAGGCCTCCAGAAACCTATACTCGAAGCTCTTGTAATTGGTGCTGCTTGGAGCAATCGATGCAGGCTGTTTTGGGGTGGGATATGCTTTCTTCAGAAACGCCCTGATGCGGTCGATAATCTTCTCTCCATCGGGTAACGTTTTGAGCCACTTGGTCTTGATTCGAGGGTCCAGAACGCTTGCGATATAGTATATATCGTTCTCTTTGACGCAGTCGTGGTACTTCTCCAGGAGTGAGATGCCATCGGAAATAGGAACCGCTATTGCTGGCGAGACCTTCGCCCACTCGCCTCGTCGTTCCTTGATAGCGAGAAGTATAGAACGGAGCTCTCCAAACATACGCTCCGCCATATGGATTGAAGGGCTATCTCGAGAGACGTACTCAGTATATTCATTGAAGGGGGGTCAGGATTCTCTTGATATCCGAGAGCTGTCTCCAGTCGTCAGGTGTGAGACGCAAGGCTTCAATATCTGGGTCATCGTTGACTGTATCTTCGAGCTGCCGGCGACACTCTTCAGCTCTCACAATCATAACAAAGGTAGAGTTCCATCTAGTATCAACATCGTAGTTGATAGCTTTTGTACAGCCAGGTCGATTATCCCACTTCTGTATTCGCTGAGGAGATCGCGCAATCCAAAGGACAAGTAGTCGAAGCTTTGCAATAGGCGAAGTAGGAGCGTTGACCGTCTTCCAGCTCCTCTTAGCAACATCATCAAGGAGATCACAGGCTTCCTTATGCGAACTAGCGTGTAGAGACCTCAATGTAGTTTTCATAACCAAGTTCAAGATGTGAGCAAAGCAGCGGACTTGGGAGTTATGGGTAAATTTCATCGTCCCTTCTCGGATAATGGTCTCGGCCAGGTACCCGTCGTACCGCTGAGACAGCTTTTGGTAAAGATATCGGTGTAGGGTATCGTTATTAGATGCGTTGTCAGCTGTAATTGTCATAACTTTATCAGATATATGAAACCTTTCGAGAACCGTCGCAACGATACGAGCAAGGTTATCTCCAGAGTGGCTGCCTTCGATTTCAACGAACTCAATACAAGCTCAATATTGCTGGAAGGCAGAGGACATCCAGTGAGCATTAACGGCTAGCATTGCTAATGAATTTGACTTGTCCAACCATCCAAAGATAGCGCAATTGAGGATGCTGAAGACATTAAGATTCGAAGCTCACTGTCAAGAGCATCAAGCCGAAGACATAATCGACGCGACACAGTATCCGCACTTGGTACGGAGACCTGAAATCCTGCAGACCTCAACATAGCCTTGAATGAAGGCTGTTCGACGCATGTAAACGGTTGGCAGGTTGATACAATCAAATTCAAGGCAGCTTCTTCGAATGGGAGCTTCTTTTCCTTAGAAATCCATGAGCTTAACGGACCTTGGCACCCTGAATGGCCGTCCTGGAAGAGCTTGTGTGTTTGCTGCAGGTGCTGTTTCAACGCTGTGGTTGAAGATCGCAGATTCGATGCAAATCAAAAGAATCGGCAGGTGGATGGCGACACAATACACAGGTGTTTAAGCTCGGACCGCTCCTTATTTCCTAATCTCCAAGTACCAGATTCAGGTGTAGTAAGGTAGTGTTTCCAAACCCAGCTCCGCTCTTTCGACCTAGTCTCATCTTTCTGCTTGATTTCGATCCTCTCTACCTCGCATTCGACCTGAGATATTGATTGCGAAGGACGTATATCCCTATCAAGATTCGATAAACTCATAGAGACATTGCTGGGAGCTGTAGGAGAGGTTGAAATCGGAGGAGTCGGCGACTTAACGGCGGACCGGACCGCCATCTTATTTCGGGGAGGCTGAAGTGGTATATCCTCTGCAAGGAGGCCATATTTATTAAGCGCCGCATAATCGCGTTTATTCTTCCTAGTATTAGGACAGTCAAATGTTGTAGCAAGTGGAGAAGTCATCTGTAACGTTATATTAGTATTTTAAGCTTGTGTCTTGATCGATCGCTTACCCTCGGGCACCCTGAAGTGACGGTTTTTAGTAGCTTTTGAACCCGATTTGGATGTTGTTCTTGGTAAAAGCACGTATGCGCGAAGACACGTTCTTGTGGAGTCTCCCTAACCCGATTAGACTATCTATCCACTCTTCATTAAATGCAATGTGCAGCTATTCATATTATGACTCTATATTGATATATTACGTGTATCTCAGTACGAGCTATGGGCTAGTATAATTTGAAGCAAAACAGACCATATTTACGATTATCGATTTGTGGGGAAACCATATGAGCCGAATGATATATATTTGGATGAAGGTTTTGACCGAAATTTGCATCTATTGATACTGCCCCGCAGCTTCTTAATCTTAACCCCAGATTGCTCAATTTTGATATCAGACTGAATCTAGCCTACTTATCTCTGTATCCAACTATCAGTTAACCAATTATTAGACTACCTGTATGAGGTGTTGGTTGCTGGCTATCTTACTGAACAACAGTGTGATTGACCGCCTTCCCAATGAAGCTTTAGAACAAAAAAGTTCGCGAACTTCGAATCGAACACGAATCGGTCTCGAATTCGAATTCGTACGAATCGTCATTTTCAGTATTAATTCGAATCGAATCGAATCCGCCAAAAGTTCGATTCGATTCGATTCGTGCGGAGCGGTAACTCAAATTGAGCGTTGACAACGTTTGGCCAAGCTTCAACGGGTTGACGGATCATCCTACCGTGACCTCGCTTTCTGCAGTCTAGGCGGACAGACCCACAGCTCAACACAAACCAACACAACACTAAAGCGAGGCCAGAAACAAAGGTCCATGATTCCTAGGGATGGAATTGTAGGAGCTTTTCGGTGATCCAACGTTGAGTCGCCAACATATGAGGTGACTAGGACAAGAAATATGTGCCTGTCATTGCGGATTGAATATCTCCCACAAAGCCTCAATTTAAGAGGGACGTGAAGGATTCAACAGTCAGCCAACGTTGCTTGACCGACTCAGCACCCCTTTCTCTCAGCACCACTCTTACTCGCCTCTCTCGCTGGGCATCTAAAGGCACCAAGAATGTCGCTGCAAATAGTTGCGGTAAAAGGAGACGTGGGTTTCAACAGGCCTCAATTAAGAACTATGTCTTTCAACACTTCCAACCAGGTCGGTGAGTGACAGAAGCCGAGAAACCTATAAATATGTCCTCTACCCCTGCAGTTGCTCTACGATTTATTCACTTGATTCTGCAGAGTCGGGCAGGCTTGTGTCTGACGCACTCGGTAAGTTCTCCCCTTTGATCGAGTACTGGAATTTATACCGTACTGACATTTATAGTATACATCGTGGACCAGCAAACCAGACAGTTCTTGTACTGTAAGAGACGTGGTTCCAAGCAGATTCACTGCCCCATTTACGCCAGCCGATCGGAGATACGAGATTCGGATTAGCTGGTCAAGGTGTCTATGCGAAGACGTCTCTGCTATAGCGAGCTGATCTACTGTCGCGGCTCTGGTTGACCACAAATCTGAAGTGCAACTGCTCACACTGTAGGTATATGGGCCCACAAATCCTTGAAACTGCACTGACCCGAAAGACGCGGGACAGCCAGATCCGTGGACGTTCGAACACAATGCACCAGGGCAAGGGCCACAGCTTCTTGTGGTCTCTTCATCCCTGGTGTTGACCATCAGAACATGTGAGTTATGGGGTTCCACGTTGATCTACTGGCTAATAATTGCCAGTGAACCTTTGAGAGCTCACCAGAGTGGCCCTGATAACCCTGTACTACCGTCAGTGCTCCACGCAAAGCCATGGCTTACACACTATTCCTAGCCCCGTCGCTTCGAACAATGCAGCATGTCCTAGGTGGAAGATCGCAAACCAAGGTAGCGAGTCAACAACAGGGTGCGGCCATCCACGTGTGAACTTCGTTGCATAGAACCTTGAGACTCCTATTTCCATGCTAAGGTGAGTGAGATCTAACGCCTACAGCAGCGCTGTGTCTGATTATCCGCGCCAAGCCTTATTCCCCTAACCACGAACACCACTGACATCTTCACACTATTGTAGGGGCACCCCATCATCGACAGTGAAATATACTGTGGCGAGTGGCCTATTCCGCCAGATCGAAGATAAGAAGGTGGCGGCCGACGAGCGTGCTCCATCGCGTCTTCCGCCCTCGTCCCCACCGCCTTCGCACTATTGTGGAGTCCTGAACCTCTGGCATCGCGACACATTCATCCACCATGGAAGTGCAATGTTTATCGCAAGTGGGTTCGTAACGCGCGTTTCCTGTCTCAACAAATTGTCTTGTGCATCCCAGGGCGGCTTTTTTGAAGCGAGTGCAGATTGCGATGAGCTTGAATGCGATGTGGCATGGCTGGTGACTGCATTGCAGAGAGTTGTAAGTGATCTAGTTGTGAAGCCGATATAATCATTGCGCAAACTGATTGTCCCGTCTCAAGCGCACTTTGGGATTTCCATGAACAGGTACGCTACGACAACTCGTCCAACTAGATCAATCCTTGCTGACTCGGATCGTACAACAGGAGGACACCCTCATTTCTGTCACTCGAGTCGAATGCCACGCGAACAAATGTCTTGTCTGCTCGAGCTCCCCTATACCAATACGATCGCATGCTGCCTATCCCTTCCACATGACTACTATCGACGATGAGTCACCAGAAGGTTCGTATCGACCTCGGCCTCTTTCTCCCTTTCTCCCTATAGGTTCTGTGTATCAGGTCATTGTTCGATCTGTCTACCTGATAAGACCTAAACTCCAATGAACGTATACCACTGCCCCACTCATACCTGTGGCTAAGCATTCAAACCTTCAAACCCCTTCAAGCGGCGTAGGCCATATAATCTTACCCGCGAAAGAGTCATGCCGAACATAATCAAACTTCCAGCCATAAAGATCGCAGGGAGATGCAAAATATACAAACGCATTTCGGGCTCATAGAAACCCTTATTTCTCCTAGAGAAGTAAAGAATAGAGCGGTCTCCAAGTAACCCACCGTAAAAGGCACCGATGAGGTTGCCAATAAACGGACCAAGACTCATGTACCCGATCTGCTCAGGTGTGAAACCGTATGGGGGCAATGGGTAGACCAGCGCCATAACGTTCGCAGTGATAGTCAGCCACACCACACCGGAAGCATACTGAATTCCAGTGAAGAACACAGTTGGGAAGCTGAACAACACGTAGAAGGAAGGGGCGGTAGAAATAAGGCCACATGGGCTCGGGGGAGGGAGACCATAGGGCGAGACGCTTTCGCCACGTATTCATAGGAATACTGAAATTTAATTCATGATTAAGGCTGTTTGGCTCGACTGAAAGAGCAGCTTTTGTGTCCGACTTCACGGCGGATTTGTGGATTGGATCGGCAGGAACGGAAAGGTCCCCTTCAGTGTCTTGGCCGGCTCTTGGTTGCCCATTCAGGACCGGAACATATTTTGTCTCTTCATAGAGGAACAGAAACACAAGGAAGAAAATCGCGTTAAAGATTCCCAGTGTTTGGTACGGCCACCGCCATCCTTGCCTTGTTGCCTGCGCTCCTGCTGCCATGGGCGTCAAGAAACTCTGTAGAAGTTGTTAGCAAACTTTTCTATGAACAGAGGCAAAGACGTACCCCGATCATGACCATAGCCATATGTAGACCGTTCATACTTCCTCGATGGTGCACGAAGAATAAATCTGAAATCTGCAAGATTCGAGTAAATGGTCGGTGCGTCAAGATTCTGGAAAGGACTCATACTGTGATCTCCACGATAGCCTCATTGGTAGCACCAGCCAAGCCCTGAAGCAGATTTGTAATGTAGAGCTCCGCAAGACTATCAAGTCTGGATGTCCAAAAAGATGTGGCTAACATGATAGCAGTGGAAACAATGTACACCGGTCGCCGGCCGTATTTCTTAGCCAATGGGATGAACAATACGCAGCCGGTTGCTAAACCAGCAAAATTGACCGACATGGCTTGGTTTAGCTGTGTATAAGCGACATGGAGACTAAGGACCATTTGTTGCCAGAAGATTGCTTGAATCGAGAGCCTGGATTAATAAATATCGTGAACGCGGGTTGGAAGGATATATATGGGGTACAGCTTACGCAGTGAAGACAACAATTGTCATTCCCAACACGATAGTGAAGTTCGCGGCTTTGCGAGTTACGCTCCAGTTCTACGCCGCGCAGGAATTAGGTTAAAATAATCATCCAAAAAGAGGTGCACACCACGAAGCTGACTAAGGGTTCATTGGGATCATTAGAAGGGACTGGATCGAGCATGACAGCCCGCTGGCCATGGAGATCCGATCCATCTTCTGTTCAATCTAGCGAGTGATGGATCCACACACTCAGACCTCATCCACTGTACCTGAAATTAGATGGAATGTTCCAGGAGGAAGAAAGCCGCCTCCCACAGCAGACGATCCGTCAATATTGATATGAGGAGCAGCCATTGTTCCAGAATAGAATGAAATCAACTTGGGGGGGCAATGGGATACACTGGCGAGGTGGAGGGATATTTGGATATATTCCCCAGTTTTCGGACTGCCCTTAGATTGGTCCACATGACGGACGTTGATATCGCTCTGCGCCACCGTGACAGGGGTACGCAAACTGACAATCCTGATAAGGCAGCCAACCCCACAAGGACGGAGATGGCAGTTTATCTCGGCTTCGAAAGTGCGGAGAGAGTTCAGTCTCAATCCAAGTGGGCGTTCCAGCGCCACTTCATTTTAGTCATTTTAGTATGGGGGGTCCGCCTTCCTAATCCGGTATATATCCTCCAGATAAGAGAGATGCTTGCGCTAGCACTTACGTTTAACCCTTTACGTATGTAAGATGAGTTACCATTCGTGCCCTATCATGGCATTTGGTAATTTATAAGCGATTCCGAGGTGATGGACTTCGGGAGACCTAGTTTTACATGGAAGGTAGACGCTCCTTCGCTCTTGGGCCCTTGGATTCCGGATGATTGCCAAGTGGAAGATGGCGATGCGAGAAAGATAGCAGCTTTTAAATTTCCACTTTGGCCAATTTTTCAGGTGGAACCTCCGAGTCAGCAGGGGGCAGACTTACATTAATCTCTGCCTGTACCCAATAATATAAAAACTATGGCACTCAGTACTATCTACTACCTATCATCTCCTCTTGAGCACCGAAGGAAATTTTCTCTGAGGCCGTGTCGAAACAAAAGATGATGGTAACTCTTTTCCCCGTCCAGAATGGTTTGTGGCCCCTTCAGAGAATTCATTGTCAATAATATCTTTTGGCTGACACGCAAACAACAAAGATCGATCGATATCGGTCGTTGCGCGAACAGTGAACGCGGCCTTCTCATCTGATCCCCTGATACAATGGCTCCGACCGAGCGCGACACCATGGGTTTATCAAGACGCATTGGCACACAGATGGCAATATAGGACGGTGCAGAATGAGATATCGGAAGGCATTGTTCTTCAGTCAGCCAGTGTCGGCCAGATAGCCCAAGAATATCCACGTAAGAACAAGAAGATCGAGCCCTCAGACGGTGCTGTTGCACCTGAAAAGATAGCTCAAGTGTCCGCTTTCGAGGATCCGGATATTGCAGCCAACCAGAGAGAGGCTGGTGCTGTGGTGTTCTTATATCCTCCAACAGAACATCTTCCGTGGTCGCTCTCCTCAATGTGGCTTTCTTGGAAACTGTGGCTTCTGGAACTATTCAACCCGGTCAAGGACACATCGTGCAAAGATGAGGTAAGAGCCCCGAGTTTCTCTGTTGAACAAAATACCGGTGCTGATTGATACTTCTGAATAGCGAGTGGAGAAACTTATGTCGAGACACGTGTCCGGGAAAAAGCTCCTCCAGGCACAGTACCCCAAGCTATGGTATCTGGAATTGATTGCTGTATATCCATCACTGCAGTCACGCGGACTAGGAGGTAGCGTGATGAGGGCTATTCTTGAACAAGTTGCAGGAAAACTCGGTCTTCCTTGAGTGCACCCGGCAGGAGAATATCGCCTTCTATGAGGGGTTCGGTTTCAAAATAATGGAGGAAGTGGAGCTCACGGACACCCCGGCGCATTCAGACAAGGATGGAAAACTCAAGTATTGGGTGATGGTACTTGAAACAGATAGTAGACAGTAAGCTAGAGTCAACCTGGAAAGAAACAAGAAAACAAATTACGAACGCCGCCTTCCCACCCATATCAAGTGTCAAGCATAACATAGAAATAGAACAGCAGACAAGATGTAAGTTCCTTGTGGTATTCACAACAACTCCATTCCAATACCTCTTGCGCAGGCCAGGTCATTTATATCAAGCATAGAATCGTTGAGGTGCCATACATCTTGCAAAATTTCAAGAAGCATATCATTTTGACGTGATCCCAGAGAGCATCTGCGAATGGTTTCCTGCCACTGCCGATTCTGAGGCATGACATTAACTTCTAGTCCGGCAACATCAATCGGGAAAAGAATGGAGTTCTTCATGAAAGTGTCCTTATCCGGGCGCTCCAAGCACCCCAGGCGAAGAGCATCCACATTGGCGAGAACGCGAGCTACGAGCGTACTCGAGTCTGCCGGACACGAGCTTGGCTGCCTCCACGTCGAAAGGCTCTGAGGGCTACCCGACAATCTTTTTCTCTGGTGGATGATCAGAACCCCCGCTAGCCGATATGCTTCCCATAGGTAACACTGCAAAAGATTCCCCGCTTCCCCGGTCCAGTCCCAGAAACTCTGCTCTGTTGTATCTATATCAATCCCGGCTAGTAGGTCCAACAGAGAGCGCGGTAAACCAGTCACTGGCTCGATGTCGTGCCTCGGACCTGCCGTCTGGCAGAAGCGGCGCCAAATACCGATGGAAGACGTCTGGCGCCCTATAGCGAGACAGGGTATGTCTATGACCCCCATGACCTCGAGGAAATGCGCGCGAAATGGAGTAGGTGCTGCTATGTCAGCAGAATGTTCTGGACTACAAATTTGCTATTATACATGCTCTTTTATATGCATTGCCCACGGCAGCCCATGCATCAACTGTGCAAGTAGAGAGGATAGGTCAGCCCTTCAAGCTAACTCGGTATTTGAAAACAGGAAGACTTTAGGTCACTCACACCAATGCTACACAGTAGAAGCCCTGCGGTCAGTGTTCCATCTGATAGCGTTGTGGAGCGAGCTAGTTCAAATCGAAATTCTCGCAACGAAGTATCAAAGTATTCGAAGAATTGAGGTGTCCGATTGGTAGATAGGGAGAGTTGGAAAGTAAGACAACTATTGTACAAGGCATTGGACTCTTGACACAGTCCAGAAGTCTAGGCTGTAGCATGCTCTGTGGTGCTGCGATTGAATGTAAAATGTTGATTCCGTTGTTCAGAACTTGTAGATTTCATTTCAGTATACGGTGAGATCACGTCGTTTCTGTTCAATCTCACATTTATTGAAAAGAATCTCATTTTGCTCCGATCGCTGTCTCTTGGGAGTAACATTATTCTCCAACTGAGCCAAAATATCAAGGAACCCTGCAGGCAACTCGTCAAATCTGTCACAAATGGCCATGGGTATCTTTGACAGACCATCATCCCTCTGGGTCTGAGCTTGGGCCTCGAGCCTCTTCCTCTCTGTCAAATCTCTTCGTCTTCCCTTTGGCCTCGGGAGTACATCCTCTTCCAAGGGCTTATCGGCGCCGGTAAATCGACCACGGGAGGCAGCGCCGCTACCCAGCGCAGTCGTATCTCGTAGCCCTCACAGTCCACTCCACGCTGTGCACAGTTCCGGCATGTTGGGTGAGAATTATCGCAGCGGCGCCGGCGGCGCTTGCAGGTCCAGCACCCTTAATAGCTGCGGGTCGACATACCGAATGCAGGGAGAAGTCATTCGAGCATTATGGGCGGGTGAAATGGGCTAGGCGACATAGGAAATGCGGGGGAAGTGGGACGGTTGAAGACCGCGCTGATAACCGGCGGATATCCCGAGGTCGGGTCCGACTGCCAGATTGGGGAGATAGGCAGATAGGCAGATAGTTCTCAACTATACTCAAAATATACTTAACTGTAGACATTCCGGGTGGGCCTTGTCCTGGTAGGCTTGTTATCTGTTACCTTATCTTCCAATGTCTTTCCAAACCCCTATATCCAAATGCAGGACCACCATTCCTGGGCTAGGGACCCTGGACGGTTTGCAGTACGCCAATAGCGTCCAACAGTTCTGCGGCATTCCTTATGTAAATCTGCCAAAGCGCTGGACACGATCGACTTTGAACACTTCGTGGAATGGGAGCCATCACGATGGGACTGGGGGTGGGGGAGAGTTGGTTCTCGGGTACGTACGCTATCAGTGGTTCACTGTCAGACGTTAGCTAGGACAGTAGATCGGCGAGACATTTCTTGACTCACATGTTCTATATTCTGAAGGTCAAGGCCATGGATGAAGAGACGGCAAGGAGCTGTGGCCCTTGCACTGGTGCATTGTGGTCGAATGTCCACGGATCTGGTTGTCCTGTGTCTTTCAAGTCACTGCAGTTTTAAACAGGATTTGTGGGCTTTCACATACCTACAGTATGAGCAGTCGCGCTTCAAATTTGAGGTACATCCAGAGGCGCGACAGTTGATCAGCTCAGTCAGCTGCTATAGCGGAGACATCTTCGCATAGACACTTTAACTAGCTAACCCAAATCTCGTATCGTTGATCGGCTGGCGTGAATGACGCAGTGGATCTGCTAGGGATCACATCTCTCACAGACACTGTCTGACTTGCTGGTTGGTCCACGATGTATCCTATAAGTGTCATTGCGGTATAAATTCCAGTACTCGATCAAAGGGGAGAACTTATCGAGTGCGTCAGACACAAGGTGGATATTTTCATTGCTAGAACATCGGCAACGGCTTGAATCCGGATGAGTCTGGCGTCAAAATGTAGCGCGTATCACCGGAGGTATGCACGCTATGCGGCCCGCAGCGCACAACAAATAGAATATTCGGTGGGCTCTCAGCGCATTTCCTTGATCTGTCGCGTGCTCTCCAGTCAAGCTCAGACCTCCCTCGCTACCGCGTGGACACCAATGGCTGGTAGGTAAGGCCCATATGATGACTATGGTAGATTACTGAAATTCCGTAGCATTACCATTAGCATTATCGCTCGATTAGCCATTTCCTGAGGCGCACCCGGTGGCAGGTGAGGCGCCACTTATGCACCTGGAGTCAGTCGTCCCGGGACCTGGCAGCGAACCCTGGCCAGTGACCTTCTCACCGCGGGCCATGGACTCCCGCAGACTGTTCGGCACGAATCTAAGTTTTCCAAGCCAGTTCCAACCGCCGGTGCCTCTAGATCCCAATCGGTGGTCGAAGACCCCCACTCAGTCACTTTCACGTCAGAGTGAGACCTTGCAAAATATGTTTGGCTCGTTCCAATTATGTAGGTATCACTGGGTCCATTTTGTACATAACTGAACCCGAGACGGGCTGCACACGATGGGGTCTTGCGTGTCCAAGCACATCGATGGAGATAAGTTAGAGCAGCTTACTCATGTTTTGATGGTGGCTGGTAGCACCTGACAAAAGGGCAAGACTGTCTTCAGTTTCTTCAAGGACTGTCCTATGTCCTACTTTTTCGGCTCAGGAATAATATAATCGGCTTCGGAGCTCAAGAGAAATTATCCCAGGGAAACAGCTTCTACTTTTAAGCCCTGGTATTTAGGGTTGGAACATTGTAAAACAGGCGCCAATTTCATTTTTTGATTTCTTCACTGGATCACTTGTAATCACTCAATATGTTATGCACAAAAGTCTTTGGACCAAGTGATAACATCGTAGGAAGCACAGCTCATGACCGAAAGTCCAGACGGTTGACGGATCCAGCCGACAAGTATGGGTCATCGTCGACTTCGATAATGCTCGTTCCAACAGTTGAAGGTTCTTCCGTGGCCACGGCAGCTACTCTAGCGAAGCGGGTTGCGGTCGAAGTGAAGGTATCTTCTTCAGTCGTTTGATGCATTTTCTGCTCTGTCAGGCGCCGAAGCTCATTGCTGGCCGTTTCCAGAAGCGTTTTGAGATTCTTCACCGCACTGTCGATTTCCGAAACACAGTCGCCTGCTCGCAGTGCCTGATATGCTGCTGTCTCACAAAGCTTATGAGCCAATTCCAATTGATTATCCGCGAGGTCAATGACTGGCGTTTTCTGGGCTTTCCTGGAGCCAGTGAGCCTGATGCCGGATCCGGTTTGTATGTGGCGGACTAAGTTTGACGCGACTACTTGTGACTTGTCCGATTCTCCGAATCTATGATTCACCAAACAAGAAGTTTCGTGAATTGTCTTTGGGAGAAAGCGCGTCTGCAGCATCGACATTTTCGCTCGTCGTATATTGCTCCTGCAGATAACAATATTCCGGGCGACCTCTTCAAGCACCTTCTGTGTATGGCCGTCATACTCGATAATGGCCTTGTGTCGCTTATTTACTAAAGTGAAGGGCTCGTTCCGGCGAATAGGCAGTTCTTCGTCCGTGTGTCGCTTGTGTCCAGAGCATTGGATTGGGCTCATTGGGTCTTTTGCCTTCGCGACGTTATTCTCGAATTTGGAAGGATTTTGTCTCTCGCCGATGCGTACGACCTGGTTAGCTTGTATGGGTTGCACGAAGCTGTTCGTAGTATATCGCGGCTTGAGAGATTCCTGTCGGCGACAGGCTTCGCAGTGTTCGGTATGTTTGGCATACGTGTGAGCAGCGAGGTCTGTGATACGGCTGATCAACGCTGGTAGGTTGACTTGAAGGTAGGCGAAGGCTTCCACCGTATCCATCTGGGTCAGAGCCATAGCAGCAAGGCCCAGTAAATGACTTAGTGGGTTCAAGGCCGTCCGTAAAGCTTTAAGTCTTGAGTACGAGACATCGACAATCTTTATACAAGCATTTCAGGATGCTCTGCATCTTGACTCATGCTTCCCACCCAGATGAGCAAGGAGGAGAATGTGACCCATGGCCAGAAGAACCCCAGCTTGCATGTCGATCAATGCTTAAGGCTGGGGATAAAGCCAGGGTGGTAAAGAGGACCGGGAAGGGATCGACAAATTTATTTGGAATTGTAGGTACATCTAGGTTCCACCAACATTTTGCTTAGTTTGCATTTTTTGTTATGTTTTGTTATCTTAGTCAGAACTCTATATAAAATGCTAGACATAGTGTATAGAACTACAAATTCCTTTAAAGTGTGCTAATTAATCCATACTTCATTGTACCGACAGATCTTGTCCGCATGGATACTGCAGTGGGACTGGGTATACAGATATTCCACATGTGTTTCTTAATGTAATCAGAGATCCCTAAATTGCCAGAGACCATGAGGTGTTCTTGCAGCTGAGTAGTCACTATATTTCGTACCCCGGCATCGTTCGCACTAGCATGAACACCCCAACTTGTCGAACAATGAATCTCTATTTTTTTGTCCTGCAGTATGGTGCACGAATTTTCTGAATGCGCAGGGCATCGTTCGGATTGAATTAGAAACAGTTACTTTTTTTCAATGCCGCTGCTGCTCTCCGAACAATAGTTCTCTTTTTTTTTTTTTTCTTTGGGAAAAGAAAAAGGATCATCCACCAAAAACATTGGGATTTTCCAACTTTCATTTTCCAATTTTTGTGATTTTTTCGTTTAGATTTGCCATTGCACCAAAAAGGGCGTCTCGCAGATAGTATCCACTCTTCGTTGCTAGCCATTGGCTATTGTGACGCATTACTCCCGGGGATCAACGGCCCCTCTTTTCCGACGGAACCTTTGTCCTTTCTTTTCCCAACCCATTCGCGACAACAATCTCCTGGCTACGAATTCACGGCATCACAATAATACTGATCGCCCTTAAACCCCTCAACCACGACAAACTGTGGTTTGTTCCCAGCTTGTTCGGGATATTCATTCGAACATGGCTAATTAACGATTACCGTGGTATGTGGGAGATCAGATGAGATCAAGAAGTCCCTTCCATTGTCGAGAAACCAGGATCCACATTTGTACACTGTTGACAGTGCCTACCGCCTGATGATGGGCATTCGTAAGTCTCTCGCGGCTCGTGTCAACTTGAGTGAGATCACGTGGCCTCATGCGTGCTGTATAACCACTGGTTTTGCGCTAGCGAGCTTTAATTCAGCTCTAGACCGGATGAGTCTTACGCCGCTGGTCTCTAATGTTTCTCATTCGTCGGTAACCACACCCGAGACTTATTATTCATGCCATCAACAAAGAAAGACAGAAGCAACTCTGCCGCCACCTAATTTAAACCAAGAGCTACGATCCGGCTATCTCATCCCTGGTCATAGTTCAGCTCGGTCGATCATTCGAGGCGAAAGGCCTAAGGGAGCCGAATCTTCGGGAAGATTACCAGAGCTACACTGGTCGGATGAAGCTTAAAGTCTCCAACGAACTGAGATCTTTGAGAGATGCATTGTATACCAAAGCCCCAAAGAAGAAAAGAATTGATCAATCTATTGTGGAAGAGATGATCGACTCCGACTCACATGACAACGAGAACCCATGGCCAACACGCGGCGGCCATGAATAGCCACAAGGCTTTCAAATTCGGTCTATCAGCGTACAATGAATATACGCTGCCAGCTTTCCAACTAGAAGAATGGCACTGCTAATGGAAAATGTCTTGAAGCTAAGATGGAAGAATTAAATTCTCACAAGGAAAAAGGCACGTGGAAGGTCGTTCCACTTCAACGAGGGATCAAACCGGTTACTTCCCGATGGGTCCCTACCGACAAGTATGGGCCGGACGGCGAAATCACCAGACGCAAAGCTCGCCTAGTAGCAAGAGGCTTCCAACAGGGAGAAGGCATTGACTATGAGGAGACGTTCGCGTCCGTGGTCAAGTCAGCTTCGACCCGCATCTTGCTCGCGTTGGCGGCGATTTGCCAATGGCATGTCCACCAGGGGGATGTCAAGACGGCGTTCTTGAACAGTGATTTAGACAAGCCGGTCTACATGAAAGCCCCGATGGATGTACAGTTACCTCGCGGGCATTGTCTTACTGCTTATCAAAGCCCTTTACGGATTGAAGCAGTCTCCTCGCGCGTGGTACCAAAAGCTCCCGGACACTCTTTTTTGGTTGGGACTGGCGCATGTCAGCCTACGACCCATGCGTTTTCATCAACGACAGGAATGGACTCATACTCGAAGTACACGTGGACGACATCAACGTGATGGGCAAAAACCTTCAGACAATCCTTGATTTCAAGGCACAGTTTTCGAAGGGATATCCGACATCCGACGAGGGGGAGTGCTCCTGGTATTTATGAATGCACATTGAGCAGAAGCCTGGAGAAATCCAGCTTCATCAAAAACAATATGTCGACCAAATGGTCAACAAATATGGCTTCAAAGATGCAGCCCCTGCCAAGACTCCCCTTGACACGAAGATCAAGCTAGCCAAACAGGGCGACCACGTTGCCAACACCAAATTCCGCAAAGAATATCAGTCGAAGGTCGGGTCGCTCAATTTTAGCAGCAATCAGACAAGACCGGACATTGCTTTTGCTACCGGATATGTAGCTCGATACGCATCCAACCCAAACCGGGCTCGCATGGATGCCGTGGATCGCATTTTTGCATATCTGAAGAGCGACGCCAGGAAGGGAATTGTCTATTCAGACAAGCACGGTCTTCAGCTGAGGGGTTTCGTCGACAGCGACTTTGCCGGATGTGAGGACTCGCGCAAGTCAACAACTGGATAGGTGTTCACGCTTGCTGGAGGGCCCGTATCGTGGTCATCCCAGAGACAAAAAAACAGTGGCTACATCAACCATGGACGCGGAGTAAGTTGCATGCGCCGAGGCTGCGAAGGAAGCCATGTGGATACGCAATTTTATTAATGACCTTCGCATTCCCGGAGTCCATATCGACACAGTTCTCCTTTATATCGATAATAACGCAGCCTTGAAGGGAATGTAGGGTTCCACAGCAGATCCAAACACATTGACGTCAAGCATAACTTCATTCGGGAAAAGGTGGAGGAAGGTCTTATCAATACCCAGCGCGTCAATACGAAGGACAACTTGGCAGATGTTTTCACGAAAGCTTTACCCAGGTCTACACACGAAGACCTTGTACAGCGTCTGAATCTCCATTCAGGGGGAGTTATTGAGTCTGAACCTTTGTTGGAAAAAAGGAAAGAAATCGCAGGATCAAATCCTGGGATCCTTGAGGTGCCTCGGCCCCTTCGGGTCCTTGGCACAAGGGGGAGAGTTGGATCCCAGGTCACGTGATGTATATAGATCTATAGGAGTGGCTGCCTGTTAGGCAGACACTCCGCTAGGCAGCAGGAAGATGAGCTGCAACTACAAATAGCTGGATCTCTCCATATAGATCAAAATTACACTTGTACCCCAGGCCAGGGTTTCAACTTCAACGAGAGGTCAGCGTAAATGAATTACACACACACACACAGACACACACACTGTGTACGATCGAAAACGATAACTGATTTCGCCGCCCATTAGGAGTGCAGTGCCAGGTTCACTGTACACCCTTGGTCCAAGCGAGCGCGCGGACGGCGGCCGACGGGTTGGACAGTTGCGTTGAAGAGGGCGTATGGTGTGTGCACGGTGAGGCGGAACCTTGGTTGTCGGAGGGACCTACCCCTGTCCGTGCATTTGGATTGTAGGCTAAGCTAAATCCTCCATGTTCAATAACCAGAAAATGCTTGAAGAAAAACGAGTTTCAACCCGTGCAACAGTCTCCCAGTTTTTATGCAAACCAGAAATCAATATCAAAACCAACACTTCCGGTACATAGGGAGGCCCATCTGGGCAACCCAGCGCTTGAACATGATTTTTTCCCATATTGGAATGTAGTATCAGCCCAGAGGGCCTGATGTACAATGACTTTATCGAGGTAAGCAATTTTGATGAGTATGTTAAAGTAAAAGATTTCGACTGATCTTCAATTTAATGGAATACTAAGTAGAAAAAGAAAAAAAGTAGTGTCCTCCGGGTTATGAGCACCTATGTAATCTGTTAGTGAATATTCTTATGGTGGTGTCCTTCAACTTACGGCGCTCTCCTCCTGACCTAACATGCTGGGATGTTGCTGGGATGTTGCTGGGATGTTGAAAATAGCACAGCAAGTTGGAAATATATCCATTGAGTAGAATACCACCTCGACAACACATTTAGGGTACATTATTTACAGTAGGGAATATAGATATAGTTCTAAGATAGCATGCTACAAATTTAGTAGTAAACGCTAGGATCATTTTCTAGCAGTCTAAAACGCTAACTCCACTTTCAGAGATGGGTGGCTAGTAGATGTGAGTCGCAAATCATGAGTATGTCTGCCAACTGAGTCACTTCCGTGACCCTTCCGATTTAATTATCCAGCGCTAATCTCGTTCTAACCTTCTTTTACAAGCGCTAGGGCCACCTCGTTACCGATCTGGTCCCAACGTGCACAGTCGAAGGTCTTGTTCATTTACCATGACCAATCGGAAAGGGATATGTAAACAAACTCCCTCTAAATTACAACAAAGCCAACTCAACAGAATTATTATAGATCTGCCGGCAGAGTGCATAAAGTATCTTTCCACACAGAACCGGAAACCAGGTAAGAGTTGCAAGTTACTAAGAACCGAAACGGTAAGAGATATCACGCCCCTCCGGCTGCGCCAATGCCTCCGTTGTAGAGAGCCCAGGCGACACGAAATCTTGCTGCAGGAAGCTGCAAGATTCGCCGGGGTGCTCTACCGGATAGGGTTGGAGATGGACAGTGACCGAAGGAGAAATGTCGTGCGTGAATGCAGCCGGTCTGGTAGCATCGACATGAGAGATCTCTTCGCTTTCGCGTTTCCTCTTCAAACCCTTCGGCGGCATTGATATTGGCACAGCCATGCCAAAGCCACGTATGGTCTTGTGATCCAGTTCTGCGCAGCATTCCCCAGGGAAATGACCCTGTACGTCATATTTATGGTGCAGAGGCAAGTCCCGGAAATTTGCTACAGGCGCAAATAATGCCGGCTGAGCATTGTTAGTAGAGCCCGCCTTGACACATGCAGATGTAGTGTTCGCATTATTTGGGGATGCCGGACCAAAGGGGATATTCTCTCCATTATGTTCATTGTCGTTGAATGGGACCCCCGTTGCTTCGGGCAGGTTCATACGACAAATCCAAACCGGTCGTTGTCCATCTGCAAATAGTAGTGAGATGACTGCTAACGCGATAACCTTGGAAGAGACTCATGGTAACATACCACTCTTCCCCTCCAAAAAATCTTCCTCTTCCCGTCGAACCCGATAGATCTCATCCAAGGTTAATAATCGCTCTGCTGGGGATATATGCCGGCGAATTTGCTGGTCGGCCTCCCGCAGCTTTCTAGCGGTGATACGGTAGCTAGCACGCAGCTCGCATAAAATATGAATTAGAAGCCTGATGCGCTCTGTTGACGGTCAGTCACTTAACAGCACCCAATTAGGGACAGTCCTTACCCTCCTTGAGAAGATGGTCGGGTTCTCGGTGCCTCACCCCACGAGGCCACCAGGGCGGCTTAGTCGCCTCCGGGTCAAGCTGCTGAGTGACCCCTGCGACAACCGCCCGCCCGTTGTACGGAAAAGAAACCTGCTTGCGGGGCTCCACCAGCTTGATATAGGCTTTCGCGAGGGCCCGACAGTTCGTCTGTTGCAGGTTTTGAAATGCCTTCTCATAGTATTTCCGTAGCAAATCACGGTCTATGATGGATATGGTGACTTCCGGCCTCCACATTTTGTTGAGATCGCTCCAAACATTTCTTTTTGTCGGTTTCCAGCTCTGTGTGTCCCAGGGAGACAAAGGCTCTGTATGAGTCGACTCTGCTGTTGGCGGAAGTAGGCCAGCTGGCGGGAAATTTCGTGTTTGGTGAGGTGATGCTGGGACGCCATAATGTGCTAGAACAATCGTTATTTGATCGTACTCCTCTGTGCAATTAATATGAAACCTACCTTGATCTATCGCCGAGCAAACTTCTCCTGACTTCGTGACTGCTTTTAAAAGGGCGTCCGCTAGCTGTACCGACAGGGATCCCTGGAAGGTTTTGGCAACAGACCTAGAGCACTGCAAGTGAAGACTGCCCTCTACGTCAATAGATATGAGCGCAAAGTGAGAATGTCCCAAGTTACCGTCAATGGATACAGGGGTGCGGCAAGCCATTGAGTTATCGGTGTCGGCCTTCATAGTAGAGATAATTACCACGGATACCACAGACCGCAGATTCTCTGGGTTTCATTTATAGCTGAATGTGACTTGGAGATCGCCCTGAGTAGGCACGATAAAAAGAATGGAATAAACTGCTTGGACTCCTCGACAACAATCTTGCGTTGATGTACCACCTGCATTCCATTGACCCCTGTCAGCTGCGGGACACTTCCTATTGGCCTGTCAAATAATGTGAACTAGCTCCGCAACAACCATGAAATAGATAGAAGACGATGGCTTGTGGGGCAAACGAGCTAACAACGGACTAACTCCTGTGCGAACTGCACACTCGGAATGTCAAAGCTGGTCTACTAATATGAGACTTGGTGACGCGGCATAGGGAGCATCAAGCCTTCGGGGAGGGAGGGGTAGCCCCAGCCTTGCCTCAACATGGCCTTCCCCGTCACATGTCAATCTGTGTCAAAATTTTAGTTGGCACCACCCCGACTTAACCTTCCTCGTACCATCGATCTCGTATACAAGGCTCACTTTTCAGTAACAGGAGAATAGCAAAAAAGCAAGGGAGCAAATTGCACCATGCCCCGGGCAAATCCCGGGCAAATCCCGAGAAAGCAAGCAACATGGTCGAGCCGCCTAGATTATCTGTCGATCCCGATGCGAGCCGTCTCTTCCTACTTGTAGATCATCGTTCGTGATCGTCACTAGTATGAAGTGAAAAAACAGACTTAAACCTGAGGTATTCAATTGTTTGCATGTCCTTGTGGAGTAAATCATAAACTGAGCCCTCGTCTTCTTCCTGCTGCGGGACAGTTGTCTATTCTAATAAGGGCCCCATTCTGACCGCACAAACCTTGTTCATCTTTCATCCTGATAAATCGGCTCTATAATAGAGTTTGGTGGGTAGCTGCCAACTTATTCTGTCAACTGCATGCATAGTCTGTCTGTAACCTAGTTTCTTCGACCACTCAGCATTCTCACCCCACAGTGCACATGCACCTCTACGTCTCTGACCTCTCTCCATAGACTTAGTCGCGTATTTAGATTAGTATGCTGCATGTGCCCCGTTCTAGATCACAGGCTAATCAATTTATGACTACGGCGCAGACAAAAGTCTGCGAACCAAAGCATCATTTACATATTGTTGGTTCAACAGCGCCTATGCCGAGTTAACTATGGTTACCGCTATGAACTTAGTGGGTCCCACATCCACTTTAGTGGCATGGCCCAAGCGCTCTCCGAAGTGCTCATGCGCTTACGCCTCAAGACTGCGTTGGACTCCGACTTGCAGGACAGCACGCCAAGTGCGCCTACCTCGCCTCCACTTTCAGGGGGAAGGCCCTCGATTAGTTTTTCACCGCTTACTGGAAGTCATATCGGAACTGTTCACGAATTACTAGCTTCTCAATCACTATAACTATAAGAGATATTTAGCGATTTAGAAGAGGTTCGCAAGGCGCGTGCCTAAGCCCGGATCACCCACCTCCGGCACACCGGCACGGTACCAGAGTACGTGGCGGACTTCGAATTATTAGTAGATACAGCCACTTAGCCTATATCCATAACATAGAGGTCGCGAAGCGAACCTGCTATTTCTGCAGTCGGGTTTCGCACAGAGCTCTTTTTACATTGGGGTCAACTTTTTCGGGATGCGCAGTTGGAACAAATGATCACCCCCCGGCTTGGCATTCAATCGAAGCAAGCGATCACCTCGACGCAAATTGGTCACTATGGTTAGAAGCTGGAAACAAATACCAGGACCTTGGCAACCCTTACACTTTTTGCACACGCAAGTCCGAGTCTATATTGGAATCTTTCACAGTAACAACCAAGGACATCGAATTTTTCGACCAGCTCGAATCTTTGTCAGAATGCACGTCTCAAGCGAGTGCAATTTTTCCTGTGTTCCCGCAACAGCCGCAAGATGTCCGTGTCCTCTGGGGCTTTGCGCTCTTTCCCGAAAACGAAGGCGACCACGTTAAGAAAAACATGCTCTTTTGCTCCGGTGCATACGTCATGTCCGAGATCCTATATCATCTGGATCTTCCAAGAGAGATGGCTTCGAAGTCCTACAGCATTCTATTACCATCCCACGGGCAATGCCACGAATGAGCTCAACTTTATTGACCAGATTCCTTGAAGACCGTGCTTACATTACCCCAAAATCGATCTCCAATCTCGGCCTGGTTGGACCTTTTGTCGAGACTCCGTGGCGAACCTGTGTAGACGTGAGCTACGGTGTGCATGCGGCACGTATAGCTGTATCGCGTCTTATGGACCTTGAAGCCAGGCCCGAAGAATCTTCTGGCCCGTCAATCGCAAGGCTTCTGATCAGTCTGCTATGGAAGTGAGCTGTTAGAAGATTCTGCACCATCGTGCGATACTCGTCAGATATTGACACCCAGCTTATTTGTCAAATATCTACGCTACCTACGCGCCCTGTGTTATTTTTTTTATTTTTTTATATTTTTTTGATCCGCTGCGACTGGCTTTCTATCTCTGAAGCTTCTGTCACGATGGAATCTGCGAAACAGAAATCCCTCTATTTTATCCCAATGGAAGGATATACTCCAGAATATGATTGGGAAATTGACGAATAACAAATTAGTCATGACCGTCACATAGGGGTGGTTCGGCTGCGGACACTGGCATAATCCAACTATATTCAATATCCGTACATGAATCAGAAAATGACACCGAATGAATATTCGATATCCGTATCCGCCGTTCCAGATCACAGCGAATATTAGATGCCGGTTTTGACGATATTTGTATGAACTGCGTTACAAAAGAGAGATTCCAACCGGTGCATACGTCGCTGTCGATCATGGGCTGGTCGCATTCCACATTACACCATGATTCCACATGGTCACTCACCAAACAAAGCTGGTAGCCGAAGCAAATCCGTATCTGTCCAGAATGGCGTCCCTCATGTCTTCCTTCAAGCACAGCTCTCGAGCCTGAAACCGCATGACTATCAGATCGGAATTCTGGAGACAGCGCATTCAGCAAACCTAAAGGTTATCCCCCTCGGTGCGGAAAAGGGGAGCCAATCAAAAGTTTTCGGGGAAGCCTCTTTCGCCTCTAGCATTCCCTATTGGAGAGGATCATCCTTCTTCTAACCGCTGGTCAACCGAATTCTGGGTATCGGACTCGGTTTTTATTGATTCAAAGTCGATCGAGGAGGCTAACTTGATACTCAAGGCTGTGCGTCCAGAGAGCCCTGATAAGACAGCGTATGTCTGCGTTAGCCTCCAGTCACAAGGTTCGGGCCACTATTCAACACGCTAATTTCGAAATAGAACGCGAGTGCCGCTTCTTTCGAATTCTCCAACGGATATATCTGAATATATTCCACAGTGGACCCGACAGACTTCAAGATTGACGCGGGCGAATCTTCCAGTCCAACCAGACACTTACTTTTCTCCATGCTGAAGCGAATGAGCGGTAAATCTTGGCTTGTTAGGACAAAGCTCATGTTCAAACTCGGAGTGTCGAGCAGGAGAAAGCGGATATTCTTGCCGAGTTTTCCTGGCAGTTTCTCATATACATTTGACCTCTTCCCATAAGCCCATCACTCACTCTTAGGACCAGCATGGATGTTGGAAGGGCTTGGAGGTTGGGAGGTTTACAAAACCGCTGTTGGCATTGATTTTTTCTTTTCTTCTGTTTTTCTTTTAGAAAAAAATCAAGTATACGTTGCCCGAATGAGAGATTAAAGGAGACTTTCAAATCCTTTGACAAATAGCTGATTCTACTGATATCTGCGCGATCTAACCATCACGCTCATATTAGGGCCAGAGAATTGCTTGTAATGGTCTTCAGCCAAACATTGATCGCAACACCTCCGGGGACTTTCAGAACAGGTATCAAATGCCAAGATTTAGACTATGCAAAAGCATGCCTGATGGAACTGTTGTCCCAATATACGAAATCGGAACACCGAAAATATTGAAGAGAGTCTTGACACTCGGTCTCACAGGGGAGACTACAAGCCGCCTCCTCTTTTCAAAATTTCACTCTTCCTAGCAAATCTCAGCTCCGGCTATTCCTGCATCGCCATCAATGTCGACCAGCCTGGCAATTGGCCTGGAGGCACGAGATGCCGGGTCAGACGCCGCTTACAAGGCCACAGTTGAATTATGGACGCTATATTCAGTTGGCGTTGCCATGACAATTATCAGGACATACTCTCGGGGAAGAGGGGTGGGCTTGAAGAACTTAGGACTCGACGATTGCCTGATATGGGTTGCTCTGGTGCGCGTTCTCCCATTGATGCTCTGTTACTTGACTCGGTCGATAATCTAATATCTATGCAGGTATTCTACACTGCACTGACGACGCTTGCATATAACGTAGGCAGTGTAGCTCATGGCCTTGCGAATAATGGTATGACAACCGCCCAGCGGGCGGCACTGCTCCCCAACAACCCAGAATACCACTTCAGGTACGTCTCGCCGCGGTTATAAACCGGAGAGCAAATTTTTAATTCGATTACTAACCTATTGATCAGAGTAATTGGGTCCAAAATCCAAATTGCCGGCTGGACTACCTATGTGGCATTGATTAATGCCCTCAAACTGTCCATGCTCGCATTCTACACTCGATTAATGGTATGATTACCGACGACTTTTCCCGATCGACATCTCGCAACGAGTAACTGACACTACGTAGGACGGCCTTGGCCGGCGTTATCGCGTTCCTATCTATGTTGGGTTTGTCCTTGTCATCGGGTGCTTTCTGGCAAGCATCATTACAATCTTTGCGGCATGCCGACCATTCCACAAAAACTGGCAGATCAATCCGGATCCTGGCAGTCAGTGGTTTAGCTCCTATATTCTCAATACCTGCTAACACTGCCTCTCTAGACGTGTGCCAGCCGGCTATTTCTAAACCAGTCATCGCAGTAACCTTCGCCGCGAACTCTCTCACAGACCCATACCTCATACTCATCCCTATTCCTATGCTTTGGAAATCTAGTCTCAAACTCTTGAAGAAGATCGCGACCACGGTCGTACTCAGTGCCGGCGTCTTTGTCCTTGTCTGTGCTACCCTCAAGAGTATTTTTATCTTGGTGGTTAGTCTCGATATCATATCGTCGTACGACCCCGCACTAAAGCCATCTCTCTGATCTGTTATTTCACTTAGGACCCTAGCAATGGTGCACGACTCGCCAATGAATGGGGCATCCGAGAGACTTTTGTCGCAACCATCACAACCAATCTTCCGATGGTCTTCCACCTCTGCAGAATCTGGCTTAGCAAAATATTCGGCAGCCAGTTTCAGATCTCACAAAAGATATATAAGCCGCCCTCGGGTGATTTCCGGAGTATTGGCGATGGCGATTTCTCCGGTCGGAAAGGCCGCGGGCCGGCAAGTACGGATCCCAGCACCATTGGCATGACATATACCGAGAATGAGGAACGGATGATGGAAGATGTTAAGATGCAGGCCTTGAAGACACATCCGCCACCTCGGTCTGGCAGCTCGAGTGCTATCATGGTCTCCAACCAGATCAATATCACCCATGAGACTCGGAGCAGTCAACACAGCGAACAGCCTACGCAGAATGCTCAGGAGGCACGGTAATGTCACGGTTTTAGAATAGATTTTCGCATTTCAATAGACGTTTCATGTACTATCACCACATGCAATCAATGGATGACGGACTATGCATGTTTGCAAGCGAAGTTATGCCCGATGGTCCAGCCAACAATACTGGGATGTTAATATATAACTTCGCTAAGTTTACATTAAAATTGGGCTGCTTTGGCAAACACTACTATTTCAGTCGTTAATTACCCAGTGGCCACCCCACCCCAAACGCGTCGAGGAATTAGATCATAGTTACTTTAACCACCCACCATGCCACCAGTCTACAAATTCGATAGAGAAAGAGAGCAGGATCTTATTAGCTATCCACGCTTTTTCAGAATCAAAAAATCAGCGCTATTCGTGAAGCAGCAGGCGGTTTTGAAGTGCCTGTATCAACTCTCCGGTCGCGTCTTCATGGAGCAACATTTCGCGCTGAATCTCGCGCCAACAACCATAAATTGACAGAGTTTGAAGAGGAATCTCTTCAAAAATGGATTGTCTCTATGGAATCTCGCGGATCAGCTCACCGGCCCTCTTCCGTACGAGAAATGGCGAACCTTCTTCTCGAGAAGCGCGGAACTACCCAGGTTTTTTCGGTTGGCAAAAGTTGGGTTACAAACTGTGAAACGGCGTCCTCCCCCCCTTCCCGATTCTCGAAACGGTAAAACTACGAGCGTGCGAAATGTGAGGATCCTGAAGTTATTCGGGAGTGGTGTAATCTTGTCCAAATAACTATTCTTCAATTTGGGATTAACCCCGACGACGTTTATTACCTCGACGAGACCGGTTTCGCGATAGGGCTTACAGCAACCGCTAAGGTTATTACGAGAAGTGAATACTACGGTCGGCGGTCCCTTTTACAACCCGGAAATCTTGAGTGGGTGACTGTGATCGAGTGTACGGATGCTTCGGGGTGGGCGCTTCCTCCGTGTGTGATATTTAAAGGCAAAGGCTTTATTGAATCCTGGTTCGATAGCGGCCTCCCTTCCGATCGGCGATTCGAAGGTAGTCCTAATAGATGGACCTCTGATGGGATTGGACTTCGCTGGCTTGAAAAGCTGTTTATTCCTCCGACTTTACCGCGTACGAAAGGAAGATATCGGCTTTTGATACTTGACGGCCACGGAAGTCATTTAACGCTAAAATCTGATAAGATTTGTGGTATCATACCTATTTCTATGCCGCCGCATTCTCCCAACTTTTACAAACTCTCGATATCGGGTGTTTTGCGGTATTAAAACGCTCGTATGGCCGGATAGTTGAAACAAAAATGCGGAACGGAACAACCATATCGACAAACTTGACTTCCTCGAAGCGTGCCCCCCCCCCGCACGGACTGAAGCCTTTCAATTTGAGACTATCAAAAATAGCTTCGGAGCGGCTGGTTCAATGTCGTTTTCACCCGATCGGGTGCTTTCAAAACTAAATATTCGTCTTCGAACTCCAACCGCCGCCTCCCTCCCTCTAGCCGGGGTAGCGATTGGGACTCAAAGCCCCTTCAAACTACATACAATTAGAAAAGCAAGCTTCCTTTATTAAAGCATTGCTTCGTACGAAATCAAGGAGCCCGCCAGGTCCGCTAAACTGCGCGATAAACCAGGTCTTAAAAGGCCCGCCAAATCACTATGCAATCTGCCGCCTTCCTCGAGAAAGAAGCGATTTACGCGCTAAAAACGAGAAGCAGAAGCAAAAGCGTACTCTACCCCGAAGGCAGATACCCGCGGAAGAAGGCCTTCCAGTGCAAGAAGCATCTGGATTAATTGTACAGCCGGAGGAAGCAATTGGAGCACCTCCCCCCGGTCCCGACATACATGGAGAATCGGCTTTACAGCCGTGTACGAAGCCCTCGTGGAATATGTAGGAAGCCAGGACATAGAAAAGAGACACATGTCCAGATAGATAAGGAATGTAGTTTATTTAATTTAATGGCGTTTTGGTTGAGATAACTGCATTTGAATTCAACAGGTTTAGGTGGGGTGCCACTCGGCAGTGAAATACCGTCATCAATGCATCTTTCCACCATCAAATAAGCCGGGGACTTAAAACTTAACTTGAGGGACAGACTGTCGGAGAACTTAGAAGATGTGCAAGGTTACCTTTTCAATAGTTTTTCCATTTTTCGCCACCGGGTTCCCTCGGCCCGGTAGTATCTCTAGAACCCCGAATATATTTGTGTAGGCCGACCGAGACTGCTAGCCCACGCATCAGCACACTTCCCATACGCACATTGACCGGAGATAGTCCCATTTCAGAGAATCCTGGATAGATGGCAATTACAGAATGGAATCTGCGTGCAGGTGGTCATCAGAGATTCTGTGTAACCCTCTGGCTGCCCGCCACCTGTCCTGCACGCCGGAGCTGGCCACTCCTGAGTTCAAGCCCCTCTGATCAGAATCAAGTCAGTATGACGAGCCTCACGAAAGAGATTCCTATCCCCTAGGGCTTGTGAATATACGAAAGCGGAATATGGTGTCCCAGGTTAATGCAATTAACCATGTTCTGCTGATAAGAGAACAACATGGTTGAAACCCGATTGGGTTCTAGCAGTGCCATCTGAAACGAATTTTCGTTGGGCGATATCCCCGCAGGAGTGCTAGTTCGCTCGTAGTCATAATAGACACTCCGGCCAACCTCCCAAAAGCAACCGTCACATGAGCGTTGATTGACGGTGGAAATTTTGCTACGGGATCTAGGGACTAGCCCAAGAGGTCCCACAACTATCCTGATTCGATGTTGTTTCGCACACCAAAGTCTTCATAGTGGCTGCCTGTTCGAACAGTGACATGCCCACGACCCACGAGTCCTCCGCAGCGCGGTGAGCTCGATGAATATATAATTTATTCTCAAAAAACAGTCGAGGTAGGGGATGAAGAGAATCCGGCTTGTCTGACAAGTGCGTGATATGCTAGGAGACGATATGAATAGACAAATAATACGCGCGGTCGGCTTGACTAACCTGCAGCTGCGGTGACGGTCAGGGTAAATGGTCTTTGCACATAGTGCTTCGGCTTGGATAGGGAACTTAGTGCATAAGAATTATATATACCAAGCCCTGTCCAACAGGATGCACCACAAGACTTTTGACAGCCATTATGACGCAGCTTCGCGTATGTCAGAGATGATTCTTGAATAGTGAGCTTTTTCGTTAGCTTGCCTGTGCCCCAGTCTTATCCTCTCGACTTTTAGCTGAGATGGCCAATGTCAACTTGAAGGCTAAGAATGAGGAGACTTTGCGTCGTCTTCTCCTTGCAGGCGGACTTGTGCTAACAGTCTGACTGCCGGCGGATGTAGAGCTCACCTGCCATAAGCCAGACAGAACATCAGCATTCCACTGTGTCTTTCGGGTTTCCGGGCCTGGGAAGACACCAAATGCCAGCCGAGAAACGACGAGGACCACACATTCGACACCAGCAGCCTACGCCACTTGAAGGTATCTGAAGGGTTGAATGTAGCCACAGGTATGAGTCGGGCAGTGGTATACGCTAGTCGGAGTTCAGGAGTTGTATCAGGTAGACAAATCTAACAATGGCCTGATACAAAAAGTCTATAGGGAGAAAGGGAGAAAGAGGCCGAGGTCGAATTGAAACTCTGGTGACTGATTGTCGATAGAAGTCATGTGGAAGGGACAGGCAGCATGTGATCGTATTGGTATAGGTCAGCTCGAGCAGACAAGGCATTTGTTCGCGTGGCATTCGACTCAAGTGACGGAAATGAGGGTATTCTCCTGTTGTACGATCCGAGTCAGCAAGGATTGATCCAGTTGGACAGTTGTAGCTTGCTAGTTCATAAGGACACCAAAGTGTACGCTTGAGGCAGGATGATCAGTTTGCGCGTTGATCTTATCGCCTTACCAACTAGATCACTTACAACTCTCTGCATTGTAGTCAAGAGTCATGCCGTGTCGCATTCAAGCTATCCGCAATCGGCTGTCGCTCCAGAAAAGCCGCGCTAGGGTACGCAAGACAATTCCTTAGACAGCAAACGCGCGTGACGAACACACATGCGATAAATATTGCACTTCCATGGTGGATGAATGTATCCCGATGCCAGAGGTTCAGGACTCCGCAATAGTGTGAAGGCAGTGGGGACGAGGGCGGAAGACGCGATGGAGCACGCGCCGTATGCCCACCACCTTGGCCTTATCTCTGATCCGGCGAATAGGTCAATTGCCACAATATTCCATGAGCGGTGATGAGTCGGACTTCAGTGGCAGAAAGATGTCAGTGGTGTTCGTGGTTGCGCACGAGGCTTGGTATTGTTAACGAATCCGGCGCAGCAGAAGGCGCGATAACTCACTCACTACCAGGAGGGACTGACGTCTCGACCTTCTATGCAACTAAGCTCGTACCTGAATGGCCGCACCCTGTTGTTGACCCGCTATCTTGATTTGCAACCTTCCACCTAGGACATGGTGCATTGCTCGAAGCGACGGGGCCAGACGTAGTCTGTAACCCATGGTTTTGCGTGGACACTGACGGTAGTGCAGGATTATTAGGGCCACTCTGGTAAGCTCTCAAGTTCACTGTCAATTATTAGCCAGTAGATCAGCGTGAAATTCCATGACTTACATGTTCTGACGATCAAGACCAGGGATGTAGAGATGGCAAGGAGCTGTGGCATTGCACCGATGCATTGTGGTCGAATGTCGAGGGATCTGGTTTTCCCGCGTCTTTCGAATCAATGCAGCTTCAAGGACTTGTGGGCTCATATACATACAGTGTGAGCAGTTGCGCTTCATATTTGAGGTCCATACAGAGGCGCGACAGTAGATCAGCTCAGTCGGCTGCTATAGCAGAGACGTCTTCGCATAGACACACTTTGACCAGCTAACCCAAATCTCGTCTCTCTGATCGGCTGGCGTGAATAGCACAGTGAACCTGCTTGGAATCACATCTCTTACAGGCACTGACTGATTTGCTAGTCCACGATGTAGCTTATAAATGTCAGTACTGTATGAACTCCAGTACTCGATCAAAGGGGTGAACTTATGGAGTGCGTCAGACACAACCCTGTTCGACTTTGCAGAATCAAGTGAATAAACCGTAGAGCAGATTGCAGGGGTGGAGGGCGTATTTATAGGCCTCACGGCTTCTGCCACTCACCAACCTGGTAGGAAGTGATGAAGGACACATTTCTTAATTGAGGCCTGTTGATCCCCATGGCTTCCTTTTACCGCAACTATTGGCAGCGGCATCCTTGATGCCTTTAGATGCCATGCCCAGCGAGAGAGGCGAGTAAGAGTGGTGCTGAGAGAAAAGGATGCTGAGTCGGTCAAGCAAGGTTGGCTGACTGTTGAATCCTTCATGGCCCTCTTTAAATTGAGACTTTGTGGGAGATATTCAATCCGCCAATGACAAGCCCATATTACTTGTCCTAGTCACCTCATTTGTTCGCGACTCAACGTTGGATCACCGAGAAGCTCCTACAATTCCATCCCTAGGAATCATGGACCTTTGTTTCTGGCCTCGCTTTAGTGTTGTGTTGGTTTGTGTTGGGCTGTGGGTCTGTCCGCCTAGACTGCAGAAAGCGAGGTCTCGATAGGATGACCCGTCAACCCGTTGAAGCTTGGCCAAACGTTGTCAACGCTCAATTTTGAGTGATGACCACCAACCTTCGAAGATGAATAGTTTTTTTTTCCTTTTCTATTTTTCTCTTCGTTACTATCCGGACTTCCTTTTTCCTGGTGACTTTAAGTTCTACAATGCTGTTTGCCGGGTTTCTGAGGCTTTCAACGAAAGTGGAAGAGGCGTCTAGTTGGGATATCTCACATCAATGGGCGTCCATATCCGGCACTCAACATCGTCAGGGTTGGTCAGTTTTCCCGGCCAACTCGTTGACACTCCTCCTCTCAAATTTACTACCAGCGCCCGCTCAAAATGAAAGCAAATTCTATTCAGAAGCTGACTGCGTTGATTGACTGATGTGGGGATCGTAAAACTCAGTCTATAGCCGTCTGCGTCTGCATATTCTATAAGAGATACCGAGGCTTGTTGGAAACAGTACTATCCAGATCCTTGACTTTCTCCTGTGGACAAAATGGACTCCCCAAACAGTTGGCCAGACCAGGAAAAGCAAGGAGAACAGCAGCCCAATGAATTTCCAATCCTTAATGATAACGACCATGATCTGGAATCTTCTGATCATGTCCCTCCATTGGTAAGTGAAACCCTTCGGCTTCGAATTCTTTGGCTGACCATCGTAGCCCTCCCCTTTGCAACACGAAGAAGTAACAAGACATACTCTGGCGACCGAGCCATTTCAACCCATCTTGAAGGTGCTAGCAGACCTCGAACGCGACAATCCCAAGTTTGCCCTTCCAGCTGCTCGGCTTGTTGGGCTCTACCGACGCCTATGGGAGTCGTGCGTTTCCAAGTACATCGATGTCCAAAAGATTGACCAGAGCAATGAGATCTTGAAGGAGGCTGGTACGTACCTGGAAAAAGAGACGGACGGTCTTCAGCTTCACCACGAGAAGCAGCTAGCTCGACTGCGCTTTTTCGAACAGGCATGGAATCATCTCGGGTACGACTGACTAGCCTACTCGATGACTGGAACTACCCCTACTGTCCCAATTTGGCAGGGTTGACGGACGTTGCAAGAGAAGAGTAAGGAATCGCCCATTCCGTGTTGCCCTTCCTATATTTGCAACATAGAAATACTAAACGGCGAGGCAGTGCAAGGGAAATTACACCGCATGCAAAGCAGGTTATATATTCCGGAGGCTTTTAACAAGAAGGGCATCAAATAGTCATTATTCATTATGATGGTCTTTACTCAAATGAGTATACGAACAATCCCGCTTGATTCAGATCAATTTCACTCGTAATTACTCGATATATTATGTACAAGAAACCGTGGGTCCAGGGATAGCGTCGGGGGAAGCCTAGTCAACAGAGAATGTGTCGAGAGACTCGAATACGGTAGAGGTTCCGCACGAGGCCAAAGGGACAGTCGGAAGCTAGTCCCTGTTTCACGGACAGCATGCCAGGTGATTGTGTCTAGTAGCTGTCTGCGTATCCGATAGAGATTTCCCAGGGCCGTTTCAACCCGTGGCAGGAAGAACAGATCCTCTCCTGTAGTCTCACCAGATACCCGGTCAAATCGCACAAATCGAAATTCTATCCAGTGCACCTCTTTAGGGAAAAGGAGCGCTGACGTGTGGAAGAAAATATCGCTAGCCAGAGTAGAGTTGGACAGAGGATCTGGACCGGTCCACTTGAAGCCGGACAGACTGTCGAGATTGGGGTAGAAAAGGCATTCGATCGAGGAAGACCCTTGAGTTTCGTACCCTGCAGGGTCGACTTTGCCAAGAAAATCCCGCCACAAATCATTGGGATCAGTAGCGAGACATGGAGGCGGTGTTGGTATGCTAGAGGATTCATGCCAGATAGCGTGAAGGTCGAGATCCAAATCGTAGTCGACTAATGTCAGCACAAATAATCATCAAAACAACGGTCACAGACCATTGTTGTTCAATTCGTTCATTTCTGTTCTAAGACTGGCCGTCGAAGGTTGTAGGGAAAATACAGAGGTGCTTAAAATAGCAATTCAACGGGTGTTGGGAATGACAGATGCCGCAGGGTGAGCAGGGATTATATTTATCTTCGATAACGCAGGATCGACGCAGATTAGGATGGCTTTATAGCCAGATGCTAAATTCTTGAACTAAGCGCCGAATGTATCAACGGCCGTGGGGCGTTGACAACCCGTGAACAAACCCCAACGAAACTTCACATGGGCACGGCGGAGAAACAGCCTTAGTAGCGACTAGCCAGAGAGCTGGCCAATATATTTCATTGAGCGAGGCACTAATGACGTCGGCAAGAAAAGAAGTATCCAGACTCAGCCTCGGTAGACTAGAAAACAGTTCCGGGTTGGTCGTTTCCAGGGCTTGGGTGCTCTAAGCAGACGTGTTGGCCAGCTCAAGCAGTAATGGACTCCTTGGTATTTTCAAAGTGTTGAGAACCGTCCGACCAGAAGAAGTAGGACAAGCCAGGTTACGACTGTTGCTCGACTTGCTATCCATTTGGAAAACCGAGCTTCCAAAGCTGAAATCATGAAAAAACTTTGGCGGCTCCTCCGCGGTGGGGAACGAACGTGGGTTGGAGTTATACTCTAAGGAAGGCGGCCGAGGCGAATCCCTGTTTACCCATGTCGATGATATTTCCAGGTTGGCCAGGTGGACGATGTCAGCCAGTAAGGCCCCGTTGCAGATTCCCAGCGAGAGCATCTGGGCCTCCGAGGAAGCGTAGCCACTGGACCAGTTACTGATTACCTCCTGGAAATCATCGGAGAATAATTCGGCGTGAGCTCTGTTTTTCGTCTGTAGCATACTATACCACGTGGTCTGGAACTGGACGAGGTTCTTTAGGCACGCCTCGGCCAACTTCGCGGTCAGCCCTTTGAGCCTGGCCAGTTCATTCTTCAGGCTTTCATTTAAGGCCACAAATTGCTCTCCCTCTTCGGCGATTTTCTTGTCCGTCTTGCCGGCCTGGGCTTCGACCACTTTGAATCGCGCATAGTCCAGGAGCCATTTGTCGCGCTTCCTCATGGTTCTTTGTGGCTCTTCATATGTTTGGATCAATGTAGTCATCGGGGCGAGCACACTCTTGCGGATGACGTCAAGCTGAAAGAGAGGTCAAAATAACTTCTTGTCCCAGAATATGAGCGACAAGCCACTCACGTGTTCCGGTAGGGCTTTGGTGGTGATCCCCCAAACCGACCTCTTGAAGAGGCGCCACTTGCTCTCCAGTTCCGAGTAATTGAACTGGACCACTTCGGCGATCCCTTCCATTGCGGTGATCAACTCATTGAACCGAGCCATGGAATTTTCCGCTTCCTTTATATACTCCTCCACATCACGCAATACGAGCTGCAGCTGCAAGCGCTCATAGCCGAATCTCCGTGCTAGCGCCTCATAGTCCTTGTCCTTGAAAATATTCGAGACACCGACTTGTTGTCTCGGGTTTTCCGTGCGGCGACCAAAAGCCCTGGACAAGCCTGCACGCACATCAAACTTCTTGTATTTCCAATCATGGACTTTACCCACAAGATCCGTCCGCCTTTTTATCTCGTTGATACGAACAGAGATGTTTGTAGCTCCTTGCAAAGCACACAAAAGGCCGATGCGGTCGGGATGGTCGATAGGTGTCAATTCCAGTAGCTGTGTCAGAAAAAGCGGGTACTTTAAAATTCGCTGCACGGGTTTGACCAGTAATGAGTCCAGGTCCCAAGCATTCGTTAGATCCGATGCTAATTCTCGACACTCATCCAGCCAGATGGCCACTTTCGGATTGCGTTGCAGGATCCGGAGTTTTTTGTTGGCAGCAGCATAGTTCTTGACATATTCAGAATAGACCTCTTCAATTTGAGTCATGTGAGCCAGGAAAACCATACCGATGGAGGTCGAGCGATCCTTTTCGAGACCTGGTACACTCTCATCCATAGTGGACTGGTCCTCATCTGTAGCGGAGCCGAAATTACGATTGCCAGTCCTGCGGCATCGCTGCGATTTGGGCATGGCGTACAACATTCTGGCGGCTTTCTTCAGTGAATATAGGAACGTCATAGAGAAATGTACGACCTGGTCGGAATTGGCAAAGAGGGTTATAGCATCCTCCACTGAAAGCCCCAAACAAGAACTCGAAGTCGCCTTGTAAATTCCGTTAACGACCTTCATGTCCCGTCCGAATGAGTATTCAGTGTCGACGAGCTCTTCGATAATGTGATGTCGCTTTTTGAGACGGCGCTGTTCTGGAGACAGTGAGGCTTTTGAGTCATCTAGCGCAACCTTCTCGGTGCATGGCGCCAACAAAGTAGCAGAAGAGCCTGCCGCTTGTGCAGAGTGGGTGGATTCTAGGGGTCGGAAAGAAGTTTTTTCGTTGCTCCCGATACTGTACGAAGTTGATGCAGGGCCGGCGCCGTTGAGTTGAGAATGACACGAAGAAACTTGGGTTGGGTGCCCCGTTCGTATCTCGCTATCGACTTTGCCCTGTTCAACGGACAAACATGGTGGAGGACTGGAAAGGCGCAGCTCGCTGAAGGCATGGACGTTGATACACAATCCGAAGCTTGTATCTGATTTGCGAGAGGCACCTGACTCTTCCGTATCCTTCATAAGCCGAGAGCTAGACGCGTTTTCAGGGATAAACCCTACCCGGTCTTTAGCGGAAGTAACGGCATCTTCTTCGGCGGCTATTTGTACCCAGTCCATGATGGAGTAAATACAGAGGTAGGTCGACGAAGTCGAATCGCTCGTCTTGGTTTCATCTGAGAATCATGACGAAGAGAGACGAAGTGTAAAGCGATGGACGGAAGCCAGGACGGAAACAGAAAACTGGCTGGAATACCAGAGGGCCCGGAGGGAATGCCGCACAAAGCAAGAGACATAGTCAAAAAAAAAGGGTTGATAAACAGAGATTTGGTAGTCAAGCGTTTTCCACGATATTTCGCACAGTTTCAGCCATATTATTTCCGTGGGCTTATTGAAATCTCGATGAGATATATTTTAGTAGTGGGACGCAACAAAGCACGGGGCATTTCTATACAATACTGAGATACCCTGATTCACCCATTTGTTAAAGATTCTCGATTCATCGTTGAATTTGGTTGGTAAGTTAACTGAAATGCGTTAAACGGTTGAAGGTCCTTGAAATTGCAGAAGGGGAGGGCCAAAGGCGATTCAAAATAGACTGCTTGGTTAACCGCATTCCTATACTTCGATTCGTACATAAATGTCATTATTCTCCCATAAAACTTACTGAACGCCCGCTTCAGTACCCTTGGCTATCAGCCCCGTTCCTAGTTTACCTTGAAAAAGAAGTAAATATCTCAACTTGCCGTGAGACGATTGTTGCCTGGACTAAAGAAATGGCCGCCATTGAAGAAGCGGGCACTACTTGTACCCGGCATGAAAGCAAGGCAATTAGTCGTCCCCCCGAACCTACCTCCTCTCTCCACGTGGCCTCAACAGAGCACCTGCGCTTGATGTTGCTGTTTGACCACGTCTATTGTTCGTCGTCCCAAAAAAGACAATTGCGATCCCCTTTATATTTGAAACAGCAACTCCACAAAGCCACCTCATTGCATGTGCCTTAGGGGACAAGGGGAGGTGTGGGGGAACGGCAACAAAATTGGAAAATGAGACTGCTGGCTGAATACATGCAATTTTGGCGCGTTTTGACACTGCCATGTGAGACGCTGTTTTAACCGCCCCCACCTCCCCCAGCAAATTAGGCGATCCTTCTGTAAGAAGTAGACAAGCATTTCAGTCCTCAACCGTCAAATCGTCATTATACCAGCATCCTGCAAAATAGAGTAAAATCGATTTGTTCTGCAGGCAACGACGTCTAATAAAACCAAGGCCCTTTCTGTAGAATATATTTCGACATGACTAACCAACCTCTCGCTCACCAAATCCTCACTCAAAAGGCTCTTAATTAAGTAAGGATGCTTGCTGTACGTACCTAAGCATCATTTTCCGGCTTCTTTTCCTGGAATTTCTCTCGCGGGCAACAGGCATGCGTGAAGAATGCAAATCCGAAGGGTACGTCCCTTACTTCTGTTGATCAAACGGTACTTGACCTCACAGCACAAGCCTTGCGTGTTTGCTTTTCCACGGAAATCAAATCTAGGGCCATTTATTGAATTCGCTACACCTGGTGAGACCCGGCCTTGCCTATCTCTGCACTGCGGGATCCCATGTTACCTTTTACGTTCGCTGTTAGCACTGGCACCTCTATAACACAATCTATGGCCCATTAATTTGATGGGTCATTATCCACTACCGGCTGCTCGATAATGAAGACTCGGCTTGATGTGTTTTGATCGCGCACGGGCCTTTTCCACCCAAAGGAGGAGGATCTTTGTTGTAGTTCAGATATATGAATTGATTGATTTATTCAGAGGGAAACATGAGGCTACATATACACCACAAAGTCCAAGTTGATCGGAATCAACTTGATTCTTTGTACAGACACCTCGGGATTTATTCTGATGGTGCGGCTTGGTTCCTGATCTGCACCAGCCCTCATATCACAACAATCCCCCTCAGGATCGCTTTGCTGGGAAGGCGATACTGGATTAACCCTTTGCAGGCAAGCCTCGGTAACACCACTCAAAAACCTTCGTGGGAAATTAAGGTGGAAAGAGCGCCTGCGCTTCCACGTTTGTTGCCTCCGAGTCTCCAACGCTTCGATCTACTACTTTTGGGCAGGTCGCTACGACAATTTACACATCATTTCGAATGTTCTCAGTAGCACGATCAACAAGCAAGGTTCAAGGATTAAAGTGGGCTTGGATCGGAGGCCAGAGCAATATGGCAGAGAAATGGAAATACCACGAGCGTTTGGGAGGAAGTTGAGGGAGCCGGGGCGGGGGGGGGAAGGGCGGGGACCGCTGGGTTATGAGTAGTTAGGAAATGCGTGTGATGTGGGGTGGAGAGCGATTTCTGCCCAATCACGTTCAATAAACACCCTACTTCTTTCACTGAGTACAACAAAAGGACGAATGAATTATTCATTGTAATTCTCTTTTCTATCATTCTATACTCGCATTTCCGTGACAACTATCTACTTGTTTGAATACACTAGCTGCAGATATTCTCTTGTCGCTTGGCCTTCGTGCTGTCACCATTCTTACACGCTATTTGTCCCTCCCGGTTATACTACTGATATCATAAAGCAGACGTAATCGTAGAGAGTATAACGATAATAGCGTATGCTGACGTCCTTTACTGTTGTGATATGAGACTGGTGCGGAACAGGAACAAAGCTGCACCATCGGAGTTAATTCCCGCGGTGTCTATACGAAGAAGCAAGTCGATTGGAAATAGACTTTGAAGCTCATGCTGTATATAGCCTCACATATTCCTCTCGATAATAATATATATTATTCCCCTGACGCAAAACAATTCTCCAGAAATTCGATCCGAAGTTTGAGCGTACCATCAAGGGATAAGACCGAATGGCTGAGGGTACTCTGGGTCTCAGGTCTAGGCCGGACGTTAAGGCGCATCATGTGATTGCCATGACTACAAAAATGGAGACTGAAGCACTCCTCGGAACATGCAGCATTTTCTGCCTTGGGTCGAACTATGCAGACAGACTCATTTACGCCTGCCTGTCGAGGGCCTCTTAGCAGACGGTGCCGACCCTGCATTTCGGGGGTGCCCCTTCAACCTCCTTCTGTATGGTGCTCACCAGGTCTATATCTCTCTAATTATTCGCGCGTGCCCGAATCTCAGTTCTGGAATTGATCCACATGCCCAACGCCGCTAGGAATGCTCCACCTTTCCTTTTTCTGTCCACAGATCTCTCAGCAAGGGCGACTGTGCGAGAAATTTGTGAAACGAGCTCACCTAGCTTTGAATCTTCACCGCCCAAAGTCCTAGAGGGGATGACATTTATTAGCAGTTGCGACTCTCTATCTGGTCACGGAAATGGCTACTCACCAAGCCTTGAACAGAGCAGCACTGGCTGAATTTGCTACAAAGCGAGTTTCACCGCAAATGGTGGTGCACCTGGCCCAGCAGGCAGCGCAGGTCATCTCATGTGAGGCTCATGTGACCGATATCGTCAGACAGCACGGCCAACGAATGCTGCGATCAACTCTTCCAGTTGAACCGGCCGATCAGCTTCCGCCGCTTCCCTCTATCGAAGTCTTTATTGCCTCTCTAGTTGATCACTCCCAGGTCCAGGTGTCAATCCTCATGTGCTCCCTTGTGTATCTCGGCCGTCTCCGTGCTCGTCTTCCTCGGGTCGTCACAGGCATGCGTTGCTCTGCCCACCGGATCTTCCTTGCCTCGCTCATTATCTCCGCCAAGATCCTGGATGATAATAGCCCCAAGAATAAGCATTGGGCTCGGTACACTATGGTGAGCAATTTCGAGGGGTTTGGATTCTCCCTGCCAGAGGTGAACTCGATGGAACACGAGTTGCTCGTTTTGCTCGACTGGGAGACTCATGTGACGGAGGAGGATATATTTAGCTACCTAAGCCCTTTCTTGCTCCCCATCCGTCAACGCATACAGGACCAAGAGCGTCAGCGGAAAACTGAGAGCAAGAAATTGGAGCAGGAACTTCAACGGAAGCAGCGGAATCGCGAATGGTTAGCACTCGTTATACTCCCTTTTCCCCCTATTATACAGATATTAATAGAAAATGAAGGCATCGTCTTCATGAGTCAGTAGGTACGCTAGCTAGCCGCCTGTGTCAGAGGCCTGAGCTGGTAGTGATAGAAGGAGGGCCGTCATTAAAGCCACATCGTCTTCCTAGCGATGTCAATTGTTCGCAAATAGTTTAGCACAAATCCCGATTTATTGGCGGCTATGGACAAGCACGGATATGGAGGCCGTCCCAACTTTGTGGATAGTCCCCCCGGTATCTACGAGATATCTCCAGCCAATCCGCTGTTGACCAATTTCCACCGCAATCAACGCGACGGTTATTGCATTCTGTAAGGCGTAGTACCCTTGTTCATGCGATCGATCATGCGCCTCTGCTGAGGGAAAACGGTTGAAGCCCATTTCGTAGTCCATGAGGCCCAACAGCCAGGCTGATTAATTGTCGGCCCACATTCACGTTCCACGTGGGCTTGGATTAACAACCTGGCCATCTGCGAAGGTACAGCTCACTTGCCATGAAGCAAGAAGAACATCAGCATTCCTCTTTTTAGTCCCAGGATTTCCGGGCTCGGAAAGGCGCTAGATGCTATCGGAGAGAAAGAAAGACCACCTAATGGAGGCCCAGGAATACAACCCACGAGGAGGCTATCCTTTGAGGGTGTTCGACACCGAAGGACAGGTATGAGTCGGAGATTGGAAGTTCTTCATTGGAAATTGGGTTATGTGGCAGGTAGACACATTGGCACATGGTCTGATGCACAAAATCACTGGGGAAAAAGGGCCGAGCTAGACGATTTGAACCCTCCGTGAATGGCCAACGATAGACGGTCAAGAAAGAAGTGGTAAGGACATTATGTCCTTAATCCCTAAGTTTATCGTCTACCTATCGGCGGGTAATTCTTAGTTGTAAACGCGAGCAGACAAGATATTGCTCGCTTCGCGTTCGAGTCAAGTACAGGAATACGAGGGCGTCCTCCTGTTGTACGATCCCAGTCAGCAAGGATTGATCCGGTTAAATGAGTTGCTATAGCTTACCTTTTCATAAAGTTCCCAGAGCGTACGCCTGTGACGAGACGCTCAATTAGTCTCGTGGTCATACCAGTTTACCGATAAGATCCGCTTATAATTCTCTTCGGCAGTGGAGTTGCGAATCACGACTCATCATTCATCCGGCCGAAATCGCCAGGTATTTTATGTGTTGTGATATGAGGCTGGTGCAGATCAGGAAGCAAGCCGCACCATCGGAATTAGCTCCGAAATGTCTATATAGACAACCAAGTTGTTACAATCAACTTGGCTCCGTGTTGTGTATATAGCCTCATCTTTCCATCTAGAATAAAATCAAGATATACCTTTGAACTACAACAGTTCCCGCTGTAATTATCACGTGGTGTCTCTGGAGGTCCTCCCCGGCAAATTGTCAGTCCTGTCCATACCTAGCAGGGTTTCAAATTTCAGTCTAGTCCTCTCCCATAATAGAATCAGTTGCTCTCTCCACGTCTCGAATTTGGCGCAACAACCAAGCTTGGCGTTGTCGGGCCGAACGGCACTTGGAAGACAACCCGCCCGTCATTATCTCAACACAAGGATAACTTTGATCTCCAGTCGTATTAGAGACCGAACAAGGCTCGTCCCCTGCTGCCACCAAGCCTTCCGCACAAAAAAGAGATGGGGTTCTTCGAAGATGCGTATCTCGTCGTTTCGGAATTGACGGCAAAACCATCCATTGCCGACGTCTCGTGCTGATGAGCCGAAATGGGCGCACAATGCATGCCCCGCGTCTCGATTGAGAGACAGCTTAAGGCGCACGGTTTCCATGTTCAGCTGGAAAGATCTTGCACGATGTTGTGCTTCCGCTTCGGCCATGCGTAGCGCTCCAAGATATGGGAGAGCCATCAGATAGTAGAGACCATCTCAAGACACCGTAAGTTTCTGAGTGTTTATGTCTAAGGAATCAAGTTAGTACCCTTCTGGCGACGAAATCGATGACCCAGAGAACTTACTAGTTGATTTTGGGAAAGAGGCCAATCTTTTGTGTTTGAGGCCAGAACGAAGATCTTCCCAGATTTCTTCATTCGAAGGACGAGATGGATATCGGCATCGCATTCCGAGCTATACTCGGATGCCTTTTTGAAAAGAGACTTTCTTCTCCTGTGCTTTTTGATTCACTGCGTCGGCTGGGTTGGTTTTCAGCTTTGGTTGAACAGCCATATTGAGATTCTTCGCTGGCTCTGACTGAGAGCGGACACGAAGTAGGAAGATATAATCAAGGAGGAATCGAACGGACGATTGAAATTTCGAGATTGGTAGTAGTGACATGATAGATAAATTGTGGTCCACGGCGAGCCCTGCACTTTTGTGACAAGGGAAACCCAACACAAGGGCAGTATGTTAGCAGCATTGGCCTTGTTAGAGAGTGCTGATGGGTAAATCCATCGTTGAATCCGTGTCAGACCATACAAGGACTGGTGAATCGCCGACTCAGCTAAACGGGGACCTCCACTCCCCTTTCGGATGTGGAAACATTTTATTACAATGATGGGCTCACCACTTGTTCCAGTCAATCGGTACAATCACATGGGCCTCGAAAGCCAAATGTCGACCTGTTATCTGCTGCGGCGAACTTTAAGCCGAAAGGACAGCAGGACTAGACTGCACTGTGCTTTTGTGATAGACTCACATATCCGCGGCAGCCTCAACAGTTCAAGCGTCCTTCCATTCATGTGCACTTGGAGACATATAAGCCGTAGCCAATCCTAGTATAGCCTAGCCTTCAGCTACATGATATCTAAGTTGTATTTGACCACAGAAGGCCATCTCGCCTCCTACTATGATACTCGTGCAATGGTGTCTGCTTTTGCAGGCAGTTGCATTTTCGCCGACCTATGCGCACCTGAGAATGACGTCTCCCGAGCCCTACGGATCTAGTAGAAAGACACTTGACAACTCGCCACTTGCTGCAGATGGTAGTGATTTCCCTTGCAAGATATCCCCAGGTGACTTTATTGTTCCGACTGAAGAGGCGACTTATGGGACTGGTAGCAACAATATCATCAAGCTTCTGGGCACCGCCACCCATGGCGGTGGGTCCTGCCAGGTGAGCCTCACCAGAGAAGTAAGTGAGGTGGAAAGAAGTCGTGGGTGTATAGATTATCCTCCCTCATGTCACTGTCCGGAGCTCGTCGGATGCAGATCGCGTTAATGTCCATCCTAGTAACGGTACCGGGACCGACACGGGAAGGCGTAAATGTACATTTCAATTTTTGTTGTCGACCAGAGACACGATCCTGTTAAGTAGGGCCTTCGGAAACAAACAAATTGAGTAGGGAGTTGATCGGTCAATTGTTGAGTAGTATTAGAGTAGGTGCCGTTTAACATCACCTAGCACACAACGTGTCCAAATTCTGAAATCCACGATATTGTCCAAAACGCCTCTAATAGCTTTATTTGTAGGATGAACGGAGGGATTGGATAAGCTTGGTAGGTCTGCGTGGAGCTACGAGATTTAGTCGCTCATTGGCTATAATAGTCAGTAATCATCTTTGCGTAATGCATAAGTAATAGTTAGCTATCAGCCACACCAGACACAATGACTGCCTGAGACACATGATAGAGCGGTTTTGCTCATGGAGTTACTCTGTCAGTAGACACGGCAATCTAGATCTATGTTCCCATCTTGACGCCCGTCCTTTGCAAATCAAGCGCTGAGATATACAGGCCCACTTCCTATGGTCCCCTGGTATTAAAACTCCAGTCTTATGCGATTTTCTACTGTAACTTTAGGCCGGGAATTTCCTGACCTTGCCCGGAACGCCCGGGGTATGGCCTTCCAAGTTCTACACGGGCGAGGGGAACTACGACATTGTCGGGCTGAGCTTTGTATGTGCATCCGCCGAATCAGTCTTTGCTCGCCAAAGTAACTAAGTCGCCCAGCCCGTCTTCTTCTGTCGGGATCCGATGCAAGGGCCGGATGTTATACGTCACAGTCTCGTAGTCCAAGAATTTCCTTTTGGATCACAACTCACTCTTCGATCTGCTTGGCAACACCCCTGAAGCGTATGTTATAACTCCTTATGCACAGTTTTATCGCAAGCGAAGTAGTAACAGGCTCGTAGAAACCGCGCGGGGATGATGTTTTTCAGTGACCATGGCACTCCAGTCGGATGGACGAACAATCACGGATACCGATGTCATACGTTCAAATGGTGTGTTAATGGCACTTTGGAAGATAGCATTACTGACACCTACTAGGGCGAATGCGAAAGGGCAGTTTGTCTACGTTAAGTACCACTTTCTGGCAAATGGTGGACACAAGCAATTTACTGCCAAGGAGGCTTTACGGAGCGGTGGCGAGGATCCGGATTATTCGAAGCGAGATGTTTGGCAAGCGATTGAACAGGGTCTTGAACCGCTAAGATAATGGAGCCAGAACAGGCAGATCCTGAGAAGTTGGGGTTCAACCCATTCGATGTCACCAAAGTCTGGCCAAAGGATCTTTTCCAGATACGTATTTCGTTGCTGCCGGACATTCTGCCGTTGACCGGGCTAACACAAAAACATAGCTTCGTGAGTTTGGAATATTAACTCTCAACGAGAACCCTGAGAATTTCCATCGCGATGTTGAACAAGCGGCCTTCTCTCCGGGAAGCATGGTTCCCGGAATCGAGGATAGTCCCGATGCGCTCCTGCAGTTCCGCATGTTCTTCTACCGTGATGTCCAGTATCACCGTATTGGGATCAATCTGCATCAAATTCCAGGTGAGGGTGGTCGTCGTTTTTGATAGCCGGGCCACTGACAAAAGGATCCAGTGAACTGCCCATTTATGGCATCGTCATACTCCTCGCTCAACTTTGACGGCAACTTGCGCGTGGGTGCGAATCATGGCATGAACCCCCAATACGCGCCTAGCAGTTTCTCACACAAATTCCGTCCCGATACTGCCGAAGCTCCTTACCAGCCCGCCGACAATACTATCGGGCGAAAATCACACTATTACCACGAAGGCAAGACCTATGAGTACGAGCAGCCTCGCGTGCTGTACCAGAAGGTCGTGGATACGCGTGCTCGCCGCCACCTGCATGAGAATACAGCGCGCTTGCTGAAGTTGGTCGACTACTCTGAAATTCAGATGAAATATCTCGCGCAGGCTTTTCGAATCTCAGAGGATTATGCCAAAGATATCTACGATCTGCTGCCGGACAAAAGGTTTTCATTTTCAGAGGTAGAGAAATTGTCGGAAAATGCTGAGAAATTCGACAAGAACCCGAAGTTTTGCCCGACTATGGGGACGGATAAGTTGATGGGCATCTGCCCTGGTGCACCTGTCTATAATGTTTGACCAGTTTCTTCACCAAAACGCCCATGTGATGTGAAATCATTCGAAACAGCAAAATTACCGAGAATTGTGTTGTTGTTAATTGTACATGCTTTTCCGGGTTTCTTGTTTAAAGTGTAGTTGAGTGCATCCAATGTTGATTATTTCACCCGCGAACACGCCATTCCCACTACTGTAATCAGTGATGGTGCAGAGCTGCGTCCTCTTCTATTTGAGTACGAGCGACGGACACATTGAATACGATGAAGCCACTTGGGAATGCATACCAGCCCCCTCCGGGAAGTACATATCTCGCGTCAGGAGTTTTTCCATCTGTTTCACCTGCTTCTGCATTCAGGCGCCAAACATCTAGATGTACCCTTCTCTACTAGGAACATTGCCTACAAACCTTCGGTAGCGGCATCTGGGACTTTTACTAGATGCCCTCTTTTCTTCTTGGTCAACTGCTTGGTCTACATCCAGGCTGACAGCCGTTCCTTTCCTTGGAACAACGATCGAAAATTCCAAATAAGTCTAGTCGGGGCAGCTGGTAGTTGGATTGGGTCCATTGGTAAGTGTCACAAGTTCCTTAACAGGGCAGAGTGATATTACACCGTCTTAGTAGGGGGAACAAGGAAAGGTCGTCAACAGGAGAAAGGTGAAGGTCGAATGCTTTGTTCCTTGTCCTCGCAGTTGTCTGGCGAAGGTTCGCTGATCTCCGAGGATTGTGTTTTTTCCGTGACGAGATCAACCTGACGGGTCCTTCTAACAATTGACTCGTTTCGCTCTGCTGTAAATGATGAAGCATACCGTCGTCAAAATCGATCGTCACCTTTCGAGAAGTAGATCCGGCGCCAAGGAGCAAGTATCTGAAGACACCCTATACCCTAGTTTCTACCCATAGGACTAGTCGCGAGTAAATAGCAATCATAGGCCATTAGCAGTACACGTAGAAGAAAACTGCAAGTTTCGCTGGTAATGAACAAAGGCTGACGTGTTAGGTATGTACATCCGTTTTATTACGTCACTGCCCCGAACCTTGAGAATATATCTACCCGCCTCCGCTTGGACCACAAACCGTGCTTGTGAAGGTTCGGCACGCACTTATTGCACAAATGGGGCCCATTATCCTTGAAGATGCAGGAGGCAGCAGTGTTTGAGCCCCATTGGTTCTGATGAGCCGAATTAGCGCTGACGATAAGAAAGGTTCAAGGCTCTCGCCGGACACAAGAAGACCGATTTACTGTACTAGTTCCCGACAATTTCTCAACCACCGACAAGGACCTAGTACTGCTCCTTGTTTGTGACGGACAGTAAGTCTCCGATAGACATTACTTTGCAAAAGATGGTAGTAATAACTTCACGGCAATGCAGCTGTTCAGACAAGGTAGCAGAGCATGCTAAGGAGCATGTCCCACATCTAATCGCTCAAAGTCGCGCACTTATGGACAAAGATTATACAAAAGCGATTAAGTCGGCGCTAGAGGAAGAGGAGGCTCTACTCCTAGAGGAATACGATTCGGGGCAGGACGAGAACGCCTTTTCTGGCTCGACCGTTGCAATTTGCTTGGTTGACTTAAGCAGCGGTATCCTTACTACGGGCAATCTGGGGGACTCGCACGTGATACTTGGGGAGGCAGAAGGATCGTCAGATGCGAAACAAGTGAAGACAGTATGTATAATATCCTGTTGGTCTTATTATCCTAAATGAGACTGAATGGCACTGACTGGCCTAGACTCGTCTGTCCGAAGAACACACACCTGCTGACCTGCGGGAAGAGAAACGCATCGTTGAAGCCGGGGGCGTCGTTAATTGGACGAGTGGGAGTCCCAGAATAGGCAAGTTCTTAACCAGGTATAGTCCAATCGATGAGCAACGCTAATTGAAAGATAGGGTCACTCAACATGTCTCGGACTCTGGGAGATCTACAATATAAGACCCCTCTCAACAACCGTGGCTCACATTATCTCTCCAGATCCCAAGAGAGAGCATCAGGCAAGAAAGATAAGAACAACGCAGATTTCCTCTCCAGCAACCCTGCTATCAGCGAAGTCCGCCTTGACATGACAAATCATTATGCGTTGTTGTTAACTACAGACGGCGTGACGGATATACTAGACGATACTGCTATCGTGGATCGGGCGGCTAAATTATTCTGGGAGTCTTTGAGACCAGCTACGGAAGTGGCCGATGAAATCACCAGGGAATCAACGATCCAGCCGCAGAGCGATAATGCCACTTGCGTCACCGCCTTCTTTAAGGGCGATGAGGGTTGATACTTCGCAAAAATGTCTACGGTAAAAGTTACAGCTCTTACGTTCTTTCTTCGCAACCCCTTACCAGCACGAGAAGGGCGCCATTCTACCACTGTTTAGTCTAGTCTTAGTTACTGGTCGCATATATGCAGGAAGATTTACGTAAGGTAGCGAATTGAAGCCTAATTTCAATATGTTAGTCAACTCTTCCTGAGCAGCGCCGCCGCTCAGATATTCACTGCTGTGGTAAATCAATACGAGATATGTCTATGCCTGCCAAACTTCTACTAATCTGCATTGGGACCATTGACAGCAATGGTCTTCTGCCAAAGGGAGTAGATCGCCAAAACGGGTTCTTTTCAAGGAAAAGGAAAACAATAACTCGGGTTACCCCATAACTTATAACGGATCGACGGGAAGGCATTCTAGGCAGGAAGATCGTTGCTTAAGCCAGGTTGCACGTGTACCCCAGCTGCAGTCACGTCGATGACCAAACTTGAGCTACACTGCAGATTGACTCAACGTTGCGTAATGGTCTCTTTCTTTGGAGACGTGCGGAGAGTATTATTGGACGGTGGGGTTTTCGAGTACCCGGTTACTGACTGTGGCGTTCCACATCCTACGTAGTTGTACCCACAAGAAAAGTAAGCTCGGGCGGGCAATATTCTATGGCATACAGCCATGACGTACAAAGAGATGGCTAGCGGCTTATGAACAACCTTCACAATATCCCCTGGGCTATGACAGATTGTTAGCTTCAATAGGGGTTATGCAGGTTTATCGCCAACATCGTGTCATCCAGCGAGACGTGCGGCAGGCTTTGACACCGGTGGGTTTAAGCAAGGTAAACCTGTACTGTACCATTTGCTGACAACTTTAGTCGAGTCCCCGTGGGTCTTGCCAAGCAACAAGGCCATAGGATCAGACACGGGCTGCATACAAAGTCGACACTATAGGAGGTATTGATGCCCACGAATGGCCCCACGATGGAGTCAATGGCTGGCGACGATTATAGCCTCATCTATCGCCACGCTTGTCTCCTTTGCTGCTGCCGTCGACTCCGCGGCCATGCCTCAGGTAGCTTCTGATCTCGGGGTTAGCGGAGAGGCTGAATCCCTTGCAACAGGTATCCCAGCTCCTTGCCGGATAAGATGATGTTACTAAAACCTAATAGCAATGTTCCTTTTCGGGTATGGCTTTGGTTCTCTTATATGCGGTCCTTTCTCGGAGACATTCGGGCGCAATCCTGTGTATATCGCCTCTCTCGTCGCATTTATCATCGCTGTCGCTGTTGCTGGCTTCTCGCGCGATCTGGCGACACAGATAATATTTCGATTTATCGCCGGTTGTGCTGGATCAAGTCCTATAGTCTGCGCTGGAGGTTCATTCTCCGATCTGTGGACAAGCCGACAGCTAATTTATGTGTTACCTATCTTCGCAGTTACGACCTTTATGGGGAGCACCCTTGGGCCTCCCGTAGGTGGCTTCCTGGTCCAAGATGGATCAAGCTGGCGGTGGGTTGATTGGACGACCGCGATAATAGCAGGAGCTTTACTTCTTGTGGTCGTTTTCTGCCTTCCTGAAACATTTCGGCCCATCTTGTTCCAGCTAAAAGTGACGGATATCCGGAAGGTGTCAATGTCGGACGGAGATTGGAATCTAAGTCAACAAGAGGAAAGGCCTCCATCCTCCTCAAAGTTGCTGGAGACAATTAAACGGCCTTTTATTTTGACTGGAAGAGAACCCACCATCATTCTATTTGCGCTGTACCTGTCAATCATCTACGTCATTTTATTCACCTCCCTGAACGGATTCACGTTTGTTTATGGAGATACTTATGGTTTTGGTCAGGGATCTACGGGCCTCTGTTTCCTGGGAATGTTGGTTGGAAACTGCTTAGTTCTACCCACGGTCCCAGTCACCTACAGACTCTACTGCCGTGACCTTCATCGTGCCCAACGTGAACTGGAAGGGCTGCCTCAGTGAGACTTGGAACAAGCCTGCCATCACCTGAGAGCCAACTTTATCCCGCTCTCCTGGGGGCTCCATTTGTTCCCGTTGCACTCTTCTGCATGGCAGCCACTACCTCCCCAGGTATCACGCCATGGGCACCCATTGTCAGCTCGATCCCGTTTGGCTATGGGTTCACGACCGTCTTCATCTCCTGTTATCAATACCTTATCGACTCCTACGGCATTTGGTCGGCATCTGCCCTCGCCAGTGTGAACCTCCTCCGCTGCCTATCGTCAGGCGGCATGATGTTGGCATCCCTACCGCTGTATGAAAACTTGGGCGTGAGGTGGTCGCTGGTTCTGCTAGGAACCTTTCAGTGATCATGGTACCTGTCCCGTACCTCTTCTTCAAGTGGGGCCATGTTGTCCGCAGGAAAAAGAAAACGCGCTAGGCTAAAGTCCAAATTGTGCATAGTCTCCATCTTGAGCAATCTACTTACTTCTGTTTCTGGAGTAGAGGTGGCTTGCACTGTCAGGTAGCTTTGTCAAGCAGAACCTTGAGAGATTGCTGTTTCGTCCGCATATACTGAGTAGCTGAGCCGAGTGTGGCCTTGGTTTCCAGTACTAATGGCAGATTAAATAGCTCCATAAAAGATGGCGGTGTGCTAAAGTGCTAAACTTGATTCGACCGGGAACGGTTCCTACGGTATCCTCTGAATGTTTTCCTAGTAGACCGACAAATTTACCGTACTCACATTTTCCGGCATTGGGCAGACCATACTCACCGAAACGCCCGCCCCATGGCCAACATGAGGATTCGCTAAGAGTTCACTCACACTACGTTTACACTTTGCTTCTCAAACCTTACCCAATATTATTCTAATCTATGTTGGATTGGATGTAATAGACTGTGCGTTAAGGAAATGTTACCATATCTGATAGTAAATGCCCATACTCTCACGTCTCTGCCCTCCGTTCTCGGCGTCTGTCCTGTTATTGTCACCATATCAACCACGAGAGTAACATCTCATTTGTGGACATGCAGCCCGGCCGTATCAAGAAAAAAGTGACGCAGAGTTTATATGAATAGATATCGAAACTAAGTTTCACGACTCAATACACCCAGGACGAAGATGCGTTCTCGCTTTATCGTTTCCGTCGAGACCAGCAAGATACGGTCTGACGCCATGTATACGACCGCATTGTGCGAGTATAATTCTGCAATTTATAGCAGCAGGGAGTGCGAGGATTTTGATATTGCAGCACACCGGTGGCAGGGACATCATCAGAGTCACTGTCGCTGGTTCCAGCTGTTTCATTCAGACCAGGATGAGATTTTATCTGGTATTGAATATACGCCCTCATGCGGCGATGATAAATGTTTTGGAGTGTGTTGTTGGTTGAGCTGACTATTTGCATGTCGTTATGGGATAGAGCCCCTGGCAATGTTGTCGAAATAATATGGTACGGTGCACAACGATTGTTTTGACCGACTTTGTATGCTTCAGGGGAAATGATTTGACTGTACAGCAGGGAGCATAAAATGATAATAGATGTAGAGACGAAATTTGTCACAGAGCATATACCTAAAGCTAGATACTATGTTGTTAACGTGTAAACCTAATCGATCAAGGAGACGGGAAAATCTCGAATCACAGGAGTCGGTGCATGCGACGTCTGTGGCGTTGCGAGATGTGATTCGTTATAATCGTGGCACCGCCTTTTCACCAACACCTACCCGTGGTGTTGGTGAAAAGGCGGTGCCACGATTAATGGGGACCATTTGGCCAAATCAAGTTTAGCGCACCATGAGTGGGGCGCTAGGAAAGAAAGCGTGTTCAAGGGTGATCTGTTTTCAAAATTTTATGTATACGTTCCTCCTTGTTCTCGAAAGCGCCTGAGATTGTGGCCTGGTCCTTTAGGCTGGTAAAAGAATCACAACGATCCCTGTAGCCATCCACTACTTGAGGCTACGAAGAGAATTCCTCAACGACTACTAGAACACCTTTGTCCCTCCGATAAACCCATCGCCTCCTAAGCCCCAGCCCTGCGTCCAGCCAGTTGATGTCTTCCTTGCTTCGCGAACTTTCCAGAACAACGAGCCCTAGCAAATGTTAGCCGTGCTGTAACCAGCCAGTAGTTGAAATGGGTTTCCATACATCGTATACCGCCCGTAGATCCTCCCTATTGACTTTGTTGTCTTTCTGGATCAGAATCCAAGTCGTTCCCCATTCAAAAAAGGCTGCGCCCCACTACGCAGTCGTTAATGTTAAAGTAACACTCTACTCTCCACTACCAAGATAAAAGACCTACCCCAAAAGGATCAGCGGCGCATCGATGGCCGTGCATTAGCTGGAAAAGCTCCCGAAGTGTCAGAGCTCCATCGCCATCTTTATCCCATTTCGAGAACAAATCCTCGAAGAGTTGCGGTATGAAGCGGCCCTCTGGGTCGTAGATGCCGCTGTCTGAACCGTGCTAAGAAGTGGATCAGCATCACCATCGCCTCCAATATGCAGCAATGTTGCAAGTACTGACTTTGGCCTTATGTATGCTTGTAATGTGAACACGGAACCATGGGTCGGGGAACCATGAGTATGCCATGTGTGTGGGGTAGGAGAAGTTCACGTTGATGATGAAGGTCGCAATTATCGAGAAGATAACGTTGAAACCTAGCTCACGAAACCCGTTGTAAGTATCCCATGGGAAGATCATCCCGTCGCGATCGCGATCCCAGAAAAGGATGTGCTGCTGAAGAGGCGACTGCATATCGTTAGCATCAGCATAATAGCAATAGGCCTTGAGAACAGCACGATTCTCGAAGACATACATAACCGTTACATTTTCTGGCCCATTCAAGGTCGCCTTCAAGTTTTTCCACGGACACCGCTGCGTTCGCTCGCGCAACACCAGGGTTTTCTATGGCGTCAGCGAGGGAGACTGCGGGGAGCCGCTTGCTGGTGATACCACTCTTCTCAGCAATTACCACGGTCTCGTTGTTCGCTTCTGCAGCCTTGATGCGCGCGGTTCCCTCCCATAAATTTTTGTACTGTTTGTGGCAATTGGTTCGGGCATCGTAGCGATAGGTTTAAGATTTCGTTGCGACGTAGTTAGAAAATCCAACTTAAGTTAAAATGCGGAATCAGAATCAGTGTCGTTGTTTATCAGTGTCATTGTGCCCATCAAAATCCGACCGAAGTGACATAAACTTACGTATGCCGCATGTGAAAATAACCTCCCCCCCCTTTACGCCCCCTATACCTTGTTGTGTGTGTTACAGGGATTTTCAAACGACGTAACGTCATCACCCAAGGCTGACGATTGTTGGTCTCCCCAACCAAGCAGAAGCAAGGAGTTACCTACATGGAAGCAGCTATATTCCAGGTATACCGGAACTATCTCGCATTAACTCCGGTTAATTTTTAAAGCGGGTCATGCATTTTAAGTACTCATGGTTTCCTCTCTTGGTGCTGGGCGGTGTGTTGAGGTGGAGGGGCGGGCGGCGCTTGTTTAATTTCAGGTTAAGCGGGAATCCCAGCATAAAGCTCAATCGACGCATTTAGATGCGAACGCTTGCTGAGATCGCGGTTCCTGGCATACAGTTTTGGGGGTATATACGGCACGCCAACAAGAGTGTGAGCTGCGTTCGGCAGATGAGCCCACCCACCTCTCCACCACCTCTATCCTTACCCAACCATCCGCTCAGCATCTGACTTCACCAACCGCTCTCTTTGGCTGGTAGTGGTTACCGCGTAATACCGCTTCGGTAATTTAGCACAAGCAAGATTGTTCAATTAATTTTAATAGAATTTTACGATCGCTCAACACTGTTGTGATATGAGGCTGGTGTAGATCAGGAACAAGCCACACCATCGGAACAATCCCGAGTATCCTATACAAAGAACCAAGTTGATTTCCAGTCAACTTGGACTTTTGATGTATGTATAGCCTCATGTTTCTCTAAATAAATTAAGCATATACCTCTGAACTACAACAAACACTATGTCGGATTAAACAAGTCCACGTTGCTGACCCGGGCTTTCACACGCGAAAAAAGCGCACACATAAAAATGTTGCATGATACATTTCAATCCTGCTTTACAACAAACATGTATGTATATATTTGCTTGATTTTGTTATTCCGCGGGGACCCGGCGACTAGACCTCGCCACGGCCCATGAGGCCCATGGGTTTTACCCATATGGGCGGCCCATGGGCCCGCATTGGGCTACTTCTACCTGCCCATGGGCGGGCGGGCCGTTTGACTGTCGGCCCATGGGCTTTTGATGGGCGGCCCATGGGCCTTCAAAAAAGTAAATATAGAATCCCCGTGACTTGCACAATTTATGCGTATTCCGCCTGTATTTTATGATATTGAATTGTATCGTGTGGATGAATTTTCATGGATATTGTGTACACTTCAACTTGATTCTAAGTGTCATTTAGAGTTCGCACCATATTCATCGTTATTAAAACCAAATATCTATCAGTTAAATTAGCTACATATCAACCTCATATCCATCTAAAAGCCTCGAGCGTATCCGACGCCTTTTTGATGGCTCACGCTGAGTACTTCTTTCTTCAAGAATTGCTGGACCAACGGGAAGGTCGTCATCTTCATCTTCTTCTTCGTCTCTATCTTCATTTTCTTTCCCTGCTCCTAGGTCTTCTAGTTGCTCCGTAGGCGTATCATTTCTTCGCCTTTTACAGGATGTTCTCGGGGCATTGGCGTCAAAAGCAATCCCATCCTCAGCAGAAGGGAGATGATCCTCCTCTTCATCATCACTGATCAATTCATTCAAGTCATCATGCGTAAACTGAGCATCGTTCTCCTCTGCTGCTATCTCTTGTTCTTCCTTTGTGAGGAAGTCCTTTACAAAAGCCAGCTGTTTCTCTTCAATGTCGAATCGGGTAGCACACATAAACATCATCAGATCTTGAATTGTTGTAGCATTCAGTGATCCACGACGATAGTGACAGATATCCCGAGCAGAGTTGAAGAGCCGCTCAACGCCTGCACCGGTAGCTGGAATAGAGAGAATATCGCGTGCAAGGCTTGCTAGCACCGGATATTGGCGCTCATTTTCTCTCCAGAAAGTAAGAGGATCAACCTCAACGGTCCCTGAATTGCATCAATACTAGTATTACGGTGTCTAAAAAAGAAGGAAGAAGAACCTACCATTTTTAAGGTACTGTGAAAGCTCATCATCATGCTGTGGGGTTGGTATCGTTTGATGGTTTCTTGGCCTTGTAAGAAGGAATTGAAGTCTTGAGCGCTGAGTCACCGGTGACTGAGCGATAGGTGTTGATTGACTACCATAAAGCCGTCGTTGGTATGGTTTTAGCTGTTCCTTCAGGCTGTTATGGTATTCTGTCCGCCAATAATGATTCCTGTCCGCCCAAGCAGCTTGCTCGAAAAAGCCAAGCTTGTATTGAGGCGCAAGGATAGTACCAATTGCGTAGAGGTTATTATGAGTCTCAGCAATCTTGTTATAGTACTGCGAGAGCTTGTCTTTTGCTGCGTAAAGTGCGTCGACCATCAATCGTTTCCAGGCGACTTGCTTTGGTTCAAGCTGGCCAATTGAGATTTCAAGATGGTTAAATAGCTGGCTATAGATCCCAAAGACGCTATGGATTGTAGCGTCTTTCGTCTGGGAAAGAGCAGTCGTAAACTCGAAGAAAGGTTTCGTAAGGTAAAGAAGGTAGTCGATTTGACGCCACTCCTCTCGATCCAACATTAAGTGGGGATGCCCGTAATGTGAGCAGAACTCATCAAAGATCGGCTGCAATCGTTTCGCGCGTCGAAGCATTAGAAACGTCGAGTTCCAACGAGTGCGTACGTCTTGAATCGGAGCCAGTTTCGGTTCTTCTGTCTGAAGACTCAAGAAAGCATCTCGGCGTTGTGGACTTCCATTGATGAAAACTGCTAAACCACGAATCTTCGTAATAAATCAATAGAGCGACAGCGAAGCGACGTGGAATATGATTTACCTTTTCTAGTGTATTTGCAATCTCTTTATTTCGTTGACTCGATCGAAGCGCTTGAGACCGACTCTCCGACCACTCTCTTTCCACTACTTGATTTTTCGGATTGGCTTTGATCCGACTAAGAAGCTTATTGAGGCTGAGCTGAATCACATGTGCGATACATGGAATGCGGATTATAGTAATCTGCTCATCAAGCTCGAGTGCCTGAATTGACTCCTGGATACTAGTAATCAATGTGTTGTTGTTTGATGCATTATCGGTCGTTACGGCCAGCACCCGATCGACAATTTGATGTTGTTGGAAGATTTTCAAGAGGACCGCGCTTAAATTAGCACCTGAGTGGGCTCCTTGAAGTGGCTGGAAGCCAAGTAAAATCTCACGATAGTTCCAGTCCTTATCAACGAAGTAGCCCGTGATAGCCATGAATGCTTGAGAGAAAGGGGATGTCCAACAATCCAATGCAATTGAAAGCTTTGCATTCGGCGGAAGATTTTGAATTATGGTTTTATGAGACTCCTTGACGGTATCACGAATTCGGCGCTGTACCGTTTTGGCTGATGGAAACTCAAGAGGAAAGGGGGCAGATTGGGCGATGCGGAGTAGCGATTGTAGCTCAGGATGTTCGACAATCTGGAAAGGAAGCCGGAGAACAGTAATAGTTTTCATGATTTGCTGCTCCCATCGTTCCTTTGAGAAGTAAATAGTATTGTCACGAGTATGAGACGCCTAAGATATGTTGAACAATCATTAGCATAAGGAGGAACAAAAGTCTCAAAAGATAAAAATGCTTACCGAGTCTTTGATAAGCTGGCGAATATGAGGCTGCTTGTTTGCTTTCGCACCAGATTTCTGGCATTTAGGCCCCTCCCAATGCCTTCGTAACGAGTGCGTTCCATTCGAGCTCCAGTTTGGATGTTCCAAGACCTTTCCGCATCTCTCGCACATAACCTTTGGTAGGCCAGACGTATAATGGGCTATCTGTTTGAAGCGAGTCCAAATATCCGATGTGTTGCCCGTTCCATCCCAATGGAGTTTTTTTACATTCTCGCTATCATCTGCGTTAACCTGTAGGCTACCCTGCTTGCTGCCTTGCTCTGTCTGGAGCCACCAGTGGAGAAAGTCGTCTTTGCTCATTTCGGTATATAAGACAAAGGATTTGTGTCGGTCGGGTCCAACGCGTTCGAGGGCTATAGGAATAGGAGGGGGTTGAATCAATTCGGTGTCAGTAACTGAGGTAAGGGTTCGCTGACTAGACGGTGGGTCAAGCATGAATGAATCATCCGCGATAGGGTAGGGAAAGCGTTCTGAGCTGTCTCCCTCGTAGACCGACGAGGAATAGATGTCAGAGAGTTGAGACCTCATAGTATACAAAATTGAGAAAGGTAGTATATAGAGAGAGTAAGAAGTGAGAGACTTACATTGTTTCTTTGCTATAACTAAGAGAAAGAAGAAGTCTTTAGCGTTAGGAAAATTATGTGAGGCTGATAGATCATAAAATGGCTGCTGATCTATGGTTTCTAGTGGTTTAATTGGCCGATATTTGCTGCAGCCCGCATATGGCCCATGGGCAATGCCCATGGGCCGCCCATTTCCCGCGAATTTTCGCTGACTTGTAGTCCCCCCGAGTTTTTGTCTGATAGTTTTATCTTTAAACTATGAGTTCTGCCTCAAATAGCTTTCAAAAAAAAGATGGTAGATAAATCCTATGGATATCAATAATATTACTTTACTTTTGATAGGAAACACATCTAATATACTACAAACAATAGTTGCAATTGTAAGATCCGAACACACAGGACAATGCAATATAGAGATATATATCTTCAGTGCACCTTCAGAGGAATCCGTGCCTTTTGTAGTTAATTGACCCCAACAGCTGATATTCAACTTCAAAGAACATCTGGCCTGTAAACATGATCTAACAGACAAGAATACAGCGAGATTTACCAGTTTTACATAGAAAGTATGCTCCATTTTAGACATCAAGTAATGTATGGAATATAACGTGTATAAATAAACGGTATTTAACGGGCTGAATCAGCGATTTATTCATCCTGTTTGGGAAAGTTGTGCGCTGATAGGCGGTTGATGGGCGGCCCATGGGCGCCCTGCGCTGCCCATGGGCGGGCCGACCCATTAACCTGCCCGCCCATGGGCTGCGTGGGCGGCCCCATGGGCGCCCAACTCCCGCCCATGGGTGGGCCATGGCGAGGTCTACCGGCGACCACACCACAGAACCGGACATCACGTGGTCTCATCTGACAAACTCAGTAGCGAATCTGCTACATTCCGTCATTCTTCTATGAAGGTAACAATTTCCTCAGATGAAGGCAGAGCGTCAAAGCTCGACCGCATCAGCTCATAGTGATCTAGGCGACGACCATCTCCTGGGATCAAGGGTGACATCTCTTTCAAGTAGAAACCGATGATCTAAACTAACCAGGAATCGTGTATCCTGGGCAGCTTGGAGGCCAATTGCAGGCGACTTTCAGATAATTGAAGAAGCACTAGGCGGTACTTGGATATTAAACGAACATCTTTATCTTCGTTTGAGCCTTTAATGGCATCCTCGGGTGGGGTCAACTCACGACGCGATGGCTGGAGATGCAGAGCCATGACCCTTTTTCCGAACACCGAATCTTGCTCGTCTGCATTCGTCGATTTAGGCTCGGGTGTAACAATGGCCGGTCTAAGCTCTGGCATCTACTTTTCTTTCTCATCCCCACCCTTTCCCTCCGCTACATATAGCTGTCTACAACCCCCTCCTATTAAGTCGAGGGAAGCTAATTCTGATTATCTTGTATCCACTGAACCCCAAAATGTCCGTGTCGGATCGAGATCTCCACTTCCGTCCAATCCTCCGTTCGCCGGAAGAAAACCAGGAGAGGTACGTGAATACAATTGCTAGCAAAAAGAGCCCACTAACAGTTTCGCAGAGCTTTTATCGCTGCTTCGCGGCGAAAAGACCAGAGCTTGGATGCTCGTGTGAAGTCAGCCAATCGCGCTTCGTCGCTGCACAAACGTCGCACTGGCAAGGCGTTTCACATCACTAAAGAGATTGTTGAGGAAGAGGGCATGTACGAGGAAGTCGACGAGCGTTATCAAGCAAAGCGAATCCTCATGCTGCAGAACCAAACCTTGCGGATGAAAGAGCAGTTCTACCGCCACTTGCTGGCTGGTTTTCAAGCCGTCCAAAATTTCACTCGAAAGGACCCTCCATTGCAAGTCGGCGCGCAAGCAACTTGGCGTTCCACCCATCGACGAAAGGCAACCTGCAGAAGTTGAGTTTGGATTTGTCAAGCATCAACTCATCCTTCTCGCTTGGTGTGGCTGCGTTGGCAAGTACGACGGCAAGTGCTGATAGCCACGTCCCGTCGCCTAATACGTCATTTGACCCTAAAATGCAACCGTATATACCCTGCACATGCGACTCAAAGATTCCTGTTACTATATCAGCCACACCATTCTTTTGCGACGACTTGCCGGAAGATGCCCAACTACGTGGAACAAATATTTGCACCAGCCTGGAGTACCGCGGCCATCCAACATCAGCAGGTCCCTGCCTCGGACCAACCCTTACGGACATTCGTTCGGTTAAAAAGAGGCAGCGGCAGGTAATGCACCAGGCCCGGGCGCCCATCCACCCCGCCGCCCAGTTGCTGCAGTCCAGGGAATGCCTCGCATCTGCCCCAGAGTTACCTCTGCAGCACCCGGCTCCGCCGCAGCGCTGACCTCTTAGGCTCAATCTCACGCCCCACTAGTGTGTCTCATACCCACTCTCTTGTGGGTCAATGTCGAACTCCCAGCTCCCCTCTATTCAAGGCCATAATATCTATCTCATCCAGTTGCCACCAATCTCGACCGTCAACTCACCCCAGACCAAGGCCGGCCACATTCGCAGGTACAGAGGCAATCTCGGATTTCTGCCCGATATGCAGTCTGCCCTTGGAGACTGCCAGTGCCGTTCAGGCCACCATGTCACCCATCATAATCAAGGTGGAAGTCGACGGCATCACGGTCTTACGACGATCCGTACTTGACTCCGGCCAGTTTAGCCAGCTAGTTCGACGTTCCTGCCGTCTCATAATTCTTGTTATCTATTACCCCCACTTAAATAGGTGAATCTTGTTGTGCAGGGCATTTATTAGCTAAATTTCCATGTTTTTTTATATTTTCCTATATCGTATTTACCTCTCTTGCACCTATAGAAGAAAGTTGAGCTATGGTTTCGGATACAGGTTTTAGAAGGATGTAAGATCGAAAGCAAGGCCCATAATGCGCGACTTCTCTCGTAAACATTTTCAGGCGATAATTCACATTGTTGGCTAGCTGCGATGGCAAGTCTGAAACCAATCTTATTGGCGGATGGTCGATAATCCCGCATGGGCACGAGAAAATAGCTACTATGTCTTTCAAATGGCGAGCCCGTATTCGTACGAATGATCTCTTCGAGCTACAAGGCACTGTCCGAATCGGACCGTGTATAATTATCCTTGCGTAATCGAACCGCACTGCAAGAGCTTCTCGGATTCAACAAAATCCACAAAATATCAGAAGATACACTCGAGCTCTAAACATGCAGCGGCCTATTGCATGTACAAGTACTATATGACCGTATCGATGTTCACTTTCCAAGTCATAGGATATAAGTCCAGCGTCTGGATAGTTAAGAGCTCACCAGCACCGTCCAACGTGCATCTGGTTGATAGCCGCATGCGACCATCAACTTTTGACCGCCGCTGCATTGAGAAGTCTGCGTCAGGGGCTTGCAGGGACAGTTACATGTTTCTGTAATGAAGAGTGTTCTAGGGAGCCTCTGCTGGCTATTTGGGCGCCTGAGGCCTTAAATGCTCTTGGGAGAGAAACAGATTGACATGTAATTGCATAAGCCACTACCCCTGTTATTGAGGCTTCCGGTCTTTTGAGGTTCACCACGCCTCTCACCCCTTGTGTCTCTTAGTTTGTTCCTTAATCACACATCACTGGCTCTTCAACTAGGACGACGCCGCTTCGACCGATCAAGACTGGTTTCAGCTCCCGGTGCGAGTGAGATGATTGAGTAGTTACTGGCTCATAAAAACACGAATCCAATTCAGACTCGAGAGCCATTATTCATGGCTCCAAGTATTGTTTTCGCCCACGACAGAATTATCTAAGCCAGAAACTTCAAATAGGGGCCAAATAACTAGGGAAGCTACGTAAGAGAGATTATACCAAATGGCAGTCACGTAAGGGTTACAATGAGTTTTGAAGGGACAGTAAATTTAAATCAGCTTTATCTTCCTCATTTGAAGGTCGACGAAGAGCATCTACCCAGTCGGATTTCCCACATGCCAAGTCTTCAACCAGTGCAATAACTGATGTCCAGTACCGGGCTGCAACTTTTCCTTCGGTGGTATTCTATTTTTAGACTGTAACAATGAGGCAGCATTTGCTTCCTTCAATCATACACGATGTTGATTTAGTGGAAGCGACTATGACTGTAAATGTTGTCACTCGCTTCATCAGTGATGCGTCACTGAATAGGCGCGACTAGATTCAACCCCGCACCGGCAGTGCTATACTGAGATTTGAATTCTCACTAATGTTATGAATTCGCTAGTTGTCCAACGGCCTTCAACCATGATATAACCAAGCCGTCAGAAATACGTGTCGAAGCCGGTGGCAAAATCTTTGGGAAGGCAACATATATAGCTGGCAGTTGTCATTTTCTCGCACTTTTTCCTTACAAGCTTTATCCAAACTTTACCCGAAAATAGCGAATTCTCCTAACATGACGACCGCAGAAGGAGCAAAGAAGATCATCGCAGAGGTTTCCGATCATGACCTTGATCAATGGGTGCGCACGGCTTCCTTCACGTCGGAGATTGAAGAGGTATGAGTTTTCCGCACTGCCTTTAGAATTCATGTGCAATAATTGTGAAAATCCTCATCTGATTTTTCCAGTCCGTCCGTGGTCATATTCACCAGGAGCTGAATAGTTGGCTGTTCTTCCGTAAACTGGCTGCTGATTGTTCCCGAAGCAACATCTCCTTGCATGGGTTCGCGCGGTGAGCATACCCTATCATTTTTCGAGGAATCGTGAAATACTAACACTATACAGACTCTGGGAGCGCTCGGCGGCAGAGTGCTTGGCTGATTTCAAGTGGCTAGAGAAATATCTCGTGTCACGTGGTGGACGCTCGAAACCCACAGGAATTGAAGCTACTACATTTGAGTGGCCCGATAACCCGATCGAGCCAGTCGGTCCTTGTAAAGAAGCACTCTTCGTGGAGAAGAGTCTGTTGGAAGATCTGGAACGGCTTTGCTCCTTGGCAGACAAATCAGGGGACGTTGCATTGACGGACGCCATTCAAAGCAAATTTATGCGCAAGGAGACAAGGCACGTTAAAAACCTCGCAGGCCTCCTACAGCAGGTAGTCCGAGTCTCCAAGCAGCCTGGCCTTGGTCTCTACCTCCTCGACCGGGAACTACGGCATACCGACGGGATTGTTCCATGGGATAGTGCCAATGATACTTCCCAACAGCACGGTGATACCACGGAAGTTTAAAGCATACGAAACCGGTCGACCACTAGGTAGTCCATGATTACGGTCTTTTATCCCTGATATTTTTATATGTTGTAACTAATCGAGAAGCCGAGGCGCCTAAAACACATTGCAAATTCTTTGGCACTGAAACTGGGGAATATTACCTCCCCACTATTGTAAACTTCTCAGCGTCGAAATGGATGCGCGCATAACCCGTTAGCGAGTATCATTGATTGGCGCCTAAAGTGGGAGCGTTCTAAATCGTCATTTTGTACGGCATTCAAACAGCCTTACCATTGCTATGGGCGCTCTCTTCTGTAACGCCAGATTCTGACCACCAATTATCATCATTACATATCACTACATATCACTACGTCTCACTATGTCCGACAACCCCAACCCTGGTAATTTCTCCAACCGACCTCACGAAGAGGTCGAGAATATTGCTCGAAAGGGCGGGCAGTCTAGCCACCAGAGCGGATTTGCTTCTATGGATTCTGACAAGCAGGTTAGTGACAGCATTGTTGATTTGTGATAATATAGTGAATTCAAACAACTAAACTTTGTAATAGAAGGACATTGCCTCGAAAGGCGGGCATGCTTCAAGTGGAAGTTTCGAGCCCGGAGACCCGAGAGCTAAAGAAGCAGGCCGGAAAGGAGGTCAATCATCCGGGAAGCCGGAAGAATAGGGCGGCTATATGCCATCATATGGTAATATTCGTCACCGCAACTGGCAAACTGCTAGCCATTTTTTGATGGGAAAAGACGGCGAACGAAGGGATCTGAAGGGGTCATTTTAATTTTTGTAATACATTCGTTTACCACTTCGAGATCCCTATTTAAGAATCAACCTCCGCTTGAATGGTAAAATTGGCTTTCGTCCACTACGTTTTATAGAAGCCTACGCATAGCCCGATCTTTATATGACAGGAAACCTACCATATTTAGAACGTTCTCCTCAAAAAGTGTCTTCTAAGGAAGATGCTATAAGTAAAGGCCCTCTAGTTCCCTTTCAGTCCCCTAGTCCAATCTTTGATTTTCAGCAAACGACCCAACTGAAGTTTGGAAAAATAGAATACGCCCACTAACGTATGTACGTAAGGTCCCATAGTGGGACATCTACGTCTCATTACTAGGCGGCGATACGCTTATGGCATCATTTATATCATAAGGGGATACAAATCCTGTCGGGATGTAGGAACGGAAAATGGTATGTGACGACCTACTAATAATTGTCACATTTAAGCCTACCGGTTAGCGGTCATAAGTAGACCTTTCTCAACCTAGTCCCTCATTATTAGTTCGTTTAAGGGGGTCCGACACCTAGACCAACATGTCAGTAGAAGATAAGCTTAACGAGATACGAGGGCATGAGTCTTAAGAACTACACGCCGCACGTTAAAAGCTCGTAGGCATATCTAAGGCCTAAGGCTATATTTTATAGCACGCAAGCAACCCTGATGTTTTAGAAAAGGCAAAAAGAATGTGGTAACCATACCCCTAAGAACATTAGAATATTGAAATTTTGCCGCAACCGCCAAGACCTTGGAAGTCGATGACTTCCAATGGCATCCAGCTTAGTGAGGCAAAATATTGAAGAACTGATCATAACGACGTATGGTTGCCACAAGCTTCGGAGTACGTACTCCATGCGTCAGTACAGTTGTGCAAGCTTTGACTATAACCACTGGACTGAACAACCGGTATAAATGCTGGACGCTTCTTCCTCCGTTCGGGGATATTGTATAGAAACATTGAACACATTCCACCAATATAAAGGATGTCCAACCACGCCGAAAGAATTGCAGAAGATGATCAAGAGAGAAGGAACGATCCTTCGCCCGTAACCCGGAACTTCACGGATAACTCTTATGCCAAAGAGACCAAGTCAAGCTTGAGAGATCGAATTCCTGTTCAAGGAGACAGCCAGCGACTTGAAGATCCAATGCAACCTCCTTATTCTAATTCTGATCAGCAACTCGGTATGTCCATTCTTCTTAGCGTTGCCAGTTCTACAGTAATTAGGCAGCCCACTAACAGGGTCTAGAGGAGGACGAAAACGAGGCGATAGATAAGTCCAATATTCTGAAGGGAGACCGTCTCCGTGATGCAAAGCCTGGGACCTCGAACAAGTACAATGAAGGGTCAGACGAAAATGATCTCCCCGAAGCTTAACTGCGGGACATTGACCCGAATTGCCTTGCTCACCCATATCACAAAAACAGCCGGATATCTTACAATCGCGGCAGTGAAAGTTTGATAGTGTGTGCTCTACTGTATTCTGTGGTATTTATGCTCTTTGGATACGTAAAACAATATTTAGATCAGCTTTTATGGAGTTAAAAGTTTGATCCATAGAAGTGTTGGAGATCATGCGATCCCCACTCCTCCCAACACATTAGTCGGGCCCAGTGTAGATAGTTTCTCCCCTTCTACACGCATTTACACAGTTACTAGAATACTCCTTTCTAGTACTCCTCTTGTACTCTCTGTCTCTCAAGAAGCGTTAGTGGCGTTAGAAAGAGACTGGCAGACTCGTTCGCAAAGGTCTTCAGCTATTAGGCAACCATAGCCACAAAGTCGGGAGATGCCGCTAATGGCACTCAGTATTTTTTACCGCGGTCTATTGCCAGCAATAGAATCCACATAGACATGCACCTGAGGTCCCTCCGTGCGTATGCAAGCATGTATCAATAGGCGGCTCTGGTGGTGCATGGGCACCTCCTCCGCATCCCCTATACTTCCATGTATGGTTGGCGTAACACTGATAAATCTGAAGTTTAGCACGTTTTGGAATACCGATTCTTAGACTATATCTGCTTGTTCATTTTTAAAAAGCCAGTTATTCTATTAAAGATAGCCAGCAAGGTATTAAGAACGAGTAGCCTCTCAAATCGTACAGCTCCTCATCCGCAGCAGCACACTTCGGGCTCTTCTCTTCTGGCTGTGTTGGTGAAAAAGTAAACTCGGGCCCGGCGACTGACTCTATCTCTTCCCTCTGCAATGATACCTTCGTCCTGCTCTGTAGCAATTGCGTGGCGAGATGTATCGTGGCCCACTCCCTGTAGGAGATGGTTTCGGATATCAAGATGCGGTCGGATAGCGTTTGTAGATATTGACTTGTATCGCTAATCAATTTCCTACTAATTGTTGTAAGGGTTAGGGGTCTCTTTCGATATATTTCTTGGGCCGCCCGTTGTGAGCCGCCCTATATTTGAGGGGCGGAGGATGAGTGTCGATGTTGCTTTTGCGGGAAGGTTAAGGAGTCGGCTACTCTCTTTCTCGTGTTTAGTCGGAGTAGGGCATGACTTTCAGCTTTTATAGTGCTTTTGGGCATCATATAGTCCCTCGAGCTAGCAACGTAAGTGGCTACATTTGTAGATACAGAGCCAGTGGACTGGTCAACAGACGGCTGTAAAACCTGGCCTGTGTGGCCGCGATTCCCGTGGATAAACTGGCCAACGACCTGACGGAAGTATTCAGCCGATTCATTGCCTCCATAAGATAGATTATCAGCCGATGAATTCCTCGAGAAGGGGATCTATGATAACGATACCAGTTTGCCATGTAAGTCTACTGTGTTCTTCTGTGTCTGGGGTATTGGACCTCTTTAGTACCTGTGACAGCTTGTGATCCATGATGATTTCTTGGTCTTACTATTGATGGTGCTGCACTGGCAAGCTATTGGAGCAAAAGAAGGGCATAACCAGACAGAGGCCCTTCCCTCACTGCGTTCTTGGAAATAAGGTAGCATCACGGCCACTGCGGGGCTTATTTGGCGGAGCTTCAGGGCTGGACGTATAGGCGCTCCTTGTCCCATGTCGAACACGTCCACTGGATGTTGCAAACTTCTTCAGCACACTCGTAATCAATTTAGAGTCGTCGGAATTGGCTCTGGGTTGTATTTGCTGCAGAATCACGTGCTTCGATGGATAACTCTTCAAGCCTTCTGTTTTGGGTCGTCAACATTACTGTACTAGATCCAATCGAAACCAGGCTTAACCTTTCAAAGTGTTCGCGCTTCGTTTGACTATACCAACAATTTATTTGCAGCGTAGCACAGCGCTGGCATTGTGGACGTTCGCCAGAGCATCTCGACTTATGCTCTTGGCAAGGTCTGCACGCATGTGTAGTTCGCTTTTTTAGACACGAAGTGGCACGATTTAGCGGGGGAATTGGCATTTTGGGTGTTTCATTTGGAGAAAAAGTCGGCTGACAAGGATAAGTGTGCTTCGGCATACTGGTCTCTTTTGAACTCGATGATCCTGAAATAAAAAAATGAGTTACTTTCTAGCGCTAAAATTGGACTGAAGAGGGCCGCTTGTACCTTGGTCAACGAGCTTAGATAGGTCCATGTTTGATATTCATGAAAATACTGCTTGCCTTCACATCTATTGGAAAAGAAGAAGGTAATTCTGATGTATTTGATATCCTGTAAATGTTATAAATGGAGTCCTTGGTGCGCAATGTTTACGTGGTTCGGGCAGGCGAGGGAGTCTCATTGGCCGGATCTCAAACCCGAGACTTGCACAATCAAGTAATCCTGGGAATTGAACGAAATCGGTTGGCCATCATAGGTCCCCTGAATCATCCGACATGAGTCAGGTTTGAGAGCTGGCCGAGGAATGGGCGAAGGTGTAAACATGACCTTATATGGGTAAGTACATCGGGTCGATGATCGGCTTCCAAGGAAATGACTAAACATGCTGTTCTCAATCGGAGGCGGTCGGTGTGGGCATTAACGAAGCCAAAAGTGTATCGCTGTCCAATTTTGGTAACACTACCCTGGGGTGCTTTGAGGCCCCTAAAGATATAGAAACAGTGTCCCTGTCCTGTGTGGTTCGCTGTCCAAGCTAGACGTATAGCGAGTGACACCAAGCCAAATATGTCATGGATCTGTGGAATCATGTCCAGGTAGGTCCCAAGCCTGGAGATGTGGGTCCGTGGCTGAGGAGCTGTGATCACAAGGCCTTGGTTCTAGGCCCTGTGATCTAGAACAGTTGACTCAAGGCCAAATACCGACGGCTGTGGATGCAGACCCACATTGGACGCACGTCCACAGCTCCTAGTCTAGGTGGGCTTTATAACTGTCAACTGGCGGCCACCCTGGCTTAGTGACCATAAGGGTCCTCGGTCTTCATAAATATAAAGACCACGATACTCCTCAAATTATTACACGAAAATTGGTCTTTTGTGTGTTGAACTCATGAAGGCGGCCCCCGCAAGGCTAGAAGGGCAATCACCGGTGTTATTTGCGGTCATCAAATGCGTGCGGCACCGTGGAAGCAGCCGTACTTCCAACGTTATTGACCTGTTACCTGCTATAACTTCTACGTCACTATGGCTACTTTTAGCACTAGTAAACCCTTCATATTGATCGAAATCTTCATTAGTACATATATACGTGATCTCAAACCGCCGGGAAAATGAATCCATCATTACAGTAGTTAACGCAAAAAAAAAAAAAAAGGTTTTGGGCGGTGCCTAGGTATTGAGGAAATGCGCGTGATTTGGGACGGAGGGCGTCATATAGCCAACAATATCCAATAATCACCTTACTTCTTTCACTATGTTTAATATGAACAAATTAATCAGTTGATTATCCTTTTCGGCCATTCTACGTGATTACGTAACTGGGCAGAATCATGGTGTTAAGACACTAAGAGAGAGGCAATAAAATGGATGCCTTGCGATCGAGAGACTAAACCCCGATCTACCAGCCCTAAGAGATAGCCTCGTCGATCAGTTTTAATAATACAGGTTGAAACGTAGATATAAGTGCGGGCAATAGAAAGAAGAGGTGATGTATATTAACTGGGCAAAAAATTGGTGTAAAGAAATAATATTTTATAGTGTGGCCTCATGTTGATAAACGATAGAATTCAACGGTTATTTGGGAGTCGACCGAACGTGCACTGTCAACAAAGATACTAGTACTGTAGAATAAATGAGGATAGAATAATTAATAGCGTGCTAAGAGTTGTCAACGAGTGTTAAAAGGCCAATTAATGCTGGTAAAAATCGTCGTAAAGAATAAACAAACCGATTAAATTCATTCATCTTTTTAATCAACGCAGTGAAAGAAGGAAGGTGCTTATTGAGTATGATTGGCTAGGGAACACTCCCCACTTTAAATCAAGCGAATTTCCTAATACCCAGGCAACCCCCAAGTCTGTTGCAAGAATTATTTCATCCTATCTACCTAGAAAAAATCCTCTAGGCCCATAACATGCCCACTTTTATGCCAGATTCCCTAGGCACCAAATCCAAGCAATCCTTGTACTTGTTGGCTTAGTTATACCACTTGTACCACTTGGTGTCTAGTTATATTTGTTTATTCTACCGATAGCGTAAAACGCGTTATTAAGATGCGTGTTTCGTCATTTCCCAGATAACCGTTACATTTTATCGTTCGTCGACATCCTGCCTCTCTTCAGTGTCTTTAAACTATATTCTTGCCCAGTTACTCAGCTCTTCTTTCTGATGCCCGCTCTTTTTACCCGCGTTCTAAAATTTGTATTCCTAATTATACGTATTCTAGATCCCGCTTATTATCTCCCGAGTGAGACTCACATCCCTAGGATATTCGGTCCTGGGATCCATAGTATGGTTCCTAGGCACGCTCTTGGTCGCTCCTAGATCAGACTCATAGTTCCTAGAGGACCTATAGCTCCCGGGAGTGCATAATATACCTCCGGGAAACAAGGAATGGTTTCCCCGAGCTATAGTACGTTTAGCAAGATCGGTGCCGGTCGATCAGTGAGATCACTCACTAGATAATATTTCAACCAATAGCATAAGCACGCGTTTTACATCTATTCCTAGGCCCCTAAACACGAATCCTGGGAGTACGAGGGCCCCCGGGATTGACAAATAATTCCTAGGGATGGGGCATGTGGGTTCTAGGGATTTTCATACAGTATTGACCGAAAAAGCGTCTAACAACGCACGTTCCACTTGAATGTCCAGTGGACATAGCATGACAGCCTCTATAGACATTAGAACTGGTAGTAAAGGCTTAATAGGCCACCTGGCTATTAAGCTCCTTATATATTGATTCAAGGCCATCGAGGCCTAATGTACGGAGTTCAACATCCAAATTCGCCAGTGATCAAACACATGTCCGATGGCAGTAAGCTGTAGGAGACTGTCTACTGTTATAGAGCTTATGCCAAATGACCATGGTTAAAAGACGGTGGCGTAAGAGACAGGGGCTGAGATCTAGCGATTGTGAGCACTGGTCGCCAGTTGACAGACAAAGGGCCCAGCTGGCCCACGGTCGGTGGCGTAAGAGACAGGGGCTGAGATCTAGCGATTGTGAGCACTGGTCGCCAGTTGACAGACAAAGGGCCCGGTTGGCCCATGAGCCGGAGACCGTGGGCCAGCTGGGCCCTTTGTCCATCAACTGGCGACCGCCCTGGCTTACTAACATGACAGGCTAGTAAACATGTCGCTATAGTGCATATTCGATCAAGACCCGTGTCTTGCACCATGTGGGTCCTGCAGATCATATCTCCATTTATGCTGTATGCTTCATGTATATCCCTGACAGCGACTAAGAGCGTACCTAGGAACATGTTATGAATCCTAGGGTCGAATATGATCCCAGGAACGTTAGGGTCTCACTCGCCAAATTGAAAGCGGGATCCGGAATGGGGCCATCGACATTAGGACTGCAAATTAAAACGCGGGCAGTAAGTGGGGGCAACAAAAGGAAGAGGTGAGGTAACTGGGAAACCGTGGTCCGTCCCAGGATGGGTTCTATCAGAAGAAGCAAGCCTGCTTGGGATAGCTTTGAGGAGGGGAAAACCGTGGTCTGTCCCAGGACGGGTTCTGTCCTGCGGAAGCCTCCAGTCCTGCGGCTCTTGGCTGGAAAGTGCAAAAGGAAATTTATGAAGCGTAACCACTGATTTTGGCATTACTTATTTATGCATCACAATGGCAGCGCGTGACTGAAGATAACAGGGGGGTCGGCGTCGCGCCCACGATGGGCGTCAGCTCTTTTAAGGTTTTAATGTTCAAAGCACAAAATAGATTTTCCTTGAAATTCCGCACTCTATCATTCAAGTGATATGTTGGCAATTGGTTATTGATTAAATTATAAAGCAAACATCAATTTGTTGGTGGCCGTTTCAGGCCATATCTGGTCCTCCAGATATAATCTCCAAAGTTCTGCTTCCCACTTGACAGGGGTACTTACTTTCTAATGACTGCGACCAAGAGAACACAAAGAACACAACCACGGGTCGGGTTGTAGCCTACCATTCTGTCGCCAAAGTCTCTGTGTTCTTCCAAATACTCACCTGCCCCAGCAGTACCTCCTAGGCAATAATCCCCCGTACCATCGGACACTGACGGCCGAAAGCTTTGGGCTTGTGGATCGTGTCTGGACCTCTGCAATTCGTTCCAGTTTCTCTGCGGGCGACAAATAGAACCTCCCTGAATCTACTGTCCCGTGGGTCGTCGCTGAGATCTGCATCGCAGAACCGTACCTGCGTCTGTCTACATTCACGCGTGGCGTTTGATTGGCCTGCCCGGTCCTATTTGTGTCCAGGTCCTCATCAGTGTGATAGTAGCGTTGCAATCTTGCGAGGAGGTGGCGATCACGAGAGCCAAGCTCGTGGGCCTTGGTTGCATCAGTTCACATGGTTGTCCTGGAAACTAGACCCAGTTTCTTGTGAGCTTTGCAAAGGGTCTGGACCTTTTTTGGCTATCAGGTCCTCCCAAAGACAATCTTTATCCTGAGTCTGAAAGTATGCCATTGTCTGTGCGCCCAGGTAGTAGCGATCCTAGTAAAGGCACCATAAGTTGGCTGCGAGTAGAAAGGAAAGAAATAACATTCAGCGGCGCGAGCCTAGAGATGGACAGGATTGATACCAGTGAGACCAAAGGGTCCTCCGGCCAACTGCAGGTACAGCACAGCGTTTCCGTCGGCCACAAAGTCTCCAACCCATTATTTCGGCATCTGTTGAAGGATATCAACCCTCATGAAAGAGACGGTGACCGTGGTTAAAACGGGGAGATATAGAATGCAAGCGCGTTGAGCGATTTAATTGCAAATTCGGTGATGGGTACGAATCTTACTTTCGCGGCATTACTTTCTCCTCAACAGTCGATGAAAGTGGTTCACCAGACCCAACGCACAATTTTGAGAGGAATACCAGGTCGAGACTTGACTCTGTAGACCACAAAGTCTCCAAACACCACTTCAACGTCGTTCAAATCGCTTCAACGCTTATTAACGAGACAGTGATTCTCGCTACCATCTGCGCAACTGGTTCCTTGGTAGAGACGTAGCCGAAAAAATATAAAAGGAGCCGGATTCCCAGCCCAAAAAAAATCAGGACTTCGGTCCTCACACTCCGATGTGTCATGGTGTCCCTCTTTTGCCTGCGGGCTTGAGAGTCTCCGTGACCACGGCTGTCGCTGCCACGAGCCCAGTGATGTAAGACTTGCGCTCCCTCGCTGCCACGAGCCCCGCGAGTGTAAAAAGGTGCTTCGCAGGATAGGTCTGCGTCAACAACAATCCTCGCAGGATAGGTCTGCGTCATCAATATGCCTCGCAGGGGGGGTGCTGCGAAAACAAGACTACCTCGCAGGGGGGGCGCTGCGTTACCAAGTGAACTCCGCAGGGGGACGCTGTGATGACAAGTGAGACCCGCAGGAGACCGCTGCGTTAACAAGTTCTCTGCAGGAGACCGCTGCATTACCAAGTCTCCGCAGCCTAGGCCCTGCGTCAACAAAGCGCCTCGCAGGGACATCTGCGACAACAAGAGTCTCCGCAGGGGCATCTGCGACAACAAGCGCCTCTAGCCCGTGCAGGCACCTCTTCGTGGTGCTAGGGACCAGTATTCGAGTGTTCCAAGGGTATTCGGAGAAGCAAAGACCTGCGCAACATCTTCATCGTGTGTTCATTGTTCCGAAGGGTCATCATTGGATACATAGAAGGGGCCCTAGTTAGATCTTTGCCAATTCAATAGCCAAAATCATAAACTAACAACTGAAGCGTCTTCAGTATCAAATGACGTATTTCACATTCCTTTCCCTTGGTAGCTTGTGATCCAATAACTTCCTCGCTACAATAGAAATTGGCGTCCTTCATCCAGATGTATGCAAACAGAGATGAGTGTTGTCTTGGAATACTTGTGGTGTTTAACCGTTGGTGTTGAACCGTTGGTGTTTATGTGAGTGTTGATGTGAGTGTTGATGTGAGTGTTGATGTGAGTGTTGATGTGAGTGTTGATGTGAGTGTTGATGTGAGTGTTGATGTGAGTGTTGATGTGAGTGTTGATGTGAATGTTGATGTGTGTTGATGAGCGTGGTGGTGAGCGTGGTGGTGAATGGTCGGGCGGTGAAAAAGGTGGTCAACCTTGCCATCGGTCCATGCCACCCTCAGATTATGTAAGTTTCCTGAATAGGGGGTTCAACTTTTGGAAATCTATCACTTGTCACCTACCCCCAATAACCACTAGTATAGCAGATAATTGATCATAATAAAGGTGAATCCTAGTATGTAGTATAACTAATATGTCGTGTTTATAATAAATTTACTGATGCAACTGGTAGGCATTATATTGTGAGTGGTTTTGTACGTTCAGCATGTTTTATAGTCATATATATATTTACACGCAATGCAGACGCATCACAATTTCTATGCATCTCGGATCACACTTTCATTCACTTAGACTCAATAGTCCATTGCTTTTACTAGGATTTGTTATAGCTGAACACATCCGTTGTATACCTTTCTACTCAAATAACCTGAATACGTAGTACTATAGGACATATGCGTGCGTGGCTAAACATTATAAAATTATGAAATTTCAGTGACCGAAGTGCTTATTAGTAAGCAACCCATGGGCCCATTAAATGCCACGGGGCTACGGTCAACCGCCCGCCCGCCCATAGGCAGGGGGAAAGTAATTCAGTGCGAATCCATGGGCCTCATAGCCCGTGGCGAGGTCTATCAATGTCTCACGGACGTTGTACGGAGGATTTCTTGCCATCTCACCCACATGATAAATGTATCAATCACCATAGATTCTATTTCGTAATGATCACTCGGTGAAGTTGGCATAGAGCCTCAATCCGATAGGGATAGTAGATCCACTGGTTCGACTATGACCAAGCAATACGCCCAAGACCCACGTGTAGAAGCATGTGATGAGGTGCCAAACGATTGAGTTGAGTAAAATTAGCCATGCGGTAGGCTTTGTGCCTTGCGAAGTCAAAGCCATCACTTGAGGCGGCGATTGAGTCACTCGACCTTACCCTATTTCAGCTCTTATATCCCAGAGAGCGCAAGAATCAAAGTAATTTTACCGCAGAGACAACCATGTTGCTAAGAGATTTGGACAAGCAAGCAATCAAGAATACCCGGTCGGCTCCTACTATGCCTCGGCAACGACGGATCATATTTCAACCAATCCCGGAGCGAAGTGACGGCAATTGCCTTTTGGGGAGTGGTGTCCAAAGTTAATGCAATCAACCATGTTCTGCTGATAAGGGAACACGGTTGAAACCCGATTGAAACCCGATTGGGTTCTAGCAGTGCCGTCTGAAACGAATTTCCGTTGGGTGATATCCCCGCAGGAGTGCTAGTTCGCTCGTAGTCGTAGTAGACAATCCGGCCATGCTTCCAAAAGCAACCATCACGTGAGCGTTGATTGACGGTGGAAAATTTGCTCGAGGATCTAGGGGATAGTCCAAGAGGTCCTATAAACATTCTGATTCGATATTGTTGCGGACACCAAAGTCTTTACAGTGGCTGCCTGGCCGAACAGTAACATGCCCACGTGTCCTCCGCAGCGCGGTGGGCTCGACGAATATATGATTTAAAAAACCGTCGAAATAGGGATGTAGGGAATCCGGATTTCCTGACAAGTGCGTGATATGTTAGGAGACGATATGAACGGATAAAGGATACGCGCGGTCGACTTGACTAACCTGCAGCTGAAGTGACACCCAGGGTAAATGGTCTTTGCAAATAGTGCTTCGGCTTGATAGGAAATGCGTGCATAAGAACCAACCGGGTACACCACAACACTTTTGACAGCCCTCATGATGCAGCTTCTTGTATGCCCGAGGTGATTCTTGGGTAGTGAGCTCTCACTGGCTTGCCTGTGCCCCGATCTTATCCTCTCGGTTTGTACCTGAGATGACCAATGTCAAATTGTAGGCTAAAAATGAGAAGACTTTGCGTCTCCTTCCCCTTGCAGGTGGACTTGTGCTAACAGCCTGATTGTCTGCGGAGGTACACTCATCTGCCAGGAAGCAAGACAAAACATCAGCATTCCTGTGTCTTTTGGATTTCCAGGCCTGGGAAGCCACCAAATGTCATCCGAAGACAACGAGGATCACGCATTCGATACCAGCAGCCTACGCCACTTGAAGATATTTGAAAGGTTGCATGCTTAGCCACAGGTATGATTCGGGTAGTGGTATAGGCTGATCGGAGTTCAAGAGTTGTATCATGTAGACAAACCGAACAATGACCTGATACGCAGAATCAATAGAGAGAAAGAGGCCGAGGTACGCGATACGAACCTTCTGGTGACTCATCGTCGATAGTATTCATTTGGAAGGGACAGAGAGCATGCAATCGTAATTGTATAGGGGAGCTCGAGCAGACAAGATATTTGTTCGCGTGGCATTCGACTCGAGTGACAGAAATGAGGGTATTCTCCTGTTGTACGATCCGAGTCAGCAAGGACTGATCTAGTTGGACGAGTTGTCGTAGCGTACCAGTTCATGGAAATCCCAAGTGCGCTTAAGACGGGACAATCAGTTTGCGCAATGATTATATCGGCTTCACAACTAGATCACTTACAACTCTCTGCAATGCAGTCACCAGCCATGCCACGTCGCGTTCAAGCTCATCGCGATTTGCACTCGCTTCAAAAAAGCTGCGCTGGGGTGCACAAGGCAATTTGTTGAGACAGTAAACGCGCGTGACGAACCCGCTTGCTATAAACATTGCACTTCCATGGTGGATGAATGTGTCGCGATGCCAGAGGTTCAGGGCTCCACAATAGTGCGAAGGCGGTGGGGACGAGGGCGGAAGACGCGATGGGGCACGCTCGTCGGCCGCCACCTTGGTCTTATCTTCGATCTGGCGGAATAGGCCACTCGCCACAGTATATTTCACCGTCGATGAGGGGTGCCCCTATAATAGTGTGAAGATGTCAGTGGTGTTCGTGGTTAGGGGAATAAGGCTTGGCGCGGATATTCAGACACAGCGCAGCTGTAGGCGTTAGATCTCACTCACCTTAGCATGGAAATGGGAGTCTCAAGGTTCTATGCAACGAAGTTCGCACGTGGATGGCCGCACCCTGTTGTTGACTCGCTATCTTGGTTTGCGATCTTCCACCTAGGACATGCTGCATTGTTCGAAGCGACGCGGCTAGGAATAGCGTGTAAGCTATGGCTTTGCGTGGAGCACTGACGGTAGTGCAGGGTTATCAGGGCCACTCTGGTGAGCTCCCAAAGGTTCACTGTCAATTATTAGCCAGTAGACCAGCGTGGAATTCCATAACTCACATTTTCTGATGGTCAAGACCAGGGATGAAGAGTGGCCCTTGCTCTGGTGCATTGTGTTCGAACGTCTACGAATCTGGCTGTCCCGCGCCTTTCGGGTCAGTGCAGTTTCAAGGATTTGTGGGCCCATATACCTACAGTGTGGGCAGTTGCACTTCAAATTTGTGGTCAACCAGAGCCGCGACAGTAGACCAGCTCGCTATAGCAGAGACCTCTTCGTATAGACACCTTGACCAGCTAATCCAAATCGCGCATCTTCGATCGGCTGGCGTAAATGGGGCAGTGAATCTGCTTGGAACCACGTCTCTTACAGTACAGGAACTGTCTGGTTTGCTGGTCCACGATGTATACTATAAATGTCAGCACGGTATAAACTCCAGTACTCGATCAAAGGGGGGAACTTATCGAGTGCGTCAGACACAAGCCTGCTCGACTTTGCAGAATCAAGTGAATAAATAGTAGAGCAATTGCAGGGGTAGAGGACGTATTTATAGGCTTTTCGGCTTCTGTCACTCACCGACCTGGTTGGAAGTGTTGAAGGACACATTTCTTAATTGAGGCCTGTTGAAACCCGCGTTTTCTTTTACCGCAACTATTCGCAGCGACATCTTTGATGGTTTTACGTGCTAAGCGAGAGAGACGAGTAAGAGCGGTGTTGGGAAGAAGGGATGCTGAGTCGGCCAAGCAACGTTGGCTGATTGTTGAATCCTTCACGGCCCTCTTAAATTGAGGCTTTGTGGGAGATATTTAATCCGCAATGACAGGCACGTATTCACATATTTCTTGTCCTAGTCACCTCATATGTTGGCGACTCAACGTTGGATCACCGAAAACTCCTACAATTTCACCCCTAGAAATCATGGACTTCTTTTCCTAGCCTCGCTCTAGCGTTGTGTTGGTTTGTTGAAGCTTGGCCATAGTTGTGAACACTCAATTTGCGAATTTGTGATCATGAACATAGATACATTAAATTTCCTTCTATTGTTTTTTGGCCGTAAGCTTTACAATGTTCCATTTGTCGGATTTCGGAGACTTTCAATGGAAGGGGACGAGGTGTCCGAGTGAAATATCTCAATGAGCGTTCATATCTGACCCTCACCATTGTGAGGCTTGACCAAATTTCCCCGACCGACTTGTTCATTACTATCCTGTGATCAAGCTGACTGTCGACAGCTCGCCGAAAAGTAACCAATCTCTAGTCAAAATCTGACTGCATCAATTAACAGTATAGAATCCAGTACATAGTCAACTGCGTTTGCATTGTCTATAAGAGACACCACTGATCGATGGAAATGGTATTATTATCCAGGCCCGTGACTTTCGCCTGCGGATAAATGGACGCACAAAACAGCTCGAAAGCCCAGGAAAATGAAGGAGATCAGCAGCCCAGTCAATTGCCAATCCTTAGTGAGAAAGACAAATTACAGGAAACTTCTGATCATGTTTCTCCATTGGTAAGTGAAACGATTCGGCATCAAATGTTTTTGCTGACCATTGCGGCCCTCCCCTTCCCAGCAGGAAGCAGATACTAGACACATCATGGTTCTAGCGTTGAAAAGAAAGGGAAAAGGAACCTTTCTATATCACGCGACTCATAATCACGTGACCAAAGCCCAGCGATTTCATGCCTGGTGTCCAGCCGCTGGAGCTCTATTTACCCCTCCCCCTCCAATCCAGCGACCTGGAAACACTCTAGCCTATGGTTATTTCATCGATTCTTCTCAGGGTAAGTATTGAATCTGCTTCCCGAAATATTGGTTTTTTTTTTTTTGGTTGACCTTCCAAGAGGCACTCGTTGCTGATTCTCACTGCCCTTCTCGGTAGTTGCGACTCTTATCAATATGACTCACGACAAACTTCCCCGTCCCGCCGAAGATATTCGCAATGAGATTAAAAGAATGATACCCGAGACAGCTTCATCACGTCAATCTCCTGAGAGCCAAGCGAGAGTTCTCGAAGTAGACGAACATGGGACCAAAACATACGGAGGAGAATTACTTATGGATAAGATATCGCTTATGAAGGATGAGATGAAGATTAGTGGTGTATGTATTTCAAATGCCTTTTTGAGGTTATTGGACTGATTAAGATTGATCAGCGCTGGGGTTATCGTTTGGTACATTTTCCGAAGCCAACGAAACTCAACAATGAAGAACAGAAACAGGGGTATGTGATACCTTTGAATAATCTCACATTGACACCTGGAGGTGTACTGGAAGAGGGCTGTTACACCTACATCACAGATGATCCGATGGTGAGCCCAGGGGCAACTGCTGTATTCATTCTACCTTATTGATACCGAACTGCCAATTTTATGTATTTTTCCCCTTTTTTCGTTTCCTCAATTATAAATTCATCCGTCCTGAGACGATCAATGGTTGCTGCATTATGAGTACGGAAAATGAAATTGGAACGATCAAGGCACAGAAACAGGTAGAAGGAGTTGTTGACAGGAAGTATTTTGTGACCAATTAGACTGTGAGCTTTCAGCCACGAGATGGTCGTCGTGGAGGGAATCAGAAAATGGTTGTTGAAGTGGTTGGATATTCTCATCGAAATCGAACGAGCCCTGCAGCCCGTGCAGTGCCTGTGGCGGCTCGCCGTGCTCGAACATGTTGAATGTGCTATCTACCCCGGCCATGGAATATGAGCTTTGCAGCCCATGCACCATCCGCAATGGCTCGATGTTCTCGAACAGGTTGAATGTGCTGTCTGCTTCGACTATGGGATGCGAGTTTTGCAGACCATGCACCGTCCGCAATGGCTCGACGTTCTCGAAAAGGTCGAACGTGCTATCTGCTTCGACCATGGCATGCGAGCTTTGCAGACCATGTACCGTCCGCAATGGATCGACGTCCTCGAACAGGTTGAATGTGCTGTCTGCTTCAACTATGGCATGCGAGTTTTGCAGACCATGCACCGTCCGCAATGGCTCGACGTTCTCGAAAAGGTTGAATGTGCTGTCTGCCCCGACCATGGGACGTGAGTTTTGCAAGCAAAATTCTGGCTGTGCTGATTCTGCGTTTATCTGCAGACTTAGAGACGCAGGATTCTGGTATGTCGCCCCACCATTTTCAGTGGTGGTTTCTAGACCTGGTGGAGAATGCACCGGGGATATCACAGCTACAGATCCAGAGTCTGGGCTCATTCTACCGGATGAAGAAGATATCGTTGCAGCGTTTGCCCCCTCAGATTCCCGGAATGAGGTTCTTGTGTCTTGTATCCTGAAACATTGAGTGTGCTGCAATTTCCAGTCTGTATCAACTTTTTGTCAGTATATGATGGGGAAGGAAACAGGGAGCATACTGACTGTAACCCAGTTCGAATATGTGTAGGCGGGAGATTGCGGATTCCATCCTCTCCCACAGAAGGTTAAAAATGCTTTTTGCCAGATTTTCAAGCGTCTCTTTGCCGTCAACTTGTGATATACCACGATCCTTCAGTAGACGGATCTCTTCTTCACGGTCTGGTCCGGTTAAGGGCAACGCTCTTATACTATGAAGTAGTTAGTGATCGGTCAATATACCAACGCCTCAAACTCACAGTTCGTCAGGAATGTCTTGAGGTAAGCAAAACAAAATACCGAGATGCGAATCATCCAGAGAATCAGCTCTGTTGATATCTCGGCAAAGGGTATCGATTCTCTTCCCTTCGTCTGTCCACCGAGAGACGCGCTGCTTGATCAGGTCCGACTCATCCTCAGTCATGCCGGATCGGGATATAATTTGAGCCACTGTCTCCATATTGTCTGTACGCAGGTAATTCAAACATAGTCTCTCTTTCAATCGATGGTATGTCACCTTCCATAACCGCAAGCGTATCGTATCTGTCTCTGTTCTCCGCTCCAATCGGGATATATAATTGTAGGATCCGGCGAGAGAATCTCTCCCGAGGTCAAGCGAGATGCCACTGTCCTCGGTGAAAAACAACAAAGGATCACTTTCCCAGAGGTGTAGCTTGGCCGTAAAAGCACGAGGGACTGTTATTCTTGACTGGTTCGGTGCCTTGAGCCTTTTCCGAGAGCTTCTAAGTCCCTTAACTGGACGGCGGCCAATGCTTTTCCTGGTCTTCGAGGGGATATGGGCCCACAGTTGTCGGAGGGAATTGATAAACTCAGTGATGTTAGGTTTGGTCGCTCAGTTTGCATGGCAAACATACCTCCGGTTTCGAAAGCACTGAAACAATGTCACGCTTCCCATCATTTTCAGCCTCCGTGCATGCTCTTTGAAGGGTTTCAAGAATCACTTTGATTTCAGAGAGGCCCATGGTGGCAGAGGCAGAAGAAGCAATGAATCAGATGTCCTATGAAGTGAGAAGGGAAAAAGGGGTGGCTGTCTGAAGCCTGAGATGGGAAAAAGTCACATCCCTTGCGTCTGTCCATCTTACTATTGGTTGAAGTCCAGATGCACCAAAGCAGAGAGAGGTATTTCTTAGTCATCATCCAATCGTATACATAGTCTAGCCGCCAGGCCCATCTAGTCAGTCCCAGCGATCTAGGATTTATTGCTTCAACAGATTCGCTGGCAACTTAGCAACTTAGAAGATGATATGAAGTACTGGGCGCAATCGAGAGGACAGCACTGAATGGTGGCGGATCTTTCTTTCGCCGTTTGCGGCTGCACAGACGTGCTAAATGGTATCACACTATGCATATGGTAACGAGCGACCTCTTGTCATGATGAACGCTGTTATTCTCATTGGACGCTGTAAAGTATTTCAGCTGGTGGTGGCTATGCGCAGATGCCAAGACAAGGACTCTCCAATCATTGAATACCATAGTTCAGCTGAAGGGGTCAGTGCGGTCGTCTCTGTCGCTATGCTCTGGACTATTTCTAGCCCGACGCCATTTTGCCCGGCGATAAATTATTGGGTAGTAGCGTACCTCAGTCTCGATTGCAAACATAACGCATGATACCCATTATTGGTCGATCTTAAATGAAGGAAAGACAAGTTAACATGATTGTTTACGATCGAGTCATGGATATTCAACGTCAATGCCCAACTGTGCACTGAATTTGGGGGAGGGGGGAGGTGTCTCTTTCGTCTACAAGGTCCTTCCTTGCATTGTAGTTGAAGGTCCCGAAATCTGGGGAGTTTGAGGGGAAGCAATTTCATAAAGAGCAAGATTCACAAAATCGGCGTTTTGTCCGTCTATCGTGCAGTGTTTTCTCTTCTCAGACAACGGCACCTTCCTCGAGTATATGAGAGACACGATCCCTACTGACAGAAAACAGGCTTGACCATTGCTTAAGCTTTATTTTAAGATACAAAAAAAACCATATTCGGGACTAGGAAACCATGGTGGTTACAAAAGTGGAAACGTGGAACCTCTGCCCCGGCGAAAGGAGTAGACGAACGATCTCGCTCAACCTTGCCCATGGCGCCTAGGCATTCTGGCTCTAATTATACGCGTAGTCGGTCCAGATAGAAAGGCCCGTATGTGATTGTGCCTGTGGCGGGTTTCTTATCGCACACATCAATGATCGTTTTTGGGCTCGCCGCCGACCGTCTTCGTGATAAAGTATTCGGCGCACATGGCGGTCCATTATTCTATTAACACAACATAGGAATAAATGTAGGTGAGTATATCCATACAATGGCTAGATCAGAAATTGTGGAAAGAAGGTCGACGAAACGCTAAAAGGAGTGATTGACGAACGGAGGGGAGGGGTCTTCATCGTTTTGTAGACTGAAGAACCGCTTGAGCCGCTATTTTTGCAAGGGTGCGTAGAAGGAATTTCGACCAGTGTTAAGTGTTACACCATTCCGTTTTCGGGGAATCTTCTTGTGCAATAAACAGTGTAGAGTTTCCTATCCTTCTCCTATCCACCTTCAGATTGTCACGTAGACCTGGATTTAAAAGGAAAGAAGAGGGCACGCGGCGGATAAACCACTCCGCTGAGACGCGTTCATTAATTAAGGGTCTGCATGGTTGGTTGAAATATGAGAGGTAGAAGGTAGAAATTATTATGGGTAGAAAATCTGCCGATAATTATCGTATCGGCGAATATTCGCGAATATCGTATCGGCAGACTTGAAAGTGCGCCGATACGATATGCGATAATTATCGGCAAGGTTTATGAGTTGCCGATACGATAACCGATATTGCTGATTCTTGCGAATATCGTATCTTCAACAGCCCTACTGCGGAGCCCCCGATGTCTTGAAAGAAACATACTACGTGACCGTGGAGGCGCCGGTATTATAAGCGCCAATTGAAGATGCTAGCTCCAAAAATTGCATCTATTGATACTGCCCTACAGCGTCTTAATCTTAAGGCCAGATTGTTCAATTTTGATATCAGCCTGAATCTAGTCTACTTTTCTCTGTATCTAACTAACTATTATTTAATTAATTATTAGTCTGACTGTATGAGGTGTTGATTTCTGGCTATCGCTTTGAACAACAGGCGTGATTGACCGCCATCCCAATGAAGCTTTAAAACAAAGGAGTTTGCGAACTTCGAATCGAATCCGAATCGGTCTTGAATTCGAATTCGTACGAATCTTTATTTTCAATCTTAATTCGAATCGAATCGAATCTGCCAAAAGTCCGATTCGATTCGATTCGTGCGGAGCGGTATTCTCATCAAATTGTGATCACCCACGCTGAGTGGAGAGTCGTGCCGACCGGCGAAGCGGTGCAGAGGTGGACGGGTCTCGTGGTGGATGAGGCCCTGCGAGTCTGGCCGAGCGACGGGGCCGACTGGTGGGAGACGATTCGCTTGCCGTGGGGACGGAACCAGTCTCGGCATCCGACGCGGGGCTTCCTAAAAGGCGGAGGAAGGCATCTAGGGCTCCTTCGTTTCGACTGTGGTCATCAGTATCTTGGTCGTCGAGAAATAAGGCCATCGACACTTACCACACGCAGTATGATGTGCTAAAACCTGCAACTCGCCTTTCCCAACCATTCTTCTGCGCAGGAGAGATGACAGCACGATGTGCACTCACGGCAGCGTAAGATCACGCGCTCGTTCGCATGGTCTTCATCGTCGGGCAGGCAGAACACACAATAAATGCTATCGACGTGGATGTCAACCTCTTGGCTCGGCCTGAAACTCTGCAGCGTTAAGTCTTGGACACCAGCCTAGACATTACTTGCCGATGACAGGATGGCGGGTTGGTCCGGCGAAACGCTCCATGGAACACTATTCGTTCGCAGCATTGTGGCAGTCACAAATGGAGTGGATGGCTGCACTGGCTCGGGGCTGGTTGACTGGCGCAACGGCGGGTCTTGTCTGAGCTGGTGAGTTGACCCGTCAGTGTTGTCCAACGTGGGGCGTCGCCTGGAGGCTGAAGACGTCTGATGCTGGCCCAGATCTTCCACGACTGATGCAGAAGCTATTCTGAAGCCATGTGGTTCTCGCACCTGGTTGCGGACGGCGGCTTCATACCACTGCTGGCCAACTTGGGCGGCCTGCCGTTGCCGGTGCCATCTCGCGCAAAGAAATTCTTTAGCAATACCGCAGAGCTTAGATTGCAGAGTTGAAATGTCGAACGGCTCTCTGGCGAGAATGTTCAGCTTCTGATGGCCTATCTTGGTATCCTGGAATTTGATTGAGGTTTTGCACGGAGCGCCTTTTTAGACACCTGAACGCAGTGCAGAGAACTTCACTGATCCGAATACTATCGGCATTCAGAACAGTCGCTACCACGACCCTAGAGGTGGAAGCCCACGTACTTCCCACACACCTTCGTCTCCGCCACCGAGCCCAGCGTACCATCGCAAAGCTGCACACTTTGCCTCGTGATCATCCCATCTGGAGTGCACTATCACGAGCCCAGAGACGCAGGGACAATATAAGGTCACGTTTCCGGTTTCCCCTCGCGGAAACTCTTAAGACTATGGACCCGACCAGGTTGATGGCACTGGAGACGATCGACCCGAGACCGTTACCACCATGGCTCGCCGAAGCGTTCGAGGAGATTGAAATTGAGCCAAACCGAGAAATCGCAAAAGAGCGGGCGGAGACGGTACGGTCCCATGCTAACATCGTCGTCTACTCAGACGCGTCCGGACGCGAGGGTCATCTAGGGGCCGCTATTGTTGCACTCAACGACAATAAAGAGGCGATAGAATCCGAAAATGTCTAGGTGGGGCCGACGGAACGCTGGTCGGTTCACATGGCAGAGCTCATAGGCATCTTCTACGCTGTCAACATGGTGTTCAAGTTGGCTCACCAACGCTCAATCGACGTAGACAGAGGAAACACAACAGCAACAATCCTATGTGACAGCCGATCCGCCTTACAAGCGATCCAGAATGCGAAGAACAAATCTGGACAACGAATCGTCCACGCGTTCCTTCAAACTGCCACCGAGGTCCAGGGACGCAACGTTACGCTTCGCCTCCAATGGATGCCAGGACACTGTGACAACCCGGGGAATGATGCTGCGGACCGATTGGCCAAGGAGGCCGCGCAACCGGGTCAAACCCATCCCTTCCGGCCGCTGCTAACGAGGGAGAGCGCATTTATCCGCGGCAAGATACATGCTCAGTGGGAGCAAGAGTGGAAGTCAAGCACCAAAGGCGCTCACTTACGGAAGATCGACGGCACCCTACCGGCGAGGTACACCAGGAAACTATACGGGAATTTACCCAGGAACCGAGCGTATTTGCTCACTCAGCTTCACACGGGCCACAACTGGTTAGCCACTCACACGAAGAAATTCAACTTCCGTGATGATGATCAATGTGAGTGCGGTGCGCATGAGACGGTGGGCCACGTGTTGGTCGACTGCCCAAATCTGCGAGAACTGCGGCGGGAATTAAGAAGACAAGTTGGGGACGCGTTCAACAGCGTGTCGAGTCTGCTGGGAGGCTCAAACGAAGGTGAGAAAGGTAAACCAGACACCGTGTCGCGAGCCAAAACAGTCCAGGCTGTGCTGGACTTCGCCGAGGCGTCACAGCGGTTTCGCAGCCGTGCGCCATAAGGGCAGCCTAACAATGGGAGCGGCAATGTGGCCACGATAGGCCTTGACGGGGCTCTAAGTTCGTTTTCAGGAAGTGGATCACTCTACATGTACATAGGCGGAGATATATAGTTGAGGTAGACCGCATATCGCTTCTTGCGAGAGGTCGGTGTAAATGAAATCTACTACTACTACTACTACTACTACTGTATCAATACCTTATCGACTCCTACGGCATTTGGTCGGCATCTGCCCTCGCCAGTGTGAACCTCCTCCGCTGCCTATCGTCAGGCGGCATGGTGTTGGCGTCCCTACCGCTGTATGAAAACTTGGGCGTGAGGTGGTCGCTGGTTCTGCTAGGAACCCTTTCAGTGATCATGGTACCTGTCCCGTACCTCTTCTTCAAGTGGGGCCATGTTATCCGCAGGAAAAGCAAAAACGCGCTAGGCTAAGGTCCAAATCGTGCATAGTCTCCTTCTTGAGCAATCTACTTACTTTTGTTTTTGGAGTAGAGGTGGCTTGCATTGTCAGGTAGCTTTGTCAAGCAGAACCTTGAGAGATTGCTGTTTCGTCCGCATATACTGAGTAGCTGAGCCGAGTGTGGCCTTGGTTTCCAGTACTAATGGCAGATTAAATAGCTCCATAAAAGATGGCGGTGTGCTAAAGTGCTAAACTTGATTCGACCGGGAACGGTTCCTACGGTATTCTCTGAATGTTTTCCTAGTAGACCGACAAATTTACCGTACTCACATTTTCCGGCATTGGGCAGACCATACTCACCGAAACGCCCGCCCCATGGCCAACATGAGGATTCGATAAGAGTTCACTCACACTACGTTTACATTTTGCTTCTCAAACCTTACCCAATACTATTCTAATCTATGTTTGGATGTAACAAACTATGTTCTAAGGAAATGTTACCATATCTGATAGTAAACGCCCATACTCTCACGTATCTGCCCTCCGTTCTCGGCGTCTGTCCTGTTATCGTCACCATATCAACCATGAGAGTAATATCTCATTTTTGGACATGCAGCCGGGCCATATCCAGAAAGAAGTTACGCAGAACTTATATGAATAGATGACCGAAATTACGTTTCACGACTCAATAAACTCAGGACGAAGATGCGTTGTCGCTTCATCGTTTTCATTGAGACCAGAAAGATAGGATCTGACGCCATATATACAACCGCATTGTGCGAGTATAATTCTGCAAATTTTAGCAGCAGGGAGTGCCAGGATTTTGATAGAGCAGCACACCGGTGGCAGGGACATCATCAGAGTCGCTGTTGCTGGTTCCAGTTGTTTCATTCAGACCAGGAAGAGATTTTATCTGGGATTGAGTATACGTCCTCATGTCGCGATTATATATGTGTTGGAGTGTGTTGATGGTTGAGCTGACTATTTGCATGTCGTTATGGGATAGAGCTCCTGGCAATGTTGTCGAAATAATATGGGTACGGTGCACAACGATTGTTTTGACCGACTTTGTATGCTTCAGGCGAGATGATTTGACTGTACAGCAGGGAGCATGAAATGATAATAGTCGTAGAAACGAAATTTGTCACAGAGCACATACCTAAAGCTAGATACTGTGTTGTTAACGTGTAAACCTAATTCGATGAAGGAGACGGGAAAAACTCGAATCCACAGGAGTCGTTGGATGTGACGTCTGTGGCGTTGCGAGATATGATTCATTATAGTGGGGACTTTCTTTGGCCAAATCAGGTTTAGCGCACCATGAGTGGGGCGCTTGGAAAGAAAGCGTGAGTGTTCAAGGGGTAATCTGTATTCGAATTCTACAATACCACAAAGTGTATACGTTCCTTCTTGTTCTCGAAAGCGCCTGGGATTGTGGCCTGGTTCGTTAGGCTAGTAAGAAAATTACAACGATCCCTGTAGCCATCCACTACTTGAGGCTACGAAAAGAATTCCTCAACGACTATTAGAACACCTTTGTCCCTCCGATAAACCCATCGCCTCCTAAGCCCCAGCCCTGCGTCCAGCCAGTTGGTGTCTTCCTTGCTTCGCGAACTTTCCAGAACAACGAGCCCTAGCAAACGTTAGCCGTGCTGTAACAACCCCGTAGTTGAAATGGGTTTCTATACATCGTATACCGCCCGTAGATCCTCCCTATTGACTTTGTTGTCTTTCTGGATCAGAATCCAAGTCGTTCCCCATTCAAAAAAGGCTGCACCCCACTACGCAGTCGTTAATGTTAAAGTAACACTTACTACCAAGATAAAAGACCTACCCCAAAAGGATCAGCGGCGCATCGATGGCCGTGCATTAGCTGGAAAAGCTCCCGAAGTGTCAGAGCTCCATCGCCATCTTTATCCCATTTCGAGAACAAATCCTCGAAGAGTTGCGGTATGAAGCGGCCCTCTGGGTCGTAGATGCCGCTGTCTGAACCGTGCTAAGAAGTGGATCAGCATCACCATCGCCTCCAATATGCAGCAATGTTGCAAGTACTGACTTTGGCCTTATGTATGCTTGTAATGTGAACACGGAACCATGGGTCGGGGAACCATGAGTATGCCATGTGTGTGGGGTAGGAGAAGTTCACGTTGATGATGAAGGTCGCAATTATCGAGAAGATAACGTTGAAACCTAGCTCACGAAACCCGTTGTAAGTATCCCATGGGAAGATCATCCCGTCGCGATCGCGATCCCAGAAAAGGATGTGCTGCTGAAGAGGCGACTGCATATCGTTAGCATCAGAATAATAGCGATAGGCCTTGAGGACAGCACGATTCTCGAAGACATACATAACCGTCACATTTTCTGGCCCATTCAAGGTCGCCTTCAGGTTTTTCCACGGACACCGCTGCGTTCGCTCGCGCAACACCAGGGTTTTCTATGGCGTCGGCGAGGGAGACTGCGGGGAGCCGCTTGCTGGTGATACCACTCTTCTCGGCAATTATCACGGTCTCGTTGTTCGCTTCTGCAGCCTTGATGCGCGGTTTCCTCTCACAGATTTTTGTACTGTTTATGGCAATTGGTTCAGGTATCGTAGCGATAGGTTGAAGATTTCGTTGCGACGTAGTTAGAAAATTCAACTTAAGTTACAATGCGGAATCAGAATCAGTGTCGTTGTTTATCAGTGTCATTGTGCCCACCAAAATCCAGGACCGTAGTGACATAAAATTACGTATGTCGCATGCGAAAATAACCCCCTACCCCCTATACCTTGTTGTGTGTGTTACAGGGATTTTCAAACGACGTAACGTCATCACCCAAGGCTGACGATTGTTGGTCTCCCCAACCAAGCAGAAGCAAGGAATTACCTACATGGAAGCAGCTATATTCCAGGTATACCGGAACTATCTCGCATTAACTCCGGTTAATAATTAAAGCCGGTCATACATTTTAAGTACTCATGGCTTCCTCCCCCGGTGCTGGGCGGTGTGTTTGGGTGAAGGGGGAGGGGGGTGTCTAGGTCTTAGGAAAATGCGCTGATTGGAGTGGAGACGGTTGTCTAGCCAATGATATTCAATAAACGCCCTACTTCTTTCAGTTATTTAGAAAGAAAATGAATTATTTAATCTTGTTTCAACCCTCACATTTCTAACAACCGATCGTTTAATCAACAGCTGCAAGTTTGCTTGCCGTTGGCCCTAGTTTCTCACCACTATGGGCCGTGTACTACTCGTCGATATCTTACAGACTATGTGTTTATTCTCGTTATTCTACTGTACTGATTATGGTGGAAGGCGTCGTTACCTTTCAACTCCCAAATAATCGTTGGCTGCATGTTATTTATTGTTCATCAACATCATGTCTCTTCAACTGGTGTCTTTGCACTTAGCCCGCGTTTTGATTTGCATTCTAATATTGATTAACTACCCATACCAGAGCCACTCTTTATCTCGCGGGTGGGACCCTCACTTTTCTGGGATCGAATATGATCCCAGAGTCCATAACATGGCTCCTAAGCTCTTAGTCACTTCTATGAGTCAAGTCATGGTTCCCAGAGGATCTCCAGCTCCCGGGAGTGGACTGTTCTCTTATCAGCAGAACATGGTTGGTTGCATTAACTTGGGACACCACTTCCCAAAAGGCAATTGCCGTCACTTCGATCCGGGATTGGTTGAAATATGATCCGTCGTTGCCGAGGCATAGTAGGAGCCAACCGGGTATTCTTGATTGCTTGCTTGTCCAAATCTCTCAGCAACATGGTAGTCTCTGTGGTAAAATTACTTTGATTCTTGCGCTCTTTGGGATATAAGAGCTGAAATAGGGTAAGGCCGAGTGACTCACAATCGCCGCCTGAAGTGATGACTTTGGCTTCGCAAGGCACAAAGCCTACCGCATGGCTGATCTTACTCAAGCCAATCGTTCGGCACCTCATCACATGCTTCTACATGTGGGTCTTCGGCGTATTGCTTGGTCATAGTTGAACCAGTGGATCTACTATCCCTATCGGATTGAGGCTGTATGCCAACTTCACCGAGTGATCAGAATGGGACTAGAAATTTTCGCTTACGAAATAGAATCTATAGTGATTGATACATTTATCCATGTGGGTGAGATGGCATGAAAATCTCCGTACTACGTTGGTGAGACATTGATAGACCTCGCCACGGGCCATGAGGCCCATGGATTCGCACTGAGTTATTTCCCCCTGCCTATGGGCGGGCGGGCGGTTGACCATAGCCCCGTCCCGTGTCATTTAATAGTGCTACGTATTCAGGTTATTTGAGTAGAAAGGTATACAATGGATGTGTTCAGCTATAACCAAACCTAGTAAAAGCAATGGACTATCGAGTCTAAGTGAAATTGAAAGTGTGATCCGAAATGCATAGAAATTGCGATGCGTCTGCATTGCGTGTAAATATATATATGACTACAAAACATGCTGAACCTACAAAACCACTCACAATATAATGTCTACCAGTCGCATCAGTAAATTTACTACAAACACGACATATTAATTATACTACATACTAGGATTCACCTTTATTACGATCAATGATCTGCTATACTAGTGGTTATTGGGGCCATGCCCGGCTGTGGCTGTTCCCCGGCTGTGGCTGTTCACCAGCGTCAGCGTCCGCAATGGTCTGGTCGGACCTGGACTAGTTGTTCGCATTAATCAAGTCGACATTGCCTCGTCGAATCGGACGCTCGGCAGTGATGACGCGCTCAACGCTCACTACGCGCAGCTGGGGTGGTGTTAAAGGCTGTCTCGTACATCAGGACGCTGCTCCCTCACATCCAGATGTCGCCGTGGACAATACACATTACGATTGTTCTGAACAACCCTGCCGTCCTGTTTTCTCTTGAAAAACCCCATCTCCAGGGCGGCCAAGCTCTCATCATCCTGATCACTGAAGAGATTATTCAGCTGTCGAAGATGGGCGCTAAGGTCAACCTGCAGCCGCCAACGGAAGAGGACAATGAGCATATAGCACGAACGCATAGCCTAGCACGCGAAGCAACAGTAGAGAACAGCGAAGTCAACACCCCGCCATGGGCGCGAACCCAGCTCCGGGCGTCGGCGTTGCGACGGGCACGGGCCAATGCTAAACAGCACCGGAAGGACAACTTCCAACAGTCGACCACGGGCCAGTTTACACGCCAGCTGGATTCAGCTCTCCCAGGACCTCACACGAAGATGCTATATGATTGCCTGAAATCGAGAAGGCGTCGTTACTAGCCCAACTCCGCACGGGGCATGCCAGACTCAATGGGTATCTTCATCGAATTGGCAAAAGTGATAGCGATTCGTGCGAGTGTGGCATCGAGCGCGAAACGATCCAGCGCTTCCTACTTCGGTGCACACGGTGGGACGAACAGCGTCGAGAGCTGATTGAGACAGCAGGGCCTCATTTTGGCAACCTACCGCGGACGTTAGGTGGAAGGCAGAGAGAGTGTAGACGGGACAAGCGAGCCCAACGGAAGAGCATGGAAACCCGATATCAAGATCGTCAAAGCTGTCATCGCGTTCGCTATGGCGACGCAACGGTTGCTTGTTGGAGGACGAAGTTGAATGATGGCTGCCATTACAAAAGATCGCGCAGTGGTCAACCCACCAAATGTACATATTCAACGGAGCAGTACACACTAGCTAGGGGGCTTTTTACGACCTAAGGTCGTAAAAAGCCTGAGGAATCAATAATAATAATAATAATACAACCAAAGTAAAGCGAGGCTGGGAATGCTAATTCATGACTCCCAGTGAATAAATCGTAGGACGGTTTGGTGATTCAATGTGACAGTCGACTCAACGTCACGGATGATTGGATAGCTAGTGCACCTTTAGAAGGCCACGGAGGGGTTGGTTTCCAGCCAACGTTCCTTAACCGACTCGGTATCAGTATTTCTCAACATGACCCTCACTCGAGTCCCACTGAGCATTTAAATGGCACCAAGAAAGTCGCAGCACAAAGTGAGTCTTTCTAAAATATAAATCACGGTCGGTTCTTTCTCTCCACAGGGTTTTCTTTCAATTCCAAGAAAGTCAAGACGGGGATGATAAAATATACCTAGCAAAAGCGAGCAAGAAGCGTCACTCCGCAACAAGGGAATGCTATCTATCAGTCTATCAACTATCAATCTATGTATCAGTGTATTGCTCTAGCAAATTCAAAACCTAACTTGATGTAAGCAAATCGGAAAAGATCAAGACATCGTTCAGTGCGCGGTGACTGCTGCTCCTGCTCCTTGGCCAACTGAGCTTGCGACAGGTCTTGAGCTTTGCTATTCTGGGCATATGTTTCCAGTTACAGGTGATAATGATACTTGTGCATAGATAGTGGAATGGTACCATGACGACAAGCGAGGCCTTCGTATAGTGCAGAAGCTCTGCCGTTGGCTTGATCTATACAAACACTTGGCTTACTTGGAGCATCAACAGGAATATATCATACTCGCTGAGTATCATGTCTTTCACAGAAAAGGCAAAACAAAGCCGAACAGAACTTGCAAAGCAGTCTCCATCTGAAGCAGGGAAAAATATGAAAAGGGATCAAAAGATCGTTGTTTATCGTTTGCGGATGATTCGAGCTCCACTGAGACTGGACTTGTCCGACATCCATCTAGACTCAATGTCCTCGACCATGTTGTCAAGCTGCTTGGCATTGGCTCGGCCATCTTTGTATGAGCTTGAGGTCTTAAACCCACTGTGCTCACTGCTTCGAGAAAAGCTGATCCAGCGGGAGGAATGACGGCTTGAGTAATTGCTGGCATAGGGATCATGTTGGAAAGCTTGTGTCATGTTCGGGTCAAGATTGAGACTCTCCAGGGGGTCCTTGCCGGTAGCATTAAGCGCTACAATGAGGGCGGCTTGAAAAATTTGGTTCTGGCGCTCCAGGTTTGCAACGCGGCCCTCGAGGTAGTGATCTATTTGAGCCGGGGACGCGCGTGGGCTATGGCTGTTTTGAGATTCCCCGGATCGCTGCGTCGATTGAGAGGTTCGTGACTGGGACAAAGTCCTCTCGAGATTGTGGTTGCTGTGGCTTTGTGGTGTCATAGAGTGGGTAGATTGAGGGTAACGAAGCCGCGGGCGGCTAGACGTCTGGTTTGCATCCGCTGTCTCATACCCTCGACATACTGCCTGAAGGTCCATGTGTTGACTGGGCTCGCGGCGCGAGGGCTGGAAGTCTTCTGCAGGACTGAAAAACTCATCGCCTGATGAGGAAACGCGAGACTCACGTCGAGACTCGGGGCGGCTTTCTTCGTATGAATCGGGGGAGCTTTTATTCCGACGGCTGCATCGGGAGCTGTCGTTCTGGGAAACCATGGAGTTTCGGCTAAATCCAGGCCCATCAGAAACCCATATGCTTTTCATCGGTGAAAACTCAGCTGCATGAGGAGCAGTGGCATTGCCTTGGCCAATCCTGCACCCAGGAGGCGGGGGAGGCGGGTTCTGAGGCGGGGGAGCTGGTGGGAGAGGGGCAGTAGGCGGGGGCGAGGGCAGACCAAAAGAAATATTCTTTTGGAAGACTTGGTAGTTGTTATGGAGCCCTTTCAAAGCATGTTTGGCATTGGTTTGTGTTGGGGTACCGTGTCCTAAGACAGGATAATCGGCCAAAGGCTGCCCCTCTGAGGCTTTGACTAGATTTCGTGTCTCAGGAAGTTCTTGCATCCTAGGGATGCGTATGCTAGATGCACCCCCTCTGGCAGTGTATACCCCTGGAGTTGGCCTATAATAATCGGAGATTGACAGAGCGTATATGCTTTGCTCATCATCAGCCATTGATCCTCCAGCTTCGATACTACCAAGAACGGCTGCTGGGCATGAGTCGAGCATACGAGCGCTGTCAATAACTGACTCCGTTTCTTGGGCTTCAGGCACAACCTCTGAAGAGGTCTGTGAAGTGGAGGATATTGGTCCGGATCGAACAAACCGAATGGAGCGGGCAGGGAAGTCCGGAGGAACACTCGGGGAGCGTTCAAACTCGGGCAATGATGGCGGGGGCCTCGTAGGCGCTGGCGGAGGGAACGTCTTCAGCGTGTTCATGGAAAAAGAGGACGGTCGGGCCTTGACTGTATCTGGCGAGGCAGGCTCATTGGGCGCTTTCTCCGCAGAAGCTGCAGCAGCTGAAGCGGCACGGTGTACAAGGGGACCGGAGCATCTCGGCTCTGTCACGCTCACTGGGATATCTGTAAAGACATCTGATGATTTTCGTGAGTCGCCTGAGAATTCAGTTGTGTTGTCTGAAGACCCGGACTGTGAACTCGATATCGGCAATGCCGGGAATCCCGCGACATTGTTAATTGTCTGGTACCGGGGAACTTCTGAAGCTCTCCAGGCAGCCATGCTTGATTTGCGAGGAGGCACAACATCAGGGAAGAGTGTCAGTGTGTGTTGTGATGGAGTCACGTTGCGGACCGAAGATTGGTCTATTTGGTCCCCTCTAAAGCTATCGCAGGAGGCTCTGGGTTGTGATGCTGTATCATTCGCACCCGCAGGAGCGTTACTAGTGGCCTTTGAAACAGATTTGGTATTCTGTGAGGTAGCACGGGTATTAGGCTCTTCGGAACTTGATGGCCGTTGGACCTGTTCATCGATGGAAACATTTCTGTAGTAATGGCTGGTAGATGCTAGCGATGAAGCTGGTTTGATAATATTGAATGGGTTTGCCTCTGCCATAGAGCTCGACATTGGCATTGTCGACGAGGATTGAGAGGGCCCGCTATCAGTGGATCGGTATGGCGGTGGCACTAAAACGTCGAAATCGGAAGCGGGTGGAACTGCGACGTCGACCATTGAGCCAAAGTTGTCTAAGTCCAGGGATTCCAGGCGACATATTACTTCGGTTGGTCGCTTCCTGTCATCAGCTTTGGCTTCCAGCCATGGCTGTCCGATATTTTCCACATCTTTCTTGGATTTCGAAAGGGATCTGGAAACAGAAAGTGACAGGCTTCCTTTTAATTGCTTTGCCTCCTTTTGTCCCTTGGACACCTTTGGTAGGTGCGCAGGGATCAGATATCCTTCCCTTATCAATGCTTCGATCTGGAGCTGCTGCTTCTGTTTTCTTGAATTGGATGTTGATTTCCTTTTTGGCCGTTGGGCAAGTTGCAGTAGACGACGGTGAAATGGCTTTAGATCTTGTTTTGGGCCCGGCTTTGATTCTATGGGCGATATAGCAACGGGAAGCGCAGTTTGTTTATCAGAGGGTTGAGGTTGAGGTTGACATTGAGGTTGAGGTTGTGGTGCTATGGGTTGAGCTGTCATTTTTTGGGTCTGAAAGGAGGGAACTAAATCCACCAAGCTTTCATTCCTGCCTGGTATTTCAGCCGTATCCGCTGAGCGAGCTTGATGCCGCGGTCCACTCCCGCCACGGGGTTTAGAAGGTAGAGGGCCGGAGGTTAACCACGCTAATTCTGGTAATGCCATATTGAAAAACCTGTGTTTCGAGGGAAGATCGGGTTGATAATTCCGAACAGTTGGGCCTGGTGTGACGGCACAGACATGCGATGAATCCCAACTATGCATAGGGAGACGGGACACCGGATAGTTTCGCAATCCGACCGCTCGCGGGCGTCGACATGATATTATGTTTCCAAGCGGTCAACGAAGGAACTGGACCTACGTTTTCAAGCAAGTCAGAGGAACAAGTCGGACGGCATTTCAAAGAGCAAGAACGAAAGACGATCTGGTGACGAGGCAACGATATATTAATAGTAATTTTCTTCGCCTTCTGAGCTATCGTAACCTTACTTGACCGGGGTCCTGGACTCGGAATGCAGGAGTACCTCGTGACCTGGGAAGGCACAGATGTAGTTGAGGCTAAAATGGCACCCGAAGGAGAGGTCCCGCATACAGAAATGGGTTCGTCCAAAGGGATTTGATCCAAGCAAGGTGTGGAGCCTAGATCCTGAACGTCGAACATGCTGTCGATGTATACTTCGATCGGCATATGGCAAGCCTCTTTTTAGTAAACTAGATAAGGTCTAGCAGCTCGGTATCGAATGCCATTGTATCACATCTTGTCACGTCCTGTCGCAGGGACAATGCTGCTCAACCATAGGCCAATCTGGAATTCAACTCATGCCGATTGCTTTTGCTCCTTTTTTTCTCCCCTTAATGCAAGGGGGAAACCAAGTACCGGCACCGAGTGGAAAGACGTCAGTCCTCTGTACGCCACACTCTATGCGAGTATCATAGAAAAAGAAAGCCCGAAACTCTGGGACACAAACATATTAGCGCATGGTCCCTCCAAATACAACAAATTCGAGCTTTCAGGGATCCTCCAGGCAGATAGAGGCAGTTGATCATCGGGAGATGAGTTTCAATAGCTCGCACGCACAGATGCAACTATGAGCCAAGCTTGTGAATCACTAAAGTGGCATTGAGCATAATCGTGCCAAGCCCACCGACACACCACCCAGTGTTGGTGCCCCCCACCGAATAGCAAATTTTCACATTTACATCGACTTCTTACGTATTTTCATACCCACCCCACAATGTCGGAACAAATTGAAAATACCGAGATCAAACTTTGAAGGCAGTCGAAGCCTGCTTCAAAGCGATAAACCCAATCTCGCCAAACCGGAGCGAGAATTGGGACTTCGATACGGGCGGCTACGCGGTCCCGTCCACGGTCGCAAGGGGCATTCCAATATTGCTAGTCAAAGCAAGGCATTAAACCCGATTCAAGAACGGGCATTGAGATCTTGCGTTATTTCTGTACATAGAGCCTATTGCCTCTCCTACTCAGACATTACTGAGCGTGCTGCAAACCGGCTTTTAGAAAGGGCTGGTTCTGATCGGCTGGTTGCTCATAATTGGGTATACCGTTTTATGGAAAGGCTATCCCCAGATATACGTTATATTAATCCAAAACCTACTGAAAAATCGAGCGATGGTAGCGAGAATTTTGGAGAATTATCACTTTTGGTTTAATAGCCTTTCGAATATACCACCCATTAGTATGACGGTATAATTCGCGCCTGGAAACATTGCTGAAATTCCCAACAGACTAGCTTGGCACTATGCCGGTGCTGGTCTACGGCTAAGAGTTGGCGGTTCGTCAACGGTGGTGAGAATGTGAGGAACGCCGTTCAGAAAATATCCTAGAGCACAAATTGACTGCTTCGCCCACGAAATGGACTTTTCGTTCTTAAAACGCCAGCAACTCTCGTCCCCTATGTACGTCGGTTTCAGAGAGCCGAGACGTGGTCAGTCCGCGACCGATATGAACCCTTCCAACATCGAATTCCCGGTCACTCGCGCGACAACACTTCAAGCATCTACAGTCGATCCACAGACACAGCCAAAGATGCTATCCCTATTACTACCATACCAACTACCCTACAAATCAAGCCATCTCTTCCTGAGATAAATTTACTGGACCATCAAATCTCCATGGCTCGCGGATCTACCATGGCCTTGGAAACCACCCAGCCGCGGCTAAGAGAATCCAAAACACAACCCGAAATGTCGATTTCCGAGTTGAAGGCCGAAAGGATACAGGCACAGCCCAGCCAGCTAAAGAGCCAAAAATACCATCCGATACCGTCCCATCTCCTACTCCGCATTGCTCAGGTGCTCGACGTGTACGAACGAGCGGAAACGAACCAAGCGGAATATACGAAGCTATCAAGTCGGCATCAGAAATGTCTCCTTTGGAACAGATGTTTGGTAGACTTGGATCCCAAGCACCCATTTCTCTATCAAACTCCAAGAAATATCCAGAAAGTCGCATATGCCTTGGATGTCACTGAAACTGCAGGTCAGTCAAGCCGGCCCTGTGTCTCTGTCTATTGATGTCATTTCCTAACATATCGCGCGCAAGCAGATTCTGTACACCCATGCGTCGACTATCCTTTCGGCATTAAGTGTATGTTTGTCAAACTCACCGCGCCCTGGACGACATCTGGCATATAACTGTTCAAGCAGATCCTTTGTGAATATGAGTTTTAGTCTGTAACAACACCACCCAGAGCCTGCTGCGTTCTCTCGGCAGCGGAGCAAGCTTGATCGCATGAACCCGGGTACTACGCCCCAGAAAGCAACGATCGGCGGTTTGGGCGCAGTAGTGGATATTGATACATGGGAGACGGCTGGCGATATAAATTCTAGTTACCAACGCGGAGATTACTTACAATGTTGCGGCGACTCCCAAATGTAGGAGCCGATCGGATATTCTTGGTTGGTTTTCTTCGTTGCGAATTCACTTTCACACTCGCGATGGTTCTAGGATATAGCCATCCTACAGTAGAGTAGGCTTGAGTGACTTGCAATCGCCGACTGAAGCTCTGACTTCGACTACGCAAGGCAGAGCAGAGTCTATCGCATCACGATGCTCAGTTGAGCCACAAATGATATTTCAAGCGGCTCCTCATCAAATGCTTCTACACCTGGTAGGTCTGATCTTGAGTGTACGTATTGCCTATTCATAGTTGAACCAACGGAGGGCAGTCTGGTGTTTGCATTCGACCAGGTCAATCGAATTGGGGGCTGCATGCAAATTCAACGAGTGATCAGAAGGGCACTAGAGATGGGTTGCAAGATAGAATCAATACAACTTGATATTATGTGGATGAGATGACAAGAAAACCTCCGTGCTACGTCTGGGGATATTGATCGACCTCGACACGGCCCATGGGGCCCATGGATCCGCAATGAGTTACTTCCACCTGCCTATAGGCGGGCAGAGTGTTTGGCTGGCCCAGGGGCCGCTTTTTAATAAGCCCTTCATGCACTCATTTACTTTACAATGTTTTAGCCACGTACAGGTCCCACAATACTAAGGACACATAACGGGCGAGATGGATTGAACCAGGCTTGTCAAAGCGGTGGACTGTTGAGTCTGGTCTGAATGAGACTTGAGAGTGTGATCTAAAATAAATAGAAATAGTGATGCGACTACAATACGTGCAAATATATATACATATATGACCACAAAATATGTTGAACCTACAAATCTACTCACATTATACTGTCTACTAGTCTCAGCAATGAATTTATGATAAAAGCAATATATCTAATAAATTATATAACAGGATACACCTTAATTATGATCAATTACCTACTATACCAGTGGTTATGGCGGTAGGTGACAGTGACAGACGTAACTAACCGATAAATTTCCAGAAGTTGAAGTTGAACCCCCTATCCAGGAAACTTACATAATCTACGGGTGGCATGGACCGATGGCAAGGTCTAGACGTTGACCACCTTTTTCACCGCCCGACCATTCACCACCACGCTCACCACCACGCTCATCAACACACTTGAACACTCACATCAACACTCACATCAACACTCACATCAACACTCACATCAACACTCACATCAACACTCACATCAACACTCACATCAACACTCACATCAACACTCACATCAACACTCACATCAACACTCACATCAACACTCACATCAACACTCACATCAACACTCACATCAACACTCACATCAACACTCACATCAACACTCACATCAACACTCACACCAACACTAACGGTTCAACACTACAAGCATTCCAAGACAACACTCATCTCTGTTTGCCTACATCTGAATGAAAGATGCCAATTTCTATTGTAGCGAGGAAGCTATTGGATCACAAGCTACCAAGGGAAAGGAATGGGAAATACGTCGTTTAATAATGAAGACGCTTGAGTTGTTAGTTAATGATTTTGGCTATTGAATTGGCAAAGATCTCTGACTAGGGCTCCTTCTATGTATCCAATGATGACCCTTCAAAACAATGAACAGACGATGAAGATGTTGCGCAGGTCTTTGCTTCTCCGAATACTCTTGGAACACTCGAATACTGGTCCCTAGCACCACGAAGAGGTGCCTGCACGGGCTAGAGGCTCTTGTTGTCGCAGATGCCCCTGCGGAGACTCTTGGTGTCGCAGATGTCCCTGCGGAGACTCTTGGTTTCGCAGATGCCCCTGCGGAGACTCTTGGTGGCGCAGATGTCCCTGCGAGGCGATTTGTTGACGCATGACCTAGGCTGCGGAGAACTTGGTAATGCAGCGGTCTCCTGCAGAGAACTTGTTAACGCAGCGGTCTCCTGCGGGTCTCACTTGTCATCACAGCGTCCCCCTGCGGAGTTCACTTGGTAACGCAGCGCCCCCCCTGCGAGGATTGTTGTTGACGCCGACCTATCCTGCGAAGCACCTTTTTACACTCGCGGGGCTCGTGGCAGCGAGGGAGCGCAAGTCTTACATCACTGGGCTCGTGGCAGCGACAGCCGTGGTCACGGAGACTCTCAAGCCCGCAGGCAAGAGGGGGACACCATGACACATCGGAGTGTGAGGACCGAAGTCCTGAATTTTTTTGGGCTGGGAATCTGACCCCTTTTATAATTTTTTGGCTACGTCTCTACCAAGGAACCAATTGCGCAGATGGTAGCGAGAAAAATTACTTCGTTGGTAGGCGTTGAAGCGAACGCAACGGCGTTGAACTGATATCTGGAGACTTTGTGGCCTACAGAGTCAAGTCTACCCTGGACTCATTCCTCTCAAAATCGTACGTTGAGCGTGGTGAACCATTATCATCACCTGTTGAGCAGAAAGTAATGCCGCAAAAATCTGATTTCTACATATCATTGAAATTACAATTAAATCGCTCAACGCGTGGCACTCTCCATCTGCCCGTTCTAGCCACGTTCACCGTTTCTTTCATGAAGGTTGAAGTGCTTCAATAGATGCCGCAATAATGGGTTGGAGACTGTGGCAGACAGTGACATTCGATTGTACCGGCTGTTGGCCATAGGACGTGCCTCCCACTGATCCCACTACAATCCTCTGCTTATTTCTAGTTTCGCGCCACTCGAACGGTACTTTTCTTTGTTGCTCGCAACCAACTGATGTTGCCTCCCCTAATACTTCTGCTAACTGTCGGTACAGACACTATGCACATACTCCCAAATCAAGGGTATCGGTTGTTTTCCTTTGATAGATAATCAAATTCTAGACCTTGTTGGAAACCTAGAATAAACCCGAGTCCAGTTTTCCAGGACAATAAAGTGAGTTATTTCAGCTACCATGGCTCACGAGCTAGGTCCTCGTGATCGCCACGCACCTCGCGAGATTCCTGGCGAGATTGCAACGCTACTGTCACATTGACGAGGCCCTGGACACAAATAGCAGCCAACGGACCAATCAAACACCGCGCCTGAATTTAGACAGACGCAGGTACGGTTCCGCGACGCAGATCCCAGGGACGACCCACGGGACAGTAGATCACGGAGGTTCTATTTGTGGCCCGCCGAAGAAATCGGAAGGATCTGCAAGGGTCCAGACACGATCCATAAACCAAACCTGACGGTCGTTAGGGCCCGATGGAACAGCGGTCTTTATTACTTAGGAGGTATAGCTAGGGCAGGAGAGTAATTGGAATATCACACAGAGTTTTGGCAACAGAGATCTGACCCGCGGTTCAGTTGCCCTCGCAAGAGAGTGATTGGTCCTCCGTTGAGTGGGAAGCTGCTGCTTTCTCTATCTGGCCTATGGAACGTTCTAGAAGCTATTCCTTCTGTCCTGCACCTTCCTCGTAGAAAGTATACTCTCTTTGAGCCCGACCCATCCTATCCCTATCTGCTCCAACTCGATGGCCAGTCTGCCAACTCTAGCAGATAAGTTTTGAAATCAATGTCAATTGTGTAAGGACAAGATCGTAGATATAAACAAAGTCTCCACTTTGTGCATTAGGGGGCCGAGAAACCGACTGGTCCCGGCCAACCCACAAAGTTTATTTCAAGCACCCAGTGCATCTTGACCATTACTCTGGCGACCGAGAATATTTACGAATAATGTTGTTTCCTTCTACAATATACTATACTTCGCCTGCGTGAGATCTTGGAGAGAGTACCCGATTTTCCCTCTGAATTCTCGGATTCTGGGACAGATTCAATCACGCGAATCCAACAAGCAAGCGGAGCAGAAGCCTATAGATAAGCTTTCGATTAAGTTCAAGCTTGAATTCTTCTAACAACCGCATTCTCTCACCGAGAGCCTTTCCATGGTTTTTCCGAAACTCAGTTGAGAATTGATTCAAATTCGGCTACTGATCGACGGTCCCACTCGCGATTCCATGGTCTGTGTGAAAAGAGATTTTCCTCATGACTTGAATCTGCCAGTCTTGGGCTGACTCGGAAAACCTTTGCTTCTCGTCAAACATGACTAGGGAGTGGTTCGAAGATAAATCATGTGCCTCAGATTCTACTCTACGAATCACTCTGCCTTCGACCACCCACCTAACCGAATCCATTTGAAAATTGGAACCAAAGATATTACCTCGAGCTGACAAGAATTAAGTGGGTTTTGTGATTTTCCAGGGAGCGCTCTTGCTGGTCCAACCCGGACCCTTACTCTGCGATACTCCTACCAAGCAGACAAACGTATCAAAGGCTCGATGTTGTCAAGCTGATTCGCAAAGCAAGACTTGACGATACGGCGAAGGCAGATGAGACAGGTGAACTTAGGGAGAACTTAGATTTCATTTCCCTCGGCATGAATCCAGAATCAGAGCATCAGAGCAACGCTCCCGATAAGACCGCCAAAGGGCCAACAAGCGAGGAAAATATGTATTCTGTCGATCCGAGTCGAAAACGAATCCGGAGGGGTGCGATCAAACGCCATATTAAGAAGACCAGGAAGCCTGCAAGCAAGTACAACTGCGACGGTTCAATTATCAAGGAGTGGAGACCACCGTCTCAACAGACGGGTACGCCTTGGCTTGAGTCTACTCCGTCTTCCTTGCAAATAGAATTTCAGTTAGTATTTCCCCTGTCCTTCTGATCGCTATTCTTTTCTAAACCCGCAGTAGATTAGATCGCGAAATTCTCAGCTTTTATGACTGGGCCAAACCACAGGAATTTGAGAACATTGTCCGCAGAGATCTCGTCGAACGATTGAGTACTGCACCGATGATCATATGTATGCAGTACAAGAAGAGAATGTGGCAGTCTGAATCCAGGGATACGGTTTTCAATCATCCGTACGAAGGAGGCTACAGATGGCTGTCAGGGACGGTGTTCACCTGCTTGTTCCTGATTGCCGGAGAACTGCAGTCTCTGCAACAGATTTTGTCCCCTGAGGAATAAATTGCCAGGTATTCTGAGCTGCAAACAGCCTAAACTTATATTTTATATGCGGATCAATACAGTAAACACTCCATCGCTCAGTGGGGAAGGAGAAGAGAAGATATCATGGAGTAAAGCCTTTAGCAACTAGGCTACCAAACAGATTATGATATCAGGACCGCACCTTGCTCATCCATACTCACCCCTTTACTAGCGAGCAGGTTGAAGTTTCCTTGAGGTTCTAGGGGTGCTAGGCTATTCGATAATGTACTGGTTCATTGTGCCACTAGTGCGGTCAGTGGTCAGTGGTAGCAGGTGTCTAGCCATGACAGGTAATGAACCAAGGCTCAGCTTGAGACCTATATCTACAAATTCCTTTAGTTTAATTTACCAAGACTAAGAAGCTCTGGTATAACTAGGTCATTCTGCAGCCATATTGATAGCGGTGGAGGGTGCCGATATAACCGTTGTCCGCCTTTCTATAGTATAGGATGATGCGGAGAAAACAAAGGAATTAACCAAAAAGTTGGGGACTTGTAAAGGTATGTTATTTCAAGGCGTATGACCTGTCAACCGGGTAAGATACAATCACTTGGGAGGAGAGGGATACAATGTATCGTCTGTATCTGCCAAGACTAATTCTTGCTAGAATAAGGAGAGTCCTAGACAATAGGGTAGTCGGCAGGTCAATGCCGATATACCTATCATGTAACGAAGCCCGCACGATATGGCCGCGTAATACACCTGATACTCCGAGATCCTACTCTGTAGAGATTGGGATTTTGAATAATTTGGGAGCGAAGTTTCGCCCCCGCCGGCTTGGTTTCTTAGTTAGCAAAGACGCTATTTTCTATCATATGTATGTATTGTATGGACTTAGAGCTCCGTTCCATCCAAACCACTTTCGAGTCACTAGACCCTCAGCTGGTCAAATTCTACATTACTAACATCTCGAGAATTAACGGTGAGAATTACTGTTTGTTGAAAAAGGCTGGCATGATATAGCTTGTGTTTAGGATTGATCAGATACGTCGGCCATGGAAGGTCGGAAAACTACCTGATGGCTGATTTTGTAAACAGACTGCTACAGTACTATATAAACGTGACGTTCCAAGTAACGCCTCGTCAAAAGCCCTAATAAGCCACTTCCATATTGAGCAATGCGGCCGCTTATGGCATCGAGTATGAGTATCGAAGAATTTCCCGTTTGAAAGTCAGTGGAAAGAGCAATTTTCGCATGATAAAAAACTACCTGTTCCGTTACCGCCTGTGATGTTTGCTGCTTGGTTCGTATTTCCATTCCCGAGCGAGAGTCTCAGCTGACTCAGGCTGTTGCTCCTCAGCACCACGATCAACCCTATCACCACGTGTGCCACTCGCGGCGGCTTCTTCTCGCTCAAGGCCACGCTGGTCCGCGAACCGACGCTCAATGCCAGTATCTTGCCTTGAGGCGCCAACGCCTTCTAGGCCGGACTTTTGCCCTTTCCGGCTGTGCTGACCGTCATGCCTATGCTCGGTGTTGGTCTGGCCCTGGATTGGTTTGCCTAGGCCGCGGTTCACATCACCCGATGTGTCTCCTACCAATGTATCTGCAGCTGATGTGTAGATAGCTCCATTTCCTTGTCTCGCGCTCACATATGGGTTTGGAGGGACTTCAGATCCGTTATTGGGGGTATAGGAGTTGCTTGCCGGGGCTGAACCACGAGGGAACGTCTGCGCGTGGTATTCGGGACGCTGGTCAGCCTCATTGACTTTCCGACCGATTTGATGCTGTAGGCTTAATTAATGCGGTGTACCTTCGTAACTAAGCTCTAGAGTCAAAACATACACCCTTGTTGGTAATCGGGCCAGTGCCAGGAGCCGAGGGCTTAAACGCACCCTGTTTGGGATTCGCGGCGTTATCAGCTTTCGAGGAGGTACTCATTATGGTGCGTGTGAAGAAGAAAAGGAATTGGCTCAAGGTTCCCGGCCACCTTTTGTATTTTAATGCTTATGATGTCACTATGCGGTATATTCCATATTTCGGCGAATCGACAAGATGAGCATGACGTCAAGTCATCGCCGGCACGGTGCCAAGTACTTGTATTTATTAGCCTCAGTGGGCTTGATTGAACTGACATCCAGCCTTGTTTCCGAGATCAATTTTTTCTAGTCGAGTGAAATGCTGAAGATGATCTGATTGTCGCTCAAGCATCAACACCCCAGTGAGGCCCACCGGTTACGATGACCACAGTTGACCGACCCTTAGAAATTGTCAACTGGCTATGAAGTTCCGCGACAATTGTATTAGCAATACTCGTCAGATTTGCGATCATAATGTGGGGAATTGACGTTTTCGACCATGAGTCCTAAGCCACGGCAATTCACCCTCGCTCTCGGCTGAGATTATCCAACTTCTGCCGCTCGTTAGACCAGTCGGGCAGCCTTTCCACCGAAACCACGCTTATACTGCTCGTTAGGGTCTGGTACGATGATCGATACGCAGCCACTTTTGTCTTCGGAAATATGGCCGAAAGTCGAGGCGGTCTAGTTCAAAATGTTCCAAGAAGTCGTCCTTCCTATCTCACGTTAGCGTGATCGAAAGCATATAGAGGAGAGTCGGACAGACCATGGATATCCGAATCTTTGGGAATTGGCCTGGGCTTTTATAGACGGATTGGCCAAGTGTGCTAGCCCACTCGCCAGCCAGCTTCTGACGGGTTGGACCCAACGAGCACCCACCCTTCAGTTTAAACGGGCTATTTATTAACCGTTCAAGTCCGATTTCCGTCAAACCTATTCAACTAAGCGTTTATCATGTCTCTTGGTCGTTGTGTCTTTGCACCGTCAGATTGTTTCTCCCACCATCAGATATTCGCACCTGGGTTCAGAGTAAATTCCAGGCCGTTGACTGTCAATTAGATAGCGTGGAGGGTAAAAAGTTAAACTTGGTTTCGCACTAAATCTCAAGATCCAATTTATCATATGACTATGACACTATGAGACGGCGAGCGAACTCGGAAGAGCGTACAATCAAAGTCCTTACGCCGCCAAAGTATGGGCCGTGCTGCCGACTACAATCATCAACTTCTTGCGACTATTATGTGAGGAGCGACAGATTATGGATATGCGTTGAATGTGACGAGTGAATGTGACAAGGAACTCCTTATGGTGAACGTAAGGTCATGGCGACGATAAATAGCATCGGAGCCCCAGCCAAAAACATCACCTCTCGCATTGCCCAAAACAATGCCTCTCATCTCTCGTCAGCCATCGCACCACGCGGGGGACGAACTTGACACTGTGTCCTTACTTGTTCGCCGCCCTACACGAGGCCATCGCGAAAGTTTAAGGGTGCCAACAGCCCAGCTCAATCAACATTGCAGCGAGACCAGCCTACGCTTTGACTGCGGCTTCAGCAAAGATGCATGACGCCGGAGGCGTGGTGGACGTGTCTTACCGCGTTTGGTGCACATGATAATATTTCTGAGCACATACTGGAACATGAGAAAGCCATTGCCACGGAGGAAATTCGACAGGAATGGATGCGACGTCTGCGGCCCATGCCGCACCGACAGAACCCACCGGCAAAGAAAGGAAAAGGGACACAAAAGGAGCTAGCGCTGCTCTATCATACAGTATCCGCCGGAGAAACAATGTTCCAAGGGAACGAGCCTTCAATTACTAGAGAACTATCTTGTTTAGTGTAGATGTGAATGGTGCCATTTTACAATATACAATATTTGCTTCAATATACAGCATCACCTTGAATAAATTAGAAAGATTCGAATTGCTCTATGGGGATGACATAACCAGTCATTAGTAAGCCTACAGATCTAGCTCAACTAATTAGAGCTCGGCAGCAACCGCGGTCTGACCGCTGCGGTGCGGTTAAGTAACCGCAAAAACGCGGTTGAGGGTAGGGATTCTCCTAACTGCGGTCGGTTATGCCGCTGCGAGAAACCGCATGTGGTTAACCGCGGGTCACCCGCGGTTTGACAAACAGGTCAAACAATTGGGAGCCCATGATCTGGATACTTTATGCATTTTGGGTTGTAATTCTGAAGTATTTAGGTTACAGGCACGACAACCTGCGTCCTTTGGTTTCTGGCTTTTTGTGCTGAATGTAGGAGAATTTAAAATCAAACAATTTGATATCTAAGATATTGGAATTGGCTGGCTAAATCTATTTATAGTATTCAAAATCACTATCCTCTTCGCGACGCTTAGAAACTCGCGTTGAGTAACGGGTCACCTGGATGCGGGTCGTGGAGGGTCGTCACCCGCGAGCGATCCTGACACTCAAGAGGGTCGGGTGGAGGGTCCAAGATCATGGACCGCCCGGAGGGTCACTGCCAGGCGTACACCGGGTGGAAGAGGTTGTTAAATGTTGTTAAATACGAAGGTTGGCATACGAACTAACCGGACTGTAAACCTTGTTCAAAATATACGGACCCTCGCCTGCGAGGGTCCCCACCCAAGCGGAGGGGATCACCCAAGCGTAGGAATCTTTTCTACCTTTTTAACGTTTTTACATTGATCCCCACCACACAGCACACCATGCCTAAAATCAATAAATATATAAGAGACCCAAATTGAAAAAGCAATGGACTCTCCCTAAGCAATCTAAACCCAATTTTGCAGAAACTGCGCGAGAATTCGCGGTTGCTGAGAGCCGGCTTCGACGAAGGTGGAAAGGTGGAACAACGCTTTTTCAACGACAACCCAATGGCAGGAAGCTTACTGCTGCACGGGAGGGGGCTTTACGTGAATATATTGAATGAATATATTGAATAATCTGGCACGGTCGGAGCCTCGATAAACCGCCGCCAAATTGCCATAGCAGCCGATTCAATACTCGAAGAAGCTCATGTCCAAGATCACTCTGACAGCCACAGAAACCCACCACAAATTGGGGATCACTGGCTAAAACGTTTTCTTAAAACGTCCTCCCGAGTACTATGTTCGACGCCGGAAAGCTCTCGATAAATCGGTAGTACAGAGGTGGTTTAATGACTACGAGCGTGTGATTTATGAGCACGGGATTTGCCAACAAGACACCTACAATTTTGACGAAACTGGCTTTCAAATTGGTGTCGGAAAAGATCAATCATTAAGAGGCATCCGAAAAAAAAAGCTATTCAATGGCTATGTCACAGATCGAGAATCTGTGACTGTTCTAGAGGCTGTTACTGCAGATGGTTTTGCACGTCCGCCGCTTATTATAATACACCGACAAACGGCACAAATAAACGACATTAGGTGATTCGCCGCTCAGTCGATTACTCCGCAATGACGTCCGTCTAAAAGGTCCGAGTTAAATGACCGAGAATTTTCAAGAAAATTCTTCCTGTCGCCTTTTCCTACTTTTTCATCTTCCTTGTGGTTCTAACACGCCCAGTCCGATCCAAAATCGGAAGTCTCAAGTTCCTTTACAGTATGCTTCCCGCCTGTAATTCGACATAAACAGAAGTTAACGAGTTGTCTCAGGGAGCGCGACATGGTTTTTCATTTCCACCCGGCTGCCTCTGCGCAACACCTAGCCGACGTCATTCCACATGGCTTGGCAATTCTAGATCGAAAATTTGACTTAGTTTCTGAGAACAACAGGTTTCGAATCTTGGTCCCTTTTTCGAATGCTGCATTCCATGCTCGCTGGTTGCAGTCAATGCACCCAGACGACGTTGCGCGGGCGAACTCTTTATTCAATGGATTGGCGATACCAGCATCTACATTGAGGATTGTTTATCGGATTCGGAATCTGGATAATTGGTGTGTGTTGACACTAGATCCGCTTCCTGCAAACGGGCGAACTTTTGGCCTTGATGACGATGGTGGATTCATCGTGACGGTCGCGGATATTACGTCGGAAAAAAGAGCCGAGTCCCTTCAGACTAAACGTGTCAAAGACGCAGAAGAACACAAACAGCTCCAAGAAAGATTTATCGACATGATCAGTCATGAGATACGAAATCCTCTTACGGCGATATTGCACTGTACTGAGGATATTATGGCGGCAGCACACGAAAAGGAGCATCATAACTTACCTCTTTCGCGCATCAAACAGTCTGCAGATATAATAAGCTTGTGTATCTCTCATCAGAAGAAAATACTCGATGATGTTCTTACATTCTCGAAGATCGACGCATCGATGCTAACTTTGTCACCCCGGAGAGTGAAACCAAAATTATATTTAATCGACCCGATTTCTCTCTTTCGGCCCCAACTACAAAGAAACAACATTCAATTTGACTACCATGCTGACAGCTCCTATGCAGGCTGTGGAATTGATTGGGTGGTAGCCGATCTCGATCGGATGAGCCAGGTTCTCATCAACCTTCTCTCTAATGCAATCAAGTTTACCGCCAAGTCCAGAAACTTGCGCAGGATACGCGTATCGGTCGGAGCTTCTCTAGACCGGCCTTCATCATACCCTCCGAACATTGTCTTTTTTAGATCAGGTGAGAAAGCTCTCAGCCTCGATAAGACGGCTTCTCCTCAATGGGGCGACGGACAGTACGCATATATCATGCTCGCTGTCGAAGATACCGGTATTGGCATTGGCGGTCATGCTCAGATGCGTCTATTCGAAAGATTCAAACAAGCTACTCCAAAGACGGAGGCAATATATGGTGGCTCTGGTCTAGGTCTTCACATTAGCAGAAAGCTTTGCCATCTCCATGGTGGGGAAATTGGTGTCAGTTCCAAAGATGGCCAGGGTAGCACTTTTGGCTTTTTTTTTCCGAGTGCGCAAAACGGCGGGCCACTGGGTAGACAGTGTTGACGGGACGGACATTTCGGAAGTGGAGAAGTTATCTTCCAATATTCAAGCATTAGGCATGGAGTCAGATAAGGTCGAAGGGCTGGCGCCAGCTATTCGAACCCCAGAGGACCCACCGCGGAGTCAGATTGACGAATTGATTCGAAACGCCCCTCTCTATGAACGAACGAGACATACCAGCAGCATTGCGCAGAAAGCAATCCCTGATATCGGCAAAATCGATCCTAGCCGAAATGTCTTTCGAAGCATACTAGTCGTCGAAGACGATCCAATCAACAGAGCAATTCTCTCACGGAAACTGAGATCCCAGGGGTTCGAAATAATAGAGGCAAAAAACGGCTTAGAGGCTCTAGATGCCTTCCAAAACAGGAGACCCGATTGCATTCTTATGGACCAAGAGATGCCGTTCATGGACGGAAACGCGGCGTCTAAGCGTATTCGGGAACTCGAAAGAGGAAACAACAACCACGTTCCGATTCTAGGAATGACTGCGAATGCCCGATTGGCACAGAAGTCAGAGATGTTTGAAGCTGGAATGGATGATGTAATTAACAAGCCTTTTCACACCGAAGAGATTGTTGCGAAAATCTGCCAATTTGTTCCAATTAAGGTTGGAAATGGCATCGGTTGATGTTTTAGTGGCTCTGATATCATTAGCGTGTTCTATGTGCGAGCGATCCACCCCAAACAATAGATAAATTAGGCTTCATATATTTCTCGTATTCGATGGTGACGCTTGATCTAGAGCAGGTCCCGAATTTCAAGGAACCCTGGATCGAGTTTTGATGACTTAGCGCGCTATCATATGGAAGTAGGAGGATACAGTTGTCACAGTCCGCGATATGTGGGCAGAAGTTTCCAGATATTGGTACAATCAGGATATCAATCAATGCTCTGAACCCGGCCAAATTCACCGCCACACCATTATCTCTAGTTCAGATACTTTGCAGCAGTTCGTCGACTCGAAAGCATTGCTCAGCGCGGAGCCATTTGCAAATTATGTCCGGGAGAGCATCTGTTCAATCCTAGCCTAAGTGCACCGGCCGGTGGACGCACTTTGGTCACTTCATTCGTGGCTGCCCATGGTGTTCTTTTCATGCGCATGCCAAGTGAGCAATTTGATGCTCGGCCGAAGTTCTTCCTTATAAATCCTCGCCAGCAGGTTAACCGGTTAGGTCGAGAGGCACAGCTAGAGCTCCGAAAGGAATATGATAATTGCGACCACTTCCACCTCAAGTCCGTCGGCGCCACTAACCAAGAGCATAACAACCTCTATGTTTACGCATACCACACAGGTACAGGCCTCAATGATGCCGACCTGACCAAGGATGTGAATACCGCCAGCTCTGTTTACTTGGATGGCACAAATGCCTTCTTCGGTTTCAACACTGAACTGCTTTGGGAAGTGGTAGCCACCGGTGACAACAAAAATACCTGTGAGTGCCTGCCCCTGGAAAGTCGTGTACTAATTTGAATACGGACTAACGAAATCTTCACAGCCTGGGAACCGATCTTGATAAACGCAGGCCAAGGAAGCAATGGATTTTCAGCCAAAGGCAGTAGCTTCATATGGTCGGAAGCCAGCGGCTTCGGTGGATGGCCCGGTAAGACCCCGTCATCGTTACTCTTCTCCAGAAGCGATCTCGTCCTGACACTTTGTAGTCTGCGATTTGTACCACAATGCGCCCCAGCTGTTCTATTTGAACCGCGACTACAACGCCACTATCCCCTCCAGCTGCAGCAAGATCCAACTGAAGGCCGAGTACATCAATTAGCTGTAGTAGCATTGGGTTTGAGGGCTTTGTATAGCCCTATTTATTGCCTAATGAGTTATTTCCTACTAGTCTGTAGCGAGTTCGAGAGAAAATAATATGAAAGCGATATCACAAAATTTGAACAAGGCTAGGGGTTGCTTCTATGCTATGTGAATTACGCTAGCCAAACGCCAGCATGCCAAATATATAAACACATTAAGAGGAGTAAAAGGTGGAATGAGAAGCACCGCGTCATATCTGGTTAAATTTGACTGTCTCCACCCTGGGAGCACAGAAGCAGCTTCTAGAAGCACAAAAGTCAGTCCCCCAAAAAACCGGCTTAGCTTCCAAAATCGTGTTCTTTTACATTGGGTAACCACAGTTACGTTCTTGTGGTTAGTTTAACCAGCTCCTGAATTGTTAGTTGAGGTTCATAGGTCCATAACTTGGCCTTCTGAGAACGATCGAACGTCTCAGATTTGTGCGGAGCTCTGGTGAGGGTGTCGTGTGAGGACTCTCCTCAACTCTCAGAGGATAGATTAACTCTAGGACTCAGAAGTAGGATCCCAGGAGTGCAACAGCTTCCAAATCCATTCCATCCAACTTAGATTTACTCAGGAACGTGGTCTAAAGAATCCAGGGGTAAATTTTCAGTTCCCACGAGATATACAGCTTCTACACATGCTTTTGAGGTTTACAGGATCAATTTAATAATATCCACCGCCCATTCAACCTGTGCACTTAAATGTTCCTTCGTGCTTTTAGCTAGTCCTTGAATCTTTAAAGTCAAGGGACTCTCCACTTCACAGCTCAATTCTCCATTTCATTATCAAAATTCCAGCACAAACCACAACATACACAACCTACACCTTCTAACCCCCAAAATGAAGTTCCTCGCATTCCTTTTCATGCTGGCTACCTTTGCCATCGCCGCACCCGTCGCCAGTTCGTCCTCTAAGCACTTCAGACTCTCAGTGCAGCAAGCTGAACACCTGAAAACCAAAGAATATATGATTGCAACTCACGACATGGTACTATACACCGTCATACATGATACTGGTTTTAAGATGGCCCAGGTTCTGCTTCTCCATGATCATATCGATGTCAATCTCAATAGCCGGTGGCTCGAGGATATTTTGATAGTGGTAGCCAAGGGTAGACATTTCCCTAACGCTAATGGGTTCGTGGTGGATGGCAGACGAAATGTGGGCAATTTGAAAAGACCGTTGTATTCCGCGCGGAATCACTGCCTTCGGAGGGCCATTGAGAGCATGATGGAACACCACAACTATCATCAATACTCTTTGGCGCCGTCACCGAAAGGAAGGTTTGGTGGTCTCTAAGACATGGCAGCATCAATTTCAGATAGCTCCCGTGATATGCAATGTAGGCTTTTCTCGGCACAAATACTACTCTTTGCTTATTATTGAGGTGCATATGTGACAGAGCAGCTAAGTGCCATACATCTCAATGTAGTCTTCCATATCTCACAGTTATGTATCCTATTTGCTACCGTTTCCCAAAAAGTATATATCAGACATCGCACAACAGTTTGTACATTTTATACTCGTGTTCACTACTGACGCATTTGCCAAGAGGAACCTCAATCCTTTCAAAATGATACTGCAGATTGCTGTAAATGTACACTAGAGATTTTTCTGTGGTAACGCACAGTCTATAAATTTGCAGAACGCACGAGTGCATCCTGATTCAACAGACTCAGCGCTCACGGAGCGGACCATATCGTAGTTGTTCAATGGTTTACATAAACCAATGTACAGTAATCGCCGTAGATACCTTACTTGTCAATATTACTAGCACGACAGCCGGGCTGACCCGATCACGGAGTTGCGCATATCGACGGACTGGGCTCTAAGTGGCAGCTACAATTCCCAGGAGGGAGACTGTCAAGGAAAGACCAGTATTGTGATGCCTGCCGTTTGTGGTGGATCTTGCAAATAACAACCTCAAAGTGCTGTGTTCTGTGCAAACATGAAGGCCAGTGGAAGCTGAGGGGAGGTCTTTATAAATAGGTTATGGTCCCGAGGGGAATTTGGAAGGAGGCGAGAAACAATAGGGCTGGCGTGGATAGCTCGTACGCCAACCAACCCTTCTAGTTTACTAGCGGTGAAATGAACCAACTGGTGCTGGCTCTTTCCAACTCAACTTTAGAGTGTTGAATACTATTATTAGCAGCCGTTGGGGGCAATAAAATCTGGAGATATTGCCCATGGATGCCGTTGCTCACCAGTTGGTTTCGATTCCCCGGTATTCACCAAGTGGTCGAAGTCTGCAAGCGATAAACATACGTACTTCTGAGACATTCACATTAAATTGGCTGTTTTACCTGTCCTAGTGTTTGGGTTCTAGCTGCTTAAAATCCATCTATCATGGACGTATAGCAATTCAGTACCGTTGCGATCTCAAGTATTGGGATTTGAAGAGCTAGGTTTATTTTTAGTAGGAATATTGTGAGCTCTTCCAAAAGAATGCATGAGGCTTTATTATCGAATAGAGATTGCCCGCATGAATCCTTTATACTCGGCTCTGCCAAGGTTGTGCCTGTCACCAAAAGTCCCCACGGCATTCAATGTTAGTCTTGATTTTTCACCAGCAACGTAACGTTCTCTATGTAGCATTAAGTTCACTAGAGCACAACACTAGAAGGATTTTTACAGAACAAAACAATGGATTATGTCGTGGAAGAAACAAAGTACCCTAATAAGTGGCAAGATAACTGTAGGAGACGCGTGAAATGTTGCTTATTGGTGAAGCCTACGACCATGACGAGGATTCGCGAATATCTGAGTTGCGTACCAGATCTTGTCCCTTAGCACTTTTTAGAGCCGGGGTCGTAAATACAATTCAAGCTAGTGGAGAGCAGAGCTGCTCTTGCGAGGACCACCAAATCATCGCTTGGGCGGTGCTTCCCCGCCAGCAGGGGTTGCTACTGGACATTAGCGAAACACGATACCTTGCTAGTAGGACTCACATTTCTCAGCGACCTGATTGATTCTGCCGTCTCGGTAGCGGACAAAAACTCCACAGCGGCAGAATCTATTGGCCATCGCTCCAGATCATTCACGCCAACAACGCCTTGATCTTTGTCATATTTCTGCATGAGCCGCATCATGATTGACGGAAGAGCCACAATATATGCGATTTCAGATTGCTTTGGCGTGCAATCTATATAAAGGTCCAAGCTTGCTGCGAAATGTTAGTCAGATAATGCAAGGATGCGGCCGTCAACAAACCTATCTTGATGATCCCGTCAATGCCAAATAATACATCACCACAGGCCAGTGATTGGTGCGCAAGGCCAAATGAAGATAAGTAGCAGGCACCATCCAGGGTCTAAAATGTCAGAACAGCTCATCGAAGGGCATGAGGGACCAACCTGGCAGATAATGGATCCCAATTCTGTCTCGCTAGGATAAACAGATGGAAAAGCGACAACATGCGCCAGCGTCAGCGGCAAGTCGTCAACTAAGAAGAACGCGAGATCTTCGTGCATGTAGCATTCATGTAAGGAGAGAACGTTCCTGTTTTCTAGGCGTCCGAATCTGTAAATCAATCTTCGAGCATTCTCTTTCCCGTACGTCCGGATGGCTACCATGCGAGACGGGCGAGTGCGGCGTGTGGCAATTGTAACTTTGCCAGCATTCTCATACGTAATGACTTTTCGATAGGTATCCCATGGTGACTCCTGCCTTACAATCAGGACGGATGCAATATTTTCCAGACCACACAAATGGGGTAGGCAAAGGCTTTTGGGAGGCCCCGTAACAACCTTCAATCTACCGCGGCGGTGAGGTTCTGTTAGTTTCGTAGTGGCCGCCGTATGACTCTCGCGGGTAGTGGGGGCCGACATCGAAATGAGGAGCTGAGATTGAGCTTTGATAGTGCCAAGGTCACATATCATGTTGTCTTTGGGTAGGTTGGATGACATGATGGCAGGGCGGTGTTTCCTCGGATTCAGAACGTGCAAGAACTAAGAGAGAAAGTGAAAACCCGTTTGTTTTGTACGCGCGGTGTTAAGGATTCGACTCTCGGCTGTGATAGGAGATGCCAGCTTCGACTGACTGTCGTAAGATGAGGCCGATCAGCCACAGTGCTTACATACAAACTGTCAGACCGCCACGACCCCAGAAGGCAAGATATTGACTCTAGGATCCAGAAGTGGGGTCCTAGGAGCGAAACAGGTCCCAGGTCTAACCAATGTGTTCCCAGAGCCAGTGTGTATTCAGTCAGGAACGTAGAGCAAAGATCCCAGGGGCAGATCTTCATTTTCCTGGAGATTGGTAAAAGCCCCAGGAGCTAAGGTGTATTTCCCAGGGGATATACAGCTCCCAGAAATGCTTTTGAGTTTCCCAGGGTCAACATATTGATTCCCAGAGTCAATCTAACCAGCATAGGAGTTTGCCAGGGTCCTTCGCCGGCCCGAGATGTGTTTTCTTCTGCCACAATCTCCGTCTTGACGCGACACGGCTCCACTGAGATAAAACCATGTCTACAGTTCTTTGGCCACCACCGTTGGGTATGAATATGGTTTCGATCTAGAAAATATCCCAAAATTAAGCGAAACTGCCCACAGTTCTTGGGGGTGTATTAGCATGTACTTGCAGAGATGAAAAGGTAGCGTGGTTTTAGTTTTGGTGCTCTGCGAGTTCGAACATTCAGAACTTCATTTGCATCATTTCTAAACTTGCTCTAAAACTCCATACCACGGCTATGCTCTATGTTGCTGGGCCGAATGCGGTGCGTCTGGTCACGTGTCTTCACGCGTGATTGACAGTCGCTTCGCTAATTTCTCATTCCCGTCACACCTCCGCTGTAAACTAAGATCACCTTCGAATGGAATTTAGTCGTGCTGACCGGCGGGGTGGTGCAAACGTAGAAGGGCCTCGTGGTAGATGAGCTCCTAGCCTAGCCGAGCGACGGGGGCCATTCTCCACACTCTGCTCGACTGATCTCCCATGGGGTCCCACTGAGCGCGGTCGCAGCTGACTCCGACTCGGGTCATTCGGTGATGAATTCCTGATAGTGGCAAGTTCTCTCTCGGCAGATGATTCAGTTGCCGTGTGGATATGACGTGTCTCGGCATCCGACGATTGGACTCGTATTGGGCGAACCAAGGCGTCTAAAGGCCCTTCATTTCGACTGTATTAATCAGCATCTTGGGTATTGCATAACTGGAACCAGCCCTACTTACCACACACAGCATGACGTTTCAAAACCCGTACTTCGTTTTTCCAGCCACTCTTCCGCGCAGGCCAGGTGGGAAAGCGCCTTGCACTGACAGCGCAAGATCACACTCTCATTTGCAAGGTCATCATCCTTGGCCAGACAAAATACACAGTGGATGTCGTCGAACTCGTCGCTCAGGGTGAGATCCTTGAGCGTCAAGCTTTGGACGCCAGCCCAGACGTTAGCGACCGATGTCAGGATCGCTGGTTGAGCCAGCGAAACATGCCATGGAACACTGTTGGTCCGCAGCATTGTGGAAGTCACAAATGGATTGAATGGTTGCACTGGCTCGGGGTTGGTTGACAGCGGCACCGGTGGGTCTTGTCTGAGCCCGTGAGGTGACCTGTCGGTGTTGCCTGGTGCAGGGCGACTCCTGGACACTGACGACATCTGACGCTGGCCCGGATGCGCAATGGATGGAGCGGCAACTCTAGATCCATGCGGCACTCGCGCCTGGTTGCGGATGGCTGCTTCATACCACCGCTGGCCAACTTGGTCGGCCTGCCGTTGACGCTGCCATCTCGCGCAGAGGAAGACTCTAGCAATATCACATAGCTTTGACTGCAAAGTTGACAAGTCAAACGGCTCTCTGGCGAGAGTGGTCAACCTTTCATGGCCGATCTTGGTGTCTTGAAATTTGACAGAGTTTTTGCACGGCTGGCCTTTCTTCGTCACCCCGCAACAGGACACAGGACCACCGTGAGGGATCCCGCAGACAGCAAATGGGAGCAAATGGGTTCCAAGACATGGTAGTCATTGAGATTGTCTTGACCGATTCGGGAATCCCAAGCCGTTTCTGCCCAGATTTATAAAAGTGCCTTTTGCAATTTCTTCTCAGTCGAACGGCGCCCAATAAAAATCTCCGCTTGCTCTGTGCAGCAGCAGAAAGTGAAACTATGTTGTGTACGGCGGAGGAAACTGACATTGGAAAAGACTAGTTTTATATAACCGGTTGAGAATAAAATGGTGAAAGGAATTTCGAGCGGACTTATAAATTTCGTACTCTTCTCTGACGGAGCAACTTCACTCAAGCAACGCGCAGAACGCGGGTGGGTCCAGAACACGGAGGAGTGCTCGAAAGAAGCGGCACTCGCGTTCCATTTCGATATCAGCGTGTTGAATATTTCTCCCTCCCACAATCGATTGGGAGTGACGACGATGGCCTTTGCGCAGAGCCAGGGAATTGCGAACCAACAGATGAGTTTTCGTTTTGAATAGCCAGGCCAAATCCTGAAATTATCACCGACAAAAGGGCTCGGAATGCCTTTTTCACCTCCTTAATTTCCGATCGGCGGAATCTTGGACTTTTCTAGCAAATGATGCTGCTACTCTCTTCTCTTTTTGTACTCGCATCTCTCTCCCGTCTTTGTCTTTTCTTTTTCTTTCTTTTTTTCTATATATTATTTACTCATCTATTCTTGGATTCTTGCGCAAATGGGACGTCCCTAAGTCATTTGCAATGCTGATGGAAGCAGTCATTTGGCGAGCCAGAAGGAGATCATTCGTATTGCCGAGAGAGTGAATCGCGGTAAAGCTTTTCGAATTCGGCAACAATCGAGAGCATATTCGTTAAATTTCTCCTTTGGCCTATTTAGCTTAGAAATCGAGTTGGAACGCACTCGTGCCCGACGGAAATCGACCAATTGAAGGGAAATTCTCCAACTTCTCGATCGTGTGGAATGCGGTGCACAGCTGCGTGGCGAAAAACTGCCGCGATTTTGACTCGGAGCCAGACTCCGGAATAAAAAAATCCAGGAAATATCATGAACCCACGCCGAAACTAGTTGGAAACAAGTAGCACGACCAAATCTTTGGTTTTCCTCCGCCGCTTGAGTCCTGATGATCTCGTGAGAGCCGTACGACTTTTATGGCGCCAAACTCGTGGAGCGATTTTCTCTGTACCGGAGCTTCGTTAATTAGTCCGAGCCGTTCTTTTCGAACATTGTCTTTCCACAAAGGATTGTTTTGAAAGAGGAATTTCAGTCCGATTCTGGACCTGCGTCCACGTCACGGGCTTTCAGATAGCGTCGTTTTCCAGCCACTGCAAACATATAAATATGTCTCAGCGGAGGACCCAGCCAAACCGGGCCGCTCAGAAGGCACTTCGGCTGGCTGAGTTTCGGCGACAGGTTCAACTGGCGACTCATCGAGAGAGACAGGAGTTTTGAAAATACTTTGGATGGGAGTTGATGTTGGGCAATCTCCGCAGTGTTCCCTCGTCAGCTTTATATGCCATCGCCGTAGCCTCCTTACCTACATGGCTGCGTGGCTGCTGGCATGCAACGCCTTCCTCGAAACAGTTGGTACGTCGAAGAATGCATTTGGATGCAGTATGCGCCGGTATAGGCCGATCAGTGGCCTGCGAGAAGGGATATCATTCCACATCACTGCTGCTCAAATCAGCTGCACTTGTAGCTGTAGACTGCGGTGACCATGCATTGGCGAACAGGTTGGCTGCGGCGGGACATAGCAAAGTCGACAAATGCTAGGTTAAATTCTGGGTTGCCTATGGAAGTTTCGAAGTGCGTGTTAGATTGTTATTTGCTTCGACGCCTATGGCGCTAGATCCGAGGTGTGGGCATGTAGAGACTAGATTCGGTTCCAGGGCCATCGACAACTACCAGGAACAGCTTTGGTGTTCCCAGGAGCTAGAGTCCAAGGATTCTTCCACCCGCCTAAACATTGTTGTCAAGAATTTGATGCTGCCGCGTGATTGCTAGGCACCTCTCAGCGGTGACGGGCTACACCCTAGGTGACCGCGGAATTTAGCTGAGGCAAGTATATAAGGACCTCTACACGTCCAACTTTCACACCCCACACCTCACCCTCATCTACAATTTATTTGATTCCTAGTTCTAATCTGCTGTTCCACTATGGTCAGTTCCAATTCTTTCTTACTGAAGTTACGGATGAGCTAACAAATTACAGCCAAACATCAGAGACCTGTCCAACGAGCTTTTGCTGTGGATCGTGCCGCATTTGGATGGCAGTGCATTATTCGCCCTCGCCAAATCATGCAAAGACCTTGATTTTAGACTGCAGCCCAGCACCTGGAAATACAACATCAGATTTCAGAACAGCAATTTGTTGCACTTGGCCGTCAAATACGACAACGTTGGCCTTGCGAATGCTTTGCTTCAGCACAACGCCGATATCAATGCATTTTACCGAGGCAAAACTCCTTTGATGCGGGCGTTGAAGTACTCTTCCGCTGCTGTGCGCGAACTGCTGCTCAGTCATCGAGATCTAGATATCAACATCCAAAATCAAGCGCGCGACAGCGCCCTGTCATATGCTATCCACTACGGGAGTTCCTCCATCGTCAAGAGCGTGCTAGAGCACCGCGCCGCCAGTGTGGACATTAAACACAAATACGGGCGAACGGCGCTTCACCTAGCAGTCTTCGCAGGAAGAATAGGATTCGTGCAACTGCTACTTTTAAGTGGCAGCGACCCTAACTTGGAAGATGATTCAGGCCAGTCGGCGTGGTCTTGGGCATGTCGAATCAATAGATCCGTCATGAAAATAATGTTTATCAATGGCCCCGACTGTGAAGTTTATTTAGGTGCCCGAAATGCTCAGGATTCCGAGCTACCTCTTCATGAGGCAGTGTTGCAAGGGTCGATAGATGCTGTCAAGTGGCGTCTTAGACAAAAGGATCTGGACTTGGACATTCAGGACCGGAAAGGCTATACGCCGCTCCATCTCGCCGTTCAAAGCAGACGCCTGGAAGTGGTCGATTTGATCCTGGGCCACCCCCTTGCCAACGTGAACTGCAAAGACAAAGATGGCAATACGCCACTTTGGCTGTCTACTTACTCGTCATGCGACGAGATAACCGAAAGGCTTTTGGCGGAGAAAGACATCGACGTTAATTTCGTTGGAGGCCGTGGGAGACTTGAGGCCCCGTCTACATCTTTACACCATGCCGCAACGAGATTGGATACTATACTTTTACGACGGCTGCTTGCAGTGCCAGGGATTGCTCTGAATCTCTGCGTTGCAGGCCACTCTCCAATTTCCGTTGCTGCATACCACGGACACGTGAAGACAGTTGCTTGTTTACTGAGTATGGAGGGCGTGGAGATCAATGGAAGGGGTTTAATAGATCCGCCCATTTGTCGAGCGGTTTCACATGGTCATCTCGATGTGGTAAGGCTCTTAGTACAGCAAGGCGCACGTCTGAATGTTAATGAAAGCACGGTCGCAACCCATGACACTGCTCTCTGCATTGCTGCCCGTGGCGGTGACCTGGAGATGGTCCGGGAACTACTACGCCATGCCCGAATTGATGTCAACCTGAGGAATCAATGGTTCGAGGATCCATTGATGTTGGCGGTCAGGGGTGGACATTTCTCGATTGTTGATGCACTTGTGGCCAATCCCACACTGACACGCTTCAGTTTGAGGAGATCCCTGGATCTAGCAAAGGACTATTGCATCCAGAGGGCCATTCGAAGCAGAATTTGCGACGGCAACACTACTAAAAAATTGTTGAAACGGTCTCCGAGGAGACTATTTGATCGTTTGTAAGGGCTAGCGACATCTACTTCAGGTAGCTCTGGTGATGTGATACGAGATGGCTGTTCCCAGCGCCTGTTGACATCAACATTGGGAATCAGATTATCTGCACTGCCGCACTTCGAATGGTTTGCAGTCACGGCAAAGCTTCAATGATTTGAAAGTAATTTATAGCATCCACGCATCGGAAGTACACTCGTAGACTACCATTATGAGGCAGTCTTTGCATTAGTTTGTGTCAATGCTGTAGGTGCGATTTAATCCCGCTTATTCCTGAGCAGTTTGCTCTGAGCAGCTGGTGAGATCGAGCGTCAGCGGTTGAGCTAACTGTTCACTGGCTTCAAAGTTGCGGTCGATCCTAGGTGAGGAAGCACTGGTAGAAATAACAGCTGCCTCGCGTGAATTGTCAGCTATAAATGCCCCCCAAGCATAATTTCTGATCCAATTCATCTTGATGACCAAAATGGACCATCCCACTTCGCCTTCCCCCATTGATCGGCCGGCCAAGAGACAGTGCCGAGTATCCCAAGCTCCAGAAGATGAACCCAAGTTGGAAAACCAACCACAGCAAGTCACAAACGGCACAACCATCGAACCCAAGGTCGGTCATAGCCCCCACGGCAGGGAATGAAAACCCCCACTAATACTGAATAGATCCCAGTGAGAACACGCGGCACTCTTACGGCGGAGTTCATGAAAGTAGTAAACCTCAACGACTCCCTCGCTACACCAGCCCTCAAATTGCTCGACTTGTATGTACTTTTGCCTATAGGAATGCTACGTCGTCAAATCGGCCCAGAAAATACCACTCGAGGAGGAGCAGCGGCAGCTTCAAGCATCAAATGACTTGCTAGCAAGCGATAGCTATATCCTTCTACAGCTCTGCAATGAACAAGCTTCAGTATAGTGGGAGCGCAAGCGAGCGGTTCAGGCTCTTTGTAATGGTGTCGTTTCAGCCTTGGAAGCGACCGATCTTCAAGCCTACTCCGTCGATGAGCCTGAGCCTTGATAGAGACTCCATGTGGTAGAGCGTTTACGAGGCAGGGAGAATGGCATTGGGATTTTCCGCTATCTATTTGCCTTTTCCCCAAGGAGAGATAAGGCCTATACTGCTAGTGAATTGTCCTTGGGTTGGTGACGGGTACCAACGTGCACGCTGTTGATATGTTCAACGCATTCGATAACTTAGCATCTAGCTATAAATTCCCCTAGTTTGTCCTGATTCTGTGTAATAAGAGAGGAATAAGATAACTGCTCAGCCTCCAGCTTTCCATCCTTCCCAGCCCACGTTAAATCTTTATACACTTGGGTATTTTCGTCTTATAACAGAAATGAACGAACTGAACAACAATGGTCTGTTCCCGTTGCCTTGATAATATCTTGCACTAATGTTAATAGACCACGATTTGGATCTCGACCTTCACGCTATCTGGCATGAATGTTCTGGCATACCGACACCGCCTCCCTGTCTCGCTACTGATCCCAATGATCTGGGGCAGGATTTTCTTGGCAAAGACGATCCTGCAGAATACGAAACTCAAGAGCCTTCCTTTATCGAATGCCTTTTTTTACCCCACCCTCGACAGTCTGTCCGGGTTCAAGTGGACCGGTCCAGATCCTCTGTCCAACTCTACTCGGGCTAGCGACATTTTCCTCCACATGTCAGCGCTCCTTTTTCCTAAAAAGGTGCACTGGATAGAATTTCGATTTGTGCGATTTGACCGTGTATCTGGTGAGACAATAGGAGAGGATCTGTTCTTCTTTCTGCCGCGGGTTGAAACAGCCCTGGGAAATCTGTGCCGGTTTCGCAGGCAGTTGCAGGCAGTTGCTAGACACAATCACCTGGCATGCTGTCCCTTTGGCCTCGTACGGAATCTCTACCGTATTCGAGTCTCTCGACACATTCTCTGTTGACTAGGCTTCCCCCGACGCTATCCCTGGACCCACATCTTTTTGTACATAATATATCGAGTAATTACGAGCGAGATTGATCTGAATCAAGCGGGATTGTTCGTATACTCATTTCAGTAAAGACCACGATAATGAATAATGACTATTTACTGTTCTTCTTGTTAAAAGCCTCGGGGAATATATAACCTGCTTTGCATGCGGTGTAATTTCCCTTGCACTGCGTCGCCGCTTGTATTATTTCTTGTAGTATTTCTATGTTGCCAATATAGGACAGGGCAACCCGAGATAGGCAATTCCTTACTCTTCTCTTGCGATATCCGTCAGCCCTGCCAAATTGAGACTGTAGGGGTAGTTCCAGTCATCGAGTAGGTTAATCAGTCGTTCCTGAGACGATCCCAGTGCATGCTCAAAAAAGCGCAGTCGAGCTAGCTGCTTGTCGTGGCGAAGCTGAAGTCCGCCCCTCTCTTTTCTCAGGTGTGTACCAGCCTCCTTCAAGTTCTGATTGCTCTGCTGCAGTTCCTGGCCATCGATATGCTTGGACACACACGACTCCCATAGGCGTCGGTAGAGCCCAACAAGTCGAGCAGCTGGAAAGGCAACCTTGGGATCGTCGCGTTCGAGGTCTGCTAGCACCTTCAACATGGGTTGAAATGGCTCCGTCGCCAAAGTATGTCTTGTTACTTCTTCGTGTTGCGAAGGGGAGGGCTACGATGGTCAGCCGAAGGATTCAAGCCGAAGGGTTTCACTTACCAATGGAGGGACATGATCTGAAGATTCCAGATTATGGTCCTTCTCGTTAAGGATTGGCAATTCATTGGGCTGCTGTTCTCCTTGCTTTTCCTGGCCTGGCGAGCTGTTTGGGGAGTCCATTTTGTCCACAGAAGAAAGTCAAGGATCTGGATAGTACTGTTTCCGACAAGCCTTGGTATCTCTTATAGAATATGCAGACGCAGACGGCTCAAGACTGAGTTTTACGATCCCCACATCAGTCAATCAACGCAGTAAGCTTCTGAATAGAATTTGCTTTTATTTTCAGCGGGCGCTTGGTAGTAAATTTGAGAGGAGGAATGTCAACGGGTTGGCCGGGGAAACTGATCAAGCCTGACGATGTTGAGGGCCAGATATGAACGCCCATTGACGTGAGAGATATCTCAACTAGACGCCTCTTCCACTTTCGTTGGAAGCCTCAGAAACCCGGCAAACAGCATTGCAGAATGGGTAGTTCGGATAGTAACGAAGAGAAAAATAGAAAAGAAAAAAAAAAAAACAATTTATCTTCGAAGTTTGGGGGTCATCACTCAAATTGAGCGTTGACAACGTTTGGCCAAGCTTCAACGGGTTGACGGGTCATCCTACCGTGACCTCGCTTTCTGCAGTCTAGGCGGACAGACCCACAGCTCACCACAGACCAACACAACACTAAAGCGAGGCCAGAAACAAAGGTCCATGATTCCTAGGGATGGAATTGTAGGAGCTTTTCGGTGATCCAACGTTGAGTCGCCAACATATGAGGTGACTAGGACAAGAAATATGTGAATACGTGAATATCTCCCACAAAGCCTCAATTTAAGAGGGACGTGAAGGATTCAACAGTCAGCCAACGTTGCTTGACCGACTCAGCATCCCTTTCTCTCAGCACCACTCTTACTCGCCTCTCTCGCTAGGCATCTAAAGGCATCAAGAATGTCGCTGCAAATAGTTGCGGTAAAAGAAGACGTGGGTTTCAACAGGCCTCAATCAAGAAATGTGTCCTTCAACACTTCCAACCAGGTCGGTGAGTGACAGGAGCCGCGAAGCCTATAAATACGTCCTCTACCCCTGCAATTGCTCTACTATTTATCCACTTGATTCTGCAAAGTCGAGCAGGCTTGTGTCTGACGCACTCGATAAGTTCTCCCCTTTGATCGAGTACTGGAATTTATACCGTACTGACATTTATAGTATACATCGTGGACCAGCAAATCAGACGGATCCTGTATTGTAAGAGACGTGGTTCCAAGCAGATTCACTGCCCCATTTACCCCAGCCGATCGGAGATACGAGATTTGGATTAGCTAGTCAAGGCGTCTATGCGAAGACGTCTCTGCTATAGCGAGCTGATCTACTGTCGCGGCTCTGGTTGACCACAGATTTGAAGTGCAACTGCTCACACTGTAGGTATATGGGCCCACAAATCCTTGAAACTGCACTGACCCGAAAGACGCGGGACAGCCAGATCCGTAGACGTTCGAACACAATGCACCAGAGCAAGGGCCACTCTTCATCCCTGGTCTTGACCATCAGAAAATGTGAGTTATGGAATTCCACGCTGGTCTACTGGCTAATAATTGACAGTGAACCTTTGGGAGCTCACCAGAGTGGCCCTGATAACCCTGCACTACCGTCAGTGCTCCACGCAAAGCCATGGCTTACACACTATTCCTAGCCCCGTCGCTTCGAACAATGCAGCATGTCCTAGGTGGAAGATCGCAAACCAAGATAGCGAGTCAACAACAGGGTGCGGAAATTCAAGTGCAAGCTTAGTCGCATCGAAGCTTGAGGGGTCCGTCCTTCCTGATAGTGAGTTATCGCGTCTTCTGCTGCGCCGGTCCGATTAAATATACCAAGCCTTGTGCCCAAAATCACGACACCACTGACACCTTCACGCTATTATAGGAGCACCCCATCATCGACGGTGAAATATACTGTGGCGAGTGGCCTAATTCCGCCAGATCGAGGATAAGACCAAGGTGGCGGCCGACGAGCGTGCTCCATCGCGTCTTCCGCCCTCGTCCCCACCGCCTTCGCACTATTGTGGAGTTCCTGAACCTCTGGCATCGCGCCACATTCATCCACCACGGAAGTGCAATATTTATCGCAAGCGCGTTCGTCACGCGCGTTTACTGTCTCAACAAACTGCCTTGTGCACCCCAGCGCAGCTTTTTTGAAGCGAGTGCAGATCGCGATGAGCTTGAACGCGACGTGGCATGGCTGGTGACTGCATTGCAGAGAGTTGTAAGTGATCTAGTTGTGAAGCCGATATAATCATTGCGCAAACTGATTGTCCCGTCTCAAGCGCACTTTGGGATTTCCATGAACAGGTACGCTACGACAACTCGTCCAACTAGATCAGTCCTTGCTGACTCGGATCGTACAACAGGAGAACACCCTCATTTCTGTCACTCGAGTCGAATGCCACGCGAACAAATATTTTGTCTGCTCGAGCTCCCCTATACAATTACGATTGCATGCTCTCTGTCCCTTCCACATGAATACTATCGACGATGAGTCACCAGAAGGTTCGTATCGCGTACCTCGGCCTCTTTCTCTCTATTGATTCTGCGTATCAGGTCATTGTTCGATTTGTCTACATGATACAACTCTTGAACTCCGATCAGCCTATACCACTACCCGAATCATACCTGTGGCTAAGCATGCAGCCTTTCAAATATCTTCAAGTGGCGTAGGCTGCTGGTATCGAATGCGTGATCCTCGTTGTCTTCGGATGACATTTGGTGGCTTCCCAGGCCTGGAAATTCAAAAGACACAGGAATGCTGATGTTTTGTCTTGCTTCCTGGCAGATGAGTGTACCTCTGCAGACAATCAGGCTGTTAGCACAAGTCCACCTGCAAGGGGAAGGAGACGCAAAGTCTTCTCATTTTTAGCCTATAATTTGACATTGGTCATCTCAGGTACAAACCGAGAGGATAAGATCGGGGACAGGCAAGCCAATGAGAGCTCACTACCCAAGAATCACCTCGGGCATACAGGAAGCTGCATCATGAGGGCTGTCAAAAGTGTTGTGGTGTACCCGGTTGGTTCTTATGCACGCATTTCCTATCAAGCCAAAGCACTATTTGCAAAGACCATTTACCCTGGGTGTCACTTCAGCTGCAGGTTAGTCAAGTCGACCGCGCGTATCCTTTATCCGTTCATATCGTCTCCTAACATATCACGCACTTGTCAGGAAATCCGGATTCCCTACGCCCCCTATTTCGACGGTTTTTTTGAGAATAAATCATATATTCGTCGAGCCCACCGCGCTGCGGAGGACACGTGGGCATGTTACTGTTCGGCCAGGCAGCCACTGTAAAGTCTTTGGTGTCCGAAACAATATCGAATCAGAATGTTTATGGGACCTCTTGGACTAGCCCCTAGATCCTGGAGCAAACTTTTCCACCGTCAATCAACGCTCATATGATGGTTGCTTTTGGAAGCATGGCCGGATTGTCTACTACGACTACGAGCGAACTAGCACTCCTGCGGGGATATCACCCAACGGAGATTCGTTTCGGACGGCACTGCTAGAACCCAATCGGGTTTCAATCGGGTTTCAACCGTGTTCCCTTATCAGCAGAACATGGTTGATTGCATTAACTTGGGACACCGCTTCCCAAAAGGCAATTGCCGTCACTTCGATCCGGGATTGGTTGAAATATGATCCGTCGTTGCCGAGGCATAGTAGGAGCCAACCGGGTATTCTTGATTGCTTGCTTGTCCAAATCTCTCAGCAACATGGTTATCTCTGCGGTAAAATTACTTTGATTCTTGCGCTCTCTAGGATATAAGAGCTGAATTAGGGTAAGGTCGAGTGACTCAATCGCCGCCTCAAGTGATGGCTTTGACTTCGCAAGGCACAAAGCCTACCGCATGGCTAATTTTACTCAAGCCATTCGTTCGGCACCTCATCACATGCTTCTACACGTGGGTCTTGGGCGTATTGCTTGGTCATAGTTGAACCAGTGGATCTACTATCCCTATCGGATTGAGGCTGTATGCCAACTTCACCGAGTGATCAGAATGGGACTAGAATTTTCGCTTACGAAATAGAATCTATAGTGATTGATACATTTATCCATGTGGGTGAGATGGCATGAAAATCTCCGTACTACGTCCGTGAGACATTGATAGACCTCGCCGCGGGCCATGAGGCCCATGGATTCGCACTGAACTACTTCCCCGGGCGGTTGACCGTAGCCCCGTGTCATTTAATGGGCCCATGTGTCGTTTACTAATAAGCACTTCAGTCACATGAAATTCTATAATTTTATAATGTTTAGCCACGCACGCATATGTCCTATAGTGCTACGTATTCAGGTTATTTGAGTAGAAAGGTATACAATGGATGTGTTCAGCTATAACCAAACCTAGTAAAAGCAATGGACTATCGAGTCTAAGTGAAATTGAAAGTGTGATCCGAAATACATAGAAATTGTGATGCGCGTAAAATATATATATGACTACAAAACATGCTGAACCTACAAAACCACTCACAATATAATGCCTACCAGCCCACTAGTAAATTTATTATAAACACGACATACTAGTTATACTGCATACTTGGATTCGCCTTTATTATGATCAATTATCTGCTATACTAGTGGTTATTGGGAGTAGATGACAAGTGATAGTTTTCCAAAAGTTGAACCCCCTATTCAGGAAAATTACATAATCTGAGGGTGGCATGGGGGAATCACTAGGGACACAACAGCTTTCTCTACTGGCACAAGAAATTATGTAATACCCGTATTATATAATCAATTTTGCCTGACATCGTTACCATACATTACCGCAGCAACTACATTACTGACTACTGTAGCAACTACATTCTATGCCATCATGCACTATAAGAATTCGCTCTCTTACTTCAATTACTATCCTCTAAAATCAATTTGATGCCTCTCATATTATATACAGCCTGTTGTTATACCTTACAGGAACGGATAGTATGACCGATTTCCCCACAATTTGAGCACTTTGATGGCGCTTTCTTCTTAACAATCCTTTGGTCAGATGATTTATTACTTTGATATGATGTATCATATTGGTTTGATCTCCTTGGTGTCGGTGGTCTTAGTAATAAAGGACCAAGTATTGGCAGATACTCTGATTGCTCATTACTAAGGCCCGTCCTCCAAAATTGATGAATATCGCTTAGTGGAATTGGTTGGTGGTTCATCAATAAGGGAGCAATTCTATGGGCACATGGAAGACCCATTGTCCTAGTGAATATATTAGTACAGTTAGATAGAGGTGCTTCGGGGGTTGCTCTCTTAGCTATAGAAGCTTGCTCGGAGATTAAACGCAACGAATATCGTGAGGTTCTCTTTCTAATATTTGAATAGAGAAAGTGTGAGCAGATATTAAGCGTCTTAATCTGATCTTCAGTAAGATCAGATAAAAGGGCGTAGTGCTGAGCTTGTATAGCGTTTGTAATTCGCTCAAAAACAAAGAGCATATCACCCGTTGATGCCCCGATATACTTTTTTAGAAAAGCATGAGAGCCTTCTACTCGTGAGGTCGCCCAATTACCAAGATGAAGGTATTGTCCTATCCAAGCCCTAATAAACATCTCTTTATAGGTTAGCCAAGTTTGTTTCACATATCGAAGAGCAGCCGGAGTAAGACTAAATCTAGTCTCAAACTTAGCTAGTTGATCCTTATATTCAACTATAATAGTTGAATTAATAAGTTCTTTCCAAGATTGTATAAAAGCCTCGAACTCCTTATTTAAAGAGAAATATTGCTTTGTCTTTGTAAGCACATTCTTATTAATATGCCAAACGCATAGTAAATGTGGGCTTTTAGGACAAATAGACCTAATTGCGCCTACTAAAGCAAGATCTCTATCAGTACAAAGAACTGGGTGAAAGGGTAAGGGGTCAAGCCATGAAAAAAAGGTCTGTAGAGTCCATTTATAGCTTTCTTCCTGCTCATTTTGCATAAAGCAGAAAGCAATACTATAGGATGAATTCGACGGCGAGAGACCGATAATATGTAAAAGAGGCATCTTATATCGATTCGTCTTATAGGTGCAGCCTAATAAAAAGACCCTATTATATTGATTAGCATATCTAATTGATTCAGGGTGAGCAAACATAAAGAAAAGGATATGGCCTTCGGCATCCTGCTTAAATGTATATCTCCAACTATTATTTTGAAGTGTCTCCCTAAGGAATTCAAGCGGTGTATAATTGCCGAGTTTCTTTCGTCTTAATTCGTCGCGAATATTATAGAGATCAGACGGTTTAATCAAGGTAGTAGGCTGCTCCGCTCGTAGGAGGCTAATAATCTGTCGTGGCTTTGATCCGATTTCTGATAGATGATTAATAGTATTGTTTTGATCTCCGGTTAATTGCCGACGCCGTGCTAGAGAATGCCCTATCATATTATCATCGGGTTGATGGTTATGGGTAGGATTTCTAACCTGAATTTGCCACCGATTATTAGCAAGCCTTTTCCCATAGAGACGAAAGGGACAGCCGATTCGCTTCGTGCTAGTTTTCCGGCGTTTTGCCCCATCTGGAGCATCAATTCTATCATGATAGATACCCCCTCTATCACAACCAAGGGTGATATTCCTATGTGGATTAGATGATATAGTAGTAATGGCATACCCATGAGATAAGGCATGTTGTTGTATGCAAGTAAGCAGCTGCTCCCTGGTTTCAAAGACTTGCTCATTTGGTGGCTCCATAGTGAGATGAAGGTTAGATTAGATGAAGAGTGCAGAGAAATTGAAGGTAGTAAGAGAGCGAATTCTTATAGTGCATGATGGCATAGAATGTAGTTGCTACAGTAGTCAGTAATGTAGTTGCTGCGGTAATGTATGGTAACGATGTCAGGCAAAATTGATTATATAATACGGGTATTACATAATTTGTTGTGCCAGTAGAGAAAGCTGTTGTGTCCCTAGTGATTCCCGTGGCATGGACCGATGGCAAGGTCTAGACGTTGACCACCTTTTTCACCGCCCGACCACTCACCACCACGCTCACCACCACGCTCATCAACACACATCAACACTCACATCAACACGCTCATCAACACACATCAACACTCACATCAACACGCTCATCAACACACATCAACACTCACATCAACACGCTCATCAACACGCTCACCACCACGCTCACCACCATGCTCATCAACACACATCAACACTCACATCAACACGCTCACCAACACGCTCACCAACACGCTCACCAACACGCTCACCAACACGCTCACCAACACGCTCACCAACACGCTCACCAACACGCTCACCAACACGCTCACCAACACGCTCACCAACACGCTCACCAACACGCTCACCAACACTCACATCAACACCAACGGTTCAACACCACAAGCATTCCAAGACAACACTCATCTCTGTTTGCCTAATCTGAATGAAAGATGCCAATTTCTATTGTAGCGAGGAAGCTATTGGATCACGAGCTACTAAGGGAAGGAATGGGAAATACGTCCTTTAATAATGAAGACACTTGAGTTGTTAGTTTATGATTTTGGCTATTCTATTGAACTGGCAAAGATCTCTGACTAGGGCTCCTTCTATGTATCCAATGATGACCCTTTGGAACAATGAACAGACGATGAAGATGTTGCGCAGGTCTTGGCTTCTCCGAATACTCATGGAACACTCGAATACTGGTCCCTAGCACCACGAAGAGGTGCCTGCACGGGCTAGAGGGGCTTGTTGTCGCAGATGTCCCTGCGAGGCGCTTTGTTGACGCAGGGCCTAGGCTGCGGAGAACTTGTTAATGCAGCGGTCTCCTGCAGAGAACTTGGTAATGCAGCGGTCTCCTGCAGAGAACTTGTTAATGCAGCGGTCTCCTGCAGAGAACTTGTTAACGCAGCGGTCTCCTGCGGGTCTCACTTGTCATCACAGCGTCCCCCTGCGGAGTTCACTTGGTAACGCAGCGCCCCCCCTGCGAGGATTGTTGTTCACGCAGACCTATCCTGCGAGACACAGTTGTTGACGCAGAGCCTATCCTGCGAGACACAGTTGTTGACGCAGAGCCTATCCTGCGAGACACAGTTGTTGACGCAGAGCCTATCCTGCGAGACACAGTTGTTGACGCAGAGCCTGTCCTGCGAGACACAGTTGTTGACGCAGAGCCTATCCTGCGAGACACAGTTGATAACGCAGAGCCTATCCTGCGAGACACAGTTGTTGACGCAGAGCCTATCCTGCGAGACACAGTTGATAACGCAGAGCCTATCCTGCGAGACACAGTTGATAACGCAGAGCCTGTCCTGCGAGACACAGTTGTTGACGCAGAGCCTATCCTGCGAGACACAGTTGATAACGCAGAGCCTATCCTGCGAGACACAGTTGTTGACGCAGAGCCTATCCTGCGAGACACAGTTGATATCGCAGAGCCTATCCTGCGAGACACAGTTGTTGACGCAGAGCCTGTCCTGCGAGACACAGTTGTTGACGCAGAGCCTATCCTGCGAGACACAGTTGATAACGCAGAGCCTATCCTGCGAGACACAGTGGTTGACGCAGAGCCTGCCCTGCGAGACACAGTTGTTGACGCAGAGCCTATCCTGCGAGACACAGTTGTTGACGCAGAGCCTGCCCTGCGAGACACAGTTGTTGACGCAGAGCCTGTCCTGCGAGACACAGTTGATATCGCAGAGCCTATCCTGCGAGACACAGTTGTTGACGCAGAGCCTAGGCTGCAGAGAACTTGTTAATGCAGCGGTCTCCTGCAGAGAACTTGTTAACGCAGCGGTCTCCTGCGGGTCTCACTTGTCATCACAGCGTCCCCCTGCGGAGTTCACTTGGTAACGCAGTGCCCCCCTGCGAGGATTGTTGTTCACGCAGACCTATCCTGCGAAGCACCTTTTTACACTCGCGGGGCTCGTGGCAGCGAGGGAGCGCAAGTCTTACATCACTGGGCTCGTGGCAGCGACAGCCGTGGTCACGGAGACTCTCAAGCCCGCAGGCAAGAGAGGGACACCATGACACAACGGAGTGTGAGGACCGAAGTCCTGATTTTTTTTGGGCTGGGAATCGGGCTCCTTTTATATTTTTTCGGCTACGTCTCTACCAAGGAACCAGTCGCGCAGTTGGTAGCGAGAGTCACGGTCTCGTTAATAAGCGTTGAAGCGATTTCAACGACATTGAAGGGGTGTTTGGAGACTTTGTGGCCTACAGAGCCAAGTCTCGACCTGGCCATCTTCATCTCAAAATTGTGCGTTGAGTGTGGTGAACCACTTTCATCAACTGTTGAAAAGAAAGCAACGCCGCAAAAGTATGGTTCGTACATATCATCGAATTTGCAATTAAATCGCTCAACGCGCTTGCATTGTACATGTCCCCGTTTGAACCACGGTCACCGTTTCTTAATGAGGGTTGAAGTGCTTCGACAGATGCCGATATAATGGGCTGCAGACTTTGTGGTCGACGGAAACGCTGAGCTGTACCTGGGGTTGGCCGGATGACATTTTGGCCTCACTAGAACCAACCCGTTCATCTCTAGGCTCGCGCCACTGACTTTCATTTCTACTCGCAGCTGACTTATGTTGTCTTTACTAAAATCTCTACCTCCTGGGTGCGTAGGTCCTGGCATACTTTCAAGCTCAGGATGAAGATTGTCTTTCTTTGGCATGATAGCCAAAAAGGGTCCAAACCTCTGAAAAGCTCAGACAAGAAACTCGGTCTAGTTTGCAGGACAACCAAGTGAACTGATCCAACCAAGGCAGAAGAGCTAGGTTCTCTTGATCGCCACCCCCTCGCAAGATTGCAACGCTACTATCACACTGATGAGACCCTGGAGACGAATAGCACCCGACGGGCCAATCAAACACCACGCGTGAATTTAGACAGACGCAGGTATGGTTCTGCGATGCAGATCTCAGCGACGACCCACGGGACAGTAGATCAGGGAGGTTCTATTTGTGGAGAAAAAATGGAAACAATTGCGAAGGTCCAGCCAGACACGGCCCACAAGCCCAAAGTTGGCCGCTGTCAGGGTCCGAGGGAACGAGGGATTGTTGCCTAGGAGGTATGCTGGGGCAGGTGAGTATTCGGAATAACAGCAGATTTTGGCGATAGAGTGGAAGACTAAACCCCGACCCGTGGTTGTGTTCACTTGGTCGCAGGGACGAGCAAGTAAGTTCCCCTATCAAGTGGCAAGATGCTATTTGTCAATCTGGTGTGTAGAACGTTCTAGAAGCTGTGTATCTTCTCCTGCAATAACCCTTTCCCCGATGATTATTGCTCTCTTTGGGCCATAACAACACTTTCTCTCCATATCTCCAAGTCTACCGCTATTTCAATAACTCTAGCAGACGTATTGTAAAGAACTATGCCAATTATGGACAAACCACATGAGCTTAAATAAAATGCCTCCGTTTTACTAAAACCGATTGGCTCCCGGACAAGATTTCAATGTGGGCCGGCCCTCCTGCGGCCCTAAACCTTATTTCAATCGATCTGCACATCTTGATCAAGATGCTGAATTTAAAGAAACTTTCTAATAAAATGTTGGCCTTACCGCAGTAAATTTATCCTACATACCGCCCGGCGGAGATTGTAGTGTTTCTGTTCTAGTTCTCATTTTTGGGCTGCAAGGTTTAGTCACGAACAGACCAGAAAGTGGGCAGAAACCCAGGCTTGAATTCTTCATTAAAACCGCATTCTCTCACCGAGCGAGCATTTCCATGGTTCATTACAAAAAACTCTCGAAATGATTTGCAGTTCCGCGACTGATCGGCAGTCCCGCTCGTGGTTCCGCAGTCTGTGTCAAACTTGATTTCCTTGTGACTTGCGCGTGGGTCGAAAGCAGATCGGACGCTTCATTCCAAAGATCACTCCGCTCTCGACCACCGATCCAATTAAATCCAAGCGGACATGTTTCCTTGGGCTAACAAGAACCCATATATTTTTAGTCTTACTACCCTATCCTATCTGCTTATGGGAAAACTCATAGTACCGTGAATCCTTATACACTGTCCGCAGTATTTTGCAGGCCACATGGGCCATGCCCCTGGTTTAGAATGACAAGGACGAAACTGTGTAGCTGGGCCTGCTCAGAGGCACCACGACCATGCTCGAATGTTCACCTTTGACTTTGGAACTTTCTCACTACTGTTGTAATTCCAAACAAGGGTGATTGCTCCTTCCTATACGAAATCCATGGAGTGATTCATATCTCTCATGCTGAGTGTTCATTGTCGAGTAAGCACAGCCTTTATGGTAATAACATACACCTGGACTATTTCATCGAAATAGTTGGCCACTGTTCCTTCGACATAGCAATGTAGCGCTCCGTCGATGACATGCTGCTAGTGTGGACGTTCTGTTCGCCGGTATCTCAGTTTCCTGGCGGCACAGACACGATGTACATAGTCCCACATCCAGGAAGACGATCGTGTTCTTCGAGGCGAGTACGGAAGCGGTGCTGGCGTCACGCAGCCTGTGGCAAAAGGTCAGCCTCTTATATAGGAAGAATAAAAGTATTTCATACGTATTTTCGAGCGTGCTGTTTGAGCTGGTTTATCGCTGTCGCCAGACTGGCTAGGGTCGGCCGCTAGAATTGTTTGAAACCATTTATCAATGTTCCTTTGGGCAGAGTTATTGTCTGGCAGGGGTGATCGTGAACCGCTATCGACCAGCGAGCGCCGCATGTCGCCTGGGCGCTTTTGTTTTCCTGAACGTCCGGGGGCTTTGGCGCCAGTGCGACGCTGCTTCCGCAGAATATGGTACTTTTTCCCTCGTAAAGACTCAACGCTTCGATCCACCTGATATTCTTCATAATATGCGTCGGAGAGGGCTTTCCACGATAGGTCCCGATGGGCATCCAGCCAAGAGAGAAGATTTTTCTCCTCCCACTCTGGCCAGCCGCATGCGCTACGTGGGGACATGGTGATGCTCGGGTAAGTAACAAAAGTGGGAATAACGGTTGAATAAAACAGCAGAAAGTGAATTCGAAGAGGAAGGGTTGTTGAGTTTAAAAGATCATAGTGTTGCACATAAATATGGCGATTGCGTTTATGAGCCATGGCTCAGCTTGGTGAACTGGTACCAGGCTCTCACGACTCGCCCCAGCTAAAGCTTCTGAAGGCCAAAAGCCTTCAAGTTTTGATGTACTGTGTTTCGTTGAGAATCAACAACGTTGAACGGCCACCGTGCACCTGTTGACAATATGACATGGTTTCACCAGTTCGTTGAAACATGTCCGACTCTTAGTGAGCCATGCAGAAATAGAATAGATATCTACGTGCAGAATCAGAATGCATGGGTGAAAAATGCGTGCGCTTGCAATTCCCGTTATAGTGAGCAAGCACAACACTTAATTCTAGTCCCGCGATACAACTTGCTATAAAGCCGGAGTGCTTTCTTCTATCACACTCAACCAGAAGTGGGAACACTCGTCACCTCAGCGTAACTCAGACGCAGACATGGGCGGAATTCGAAAAGCCTCGCGCCCTCTTCGACGACCAGACTTTCGGAGCAGATTGCAACGTGCATTGTCTTTGTCGTCCTTAGAGTCTGAGGACACCGGCAGTGTGTCCAGCACCGCTACAGGGGATACAACAAGTGACGAGTCACCTTCTCAGGAGGAATACGACTCCGGCGACCAGGAAAATAGTGACGCAGCTGATGAGAGTGAGCAAGAAGCTACACGACAGCAGAGAACTGTGTTTGGACATGAAACGGACTTGGAAATACGTGGGCAAACTCAGCTATCCGGAGACAGCAATACGGTTGCTCTTGAACGCCTGACAGAGTAAGTATAATCCCACACGGACATAATTCAGAATTGGCCTGCTAACAATATCCAGACTAGATAACCGAATGGGGTGAGCTGCTGTCGATACTGAGTGAGAATGTAAAGCACTAACCGTCTCCGCAGGTCTATTGAGCGCTCATCGCATGACCAAGCCACCTGGAATGAAACCATTCGCAACGATCTGGTCGACATCTTGGGCCGATTGGCAATCGTCGAGACTGAGGTGCAGAAGGTGAATAGACAAGGTACAAACAAATCTACAGAGGGCCAGAAGACCGGGCGATCCCTGCGTCGGCAGCAGTGATACGACCCAAACTGTGTTTTGATATCCGACCATATTTACCAGAGCAAGGAAATAATTAGTGTTGGTCTTGAGTTGTGGATAAGATTGTTTCACCGACTGAAAGTATTACTATGGACACTCCCATTATAGACGCTGAGTTGGAGGGTCACTGGAAAAGGTCTGATTGACCCAATGCTGAGCTGGTGCCAGAGCGAGTCATGTATAGTTTTGTCGTCGTACTATGGTCTTCGAATTTTATTAATGCTTGCCTAGGTTGTGCACACCAAAGCTACCTCGCCCGAGCCGAGGGGCTAGTCGCGACCCACTATATGTAAAAGTGTACCTTAAGCCTTTCATTAGTTCCACCATTGCAGATGATTTGTACTGTCTAGTCCAGTATGATTGTGCACAATTTGTACAACTGGAGACATGCCCCAAAGGCTAAAGCCACAGTAGTATATAAGAATTATACGCCATGTAAAGATGTTTGCATATTGGTTGCGACTATTAAGGTGCGATCCTTCGTGATTGATACTAGTAGAGTAGTTCAATGTGCCTAGTAGTTGAGTGATTGCTATTTGTGATTGAGTTAGATCAGGACATACTACGGCAAGCTTTGGATTGAGGAACGAGAAGAGATAACAACTGTAGTGCGCAAGAGGAGCGGGGGTTTCTCCATTAGACCCATAGCCACAAGGCCTAGCATTGTCCTGATCGGACTATCAAGATGCATTCCCTTTACATGGACTACAATAAATCAACTCCACAGACCAGCGTGCAAAGGTCTTTCCCATTTTTGAAGCGTATCTAAGCGGTGTGATACTGAATCCACCACGACTGCGTCTCTACAAGTATCAGTCCCACCTACTCATTACATTTCTTAATATATAAAAAACAACCAAGGGCTCTGGAGTTGGTCGGCCTAGAGAGTGGTGAACCCGCCGTTAACCTGCGCCGAACACTGTATCGAGACGCCTGTGCTTACTCGTACTGGTGGTTCTTGGACCAAGGCGCCCAGCGATATTCTTCGGAGCAAGAAACTTGCAATACACATATTTCGTAATCACTACCCTTAGAATGGTTTGGTGATAATGTTGCAGGAAGCCTGTTCATGAGCTATCTGCGCGTTGACTCCATTAAAAAGGCAATTCTATCCACAGGAAACTAAGACCCAGCAAGTCCAACGCAGATATTCGTTCAAACGAGAGATCCGAATTGGTTGGTTGCAGACGGCTCCTGCTGGCTAGGAAGCGGGACATTCGATTCAGAGAGGCTGAGGAGGGCATCGTGGCCCTGAGTAACCGGGCCGCTTTGCTCGGCCCAGTCCGCGTGGATCACTCCGGAGCCCGGCAAATAGGATGCCAGTCGTCTGTTCTGGAGGGCATCGATCGTGTTCCAGAATCGAGTGGTCGTCGATACCATGTCCCCGTGTGCCTGATCCAGAACCAGCTGAATATCATTCCACGGCACCTGATCCTGCAGAGCGGCATTTGTGGACTCTAGCTGCTGCTGCAACTCACAGATCTCGTGCCCGACCCGCTGATTGCCAGCTAATGCCACATCTCTTGCTGCAATAACCAGCTGCAATTTCGAAGTTTCTTCGGCTTTCTCGACCTCAAGTTGTTCCAGCAGCTGGCAATGCTTGTGTCTCTCCTCTTCTCTCTCCTCCTGCGCTTTTTGGATCTCTTCCTCAACGATGCTCATTACCTGGAGACATTTCCTATGAGACGCTTTATCATGTTTCAGCCTAGGCTTTCGTATTCTCGTGATGGAGGATGCCTAACACAGTCAGTTGGGAGTACGTCAAGGTATGTCACCAGGGCAATGTTGGCCAAGGCAAATCCAGAACATATGGTGGAAGGTAGAGATTGGGTACCGTATGCTTGAGCAACCCAGTCGCCGGTTTGAGAGGGTTCCGATCGTCTTCAGATCTAGACCGCGTAGACCGAAGGGGATAACAGGAAGACGCAGCACGCAGCTGTACTTCGCTACAGTGGTCTGCCTGTTCCCGGAAAGCCTTGTGATTCTTTGCCATGCTAGGTGTGTTCGATCGTGAGATAAACAATAGCGCAACGAGACGTGGAAGGTTGAAAGTAATACAAGAAGTGAGTTTAGAGGAGCTGAATTATATAGTACGAGGAGACCCAAGCGCAGGACTTGAACCCGAATGAAACCGCTCTTGCTCCTGCCCAGGACGTATGCCAAACAAGGGTCATAATCCTAAGAAAACTGAGCACTGGGCATTAGTGCGAACGCACAAAACACCTACCGCTCGATTATGGAGGGTGCGAGCCACAGGTCCGCACAAATATGTAGTTGTTGCATACAACCCTGTCTCATGATAGAAAGGACCGATCGGTTACATCCCGTCCAAAGTGTAGAGCTAAGAGTAAAATGTCATCTTTCAAATGTTTTGTGAAGTTTGCCGACTCCCAGGACTATCCATTGGTCAGCCCTAGAAAATAGCGGCGTTGTCTTTCCGAATTAACAGTTCTAAGTTTCCTGTCCCCATACGTCTGGATTCCTTAACAAGCCGTTACTTGAGTCTCGGGGGAAAGGCATTTCTTGCGGCCAAGACTCAGTAGTAAGGGTATCAATCTAGTGTCCACCGTAGCATAGACATGCTTGGGGGGATAGGAACCTCCAGTGCTACGAATCAAGCGGCAGTCATAGCAGGTACCTGAGCATGTTATAATTGTCAGTTTAAGCTACGGCATGGGTCTCGGCCTTCACCCGTTGAGGGTTCTGCTATCAAGCACCCAGCTTGAGACTCCTACGGCTCACTTCCTGGTAGGCCACGATCACAGTCTATGTATACTATACATCACGACACCGGCGATTATTTGAGTTTAGATGAATTTGGTACCGAATTGTAAGGCGTATTATTGGAGAGTAACATTAACGCTGTCTTTGACGCATGACAACTAGGGTACTCAGTAGGCTGTTAGCGCATATGGGATCTCTGCCGCGTGCTCCCGTCAATCCAAGACCTCGCTCGCTACCTCATGGATGCCATTGGCTGACGATTGGATATCGCAGGTGCCAAGTTCGATCCCAATTCCCTCCGTTTGCAATGAGTTCAATATCCGCCTTGCTCCAGCAATTCCCGCTTTCGCCTCTGTTAACTCATCATGCAGTTTCTTATTGTGCGACCGAAGAATTTGCATATCGTGGCGGAGTTCATTGGCCTCAGCCCGGACCGTGTGAATTTCGTCAAGACAGTCATTCAGTCGGGCACGAATGCGTTCCAACTCGATTTCTATGCTGCTATTAGCAGCCTTAAGCTTGGAAATCTCTGCTGTGAAAGAACCATCCATTCCGTCACCAAAACTCCCCGCCTCCAGGCTCTGTCAGCAATGCTGTATCAATAGGGATGTCTAGTAATGCTCACCTCCCTTGAAATACAGCTCGTATTTGACTGTGAGTGTCCCAACGCGTGCGGGGAAACAACCTCGATTGAATGGCCGATCTCAGTGCAAATTTTCCGGTAAAGATGAATCTTACCGCTACTCAAGCTAGATTTGAGCACACTAGCATTTGCGATCGTGACGGACCAAGCGTATCCATCTTCAGGTCGCGGTTGGAGACGGACTTTTTCAGGAGCGACTACGATGCGAAGTAGGCCATCTAGGAGTATTAGCTGAGTTATTATCAGTAGAGGGCCACAAATACATATATTGGCCGCTAGGGCTTCTCGACATTGCTGATTCAGTTTTAAGCGCTTCTCGTTGCTACGCTCAGGCATCGTAGGGTACCTTCAGCACTCAAAGAATATCAAGGGAATGGGGACGCGGGTATTAAAATATGATTCGGAACTGACCCTTCCGCCAAAACTCCGGCTCAATGTAGGATCGATGATTCGTTCTTTCTCAAGTCGAAAGTGGTATCCGTGGGTGGGGCCCACCAGTATCCATTCAAATTGGGTAAATGAAGTTTCAGCTGAAATTTGATTAGTTGAGATTTGGTTGAAAATCGGGTATAACTTTTATCGAGACCTCATCAAGTAAACTGGGCTACTGAAGAAAACACAGGAAAAAGTAACCTCAATTTCTGTTCAACTGTATCCTCAATCATTAAGTTTTGGTCGGCAAACGCTGGAATTAATTTGGTTGGGGCCTCTTCACGCTGCCAAAGATTTCTGCCTTCTAAGATGCCGGCGGAACCCCGAAAACTGATGCCACTGAGCAGACTGTCGGGCTCGCTAACAACATCCCCAAAGATCCAGCAAAACATATATATAATGGGCAGGGTTGGGTCGACTCCATGTCTTTTGTGCCACCTATCTGTTAGAATTGCAATGACTCCAACAGCTCGCCGACCCCGCCGCCAAAGACTAGCCAGCGACTACGATCTGATGCCACTACTGTGTGACTCCTCAAATATTCTGCCATCAAAGATGATCACTCGCCATGCCGGTCGTAACATTCGCACTGACTCATCGAGCCCACCTTTGCAGCGAGCCAAGAAGGTCCTTGAAATGAGGATTCATCGTCGATTTCATGGCTCGCACGTTACGTTCCTAGAAGGACAGCCTGGCAGACCCCAAAGGAAGGGTGCCAAAGAAACCCCGCGCCGGAAGGGAGCGATTCCGGAGCGAGAGGCAATTCGATTGGATTGGATGCGGCGACTTCGTCCCAAGCCCCATAGACGTTGTTAGATCGGACAAGGATAGGGCAGACATGAAGCCCAGGGGGTGGCATGCCGCAATCACTAATTTCGTTATATATCGTTGAATAGATTAAATTGACTTGCAAGACACTGAGAATGACAATGCAGTGCGTGATGAAGTAGCCCGTAGACATGGACACTATGTAGGGGGATTGCTCAGCTAGGCATCCTATCGATTGGTATACGCAAAATTGCCAGTATACAAGAGGATATTCTGTACGCTTTTATGATGCCTGTTGTATACAATTGCATATACAAGTGCTTACTGTAATTGGGACGCATAGAACGGCCAGAAGAAGTGTACTGGGATTTAATGCTGCTTGCTTGCATGATAGGTGTGCCATTATTATCCGTGCCATTCTCGAAATTCGCAAAGGTCTCTCAAAATACATATTCTTCAAAGCCTGTATCACCAAGTTGTTCTGAGAAGAGATCATGCTACATGCTACTCTACACGCACTAAAGCAAGGAGAACGCAGTTTACGGTGTAGACAGAGTTCATGGGGCGTCAAGTTTTATTTTTATATACCTAATTTAGACTTGAAAACGATCCGTTGCGTGATTCTTGTGAACATTTAATCTTTTAGAGACAGCACGATTAACAAACTCCTGGTTTCAATGGCCTTGTCTGAGCCACCCGTCCACATACCACAAGCTAGTTGGAGATAACCAAGGACCCACCTATCACCTATTTGGCTCACGGGATTGACTGCAAGGACGACGCCCAGATGGCGATGATGACCAGTTCGACCTGTTGAGTGTCAGCATTATTGGTATAACGGTATAACGTGGGAATCCGCGATTACCTCCAATGCAATCATCCACGATCTCTCCAACGTACCAATGACGGCAATCACAAGCAAAAGAAGTGCCATTGCAGAGAGATGACACGAGATACACCGCAACTTAGCTCGACCAGCAGTTGACTGTTGAAATAACCACCAATACCATGCAACTACACAAAGGTAGTCCGCGAAGAGGATATAGAGGCTACCCAGATGAGCAGATTTCAAAAGGAAGGTTCCAACGAGGGAGACTGCTATTTTCGCCAAAGTTGAAGCCACAGAGAAAGAAGGGCATATGAAACGCAGTAATCGAGGTGTGAGTGGGTTTTCGCGCTGCTGGAAGATTATGCGAATGTACTGCAGCATTGTTAGCTCAGAACGAAGACACTGTATGTGACGGAGATCGGTGTGCTGTCAACTTACCGCTTGTAGTGGTGGGAATATTGGTGTAATCCAAAAGAGTACTTGACTCCATGCTGGAAACCTGTTGCTCCAGAACAACCCAGTAAGGATAGCAAAGGAACTACAAGACAAGGCACACAGCGCTAAATCGACTTTATACCACCGCCAGCGTGGTTGGATGCAATACAAAAGAAATAGTCTTCCAAAGTTAAGAAGTAGAAGAATAGTCACCAAGACGGATCTGATGATGTTTTGTGAAACCACAACCATACTTGACTGCCAGTTAATGTTCTTGTTTGAACGAGGCCTTGAGATTTATATACTGTGACAGAGACATATTGGCCAGGTAATAGTGGATAAATTCCCAGGATGTCTTCATTTGATTCTAGGATTTTGTTATACTGAGTTTCCTGCCTATTAAAAGCAGCTGCCCTCAATCTTATGGCACTGAAGGTTAATTGAGGATTCTCAGTTGAGGCTTCGGAGCAACACTTTTGCTCTTTTTCTGCGCAGACCCGAGAATAGATACCACATTTAAAGCTTGCAGTATAGTTTCTGATTTAGCGTGCATCATGTAAGACCACATTTACAAGGGCCAATCACAGTTGCAGTATCCTGCTTTCACATAGACATCGAGGATATGCAGAGGTGGTGCATACAGTTATAAATGCCTAACTCAATTTCTGGAGAGCACTGCCATTCTCTCAGGACTCAGTCTTCGGACCCGTAGAAAAAGTAAAGTGTGTGCTCGCTACAATATGCCTGGAAGTCACACAATGTTTTGATAAAACAGCATTCACCTTTAAAATGGCTGGAATTAGCCATAGAGTACACAGTGTCTTGAATGAGTACATCCCAAGGGCAGTTTTCATGCACCGCGGATTCTCCGTGTCAGTTTCAGCAGCCCATGGTTGTCTGCCCTGGACGGACTCATTAGCTTATTGTGATTACTCCTTCGGCCGAAACCGTAACTCGAACCTTTCCTCAAGGCTCATAATTTGATCATGTTTTATCATCGGGAAATCAATACGTGTCTCCTTTCCAAAGGGTGCTGGGATCAGAAAATGCGGAGACCGGGGTTACAATATCCGTTCACCGTCATGATAGTATCTTGCTATTCGTCGGCACACTATGGAACGGAGCAAAATGGATAGCTACATCACTAAAACATAAAAGTAAGTGAGATATGCTCTATTCATGGGTTTTAATCGCTTATAATTTTCACTGGCGATCTGAAGTGCCTATATATTGTGTTGGCCGATGAGTAGTTGTTCCAACAGCGTGAAGTTACCAAATTGGCAATGATATATAGATTGTGTTTGCCTTTTCTCACTCGTGTCAGAAGGTTCAAGACAACAGGCTATACAGGATATCGTTAATTGGTTCCTGTAATCTATAGCATGCGATGTGCAAATAAGCGTCGATAGACGTGACAGAAATGCTTCTGCTATTTCAGGTAAAGTCAATCCGCTCAGAATGTGGGACTTTTCAAATCGGTCACGTTTCTCCTTGCTCCTCGAAAAAATACACGCAGACTTTCCCAACTAAGAAACAAAACTTAATGACATAAATAAGAGATAATAATGAAATCGAAAACAGCATCTGGATCACCGCGACGCAGACATTTCATATGGTGAATAAGTCACGCACTTGAATGTTAACGGCTCATCTAGATAGTAGACCGGGAATAAACCGAACGATGGACAACAGGGCATGACGTTTCATGCGTGCGAGCCTTTGTAGTCCACTATTGCCCATACTTCCACACACTTCTCGATATCAAGACATGTAAGGAATTGCTACCTGCAACACCGCTTTGGAATACTCCACGAGGCTGTATGTCAAAACCAAGTACATGCCGTGGAGACTGGGCTGCCAGAACTGGACCATTCCAATTCTCTCAAGAGGGCGCAAAGCGTACAGAGCACAACCGCAGAGGTTCAGAAGTACCAGTCTGCCGAATGCAGTGGCCAGTGGAGAGGGAGCGTGGAGCGGCTCGGCCAATGCGTGAATGGACGGTACCAAGGCCAACAGGACCACTGAGGCAAATTGAAGAGACAATCGGGCGGAAAATGCCCCCATGTCCATGTCCTCGAGATAGCCGTCCGAGAGGCTTCCAACCGCGATCATTGTGAAAGCCGATGCACACCCAAGTTGTAGCAATGGTTGGGCTGGGAAGAGAAAAGCGATCGTGGGAAGAGCTGCGGTCCAGACCAGGAATAAACCACCAAACCACACGGAATCTTGCTCTTTCCTCATTTTCTCCTTCTGGAATGCACTGAAGCAATTCTGAAAGATAACACACAGATACCATATGGTACTTCCTCCACCAAACGCCATCACTGTTAGAGCGTATGGGATTGACTGTTGAGATGAGGGGAAATGGAAGATCAAGAACATAAGTAGATAAATGACAAAGTATGAGAATCCAAGCGTGCCTATGATGACACCTATGGCGCAGTTGCGCAGGTTTCGGTAATCGAGCGTGTCCATTGTGTAAAGTTGGGGTAAGCACCGGCGCTCTTGAGGCAGCATTCCTCGGGCGAGCATTTGGCTTTATAGACAAGAGTGGAACTCAGATTTACTCATTGACCGTGGGTGAGGTATTGCAGAAACATACAGTAAGTGTTGGAATGCTGATGGGTGCGGTGTTGATCACCAGAACGGTGAGGAACCATCATATCTGTGGTGACCACCCACCTCAACGGCCGGCGCCTCAGAAGTGACCACGTTTATGTTGAGTTGCCAGAAACCCATTTTTTGCCTCATCGATATTCAATCTGACCAACCGACCGACAGACCTTCCTGACTATGTAATTGGTCTCTCTCATTATGCAAATGCAGGACCTGAGAGTCGATTGTGATTCTACCTCTCTTCCATGATAGCACCATGGAAGATATTGTACAGATTGTACGCCAGATCGGTCAACAACAAGCACATAATGCATATTATCGCGATTGCTATTCCCTCTTCAAGCTACTCCAAGAGCTCACAGAACATACGTTCACCGAACTACAAAGACTTTACAAATCCGGCACCGAGCGCTCGACCAATTCTGTCCATCAACTTCTCCGAAATTTTCAGAACACAATCTGTAATCTGGTTGAAAGAGCATGCGAAGCCCAAGCGGAATGCGAGGAGTTCTGCTCAGTGAATGAATCACACTCAGCGCGCGTTGTCTTCGAGCCCATCAGGAGAATGTACACCAACCCACAAGCCTCATTGCAGGGTACAAGATGATGGTGGAACTACTAGCCTGGCATTGTAGCCTGGGAAGATGGACGAGCACGACTGGTCACTCTACTATGGTGATATTTTCAAAGGCGGAATTTCTGTAATTCTATATAGCCGCGAAAATCATAATGTACTTTGTGTACCACAGTATTTCTCTCCAAAAGCTCATACACCATGTAGGAGCCCACCAACACAAAGCTCTCATGAATCAGACACAGCTATCAAGAAGTTCCGATTACCACAGAATGTGCACCATAAAGGCGAGCAATGTTTAGCCCCACCATCTGCCACCGTCCTTATATATCATTTCCCACACTCCCAGCCGAATGACCATCTACGGGCTTGGCAATTAGATGCAACAGCAGAAAAGATGGACCAACCATATGGTTGAACCACCAATAGAAAAGAACACTGCCAACCATGCTGTGGTAAACATCTTAGCTCCAAGGGTAACTTCAACGCCGTAAGGCTGCAGGGTGTTCTTGACCTTGGAAGCAAAAACCCCATACATCACCGTGACCACAATTGTGGCAGTCGTAACCAGCATTGAGGAAAGCTTAATTTATCAGCATGTCTCTTCGATATTTGTCCAAGTATCACATACCGTGCAAAATATGGCAAGTGGTCTGCTGCCTTTTGAAAAGAAAACTTTGCGACAAGCCAAAACTCCGGATAATGTGGTTACCACAAACCCAGCAATATACAAACAGATCACACTCTGGGAAAACCGTCGGTAGCCGGAAACAAAGCTTAGGTCAATATCTGGAAGTATGTTGCTGAGATTTATGGGTGTGGAATCAAGCACGGCGGATAGATCAAAAGTAAAAGAGGTGCTGGGGTCGGAACAAACCATCTCCGAGCCATCCTTGGCTTTACAGTAGCTCCAGAGGCCAACCAAATAGTATTGAGGCAGATGTGACTTGAGTTCGTGTACCTGGGCTTCGACCATGCTGCTGGCAGCTGACGTTGCCTCATGGATTGCTTCATTTGCACTGGTATGGATGCTAGATGCCACGCCTTCGACGGCATTTCTTCCCCCGTTCTCAATACGCGCAGTATCAATATTGAATGAGTCCCGAATTTGCAAATCACGCAGCTTTGGAAATTCTTTCAGGTCTACCTGCCGATTGCTTAGCATTGATTAGCATGGAACTTTTTCGGGCGTATCTTACTTTGAAGAAATGTAGACCCTTCGGCGAGGAAGACGACGAACATCCGACAAAGACAAAAGATAGACAGACTAGAACGGCGACGGTAAATGACAATGCTGTGGTTGAAACTAGCGAATCCAATCTGCTCTTGGTGGAAAGCTTCATGGCTTCAGAAGAAGATAAAGGAGTGTCTCTTGACCGAACAATAGACTTTGAGATCGAGAGAACAATTGAGAACTATGCTGTATCGCAATTCAGGGAAGCATATATACAATCTTTCTAGATATGGTCAACTTAACCCGTGTGGGCAGTGTTCTGCAAATTTAACTGAGGCCGGCGCAATTTTCCGCCTCATTCTATGGGCAGTAGTAGATAAATGTGTCAGGTAAACTACAGTGAATAGGGATCCATAATACATAGGTGTTGTGAGGGCAGGCAGATAATTGACAGCATTAACCGCTAGAATATGAGGGCATGCAATTACAAGTGATCAGGCTGGCGAGTTAGATCTTCGGCCCACAATTATTCTCAGATAGATTCAATAATTAAGGTGGTATAAATACTACTCCACGGAGTGACCCTCGACATCTAAGTTGTCTTTCTCGTTATTCCATATACCTCCTCACCTGTAAATCACAGGTGACTTGTACTAGCCCCCGTCATGCCATTTTCAAGGCAGTCAGAAGTTGAACATTGGGAGCGGAAATTATATGACTATAGAGAAAGTCATTTTGAGCTATCTGCCAGAGTGCACATCTCTCACATCTTCTTCGAGAGTGGGTTCAGAAGACGGATGGACGGCCGGCAGAATATCCGTCGATTGACACAATTGATGAAGATGCAAGGCTGTCAACGCCTGATGAGGGACAACCACGTGCCGGTGATAGTCCCCAGGGCTCATTGGCAAGACCGCGTGCGGCCCCGATCTGGCGGTGGAATCATTCCTAGCTTGGATATGGAGCTGGACTATAGGTTGTGCGCATACGACCACGAGAACCTCATAACAGCTGCAAGGAATTTCCTTGGCCACGACAATCAGTGGTGGATCGTAGATGTCTATCTAACAGATAATGAGGAAGGTGCGTTTGCTCAGTTTCAGCTCTCAGAGATCCTCGTTGATAAGTTTATAGTGTCGCCAGACGACCACAGAAATGAAGCGGAGTCTATTCGTCACAAATTCATCCAATCGCTGAAGGAGCGGTATCCAAACGACAATCGCCCACCTGATGGACTGATCTACGAGCGGATTAACCGGTACGAAGGCTACCTCGATACGCCCAGGGATCCGCTCGCTGCGAATAACTGGTGGGCTGTACTGGAAGCCCTCGCGGGAAGCAAGAAAGGAAAGTATTTGAAGCAATTTTTCAAACACGAGACCTTACACCAAAAGCTAAATTTTTTGCTCGTTATTCCGGGTCTCTGGGGAGGTATGCGGATTGGGTTACTTCATAAACTGACAGCCATGCATTGCGACGAGGTAAGTTTACTCGGAACCATAAAGCCAGATCCATCTCAGCTGATTCGATTGCAAATCTAGCCAGTAGCATGCTACTGGGAATTGATCTTCGCCACTTTTTCGAGACTGGTTGGAGGAAGGGAAGAGCTTTTATTGCTGATTGACGGAGTTACGGTCGAGCTGCTTCAATCTCGCGTCCCTAAAATCTCCCGTAAAGATTTGCAATCCTTGCAGGTCGAGTTGGAGGAGGGCCGGCTTTTCCCGAACTTCTCGGAAGAGGCTCGGCAGGACATATGGGCGCGTTTGAAAGAGATCGATTATCCAATTCCAACCTTGAAAACATTTTTCAAAGATCGGCTCTATCTTGAGGTGGCTCAAAGTGTCATGAAGAGACTGTTCGTCCAGCCGCGAAGGGAAAAGATTACCATTGACCAGGGTGTGTATGGGAAGTATGACACTCCGGTTCCCGTTTCGATGGCGCTGAGACAGGAATGGCTGGGATCCGACCTGCTCGAATTTTGGCGCTTCAGCTTCCAGTATGGATTCGAAATGACCGATCACCAACGCCTTAAATGGCCGACAGACGCTGATCTCGAGGATATGCTTGATCGACGAAGCTCCGGATCGTCTTTCCCCCCAAACAGGAAATATGGCGCCATTTCTTTACACTGGTGAGAGCGAGAGGTTTCCAAGCACCCGTCACAGACGACACGTCATTTGCAACAGGGGAGCTACCTTCCCCTAGAGTGTGCGAATACCCAGAAGACTTAGCCGAAGAAATAGAAGTTGCCAAAAGATGTGGGAAGCCGTACTCGAACACTGTCGAGGCAGATCGATTCGCTTTGTCTGCAGAGTCGCTGCGGCAAAGTCAAGCCTCAGTTCGAGTGACGGCGGGGTTTCTCCGACAGTCTGTTTTTAAGGCGTTCTTTGGCTATCTGTGGAATAGCAATAGTCAAATGGCCGGTGGTGATCCTCCTGACGACAACATTGAAGTTCAACATCGCGACGAAACGCCGACTACAGCAAATGTTGGTCGGGCCATGATGGCCACAGACGGCATGGACGTGGATCCTGGGAGCCTCAGGCCAAACCCTCTCGTCACCTCAGCAGCGCGGACGCATAATGCCGCGGCTACTGCTTCACCAGCTGACATACTGCCGCCGTTCGGTGTCATGACCATCACGGTTGGAGGAACTACACGAGTATTAGACCTACCAATCCACGACTCATTTATGAAAGACTTTTCGACTGGTCTATTCAACCACAGCTTCAACGTCCAGACCGATGAGAGGGAAAAGCGATCCATTTCCCCATATACGTGCTGCTCTCATTATCTGCACAATCCGTCGTCGGTGCTACACGCCGAATTTAAACAAAATGAGCATACTACCTACGCCATTGCACCCTCGCAAATCGGCGCTGGGAGCAAGAGAAGGATGCTTGATGAAGACGAGCAGATGGCTAGAGCGGAAATATGGTTACAGGAGCAAATTGCGTTGCTTTCGGATCGGCGTAACGGGGACGAAGACCTTTGACGGGTACCAAATTCGGGTTTCACCAAGGCCTTGAAGAGGCTCACGGTATAGAGGAGGCCTGGTATGGTAGGGATGGTATGAGTGAGGCATGTAAAAATTCATATGTTAATGATCTATCATATCTCGGAGATCATCTAAACGGCAACGTTTTAGCTTGAAGCGAGCAAGCCTATGGTATCTATCTTATATAGCGTTTAGGGATGGATAGTAATGCACTTTTTGATTTAGTGAGATGAGTTGTGGTTCGATCAAATATAATTAGACATATGCTTGGTGTCCGGCACTGATCGTTATTTATATTTTACAGCCTGAACAGCCTGACACATTAGATAGTAAGTTCCATAGCCCGAGGAATCTCAATGGCTTCAACTATTCTCTGATTTATATACTCTTCTTCCATTCAACACATAGCGTCATACTTGTAGTTCACTCTCTGGCCACCATCAAGGGTTCTACACCACATGGCGTCGCTTCAAGTTTAACAAGTGAGGTGCTGCCTCTTTTATCTCAATGGACTATGGTACACTCCGCCGACTCAAATACCTTTGCTGACCCAGAGGCGCAATGACAAAGACCACCCTCACGATGGTCCACCTCCCTAAAGATATAATTAGACAACACAACTTGAATTCCATATCAAAGAGTGGCTTACTTGATGAGGCAGGTATTCAGGTCGAGTTCCCCAGAACCCTTCGGCGAGGGTATTATGGTGGGGCCATGTGTCTCGCTAGGTGCGCTTGGGGATGCCGAGATGCTCGCAAAGCTTGATATATTCGGGAGCTCGCAGCTAGAGCTCGCAGTATGGGTAGCAGACCCGGTACTCTCGGTATTGGTGCTTGTCTGTTGTTGAGTGCTCTCGGGTCTCGTAGTCTCTTTATTCAGAGGCAGCGATTGGCATGAACAATTGCCTTGCTGTTGCGAGGGAACCTCATCACCAGCTGCCCTTTCTGCATGTTGCCTCACCGAAGCCATCAGGGGAAGTTGACCGTCCAGGGAGACTGCAATACTACGACAATCGATGGAAGGACCATCAACACCTGTAAAGATTAGCAGTCAGGTATAATGCGAGGGTAGTGTGATACCTACATCTACTGAGTGCGCTTTCCATCTCAGCCTCGCAGTCAGGCGACAAGGAAACTGATTGCGTGTGTCCAGAAGTTGAAAGCGTGGCATTCAAGCTTCCTCCCATAGCTTGGTGCCATGAGCTGACTGTATTACATGTAGATTGAATGAGGGGCCGAAGATCAAGGGCTTGAACTTGACCGAGGATAGCGATGACTGTAAGCAGAGACCTGAACATGATCAAACAACTTTGGTATCCAAAGACCCGGCTTTGGCGGGTGGTGCTGCGAAGCGGTTTTATATCATCAAGGTTCGATGAGCATATTTCTGAGGCACCAATTTATCTAGGAGGCGTGGCAATCCTATGAAAGTAAAAGAAATCGAGAATAACGACGGGTGGTGCATCATTATGTTGGCACCAATGGCATCAAAGTAATGCCGTTGACATTGAAAATTGATGTCAGCGGGAGAATCAACTTTTAATTTTGGGACAGCACATTTGTGCCCGTATAGCTCAATTTAAGGTTCCCTGCGTGTGAAGCTATAACTTTAGAAATATACCATTTCCAAGACCCAAGAGATATATATTACCCTCGATCTCCCCCTCTTTAACGGACTTTGTCTATTTCCAATTAACGTGATGAGGGCCGGTATAGATTCTGCTAGCATTTTGTTACTGCTTCTCGCCGTTTTAGTCGTGAGTGGTTGCATATTCGCTCTGCATTATGCGGGTTTCATATACTGACTTTCGATAGGTCGCAAGGCCCCATGATGACCCGATCCACACAGCAACATCCACCCATCCAGTGCGATCCCCAGAAAGCGCATCCGCGACCGTGACCCGCTGACGTATTTTCTAGTATCATTCTTCGCCAACATTCCCACTGCCGAAACTACCGTACGAAATGATCATAGAGGTCGGTCCCTATCATTAATTGTTTGCAAGTATCTAATGGTCGCAACAGCAAACTCCGGCTTGTGTATATTCGCACGGAATTGCTTACATGGACGCTACGACGGAGAACATTGACCACTTGAGCAAAGTCAGCGAAACCTCGTGCAACGTTGATGCTGGAAATTGTCATCGTCTGTCATATGCCAACCTATCTGGTATATTCCTTTGCAACTATGTAAGTACTCCAAACTTCAAGCCAAATAGGGCTCCGTGCTGACGGCACTAAGAGCCTCGAGCGCATCTCAACAAACTGTGGAAGCCTTGTGCCCCTGGCGACAAAGGTTCAACAAACATGCCGGGTAGACAACTTTTATACGTTTGGATTAATCGGCGGCTCTTCTCAAAACGCGAGTGACTCGATTGACTTTCACTTGGTAGTTGCGGGCGAAACCATGAGGTATCCTATAGAGTAGTTCAGACCTCACGACCTTGCCACTGAGTCGGATTGGTATTCGGGGTGGACCAATTAAGGTGCTGCCGGAGCGTGGCACGGACGTGATTCACATTTTCGTATGTAGATTCTTATAGAACTCTCAAAATTAGGGAGCTGTTTTTCCTATGGACGCGCTCGAAATGAGTTTCACCAAATTGTTCTCTTTGATTGCTTCTCCACCTCCATTTTTATTGACGATAGGCCTAATGTAGCTAGTGAATATTCATTGCCCTTTTCCTATTCGATGGTAATTGATGGGCTAGGCCAGATGTAGGCTGAGCTGGTCTGGCCAAGACTTAGGAAAAAACCAAAGAGAATAAAATGGTGAAGGAATTTCGGGCGGACCTGTAAAGCTCGTGCGTTGGTAATGCCCTTTCTTCAAAGTATCGAAGGCTATCGCTACTCAAGAAGCTTCTTATAATGATTGGAATAGCATATGCCGCGTTGCATTGTCAAATCGTTGAAAACCAGTACCAGCCTTAACTCAACCATTGTGCTCATGCTTACTGCATGACTGATGATATAATAATTCGACAGTACTTCCGCCCAAAATAGCCAAAAAGCATAAAACAAATAATGTCACGCGCGTAAGGAAGGAAATCGGTCAATTAACAGAGCGGTCAACCCCGGAATATTCACTCTATTTCCATCAACTGGCCCCTCACTGCATTTCTCGAGATAATGCTGAACCAACAAAGATCCAATCAAACATATCCGCCTCGGGGATAGCTCATTTTTAGTCATCTCCTGCTTGCACACAACTGCCTTTGATGAACCGTTTCGAGATGTCAGTTCTTCGAGCTCTGCTTGCAAGAATGACAAGTGCGCACGAAGACGCGAAATCCGTTTTGAATTTCGGTAAACAGCCCGACTCAGTCGTTTCAATTTGGGCCAGCCTCGTCTCTTCAGAGTTTCAATTTTGGTCAGGATTTGACCTGTACCCAATAGATTTACTAATGGTACCCGAGATTGCTTGGCAGGGAATATAATCTTATAATCATCCCTCTTTCGCTGAAGCGCCTGTTTAGACTGCAATTGAGCCAACAGATGCGATAACACGGTCGTAGGATCCAGGCTGGGACGGTGAATAGTTGGTATTGTTGCCATCAATGTTCCCACCGACCGCTCCACTTCATTCTCGACGGCAGTGATACGATGAGTTGGGGAGGTGTTCGAAAAGAGTAAAACCAACAGGATCATGCAACTGATACAGCATTCATCGGAGATTTGGTCTCGCCCATCTGGGGACACTTTTGTTTCTAAAGCTTTGCCGGGATTTTGGCTAATCAATTGATGCCCAGAAGTCATGACCTGGCCGGTACGGATGCTGTACGCACCCACTTGCGCCGTGGGTGTGCTGAAGCTAAAGTCCAACATGACGTACGGTAGCTGTCCTGGACTTACTGCGCGGGACTAGCAATATTAAATAGAGACCAAGTATTCTATAATAACTGGAACGGCGCTACGAGTTTTCCAGTACACCATAATGCGACCGCGGTCACCGTTGTCGATCTTTGAGGCTAGGCCATTTGTATCGCTCTCGGCATCAACGGGATAAGGATTATGCTGGCAGGAAGCAGAATTGGAGGCAGGAGACGGTGAAGCCTCATTATGAGAATGGCCATGTCCGTACCAGGTCGACTCCGAATTAGAAGGCGTAGCGTACATGTTCAAAGCACGACTGTGCTGATGTTGATTTCACCGTGATCATTTTTACCACCTTACCACCTTCACCACCTTCACCACCTTCACTGTCGCTGAGTCCTGAATGGGAACCACTCTTAGGCTTAGATTGGCTTCCATCTCATATACACTGAACCTAGAATTTTAACATTAAAATGTGTCCCAGAGTCTAGTTGGAGAAATAGGTGGTCTTGAAATGGAGCATCGGCCTGATCTATCAAGATTAATCCCAGATAAATATTGCGAGGTATTTTATTAATGAGGTGTCAACTCAAGTATCATTTGAAAAATGCGAGCATTCAGCTGTCCTAGGTACGACCTTCGCTCTTTTTTCCGGGGAATCTACCACTCGTTGCGAGGGAAGAGTGGTCGAACCCACGGCATGCCTATGGAGATAACGGAGGATAAAGCAGTGTATAATAAAGACCCCAATCAAAGCAACACTGCCTCCAAAAACGCTGCTGAGTATCAGTACTGTGCCCTGCTTTGAAAGCCTTGCCGATAGATTACTACCATAGATTGCTGTATCATGCCATTCATGATCTGAGGTTTTTGTGGCTGATGTTGGTCCAGAAATCGACGAATTAGTTTGCGAGCTAGCCACCGTTCCTGTCAACGTCCTCGACAAGGTTTGGCATTTATCACTAGGGGCCAGAGATAAGTGATGCCTAGCCGTCCTAGTGATACGACCAGCAGTGCCAGACCATTCGGTGCCAGAAGCTCCGTCGCTTTGGAAAACCCTGCTCTGTCCGGTTTCTCTGATCTCGGAAGCTTCGGTGTGTATTTGGCTAGTCGAATGATACAGGGACTCCACGAAAGGTCCCGACGAGTCCTCAGAGTGCGGTGTTTCCAAACTAGCCCATACTTGAGAGGTACGATTGAATGCAAACGGCGAAAAGGTGGCTCTCGTGGTCACGTTCTGAAGCAAGTCGGTAGTGTTATTCTTTGAATTCTCAATCGGAAAGAGACTATGGTCATCAGGACCGGTGCTGGTATATGATCCTCTTATGGCACCGCTTATGGAATCTTTTTCGGTAATTGCTCCATTGTGCTTGGGTTCCGTCGTAGGCTCATCACCAGGGGCGCTGACTGGAGAACTGGAGTGTAATAGCAAATCACAGTATGATGGTCGATGCAAGGCCGACAAAGGGAATTGTTTCGAGACTGGTGTGACGTAAGGCCTTAATTCCTCCTCATGTAGTGCCTGGCTTGTCCGAAAACAAATAGCTTGAGTGTACGTCGGCTTCGGTGAAGCCAAAGTTGGCTGTGAACCAATAATTGTCAGCGATGGTGTTCAAAGGCAATATTTCGTCTCTAAAGGCTGGGAAAGTATGAGAAAAATCTGGAAAGAGGCATGTATGATACATACGACTGCTGAGCGATAGCTATGACTTTCCATGGCAAGCTGCTTTACAGACTGAATATGCATTGATCAAGCACGGGAAGACTAGAGCGTGTCAATAAGGTAAGGTGGACTGTTCAATATAATGGGTCTCTGGAAATCGCCGATATAATTCCAAGTTTCCAAGGCTAGGGATTGTGGCAATATAGAAGGCACATAGACTATTATAACAGTTAGTTATGTCTGGAGCTGGCCTTGGAAAATGTCAATTCTGCACGTCAATACCCAGCCGCATCTTTTTATTCACTAGCCCGCAATATAAGTCGTAGCAGTAAACATCGTTCAAAGTTCCTGCAAATGGTGACCATCGTTGAAGTAATAGATTGGACGATTAGGCCATCGCAGATGTCCGACATAAATAAGTGCATCCACCGGCCAAGGCAAACTACCAGTTCTATTGCAGCAAATTAGTGGACAATGGCGCCTCCTCTAAGCCGTGTCAAGCGAGAGCAACTCCGTAAGCGTCGCAACAATCTACTACGACGCCACAATGAATTTTGGCTTCTGTATGGGATGAAAAGCTGGCTCATCATGGAACTGCCTGATGGTCAGATCTTTACATACCACTCCCATCCAGATACACCTCCGCCCTCAAGGGAGGATATGGTAAGACAAAGTTAGTATGAGTGTTCGATGATTTGCCGCTGATTGGGGAAAGGAAACACGGCCCAAGCCCACTATTGTTCGCACGCCTCGAGACTATATTTCTGCGACCTCTGCTCAAACAGTTGGCAGAGACATCCCGGCCTTCTGCGCCCCAGTTCGTCAAACCCAGAAATGGGAAGCTCTGGCGAATCATTTGAACAATAATCGTCGCATGGTCTCGTAGTAATACAAACCGTTTCGTGCTTAGTTAGTTCACTTTGGTGCACAGGGGATCCGTGGCGCACGTCAAGAAATACCGATCTCAATACGGTGGTTAAAGCAATGGAACCTGTTCAATATAGAAGCCGGGGTATGACATCTCACTACATACAACAGGGAGAATCGAGACCAATGTCACCATTTTATTTCTTTGATTGTTTCTCAAACTCTAAGTCTAGTCACGCCAGGCCTAATGTAGTTAGTCGAACATAATCTGGTCATCGCCCTTTTCCTATTCGACAGCCCGAATTGGTCTAGGCCAGAAGTAGATTGGAATGGGTCTGGCCAATACTTGGCGACGACCCAAAGAGGACAGTAGGAAGGCTAGTTAGGAGCGGACAAGTAAATTTCAGTTGGTTGTAATACTTGTCTTGTTTCCTACGGCCATATTGAGAGCAGATCATAATTCTAGTAAACTTGAGAAGTTTCAGTATTGAGAGGCTCTATTCGGTATATGCAAAGGCCTAACCTATCTATGGGCTGTGATCGGCTGGTTATGGCCACCGATTGATATTGACCTCAACTTGCGCTCTTCTTATTAAGTCTGCCAACCAGGGGATCGAGCGAGGGATAATGGCTCATCTTCTACGACACATTGCAACCGTCACCCTGTGTCCAGTTCCCCGATGCTACCTCCGCCTAACGTGCATCCGGCGATGTCGGTGGAGCCGACCGTGTTTCGCGCTTGGATCAAGAGAAACTGTAACATGACATAAGTACTGTAAACGGAACGCTTCAAAAGGGGTTATAATACTTACTGATTGGGTCACTAGAAAGGCGATGGCTTCGCCTCACGCTGTGAGTGGGTAGCGAGCCAGGTGTCTGTGTTGCAGAGGATTGTCAGCGCAAGTCTTCGTGATATCGTAATATATGGGCAGTGTGTACTACCGGCTCTGGTGGGAACATGATTGCCTTTAATGGCCTGGAAGCCTGGTGGATTATTAGCATATCTCGGACTCGGACGGCGAAAGAAAGAGTCATACCACTGGAATGGTAACCAGTAGGACGCCCAGAATGAAGACCCCTAGTGCGATCATCTGTAATATTTTTTAGAAACGCTATATGCATCGTGAAGGGGAATGAGGGAAATAGTTCGATGTTATATACCTGACTTTTGTAGGCAGTCTTGCAATACAAATTGTAGTTTTGGGGATATATATAACATGAGGGAGAGAGCTACCGACCCCTGTTGAAGTCACAATCTAAACTCGTTGGCCCGCAGTAATTTGATGCTATCGCCTACTCAGAAACATGAGGAATTTTTGAATTCGTCCTACCCACTTAAACGGTACCCCAACCTCAGCCAACCAGGTTCTCACATTTAGCAATGATATATATTTAGGGGAATTCAGCAGCTCACAGGCTACGTATCGCTTCATTAGTTTAGATCATTATTTATAGAACCCCCAAAGGGCTAAAATTCACAACTTAATCACCTCTATGGTCCCGAAAGATTTGCTACATGAGGGTATGTTTGTCACCGAATTTGACAACCGGCGTGCTTACTAATTAGCTAACCACTTCGGACAGGGGTGATGGAAAGCATAATCTCGCTACCCGGATTTTCGGCTCGTTACTTTCCATTTTGCGCTCAACACCAGATTCTGCAGTTCATACAGCGACAACTCGAAACCCATGCCTTCTGCTTCCTTCAGCGTTGGCTTCCATCGGAGTCTCTCGCAGCCGGATGGACTTGCCCAGAGGCCTTAGAGTTGCACAAATTCTTTCGTCTCTTGGAAGTCCATCAAGGAAAAGTCAAGGGCGAATGTTTTCAGTTGACCTGGAGCACGTTGATAGGATGGCGTCGCGTGATTAGTAGCATTCGCCACGCAGCTATGCACCGCATTCCACACGATCGGAAAACATTCCTTAAGATGGTTCGCGCCGCCATCAAATTTTCGAAATGCATCGCTGGCTTCGAAAGCTCCAAAAGACTTTGTCGCATTCAAAAGTTCGTGAAGACATCGATTTCAGAGTTCGACCAGCTGAGAGCCCAGCTAAAAAACAATGCCCGCTTACAAATTTCTTTGGGTGAAGCCCACCCCGATCATTTAGCCCGGCGGTTAGTTTTGCTTCCGGAAGCTGTCAAGAGAGTGCTTCAGAGCGTTGAAGACGACTTCGTCTCTAAAGTGAAACAGTTTTTACACGCGGAGTTCAAAAGTACTTAGGGGTCGTCCGCGTATCCTACCTACAACGCCAAGCGCATGGCGAACTGCACCGTCTCGTAAAAAGAGTAGGGATATAAAGAATGAATTCTGAAATTGCTCCTATACTTTCAAGTTCCGTGAAAATGCTCAAGCCACAGATCTAATTCTGTCTAGGTGTCAGGTCACTCCGTCCACTTTCATTCCGAACCCACCTCATCCGCTTGTCCTCAGTCATCTGTGTTGAAAGGAGTCAAAGCAACACAAAGCTCTGGAAGTGTCAAAGCCATCGAAGCGAAGAGTGCCTAACAGGAGAGACCTTCCACTGCTGCTTCCACTCCTGTTCTGCACTGGTTTCCTCGGCTCGCGATTTGTCAAGAGCCACCCTTAATGAAACGATAGCTCGAATCAAGCGCGGGTCCCCAGAAGGGCTGTTCGCCGGGTTGAAATGATACTGCAGAGCCAGACTTTGGGTTGCGTCCATTGTGGTGCTGACAAGTCGGTGGAAGCTCTCAAAACACTTGCAATAAAAATCGTTCTCAAGACCCTGTTGTCTATGTTGCTGCATTCTTTCGGCCTTCATCTCGGAAACCGACATTTTGGGCTGTGTTTTGGATTTTCTCAGTCGTGGCCGGGTTGTTTCCAAGGCCATGGTAGATCCGCTCGCCATAGAGATTTGGTGGTCCAGTAAATTTATCTCAGGAAGAGATGGCTTGATTTGTAGGGTAGTTGGTATGGTAGTAATAGGGATAGCATCTTTGGTTGTGTCCGTGGATCGACTGTAGATGCTTGAAGTGTTGTCGCGAGAGTAACCGGGAGTTCGATGTTGGAAAGGGTTCATATCGGTCATGGACTGTCCACGTCTCGGCTCTCTGAAACCGACGTACATAGGGAACGGGAGTTACTAGCGTTTTAAGAACGGAAAGTCCATTTCATGGGCGAAACAGTCAATTTGTGCTCTAAGATAGTTTCTGAACGGCTTCCCTCACATTCTCACCACCGTTGACGAACCGCGCACTCTTAGCCGTAGACCAGCACCGGCATAGTGCCAAGCTGGTCTCTAGGAATTTCACCAATGTTCCCAGACGCCAAGTGTATTGCCATACTAAGGGGTGGTATTATAGAGACGTCGTATGGTTCTTTGACAGCGAGCGAACTTTTGTCTTCGCCCCGCCACCTACTCGCGCTTTCAGATTTCAACATACGAGGGCGACCATAACATGCGTCCACGGGTTACAAGGTATAGACAGATGATATCCCGCAGTTAGAATTCAGACTCCTATCTAGAATAATTGTATGATTCTAATTCTTGCTAATATTGCCAGAGTAAACCTAGTCTCCGTGCGCCTTGCATTTCATCGGGGTGACCCGTCGAGATAGAGCTCGCATCCGCCCGCGAGCCGCCCTCTGAGGGCCGCCTGCGGACCCGCAATTTTGAGGGCGGAGGGCGGGCATCGCCCGCCCGCGGGTCGGGCTGGTCTTTTGCCCGCCCTCACTATACGGCCCTCCAAACATTTTGAGGGCCGACAAACAAGACAAACATAGACAGTCCCATGATTGCATAAAATATGCTGTTTTGATCTGTATTTTTGAGTATTTGAATTACAATTTGATTATGAGTTCATACTTGTGACCGCATTGAATCAGGGAGCGTATCGAACGGTTAATCGTTAATCTTAGATTCAATTGAGTTCCAACTACAGTGTCTATCATACATATAAATCGTACAGACTAAGCAACTTCATATCCATCAAGAAGCCTTGAGCGCTTCCGAACCCTTCCTGAATGCCGGTTCTGTGTATCAGGGAGGCCGGGCTCACTATTATCTTCGTGCTCTCCTTCCTCTTTCTCCGACAGCCCGCGCTGTCGGCGTTTAGGCTGGGGCCCATTGACCAAGGGTTGACATGGAAGGAGCTCTGAGGGTTCCATTCGAGTAGGATCAGGGACTGGTTCAATCTCATCTTCATCTGCTCTATCAGATTCACACTCATCATAATCACTGATAGGTTCAAGCTGGTGAGCGTCTGTACTTTTTGCCTCCTGATTAGCCTGTACCTCTTCATGTGAGAGATACTCATTAATCAACGTCCGTTGGCTATCTTCAATCTCAAATCGTGATGTACACATAAACATCATAAGGTCTTGAATTGTTGATGGGTTTAGTGAACCTCGACGGTAGTGACAGACATCCCGGGCGGAGTTGAACAGGCGTTCTACACCTGCGCCAGTAGCAGGTATAGAAAGCACATCGCGGGCAAGGTTTGCAAGCGCTGGAAATTGGCGCTGGTGATCCTTCCAAAACACAGCGGTCGGAGTTCTCACGGTGCCTAGGTTACAGTTAGTGTAGGCCAGACGATAGACTAAGTATAGACTTACCACTCTCCAGGTATTCCTTCAGCTCATCATATTGACCCGATAATAAGTGCTGGGACGTCTCCTGCTGACATTCCATTTCAAGCTCTGAGATTGCGACCATCGGTGATTGGGTTTTTGAAGCTGATTGCGCATCTAAATGACTTCATTTGTAGGATTCAAAGTACTTCTCGAGACTTGTTCGGTAGATCGTACGCCAGTCATGCACTGGATCTTCCCAGTCCTTTCCTTCAAAAAACTGAAGCTTATGTTGCGGTGAGAGAATGGTGCCAATCGCATAAAGATTATTATTGATGTCATCGGTCTGGTTGTAATAATGCGAAAGCTTTTTCTCTGCGGCCTCAAGAGAGCTAAGCATAAGCTGCTTCCAAGCAACCTTCTTCCGTTTCAGCGCACTTTTTGACTTTTCAAGATGGGCGAAGAGCTTATTGTAGATACTGAATATTAAATGAATACTCACATCCTTGGTCTTCGAAAGAAGAGTTGTGAATTTGAAAAAGGGCTGGGTGATCCAAAGAAGGTATTCAATCTGTCGCCACTCTTCTTGATTCAAAGCGAAGTCATCCTGGTCGTACTGGGTACAAAACTCATCAAATGTTGACTGGAGCCGTTTCGCACGTCGTAGCATTAGGAATGTTGAGTTCCAGCGGGTTCGAACATCCTGGATTGGAACAAGCTTAGGCTCTTCAGTCTGAAGGTTGCAAAATGACTCCCGCCGCTGTGGACTAGCATTGATATAGATCGCAAGGTTTCGGACCTAGGGTAGAGTAAACGCGTTAGAATCAGAGGTCAAATGGGATCAGGAATACATACCTTATTTAGCGTGTCGATGATCTCTCGTTTCTGTTGCCTTACGCGAAGAGAACGGACACGATCCTCTGACCAATTCATCTCTGCGTGCTCATTCTTTGGAGTTGCTTTCATTTTTCCAAGAAGATCATTCAGACTAAGCTGAATCACATGGGCAATGCAGGGAACTCGAACAATTGTTGAACCATTGTTTGATTCAAGGGACTGTAATGATTCCCGGATACTCGATATCATAGTCTTGTTATTTGATGCATTATCAGTAGTCACTGCAAGCACTCGATCTGCGATTTTATGCTGCTGAAGGAGCTTTAATACCACCTCACTTAGGTTTACACCTGTGTGTGGACCAGTTAAAGGTTGGAATCCAAGAAGGATCTCTCGGTATTCCCAGTGCTGATCAAGAAAGTAGCCAGTCACTGCCATAAAGGCCTGTCCAAATGGAGATGTCCAGCAATCTAATGCAAGCGAAAGCTTTACACCAGGCGGAAGCTGCTTTAGTATAGACTGTTGCTGCTCTTGGACGTACCCCCGCAGTTGAGACCGCATTGTTTTCGCAGATGGAATCTGGGGTTGTGTTGGGGCAAGTCTAGCATATGCGATAACGTCACGAAATTCGGCATGCTCGATGAATCGGAAGGGGAGGCGTGAAAGGCAAAGCAATTTCAACAGTTTATGTTCCCATGCTTCTTGCGTAAAGGGCGTCGGGGTAGCTGGTGCGTTTTGTGCCTTTGAATGAAGAGAATCATTAGTAAATCCCTAAAATGAAACCTCGGAACCCTGGCTTAAACATACCGCGTTTATAAGTAAACCCTTGATATTGGTCTTTTGTCTGGTGGATTTACGACAGGTTGGTCCAGCTAAATGCCGATGAAGTGCTGTAGTTCCATATCGCCCATTAGCTGGATGGTCTAGGACTTTATGGCATTGACGGCATTTCGCGCCTGGTTTTCCAGTCTTTGCATTAGCAACTTGATCGAAGTGCTGCCAGCAAGCTGCTGTACGGTTGCCACTCCAATGAAGTCGTTTCTTGCGTCCAAATTCAGTTTCTAACCACCAAGCGACAAATTCATCCTTTGACATATCAGAGTATAGAACGAATTCAATGGATCGACCAGGGCCAACACGCTCGAGTGAAGGAGGTACCGAAGGGGGAGGAATCGGCGTAAGAAACCCGGGATTCGATACTGAGTCACTTGTTTGCTGGCTTCCTGAGAGATCAGGGTTATGGAATTGGTCGTTCGGAAAGGAGAGGCCGTCAATTGTATCCCCTTCGTAAAGAGATGATGGGTAGGCATCCGAGAATAGAGATAACTGGGACATTGTTAATTGAATGTTCCTTCGTACTGCGTAGATCTAGAAGATAGATAGGACTTAGAGGGTTGGGTGAGACCTACTTTGTACTAAAAAGTCCACCTGTGCTAACAAACAGATTCAATGCCCCCTTTAAATTAGGCCTACTCTTTCTCTATCAATGTAATGTATCACATTAAGACCCATTTATTATAGGGATCCTCTCCTGATTGGTCCAATCCCGAGGGCTGATCGAGGGCGGCCCTCGAATGAGCCCTCGAATTATGCGGGCCGCCCTCAAATCGGAGATCGGCCCTCGTTTTTTCGCTGAGTCAAATGCCCCCGAACCTAGTGTGAAATCAACCAGAATTCTTTCATATTTTAAGCGTCAAAGTCATACTCATCTATTATAAAGCCATAAAGCCCTTTCTTTATATAGAACAATAGTAAGAAGCCTAATATCTATTAATATTAATATAATGAACCTACTAAGAGGGGAACGTCAAGAATTAATATGGTGGTTGTTAAGATGTAGTTTATGCATCACCTGCCTACATGATGAATATATATTTCTTGATACCGAGACTACAGATTTATAGATTTCTATAACAATAAACTACCACTCATCTCAGCATATGATAATTCTGTAATTATACTATCACCTGCTATGGTTCATCAAAATAGAAGTGAATTCCCTCGAATTTCTAAGCGCATGTATGAAAATATCTAGTAAACCTACTATTAAAACAAAAACACTGTTCAAAAACGGTAATCTATGAGGGTGAATCAGCAGAATTATACAGCTCAGTTAGGAAAGGTCGCAAAATTTTATGTAAATGAGGGCGGGTGAGGGCTGATGACGGCGGCCCTCGCGAGGGCTGAGGGCCGGGCGAGGGCGGGCTCTTACCTGCCCTCAGCCCTCGCGGGTCGGGCGGAGGGCGGGCGATGCTCGCCCTCTAATTGTTTTTGGCGAGGTCTACGTCGAGACCTAATTACATTTTGTATTCTACTTATTAACCGGCTTGAACGCCAAACTACAGTTTCACCCAGCTCATAACCGCCGCCGTTTCTGCCCCAAAGCAGGCTCCAGGAAGTGAACTAGTCGCTTTGACCCGCGATAGCAGTAACAAGATCTCTGCGGCGGCCATTCTTGATCCCGATGATCTGCGCGACCGAACTGGGCGTAAACCTTTTGCTCATCGAGGAATTCCTGCGCCGATTTGGGGAAACCACCAATCCTTTCGCGAAAGGTATCATTGGCAATTTCAATTGTGACCATTTCGTCAAGGCTGGTGACCCGAAAATCAACACGCTTCCTGAAGTATCCACAAAACCGGCAAATGTCGACTAGATCTATGCTTCCTAAATCAAGATCCTGACCAGACTTAAATCTGGCGCCGGGGAACTCGACAAGCACCCGCTGCAAGATCTCGGCAGGATTTGGTCTTGAACAAAGAACAGATCCCCGACAATGAAATGAAGCCTTACCCTGGATGGGAGTTTCATCCAACTCAAAGAAAAACATTGCCGACGCGAGAATGGTCCTCACAAGCTCAGCTGGAACTGCAAAATCCATATCCGACATCGCTTCCAGCGAGCACACATCGTCTAATCCAGGGAGCGTCCCATCGATTGCCTGGTCTAGTCGGAAAATATCAGGCGTCGACAGATGGGGTAGGTAATTCAGAGCTTCCAAAAACCCTTGCTTTCCATCCATAGATGGAGAGCACATCATGGCCCGGAACAGTCGGGGAAGAGGCCCCTCCCAGATTCGACCCAGTATACCCGTTGGACGACTGGGGGGAGATGTGGCGAAGCCTGTTCCGACAGAGAGGAGAAGGTCGTGTCGTTTCGCCATGGGCCAGATGATGCTCGACTCTCGCAAAGCAATGGCGAGTGGGTTGTTCGCACGGACCCCACCGTCTTGCAGACAAAGGCCTGGCAACTCTTTTGGTTGGAAGTAGCTAGAAAATGTCAGCGTGTTGAAATGTCTCATGGTGCTTGGACTCACATGGGCGCTGCACCACTGCATATCGACCTGTCAAAAGCTAACTGTTAGCAAGATCCACTACCACTGTCCAAATCAACTGGCTGCAGACGGTCACTTACGCGTCAAGTAAGGAAGGGTTTTCTCGGTCGTTGTGTGGAGTTAGAAACTCGTAGGCGGTATTGGTGGAACGTGGACTTGTTCCTCGGTAATTGGCTAGCACGCAGGCTTTACCATCAGATGTGCGGCTTGCTACAATGGCGATCCGGCAACCCGCAGGATTGGCGGTGGCGACATCGAACATGCGACGAGATGGGTCAACGGCTGCTTTCAAAATCTTCGACAGACCTTCGGAATCGTAAAGGCCATCTGTGGTCAAGTTGAACGCCGAGGCAAACCACCGGATACAGCGAGGAATTGGGGTTTCGGATGAATGACAAAAAATGTTTCGCGCCAGGTGCGGGAACGCATCGAAGCATTGTGTGACCGAAGATTGGTTGAGAAAAACGTCAATTGCCGTCAATGCGCCTAGAGGAGGTTTCTTAGTATATCAACCACAATAAAAGACTCGGCCACTCGGCGTACGTACCTACACTGGTTCCAATGCACAGGTCCGGCAAAGATGCGATCGGAATGCCAATGCGACTTTCTAAAGCCCGTAGAAGGCCCAGTTGGATCAGGCCACGCACTCCACCACCATCTAAACTGAGAATTACTGGGGGCTTCGTCGGAGGCAGTTGGCGAACAGTGACGTCGGACCTCTCCTCGCAGATGGGACATTGAGCAATCTCGAAATGGTAATCCCCAAGACGACTTGGCCTTCCGAAGATCACGACACAAGTGTCACATATTGCATGTTTACACGGGAGCATATGCTCCGGGGGTCGACTCAGACAGACCAAACAAGTAGTGGTGGAGCGAAGACCACCCCACTGGCAATACAAGCGACACAAGGTCTCTTTTCGAATGGCTGCCGATGTCTTTACTGCGCTCAATTGCGCAAAGTGGTGCACGAAGCGGGATGAAACGCCAGCAATATGGTATTTGAACTCATCGTCCCAGATGCTTAGACATCGCTTCTCATAAAGTGCGGCGAACACCACGGTAGGCGAGAATCCTGGGCAAATTAGCTTCTTGATTGAGTTGAGAGTATGAGTCAAGAAGGATGGTCGTACCATGCATTTGAGGGGGATAGGCGTCCATCAAGAAGGCCGAGGCTACAAGGTCATCAAAGTCCTCCTTTGAGTAGCCAATGGATGTTTGCGTAACCTCTCGAAGGCAATCGTCCATTGATTTGTTTTTCACATAGTCCCTTCGGGCTCTTGCCAAAAGATCAAATGGTGCTGCATGCAGGAGCCTTTCGTGACTTTGTACGCCATTGCTCCAGAAAGCGATCAGATGAGACGCCGAGAAGCGTCGACAATTGGAAATTCGCTCGGCCTGGACTATATTGAGCTGCTTAACGATCAATGTTTGCAGTGGCTGGAAAACGACGCTATCTGAAAGCCCGTGACGTGGACGCAGGTCCAGAATTGTGACTGTCCCAGTATCAAGCTTTTGGAGCTGAGCGCATTCCTGTGCGAAGGCTTCTGTTACATGTTGGCTGTTGGTCAAGACGATGACTACCTGCAGGGGAGCGGGAACAACCTCATCGCCAATTGTAAGCTGTCGACGTGGTCTCTGTAATAAGTCTGTTGCGGCTTGGATGTCAGGGACGGAATCGAGGAATAAACACAGGATCTGGGTCCATGGTAAAACGAGTTGCCTCTTGACCTCTTGCTGTAGCCTTGCAGGGGTCAACGTTCCGTCTGCACCCCCTAGTGAGAAGGTTTGATGCCTTGTCGTTGAATTCTTGAGCCACTTGGAATCCCCCAAGCTTTGTTCGAGACATAGACCGCTTTCAGCAAACAATATAGGATTCTGTGTATGGGCGGTCTTGGTGCTGAGATGGAGACGGATTAAGCCTGCGGGGCCTTTCCGTGTGATGTTGTTGTAGGGGAACAGAGCCCGTAAGGCTTTCTTGCGGTTTGAATTTCCGTAAAAGTAGAGCAGGCATGGATATTGATATTTCGGATTGGGTAATTCTTGCACTAGTTGGTCCAGGCGGTTGGTATCAACTAAATCCCATGCTTCGTTCTCTTTGACGAGGTCAAGCCAGGCAGCCATTAGAGAGATTGAGAGATCTAACAGTGAAATGGGCCTACTGGGGACTTTATATACGGGCTCTCTCATCTGAAAGTGGCAGGCAGTATCTCACGGGTGGTCGACGCTCAGATTAATGTTGGCATGATCTTGTCTCGCCTCAAAATCCCCTCTGAACCAAAAATATGTCAAGCACCAGATTCCTTCCGCCAGTGCATTCGCAGATGACGCTCGCTTAAACCAATTATGCAGCAACTTTCGCGTTTTCGTTAGAAGCCATTCGTTTTTGGCTTCGGAAACCGGACCGCGTAAGTCTCACCGCAAGGCAAAAATGCGTCTCCCCCTATACTAGGACCTCTAGACCTAGTTGGACCACGTACCGTAGCGGCCTTTCATATGGACTATTTAAAGAGCTGACACGGTTCTTTGTTGATTTGCCTTCTTACAATAATACTAAAACTCCTTTGGTGCCTTTGTTGTGGACGATCATACAAGTACGCCAGCGAAAATGGGATCGGAAAAGACGCCACTTCGCGAAATTGAACCTGTGCTTGTTCCGCCTTGCTCAGCTACGGATGTGACCCCCGGCCTGTGTAGAGCCAACCAGATACACCTCGCCAATGAAACTATCTATGCCAGAATGCTTAGGGAAGAAGCAGAAATGGACATGTGTTTCAGTATCACGGTTGGTGCGGCTAATTGGGCACTGCTGGCCGGCTATCTAGTCATTCCCGGCACATTCACTTCACTGCAGACCTCAAACCAGGTTGAAAAGACGTTGCAAGCCAACGAGGCCGGTCGTACTGTTCTACATATGATCCAGAACCCCCCGTTACTCGCTATTGCATGCTTGCTTTTTGTTAGTGGCATTGCGGCTCTCATGTGGCTGATGCATTTCCCAAAGCTCAGGGGAAACTACCCCTGGCTGATCAACAAAGTATTTGTGTAAGTGAGCAAATCCCAAGTGAAAGAGGTATGAAAAGCCAGATCCAACTCTAATCCTGGACTAGACCCCTATGCCTACATGCTGCTGCTGGGCTGCTGACCACTCTCATCAATGTTTGTACATCTCAAGGTGGGGATTGGTCGGTGATGGCTATCATAACAACTGCTGTTACTGGAGCAACTCTTCTGAGTTGTTCAGCACTTCTTGCGCTTTACAAGTTCTGCAAGCTGGAACGTACCAAAAAAGAAGATGAGGATATTCGACGTTCTCGAGCATCCACTACTCTTGATACTTGAGATCGGGGTTTTTAGAACGGAGAATGGCATGGTCAGAAGCATCGCTGTTGTATTGATACTGGTCTTTCCCGTATTGTTGTTCTGTGGAAGCCATGTTCTGTGTAGTTTGAATTCTCACAAATAGCTGAATGTGTGCGTAGATCTTTGGGTGCTTCTCGATAGTTCACTCCCTCAACATGTCGCACAACTTCCTGTTCAGTTTTCCGGTCTCCATTCACTAATCATCACGTATACCATCGTCTAATAACATTTGTCCGTGCCCAGAAAAATAGCTTCAATCGTAAAGTGATTTTCGTACGGAAGCACTCAATTGTCAGTAGACTGAAGATCTGCTAGATGACTCTATAATTCCAATCTTGCTCAGGAGAAAGAGCATCTATGTGAAGCTGGCCGCATAAAACTCACATGAGTCCTGCTGAGAAATAGAAGTAATCCTACCATTTTGCAAATCGTTCGTTTCGATTCTTCCAATCCCTCATTTTCGAACCTTGCCAACAATCAATAAATGAGTACACGAGGTCAGTACTATACTCCTGAATGCGCTGACAAACAGCCTATTGGACATCGTCGAAAAATAATACTCAGATGAAATATTACGATGCTAAAATTTCTATATGTTGGTTGCTCAACCTTGCTCATCAAATACAGGCTCTATTGAATGCTTGGGTGAGGGGTGGCTCCAAAAGTGAACCTCTAGGTAGCTATGGAAAGAGATCATACTCGAATTTTGAGCTGCAGACCTCACCAGAAACGCATAATACGCGCGTCATCTAGTCTCTTTATACTGAGGTGGGATCTCAACGAGGTAGGACGCAGATTGATGCTCAATTGGTCTTGCCATGATAAAGGTACAGTACAAAAAATAAATCAGAGGCCAACGCATTTACCTGCACTTGCACAGTCAATATCCCGGTCTTGCATCGTTACTACCTGTGATTTGATATCCAAAATGCATAAATACCCCCCATCAACCCCGAACAGTCTTTGCATTTCGCGGAAGAATTCAGGCCTGATCTCAATATGGCCTCAAAGAGTGGAGTTAATAAAAGCTCTCCACCCAAGGAACGCAACCTTTCCCAACTCGTTGATTTTGAGGAAGGGGCGAACAACAACTCGATCTCTTCTAAAAAAGTCGCTAGTGCAGCTGCACAGGCGTCTGTTTTACAGGGCCGTCATCCGGTAAATGACTCGCCAGAAGCACACGATAATGGTCAGGGTAATCGCAGTGGCCCGACTGACCAGGCCAGTTTTTCGCCCCCGTCTGATGGTTCAGTCGTACCGTCTATCGAGAGGGATGCCACTCCACCCGACAGAGGCGACACTCAGATGCCAGACGCTGGCTTGGCAGACCAGACTGAAGCCGGACCAAGGTCGAGTGGCCATCAACGCCCTTCCACGGCCAGCCACTCACAGAATCAATCTGGCCTGTCACCAAATTCCCGAGGCGATAACGAGCCCGAAGACCCGGAACTTCTAGCGAGCCTCGATCCGTCAGACGATGGTGAGGAAACCGATGTGATTGTGGATGGATGGGGTACCCTACGACGATCAACCTTTGTCATCCTCCAATACGGACCTCGCCACGGAGCCAGATACGAAGCCAAGTACAGAAATGGATATACCAATGACGGCATGAATAACATTTCCGACCCAACTTTGCGCATTTCCCAGCTCAAAACCGGACCGGGAAACAGAAGTTGGCGGTATACAAAACACAATGTAGTCGGGATCTACGGGGTTGCATCGGAACAAAGAGATCCGAATAAAAGTTACAAGTCCGATCCATGCACTTGGCTGAAGATCAAATGGAGGGACCTGAGGGTCGAAGACACCGAAAAAATGCAAAATTCTTGCTCTTGGATCCCCAGATGTGATTTCATTCGTTTCTGCAATGGCAAGCGCGCGGCAGATGCGAAGATCGAAGAGGTCTGGAATAAACAAGAAGAACGCTATCTGCGCATATTAGAGAGTGACACTGGAGGCACCGGAGGACGCACCGAAGATCGGTCTCCCACCCCTTGCCCACTGGGCTCAGCAGCGAGGCAATCACCTGGGCGACAGAGTGATTCGCGCCTCAGCACACCTGCGAGGCAAACCCCACCTCGGGGGCAACATGGAAGCCTACCATCTAATGCACATTCGCATCCGGAACAGGGGTCGCAATCCAATCCGATCAACATTGACCGAGATGAGACTCATTACACCCCAGCATCCTTTGATGCTACTTCGAAATCGAACGTCAATCCCCAGGCCGAACCCACGCTCTCGATCGGCGGGAGTGCCATACTGAACCAAGTCGAATTCATTGCGGAAAAGGCGGAAGAGGAGGCCTGGGATAATATGGACGAACACCAAAGAAAGACACGGGAAACTATGGCCAAAGCTTTGTATCACGTGTACGTGGACACAGTTGCGAAAGCTGCAAGAGCTCAAGATCCAGTTGTAGGCTCAGCGATTCCAGGGGTAGGAGCAGCAGTTGCGGCGCACTGAACGGTGGTTTGATTTCCTTCGAGTTTTTCGCTAAAGTGTGCTTATATTTTGAGATTGATAGAATGGTTGGACTGATTGCTGATAGACCGATAGATAGCATGCTTTTATTCCAAATTGACACTTCTCCATTTTGCGAAATATTCATCCTGCCAGAACAAATTGAACGATAACCCTGTAGGTTCAATATCTGCTGTTTTTATGTACATCGAAAGAACCTTTCGATTTTTGCAGGCATTTTTATTGCCTAATCACCCCTGATTTGTGTGAATCTATCTCATCTTCTAATAAAATTATCTGAATGATGAAAATGGCCATCTTGATGAATATAAGTCCTCACTAGTAAAGCAATACTATGAGTCAAGTTCAAGGAAACTAGAAGCTGGCTAAACTTTTTTTTTGCCACCAAAGTTCAATACAATACACGAGCTTGCCCACCTGGTGTTGCATGTTGCTAGCAAACAGGATTATTGACAAGGTATGTTTGGAGAAGTCTAATAGCTCGAGATTTGGTCAATCGATTCCCCGGATCAATACGCTGTGATTCCCCGAATTGTCAAAGAAAATGTTCTACATGACAGCCGTAGGGAGCTACATACGCATATGACATACGGTGACGGAAGTTGTGCTAACCGACCGAGCTCTTAAATCTTTCCATTAATTGGGTACAACAAGATTTGGTTCAAGTAGCCATGTTGAGAAACGTTGGGTAGTCAAGCGTGTTAAGTAACCATTCATCTTATTGCGCATGATCCCGATACCGTTGAGGCTATTTAGTAACTAACGTTGATCCTTCGGGTAGTGGGCGATCCTAGTGCCAGCATGATTTTGAAGGCCAAAGGTATAAGCGAAATGTGCGACAGCATAAATATTAGGCCAACCCCCTTTTGTGAGCCCTCCTTTCTGCTCAAATACATGAGCCCTATCCTCAGAAAGACCGTCCAAACGATTTATTCTTGGGAATTAGCCAGTTTTGCCAGTGCGTACGGTAAGAAACCCCCACCACGCAAACCCCATTCCCTCGCACTATCTCTAATCCATGGAGCAGGACATAGCTAGGAGACAGGTGTTTTCCGATAGAGGAATCAAATCTAGCCTGGGCCAAATGACATGTCTACCAAAGTCCCAACGACTACCGTGACGCCGGAAACAGTGCCTCACGTACAAAACCAGTACGTTGATTACGTTGATCAACCAATGTTACCGACATTGCTATGTTTATGGGTTGACAATTTCAAGTACCGAGAGTTTTGCACGTGATATAATTACGACCCACCCTACTGTCGGCCCAGGTGTCGGAGACGAAATGGCGTCCACTCAAGGCATGAAGACAACCCAAACGCCCTCCTGGAACAACGCCGCCATGCCCTTAGCTTTGATAATTCCAACATTCACACTGCCAACTGGGGGTGCGGTGGAGGCTATCACAACAGCTCATATTCCTGCCCCTACACGAATCGGACCTACCATACCGGCTGAAGGGTCTGGAAATGTGGTGTGGTCATCGACCACTCGATGGCTGACTTTATGCTATCTGCTCCTCCTAGTTGTCAAAATAATTGATGAAAGTCGATCCATTTAATTTGCTCAACATCCTCCACAGAGGAGCAGAATAGGGCTAGCTCACGATATCTGTCTCTGTCCAGGAATAATTTTACCTCCTGTTGTCCTTTTCTGCAACGAGACTCTAGCAAAAAGGAAAACACAATGTTGGATATTCAAGGGGAACAGCATCTGAACATGTTGAAAGTAGACCTTTTAAAATAAACTGAAAATTATAAGCTATTTTCTGATGCCGCTCAACCGCACCTCAACTTTCCACACTTCAATTGACAGTGATGGAAATCCCGACCAACAGAGGTTCACTGTAACCTACTATAATTGCGGCAATTCACCACCACACTTAAAGATCCAACGTCGTTATGTTGTTACCAATGGACTGACATTGCGAAGACGAAGGTCATGTGTCAAAATAATATCGTGGAGCTATAAATTGTTCTTTGACCCTTGTCCATCCTCGCTATGTTTTTTCATGCCGGGAAGCCAACACAGTATTATGAATCGCGCTAAGACCAAACACACCCGACCTTCTACCGTGTGGCTTGATGAGTCTGCCTTCTGCAATGAGCAGCTGAGTCCAAACTCAACGGCGTCTCCGCATATCCAACCCCCAACAATACAGAAAATAGCCACCGCCGTAATCACACCTGGTTCAATGGAGCCACACCCGGGTCGCCCGAACGCAAGGATCCCACAACTGAATCAGAACCCATGGGATACTTTTGAACCTGCCGCTGGATCATCCCAAGATCGGTCTCTGATATTTGCCCGAAATAAGTCGGAAAGAGGGAAGTTGGTGCATATCCAACAACTTGAAAAACAGTTCTCTCCCGCCACGGGTTTCCTAGAACTGATGGAACAAGTCGCCCATCCAAGCTTCCTAAAATTGCTCGAATGTTACCATCATGATGCTTCATGCACATTGATTTGGGAACCAACGGAAGTGTCAGTCAGTCACATTTTAGCCTCTAGCTGCTCGATCACCACCGATGAACTCGTTGGAATTGTCAAGCCGGTGAGCCAATAAAATCTCTTGCAGGTGCATTCGAAATTAACTTGGAATAGGTATTAGAAGGAATCCAATATCTGCGCGGGCTCGGGCGAGCACTCGCTACCCTAGGCCCGGAAACAATCCTGCTTACGCAGTCTGGTGATGTCAAGATTAGTGAGGTATCCGCGGATATTGCGAAAATTGATGAAAACTGACTTTCAATAGTGGGCGTCGAGAATAGCTGCGAAATTAAAGAATCGGAAATGAATCCTGCGACGACGAAATTATGCGCTCTAGCCGATGTTGTCACGAAATTGATGTTGAAAAATCGTACATACGAGTGGGAAACGGAGATTCAGAACTTACCTTGCCAACTGGAAAGTATCTCCGTCGAGGAAATCTTGCAGGTAAGTTCATTCCGTCTCATCATGTTCTCGGCTAATGTGACAGAATAAGATGTTTACCCGAGATTCATGCGAGGGAGAGTTGAAATTGTTGGTCAGTGTAGCCAACAAGACTGCCTATCATGGTATCAAATCTTACTATGCTCGTTGCTGAAGGACAAACTCATTGGCTTTTGCTCGGCTGATTTTTGAGGCCTACCAAATTGAGAAGGAACCCGCGATCCTATTTTCCATCTGTGCTGTTCGGACAATATATTATTGGTGCATAAGAAAAGCTAGGTACGGCAGATTGGTAGATGGAGTATGGTTCAGACGGTGGTAGTTTCAAACGCTCTTCAAGCGAACAAATATAGTAGGTTCAGGATAGCCCCTCGACTACACTCAATTTGCGACCTGCTACAGTATTATAATCAGTTCTTACTTATATGACCCATCGGTATTGACAATTTATTTGCATTCGTTTGCATTCGTTTATCGCCTATTTAACTAGGGTCTATGTAACACAAGGAGTGCGTTGCTCCTGTTTGGATTTGAGACATAATCATACCCGCTGGGCAAAATACTATCATTATCTCGCAGATGTGCTCCCCGCTGGAACTATAATACTGAAACCAGGTTTGCAATCAACAAAGAGAGGTGAATATTATTAGACTGGAATTTTCCACTTCACAGACGATCTGGATTGAGCTAGATGGGTCTGAACGCTCCCGTCTATATATCTCTGCGATGCAGGACCACATTGCTCATCAGGATATTTATACAAGTTTAGCTACCCTGGCAGCCACACGAACAAGGCATCGAGTTGGCATTTTCAGTAGTGGAACTAGCCTCGCCGGTGTCGGCTGTATCGGTAATGGGAATTGGGCCGAATGTAGGATTTCCGGTGCATACCGGTTCGCCTTCTTGCGGGCGATATTTGCTGTCGCCGTTATATTCAACAATACTTCCAGGCCAAGGGAAGTGAATGTCTACATTTTCTCTGGTAATGCAACCATTCACGTTGGCGATGAACATAGGAGGAAAATCCAGCGATTGTTTGGGTGTGTTGTCCGACGAATTTGACGGCGACTCATTAGCCACAGTGATGGGTGCGCAGTTCATGTACATCTCTCGATTGCCGATACGATTAAACCATGTCTAGGCCAAGGTGTATTTCCCTGGTGCAATACCGTCAGGGATCGCGAAGTGGAGTTGGAGAGAATGGTCCGACTCGGCACTCCCATCAAGATTTCCGGGACCTTTTGCAGGGCATCCCCCTTCGTAGGACTTGATGACTTTCTATTCCGAATTCTTTGTCGGCTCACGATCACTGGTGAGGCTCACCTGGCAGGACCCACCGCCATGGGTGGCGCTGCCCAGAAGCTTGATGGAATTGTTGCTCCCAGTCCGATAAGTCGCCTCTTCAGTCGGAACGATAAAGTCACCTGGGGATATCTTGCAAGGAAAGTCACTACCATCTGCTGCAAGTGGCGAGTTGTCAAGTGTCTTCCTACTAGATCCGTAGGGCTCGGGAGACGCCATTCTCAGGTGCGCATATGTCGGCGAAAATGCAACTGCCTGCAAAAGCAGACACCATTTTACGAGTATCATAGTAAAAGGCGAGATGGCCTCCTGTGGTCAAATACAGGTTAGATATCATGTAGCTGAAGGTTATACTAGGATTGGCAGCGGCTTATATATCTTCGAGGTGGACATGAATGGAAGGACGCTTGAGCTGTTGAAGCTGCCGCTGATATGTGAGTCCATCACAAGACCACAGTGCGGTCTAGTCCTGCTGTCCTTCGGCTAAAAGTGCGCCACAGCAGATAACAGGTCGATATTTGGCTTTCGAGACCAATGTGATTGTACCGATTGAGTGGAACAAGTGGTGAGCCCATCATTGCAATAAAATGTTCTCACATCCGAAAGGGAAATGGGGTTCCCCGTTTAAATGAGTCGGGTTGACTCACCACTCCTTGTACGATCTGGCACGAATTCAACGATGGACTTAACCAACCAACATCCCCTATCAAGACCAATGCTGCTAACATACTGTCCCTGTGTTGAATGTCCCCTGTCACAAAATTGCGGGGCTCGCCACGGACCACCATTTATCTATCAAGTCACTACTACCAAACTCGACTCCTAAAATCGTCCACTCAATTCCCCCTTGATTTTATCCTCCTACTTCTTGTCCGCTCTCAGTCAGAGCCAGCAAAGAATCTCGATATGGATGTTCAACCAAAACTGAAAACCAAACCAGCCGACGCAGTGAATCAAAAAAGCACGCAGGAGAAGAAAGTCTCTTTTCAAAAAGGCATCCGAGTATATCTCGGAATGCGATGCCGATATCCATCTCGTTCTTCGGATGAAGAAATCCGGGAAGATCTTCGTTCTGGCCTCAAAAACAAAAGATTGGCCTCTTTCCCAACATCAACTAGTAAGTTCACTGGGTCATCGATTTCGTCGCCAGAAAGGTAATAACTTGATTCCAAGAGGTCTTATCATCCCACACCCACTCAAGTGTCTCCAGGCGACACAGAGTCCAAGCCGTGAATCTCTACCATGCTAGCTACAAGTGTCTCCCTCAATTGGATGCCCTTGTAGGGGCCTCCTGACTAGTTCAGTCCACCCCTTGCAACCTATATCCCTCTAAAGACATTCTTCTCTTATCACTTTGTGCAAGGGATCAACTCCCCCAAAGGCTTCTGCCATGCTCTACTAATTAGAACATGTGCTCTGGGCCCTGAAGACTGTTCAAAGTCGATCAACGTTATGATTCATGTACAAGTGCTGCGGAATTGTATAACAAATTTAGTCGATCACGTTGAATGTTATGAACGGTCACTTCCACTGAAGGGACCAACGATGAATTCATCGTCCGAAATGTAAATTCTTTAGGAATCGGAGATAAATAAAACTCCATCACAGTTCAAGATTTGCGCTCGCCTAGTCAGATAATAATTGCCTTGCTTTACGCTAAGCCTTCCGTCAGCTTTCATGATTGTCCCAAGTACGAATTGCAATGCAGGCTGGTTGCTCAATTAGGCTTACCTCCAGTGGCCTGAAACCGAAAGGCACCTTGGCAAACATCGTTGGACAACGAACTTGCGTGCAGATAGTACGAGACTTGTTTGATGACATATCCCTTGTATACTCCATCACTTATCTATACATGTATTTCCCATTCTATCCCATCCTGCGAGTGGTCTATCGCGCCGACCGACATTGACGACATTCGCTTAACAAGCGTAGAACAGCATCCTCTTAGGCACGATACATCAATCACACCGTCTAAAAAGTCTTGGTATCAAACGTCTCAGTAAAGATGTCGCCACCTACTAACCAGCAAGGTTGTACGGAATTATGCCCGTCTGGGATAAAGGCACAAGATTCCCGCACCGCCGTTGATGAGCCGAAATAAACGAGCATCATTCCGTCGGGGAATGCTCAGGCGTCGAACTTTGGTGAAAATTGTGACAGGCTCAATTCTAGCGCAGGCAGGGTTTCTGAGGAGCCACCCGAAAGGTTGTTTGAGTGGCTCTCTGATAGTGTTGCTGAAGAAAAAGCGTCTCCAGGGAGCATCATATTCTCGCTCGACGTCTCGCGTAGCGCTTCATCGGATCCATAAATGCTTGGCCGCAACGAACGTGGCATATCGGTTTGGGTAACTCCAGATTGCGAGCTCACATCCGGTGCGATAACTGGTCGTGAAGAGGCCATGCCAAAAATATTCTTATCGTTTGATCGACGGCTGTCCTCGGGTCCACGCTGGCAGATGCAGGGGTTCGTACTTGTCAGCAACCGGAGACGGTTGAGCACAGAGAATTCCAACTTCAGCTTGACGCTGTACACCACCGTCTTGAAGCTCACTTGAATGTAGTGTAGCTTGTACTCCGCGAGGAGTAGTAAGACGTTCAGGATTACAACGAGGATGTTGATGCAAAATAGATGGATAATGGCGTTGCGGCCGTCGCGACCGCGGATTGTAATGGCACTCTTGAAATGATGCACCGCTTTATATATATATATGCCACAGATGACGAAGTCTTGTATGCAAAAAACCGTCGATTGGATCCGGTCAAATATCGCGGCAGGGCGAGCAAAGCGTGCGTCGCCGCGGTTGAGGCCGAAGAAAAAAACGGTCATTGGGATATGTAAGATGCAAGCGTTTGTAATGATCATCCATAGAACCCACCGCACCTTTCTCAAGTCGGAGAAAACGAGGTGCAGACGCGAGTAGAGGACGACAGCTTGGCCGGTAACCATGGCGTACCATCCTATCATGAAGGGGATGGACGTCGGGAGGTTGGACGCCTGAGAAATAAAGCGAGCCATAGCAGGAATGGCATGCACGAGAATTCCCCAGGATGCAAATTGCATGCTCCAGAAATAGAGGCCCCGGTAGCGCTTGAATGAGTCGAACGTGACAATCCCTGTTTCTAGGGCATTGTACGCGCCGATAGAGAACATGGACACGATCTGGATGATGGAGATGTTCTCCATGAGGATGGCCCCAACATTTGGTGCCAGGCTGGTCATGAGTGTATCCATAGTCTAATAAGGCTTAACGGGTACAAAGAGGGCTAGAGGTATAGAGGATAAACGATCCGCAGCTTGGTTTACAAAAGCCTCTCGAACCGAAAACTGCCCCCGCAATGAGATCATGACATCGTAGCTAGGGGGCTCCTTGGAAGCTCTAAAAACGTCTGGACTCTTATCGTCTTGGGAGAATTATGCTTGGCTGGATTCCCAGTGGTCTGAATAGGTCTAACGGGTAAGTTAGCTATGTCGAAACCAGAGTAATTTGTAGTTGGGACTGAGGCATACAATTGATTTTCAATCCATGCCACAGTTATTTTTGACGTGAAGGAAAGCTTTCCCACCATTCTCAAGTCATAGGGCTAGTTTCACGACGACTGCAAAACCGAGGGCGGGATCGTCGGCCCATGACTGATCGCCTCATCTTGAATCTTGACAAATGATTTTCGAGGAACCATGGAAACGCTGGCTCGGGGAGAAAATGGGATTATCCGTGGATAAATAGGATTTAGTTTCGATCTCATCGGAAACCTTACCAATAAACTTTCTGCTCCACCTGCTTTCTAGGTCGGCCGTGGTTGAAGTTGTCCCTACAGTCATAGGAGAATCCAGAAGAATCGGGTATGCTCACCACGGACGTAGTGTTTTGAAATATTATGAGGTAGCACTACTGTATTCAAAATATTCTCGATCTCCAGAGTCTGAGGGCGGGTAGAATGAGCCGGATGCTGGAAAAGGAGTGGGACCTTGCCATTTCCGTGAGCCAATCGGTTTCTCGGCTTTTCAGGCAAAACCCAAAAAAAATATGCTTATATAATCCCAGCTGATCCGTTCAAATCCGTTGAATGTTTATAAACTGTCTGCTAGGGTTATAAGACTGGCGAACGAATCTGAGCAGATAGAAAGCGCAGATTTCGGGTTCGAAGAGAGTATACTCATTATGGAAGCTAGTACAGGAGAAGATACATACCTTCTTGAACATCCTTCAAAGGACGAGACTAACGAGAACCAACAGGTCGCCACTCGACGGAGGACCAAGTTATTTTCTTGCGAGAGCAGGTAGGAGAACCCGACCATGGATTGCTTTCAGCGTACCATTCTTTTGCTGGACACCTGCGTGATATTCCAAATACCTCAACTACCGTACCTATGAGGGTGGCCTCTTCAGAAGGACCAAGCAACAAAGGTATGTTGCATCATTACTGTTCTGTCGAGACTGGGCTTGTGAATCGTGTCTGACCATTGAAAAAATTTGCTATTTCTTCTCTGGGCTACAAATAGAACCTCCTTGATCTATTGTCCCGTGGGTCATCGCCGAGTTTTTTATCACAGGACCGTACCAGCGTTGGTCCGTGTTCACGCGCGGTGATTGATTGGTCCCGCAAGAGCTTACTTTGTCCAGGGCCTTATCAGAGTGTGATAGTAGCGTTACAATCTTGTGGGGTAAAATGGCGATCGTCGTGGACCACAGCTAATGAGCCTTGGTAGCTGAAATGCCTCAAATAGTTGCCCTGGAAACTAAGCCCAGGTTCCTGTTATAACTTTTTCGACACGATCTAGAAGTCTCATAGCCAGTTATGGAACCGTGGTGAGCTTCGACGAAGGAAAATTTAGCACGACAGCGGCAATGGTTGGTCCAACTTGGATTCCAAATCCTAGTTCCATAGAACGAAGCCCTATACATGTCCTAAGATGATTTCTGGATTGTTTTCTTCTCCGAATGAAATGGATGTCTTTATGGCCCAACTTTTGGAAACTATTGTAATAGTGGGACCGTGTAAATAGTCGAAGTTACATCTAGGACAATAGTACAACTACACCACACATGGCTGAGGCCAGAGAGCCCTTCTTGTTTCCAAGAGCGGCTCGGATGGTTCGACTCTAGTTGATACTGAGACACAACCGTATACCTCAACGTAGATCCCGGTACGGGGCAGTCGATCACTTCCTCCACAATAGAACCGCAGATCTTGTGCTTTCGCGCTAGCGCACCGTGGGGCCCCTGTGTCAATGGGCACTTGGCTTTCAGGCTCATGATGCCGATGCTTGGCAGGAGGAGTCACGCTTTCACCTCGTTTCAAGGTTTTTGATTGTCCCCACCTAAACCTTTAAAGTCGAAACTCCCCAGAAGGCCACTGCGATCAAATTCCTTCACTTTGCCCGGCGTCTCACTAAATCCACATTCATTCACCGAACGGAAGGATTCAGCATGGCAAAAGACCACAAGCCCTCTCGGCGAGGTGCAGGCTGCGGTACTGCCACAACGAAACCCGGGACTGCCAGGGCATGTGCCTCCTCGCCTTGTTCTGCTCGGTCCACGGCCTCTAGGTCCAAGGCGGAACGTAACCCTCTCAAGGCGGTAGGGAATCACAAAGGGCTGGTATGTTAGTCTCTGTTTTTCCTTCACCTGCTCGAGCTGCGTTGTATTCTTTTACTTTATCCCATCAGTCGTTTATAACTACACCTTGCTGACGCTAGCTTTTAGGGGCATTCTACAGCGAAAAGCACCCGAAAGAAAGACCATGAAGCGACCCACCGAAAGTGCCTAGATGTGATGGACCAGATCCAAAAGGAGGTCCAGCTGGCCCTTGAGGAGATAGACGAAGAAAGAGCCCATGATTCCCAGTCGATGCAGCGTTTGGATGCTCAAAAGGTCCAGGAGACCTCGAAACTACAGGAGGCTATCACAGCAAAAGACAAAGCCTTGGGAGAGAACCAGAGGCTTGAACGAGAGCTCTGCCAATTGCAGCAGGCGCAGGAGTCATCTCACGCCACCATGCAGGGCCTGGTCTCATGGCACGATATTCAGCCGGTCTTGCATCAAACGCATGGCGAGCTAGTATCGGCGACTACTCGGTTCTGGAACACGATCGACGCCCTCCAGAACCGTAGACTGGCATCCTACTTGCCTAGCTCGGGAGGCATCCACGGAAGTTGGCCCGAGCAGGATGGCCCGCTTGGAACTCTAGGTCACAATGCCCTGCCCGGGTTTTCTGCTTCGAGTGATTATCCCCTTGTAACTCAAGAGGCGCCAGTTTCAATCAACCAATATTAATCACTTGTGGGAAACATGGCAAATTCAGCGTTTCCGGCGGTCCTGGCTTTACTATGGAGGAACCGGCTAGTCGGTTTATATAGCCACTACGCAGGTAGATAGCTCATGAGATTATCTTCAGTAACGCCACAGCCATTCCATCACAACAGTAAAAATAGAAAAAAAATGGTTTCCGATGTCCTGCCGTGGAAAAAATATTGACGTAAATCCTTTGACGATTGCTCCGCCAAGCGCAGCTTGGAAGGCGGAGAGAATGTTCCATGGCCGCTGAATGTGGTTAGCGGCAGGGCCCACAGCCCGGGGAGATGATGCGTTGATCCGTCGGAAGCAACCGAATCTAACTATTTCCATGCCTCTGCAGTCTTGTCATCAGCTTGTAGATTTGGCAGACAAATTCCTGACCCGACTGTTGTCGAGGGCTCCTCAGTGTGAGTGCCGCCGCTTTGTTGGTCGTGATCAGTGTGATCCTAAAGTCTTTCAATCCCACCAGTGTCTTGAGTGTATGCGCCATTGCCGCCAGCTCCGCGGAAAATGGATTTTGCTCGGTTCTCGCGGCCACCGTGACGGAGAAGACCTTCAGCCTCACTTTCCGATAACGAGGTGGTTGCTTCTCGATCGCCACCCCAAATCCGACCAGCTCATTCCGTGACGAGCTACTGAACGCGATTTGCATTGATCCGCCTGGCATAGCCGATGTCTCGGGACTGGCCTCATCATCAATTTGCACGCGGGCTTCCCATGGTGCCAGCGTAAACGGGTTGATGGTTTCCAGTGATTCCATGTCGATGTTTTTCAGCGCGTCCGCTACCTGGTATAGCGGTGAGCGGTGGTACCTCCTGAACTTCCGGATCCGATCTGTGTTTCTGCGGAGAGGATTGGTTTCCGGTAGCGTGTGCAGGTCCGTCCACATCTTCGCGGCCCGCCTCCAGAATCGGTGTCGTGCCGTGGCAATGTGGGCCTCGGCCTCCGCTACGCTGGTCGCAACTGTGAGGAATGTCCCCACAATTGCTTGTGCGCCTACCCTTTGCACTCGGTTGATCGGTCCGATGTTCTTATTCTTGAATGCGTGCATCCAAACAGTAGATGCATAGTCCACCACCGGAGCCACGGTCGTTGTGAAGAGCTGCCGTGCGGTCGCTGGGGAGAGGCCTCGGAGCCGTCGTAGCTCCATCGCAGCCTCCAGGCCCTTAGATGCTGCCCTTGCAATATGCTCCTTGTACTTCAGTCGCGTGTCCATCAGGACCCCCAGGATTTTGACCTTGTTTTTGGGATCGACCGTCTGCCCCTTGACAGTGAACGGCTCTTGGTCCACTTTGCGGGCCTTGGGTGCGAAATGTATAATGGCTGTTTTGTCTGCTTCGAAAGTTGCGCCGCTCCTCCTTTCCCAGTCGAGCGCTTCATTGATGATTGTTGCGATACCTTCCCGATTACTCTGCACGGTTGGTCCGGTCACCCATGCGGTGAAATCATCCACGAAAGCAATTGCTCCTCCTTGACTGTTGATCTGCCTCTGTACGGGGTCTGCGTTGAAGAAGAGGAATAGGATCGGAGACAGGGGTGAGCCCTGAGGTAACCCAGCCTGTGGAAGGGTCTGAACCTCAGACTCCTGCCCATTGATCTGGATATTTGCCGTCCGTCCCGAGCAGAACGCCTCAACCCACCGCAGCAGAACCTCCGGTATACCTCGCGCTTTCATCCTCTGGATCAATCGTTCCCTACAGACCCCATTGTAGGCCCCTTTGACATCGAAGCTGATCAGGCTCAGCACCCGTCGCCCTCGCCATGCTGCGTAGATTTGCTCCTGTAGGAGTAAGAGTGCTTGCTCCGCGGATCGCTGCTTTCGGGCCCCGAAGTGGCTAGTCGGGAGCAGGCCGTGGGTCTCCACGGCGTGCGAGATCCTTTCTGCTACCACCGATTCCAGTATCTTGCCCAGTGTTGCGAGCAGTGAGATCGGCCTCCATGCCTTGGCGACGGTGTAGTCTTCCTTGTTCGGTTTTCTCAGCGGAATGATCTTTGCGTGTCTCCACTGTTTCGGCAGCGTGCCCTCTTCCAGTGACGCCTGGAAGAGATCGAGGACCCGGTGTTTGACCGTGGGCCAGGTCATCTTCCACACTATGGCCGGCAGGCCATCCTCGCCTGGCGCCTTCCAAGACTTCGTTGCGAGCAACTGCCGCTCTATCTCTTCCATGGTGATGGCTGGCATCTCTACCGGCGCTCTTTGTGGTCTGATTCCCTCATCGTCAATGCTATCCGGCAGCGGTGGGAAGAATTTGGTCAGTAATTCTTCCGCCTGCTCCTCATGATCGGTGGTAACCGTTCCATCTGCTTTGAGAAGCTGCGGTACCTTCCCGAAGGCTGCGTCTTCTCCTGATTTCAGATACTTGGCAGCTCTCCAGATATTGTCGTTGTCGGCCAGGAACGCATCCCAGTGTTTTTTCTTTTGTTTTCGGATTGCGTCGTGGTATTGCTTCGCAGCGCTTGCGGCCATGTCCTCCAGCTGGGGCACCTTTCGCCCTGTCCGTCGTTCCGAGCGGGCGTGGTTTCTCCAATACGTGTATATCTGACGGAGTTGTGTCAGATCTGCCGTCCACCATCGCTTTGCGTGCGGTGACGGTTTGGCCCTCGGCGTCAACGCACGCACCGCTTCCGACACCGCAGACATGAGCCGATCGGTTTTCTGCTGTACGGAGCCTTCCACCGGAGTGGCAGCTAGCGTCCTTGCGATTCTGGCATTGATCTCCTTCCACGGTGCATTCTTCAGAAGCAGGCGTTCTGTCGGCTTTGGGGCTGTCCAAGGCGCGTCAAAAACGGTCTCAATGGTACGGTGGTCCGAGCCGTGCTCCGTTCCATGGACCGCACATTTGATCATCGAGTCCGTCAGGTTTTCCGAGGCGAGAACGAGGTCGATCGTCGACTCGCAGTCCCCAGAATATCCCCCGCCGTGCCATGTCTTGGTGCCTCGTTTAAGCAGGCTGCTGAGTCCAATTTCATTCATGAGGTCGATAATTGGATCCGCTTCGCCCTGTCTGGCCGAGGACACATCGTCTCCTCCCCACAGTTGGTCATGGCGATTAAAGTCCCCCACGATCATGATCTCCACCACCGTCCCCGTATCTCGCCGTATCTTTGTGATTGCTTTCCGGAGGTGATCGCATGCGTCGTCCAACGCAGAGACATCCCCTCCCTCTACGTAAACCGATGCTATAAAAATCCGTCGTTCAGGAAGGCGAATCACGGCCGCTGTTAGGTCCGGCGACTCGATCCGCACTTGCTCCGCTTCCACTTCCTTGTTGATCCAAAGCATGCTTCGGATCGCCCATCTCCCTTCCCTCCATATGGAAGGAACCATCTTGGTCCATTTATGATGCCCCATCGGGGTGGTCAAGAGCCGGCCTTGAATCCTCCTCGCCTGGGGTTCTTGGATCGCTAGTGCTACTGCATTTTGGGTATTTTTGTCGTTCATGAGGCTTTCGTGCACTGCTCCCTGTTTCCTCACATTCAGTTGCATCACTCGGAGCGTTTCATTCATTGCGTGGCGGGTAGAGCTTCGGGCAGTTCTTGCTGAACGATTCATGTGGCCCACCACACGGAATGCACTTTAGAACCGGTTGAACACAATGACTGTGATGGTGGCCCTCTGCGGCGCATCTTGCACACTTCTGGGTCTTTTTGCACTGGAAAGCCTTGTGGCCAATCTCCTGGCAGTTGTAGCATTGCATTGGCCGCGGCCGATACTCGAAGACGCTGGTTGTCCCCGATTCTCCTCCAACGTGGAAGTATCCATCAGCCAGGAGTCTCCGCGCGTCAGTTGATTTGGTTAGGTACACGGCCATCGATCCATAGGGCTTCGCGGCCTCCTTGCTGCTGAGCCATGTGATTTTGGCGACCGTGGCTTCATTCTCTTCGCCCAGGGCTATTGCCGCTCCTGCTAAGACGTTGTGGTTCTCATCCAGTACTGCAGCCCTCTTGACGCTGTCGACCTTGATCGGGTAGAGCTCGTCCCGCAGCACCCGGGCTCGCGCCCCGATCTTGGTTTCCGCCACTTGTTTCACTAGCTGATGTTCGTCTTCATCGCGGCAGGCGACTCTGATTCGGTTAGTGTTTCTTGGATCCACTGTGACCGCGCGACAGCGCCACTGGAGTGTGATTTTCCATTGTCCGGACGTTTGTCTCGATTGTGGTCCTAATCAGACCTGCGGATATTTTCTCGTTCTCTTCAACCAACTTCGAGGTGTCTATCGTACAGTACAGCGTCTCTGTGAGAGTAGTTGGTCTTGTGTTCACTGCTGGGGGAGTCCGCATGTTGTTTGGGTGGCTGAGCGGGGGCGTGCGGGCAATCGATGCGTAGGACGGGGAACTCATGGGAACGGGGACGCTGACTTCCTCGCGCAGAGTCAGGATCTCACGAAGAATCTCGCCATGACTGTCCCGAGAGCATGCCTCAGGGTGGAGTTGTGGTGTTGCGCATGTGTCTGTCAATGTCTGTAGCTCGTGCCGCACTTCCGCAAGGGCGGCGCTAAACTCTTCTTTGACCTTCCGAAGTTCTTCCTTGTATAATTCATCTCGTTGTCTGATCTCTCTCCTGAGTTTTACCAGCTCCTTTACGATCCTGGCGACGCTCAGGTTCTCCTCCTCGGTCGAGGAGTCGCCCGAAGTTGCCGAAATACGTTCTTCTTGCTCGGTTGGCGCCTTCTTCTGTTGGGAGCGCGTCTTTCTCCGTTCAATATCGATTTTCTGCTCGCGAGCGTAGTTGTTCGGTGGTCGGGTGGTGCGTTTCGGTCTCGCTAGTCGCGGCGGCGAATCTTCGCGTTCGTCGCGGTCGGGCGGTTCAGGGGTTCGCATCGCGGCCCGTTCCGCCATTGCTCACAGTACAAGAAGTCGGTATTACCGCCACGTGGCTTTCCACAAAACGTCCTCGCTCTCTGGCTTCGAAATTCTCAATTCCACACTTGGGGATCGATCACAGTTGAGTCAATTCCCAGCCTCTCCATGTACAGTCCTCACTTCCGAACTGAGTTCGAGGCGACTTGCTTAATCTCTAGTCTTGCTACAGATCCGCCTGAAATCAGCCTCACAACTTTATTCTCTTTGTTTCTTTTTACATATGGCCAGACTCACCCTTAATCTCTATTTCGCTTAGCACATATGGGACTGTCGAATAAGAGGATCTCTATGGGCAGGGGTGTTTCAACTAACTACATCAGGTCTGGTGCTTACTAAAAATACCGTTTGAGAACAACCAAACAGATGAAATGATGAAGATGATTTCCGCTCTGTATGCTGGCACCTGCGGTGAATGGCTTTTCCCTCTCCAGGCGAGATTACATGTGGTGATTTGGTATTCCTGGATATTTATATTTCGGAAGGGCACTGTCCTCTTGTTGAGTTGCTCCTCATACAGTCAAGCCCCATAAGCGCGGTCAATCTGCTGGATCTTCCAGAGATTTTCCGTCCTTTTGATGACACCATGGGGTGGGACTACTGTAAGGTATTCGCTCATGACAGAAACCAAGCTTATACAGGATACGACATTGATGAAGGCGGTCCAGGACATTTGGTACTATGTCGGCCAGATCAGCATATCGCATGGATAGGCAGTATGGAGGACACGGCTGGCTTGGCAAACTATTTCTCAGTCATCGTTGGAATGCATGGTTAGAGAGAACAATGGATCGACTTATAATCTAGGGCGGTGATACCCAGCAGACACTTGGTGTTAAGTTTACCGCAGCAACCGGCAGAGAGTCCACCCCCTGGCCGAATGTTGTGACTGTATCGGCGTCCTCATATATGAGACGAAAGCACGACGCTGGCGGACTCGCATACTTCTTCATTTGCCACGACTAGCAGACTGTGCTGTCCCAAAAGGACGCGGAGTTTTTTCTTCATGTAGCTCCAGTTTTTAGCGGCAGCCACCTTTACTACTTGTTGAGGGCAGTAGTAAGTGTTGCAGTGATTGATTCAATTTAAGTAAAGGGTTTCAGCTTTTATTTTCGTCGGACACGTGCAGATAAAGTCATCATACATCATGAGGAAGACACAGTCACGATAGTGGTATAAATCATGCAGATGACCCCCATGATAATGATCACTATATCTCTTCCTTTTGCCCACCTAGTATTGGCGATACCTTTCCAATGTAAATACGCCGGATAGACAAATATCAAAGGAACACATAAAACGGATCCCACCAAGGCAACGAATTTATCCAATGCGGTGGCGCTTAGTGCTGCAACCAAGCCACAAAGGACGACGATGCCGGTTCTGAACATATTCTTCGTCCACATTATAAAGGGGGATCGCTGCCCAGACTTGCGGCCGAATAGCCTTCCTTCCAGAATCTGCAAGGCAGGAAAAAGCTGCACTGGGGTGCCCGCAAGAACGGCTAGCGAGAAGGATAACCGAACAAAATTGACGAACTGATCCGATTGTGGGAAGTTGCTGATTATATTGATTTTCGTCTGGCTGCCGAACGCCCCATATGAGAGAGCTCCGACGGAAGCGAAAAGGAAAGTGATAAGAGCCATGACAGTGCTGAGGATGCGACCAAAATGGTCTGGGTGTGACATCGAAGATTGGATAGGAAGAACCAGCCCTATACCCTCGAACAAGAATACAGACGACCCGATCATGAGGATAAATCTGTCGGTGTTGAACAGCCTGACTGTGGGCTCTAGGCCATGGCGAGAGATTTTCGAAAGATCGCAGTAGTATATGTACCCAATGGCGATGAAGATGAAGACATCTGCAAGTAATGCTACCATTCCGAGACGGGAGATCTTGCGAATCAAGGCGAGAGGCACGAGGACCACCGACTGGAGGGCAACGATAAAAGAAATCGACGACGGTGTGCGGATAAAATCGGTCGCCACGCCCTCCACAAACGAAAGCAGGTTGTCCGCGGTAAAAGCAATGCCGGCACACACAAAACCAAGCTGCGACGTAGTAATGGAAATGCGAATAAGGGAACGAAGATGCGTGCTGGAAATAGACTCTCCAAGATCGCCATAGCCGCCGCCATAGCGTCTCTGACATTGTAGCAGCAAATGGAAAGAGGCGGTTGTCATGATCGAGACCGTCATGAGCGCAATAGATGAGAAGAGTATACCACCATTGCTGAACGCCTTGGGAAGAAATATGATGCCTGTTCCTATGAAGGCCTTGAGGAGTGTGAAGAAAGTTTTCACGTCTGACGCGTCCCCTCGAGAGGTCTCACGACGGGCAAGCAATGGTCTCCTTTCCGCCTCTGCGTCATCAACCTGTGCCCCAGCACTTTCAGCATCTGTATCATCTTCCGACTCAGCTAAGTCTTCACCGGCGAATCTGCCGTATAGTTGTAGAAAGTCCACGAAACTCTTGGGTGTAGATATGTGGTTGAAGCTACGCTTCGAACGCCACACATATTGCCGGCGAAAGGCTCCTGGCTCATTGCGTATCGTGGTATCGGGGTCAGAGTCCGCTTCCAGTCTGGGAGAGTACGAGAAAGTTGCCGCGCGCTGATTCAATCCGGCCCGTTTCGAGCGGGCTTCGATACGATAGATGTCGCGATGTATATCGCCGCCTTGCAATTTGAGAGAGGACTGTTGGTTCTCATCGTGGCCTGAACTTTTTCCACCACGCCGATCATCATCCTGTTCGATGATGGCGTCAGGCGCTCCGGTAAATCGGGGATGCAGATGCCGGGAAATGACTTCTGCTTGGTTGTCGAGGTCTTCTGGGTTTTGAGTATCCGCCATCGTGTGCCAACAGCCGCGGAAGGTCGAGCTGATACAGTGCCGCTCAGCGCCCCTTCATCTGTAGGAAAGGGACCGTGAGTACCAAGCTGCGCATGTTGAAAGTACTGGAAGTGCTGGGTCATAACAGCCAAGTTGGTGCGACATGACGTCAGATTACCTCAGCCACTAGCGAAGTGGACGACAGCGCCATTCTAGACTTTTGCAGACCCCATCACGCCCAAGGCCCGACCCGAGCCAACCCCAGCCCCAGCCTTCAAAATATTAAACATCAGGGGGTTCAGGGTCGGGCTATGGGCTTTATGCACCCCAAACAATTCGAACATATCGACACATATGACTTTCCTGTTTGACTGTTTCCTGACGCCACGTTTAGCCCCCGTTTCTAGCCCTCATCTCGAGGTAATGTTTGAATCTTGTGTTCGCACGAACAGCGCATTGTTCGTACCGTGAATTTTGCGCGCATACATAGTTCTCCATTTTACCAGTTATTGTATCATGAAATACAGGTTTCTCTATTCACTTGAGTTCATGGGCCATCACGGCGCCGCCCAAGCAGATGTAGGTAATACCTCCTATGCAGACCGTGTGCTAAAGCTGTATAGCCTCAACTGTCGGGCTCAACAAAGTCTATGTAGAGTGTGTGGATAATTTCCATGGTTTCTACGTGGGTGTCTAGTTTTGGTAATCCCAGAAGGTTCCAAGGTTACCACAAACAGTCGAGCGAAATCATATACCTAGGCTACCTACAAGGTGTCTTTTCTCATCATTGCTGCTCCAATTGAATCAAAATAGCTTGAATTCTCCTTTTCCGCTCGGTCGACAATTGAGAGATATGTCCCAGACTATGCGCGTGCTGTTGGCCCTGCAGTATGTGACTTGTCGGCATTCCCAAGGTTGAGACTCGTGCTCGGCTTAACATATGTTACCTACTACGAAGGGTGGTGGAAGGTGACTCCTCGTCATCATCACATGGCTTTTGGGAATTGGGCTAAAGCGACATCGCGAAAATGACGAAGAAAAATAGCGGGGAACTACTGAGTGTAATAGTATGCAGAAGGGGTTTAGTTATTCGACCGTTCTCAATCCCCCTTCCTACCGAAAGACATTTTAGACCTCTAACTTTAGTTTGCAGCAGGGATCCGAGCACAGGTAAGGTGAAGTAACTCCCAGGATATGCAATGCAAATCCCTGGATACTGGTCTTTTCTGGAACTCCTTCTGTCAGGGCTCGAGCATATTGTCAGTTCCGATGTCTGACCGCAGAACAAACATTGTGCTTTTTCGGCCAGCTAGCGTATGACGCATCCCAAGCACCAGCATCCCCTACCTCTGCGAGGCATTCCCAAGGTTTCATCACGAGCTCTTGGAATGGATGATTGGTGCTTAGGATAATATCTCGACTACTCCTAGGACGAAAGAAGCATTTCCTAGGAGCTTAATCTAGATCCGCAATCCGACTGTGGTCATCAAAGAACCTGGCAACATATTTGAACATAGAATAATTTACGATGCCAACAGGCATTATAAGTAGACTTTCTCCTCCTCCATCTAAGGATACACTTCTACCCATATAACTTTTCGTCTATCTCAACCGTATTGCGCTACGATCACCACTTCTGTACACTCATTTCTCTGCCTTACAGTCCCGACGTCGCACCATTCACAAGGTTCACCTGGCAGCAATACAGATACCGCCTCCCGAGAAGATTATTCCACATATCTTACTGCATTACATGCCAGAGTTATCGTCTGCCACCAGTTGTTATACCCACGCTTCCAAGTAGCTGCTATACATCTTTTTCACAGGTCCAAAGCAATGGTGTACCGCTTCCCCATTATAACCTTCGATTCCTCCGAAATCCCTCTTCGTTCCTGTCGACCATGCTACTATTCGAAAACTCGATGCAACCGTGAAGTTCCTCAGTGACTTATCTCTGGCCCCTAGTGATAAATGCCAAACCTTGTCGAGGACGTTGACAGGAACGGTGGCTAGCTCTCAAACTATTTCGTCGATTTCTGGACCAACATCAGCCACAAAAACCTCAGATAATGAATGGCATGATACAGCAATCTATGGTAGTAATCTATCGGCAAGGCTTTCAAAGCAGGGCACATTACTTATACTCAGCAGCGTTTTTGGAGGCAGTGTTGCTTTGATCGGGGTCTTTATTATACACTGTTTTATCCTCCGTTATCTCCATAGGCATGCCGTGGGTTCGACCTCTCTTCTTCCCTCGCAACGAGTGGTAGATTCCCCGGAAAAAAGAGCGAAAGTCATACCAAGGACAGCTGAATTCTCGCATTTTTCAAATGATACTTGAGTTGACACCTCAATAAAATACCTCGTAATATTTATCTAAGAATTAATCTTGATAGATCAGGCCGATGCTTCATTTCGAGACCACCTATTTCTCTAACCAGACTCTGGGACACACATTTTAATGTTCAGACTCTAAGTCTAGTGCATATGAGATGTAAGTCACTCTAATGATGAAGCTGGTGAAGGTGGTGAAGGTGGTGAAGGTGGTGAAGGTGGTGAAGGTGGTGAAGGTGGTGAAGGTGGTGAAGGTGGTAAAAATGATCACGGTGAAATCAACATCAGCACAGTCGTGCTTTGAACATGTACGCTACGCCTTCTAATTCGGAGTCGACCTGGTATGGACATGGTCATTCTCATAATGAGGCTTCACCGTCTCCAGCCTCCAATTCTGCTTCCTGCCAGCATAATCCTTATCCCGTTGATGCCGACAGCGATACAAATGCCATAGCCTCAAAGATCGACAACGGTGACCGCGGTCGCATTATGGTGTACTGGCAAACTCGTAGCGCCGTTCCAGTTATTATAGAATACTTGATCTCTATTTAATATTGCTAGTCCCGCGCAGTAAGTCCAGAACAGCTACCGTACGTCATGTTGGACTTTAGCTTCAACACACCCACGGCGCAAGTGGGTGGTGCGTATAGCATCCGTACCGGCCAGGTCATGACTTCTGGGCATCAATTGATTAGCCAAAATCCCGGCAAAGCTTTAGAAACAAAAGTGTCGCCAGATGGGCGAGACCAAATCTCCGATGAATGCTGTATCAGTTGCATGATCCTGTTGGTTTTACTCTTTTCGGGCACCTCCCCAACTCATCGTATCACTGCCGCCGTCGAGAATGAAGTGGAGCGGCCGGTGGGAACATTGATGGCAACAATACCAAATATTCACCGTCCCAGCCTGGATCCTACGACCATGTTATCGCATCTGTTGGCTCAATTGCAGTCTAAACAGGCGCTTCAGCGAAAGAGGGATGATTATAAGATTGTGTTCCCTGCCAAGCAATCTCGGGTACCATTAGTAAATGTATTGGGTACTGTTGTGGTTCAGAGGTATGAATTGATTGTTTATTCAGAGGGAAACATGAGGCTATATATACAACGAGAAGATCAAGTTGATTGGAAATCAACTTGATTCTTCGTATAGACACCTCGGGATTAATTCCGATGGTTCGGCTTGGTTCCTGATCTGCACCAGCCTCATATCACAACATTCCCCCTCAGGATCGCATTGCTGGCAAGGACGATACTGGAATTGCGCAGAGCAGTCAGGCCTCAGTAAAACCACTCAAAAAACCTTCGTGGGAAAATAAAGTGGAAAGAGCGCCCGCGCTGTCATGCATGTTGCCTTGGAGTCTCTGAGGCGTCGACTCCTAAGAGACTACAGAGTTTGGCAAAGGCCGTAGGTCCCAATGGCTTGGTGAGACCGTCTGCGGCCTGTTTCTCAGTTGGAATATATTGAAACCCAATCTCGCCTGCATTCAGCACGGCTCGCTGATAGTGAAATTTCACATTAAAATGCTTCGTCCGTTTGTGGAATTCAGGGTTGCGAGAAAGAGCAATGGCGGACTGGTTGTCAGCCATGATGTTGGTGACCGGAGACCGATACAGTTGCGTTTCAGCTAGAAAGGTGCGGAGCCACTGCAGATGCAGAATGGCATTGTACTGTCCGATGTATTCGGCATGTGTTGTACATGTGGCTACTTCCCCCTGTCTCTTGGACGACCAGGAAACTGGCGCACCTGCAAGTTGGAACACATAGCCGGATGTGGAGTATGCCCCGTTAGTGACGACGGAGCCCCCAAAGTCGGCATCCGTGTATCCAATCAACTGCCCATTACGGTAGGTGATACGATGAGACTGCGTGGCTTTGATGTAGCGAAGCAATCGCTGTAGAGCAACTTGGTGGTGCGATTGCGGCTGAGACGTGAAGCGACTCAACAACCCCAGCGCAAACGCAATATCCGGTCGCGTGCCAACCATCAGATACATTAGCGATCCAATGGCGGTCGCGAAACGCGCTTTTGCTTCCTCGTCCGGAAGCTCCTCGTCTGGACGATGATTCAGACTTTGTTTGGTATTCATAGGCGTAGACTTTGGCTGACAGCTCTCCATACCAAAGTCGGAGAGAACCTTCTGGATATACTGGTGTTGGTGAATAGACACGGACCCATCGACGTGATAGTCGAACTGGATTCCGAGGAACGACCGCGGGGTGCCCAGATCGTTCAGTCGGAACTCTGCTTGCAAGACTCGTTGCACTTGTTCGATTTCGTGGGTGTTTGCCGCAGCAACGAGAAAGTCATCGACATACACGCAAACGACGCAATCTGGTTTGTAGAACACACAGTTGTCCGATTGGGCCATGGTGAAGCCATGGGAGCCAGGACGCGGTGGACGAATTGGTACCAATCCGCGGAGCCTGCTTCAGTCCGTACAGTGAGCGGCGCAGCCGGCATACGTACCCTGGCTCTTCGAAGCCTTCGGGCAACTCCATATAAATAGACGAATCGACGTCTCCATGAAGAAATGCCGTGACAGCATCGAATTGTTGGAGTTTCCATCCGCGCAACACGGTACTGGCGACAATGCAGCGGACGGAGTCCATCCTGGACACAGCAGCAAACTTTTTGTGATAGTCAATCCCATGTTTTTGCCGGTAGCCTTTGATAACCAATCGCGCTTTGCGCGTTCCGTTGGCTTTGGTCTTGAAGACCCATTTGCAGCCAATCACATGATCTCCGGCTGAGACGTCCTCTCGCCGAATCTTTTCCCATGTTCCGTGTTCGAGAAGCGACGCATATTCTTTCTGGATGGCGGCCCACCATTCCAGCTGGTCTGGGCCTGACACAGCTTCATGAAAGGTCGCCGGGTCGACTTGTCTGGCCGGTCCGGTATTCAATGTGCCTGCCGAGTAGATCTTACCTAGTGATTCCAGGAGACGCCGTGACGGTCTTCGTCTGCGACCATAGATCGAATACCCAAGATCCGATGTCAAGTCGGTTTCTAGGGGTCGGCATGAATAACGAATATACTCATATTCGTTACGAATATTCGCAATTCGCATTCGTATTCGCAGACATTTTGCACGACGGATGCGAATGCGAATAAAAGATTTATTCGCCGCGAATATTCGCAAGTTTGGTCACGTGGCAAAATTATACCTAGTGAGCAGCCATAGCCCAAGTGACGAGACTTCACTTGATGTTCCGTGCCTTGCGAGCAATGATCCGCAGAGGCTTAGACTACTAGATCCTTCGAATCAAAGCAGCGGCTGGTTGGGAATACCAGCAAGACGCTCTAGGATTTTTCCCTGGGTGTTTTCTAAACTATATATATCTCTCAACAGCATCACTTTCCGCATTGTCTCACCTTTTAGAGAATGTCGACGTACCCCCAACAGATCCCTACCACGGCTAAATAATCTCTCTACTGAGACTTCAGCCGCCGGAATGGCAAGGTAATCCCTGGCTGCAGCTGCCATCCGCGGATACTCATCCTTGTGCGTCCTCCACCAGGCAAATAACCAATCTTCATCCTTTGTTACAGATTCATCAACAGTCACCACACCTTCCTCAAAGTAGCGGTCAATATCTGAACGCTGGATCACTTGTGGTTGCAGCTTCTGCAGGACACGAGCCTCCAGACTTTGCCGCTTGTTGTCCTGATTAATCTTTGACATTGATTGCTCCAGTGATGATTTCGATGGGTATTGCTCATGCAAGGTATCCTTGATAGATCGAATAACCTTTGGCGCCGTCACCTGCCCGAGCTCCTTATCCAATAAGAGGGTTTTGAAGCGTGGGTCAAGGACAAGAGCTATATAATAAGCATCTTGGGCGTCCATCAGTTCATAATATTTCTTGTATTTCTTCATCCCCGCGGAGATGGCGGAGGTAATGTCAGAGCTAAGCCCCGAAAAGTCGCCTTGTGCAGAAGCTGCATCTTCGAGCATGTCATTCAATTCGTAATAGATGGGAATGGCTAGGCTGATCTGGGATTGCCGCCGGGAAACCAGTTGAGTGAACTCATCGAACTTGGAGAGGATCATTTCGAGCTGTTGCAGCTGCAACCAGTCGTCAGCTGAAAATGGCGGAAACTGGTTCTGATGCTCTATCCACATCCGGATCTGTGCTTTGGCTTGCAAGGCTCCCTGGACCATACGGTATGTGGAGTTCCAGCGGGTTTCCACATCATACTCGATGAACTTGTCGTTCAAACCATTTGCGTGGCAAGTCACTTTCCACTGCTGTCGTCGTTGAGGTGTCCTCAATATCCAGAGAGTCATGATCCGAATCCGGGCCAACGCAGACTGCCGTCCGATTTTCTTATTTCCCTGTAAGAGATCACAGGCTTCAATGGCAGACTTGTGATCTCCAGATTTCATCCCCGAGAGGATGTCGCGGACAATGAGATTGAGGACATGTGCAAGACACCGGATGTAGCTGTCAATACCTTGGAATCGGAGACGTCCTTTATCGGGCAAGTTCGAACCCTCCGAGTTGTACTTTTCCAACAGGTTAAAATACAGCTCAGACGCCAGCGTTTCATTATTCGACGCATTATCAGCTGTGATTGTGAGCAGCTTCTCCTCAATCCGAAGCTCGACAAGCATCTTCTGCAGAGTCTCCGCCATATTTTCTCCACTGTGGGATCCAGCAAGCTCACTGAACTCCAGGACTCGTTCTTGATATTTGAAGTCGGTGGACACCCAGTGACCGATAACTCCCAAAATGGCTTTATGGTTCTTGCTTGTCCAGACATCCAAGGAAAGCGCAATTGTGGAGCATGTCCGTGCTAGTTCATCGATCAACTGGATCCGACAGCGATCAAAATCTGCGTCAATGCGACGGACAACTGTTCGAGAAGAGAAAGGAAGAGGAGCGTCCGGCAAGTCCTTGAATATCCGTTGGAACGCAGGGGACTCAATTGCCGTAAATACCACATCATCTGTCACAAGCCATCGAAGTATGTTCTGTTCCAACAGAGCTCTAGTATCATGCTCGGCTCGGGACTGGAACATTGAAGCAATTGAGTGCTGTTTCGTCTCGCTGGAACCCTCACCCAGGTCCTCTGGGTCGGACTTCTCGAAAATATTGTGTTTGGCTAGGTGCGTCTTCATGTTGGTCGTCGATGTTGCCCTCGCCGAATCTGTGGTTTTCCAGCCACAATGAATGCATTGAATCTCTCGATCCTCGAGTAGCTGTCGGCTTCGCCTGGATCGTCATTGCTTGCCCGGAAGAGGACTGACTCGAAATTGATTCCAAAGCCATTGATTCAGCGGCTTGATGCGGGATTTGCTGTGCGATTTTTATGGCCGTATGGCGTCCGTAAGGCTTCTAGAGCCCCCTGGCGGAACAGATTCCGAAGAAGTAGGCAGGTGAGATGTAGGTGACTGGCGGAGTCTTCTGGACCAATTGAAGCGATCCAGTGGCGGATCCAGTCGGGGTTTCTTTCTGATAGGATCTTCAATATCGTCTTCATCACTTCCGCCATTCAAGAGGTGATAATCTATTCTCTGAGACCGTTGGGGGCGTGGTGGCAGTTCGATAGATGAGCTGCCGGAAGCGGCATTGCTTGAAGCCTGCAATTCAGCATCAGACATTCTGAGGTCCAGAATCCTCATCGAAAACGGGGGCCTGAGATAAACAGGTCAGATTCGGAAAATTCCTGCGCTAGTGGATACACTAACAGAGGGCCCTGAAGCAGCTGAAAGCACAATACTCCATTTATCCGGGAGTCAAGCGGCACAGTGTTTTGACAATGATTCCCGTCATCTCCTGCCCATATGCACCGCTCACGGTGCAAGGGATCACCCAATACTTGGCCCAATACCCATTGTAGATGAGCAGGATTGAAGAACATGATGAAAAAGTAAATGTATAAGCGTCTCGGGTCAATCGCGAGGTTTGCATATAATCAGTTGGAGAAGATATTGTTGTTGAGCTGATATCTGTGATCATGTAGGGCAATTATAATATATATAAGTTTTAGAAAGTATATAGTAGGCTTTTCATCTTGCTCTTTCGCCAGTACATGCCCGCGCAGAAGAGGTGTGACTTAGCTAGTTCCCAGCACTCCTCATCTTGTTCCTGAAAAGCGGTTATTATTTCCTGGGAGCTCTGGCCACATTTGTCGGGATCCACGCGAGGCATACACATAAATGGAGATACGATATATGCGGGACTCACATGGCATCTGGGTTCACTGGGATGTATACGCGACTTTCCCCTTACAACTGGGCCTCAACATCCGAGAAACCGGCAAATAATTCATATAGCAGTGTAGCAATAGAGCCCAGGGGACCCACTTTTAGGGCGAACATACCACATGTCGTATCCAGAGCCTTCGGTCTTGAAGCTCATGACCCAACACGCTCTTCGAAATGCCCCTGGGCGACTCGCAGTTTTGCCAGCTATGCCATTCCGAGAATGCATGGTCCAAATGCACGGCCCACTGAATCCAAAGAGTGAACCAGAATGAGACATCCTTCTTGCAACCCACTGATCAGCGGTGTAGCGGTAGATACTGCATCGCAGTGCATTCTTCGACGTTTTGACGGTTTCAAGGGAGGATTTCCACGTCAGCAGCCATGACACGATGTAAGTATAGATCCCATGATGAAGGCATATAAAGCCGGCGAGGGAACGCTGCGGAGATTGCGCAACATCAATACCCATTCGAATCATTTTCTGCCTTTGCCATCAGCCCAATGTCTTCTGTACTTCCTTGGAACCCATTTGCTGTCTGCGGAATCCCTTATGGTGGTCCTGTGTCCTGTTGCGGGATGACAAAAAAAGGCGAGCCGTGCAAAAACTCTGTCAAATTTCAAGACACCAAGATCGGCCATGAAAGGTTGACCACTCTCGCCAGAGAGCCGTTTGACTTGTCAACTTTGCAGTCAAAGCTATGTGATATTGCTAGAGTCTTCCTCTGCGCGAGATGGCACCGTCAACGGCAGGCCGACCAAGTTGGCCAGCGGTGGTATGAAGCAGCCATCCGCAACCAGGCGCGAGTGCCGCATGGCTCTAGAGTTGCCGCTCCATCCATTGCGCATCCGGGCCAGCGTCAGATGTCGTCAGTGTCCAGGAGTCGCCCTGCACCAGGCAACACCGACAGGTCACCTCACGGGCTCAGACAAGACCCACCGGTGCCGCTGTCAACCAACCCCGAGCCAGTGCAACCATTCAATCCATTTGTGACTTCCACAATGCTGCGGACAAACAGTGTTCCATGGCATGTTTCGCTGGCTCAACCAGCGATCCTGACATCGGTCGCTAACGTCTGGGCTGGCGTCCAAAGCTTGACGCTCAAGGATCTCACCCTGAGTGACGAGTTCGACGACATCCACTGTGTATTTTGTCTGGCCGGGGATGATGACCTTGCAAATGAGAGTGTGATCTTGCGCTGTCAGTGCAAGGCGCTTTCCCACCTGGCCTGCGCGGAAGAGTGGCTGGAAAAACGAAGTGCAGGTTTTGGGACGTCATGCTGTGTGTGGTAAGTAGGGCTGGTTCCGTTATGCAATACCCAAGATGCTGATTAATACAGTCGAAATGAAGGGCCTTTAGACGCCTTGGTTCGCCCAATACGAGTCCAATCGTCGGATGCTGAGACACGTCATATCCACACGGCAAGTGAATCATCTGCCGAGAGAGAACTTGCCACTATCAGGAATTCATCACCGAATGACCCGAGTCGGAGTCAGCTGCGACAGCGCTCAGTGGGACCCCAATGGAGATCAGTCGAGCGGAGTGTGGAGAATGGCCCCCGTCGCTCGGCTAGGCTAGGAGCTCATCTACCACGAGGCCTTTCTACGTCTGCACCACCCCGCCGGTCAGCACGACTAAACTCCACTCGAAGGTGATCTTAGTTTACAGCGGAGGTGTGACGGGAATGAGAAATTAGCGAAGCGACTGTCAATCACGGGTGAAGACACGTGACCAGACACACCGTATTCGGCCCAGCAACATAGAGCATAGCCGTGGTATGGAGTTTTATAACAAGTTTAGAAATGATACAAATGAAGTTCTGAACGTTCAGACTCGCAGAGCACCAAACCACGCGATTTTTTCATCTTTGCAAGTACTAGATGCCAATGCACCCCCAAAACATGAGGGCAGTTTCGCTTAATTTTGGGATATTTTCTAGATCGAAACCATATTCATACCCAACGGTGGTGGCCAAAGAACTGTAGACATGGTTTTATCTCAGTGGAGCCGTGTCGCGTCAAGACGGAGATTGTGGCAGAAGAAAACACATCTCGGGCCGGCGAAGGACCCTGGCAAACTCCTATGCTGGTTAGATTGACTCTGGGAATCAATATGTTGACCCTGGGAAACTCAAAAGCATTTCTGGGAGCTGTATATCCCCTGGGAAATACACCTTAGCTCCTGGGGCTTTTACCAATCTCCAGGAAAATGAAGATCTACCCCTGGGATCTTTGCTCTACGTTCCTGACTGAATACACACTGGCTCTGGGAACACATTGGTTAGACCTGGGACCTGTTTCGCTCCTAGGACCCCACTTCTGGATCCTAGAGTCAATATCTTGCCTTCTGGGGTCGTGGCGGTCTGACAGTTTGTATGTAAGCACTGTGGCTGATCGGCCTCATCTTACGACAGTCAGTCGAAGCTGGCATCTCCTATCACAGCCGAGAGTCGAATCCTTAACACCGCGCGTACAAAACAAACGGGTTTTCACTTTCTCTCTTAGTTCTTGCACGTTCTGAATCCGAGGAAACACCGCCCTGCCATCATGTCATCCAACCTACCCAAAGACAACATGATATGTGACCTTGGCACTATCAAAGCTCAATCTCAGCTCCTCATTTCGATGTCGGCCCCCACTACCCGCGAGAGTCATACGGCGGCCACTACGAAACTAACAGAACCTCACCGCCGCGGTAGATTGAAGGTTGTTACGGGGCCTCCCAAAAGCCTTTGCCTACCCCATTTGTGTGGTCTGGAAAATATTGCATCCGTCCTGATTGTAAGGCAGGAGTCACCATGGGATACCTATCGAAAAGTCATTACGTATGAGAATGCTGGCAAAGTTACAATTGCCACACGCCGCACTCGCCCGTCTCGCATGGTAGCCATCCGGACGTACGGGAAAGAGAATGCTCGAAGATTGATTTACAGATTCGGACGCCTAGAAAACAGGAACGTTCTCTCCTTACATGAATGCTACATGCACGAAGATCTCGCGTTCTTCTTAGTTGACGACTTGCCGCTGACGCTGGCGCATGTTGTCGCTTTTCCATCTGTTTATCCTAGCGAGACAGAATTGGGATCCATTATCTGCCAGGTTGGTCCCTCATGCCCTTCGATGAGCTGTTCTGACATTTTAGACCCTGGATGGTGCCTGCTACTTATCTTCATTTGGCCTTGCGCACCAATCACTGGCCTGTGGTGATATATTATTTGGCATTGACGGGCTCATCAAGATAGGTTTGTTAACCGCCGCATCCTTGCATTATCTGACTAACATTTCGCAGCAAGTTTGGACCTTTATATAGATTGCACGCCAAAGCAATCTGCAATAGCATATATTGCGGCTCTTCCGTCGATCATGATGCGGCTCATGCAGAAAAATGGCAAAGATCAAGGCGTTGTTGGTGTGAATGATCTGGAGCGATGGCCAATAGATTCTGCCGCTGTGGAGTTTTTGTCCGCTACCGAGACGGCAGAATCAATCAGGTCGCTGAGAAATGTGAGTCCTACTAGCAAGGTATCGTGTTTCGCTAATGTCCAGTAGCAACCCCTGCTGGCGGGGAAGCGCCGCCCAAGCGATGATTTGGTGGTCCTCGCAAGAGCAGCTCTGCTCTCCACTAGCTTGAATTGTATTTACGACCCCGGCTCTAAAAAGTGCTAAGGGACAAGATCTGGTACGTAACTCAGATATTCGCGAATCCTCGTCATGGTCGTAGGCTTCACCAATAAGCAACATTTCACGCGTCTCCTACAGTTATCTTGCCACTTATTAGGGTACTTTGTTTCTTCCACGACATAATCCATTGTTTTTGCACAAATCCTTCTAATGTTGCGTTCTAGTGAACTTAATGCTACATAATTAACGTTACATTGCTAGTGAAAGATCAAGGCTAACATTGAATACTGTAGGGACTTCTGGTGACATGCACAACCTTTGAAGAGCCGAGTGTAAAGAATTCCATGCGGGCAATCTCTATTCGATAATGAAGCCACATGCATTCTTTTGGAGAGGCTCACAGTTTTCCTACTAAAAATAAACTTAGCTCTCAAAGCCCAATACTTGAGATCGCAACGGTACTGAATTGCTAGACGTCCATGATAGATGAATTTTAAGCAGCCAGAACGCAAGAAGTAGGGCAGGGAAACAGCCAAACTAATGTGAAGGTTTCAGAAGTACGTATGTATGTCGCTTGCAGACTTCAACCAATGGTGAATACTGGGAAGCTGAAACAACTGGTGAGCAACGGCATTCATGGGCTATGTCCCCAGCTTTTATTACCCCCAGCGGCCGGTTAGTGATCGTCTCTAACACTCTAAAGTTGAGTTGGAAAGAGCCAGCACCAGTTGGTTCATTTCACCGCTAGTAAACTAAAAGAGTTGGTTGGCGTACGAGCTATCTATGCCAACCCTATTGTTTCTCGCCTCCTTCCAAATTTCCCTCGGGACCATAACTTATTTATAAAGACCTCCCCTCAGCTTCCACTGGCCTTCATGTTTGCACAGAACACAGCACTTTGAGGTTGTTATTTGCAACACCCACCACAAATTCCATGCATTACATTACTGCTCTTTCCTTGACAGCCTCCCTCCTGGGAATGGTAGCTGCCACTGGAAACCCAGTCCATCGGTATACGCAACTCCGTGCTTGGGGTCAGCCCGGCTGTCGTGCTAGTAACCTTGGCGAGGAAGGTATCTACGGCGATTACATTGGTTTATGTGTGCCATTGGGTAATTACGATACAATCCGCTCCGTGAGCGTTGAGTCTGTCGAATCAGGATGCACTCGTACGTCCCGGCAATTTTCAGACTGTATGTTACCACTGACAATCTTTAGTGTACATTTACAGGAATCTGCAGTGTCATTCTGAACCGATTGAGGTTCCTCTTATGAAATGCGTCAGTGGCGAACACGAGTATAAAATGTACAAATTGGTATGCGATGACTGAGATGTACTTCCCAGGAAGTGGTAGCCAATCGAATACATAACTGGGAGATATGGAAGGCTGCATTGAACTGTATTGTATTTACCTGCTCTGTCTCATATGCACCCCAACTTATGCAAGAGGAAGTTTTTGAGACCCGCACTACAACCGAGAAAATCACAGGGAGATAAACCAGTCAGAAATTCCAGCAAATTAACTTCTCAAGATGTCAAAATGGCCTCCTCGAACTTCATTTGAGCAAATTAACATTTGGTTTCTTGATACACCAAACGCACTTCACCGTCCCAGGTTGACCATCCATGAGTGTTGGTTGTGGAGGATTGAAAGAGGCCTGCTATCATGTGCATAAGCTGAGAATTTGTTGAATTGTTTTCCTTTGAAGGCTCCTCAAAATTAGTCAATGTTATCAGCAATCGAAGTCGTTTGATATATTGCCGCATCCCTGGTTTTATGCTCTAAAATTCCTCGTGAAGCGTTCTTTTCAGTAGACGCAATATTTTTTTTTTTTTTTTTTTTTTTTGCTGTCGTCCTCATTCACTGTATCTTTTGGCTTGCCGAGAATGGACACACGAACCAGTGCCTCAATGAGAGGTCGAAAACCAATGTCAATGACAACTTTAAAGGCGTTGTTCTTCTGATCTATATCTCTACAGTACTGATCACGAATATAAATAGTTGGAACTTTTCCAGCCTCCATCAATTGTCACAGCCATTACTCGCACTGAAATGGCCCCAAGCGCTCTCCGGTCCGGCGGCCAAGTGCCAAAAGCCACTCTGAGCTGATACCACTACTGGGTGATGGTTCTGAACCGCCACAGAAAAAGAGCACTCGCTATGATGCACACGCTTACGCAAAATCACTACCTCCAGCCCCTTCGGGACGAACCCAGACTCCTCGAACGCGGATACGAAATAAATACCACGGAGCACAGGTGTCATTGCTAGTAAAGCCACCAGACCACCGCGGCGGGATCAATTGTCATAACTGGATTCTACAGATGCAAAAGGCCCCGGCCACAGAGGCAGTTAGGCAGGATTGGATGCGACGCCTTCGTCCGAAGCCCCATCGGAGTGTTTAGCTAGTGACAGCCCGCAAACACAATTTAAGCCCGCAACGAAGACTCCAACACGTGCCTCGCCAACCAAGATGATGGGATGAGATACCGGAACGGAGTTTGATTTTCTCGGGGATTGGAGCTTGTACCAAGTTGAAGTGATCATTGGGTAGGGCGTACTTTGCCAATTCCTTATAGCTCACTGGGTTCTATCGCAATCAAATTTACATTGTAAGTCCGTATTCTATTCAATATACAGTGATAAAATCGAAAGAAAATGGAGTCCTGATATAGATAATATGCAAAAGTAATAGTCCTTACACAAGCCTAATAGATAGTAAAACATAAGGCATTCTTATTACTGGTCTTCTGAAGAAAGAAACAAACAGAGCTCAAATTAGTATTTCGAAGATACCTCACTTTTAGATCGGGATGGGCTCAAGGTAGGCTCAAGGTAGGCTCAAGATAGGCTCAGGGTAAGCTCAGGGTAGGCTCAGGGTAAGCTCAGGGTAAGCTCAGGGTAAGCTCAGGGTAAGCTCAGCGTAGGCTCAGGGTGGGCTCGGGGTGGGCTCGGGGTAAGCTCAGGGTAAGCTCAGGGTGAGCTCAGGGTAAGCTCAGGGTAAGCTCAGGGTAGGCTCAGGGTAGGCTCAGGGTGGGCTCGGGGTAGGCTCAGGGTAGGCTCAGGGTAGGCTCAGGGTGGGCTCGGGGTAGGCTCAGGTGTGGCCAGATTGGTCTCAACTCCGCTGGGGGAAATTCTGTAAGTTCCCCGCACTGTATTGTCACACTTGGTTATCCATTACCCGCCACTCATCGCTGTTTGTTTTGTATGGTAACTTTCCACCATACCGGAAGAATATACTGTAATACACCGTAATCGTGCCACGTCGCCAACATAGCTTTCAATACGGGTGTTTGTTGATGGCCTTGGGGCGATTACATACAGTGGCGTATCATTAGTATTTGTACCCCAGTACTTCCGCGCCTGACCGCTCTCTCTATACCGTCTGCCTATTTCCACTTCCATACGCTAACTAACTAGTGTGCGTAGTCAATCATTCAGATTGTTACCCCTATTCTCTCTGCTTCTTAATCCTCTACTACTTGCTAGTATGCCACGCGGTCCTGAGATTGCTCCCCATATCCGCGAGCGGATATGCGAGCTGAAACGATCAGCAAAATGGGGTGCTAAACGTATTCAAAAATATGCTTTCCCTGATATCCCTCTCTCGACTATCCATTATACCTTACGCCAGGACGCGAAACGCTGTCACGGTGTATCTATTGCTCGCTCTGGTGCGCCTCGGAAGCTTACAGAAGAAGACCGAGACCGTGTGTACGATGCAATCCAGAACAACCCTAGCATTACCCGTGAAGATCTACTTGCTAAGGTTGATTATAAGGTTAAGGCCTTCTCAATCTGGAGGTTAACGCACGAGATGGGTCTTCGTAAATGGCGGAAGATGGACCGGCCTTATCTTACACCTATTCATGCTACGAAACGCCTAAATTGGGCTCTTACCTATCGCCACTTTACACCGGAAGATTGGAAGAGGGTTTTCTGGTCGGATGAGACGACGATCGAACGCGGTCAAGGTGCTCGGAAGGAGTGGACATTTGTCCCTCCTAAGCGGCAGCTCGAGGAGCGAAATCAGGGTGTTCAAATGACTCTTTCGGAAGGAAAACAGACGAAGCAGATGTTTTGGGCTTGTTTTTCGGGCGCTCCACGGAAGACTGGCCTTATACCTCTACATGGAGACCCTAACGCGACACGGAAGGGTATTACAAAAGAGGTTATCTATGATTTATACCAGAGAATCCTACCTACTTTACTTGCAAACGAGGATGCCATTTTTCAGCATGATAACGCGCCTACGCACACCGCGTATATCATCCAGGGCCTTCTACGTGAGATGAATCTATATCTGATGGACTGGCCTCCCTATTCACCTGATTTGAACCCAATTGAGAACCTCTGGGCGTTGTTGAAGGCCGATATATTAAAGCTGCGGCCCTGGCTCCGTGACCTGCCTAATAATGAGAATACGTTGGCAGAGTTGGTAGATGCTGCACAGGAAGCATGGGAGGAGTTGACAATTGGCCACTTTGTTAATCTAGCTGAGACTATGCCTCACCGTGTGGAAGAGGTTATTAAATATGAAGGCTGGCATACTAGCTACTAGGTATATAGTTAGGAATTCAGGGGTTATACCGGCAGAAAAAAGTGGGCCTATTGTACTGGGGTACAAATACTAATGATCACTGACTGTAGATCATGGACCATTTTAACAGATCCTCATATCAATTGTCTTATCATCAATTGGTCTTCCTCGATGCTGCATCCTGCATCTTAGTAGTGTCCAGTATCCTGGCGGATATCATTAAATTGTCTGTAAAGTGCGGGGGCTATATCACCGGTCCGAACACACTTGAAGCCCGGTGCCCGTTTTACTTGTCGTTTCAATCTAGTCCTTAGCTGTGGTACTATACTATAGTTTCATGATTCGGACTCGTAGCTGGCAGCTGCCTGTATGTTTAAGAGCACGACATGACAAAGGAGGTATATATGACGATACCCCGTTCCTTCCACCAACATGACGTCTCTTACCCGAAACTGGCCAGGTTTATGGAAGCGAAAATCAAACATTCTTGTTACACGGCAAAGACCAGCTCTACCAAAAATTTAAACGAGGCTATATATCCCAACTAAGATAACAAGTATCGCACCCATGACCCTGAGCTACGAAATACTCCGATAACATCTTCACGAAGAGGAAACGGGAACTTCTTCCTATTCATGTCAGACCAAGGGCTGTTTTAGAAGAGCGGGAGACAGTCCCATGCACCCTTTCCGCATGGTTCAGTAGGCCGGACTTTGACTCCAACTTCTCTCCGCAAATAGAGCACTCACAGCGCATGTCATTTGGAAACGGCTTGATATGCTTGTTGACGAAGTGTCGGCTCAGAGATCCAGAGTTCTTGTACATCCACAAGCGATCTCTTTGTGGCAGGCTAGGGCTACCAAGGCAAATGAAGCAGATCGTTGGTCTCTCTGTTGGAGATTTAACGCAAACCGAAGCGATAGCCTTCGAAAACGTATCGTCGCTCTTATCTGAAGGGGTTGGATTCTGCCTTTTAGGCGGGGGGCGGCTGGTGGCATATCGACATCATCGGCGGAGCGTTTTTGGGTGACACGATGCCGCGAGGGTGCACCCTCTTCTGCATCGCATACCGCAATCACTGCATTGATCGCAGCAATTCGACGCTCATATTCTTTCTCAATCGTCGTACCCGGCATCGTCAGGACAGTGTCAATAAGTGTCATATGCTGCGGTGTCATGTAGCCTGTTCGCTCCAGCGCAACCAATACCTCTTCGTCAACAACCTTTCCGGAAAGTTGCCGTTCGCTGTCGATCACTGGCTGCTCGTTCTTGTAACGCTCCAGGTTCTCACGAATCAAGCGGTTCCGTTGCCGCCCTTTCTCATTCCGCAGTTGCTTAACTGAGCGATCATACTGCTCGTCTGCATTATCAAATTTTTGCCATAGCTTTTTCACTCTCTTCTCTTGAGCTTTCCGTCGCTTGCGGATCGTTCGGGGTTGAGGGAAGTTCCTCCGCAAAAGATTCTCACCAAACTCCCGCTGTAATGCAGCCTGGGCATTTTCATATGTGCGCTTTTTAGCATCTCGGTCTTGTTTCCGCACCTCCTTCCTCTCTTCTAGAGTGCGGACACGTGGAATGTCATTGATACAGCTTGAATCCTCTAGTCGATAGGGTCTGCGGGGATCAATGGACCGACTCATCGAGCAGGCAAACCGCATGAGCTGCTTCTGAGCGGGCAGGCCCCGTACAATTGCCTGGGCATCTACATGAATACCCACGCTGTAGTGTCGAACAAACGTATCGATACTAGCATGCTGCAGCATAACGTTCTGTAGTTCATTGGACACATCCGCTGATTAAGAGGAAAGCATTAGTCTGGGGATCCCATCATGCACGTTGTTTCACTCACGACTGTCGTTGAACGCTTTTGCTGCACCGTATCGGAGGCAATATGGCTTCGCGACTTCTGCGAAGCCCGTAATTTCACCACCTCGTTTCATTCGGTAACTCAGCCATCCCCTAGTAAGTCTTTCTTCTAGTGCGATTCGAATCCCACCAGGCTCGCGTAGTGCTTGGCAAAACACGTTTTGACCGAGAATTTCGTCTTTCAATTTTAATTCCTGCTCACCAAGTCCATGGAGGACTCGAAGACGATACAGTTTCTCAGGGCAGTCCATCACAGGGCCGTCTTTGGACAGACTTTTGAATGCGCCAATCCTAAAGAGTATACCTAGCAGAAAGACATGAGGACTGAGAACCAGGGTGGGATCAAAGATGATTTCCGGAATTGGGAACGTATTCCTATTTCAAAATGGTAAGCAAGCTTTGACTGGGTCCGTTGGCAGAAGAACTTCGGCATACAGAGTTGCGCAGAGAAAACAGCCATTAAGTGAAAGGAGAAGGAAAGGAAGAAAAAGAAAGGGAACGTCTTACGACTCTTTCTCGCCAAGAAATGTTTTTGTGAATTCCGGCCTCAAATAAATGAAAAGTCGGGGCCGTCCACCATTTGGATCTCGAACTAAGGTCAGCTTGAGGTCCTGGAAGCGAAGTTTCAATAGTGCCCCCGGACGGCTACCGGTGATAGCGGCTAGCTGGCAGAAAAGAAGGAGTTGTATCCGGTACCAGCCACAAGGAAAGGTCATTTCTGTTGTGGATAGGATCACTCGCGCAAACTCGGCCACATCTTCGACATACATCGTCGCTTTCGGTCGACCTTTCAGAGAAAGACCTTTTTCTGTCGCAACTATCGCAAGCACCTATAGAAAGTCAGCCGCGTCAACTGATATTGATATCGATACTCAATCAGAATCTCACGTCACGGATCTTAACATGGACATCTTTGCTGAGCTCATGTCCAACCTCGGCCTTGTAGATCAGATGCCACCACTTCCAAAATGCATCGAGCGTGCTTTTGGTTTTCACTCCCCGCGGTGCGACGACGTCCATCCTTTCCCCGTCGCTGGTCACACCGCCATGAGAAGAGAGCCTTGAGGAAGCGGACCGTCTCCTCGTTATCAGAAAGCCAAGACAAACATTCCACAGGATCGCGCTTGGTGCCTTTGCAGAACCTAGAACAATCAGCGAACCAAGCAAGGTAGGGGGATCTTGAAGTGAAGTCTCACTCGTCCCAGAAATGCTGCGCCTCATCCAATCTCTCTTGGGTTTTCGGGCTGTAGCGTTTATGTCGAAGCTGGGAAACATCAAGAGACTCGGCCTCGTGGAGGTAATATTCGGGTGGAAGTTGCTCCTCTTCATCTTCCGATGCTAGGTCATCTTCGGACTCAACTTCAGACTCAGACTCGGATTCGCTGCTTGAGTCGAAGACACTGGGTGCGGTGGAGGAATCAGTGTCGGAAGCGTGGTCCGAAAAATTCTCAGAATGGCATGGGCTAATATCGCTCTCATCGCCGGACGGAATAGAACCACGAGATGCCATGGCAGGAGGCGATGGGTGCGATCGAAGAAGGTACAAGAAGGCAAGTCAGAGAACAGGGAATTGGTAGAAACCGGTTCTCTTTTTCACACCGTGGCCGTGCCGTTGAAGAGACCGACCTGAGAGTGGAAGGGTTGCTTGGTAGCAAGAAAGAATATTGTGTCGGGGTCATGGCCGTTGATATTTATAAAATCTGAAGGAAGGAGGGAACCAAGGAGGGGAGCCATCTTTCGGTTCCTCTGCTTCAGGAGATGGCTGAGGGTGGGGCGGCGGCGACGGTTGCTATAGCAGAAGGGGCCTTGTTCGGGCCAGGTACCAGGCACAGCCAACACAAAGCATGGGTGGCAGTAGAGAGAGTCGGCCGTGTGCATTGAGGCACGTGATGCCAAGCCCAGAGACGGTGAGTGGAGGGCTTAAAACGGCCTCCGAGGCGGCCATTTCTGGCCTCCCATTCACCGTCTCATACTTATGTGTAGTAAGATCCGTATCTAGGCGCCGTTTAAAGAAAAACGGCCCCCTAACCTAATAAGAGGAAGATAGAATTACTATTTTCCTACTTCCTCTAAGAAAAGAAACCCCCTATCGTCCCCGCTAGGAAATAATTATATCCGCGTAACCCGCCTAAGGAAATACCGAGGCCGAATTTATAGCTAACCTCCTAGTAGAGGTCTATATAGCCTTTAACCTTTTAGAAGTAGAAGAACGGAATATCTTCTTATATATATATTCTACTATTAACCCCTAATAGGTTAACCCCTTAGTCGAACGGGCTATATATAGAGCTTAGGCCCTTTAAGTAGAGCGATCCGAAACCGAGCGGCTTATAGCCGCCTTTAATATAGTAGTAAACCTATCCTATAGGTTAGATCTCCCTCCTAGGGGAGAACCGCCGCTACTAAACCCTACTAAGAAACCTCTCTTATCTATAGCTATAGCCTTCTAAACTATAGATAAAGACACTTATAAAAGATTCCTTAACGACTTATAGGTAATCGCTAATTATAACGGCGCTATCCTTAATAACGCCGCCTATAAGTAGACCCGCGACTATAATCGGTACTTCTTAGAGCTAGTAAAGCTTACCGGTTACGATTCCCCTAATAAGATAAAGATACTATATACCTTAAGAAAACTTATAAAGGTCGCTTAGTAACGCCTAGAATAACGCGAGCGATAATATAACCTACTTAGTACCGATAATTTCCTAATATAGACTTTATTTAAGGAATAGCTTAAATAGGAGTTCGTAGAATACCTATCTATAGAAAAACTCTATAAGCGTTACGAAACTCTTAAATAGGGAAACTAATCCGTATAAGAGTATACCGCGAACCTCTAATAGGTCGTGTCCGACCTTAATTAGGATATCCTAGACCCTATACTAATCTAGCGATTTATCACTAGTACGAAAGCTATATACTATACTAAATAGGCCGAAGAACGGGACTAGACTAAGATAATTAAAGACGTTATCTTCCGTTTCGCCTAATACGAATAGAGGTGAGCTATCGCTCGGAGATATAAAGGGTTATTAGTAAGATACTTAGACGCTATAGATATTAATACCGCTATTAACTCTATTAAATCTCGCCCTATAAGAGGTCCCCTAGCGTTTAAAGAAACTCGTAAGTGTTATAATTATAGAAAACGGGGATATCTAGCCCGCGCTTACCGGAAACTAAAGATAGAGGAGATAAAATAATAGTAAAAGGCTACCTCTAGGCGTCCCTACCGCTAGTCGAAAAACTAGTGCGGCTATATAATATAGAAGCCCTTATCGGCCGCCTTATATAGGCTCCCGAGCTACCGCTATTTAACGCGGATAATATTCTTAACCCTTATTATATTATAAACTCTTATATACTAGCCTAAACGGAGCCTTCTCTATACCCTCGATAAAAGCGGAGGAAAGAATCCCCCTATCTATCCGCTTCCCTAAACGTCTTTAATAACTCTCTAACGTTTTATCGGGAAAAGATCTATATAGGAGACGCCGATCTAATATCTATTCGTATACTCCTTAATAGCGGAGTAAGTGATATATTCGTCTCTCTACGGGTCTTTAGGAAGTTAGATAGATAGATCTAGGTACGAAAACCTAAGACCCCGTTACTAGTCACTATTGTAAACGGTAAGCGGCTAGAAATAGGTAGTTATACTATCCTCCTAGTTAAAATCGGTAGTTAGATAGGACGGATTAAGGCCTAGATTCTCCTAACCGATTACGATATAATCCTCGGCCGAGATTTCCTCTAGACCGAGAACCTATATATCGATTAGCGTATATCTATTATAACCTTAACGGATTATAATCACTATATATACGCTATCCACCCTATAAATAACTTTTGTGTGGTTATAAGAGGAAGCGTATACCTTAACTTAATATCGGCTAAATAAACACGCTAACTCCTCCGGAAATCGAAGAGCGAAGCCTACCTCTTTATAGTCCGCCTAACTAATCGCGGATACGAGAGTAAAGACCTAGGGCTACTTAAGAGCGATAACCCTAGGATTTAATAGATCCTTACGAAATATAAGGATCTCTTCCGAGCGGAACTACCGGTAGCACTTCCCCCGGAACGTAACGTAGCGTATAGGATCGATACGGGAGTATATACTCCCGTTAATATTAATACGTATAGACTCTCCGCCGAGAAGCTCGACGAATAAGCTAAATAAGTCGAAGATCTTATTAAGAAAGGCTTAATCCGCGAGTCTAATAGCGTATAGGGATTCCCGGTAGTATTCGCCTATAAACTATATAGGAAATAGCGAATGTATATTGATTATAGGGCCTTAAATAATATAACGGCTAAAAACGGATACCCCCTCCCACAAATCTAAGAGCTTTTAGATATCGTCGGAAATACACGAATCCTCTCTAAGATCGACCTAATAGCCGGATATTAGCAGATCCGTATAGGGGAGGGTTCTATCGAAAAAACCGTATTTAACACTATTTAGGGGAAATATAAATAGCTCGCTATACCGTTCGGACTATATAATACACCTACCACTGAGATTCGGAAAGGATCGTATGGTTTGTATTGAGTTGGCTTTACCAACGACTAAGTACTACGGAATACGGTAACGATAGTGTACATAAGTGCAGAAACGGATCTATATGGATCCGGCCACTAAGGTATAAGACATGTTTATATAAGGAAATAGGCTTCTAGGATCATATCCTCCCCCACCGAGTGGAAAAAGGTCCTCCGTTTCCCGAAGGTCACGTGAGTGAGCTCAAAAACTCCCCCGAGATCCTAGAAAGACACTATCAATAAGCGTGCGTACAAAATCAGATCCGTCAAAGATAGTATAGGTATATAGGGGTATAAATAAAGGAAATATCTTAGTAAGTCTCTAAGAATAGTATTAATAAAGGTCTTTAAGCCTTTATAAGACTCGGGGTCTCTAATAGGGGCCTAAAATAGGTAGCGAGGGTGTAAAATTAGCTTATTATCGGTTATTAAAGGGAGATCTAAGAGGCGTTTAGATAAAGGAGGGCGCTTCTAAGGTGTAGACTCCACCTATTAGTATCCGCGGGTTGCCTAAAGGACTCTCACTTCTAACTTTATAAATAAGAGGACCCTCCCACTTCGAGATAGTATAGTATTTCCTATATAGCTTCACTTCTACTCTCTTCCCTTCTTTACTACTCTACTTTCACCCCTTTTTATCCCCCTTTCTTATCAATTTTTATCGATTTTTAACTATATAAACGCTTTTATATCGAAGATACTTCGTCGAAGTCCTTATAAGCGCCCTAGCGAGTCCTCGGGGACTACTAGGAGTTTCACTACTACCGTACGGGATTCTATTAAGCCTATAGATACTAAGCCTAGGCGTGTATCACTTATTTTTCGTGAGTACTATAACGCGGAGTCGGGACCCTAGGACGTAGAGCTAACTAAGGCCGCGCGTATCGAGCGGTAGGCGAGAGAGTTATATATAACCCTAGGGAACACTAAGGTGACTAGGTCCGGTAAGGTCGATATTAGTGAGGTGAGCCTCGTTCTCGTGAACCTCCTAGAGGAAGGACACCGAGGCGACGACTTCCGTTAAGCTAGTTAGATAGCCGCCCGGAAGTAATTAGGCGTTTTCGATAAGTTTCCCCCTCCTCTAAGCTCTCCTAAAGCTCTCGGAGGCACGGGCGGCGATAGTAATAGTGACGGTGATAGTAATAGTGATAGTAATAGTAGCGCGGCCGGTGGTGATAGCGGTACGGCTAGCGGTGACGGTGGTATAGGAGGTAATAACGGTAGCGTAGGAGTGGGTGCGGTTATAGCCGGACCCGCGGGTGTAGGTGGAGGTGCTAGAGGTGTGGTTACTACTCCGGTTATTACTAACTATAGCGGCGATAGGAGTTAGTTATATATTCTACTTCCTATCCTAGCCGCTACTATTCGTTTATAGGCCTAAACTAACGCTAGTAAGTTTTCCCTACTCTAACTATACCCGTTTAGAGGCTAACTACTTCGTTCTAGGTAAAGGAGTGGACGCTACTAGGATACCTCTCTTTATACTTCTCTCGAAGAGTTCGTAGGACTAATTATAGTACTATATAGACCCTAAACGCACTAGAGTTAATTAGCGCGCTACTAAAGACTATATAGTGTCCTCGGTTATAAACGTGCGTATAGCCCTAGGCTAAATGATTAGCTATAAAGCCCCTCTAGATAAAGCTTACGCGTCTTATAAGAAAGGTAATGGTCCGTTTTCCTCCTACCGGATCGTTTTCCTCGCCGGGTTAGGTTTCTAGTGGTTATTATCGTATACTTACTACTAATAGTCTAGTGCGGCTAATAAATATACCCTTTATAAGTACCTTTTCGGATAGTTTTATCTTCGCTTCTTTTCTAACGTCTTCTAGGCCCGATCGGCGATCTTACTAATAATCCCGATAATAACTATAAGACTCTATTCTAGGTGTATAACCTCGTTCGCCGCTTCTAGCCTAATAGTATCTTACTTAAGGCCCCGAATATACTTATTTATACCGATAGACCTCCTCGTGCGGGTAAGAAGAAGGCTAGTAAGGAGAAGGGACGAGCTATTAGTCCTAGTAAGGTTCCTATTAATCCTATTACTACACCTCCCGTTAAAGATAAGGGTAAGGGTAAAGCTATCCCGGCTTCCGCTAGTCTAGCTAAAGCCGGTAGTGCTATTACCACTCCCTCTAAGTCTATAAAGAAACGTACGGCTAGTAACGCCCCTAGCGGTAAGGATAAGGGTAGTTAGAAGAAAAAGCGTACTAAGGATATACCTAATCCTCCTAATACTATATACGCTACGCCCCGCTCCGGTCCGGCTTTCGATAGCGTGATATACGCGACTCCTTTAGACTAGCCTAATATCTACCGGGCGGAGGATAAGCTATAGTTCTATAACGTTTACGAACGTCTCTAGGAAGTGCGTAAGCGTATCTAGTATAATTATACCGCTATATAGGATCTAGGGCTTAAGAAGGGTTAGCTAAAGGAGGGTGATATTACTAAGGCGGAAGGTGATAGGTCCGAGGACGGTAGTTCGGACTCCGGTGATATTCTAAACCGTTAAGGATAAGGTAGACGGTTCTTTACGGTTAGTTTTTAGGCTTTATACCCTCTTTTCTACTTATATTAGTTCTTATTAAAGTCTTATACCTCTATTTATACGTTTAAGCGTACGTTTCGAGGCCTTATACCTCCGTTTATATAGTAACGCGATTCGTTTTTCTTCGAGTCTAGTCCTCTATAGGCGACTCCTTCGGTATTATCACCGGAAATATAATAAATCTTCTAATACCTAGCTTCTTATAGCTATAAGCTCTTAGATTTCTCTAGACGGGGGTAGAATAATAACTATAAAGGGGTATAAGGTTCGGCTCGAGCCTTATTTAGGCTTATAATAAGCGTCCTTAGCCGATTTATACCTATCGGATTTATCTTATTTAAAATCCTTAGATTTATAGTCGTTTACTTCCGAGTCCTACTCGTTAGCACCTAGCGGGCCCTACTCTAGTGCTTTATCGATAGTTTTTTTCTATCTCTTACGCGCGGCTACTTATATCTTTATAATAATACGTTTAGCTATAACTTCCTCCCTTAGGAATTCTATATGGGCTTCTAAGCGCCTAAATTCCTACTATTCCTCTCTCGTAAATGTAGAGAGATCTATATAAGTTAGCGGAGGGGGTTCTACCTTATCGAGGATTTTACGGAGTTCCTCTAGGCGGCCGATCTTTTAGCCGGCTTATTATAGAGCCGACCGGCCGGCCGGCGATACCTATAGGCTAGGATTATCGCCGACGTTTACGTCTATTAGTCTCGCACTATTAATAAGGTTTCGGAGAATACGTCTATTTAGTTCGGCGAGGGCGTAAGTCCCTAATAGATAGGCTTATATAACCTTATATAGCCCGAACTATATACTCTCGAACTTCTATTTTACTTCATTCCTTACTAGGACCTAATCGTCGATCTTAAAGCTAGTCTTAGTAACTATAGAGTCCCGGATCTTTTATTTCCGGATAGTATAGACGAGTAAGAGCTCGTTTACTTTAGAGCGGGTATCCGTAAGTTATTAGATTTATTCGTCTCGGTTAGTTCCTTCCTAGGCGTTAGGTTATTCACCTCCGTTAGCGACGATACGGGGGTATATACTATAGACTAGGAAGTAGGGACTCTTTCTTATAATAGCGTGTTCCCGAATATAGGCGGCGAATAGCGCTTTTATAAGGTATTCGTCCTAGAGTCTCGTAGGCTTACCTATAAGGTATTTTATAAGTATACGGCTAATAAGACTATTAAAGTTCTCTACCTTACCGTTAGTGTAGAGGTAGTAGGGGGTTATCGTCCTATAACGGGCTCTTAGTAGACTTACGAAGTGTTTTACGGCTCTAGATAGGAGGTTTACGCTATTATCTAAGAGTAGTTCGTTAAATACGCTATAGTACGTATATAAATCGCGAAATAAGAATTCCGCGAGGGTTTCTTCGGTTATATTAGGGACCGCCCGGGCGACCGGCTAGCTAGTTATATAGTCGATTACTATAATAATCTATCGATTTCTATTTAGTATAGCTAGAAGTGGGCCGACGAGGTCGATACCCTATCGTTCGAATAGGCGGATACCGCTTATTACTATATATTATACTACCTCTCGTTTAAGGCCTTTATAAGAACCTTATAAGACTTAGTAGTTCGGGCAATTCCTTATAGACTCTTCTATATCGGCTCGGATCGATAGCTACTAACCCCGGGGGCGGATTATACCGTTAAGGCCCGGGAACCCGAGATAGCCGAACTTGTGATAAGCCTTCCGGAGGAGCTCGGCGCGGAATAGAGGATCTAGGTATAGGGAGATAACTCTATCTTTATATATAAAGATAAGTTATCGGTTATCTTCCGCGGGGGCTTAAGGGAATGTCTTAGTAGTTTAGAAACTAAAGCGGTCGGTATATTTCTTTATAGCTCTCCTAAGAGCTAGGTCTTCCAGTTCCGTGCTATCTTATAGGAACTAGATCGTAGCTATAAGCTATTCTTCTTCTAGGATACTATATACTATCGTTATAAGCGTAAGGTATCTATCACTAATAGGCCTTTCGAGGCTTATATTAGCTTAGGTAGTTCCTACTAAGTCTAGGCGTCGGCTAATAGCGTCCGCTATAACGTTCTCGGAGCCCTTCCGGTATCGAATAGATAGCCGATACTACTAAAATTCCGCGATCTACCGGGCGAGGCGCTTACTATATTCTCTTATAGTGTTTAGGTACTATAGGGATACGTTATCTATAATAATAATAGTCTTAAACCGGTCCCTATCGATATACCTATCCTATATACGGATAGCTTCCTTAATAGCTAGTAACTCTTTCTCGTATATAGGATAATTTAGCTCTACGCTATATAGTTTGCGGCTATCGTATACCACTAGATAGAGTTTCCTATCGTCGTCCTCTTATATAAGGACTATACCGAGGGCCTATTCGGAGGTATCCGTCTCGATAACGTATAGTCGGTCCCGATCTAGCTATTTAAGGACTAAAGCGGAGGCGAGGAGGTCTTTTACTTTCCGAAAGGCGCTCTTATAGGCCTCCGTCTAGGTGATAGGGCGGAAACGTTATTTACGAAGTGTACTATCACTTTCCTTTAGGAGCTTATAGAGTGATACGTATACCTTTAAAAAGTCGTGAATAAATCGGCGGTAATAGGTGGCTAAACCGAGAAATTAGCGGATATTATAGACGGTTTAGGGTCGCGGCTATACTTATATAGCTTTAATTTTAGCTAGGAGGGGTCGTATCGTCCCGTTTCCGACGATATAGCTATAGAATTCTAATTTATAAGTTATAAATATATATTTAGTTAGTGATATATAAAGCTACTATTTCTTTAGGAGCGTAAGGACTTCCTCGACGTATTTCTAGTGCTCCTTAAGTATAGCTAAGAAGATAAGGATATTATCGAGATATACTACTATATTACGGCTAAGAAGGGGTCGTAGCGTGTTATTTACGATAGATTAGAAGGTGGTAGGTATATTATATAGTCCGAACGGTATAGCGAGCTATTTATATTTCCCCTAAATAGTGTTAAATACGGTTTTTTCGATAGAACCCTCCCCTATACGGATCTACTAATATCCGGCTATTAGGTCGATCTTAGAGAGGATTCGTATATTTCCGACGATATCTAAAAGCTCTTAGATTCGTAGGAGGGGGTATCCGTTTTTAGCTGTTATATTATTTAAGGCCCTATAATTAATATATATTCGCTATTTCCTATATAGTTTATAGGCGAATACTACCGGGAATCCCTATACGCTATTAGACTCGCGGATTAAGCCTTTCTTAATAAGATCTTCGACTTATTTAGCTTATTCGTCGAGCTTCTCGGCGGAGAGTCTATACGTATTAATATTAACGGGAGTATATACTCCCGTATCGATCCTATACGCTACGTTACGTTCCGGGGGAAGTGCTATTAGTAGTTCCGCTCGGAAGAGATCCTTATATTTCGTAAGGATCTATTAAATCCTAGGGTCGTCGCTCTTAGGTAGCCCTAGGTCTTCACTCTCGTGTCCGCGATTAGTCGGGCGGACTATAAAGAGGTAGGCTTCGCTCTTCGATTTCCGGAGGAGTCGGCGTGTTTATTTAGCCGATATTAAGTTAAAGTGTACGCTTCCTCTTATAACTACGCGAGAGTTATTTATAGGGTGGATAGTGTATATATAGTGATTGTGATCCGTTAAGGTTATAATAGACGTGCGCTAATCGATATATAGGTTCTCGGTCTAGAGGAAATCTCGGCCGAGGATTATATCGTAATCGGTTAGGAGAATCTAGGCCTTAATCCGTCCTATCTAACTACCGATTTTAACTAGAAGGATAGTGTAACCACCTATTTCTAGCCGCTCGCCGTTTACGATAGTGACTAGTAATGGGGTCTTAGGTTTTCGTACCCGGATCTATCTATCTAACTTCCTGAGGACCTATAGAGAGACGAATATATCACTTACTCCGCTATTAAGGAGTATACGAATAGATATTAGGTCGGCGTCTCCTATATAGATCTTTCCCCGATAAAACGTTAGAGAGTTATTAAGGACGTTTAGGGAAGCGGATAGATAGGGGGATTCTTTCCTCCGCTTTTATCGAGGGTGCGGAGGAGGCTCCGTTTAGGCTAGTATATAAAAGTTTATAATATAATAAGGGTTAAGAATGTTATCCGCGTTAAATAGCGGTAGCTCGGGAGCCTATATAAGGCGGCCGACGAGGGCTTCTATATCGTATGGCCGTACTAGTTTTTCGACTAGCGGTAGGGACGCCCGGAGGTAGCCTTTTACTATTATTTTATCTCCTCTATCTTTAGTTTCCGGTAAGCGTGGGCTAGATATCCCCGTTTTCCGTAATTATAATACTTATAAGTTTCTTTAAACGCTAGGGGACCTCTCGCGGGGCGAGATTTAATAGAGTTAACGGCGGTGTTAATATCTATAGCGTCTAAGTGTCTTACTAATAACCCTTTATATCTCTAAGCGATAGCTCGCCCCTATTTATATTAGGCGAAACGGAAGATAACGTCTTTAATTATCTTAGACTAGTCCCGTTCTTCGGCCTATTTAGTATAGTATATAGCTTTCGTGCTAGTGACGAATCGCTAGATTAGTATAGGGTCCGGGATGTCCTAATTAAGATCGGACACGACCTATTAGAGGTTCGCGGTATACTCTTATATAGATTAGTTTCCCTATTTAAAAGTTTCGTAATACTCGTAGAGTTTTTCTATAGATAGGTGTTCCGCGAACTCCTATTTAAGCTATTTCTTAAATAAAGTCTACGTCGGGAAATTATCGGTGCCGAGTAGGTTATATTATCGCTCGCGTTATTCTAGGCGTTACCGAGCGACCTTTATAAGTTTTCCTAAGGTATATAGTATCTTTACTTTATTAGGGGAATCGTAACCGGTAAGCTTTACTAGCTCTAAGAAGTACTAATTATAGTCGCGGGTCTACTTACGGGCGGTGTTATTAAGGATAGCGCCGTTATAATTAGCGATTGCCCGTAAGTCGTTAAGGAATCTTTTATAAGTGTCTTTATCTATAGTTTAGAAGGCTATAGCTATAGACGAGAGAGGTTTCTTAGTAGGGTTTAGTAGCGGCGGTTCTCCCCTAGGAGGGAGATCTAACCCGCGGGACGGGTTTACTACTATATTAAGGGCGGCTGTAAGCCGCTCGGTTTCGGATCGCTCCGCTTAAAGGGCCTAAGCCCTATATATAGCCCGTTCGACTAAGGGGTTAACCTATTAGGGGTTAATAGTGGAATATATATATAAGAAGATATTCCGTTCTTCTACTTCTAAGAGGTTAAGGGCCGTATAGACCTCTACCGGGAGGTTAGCTATAAATTCGGCCTCGGTGTTTCCTTAGGCGGGTTACGCGGATATGATTGTTTCCTAGCGGGGACGATAGGGGGTTTCTTTTCTTAGAGGAAGTAGGAAAATAGTAATTCTATCTTCCTCTTATTAGGTTAGGGGGCCGTTTTTCTTTTAACGGCGCCTAGATACGGATCTTACTAGGTAGTAAGACGTCTATTTCTTTATAGATCGACGTTTTCTTCTAGCCGGACGCTTATAGATCCGAGAGTTCTCCTTAGAGTGCTATATCCCCTATATTTTATTAGGGGGAAGGGTATCGTCCGGCCGGGCGGGTTTATTATAAATCTATATTACCTTATAATTACGCGATTTTTATCAATAGACCCGCTCCGTATTTTAGAGGGGAGACCTTATCTCCGTATCTCTCCGTTTTTCCTCCGTTCTCGGTCTCTATTATACCGAGAGAGCTAGGGGGAAAGGAGAGAGGAAAAGAGGGTAAAAATGGGGGTTTTTAAGCTTTCCTACCTAGCATCCTAGGTCCGTAGGATCGTTGTCGGGATAGGATAAGAGGGTGTTAGCACCGTTCCGTCTTTAGGGGACGTCTACGGTGCCGTCTCGTGCCTCCCTAGGCTAACCGTAGAAGGTGGCTTATACCGACATACTACCAGATAAGATTCGGAAAGGATCGCATGGTTTGTATTAAGTTGGCTTTGCCAACGACTAAGTACTACGGAATACGGTAACGATAGTGTATATAAGTGCAGAAACGGATCTATATGGATCCGGCCACTAAGGCATAAGACATGTTTATATAAGGAAATGGGCTTCTGGGATCACATTAGCGCCTCCTATATAGATCTTTCCCTAGTAAAACGTTAAAGAGTTATTAAAGATATTTAGGGAAACGGATAGATAAAGGGATTCTTTCCTCCGTTTTTATTAAAGGTATAGAGGAGGCTCCGTTTAGGCTAGTATATAAGAGTTTATAATATAATAAAGGTTAAGAATATTATCTATATTAAATAGCGGTAGCTTAAGAGCCTATATAAGGCGGCTAATAAGAGCTTTTATATTATATAGCTATACTAATTTTTTAACTAATAATAGAGATATTTAGAAGTAGCTTTTTACTTTTACTTTATCTCTTCTATTTTCGGTTTCTAGTAAACACGGGCTAGATATCCCTATTTTCTATAATTATAGTATTTATAAGTTTCTTTAAACGCTAAAGGACCTTTTATAAGGCGAGATTCGATAGAGTTAATAATAGTATTAACGTCTATAATATCTAGATATCTTACTAATAACCCTTTATATCTTTAAACGATAGCTCGCCCTTATTTATATTAGATAAAGCGGAAGATAATATCTTTAATTATCTTAGGCTAGTCCTATTCTTTAGCCTATTTAGTATAGTATATAACTTTTATACTAGTAATAACCGCTAGATTAGTATAGGGTCTAGAATATCCTAATTAAGGTTAGATATAACTTACTAAAGGTTTATAGTATATTCCTATATAGATTAGTTTCCCTATTTAAGAGTTTTATAGCGCTTATAGAGCTTCTCTATAGATAGATATTCTATAAACTCTTATTTAAACTATTCTTTAAATAAAGTCTATATTAAGAAATTATTAGTACTAAATAAGTTATATTATCGCTTATATTATTCTAGATATTATTAAATAACCTTTATAAACTTTCCTAAGATATATAGTATTTTTACTTTATTAAAGGAATTATAACTAGTAAGCTTTACTAACTCTAAGAAATACTAATTATAATTATAGATCTACTTATAGGTAGTATTATTAAAGATAGCGCTATTATAATTAGCGATTACTTATAAGTTATTAAAAAACCTCTTATATATATCTTTATTTATAATTTAAAAGGCTATAGCTATAGATAAAAGAGATTTCTTAGTAAGGTTTAATAGTAGTAGCTCTCCTTTAGAAGAGAGATCTAACCTATAAGATAGGTTTATTACTATATTAAAGGCGGCTATAAGCTACTTAGTTTTAGATCGCTCTATTTAAAAGGCCTAAGCTTTATATATAGTCTATTCGACTAAAGGATTAACCTATTAGAGATTAATAATAGAATATATATATAAAAAGATATTCCGTTTTTCTACCTCTAAAAGATTAAAGGCTATCTAGATCTCTACTAAAAGGTTAGCTATAAATTCGGCCTTAGTATTTCTTTAGATAGATTATATAGATATAATTATTTCCTAGCGGAGACGATAGAGGTTTCTTTTTTAAAGGAAGTAGAAAAAAATAGTAATTCTATATTCCTCTTATTAGATTAGGAAGCTATTTTTCTTTTAATAGCGCCTAGATATAGATCTTACTAGATAGTAAGATATCTATTTCTATATAGATCGGCGTTTTCTTCTAGCCGGATATTTATAGATCTAAGAGTTTTTCTTAGAGTGATATATCCCCTATATTTTACTAGAGGAGAAAGGTATTATCTAGCTAGATAGGTTTATTATAAATCTATATTATCTTATAATTATACAATTTTTATTAATAGACCCGCTCTATATTTCGGAGGGGAGACCTTATCTTTATATCTCTCTATTTTTCCTCTATTCTCGGTCTCTATTATACTAAGAGAGCTAGGGGAAAAGAGAGAGGAAAAAGAGAGTAAAAATAGGGGTTTATAAGCTTTCCTACCTAGTATCCTAGGTCTATAGGATCGTTATCGGGATAGAATAAGAGGGTATTAGTACCGTTTCGTCTTTAGTAGACGTCTATAGTGCCGTCTCGTGCCTCCCTAGGCTAACTATAGAAGGTAGCTTATACCGATATACTACTAGATAAGATTTAGAAAGGATCGTATGGTTTATATTAAGTTAGCTTTACTAACGACTAAGTACTACGGAATACGGTAACGATAGTGTATATAAGTGTAGAAATAGATCTATATAGATCCGGCTAATAAGGCATAAGCCATGTTTATATAAGGAAATGGGCTTCTAGGATCACAGCTCCTCGTAAGTCGCGGCGTAAGAATCTCTCTTACCGATATTAACGAAAAGGCCCTAGAGGAAGCTATCGAGTCCCTCCTAAATAGCGATAAGTATATATTCACGGTTATCGATATACGTAATAGTAAATTAGTGGATAGGTAGCTAGTTAACTATCGATAGGTTAGGTAAGCTAGACGGTACTATAAATATAGCCGGGTAATTACGCCTACTACGCTAATAATTAAGATAGACGACAATTAGGATTTTATATTTACTATAAATATACGCGGTGTGTTTTTCTACCTAAGGGCTTAGCTAAAAGCTATAAAGGCCGGTAATAGTATCGTGAGTCTTATCTTAGTGTCGAATCGGAGGGATATAACGCTAAATCCCGTTTAGAATAGGTTTCTACTATAAGTGTGTTCGGATAGATAGGTGCCCCCGGTGTCTCGGCTTATTACGCTAGCAAAGTAGCTATTATTAGGTTAATATAAACGGTAGTAAAGGAGAACTAATATATTCGAGTCAACTATATTTCTCTTAGTAGGCCTAATATCTAATACACGTCTATATATTAGTTAATCAACCGTTTAGGGTCTGTCAATACGCCTCTCTCTACCGGTGAAGATCCTAAAGATATAAAGCGTGGCTTATAAAAGACGGTACAAAGGCGATAGGCGGAACCAGGGGAAATTGCAACTATTATCGCATTTCTTCTCAGTAAAGAGGCGAGCTTTGTGACTAGGGCTATGTACAATGTGGATGGAGGTTGGATGTGCTGATGTGAAGATGTGGAGGTGACGAAGATAAAGGTCGCATATCGAGGAGAATAGAGTACGTTGGTCTTGGTCTTTGGGTTACTTGTAGACTATTCAAGTTGCTTCCATTTTCGACACTCTGTTCTTCTGCTTGCTAACCATTTCATCATTTCGCAATTCCATCTCTCATCGAATCAATCATGGAAGTTCCAAGATCCTGATTCCCTGGTGGACTAGATGAAGGCGACACGGTCACTCTCAATAAGCCCACACGCTCGAAATAGGTAAAAAAAAATCCTTTAAACCAGATTTTGTAGTATCTTTTTACGAGTCTTCTTAAATGTCTTTTTAGCTGCATATACATGCCTGTTTAGAAGTAATTCGCAACACACTATATATTTAGCACGGGCGAGAATCATAATACACAATAGCTTTTCTATATATGTCACTAGAAGTGCTTATATTAATTATTCCACTGTAATAACCGACAAAATCATGTAGATAGCCAATAGGACCGAAGTACCCAATGGGTTCTGCGCTAGCACATGTACTATTCCCCGCCCTAAATGTCTTGGAATGTTTGGCAAGTTTCAATGTCAACACCAAATCCCACCCTCACTTCCCTTCATCGGAGTAGTATATAGTATACTCCATGAATCAAGTCCGGGAGAATATTAGACATGTCGCAACTGACCTCGACCCCACGCTTGAAGCCCGATGTCCGCCTCGCACAGGCGGTATCACAGTTCGAGGCCGAACTGTCCAATGAGCAAAAAGCAAGTTTCCGTGCCTGGAGAACTAAATCAATTGAGTCTCCCCCTGGTATCCAAGATGTCATGCAACTCACAGCCGAGATTGATCGTGTCTCCGAGAAGCGACGCCGGTGCTTGGGACCGCGACTTATGAACGTCCTACAAGCTACTCAGCAATTCGCAGCTTTAGGAGATATCATAGTCGGTGGATCTCAGAATCTGCTTGCGTGTGGGGTTTGGTCAGTAATGCGGATATCGCTCCAACTAGTCCTCGACTTTTCCTCCTATCTTGAGCAATTATCGAATATATTCATGACTGCTGGGCGTCTTGCCCCTCGTTACGAGAAGATGGCTTTACTTTATCCTCGGTCAAAGGATTTACAATCTTCTCTCTGTGAATATTTCATTTTGATCGTAGGTCTTTGCCATGAGATGATCACTTTTACACGCAAGTCAATTTTTGGGAAATTGAGGGCATCCGCGCTTGGTGACTCGGACCTGAAGACATACCAATCAGAGCTTGAGTCCTGGGGAAAGACCATCAAAGCCGAAGTCGGCTTCTTGGTGGCCAAGGGAATTGAGGATGAGGCCGAAAACAACTCGCGGTTCAGAACAGTCTCATCGATATTCCAGAAATCAACTGCGTATCAGCAAGCGATTCAAACGAAACAGCGCGTCCTTGATTTCTGCTCACAGTACGATTGCACAGTGTCCTGGAAGCAGGCTCGAAAATCAGGCAACACTAACCTGTTCCGGGCGAGCGCCCAATATCAAAATTGGAAAAGTATGCCTCTTTCTTCCACCCTCGTCTATACTGGGAAGTTGGGCTCCGGGAAGTCTGTGCTTCTCGCCAATATAGTGGACGATCTCCACATCCAGAATGAAACGCCGCATGTGGCATATTTCTTTTGCCGACATGATGTGTCTGAGAGTCTTAAAGCGCGGGAAATCATTGGCTCCTTAGCTCGTCAGTTGTTATACCCTATATCAGACTTCACGGCGGCCGCAGAATACTTGGACAGAACGCATCGGCGCGAACCAATAGAAAGAATAATGGGACTTCTTGCAAGTTTTCTTACTCCTCTTCGTAAGACAAAGAGGTTCTTCGTTGTTGTCGATGGGCTAGACGAGCTTGACGTGCGTGAAAGAGACATCGTGATCCAGCAGCTATCAGATCTTCAGAATGAGACATTTGCAATGCTACTTTGCATTTCTCTTCGTGAGGATCCAAGCGAGAGCCCCCTCATAACTACCTTCGCGCGACTTGCTGCGCCGGTTGTTACGCCAATTCCGAACAACGCACCCGACATCGAACATTTCATCGAGACAGAATTGGAACATCGAATCGAATCTGGACAGCTCATGATTGGCAGTCCTCTTCTGATCCTCGAAATCCAAGATGCTCTACTAAAAGGATCACAAGGGATGTTCCTTTGGGTAGCTCTCCAAATCGAATCTTTATGCGCGATGGAAAGTGATGAAGAGATGCGCCAAGCTCTTGCAGACCTACCGAAGGATCTCTCAGAGACATTCTCTCGCACTTTACGACCGAAATCCAACCATACACGTCAAAAGGAGATATTGGCCATTCTAACCGTGGCCCAAGCCCCGCTCACTCTCCAGCAACTGCGCGAGGCGCTATGTGTTGTGCCGGGTGATTTGGACTGGAATCCGGATAGACTGCTCAACAATATGCATAACACCCTGGCTTCTTGTGGCAGTCTTGTCGCTGTTGATGAGGAGGAGCTTACTATACATCTTGTTCACCACAGTGTGAAACAGTTCCTCCTCGGTGAATTCAAAGATTCGACTGAAACCCTAGTCAACGCGGATGACGCTCATCAATTGATGGCAAGCATCATTCTCACCTACCTCAACTACAGCGTGTTTGAAACTCAAGTTTCAAAAAATGTAATACCACAGCTGCAAACTGGATCTGTACCCTCTGAGGTGATTCTCTCAACACTCAAACCATCAACTGGAGTCAGGAACATGGCAATCAAACTCCTCAGATCCCGAAAAAGGGATGGCTTTGATATTGGAAAAGTCATCGCAGAGACGAAGCTCCAGAACCATTCTACAGAAGAGCAGTTCTACTTCCACAAATACGCCGTATCATTCTGGCTCTACCACGTCGTGCACGCCTTTAACCTCCCCGAAGTCATACACAAGTTATTACTCCGACTCCTGGATCGAAGGTTATCCTTGAGCCTCAACATCACTGACAAGGAAATCGACAAAGTATTATCGTGGTCCACGAAAAAGAAACAATACGCATCCTTGATCAAGATCTTGCTCGATCCGGGAAACATGACATCAACGGAACGGGACATGTCACTGGATGCGCTGCATATCGCTGCGGGCGAAGGCCACGGCGCAATGATCAAGGTCCTCTTAGAGCGCGCAAAGATGTATGACATGATGATGTTCGAGGGCTCCCACCCGCAGGGACTACATCTATCCGCTCAAAACAAAATTGAGACATCACTTGATCGTGACAAGGTCGATGTCAGCTCGAGGGATTCCCTGCGTTGGACACCCTTGCATCGAGCAGCAATGAATGGAGACACGTCGGCCGTGATCTTTCTACTTACAGTGGTCAATGCAAATCCTAGGACGCCTGATATGATGGGACTCACCCCTTTGCATCTGGCTAGTATGAATGGTCACTTTGAGGTTGTGAAGGCACTCCTTGATCACGGAAATGCGGACCCAAATGCTAGTGATAAAGAGGGACGAACTCCCGGGGATCTTGCTTTGGAAAAACTCGATGAAGAAAGCATTTCAAAATTAGATCCCCGGCTTTTCGTTTCTTCGAGAGAAATAAATGATATCGACGCCGCCGAAGACAGACCTGTTAGTCCACTTGGTTGACTCGATTGATATCAGGCGAGTGGTCAACTAGCGGACATTGTCCTAGGATACTGTGGTGTACAAATTGAAGAGAGAAGGCCTCTGATACAGGCTCCAGACGCAGTGAACATCTCCAGTAATGACGAGGTTATTTGATTTTCTCGTTGCACATATTAGTCTCTCGAACATAGGATCATGAATTATGCGGTGTCCCGGCCCAACATTGTCAATATCGAACATAACACAATGATGTAGCCAAGACCTTTTGTAAGATGCTAGAATAAAAAGGAACAGGTCTATGTCATCGATGCCTGGAAACAACCAAGTCGGGCAGACAAAAAAAGGAAAAGCCATAACGCGCCAGGACCAGCCAGGAAGAAAAGCGGTTTGAAAAAAAAAGAGTCAAGAAATGCTCCAATGAGGGGAAAACGCATCGTAGCCCTCCAACGCAAGACAACAATCGGAGTCCCATTTACATCTGTCGCAACCCCTCTGCAAGACGCCGCTTGCCGAACTCCCAGGCGTTCATTAGACCCTGTTCCGTGAGGTCGATATTCTTCATGTTGGGTGCATCTGCAGCCGGTGCGCGGCTGACACGCGAAGCGATCATAACCGGGTCCGTCTCGAGAATGATTCCGTCGTCGATGGTCTCGTCGATAGTCAAGGAGACGAGATCGTAGTTCTCGACGATAGTACGCTTGTCGGTTGCGCCCCTGATGAACGATCTTGTTAGCATTGATGAAATTCCCCGCTTCAGATAAAACAACGTACTTGAATAAGATTCCCAGGGCATCCCGTAGTGACAATACAACATTGTAGAGCAGCACCTCGTTCTCGTCGGCACTTCCAACAACGTAAATCATGACATCGCTCTCCATCTTGAAGACCACGATGCGGTTATCGTAAAGGATCACATCGCTTGAGGACTTGTTGGTCTTCTCAAGGAGACCCTTCTCGAAAGCACGCTGTTCCTTTACGGTGGGGTAAGGGTTGGCACCAGGGTAGTCAGTTGAGTTCGGTGCAGCGCCGGCGGGGGGTGTGGTGCCGAGAAGTACTTTGCGTAGATTCGGGAGCCATCGTCAGCGGACATGACAAGGACCGCATTGACGGAGAAGAGGGACAGAGAGCCGGGCATGGTGATTATTGCTGTGTTGGGGAGCAATTGGGGAAATACTGTCCTTGTGATTGTTGATGCTCAATCGCCAATCTGGCCGGAGGCGGAGACGCACTAATGTTGTTCCGCCTTCAAGCTCCATACACTATACAGGTGGACTGCAGACCACAGCGTACAGTGGGTGGGATAAATCCAAACATATTCCACTCTGACTTGAAACTAGTACTCAGTTGGCTTGCGACCACTTATTCCTAATCATTTTCCGTCTCATCGGTGCGACAGTGGGAAGTTGATATAGATGGAGATATAACCAGCCATTCGTTGGCTCTTGTCCTCAATTGAAATACTACAAGGCTGGAATAAGGTATACATCCTGAGATTGGGATATGGCATAAAATGAGTGGAAAGACATCATCGTGAAGGATACATGGGGAATAATATATATCAAGATAAACAAAAACCATGATATGAAGGAGGTATGAGACTCCTTTCGAAGCCACATCGCATGAACATCATGATCAGATCGCGTCAAGGAAAACATGAGAAATCGGGGCCCTTGAAATATAGGCGGACATTTCAAGACATGAGTTGCGTTATGTGCATCACAGGGGTATGGGTATGTTAAAAATATGGTCAAAGATCAGTTCAAGATCACATCAAATCATACTGCCCGGAGGACAAGGCCTACTGCGGCGCTGGTTCATCGGTGCTGGCGCGATTCAACCACGGGATCCAGCTCGCGCGGTTCGCCTTCTTGCGAGCCGCTTCCTCCTCCTCCTTGATTCTAGTGGTTTCGCTAACAAGGCGTAGAGGGCGCAACTTGTCCTGTTGCATCACTGCTCCAGTGTAGTTGTTCATGCCACCGCTGGATCGAGGAGGGCTGGAGGTAGCCCCGGTGGAAGCTGTATCTCCGTGAGGATCACTTGTGACACTAGGGGAGCTGCTGCGACCGGCCCGATCGGGCTGGCTGGACATGGAGGGTGCGCGGCTCATGCTAGATATATAACTTGCTGCTCCGGAGAACATACTCTGGCGGGATCCGGGGCCCATTGCAGTCGGGCTGATGGGTCCGCCCGAGTTACGTCCGCCGCGGTACATGTGACCAACCACGCTCGCGGCACTTGGGTCGACTTGTTCCGAGCGGCTGCGGCGGTGGCTGGCTCTCACAGACTGCGTACGGAAGGGAATGCTTGGTGCAGTGTTGGGGTTCTCGTTGGGGTTGTTCTGAGAGGGGTGCGGTGGAGGCAGCATGCTGGTTGGACGCGACCGAGGTTGGGTTGAAGGGCGGGAATTTGGAACACCGACAACTGACTTCGCTCGTTGTATGAAACTTTGCGACGAACCGTCGTCTTTCTCCGGGGGAGTTGGGGGAAGCTCCTTTTCACTCCCCCCGGTCTTTGTGGTAGAGGTTTCCTCATCCTCGTTCCGGTCCAGAATATGTTCAAATCCATCATGCATAAGCAGTCTACTGATAATGCGCTCTATGTAGAGTGTCAGAGCTTTGTTCTGATCTTTGAGGGCCTTCACCTCTCCGTCCGGTTGTTGTGCGGCATCGGTTTCGGGCGACTCGTCCACAGATTCAAGCTCATCTGCCAAGGACCCCCGTCCAGCTGCCGACTCCTTTGTGGGGTTGGCATCCCGCATGAACTCGCCCTTGGCAAAGTCGCCAGTAAGAGTCTTCTCGCTGAGAAGAAGTTGATAGCTTTCATTGTCTTCCATCAAGCGGGCGTTGGCGACGCGGGCCTCGAGCAAGTCTTTCTCTAGTTCTTGCTGACGGCCGCCACCGGCGTTCTCCATCTCGACGAGTTTGATCTGTGACTCGGCCAGTTCGAGGCGTAATGACTCGATGAGTTTGTCTTTCTGGAGGAGAAGTGTAGAGTTGTTGCGGGATGGACTCCGCTCGAGGTGGGAGGAGGGCGCGAATTGACCGTCCACGTCCGGGGAAGATCGATTGCGGAAGCTCGCTATACCGGTGGTCAGTATCTGAATGTAATCACCGGGGTTTGCAGGAGTATGAGTGTCTTACAAGACCGGGAGACTTGGTGGCGATCCCCTTCTGCGTTCATGCGCATGTCCTTCTGTGCTATCGAGTCCTTCAAGCGTTGAATAGTCGCCTGCATCTCTTCCTCCCGACTAGTCTGCTGTTCTTTCTCTTGAAGCATAGCATTCCGCTCAGCCTCGTGGTTTTGTTCCAGATCCCGGATCTGACGACCCTGGTCCCGAATTTCACTGTTGAGGGCCTCGATCCGACTGTCTCGCTCATGAGCCTGGTCCTCCAGCTTGGTCTGTTCACTGATCGCCTCGTCGAGGCGCATTTGCAGAACGCCGAGCTGCTTTTGATATTGTTCGGAAGCACTTTCAGCCTTTTGAAGCTGTTCCCGCAGTTCCTCAATGAGGGCGGCGTTCTGAGCCCGCGCCTCTTCTTCGGAGGGGTCGTTGGAAACTCGTGGTACGTTTGACATGCTGAGGTTGGAACGGCCAGGTTTTCTTGCAGCTGCGCGCGCGGAAACAGGAGTCGAACCTCTTAAGGAGGGGGAACGGTTGAGACCGTTGGTTGCGCTGGGCGAGCGTGCATGCCCTCGTGTGGACCCGTTGTTGGAGTGCGGATCTGCGGTTGATGATTTGCTGGAACTGCCGGGAGTTCCAGACTTTCGAGGCGTTGCTGACATGGTGAAAGGGCCCAAGTCCGACGCTGGTGAATGTATAAGAAAAGTAAAATGTATATAAACCCCGTATTATACTTCAATGGGGGAAGAGAAAAGAAGATTTCAGGGTTGCGAGTGTGATTAAGAGCGGTCAAAACTTAGTGGACACCTTGTGGAGAGCGCTTGGATGGGAAGATTGAAGGCCAGGAATGCGGATGAAAGCTGTCACAGATTGATTGCGTGCCACATGGTTGATCGAAATTGGAAATTCATCGGAAACAATGGTATGAGAGTCGGAATGAGAAAGGAATTGACAAGAGTGATGGTTGCAGACCTTAAATCAAAGTTGTTCTTGGGAATGCGGATCCCCTTACTGTATCTAAAAATACGCAACGGCTTTGGGGGCTGGAGCAATACGAGAGGACTTTCTGGAAGAGGAAAAGATAACTCACGAGGTGAAATAAGGAGATCGTATAGCTCTCTTGGGTTTACTATCAGTTCTACAACTGGGGACTGCTGACATGGCACCATGAGAGGACCAATACAAGCGCATTTAGCCCGTTTCGGAAAAGGAGACTGATGCCTCAGGCTGAAAACTCGGAATAATATACTTCCATCTCCACAATTATGTAATTAAGATCTACGGAAATCCGACCCACTCGGCCTGAGATCTTCGGAATTCTGTTGATGGGCTTTGAGATGAAATTCTCTATAATTCTCTATAAGAAGTAGTAGGATGGATATGATTCTCTATCCACCGGCAGGTACGTGCTACTCAAGTACGAACTAGGTACCATGAATAACCTCGCTAGGCGGAAACCCCCCCTGCCGCTATCCCTCCCTAGCCCCTTTCTCACACTCCTAACTATCTTACCACCACACCCAAACAAGTATCTAGGCGGTATTTCCTGTTCATATTCGCAGAAGTACTGCATAGCTACGAAAACAGTTACATGTGTGCTGATTCGCTATGAGTTCTCACTACACTGATGCTCTTGAGAAACATAACTGGGTTGGCGGAGGACTTGATGCTTACATCTACCACGTCACTCTAACCATTGTGGTAAAAACAGTCCGTTGCGACCGAACCCCTGAAGAAAAGATAGGGGAGCATCCTTTCGTTAAGGAAATCGCGTTTTTCAAACGTCTTACGGAGTGCTAGGATCGATATCAGAATATTATCAAATATTTCCTTATACTCCCTAACTATCTTTTTCTATCATATTGCACGTATAAGGCAATCACCCCTCGCTTCTACGAGCGCTAAGAGCGAGAGATAGGAACAAATCGTCTTATTAGAGTCAAAGAATACGAGGATCCTACTATCGTCGCTCGATAGATATAATAACTCACCTCTGCTCTTAAGTATGTGGAGAAATTGGGCTTTTGTTATAATAATCTCTATATAAGCAACTGTCTTCTTAATAGGGACTTTAACTTAAAACTGACTGATTTTGGTCGTGCTACCACTATTAGACAGCCACTCGAAGGTACTTTACCTCCTCGGGCCTAACCAATACTTACTAGACCATTAAAAGGCACGTACGGACTCTATTCCGCTAGAACTGAATAGTTCGCAGTTAGGACCCTTCTGTACTTTATAGTATACGGCTATAAACCCTATAACGACGTTATCCTTAGCGCCGCAGAATAGGATCGCCGATTCGAAATTTCTAGAACTTAACCGTAATAAAGTTTTTGATAGTCTTATCTCTGCTTGTTAGCACAACTTCTATCCTACAATGGCCTTAGTAGCGTACGACTTTAAGCGTAAAACAAAGGATATGACCCGGGACATAGAAAACATCTTTATTAACTCTGTAAAGGAGACAAAGACATGTGAAGCATTGGTTCGCAAAGGCTTGCTAGGCCCTGAATTGGCTCTCCGCTTTCAGCCGGCCTGGCGAAGATACCTACATGCTTCTGTGACCAGAGGCATTTCCATTTGGCAATTCATTCTACAGAGAACATTCTGGATCTCCTCTTGATGGCCAGGTGGGGCTTGTACCATTTGACAAGCTGAGGTGTTTGGACTCATAGTCTTCAAAAATGAGGATACTTTATCGTGTGGCTTTTTGATAGACACCCAGTTAGTTCCATCTTGGTTAGGCAATTTAGATCCGAAAAGGCGAAGATATTCCCCCCGCTCTTATCATTATTTCAACAGATCTCTACGCTAAGTACATACGGGAGGGGACTGGCAGCGATTATGGAGGACTAATAGTGAGGGCACTATGGAGGGTATTACCTAGGTAAAACTAACCTATGAATAAGCTCTAGGAGAGATATCTACGTACCTACATACGTAGCTATGCCATAGGAATAGGATCATCTTTGACACCACCAGCCTTATTCCGTAACAAGCACTGGTGTGTAGGTGAGGAGGTGATGTCATTCCCTGTATACGAGTTCTTTTGCTCAACTCCGTCAATTCATGAACATCAGTTTTGAAGCAAAAGCAACGTATGGAAAATGTCTGCTATGTATCAAAGTAGAAATGTCGTGTCGGACACAGAGGATGGATTTCTCTCGCACCTTCCTCCTGACACGCCAGTCTTTCACTACAATCCGCAATGCGATCTCCAAAGTCTCATGCCTCCTGTATCACCACACGACTGCTTTGTTGTTATTAAAGCGTTTCCATCAAAAGCACTCGATGAACTTGACGAACAGCTTCCCGGCCGTCTTGATTACTCCTTGTCACTTCAAACCCTCATCCTCAAAATGCCGAGCCACCCCCACGAAGAAGCTGCTTCCCGGTTCGAATTCTTGCTTATGGGTCTCGCCCGTCAAATGAAGGTCACTCGTCAAATCTTCTGTCTAGGAGCCACCCGTATCGATGGTGAGGATCGAAAAAAACAAGCGGACCGGGCATGGAGTCCAATACGGCAAGGACATCAATTTCCAACATTAGCTCTCGAAGTCGGATATTCACAGACCGCTGAAAAATTCCAAAGAGATATTGCTTGGTGGTTGCGTGCATCAAAAGGACAGATGAGAATGGGCATCACTATCGACATCAGACGAGGTTCAGGAAACATCGAAATCAAATCTTGGGTCCCTACAATGTCATTCCCACAGAACGCTAGTACCGCACCGCAAGTTACGCAGAGGATCTTGATGAAAAGAGGGGGAAATGGCCAGAAACCCACTATCCAGGGCGGAGATTTGATTATTCCATTTCAGTCTTTGTTATTAATTGAACCACGAGAAGGAGAGGGGGATTTTGTTATTGCCCAAGATATGTTGCTTTACGAATTTGCAGAGCTCATCTGGGCTGCAATTGAGGAGGGAAACGCCTAGCCCTAGAAGACATTCTACGCAGCTTCAACAACCTTATTTATGAAGGTTCGTGTATTTCAGGACACTTCGGACTTGCACATTGCTCATTCTTCTCTATGCTACGTCGAGGAGAACGTTTATCTGCTTAAAGGGGGGCTCATTCTCCAGTCCATGTGGCCTAACACGTCGTCCTTTAGCTTTAGTGTCAGAATGAATGGACATTCTTTCCCGCTCTAGCTTTTGCTGTTATAGATCATCCTCGGATGCTCCCTTGATGGACATGATGTCTCCTTCGCTACTGGCAACATATTTGGCTATTAGACTGACTTTATCACAGTACCCGGCCTTTCCCAGGCCAGCAAAGGGCAACTCTAAGTTCGAATTCCACTTAATATAATTCTTTAATTATGTAATTGTTGAGTAGTGCCCAGGTGCACTATTCTCAACTGATTTGGCTACATTTGTGTTTAGGAGTAGACCTCATAATAGTGTCCTTTTTTTTGTTTTTTTCACTATATATGATACTTTCGGGGGAAAGGAATCGGACGCAAAAGATCCTCCGTGTATCATTCCAAGTTCATCTATGTTGCAAATCTATGTAAAATTTCCCGGTCATATGAATATTTATACATGTCTATGCCTCATTCCTGCTATCCAGAAGAGGATCGCGCTCTGATAGTCCTGGCTTATTCTCCGCCAATCGCTCGCGATACAGACCAAAGTGCTGAAAGATGAAGATGAGATCAAATAGAACGCTGATGTTGCCCAGCAGGAGTTTGGCAATGTTGCCAATGGCGCCCGACCAGTCCGCCTGCAATGAGGAATCCAGCACCAGCTGCATCAGCGACACAACTGCACCGGACAGATCTAGAAGGATTGCCCCGATGGAAAACCCCGTCGTTGACTGCCGCCTATAATTCATCACTGCCTGGGGTGTGTATTTGACGGCCGTGAGGAACACCTTGATCATGCCGACCACATACACCTTAAGGAATAGTTCCGTCAGCGTATGTTGAGTCCACGACAGTGAATAATTTCGTGGAGCAGATTTCCCTCTTACCACATCAATCCATTCCCAAGATATCGACACCACAATCCACAGAGCGGTCGGAGGGACCACCCCTAGGCAGCCCCAAAAGAGCACGAGAGCTAACGTACTCACCCGCTGCTGCTTGGAATTAAAATTCCAAACCCGTGCACATAGGAAGTGGCTGCTGGTCCAGCAACAGGTCAGTGCCCCGTGAAGGGCGTAGACGAAATCGTTCCAATGGACGGTTGGTTCAGGGCTCTGCGGATGTCGCTGGGCATACTGGGCGCGCACGACTGGGGAAAATAGGAAGCACGCGTTGAAAGCGGTGTACGCAGATAGTCCGAGCACGTTGAGCAGAGCAAAGTCAATGGAGAAGCCGTCTGTTGAGCGGCGGCGGTGGTTCTGCAGGACTTGCGGATAGAATGACAGCGACCACAGGACGAAATAGCCCCAGCCCAGGATTTGAGAGATGCTTTCTGTCCAGGTGTCATTCATCGTGAAAATGTCGAGGTGGACAGAAAATTATCAATGGAAGTTAAGGATCATCCGCATTGCAGCCTTCGGAATAGACCCCGGAGTTCGGGGTAGGTATCCGGAGTTCAACCTCAAAAGAGCCTCAACGGCGATGAAATCAACATGAATTTCGTTACAGGTACCTAGATAACCTTGGAAGTACTATATCTACGGGGTCATGCCTCTCGTCCCCTGTGGAAGACCCCAAGGAAAGTCATTTATCATGGCGCTCGTGAGATGTCTTTTGTCAGGGCTATTGGAATTGAAACCGCGTATCTTAGAATATCAGAACATAGAATTACAACTAAAGTTATGTTTGGATACTTCTTCATCATGTTGGACAAGCTTGCTTTCGCAACGATTGAAGCTCTTCAACCTCATGCCGGGTCCCTCGCATACAACGCTGGGATAGATAGAATGGAAATCCTGATATAAGTCGTAGGCATTTCCTGATGCTCTAGGCAGCTGAGCAGTCCCCGTCGAATACTGTCGCATTTCCCTTCAACAACTCCAGACATGGAGGGAGTCTCTTGAGTATAAGGGAGTTCGGCAACATTTACAGCCGCATTATTAATATTGAATAAGCAACGCCCCCGATGGTGACATCCAGCTGATCAATTTTGTCACTTCTACCTAGGTAGCCCACAGTAAGCGTATGCCTGAAGCACATGTTGGCCCTCGAGGGGGGCAAGGCCGCGTGGGTAATATTGGCGTCGGAGATAGCATCGCGACGTCAACGGTCCATAGATCCACGTAGCATCAGTTCAAAGTCATCGCTCCACAATTGGGGATTGAGTGTGGGTTTGTGACCTGGAATGACCCCGAGGACTTTCGAATCTTGATTGATAATCGGGGGAAGGCCAAGTTCCTTATGCCCACCGGTAACTAGTCGACATGCAGGTGCCCACCCATAGGTTGTTTTAGTTTCTTCTTAGTTATGCCTAGCAAAGGACTTGCCGCTTATTGCTTTGTGTTGAGCTCACTTGTTTTTAGATCCCTGGGCAAGCTAGGATACGACTCGAAGTATACGTGAAAATCGAATGGTAATACTAACCTACGTACGGAGTAGACGTCCATGAAAGAAAGCCCGGTGCTCCATTTATCAGCACGATAAAAGTGGACCAAAACGGGATTAGTGGAGAAAGCTTTGGACCAATCAAAATCAGCATCTGCAACTTGGGTCGAGGCCTGAGCGCTCAGGCATTAATAGGGTTAAACCCTTTTGCCACAGAGTTGCTTGGAAATCAAGACCCGTGACCACAGCGAAACCCTCTTTTTCTTTCTCCTTCCGAACCCTCGACAACCACCGACAAATACCCAGTTCGCAGGAAGTGCCATCACCACCCTTCGAACACTCAAAATGGCCCGTCGTCCCGCGAGATGTTACCGCTACTGCAAGAACAAGGTGCGTGCCGATTTCGATTTTGCGAGCTTTTGAAGATTTGTGCGGGTTATCTTAGTGGTGGGGAGTGCATCAATACATCGTCAACGACCACCTCGCCATGACCGGAATGTCGCCTTTGCTATGAGGAGGGATGCTTGTGGCACTGTTTCTGCCTTTTTTTGGATCTTTTTTTTTTAAGATGGGCCGGTTTCGCTGACATCAGTCCTCGATATCCAGCCTTACCCCAAGTCCCGGTTCAACCGTGGTGTTCCCGACCCTAAGATTCGTATCTTCGATCTTGGTCGTAAGAAGGCTAACGTGGATGACTTCCCTACCTGCATCCACTTGGTTTCCAACGAGTACGAGCAGCTGTCCTCCGAGGCTCTCGAAGCCGCCCGTATTTGCGCCAACAAGTACGTTACTCGATCCGCTCCAACATCTCCCGCGTGATATCCATGGACACAATCTTATAATTTTCAATAGGTACCTTGTGAAGATCGCCGGTAAGGAAGGTTTCCACCTGCGCGTCCGTGTGCACCCCTTCCACGTCGTCCGTATCAACAAGATGTTGTCTTGCGCTGGTGCCGATCGTCTGCAGACCGGTATGCGTGGTGCCTTCGGTAAGCCCCAGGGTCTCGTCGCCCGTGTGAACATTGGCCAGATCATTCTGTCCGTCCGCACCCGTGACGCCCACCGTGCTACCGCTCTCGAGGCCCTCCGCCGCTCTCAGTACAAGTTCCCCGGTCGCCAAAAGATCATTGTCTCCAAGAACTGGGGCTTCACCCCCGTCCGCCGCGAGGAGTACGTCCAGCTCCGCCAGGAGGGCAAGCTCCTCCAGGACGGTGCCTACGTTCAGTTCCTCCGTGGCCACGGTCCCGTTGAGCAGAACATGAAGCGCTTCCCTACTGCCTTCGAGAACGCTGCTTAAATGTGATGGGTTGATCAGAATATGAAGTTCAGAACGAAAATACTTGAATGTTCTTATTGTCTTTGACTTGTCCCATTCATCTTGATATCAATATCGTGCAGTCGCAATGATGGAGTTCTTCCAGGGGTCTTTTCATTTGCTCGCTCATATTGCACTGTAGAGCTGTCCATCTATCTGGCAGTACCGTAAATACATAATTTCTCGTTGCAGCCCTGGACTGGGCAACACGAGCTTTTCCGACCATGCACAGATCAATGCGAGGTGCAGTCATTGGGTATCAATTATATCTACGAAATAGCGAAACTGGCAGGAGTCTAGACCCAACCCCATAACGGGGGTTTTTCCTCAATGATCAGAGCAAACAAAAAGGGCTAAAATATGGGTCACGTCACAAGGCTGCAGCACCATCCATTCGCATAACATTGTCCTTCAGGCTGCATTGCCTTTCCCCTTGAGTTTTCAGTAGTTACATGCACGTGTATTATTAAAGAAACTCGGACTAATCCGAGTGCAAAATAAAAACGGACCGACGTTAGACTTATATGTTGGGTATATATATATCATATCATACGGATATCACATATTCTACACTACATCTACCAACAACACTCGAGACTAATCAGGTTTACACTTGCTATTAGGGACTAAATTAAGGCCCACTCATTCTTTTTCAACCTATTGCTATGTCCACTCACTCAAAAAAAATAAAAGATCAGATGGACATCGAAGTATATATAACCTCCAGGGCTCTCTTATTGAGGTGGCGACCCACCACAACGTTCCTTATGCAATTCACCGGCGACTAAAAGTAAACGAATTAGCCCAAGTCTGCAAATAATTCCAATATCATGCGAGGCCAATTGGAAGGTATAGCAACAAGACTGGAATTGGCGAGGGGAATATACCTTCGAAGTCTTCCGGGCTACCAGAAGCGTCCAAACAGGCACCGAGCGTATCCTTGAACGCTGGGCTTGGGCAAGTGCACTTGTAATCAACAGAGGAGATACAGCCTGCTACTGCAGAGGCTTCATTGATACACCGAATCTGCTCAAGATAAGAAAAGGTGGTTAGTCTTCCGAGTCGAATTATACATCCAGATAGGGACAGCATACAAGGTCAGGACTGGCGTCATCCAGAGGATCAGCAATAGTCAAAGACAGGAAAGCAGCCAGAGGGAAGAAGATAGTAAGCTTCATTTTGGATTGATGTTGAACGCGGGCTTAGTAGTGGTATAGTGATAGAAGACTAGGAGTATGAAAGTGGAGGAGTTGATGAACACAGGACGCCCTTGCTTTATCAACAGTCAATCTGTTTGCCAGTACCAGGAGAGACAATGCATTCTTTATCATACGGGGTATCTCAACATCAACAGACCCGCTGTCTGGGTGATCTGTGGAATGGTATTTCGTTGGAATGTGAGTTCATCCAAGCTTTTGGAATTGTCAAGGTTACAGCCCCAGATAATGGATTGAATACTACATATATTTATTGCACAGTACATAATATAATAATAATTTGACTCAATTGGAAGTCCCAAGCAAAAATTGACTTTTGTGATATGACTTGAGCACTCTTTGTTGCCCAGGTGGCCACCGAGGGAGAGAGAGCTTTCCACTCACCACATACCTCAGTAAGACAACACTGTTGATTCGTCAAATTACCGGCCAATGTACAACAATTTGACGATTGAGTGTAGAGCTCCGATACTCCATGTGCACGCATGTTACTTTATTGGTGGGGAACCGCTTATAACCGGCATTACTACTAGCCTGGAGCCTACATCGTACTTCGAAGGTTAACTGCCTAGTAATTTCTCAGTGGATCTCTTTTTTCTCTGTTAAAGATTCCCACGGCGTAATACTCAAATGAGGGGAGGTACCTAGTGGTGCTGTACACCTTGAAGAACAACCTGGGATATCCATCCATATCAAGAAATCGCAATTTAGTCAGATACACCTGTCGGTAACACAGACCTTTCAGCGCGACATGGAGTGGAAATCTATATGGCTGCCATTGAAGGTAGCACCTGGACCGTTATCGTTATCAGATGTCCATCATTGGGGTGTCGAGATGACACCCTCAATCTCTTCAATAGTTGCAGATCGCTCCATGCATTCCAGAAAACTCCCAAAAGAACTTTCTTGTAAAATGGAAAACCTTCAAGTTAGAGATCGCGAAGTGGACACCGTCAAGGCAGGTGATACCTAATAGAGAACATGTCCACCGATATGTATACATACAACATAGATATATACGGGGAGGAAAAGTCGCTCAGGGTATGAGGTGATGATAGGAGAGTTTGTGGTATAACTGTGCCGGCCTATATATATATGTATCTCTCTAGGAAGTTTTGCAAGTATACCTCCTTGCAAACCAAAGAAATCTATATAGGCAGTAGTTCCAAGGTGATAGAGAGCTGAAGTATATAAATAACACGCGATGGCCGCTATTTCCCGCTATTCCGGATTAGGACCCTGGGTGGGAATACCTTTTATTGGTTGCTGTATGCACCGCTCTTCGTTCCGCCTTGGTCAAACCTGAAAAGATGACCAACGTTATATCTCTTCCAGGGTTTTCCTATTGTACACCTCTTTCCTTCAATCCTATACACTGTGAAATTCCAGTTCAACAGATATAGGCACAAGTCACATATTTATGCAGCGTTCAGGATTTACATACTAAAGGTGAGTGGGGGTAGATGATTGGTTTTCTGCCAGGCAGTATTAACTCGCATGGTAGATTTCCTCGTACAGCTAGTTCCAGCCCCGCATACGTCACCCTTAAAAATTCCATTCTCTTCACAAACACCGCTATGAAGCAAAGATTCTCTTCTTTGGACGTCAAGGTATCTTCAAATCTACCGCAAAGAAGATGTCACGCTAACATCCCCAGGTCATCACGCAGGAATTGGCATCGGAGTGTGTCAACCTCCGAGTGTCCAACATCTACGACCTGTCCTCGGTACGCTCAATTCTTTTCTATGCCATCAAGGTTACCGAGCTGATTTAGTACTGTTATTAGCGTATATTCCTTTTCAAGCTCGCCAAGCCAGACCACCGACGTCAACTCATTATTGACTCCGGCTTTCGCACTCATGTCACCCAATATTCGCGAACCGCGGCAACAACACCTTCACCCTTTGTGACCCGTCTTCGAAAGTACCTCAAGTCTCGTCGGATTACAGGAATCTCCCAAATTGGAACCGATCGCATCATCGACTTCTCTTTCAGCGACGGTGCATACCATATCTTCCTCGAATTCTTTGCCGGTGGCAACATTATCTTGACGGACCGCGAATACAATATTCTTGCCGTCTTCCGCCAAGTCGCCGCTGGTGTGGGCCAGGAAGAGATCAAGGTCGGACTTAAGTACACTGTGTCTAATAAACAGAACTATGATGGGGTTCCGGACATCACAGCGGATCGAGTTCTGCAGACACTGGAAAAGGCACAGGCGCTTTTCGCCCAAGAGGGAAATGCACCCAAAAAGTCCAAGAAAAAGGGAACGGATGTTTTGCGCAAGGCACTGTCGCAAGGCTTTCCTGAATACCCTCCCTTGCTTCTAGATCACGTCTTTGCGATCAAGGAATTTGATACTACAACTCCACTGGATCAAGTATTGGGGAGCCAAGATAAGTTGCAGGCCGTGAAAGAAGTGCTGGAAGAATCGAGGCGAATTTCCAACACCTTTGATTCTGGCGACAGCCATCCAGGCTACATCGTTGCGAAAGAAGACACGCGACCCGTCCCAGAAGGAGAGACTGCGTCAAAGGCCCCGGCTCTGCTGTACGAAGACTTCCACCCTTTCAAACCTCGACAGTTTGAAAACAAACCAGGAACAAAGATCCTGGAGTTCGAACGCTTCAATGCCACGGTCGACGAGTATTTCTCGTCTCTTGAATCTCAGCGCCTCGAGTCGCGATTGACGGAGCGTGAGGAAGCGGCCAAGAAGAAGCTCGAATCCGTGCGGTCAGAGCACAAAAAGCGGATTGATGAGCTCAAAAATGTGCAGGAAATTCACATCCGCAAAGCGGATGCTATCCAGGACAACGTTTACCGAGTCCAGGAGGCAATGGATGCTGTCAACGGATTAGTGGCCCAGGGAATGGACTGGGGTGAAATCGCGCGCCTGATTGAGATGGAACAGGGTCGCGGCAATCCGGTGGCGCATACCATCAAGCTGCCCCTCAAACTGTACGAAAACACGGTCACCCTAGTTCTTGGGGAAGCCGGCGACGACGAGGATGAAGACGAGGAGTTTTCCAGCAGCGATGAATCAGACTCTGACTCGGAGAACGAGGCAGAACAAGAGACAGCCCGTGCGGAACGAGAGTCTAAGCTATTGACCATAGACATTGACCTTGGCCTGAGCCCATGGGCGAACGCATCGCAATACTATGACCAGAAGAAGCAAGCCTCGGAGAAGGAACAAAGGACAACCCAGTCGTCTGCGAAGGCATTGAAAAGTCACGAGAAGAAGGTGACAACCGACCTCAAGCGAGGCTTGAAGAAAGAGAAGCAAGTGCTTCGACAGGCTCGGACGCCATTCTGGTTCGAGAAATTTATCTTTTTCATTTCTTCAGAGGGATATTTGGTCATAGGGTATGTGGGTCCATTCAAAACTGGGTTGTGATATCTACTAACATTATTAGTGCACGGGATGCTATGCAAAGCGAATTGCTCTACCGACGTTATCTGTCTAAGGGCGATATCTTTGTGCACGCTGACCTCGAAGGTGCAACGCCGATCGTGGTGAAGAACCGAGCCGGTAGTGCAGATGCACCAATCTCCCCAAGCACGCTATCCCAAGCCGGAAACCTTTGCGTTGCGACTTCAAGTGCTTGGGACTCTAAGGCTGTCATGTCTGCTTGGTGGGCGCATGCTCATCAGGTATCGAAAATCGCAGAGAATGGTAGCGGAATCATGCCCACAGGTGTTTTCCAGATCAAGGGAGAGAAGAACTTCTTGGCCCCATCGCAACTGGTGCTTGGATTTGGTATTATGTTCCAAATCAGCCAGGAAAGCGTTCGGAACCATAAACAGCGATTTGACACATCTGACGTTCTGCAAGCCTCTATAACTGCTACAGATGAGACTGACGTTTCTGAGCCGAAGGACGCCGTAGAGCCACAGACGCCAGAGCAGACAGAGACCGCCGAACAGGCCTCCGAGCAGGCCCCTGGAGGGATTACCGAAGAGGCCGCCGATGAGGCAGAGAAGGAAGATGCCGGATCTGAAGAGGAGGATGAAGATGAGAAAGTCACCACCAGAAACCCTCTCCAGCGAGGCAACTCGGAGCCCCTGACTTCTCAGCCAAGTCAAGAATCGGAGCCTGAGTCTGAGCCGGAAGAAGAGCCGAAGGAAGAGCCGGAGCAAGAACTTGCAGAAGATCAGCCGGAGGGCGAAGAAACCACAGCGACAGCGGGAACAGCATATCAAAATTCTGTACCCGAGCAAAATGAAGAACCGAACTTGAACGCTCGAGAGCGACGTACCTTGCGACAGGGCAAGCCTCTTGACCGTCCCGCTGAAGAAAAACCAGCTGCACCACGTATCGCTCCCACTCGCGGCAAGCGGGCGAAAGACAAGCGCGCAGCTGCCAAGTATGCTCATCAAGACGAAGATGAGCGGGAACTTGCTCTTCGTTTGGTGGGTGCGAACAAAGGCAAAGCCGCTAAGGCGGCCAAGGCAGCTGAAGCCAAGGAACAGCGTGAGCGAGAGGCTGAGGCGCAAAGGCAACGACGTCGGGCCCAGCATGAGCGTGCCGCCGAGGCCGAGCGAAAACACCAGGCTCAATTCACAGAAAATGGAACGGACGACTACAACGAGGAGACGGCTGCCGCAGAAGCTGCAGATCTCACTTGGATTCCAGCCCTAGTGGGCACACCGACCCCGGATGACGAAATTATTGCTGCTATTCCAGTATGCGCCCCATGGGCTGCCCTTGGACGCTACAAATACAAAGTTAAGCTGCAGCCGGGCTCGGTGAAGAAGGGCAAGGCCGTCAAGGAGATCATTGGTCGGTGGGTGTCCGAGACCACCACCGGGAAGGTCAAGAAGGAGCACGCCGAAGATGTCGGGATCTCTCGTGCTGATGCTGAACGCCTCCGGGAACGGGAGGGAGAGCTCATCAAAGGTTGGAAGGACACAGAGATTATCAACACTATGGTTGTGGGCAAGGTGCGCATCATGACTGCAGGAGTTGGAAGCGGAGGAGGTGGTGATAAGGGTAAGGGCAAAGGTGGAAAAGGTGGCGGTGGAGGTGGAGGTGGCAAAGGAGGTGGTAAGGGCAAGAAGAAATGATTGAGTCTTGTGTATAAATTAGAGAGCACATAGATTAGAGCTTTGGATTCAATCCAACGAGGTTATACAAGATGCCCAGGTGGTACCATTGGTGTCAAGCCGATGTATACCGTACCGATCAAGCACAACCCCGCTTCGACTACCTAGTTTATCTACACTTATTTCAACCTCATACAATCATGAATAACCCCTATTCTTCCAAATCTATTGCCAATAAATAATATCGTTGTAGGTGTTGATGCGCTGAGTCATCCGACGTCATGACCCGAACCGATTTTCTCGCGATCTTCAATGTAGGGTCTCTTATCGCTTCAGACGGTATTGCACAGAATGATAGTCAATGTACGCTAGAGACGACTTCTGATTCTACCGCTGAAGAGCAAAAGAAGAATTTGCCCCGCGCAATCAGAACCCGGCCCCTCGGGCATCATTTCACCCCTCATCTGATAGCGTGTGCGCCCGAATGGTGCGTCATTGAGTCTTCTCAAACATCACGTTGTTTTTCACTCGCGCTTTCGCCGGCCACTGTCAGCGCAGTTGTGCCAGACTCTTGAACACAATGTCTACGAAAACGCGAGTTGTCCCCGTTCAACGGCTCAGCCAAGGGCCCGGCGATTTATCTCTGGCGGAATGGTGGGAGAAGGAGCGCAAGCAAAAAACGCCCGAGTCGCAAGCCATCGAAGAAGCTGTCAAACTCCTCCGGTCCAGTGACATCCCGGTTGCCTTTCCTACCGAGACAGTATATGGTCTAGGAGCCGATGCCACGCGCAGCTCTTCTGTCCAGGGGATCTACCGCGCCAAACAGCGGCCCTCGGACAACCCGTTAATCGTTCATGTCGACTCACTCGACATGCTTGAGCGTCTCCTAAATCCCACCCCTCAAGGCAGCCCTAGCTCAACCAAGACGCCGCCAATTGCCCTCCCCTCGATCTACAAGCCTCTGATCGATAGATTCTGGCCCGGCCCACTGACAATCATTCTACCTAACCCATCCGGATCCATACTGGCGCCAGAAGTCACCTCTAGCCTGACCACCTTCGGTGTCCGCATGCCCTCTTCACCACTGGCACGCCTACTCATCCACGCAGCCGACCGTCCCCTCGCCGCGCCATCTGCAAATGCATCCACCAAACCATCCCCAACAACCGCGCAGCACGTATACCACGATCTCAAAGACCGCATCGACATGATTCTGGACGGCGGCGCATCTGGCGTTGGCGTCGAAAGCACCGTGGTCGACGGGCTATGTGACCCACCAGTGGTTCTTCGCCCCGGTGGCATCGGCATCGACGAAATACGGAAATGCGAAGGGTGGGAAAACGTAACAGTCGGCTACAAGGATGGCACGCTAGACGTGAAAGAGGTTCCGCGCGCACCGGGTATGAAGTACCGCCACTATTCACCGAAAGCACGGGTTGTTCTCTTCGAGCCGACATCCAACCCGGCCGGAGTGATGAAACATGTCCTAAAGGACTTGAAAGATACAGCCATTGGCGCACACAAAATTGGTGTTATTCGCACGCGGAACTGGGAGCTCGGCTTGGGGCTCGCTTCGAAAGATGACATCGCCAGGACCATGAACCCCGTGCCTTCTCCCATTGGGGACGTTGTCGGTTTCCCGGTTCCCGTGCTACAGGACGGAAACTCAAGTAGCTGCACGAAGGTCGCATATGATTACCATCTTGGTTCAGATGCAGTTTCCATCGCGCATGGTCTCTTTGCCGCCCTACGCGGGCTGGATGAGCTTGATGTGGATGTTATCTACGTGGAAGGTGTGTCGGATCGCGAGGGTGACCTGGCTGCAGCTGTCATGAACCGGCTACGAAAGGCTGCAGGTGCCGAACTGCGAGTTTAGTCCTGAGGTTGGGCTACGATTACGTATATTTTTTTTTATTCGAAGACTTGGGTGTTTTTCGGGGTTTAGATAGAGGGTTGAAAAGTGTGAATATTATATTCAAGTATATTTGAGCATACAATATTAAGTATAATCAATGTCTTCTATGCACGGAGTGTCAAAAGGAGCTGTGATTGGTCTCTTGGACTTACTCGTTTGGTGAATCCTGTTGATCTCTTTACAACATAGTCGATGTGGACTTCGGAGACCTCCGGGGCAAAGGCTTATCGATCGACCTAATGTTGGGATTGAAAGTCCGCGGGTGAGACAAGACAGCTGTGGCACGAAAATGAAGGGCCGTGATAACCTGAGATACCAGCGGGGGAAAAAGGAAACTCGTCCGGCACTTATATCTCCACATTAATGTAGAAAATCCTCACCCCCGAACAGACTTACTCACTGCAACCCACAATGTGTCAGTCTCCTTTGCACGAGTTCCTGGAGGGCCTCCCTAAATGTGAACACCACGTCCATCTCGAGGGCACCCTTGAGCCAGAACTCATCTTCGATCTCGCGACGCGCAATGGTATCACCTTGCCGACCGACCCAGTATATGCCTCGGTCGAGACACTCAAGCAACGCTATGAGCATTTCAGTAACCTGGACGACTTCTTACACTTCTACTTCGAAGGCATGGCCGTCCTTCGCAAGGAACAGGACTTTGCCGACCTAGCCTGGGCATATTTCCAAAAGGCGCACGCAGACGGCGTCCACCACGCCGAAGTCTTCTTCGACCCGCAAGTACACGAAAGCCGCGGTGTACCATATGACACCATCGTGACAGGATTCTCGAATGGGTGCAAGCGTGCTGAGACCGAGCTCGGCCTAAGCACACGGCTAATCCTGTGCTTCGTGCGGCATCTCCCCGTCTCATCGGCCAAGGAAGTCTACGACGAGATTGTGGCTCACAATCACTTCGAGTCTGGTGTTGTGCACGGACTCGGCTGGTCTTCTTCAGAAGTCGGCCCGCCGAAAGACATGTTCCGCGAGATCTATGCGTCAGCCGCGCAGAAGAATATCCCGCTCACCGCGCATGCCGGCGAAGAAGGTGATCCGACTTATATCAGCACTGCGCTTGAGCTTGGTGCCCAGCGTATTGATCACGGTATTCGGCTAGTTGAAGACGAGGAGTTGATGCGGCGTGTGGCGCGTGAGAGTATCCTGCTTACCGTCTGCCCGTTGTCGAATGTGCGGTTGCGCTGTGTCACCTCTGTGAGGGAGCTGCCTATTCGGCGGTTCTTGGAGGCCGGGGTCAAGTTCTCGATCAACAGTGATGATCCTGCTTATTTTGGGGGTTATATTCTTGACAACTACTGCGCTGTGCAGGAGGCTTTCAACCTGAACGTGCTGGAGTGGAGGATCATTGCGGAGAATAGTGTCCAGGAGAGCTGGATCGAGGATTCTCGCAAGGCGGAGATGCTGGCAAGTATTGAGGAGCATGTCAGCAAGTATACACACATGCACACTATTATTGTATAAGTTCTGGTTTGTTGGTGTTCAAAGTTGGGGCTGTGGTGGGCGTGAGCGATGCATCTGATACCCTGTGTTTCAACACCCTTGTATACTATTTTTCAACTGAAGTATATACCAGGCGAATGGTAAGTTATATATTCATTCGCGTTCACTTTTCAATCGAAGTACCTTGGAAGATACTTGGAGCTGCTTTGGGAATAGTTGATGCCTTGTAAACAAGGCGGCATTTGTTTAGTTAACGTAATCGGAAAGCGAGTGGCCACTGTAAGCGAGTGGCCACCCTCCCCCTATGTATAGTTTTTAAATGCATTTATCTCAACCAAAACGCCATTAAATTAAATAAACTAAAATCATCATCTATCTGGGCATGTCTCTCTTCTATGGCCTGGCTTTCTACATATCCTATATGCTCGTCCGGCCTGGGGAGGCGGTTTTAAACCTTCCGAAACCTGCTCACGATAGTTGTTGATACGCGCAACTTGGGCCTCAAATGGCTCTGAACGTAGCTCACGAACCTCCTGAACTGAGAGATCCCCTTCGTGGACTATCGTCCTTATAGATCGAGTTCGCTTTTGCTTTTTCTTCTCGTTTTCAGCGCGTAAATCGCTCACTTCTTTCTCTAGTAATGCGGCGGATTGCATTGTGATCTGGCAGGCTTTTAAAACCTGGTTAATAGCGGAATTAAGCGGGCTCGGGGGGCTTCTTGATCTTATACGAAGTAATGCTTTGATAGAGGAAGCTTGCTTTTCTAATTGCATATAGTTTGAAGGCGTTTTTAGATCCCAATCACTACCCCGGCTGGGAGGGGGGGTAGGGGTAGTAAGCCGGATATTAAGCTTCGAAATCACTCTCTCCGGTGTAAAAGGTATTAAACTAGCAGATCGAAAGCTGTTTTTAATAGTCTCTGATTTAAAAGCTTCAATTCGTGCGAGAGGATATGCTTCGAGGAAATTAAGTTTATCGATATAATTGATTCCGTTCCGTATTTTTATTTTAACCATCCGGCCGTACGAGCGTTTTAGCACCGTAAAATAGCCGATATCGAGAGGCTGTAAAAGATAAGAGGAGTGCGGAGGTATATAGATTGGTATGATTTTATTTTCTTTATAGATTTTATCGAATCTCGGGGTTAAATGACTTCCGTGGCCGTTAAGTATTAAAAGCCGATACCCCCCTTTGTACGTGAAGAAGTGGTAGGAATAAAGAGCTTTTTAAGCTAGCGAAGTCCAATTTTATCAGAGGTCTATCTATTAGGACTAACCTCAAATCGCCAGTCCTCCGGGAGGCCGTCGAACTAAGATTCAATAAAGACTTTGCCTTTAAAAATCACACACGGGGGGAGGGCCTAGCTAGTAGTATTCGTACACTCGATAATAGTCACCTATTCTCGATTTCTAGGCTATAAAAGTGCTCGCCGACCGTAGTATTCACTCCTCGTTATTACCTTTGCCGTAGCGGTTAACCCTATCGCGAAACCAGTCTCGTTAAAGTTATAAACGTTATCGGGGTCAATCCTAAATTGAAGGATCGTTTTTTGAATAAGATTAAACCACTCTGTGATAATCTTCGGGTCTTCGCACTTCGCACGTTCGTAATTATAGCGTCTCGAGAACCGGGAGGAAAGGAGAGGGTGCCGGTTTACAAAATTATAAACCTATTTATCGCTAACCGAAAGAACCGGGGTGGTTCCACGCTTTTCGAGGAGAAGATTCGCCATTTCTCGTATAGTAGAGGGCCGGGGTGCTGATCCGCGAGCATCCATAGATAGAATCCATTTTTCAAGAGATTCCTCCTCAATTTGTGTCAATTTATGTGAGTTGGCGCGAGAAATCGCGCGGTGTTATACACCACTAAGCCGGTGGCGGAGAGTTGTACGCGGGACTTTGTAAGTGCGAGCAGCGAGAGCAACAGATGTAATATCTCCATTTTAAAAGCCTGGATAGCTAATAAGATCCTACCCTCTTGCTCTGTTGAATTTGCAGAGGATTGGGAGCGAATTGGTGGCATAGTGGGTAGTTGAATTAACTAAGTGCTAGTTCATAGACGCGTTTTTGGAGGTGGTGGCCACTCGCTTACAGTGGCCACTCGCTTTCCGATTACGTTAACTAACTACCATGACTCCTCATTTAGGTACCTACCTCCTCACTTGGGTACTTGTTGTCTGACAGTCAACACTGCTGCACGACACAGTATTTCATGCCCCGAAACATCCTTTGTGGTACCTGGAGCCTCACAAGGTCTACTTTCCGGCCACAACTACGCTCCCAGACACTTTATACCCTGCGTCGTTCATTGTGCTTCGCAACCAACCCAAGAATATATCCGCAGCAAAGCGCAGGACTACTTAGCCTTTCCCAACGAAGCCACAGACAGAGCTATACCTATTCAAAGCACCAAATGTCCACCTCCACTCCAGACCGCTACAAGCTCGTCTTCTTCGTCCCGACCGCCAACGTGGAGGCCTGTAAAGAAGCTATCTTCGCCACGGGCGCAGGGTCATTCCCAGGTGGAAAGTATACCAAATGCTGTTTCCAGACTGTTGGCACAGGCCAGTTTCTGCCCAACGAGGGGGCAGACCCGGCGGTCGGAGCTGTCGGTGCTTTGGAACGGTGCGAGGAGGTCAGGGTTGAGGTCATGTGTCTTGGCAGGGGCATTATGCTGAATGCAGTCGACGCTTTGGTCTCGGCGCATCCATACGAGGAGGTCGCTTATGAGGTTTATAAGATGGAGAATGTTTAGTCAATTGACTGCAGATGTGGTTGATGAGTACGGCGCAATGATGTGATGCAATCGGGTCGGTATTCATCCATCTAGTTCTGCAATTGTCAAGTCACCGGTATACATCCATCAATATCAAATAATATCAAGTTCGTAAAACAATTCGAGAGTATCATTTCTCGTAAGCTGAGCGTTATGTTGATTGCATTGAAGGGCAACTGTATGGACAAGGGATTGGTAAGGCGGTAGTAATCCCTGGATGCTGATTTGCCCAGGGCCCGCCCGGAGTAAAACGCCTCGTCAACTTGACTTCTCCTCCAACCTCCAACCTCATCTCCCCCCAATTGACCCTCACTCATCGCCCGCGATGGCCTCTAAACTCTTCTCAGTCCCGCGGGTCGGCCGCCAGTTGGTCCACCAGCTCCCAAAACCCCAATACAGAGCCTTCTCCGCCGGTTCGCAACGGTTCAGCGACCTCCTTTCAGTGGTGCGTATTCCTTTCGACCCCTCCCGTGCTTCAGACGCCGATTGCGTCCTGGGATTGGCACAATCAAAGACTCATATACTGACTGCGATTGCCTCCAATAGCACCGCAACAAGGTCAACAACAACCCGAGCCTCCCGTTCAAGTTTTCCGAGCAGAACCTCAAACTCGCCGACGAGATCCTCAAGCGCTATCCTCCCCAGTACAAGAAGGCTGCTGTCATGCCCCTGCTTGACCTCGGTCAGCGCCAGCACGGCTTCACCAGCATCAGTGTCATGAACGAAGTCGCTCGCATGCTCGAGATGCCCCCAATGCGTGTTTACGAGGTCGCGACCTTCTACACCATGTACAACCGCGACCCGGTTGGCAAGTACTTTGTGCAGATCTGCACTACCGTAAGCACCTGAAACCAACACCGTTTCCTACTCTTCCTAATTCGCATTCTACAGACCCCCTGCCAGCTCGGCGGCTGCGGTAGTACCGCCATTGTCAAGGCCATTACCGAACACCTCGGAATCACCCCCGGCCACACCACCGAAGATGGCCTCTTCACATTCACCGAGGTCGAATGCCTGGGTGCTTGTGTTAACGCCCCCATGGTCCAGATTAACGATGACTACTACGAGGATTTGACCCCGGAGTCCATCAAGACCATCTTGACAGCCCTTAAGGACTCCGCCACCGCTACCGGTGCCGGCGCCAAGATTCCCGCCCCCGGCCCGCTGAGCGGGCGCGATACCTGCGAGAACAGCGCCGGCCTGACCAACCTGACTGACGTGCCAGAGTGGAACCCGGAGACGATGATGCGCAAGGACAATGCATTGGACGCCGCGCCCCAGCAATAGAAAAGCACAAAAAAGAGAAATGATTAAAAAGAGCTCTTCATTGCGGTGGGTCAATTCCGGATGGGGAGGATATTATAATGGTTGTGTTTTTATTTCGAATGGACGAGCAAAAGCCGCCTGGGGGGCACTGCGGTCAACCCAGGGAATGATTAGAGGCCACTGCGCCCTTCACCCTGGGGTGCTATGAATCATAACCACTTTTGAGGCGTCCTTTTTTTTCTGTCTACAACATACCATGTACAGTACGTTTGTTCCTGGTTCTTATTTGTGTGATCGGAGCCCGGATACAGATCTGGCCCAGTCGCTGTGGGATATCGGCAGGACCAATCGCAGATTTTTTTTCCATTCCATTTCCTCCTTTTCTTATGGCTGTTGGGCTTGCAGATAGGTGAGTACATTGTACAGGATATTGCACATATCTCGTTGTCAAGGGGTAACGGGGTGCATTGCAATATCACTTGAGATATCCACTTCGACATTATCCGCTGGCTGAGTTAGGGCTATGTACATCCTGACTTGTATAGCGTGTCTTTTCGAAGTGCCCAACCGGGGATGTCCATGTTCATCGACCCGTCTAGCTAGTCTATGCACCCATGTTACAACAGGTGATCCGGTCCATAAAGTACTTCCTCGGTAGACAGGCGACAAGTGTTGGACGCGGGATTGTATCCTCATGCCTTTGACTTAGGCGGCACGTAGCCATAGTCGATAACTAGTTGACTAACTGTTAGCTTGCATGACTTTTCCCGGAAAATTTGAACCCTTCTTCTCTTCTCTCACGCTCTCGTAGATTGTACGCTTAGCAATGGGGATGGTAAAGGACCATGAGATGTGGTGAGCAAAGATCCTAAGATGTGGACAAGGACCTCGAGGCCGTCAGTGTGTCTAGATATGTCGAACTCTTGATGTTGAAGCTATAGGAGAAAACATCGGAAGTATTTTATCTACATTCAACAAAGAGAGCGAGGAGGAAGAGGAGTAGAGCTAGAACACTTCAAGTTTGTAGAACGGAAAATATGTATTGCACCTGTTTACAACATTCACCCGTGTCGACCTTGTCGACCGGCGAATTTTAATATGAAGAAAAAAGGGCACCGTGACAGTCACGGCAACCGGCGAGTAAAAAATCGAACCGCACAAATGGCACCTGTGGCAGCCTTAGACCGATGGGGGCTACTCTGGCAGCTCTTCTCCTTCGTATGCAACGTCGTCTGGCAATACCGATTCCTCTGGAACCAAACCTGGGACACCTTGACGCTCAACGAGTTTGCTGGATTGAGCCTTCTGGAAGATGTTGACATCGTATGTATTCTTCACCAGCAAATGATAGACATGGACCTCCCGTTCCTGTCCGAATCGCCGCGCACGTCCGATTGCCTGGGTCATACCTGAATCATAGTCATGGTGAGAGGTGGTGAAATATGGTGACAAGAAGATGACGTGATTTGCGCATTGGAGGTTCCTTTATATCAGACCAGATTAGTATTGTTTCAGACAAAGAGTAACAGCTAACAACAGAGAGAAATAACTTACAGTCCAGCTGCCATGGAGGTTCCGAGATTCAAGATCAGAGCCTTCGGTCTGGAAGGTGGTTGGGTGGTGCCCTTCTTTGGTTTGGGCGAGTCCTTGAACTCATCGATTCCCTTCAAGTTGGTCTGTGTGACCATGCGGTGGTCGATATTCGCTGCTTTGAGGGCATTCGATGCCACGGGCAATAGGTGGTTGATTTGCACGAAGATAATGACAAGCTCGTCCTCTGGGATATTGCGGATGATCTCAACAAGCTTGTCGAGCTTGGTGCTCTGGATTGCTTGGTTTTCACTGACGAGGATTTCACCGGGAACGATCTTGGATTGGACAATATGGCCACTGCATCCAATTATGGAGCAAGGCTTGTGTGTCTGTGTGATCGCAGCTGCAATACAACTTTTGCAGAGGGCGTGGCCGCAGGTTTTGAGAACGGTGACATCTTCTTTTTCTTGCAATTCACTCTCACACCCTTGACATGGTGGAATTCCAAGGGTTTGGATCTCCACCAGGTGTTCGTAGAATCGGTATTCCCGGTCAATCTCGAGGACCTGCTTCAAGAGAGAAGTGACATCAGCAGACAAGGCTTTTTCCACAGCCGTCCAAATCGAACTTGAAGACGTATCATTGGCTCCTCCATGTTCGGTGGTTCTGGGAGGACGTCTTCCAGTGGCTGTGTTGCCGGTCTTCGGGTTCTGGATCTTTTGGAATCGCTGCTGGACCAAATCTTCAATTGGTCGATGTTGTTCGGTGAGTTTCCACTCGCTGTATGAGCGGATGGTGCCCTCTAAGAGGTCGTTGAATCTTTTGTTGAGTTCCGCGTCCCCGAAATCAACCTTGGAGACACCATTCAGGGCGTTCTGCCAGTTGTTGGGATCGGTATTGTCCATTTCGCGATACCAAACAGTCGCTGCCTGTCGAGTGATCGAGTCCACTTTAGTCCAAATCTCAGCGGATTTCTTTTTGTCGTTCCGCGAGCCTTTTCGGCACTTCTCGAGATTCCATGGAGGCTGTCCTATTTGACTTGTGACGCAGGACATGATGAGAGCCTCTTGAGGGAACTGGCTCTTGGACAAAATGGTGTTCAGGGGACCAGGAATTCGTCTCTTGTTTTCTTTGACGGCTCGGAACAGCGTATCGTACGCTGTCTTTTCAGCGGCCGACTGTTCGGTGATGACAAGGTTGGTTGTCAAGGGGATTTGTATGATGCGTGCAATGTTCCTACGCACAAACTGGTCCAGGAACCTTTGAGCATGTTCTCGACGGTTTTGATACCAGGCGTTGCTGTGGGGTGCCTGGTAATACTGGAATGCCTCAACAGCTGTATGGTTCTTCCGGATGTTCCGTACTCTGCTGTTCTGGGTTGGTTTGTCGCAATCGCCATCATCGTCCACGCCAAGGTGTAGCCCAAGGTAACGCGCAATACTCTTGATGTCGGCAAATTCGCGAAGAGCTGGCGTTCCAGAAAGAATCCATTTGGAGCGTGCGTGCAATGACAGCAGGGAAGCCTGTCTTTCTTCCCCGGCATAAGTGTATTCGTCGATAACCAAACGGTTGAAGTTGAAAGCGTGAATAAATGCGGCCTTGACATCGCGCCAGTCTTGCCTGGGGTTCTTTTTGATATCAAAGTCCTTACGGTCATCTTTCACGGCTTTTGGCTTGGCCTCACGCTTCTTTTTTCATCGGACACTTCTGCCAGGTCCATCGATGGGCGTTTTCGTCGCTTTCCTCCTAAACCTTCCAATGACTTCCTACTGAGCCTCCGCTTCTGCTGGCCCGCAGAACTCGCTGCTCCGGTCGAATATCCCGCATCAGATGCATCAAAATCCTCGAAACCCGAGTCAGAATCAGAATCCAAATCCTCTTCTGCTCCTGCATTGGACTTGTCACGACCATTATTAGCGTCAGCAAATGCCTGGCCACGGAGGCGTCGGGAGGGCACGTAGGTGAAGTCGGCCTGTGTCTCTTGAACTCGGCGACGTCTGGCCTCCAATTTCTGGAGCATCGCCTCAGGCCCTTCTGTTTTCAATATTTCAACAGACTCCCGCAAGGAAGCACGAGCGTCGTGGAACCAGCTATCGAAATTTCGACCTGTTCCTCCGCTCGATTTTGCGGGAGCCTGGGGTGTTCCGGTAAATTGTTGAAGTCGGCTGTAGTATGCATCGTTCGCCAGGATACTCCATGACAAAATCACGATATCCGCATCCTGGACTTCCCGGATGGTAATCTTGCTGATTGATGAGATCGCCAAAACTTTGTATTTTCCTTTAAGGAACTTCTCGGTTTCCGAAACCCATTGTTTGAAGACGTTGCTGGGAACGATGATCAGGGTTGCTTTTGTTGGAATAAGCCCGTTGTCTTCAGGGGGTTTGCAGTCGCTTTCATACTGCGCGTCGATGAGACCAAGAATAACAGCCGTCTTGCCATATCCAACCTCGTCAGCTAGCACACCACCGCGAACAATTTTTGGCATTGTTGCTTTGACTTCGGCGCGCCATGGCATCAAGGGGAGGATGGATTCTTCAACTTCCTCTTCCATGAATGGTTCCATGTCTTTTGCTTCTTGTGAGATCATCCAGCTCAATGATCGGAGTTGTTCATCACGCAATTCGAATTTGAAGTTAGGAGGTTGTGGCGAAGGACCGTCGCTGTCATTGCTCTTCAAAGTAAACATCTCGATTTCTTGGCCAGGGGTTTCTTGGCCAGGAGTTCTTTGAGCCATGTCGTACGCATGAGGGAGAAGTCGCCAGCGAGATGTTATTTTCTCACGGCTTGATGTGCCAACCAATTTTCCATGTGCCTGGTGCGTCAGAGCTTGAACATTGAGGGTGAAACGCAATTCAGCGTTTCCATGTTCGTTGATTCGTCTGAAGACCAAAAATGGCGAAGGTCGGTTTTTGATGGCGCGCTCGTAGACGGCAGCGTCCTGGGGATTCTCATATGGGATGATTCGGTCTTTGTTGTCGCGGCCCCAAAGGATACTGGGGGTAGCAGGGTTGCAGGTGTTGCAATTGCCATTTGTATTATGGTTAGGGTCTAAACTGTCTGGGCAGATGATTTCGTTCCAGTCTTCAAAGTCGGACCACGCGGCAATCTTCGGGAACAACCAGGCGAGACCTTTCAATTCTCTCATAGAGACCTCGGGATTCCATGCTTGCCAATCAGAATTTGCGTCGGGCAGGTTGAGAATTGCTGTTGTTGCTGACAGCGAGGTGAGGGTGATACAAGCATCATGACAGTGCTGGTTTTCAATCGAGACTTGGATTCCTTGCTGCAATGTGTGGAGGGTAATCTGTTCGGCAGGATAAATGTTCAACTGCGCTTCGGGGACCTTTGCCCATCGACGACAGAAAGCTTTCACATCTTGCGAATCCGGGGTAGCATTCAATGATCTCCAAGCTGAGGATAGCTCGGCGATCGTCATTCTCACATCATATCCAGGAAGGCGGCTGTGGTCAAGAGCGAACACACAGGCATCTTCATCAGGGGGTCCAGTCTTCGTCGGGTCAAGGAATAAGAACATTGGAGGCGCATGGGCGATGGCTTCTTTTCTGTACAATGCACCAAGCGCTGTTCCACAGTCAGGGAGGAATTGGTAGATTCCTCGGATGTCGAAATCGAGAACTGCGACATCTTGGTCGGATCCTTCAACGAAAAGACTGTCCCAGACTTTTCCATCAACAAATTTAGCGGCTTTGAGACCACACTCCGACTGGAATGATCGGACTTGGTATCCTCGGCCAGAAATCTGAAGTGAGAATGGGCTGCTAACGGGTGAACAAACTTCCCATGTACCCTCGACGAACGACCCAGAGGTGGGACTCATTCTGGCAATTGGCTTGGCTAGCACTTCTCGGATGACGCTTCTGGTGCTCGCGGACTTGGGGGGCTTTGCGTACAAGAGCCACTGGATGGAGACCGGACCGATATCAAAGAACAAGCTGGAGTGCGTGCCATCGTAGACAACTCGCCATTTTCTTCCGCGCTTGATCTCGAAAAACCGAAAGACGTCGTGCACAGCTGACTTGACGCACAGAATAAAGTCGGGCCAAAACTGGGGGAGGTCGTCGATAGGGCAAAGGGATCTAAAAGTCTCGAAGTCCAAGTCGGACAAACCAGACAGCATGAGCTTCATGGGAACAAGTCCTTTCAGGTTCGCTATGAACTCAGACGGCTTTTGTCGAGAAAGTGGGGAAACATGTAGATATGAATGCGTGGGATTTCCACGACAGGATCTGCAAGCGGTATGTCCGCACACTGTGCAACTATAAATTGAATCTTGAACCCCGGTCTGTCTCTCGCAGGAACAGCACAGAACGCTGCTCGCCGCCTTGGCTTTGAGAACAGCATGGTCGACGAGGGGGGCTTCGGCGACTTGGAGGTTGCTTCTCACGAGGCTGTAGACCTCGCTGGGTACGAGAAGGGACTTGGCCTCCGCATCGCTGGTGTTGGTTGAACTCTCCTCGCCGTCGTCAAGAATCTCATGCACGGCTATGAGACCAGCCAGCATGATTGCACACACTACCGTACTCGTCATTGCATTTCCTGCCATGTCCATCAAATCGGCTTGGGTTTCTCTCGTGAGTAGCATTCGATCGAGAGGCAGACCTTGCAACGAAAGAGCCTCCGTGCCAGAAACGGGGCCCCCGCGGGTGGTCACAAATGGGATGCCCTTCGGCGTCAGGCACCCCGCGATCCCGGAACCGGCAAGGCTGTCATTCCCTCGATCGACTCCCTGAGACAAGTCGATCCAACGCCTGTGGAGCGAATTGTTAGCAAGTTATTCCTGAAGCGAAGGTGAAGTGAAGGTGAAGTGAAGACTAAGAGACTTACTCCTTGAAGTTCATGTCATAATCTTGAAGCATCTTCTTCAAGAAATTCATATCCACAGTCTCCCACACTCTCTCCGGCTGTGTCTTCCAGAAACGATGCCAATAGAAGTCCGGTGCCTTTAGGTCATTGACCCCCGGAAGGGATCGAGTGATTGGCCTCTCTGTGCCTAGTTCCAGTTCGTCACGGTGCCGTTGGTGACGAATCTGGTACTGGTCCCAGCTGGTTTCGCTTCGGGACTCAAGGCGGGCTCTCAACTCGATGAGCTCGAGTCGGCGGTCGTCATCACTCAGCAAGAACAACCCCACAGGCGCACTTGCTGGCCGCTTGAAATGACCAGCAAGCTCACGAACGCGTTGAGTGACAGTGTCAATGCCACTCTGGTCCATGGAGTCTCCAAGCAGGCCCGCTGCTTCCAAGCGGCGCTTGTCAATGACCACCATGTACCCGCGCTCGCGTGTCTGCGGGATGTAATAATGCTTCGTGTCGACATTGACACAAACTGACATATATTCGAGCTCCTCCCACTTTCCCTTCATCTGATCCCAGGGCGCATTCCGGACGTTCTCCTGGACGACCATGCGGGGCCGATATCTCTCCGCGTACCCCAAGAGACCGTCGAACGTAGCCCCCCGACTCGCCGCCTTGCTGCAGCGTCTTCTTGCGGTTGTTCAACGGAGAGAAATCAACACAGGCAGTTCCAGCAACTAAGATGTCGAGGTCACCGGGAATCACTTCCGATGACCCGTAGGCGGTCCGCCTTCAAAATCAAAGTCAGCATGAAATTCAAGTCAGAGGAAGATGGATGGGTACTTACGCCTCGTCCCCTCCAAGTTCGGCAATGTCCCGAAAGAGAAGAGGGGGGCGGAAGTTCCGTTCAATGTATGATTGCTTGAACGGAACAATCTCGCAGCTGAAAGCGTGAGAGATCCGAAGTTGCTGGGCCTCTGCCAAACCTGCCAATGTATATTAGCAATTGCCCCATTGCCGTCTTTCAGGAATAACCAAGCAGAGAACTAGAATGGGTTGAAAGTAAAATAAATAATATATCAATAGCAGAGTAAAGCCATCGTAACGTGGAAGTCAGGCAAAGTTAGGGCAAGGAAGGAAACATGTGACTCGGGCAGTTAGGCAACCGCTGGAAGGTGAGGAACCTCGACCATGGAACCAACCACAAGCAACATGAACCTCAACATGAACATATACAACAAACAAGTCTGGGAAAACAGAAAAGAAAAGTGGAAAACAAGACACTGCACTTACCCGTCTGAATCAATTCCAGGGCCAGAAGCGGGGCTTCCGTTCCTGAGCACATTGTCGCCACTCGAAGTGGTCGACTGCCGAGCCGACTGAGGACATGCTCGAATCCCAGTTTCAGGGCGTTCGATGCCATGTCAGCGAAAATTTCTGTCAGCGTATGCAGAGGCGGGAGGTCACTGGCTAGATACCGACCCCGAGGGATCATGCATCCCCGCCGCAGCTCAGGAATCTCATCGGCCCGGGCCCTAGGCTCCTGATCATCCATTGCCAAACCATGCGCTGACTGCTGCTGACGAACCCCCTTTGACGCCATGACCTGCGTTGAAGGAGGGGGTGAGAAGCTTGGGTATTCGGATCTTTGGATGAATACTGGCAAGCCAGACAAGAAGAAACACGCTGGAAAACCTCGAGAGCGAGGTACTTACAGTGTGATGACCTTGGTCACCGGCTCAGGCACGAAGCAAAACAGCAAACATGCGAAACAGTGGGGAGCCGTGATCTGTGTGGAAAGGTGGGAGGAAAAAAGAAGAAGAGAAGAAATGAGACGGAAAATATAACTTATGCACGGCGCCCAGGCAACGATCTGGTGTCTCGCAACTGAATAGGTAGGTGCTTCATGCGACAGCGAGCTATACCCACGACTAACCCAGCACTCCGGTAGCACTCGCCCGTTTCGGCGCAATTACATGTGACGCTGACCAGGACTTCAACCTGCGCTGAGACGTACACCTGCGCTGACATGTACACTACGACAACACCAGCCAAGCTACATATGCCCCAGTGACCCTCAACTACTAGGTCCCGGCATACGACGCTACCCATACCTGTGCTGAGAGAGACGCCAGCGCCGACGAATACACCCACTCCACTGCTAGGCAGTACTCCGGTATTAATAGTTGCACAGGGCCATATTTGCACGCGGTTTATCATTGATTTATTCCGTATTAGCTGGGCATCAAGGAACATTGAACTGACCAAGACACACACCCCGTCGCAATCCAAACGGTTTGGTAATTGACATGGACGTTAAGTCCCAATCAAAGACTAAATCCAAGAATAGGGAATATTTCTGCCTTTACTAAATCGATGTACCATGCCGATAACTATATGCGTCTTCTGGCAAAATAACGGGAACGGTCTAGATAGGTTATTAACGGACATTATGAGTTTTTAAACAGAGGCCAGCATATATCTCAGTGACAGGTATGAACGATATAGATTGACGGACAAGAGCTTCAAATAACACTAGATAAGTACTATCACTTGTCGGCCAACTCTTTTTTTTTCTTAGGACGGGATATGCCAGTTTCCTATTACCTGTCCTTTGCTTGATCTACCTTGAGACGCAGACTATGTCTATGGTATAGACTGTTGGTAATGCAGTTATTATGGCAAATGATATTGACACCAATGGGTCAGTGAGCTAAAGCGCCTCTATGACAACCAAACATTAACATCAATGCCTTCTGTGCGATCTGATCTTGCGAGTTGCAATTGGAATTGCAATTGAGACTGCATAGATACGAATTATGCCGGTCTTGGATGTCATTGGTGCCGGGTATTGATGGGCTGGCAGTTATCCATTGGACACTGAATATTATATGCAGAATTTGCCGTAACCGTTTTAAGACACTGCCAGTCATGGGAGCAGAGTGCCTAGGTACTAGTGCCGATCCTGTATCTTGCCAATGCAGCTTGTCAAGCTCATAGACGATGAAGTGACCTTGGAAGGTTTCTCCGCCACTGACAAACGCGCCAAATATGCCCACGGGTTGAAGCATGTTGCCTTTTAAACAAGTACTACGAAGGAAAGGCAAGATAGACGTTGATTGACGAAATAAAAGGACTAAGGAACTCAAGATATCATTCTGTTACTATTCTGAAGGTAGACTGAGATTTACCCGGTATGCAAATCAATGGGAAAAAAATGACAACCCCTTTGCGCCACCCATTCGCCTAGTACAGTGGCATAAGAAAAGGAGAAAAGAAAATATTGGGTATGCCAGGCTTGCTCTCGGCGAGCAGAGCCACAAATATCCGAATCCATATGCAGTATCAAAAGAAGAAAGTACCCTACCGCATGCCACCCTGCATCAATTGCTGGCGTAGCAGCATGATTTGGCTTCTTTCCATGGGAGGCAAAGCGTCGATAGTGGCCTGGGGCATGTTGAGAACTTGCTGAAGAAGCTCATCCTGGCCGTGCATCGGGGCGGCAGGTTGAACTGGGGGAGGGGCGAAAGGAGTGGCGGTGACAGGCGGCGTAGCGATCTGACCGGGAACACCGTATGGTTGGAATTGCTGAGGAGTTGGCTGTGGAGCAACCTGGGGAGGCTGGGCGGCCTGTTCGACGATGGAACCAAGCAGCTGGTATTCGACCAGATTCATGAGAAGTAGAGCCTGGAAGACGGCATAGGCGAGCTGAGGTGCTTGGCGTAGCAGCTCAGCAGCACGCGCCGGGTCGGCAACAGCAAGAGATTTCATTTGCGTCAGGACATCGAGCAATTGATTTGGTGGGAGAGATGCGAGAGTATGGGAGATAGCGTTAGGACAGTCGATTTGAGGGGGCAGTTCCACGCCCGGAGGGAGAGGAGGCAGCGGCGCTGAGCCTGCAATTTGTTGCTGCTGTATGGTATCTTGGTTCATCATGGGTTGCGACTGCTGCGAGTAATCTGGGGGTACGGAATCCTTCTCGTTGTTGTGAGGCCAATCGACACGGATCTTGCGGCCCATGACTTCGTGATCGTTGAGGTTGCGCACCGCCGAGGCGGCGGCGTCGGCGTCCGCAAAATCTGCGAATCCATAACCTTTGGGCTTGCCGGTCTCGGGGTTCATCATCAATCGGAACTTGGTAACGGTACCGGCCGTGCTGAGGATGTCTTTGACTTGTTCCTCGGTGAGGTCTGTAGAAAAGATCAGTATCGTGCAGGTTAGACATGCAGCTGCAGTTACTTACTGTAGGGAATATTCCCCAGGAATACACTCTTCCCAGTCCGATCAGGCGCCATGGTTGCGATAGGAAATGAGATGCGAGTGAGAAAGGCAAAGAAGTTGAGGCCAAGCAAAGTAATGCTGATTCTGCCCGACTTTCTCCCACCGCCCGCAACCTCACCTCATCCGTTCGAGCATCATACCAAGTTAGTCTTCATCCATCTCTAAACCTTTCCACGCACTTCCTCACATCATGTCTCAAAATCAACGAGAGGCTTGGGAGCGCCTGCAAGTTATGCTGTCGAAGCGTAAAGCCGGCTTCGGCGGCGGCTTCCCATCCGGTGGTGGCCGAGGAGGCATGGGACTTGTCGGAACTCTCGTTCTCGCCGGTATTGGTACCTACGTCGCGTCAAATGCTCTGTTCAACGGTATGTTATATTCATCTACTTAAGGAATCAAGCTTCTAACTAGCTTTTAGTGGACGGTGGTCACCGTGCCATCAAGTACTCGCGCTTAGGTGGTGTCCAGAAGGAAATCTACAACGAAGGTACGGAAACTCACTAGCCAGACAAAGGAGCTCTCTCACACATATGCATGACTTTAGGAACCCATTTCCAAATCCCTTGGTTCGAAACACCGATCATCTACGATGTCCGTGCCAAACCACGCAACATCCCTTCTCTCACTGGTACGAAGGACTTGCAAATGGTGAACATCACCTGCCGTGTCCTATCCAGACCCCGTGTGGATGCTCTGCCCCAGATTTACCGAACTCTGGGCCAAGATTTTGATGAGCGCGTTCTGCCTTCCATTGTCAACGAAGTGCTGAAGAGCGTTGTTGCTCAGTTCAACGCCAGCCAGTTGATCACACAGCGTGAAAACGTTGCCCGTTTGGTGCGGGACAACCTGGCTCGCCGAGCTGCCCGTTTCAACATTGCTTTGGACGATGTGTCCTTGACAGTATGTACCTCCACCACCCTCTAGCTCGAATAGCTTCTAACACGGTATCTCCACACAGCACTTGACCTTCTCCCCCGAATTCACAGCCGCGGTTGAGGCCAAGCAGGTCGCACAGCAAGATGCTCAGCGTGCTGCATTCATGGTTGACAAGGCCCGTCAAGAGAAGCAAGCCTTCATTGTCCGCGCACAGGGTGAGGCCCGCTCTGCGGAGCTTATTGGTGACGCCATCAAGAAGAGCAAGAGTTACATTGAGCTCCGGAGAATTGAAAATGCCCGTCACATTGCTCAAATCCTGCACGAGAGCGGTGGCAAGAACAAGCTCTACCTGGACAGCCAAGGATTGGGTCTGAATGTCAACGCCTACAGCGAAGAGGGCAAATAATTTCATTCCGCTTGATACTTAATGGCGCTGTGTGGAGGGATGTGAATTATTGTACAAATAGCTGGATTACCAAGCATCTGAATGTGGTCTCTTCTCTATTCTTTTCCAGGGCTTCTTCAAACATAGTAGTTCTTTGTAAGTGGTGGTGTAGACCTCTAGGGCTTATATATATTTTCTCCATGCGGGGACAAAGGCGGCGAGACGATTTTTCTAATCCCGAGGGGCACCACATTCAGTCAGCTAACAGTTCAACACACTTGACTAGCATTGACTAGCAAGTATCACATTTAATTTGTGAGTATGACTCGGGAAAATAATCAATCTTTTTGGGGGGTTTTCTTCGAGAAAATACCTCTTCGCGAACCCCCACTAACAGCACCCAGATCATGCCCGAAGTCACCGACGATACCCCAGTGCACCTCACTGAGGTCGACGTCGACCTCGACGTGCAAGAGATTCTCCTCGCTGCATCGCAGCACGACCAGTCTAAGCTCCGCCGCCTCCTTCGCACCCAGTCTATGCTGCCAGACGCAGCGAACGTCAAAGATACCGAGACCGGCTTTTCACCTCTGCACGCCGCAATCGCTGCCTGCGAGCCCGATACAGAGACCACAGGCGCCAATGGCGCAACCACCTCAGACTCGAATCCCAAGGGTCTGGACGCCGATACCGTGAAATCAGCAGTGGAGACAGTCCAGTTCCTCCTGCAGGAGGGCGCTATCTGGAACGATCTTGACGCGAACAACGAGACACCCGGCTGCATCGCGCGCCGAATCGGTGCTCTCGAGCTGTACGAGCTGATCGTCGACGCAGGTGTGCGCGCAGAGTTGCTGCTGAACCGCCTCGACGCCTACGAAGAGCTCGCCGATGATGACGACGAAGAGGAAGAAGAAGAGGAAGCCGAGGCTGAGGCTGAGGCCGAGGCCGAAACAGCACCGGAGCTCGTCGACGCATCCGCCGAACCCACAACAGAAACCACAACCACAACCACTCCTGCCAACCCGGAAGTGTCCAACTCGCAGTATCTGGAGTCGCGCCTGAACATCCAGAACGACCGCATCCTGGACTCTGACCAGAACGGCGTGATGATGCGCTGGGAAAGCGATATCATGCGTAAGTCCGCGACAGCACTGCTCCCGACACCTGGGCTGAAAGTTCTGAACATCGGTCACGGTATGGGCATTGTGGACGGATTCTTCCAGGAGCAAGGGCCAGCGGTGCACCACATTGTTGAAGCGCACGAGGAGGTCGTTGCGGAGATGAAGCGACGCGGGTGGGACACTAAGCCCGGTGTTGTTATCCACCAGGGTCGCTGGCAGGATATTCTTCCTGGCCTTGTGGCGGCTGGGGAGACGTTCGATGCTATCTACTACGATACCTTTGCGGAGTCATATGGTGACTTCCGGGAGTTCTTCTCTGAGCAGGTTATTGGGTTGTTGGAGCAGGAGGGTCGGTGGGGATTCTTTAATGGCATGGGTGCTGATCGCCAGATCTCATATGACGTCTACCAGAAGGTGGCGGAGATGGATCTCTTCGAGGCTGGGTTCGATGTCCAGTGGGAGGAGATTTCTGTGCCCAAGTTGGACGGTGAATGGGAGGGTGTGCGTCGGGCTTACTGGGTTGTGGATGATTACAGATTGCCCCTGTGCAAGTTCATGGATTAAGGGAGGAGATATTGAATGATTGCTTGGAAATGGATATTTAAGAAAAGGACATTGGATGTCTATGACTGAATGCGACGCTTGAAAATGCTATAGAATGGTTAAAAGGAACAATGTACAAATGATATCACAGCTGAATCAAATCCACCTCTGAGAAATCTGGAGGACTGCGACTGAAGATCGTCCGACACTTGCCGTCTAGCGCCTGGTACTCGTTACTGATCCAAATATGTTTGCTGAATCGTTGTGTACGGTACACTTCGTCATCGCTTACACCCAGATCATCACGCGGAATCCAGATGACAGGCCTCTTGGCGCGAAGGGCCTCGTGCTGGAAGGCGCGCTGCACCAGCTGGTCACGCTCATCGGGCGTAAGATCCTCTAGTTCATCGTGAATACCAGCAAACAGGGCTTGGCCAACTGAGTTGGGAGCTGGCCCCTGGGCCTCGGCGTCTTGGGCCATCTTCTCCCGCATGTCCCGTAATGTCGGCGTGGATTTTGACGAGTTCTGACCATAATACTTAGATTTCCGGTTTGATGAGTTGGAGGCCCATGATGGACGTTTGTGTCCAAGCTTAGGTGTTGACAAGAGATCCGAATTTTGTCGTTTCTGGCCTGAGAAATTGGTTTCCAGAGGTTTCAGCTCGATGTCTTCTCGTATTTTCTTCCCGTGTTGGAGCTCTTGGTGTTCACGCTTGGCGAGGGTGTGTTCAACATCGCCATCCTCATCATCGTCATCGTCAAGAGGGAGACCGAGGCGAGCGTGCTGGGCACGACGGAACTCATCATCACGTCGGACAGCTTCATCTTCCAAGGTAATGGGAAGATACCGGATCAGTGGACTAAACGCTTCGTTGAGAAGAATTTGGTAACCGGCCGTCAGGATTAAAACCACAATCATGCAAATAGCCTGTCCCTCGCAAGCGACATTATCATCTGCGTCCCGAACCAAGAAGAACAAGCCAATCAGGCAGACCTCCATAACGTAGATTCCAGTGAATAGCTGATTAATAGCTCGAGGGAATAGAAGACCACCTGTGTCAAAGCGAAACTTGGTGACATAGAGTGTGTTATAGCGATAGACGAACCAGAACAGACCGAATGTGATGACGTTGAAAACCAAAATCAGAGGTGCGACCACGCAGTAGATCAAACCTTAGATAACGTTAGCCAACGGATTCGGTCAAAAAAGATGAGACAACTTACCAATAGAGGCTAGGGTGGTATATACAGGGAAGAATGTGCCCCATTGCATCTGATTGAGGTTTGTTGTGCGTGCCCACTTCTTCCGGGCAGTAGAGTCCAGAATTGGAGCTAAAATGAACCAGCTCACCAGGCCAAATATTTGTACGAGAGCGCCAGCGCTCACAGACATGGCTTGTAGAATCATGTAAGAGAAGAAGTAGTTACTAGACTTCGGTATGTTCACTGCTAGAAGTTGCGGCCAGCTGGTCACATCAGTGACGTTCTCAATTATTGTCGAGAAACTGGAAGCGATGGTAACGACCAGGAACAGCTGCACAAAGAGGAAGGCAAAATAGTAGTTTTGGACAGTGAGCTCGATAGACATTCCGGTGAAGAGGCCTTGTGTGCGGCTCAGGAAGCGAAGGATAAGAGGGAGCAGTGCCATGAGAATAGCTAAACACAGCGCAGGAAGAATACCCTGAACGGCTGAGATTAACCAGTCTGGTAACTTGCCAAGCCAAGCAAGCCAAGGGAATGCACCCTCCAGATATGCCAATTGCGACAGTAGCCCAGTGAATGCCACAGGGAACGCCCACCCAACGACCATTGCACTAACTAGTGTGATGATGCCGAAGGAACGCAGGTATCGTTCCCACCATTTGATGGACATGTTATCCCAAATGACATCGTCGGGAGAAATTTCCACGACTCGGGGTGCCATCTGCTTTGGGAGGTGGTGGCTGACAGATTGACAGGCCATGTGGGCAGCGACTTGGTGATTGAACTGGATGAAGGCCGAGTTCATCGAAGGAAACCGCTCGGGATGCTGCTGATCAACTTCGATCTCCAGATTCAGACGAGCGAGCTCCTTACGACAATAATCGATAGTGTCAACCTTTTTCCCTAAAAGCCAAATCGAAGGCATCCAACTCCAACCAAATATGGGTAGACGCATGGTATCTCGGTCCTTTGGCCGGATGTATTCCTTCCACAGTGGCTCTCCATAGTCTTCATTTTCGAAATTTTCATTGTAAGCGATGGGATATTCTTCCCCTTCCATTTTCTCCCCCTCCTTCCGGCCATGTTCATCTTTTTCATCTTTGTCCGGTTTTTTGAAGTCGTGATGGGGTGCATCAGTTGCAGGGGTTTCAGGCGCAGTCAGTGGATACTCGTCAGCCTCACGAGCACCCTCGGATTTCGTATGAGACGACTTGCGTCTCCAGAATGGTGGCTTCGGCGAAGTCGTTGGGTTACGACACATGGTGTCATCAGAGGCAAGAGGTTCCGGAGCTGGAGAAGCGCTTGCACGAGGTGGGGGTTTGTCTGCAGTTGCAGATTGACCAGGGCCTGGAGGCGTATTTGAACGAGGGGGGAGGACGTTGTCTGTAGTTGCAACGAAGCCCCCGGTCCGAGTCAAGGGCTTCTCCAAGCCATGCTCAACTTTCTTGAAGCCTCCAAGCACTGTCTTGCCCAGTTTTCCCACGCCTTGGCCAACCGCACCAGCGGCGGCAAATGCAGGGTCAAACACTCGTCGAGGTCCGTCCTCCGACCGTTTCTCTTGGGGTTGTCCATGGAGCACTTCTTGTACCGTGTGGGCCTGATGGGGATTACCAGAGCTGACACCAGGACCCATAGCCATTTGGGACGCACGTTTCTCGGCCGCCTTTTGCTCTTGTTTCTCTGCGCTTGATTGACTCTTGCCGGCCTTCTTTGCCTCCGCCTTGGCCCTCTTGAGCTGTGCTTTCTTGCATTTTGCAATCAGATCTGTCTCGGCACTTTCAAGCCTGAGAGCAATATCGTTTCGGGTTTTCACTTTCTCGTTCAAGTCGTCGAAGTTGCGGTTGAGCCAAATGTTTCGCACGCCTCCAGGAAAAACATCGAAAAGCCTATCAAGGGCATCGATATTAAGCCAATCAGGTGGGATAGAAGTAACGAGCACGGTGGTGGCAGAAGCACGGAGTCGATGCTGGGGAGACGTCAAGTAGGCCTGTCGCAGGCGAATGTAATTCCGAAGTTCATCGAAAAACACAAAACAGACGTAGATAATGGCGATCACAGCCATTACCAAATGAGCCCAATACCGATGGGTGTGCTCGGGGGTTACGTTACCCCATGCTAACTGGTCCAGACCAGTGACGGAATACTTAGTGCCCGAGTTACCATGCTGGTATGTCTGACCCTTGCCGCCGATACGGTTGATTGGAAGTAGAACCGGTAAGATCACGAGGCCCAGAGGAAGGAAGATCTTCAGAAGCATGCGCAGATAGCGCAGGAAGAAGTATGCATCTAGCCCACATTTCTGGATGAATTCCGAGCTGGATGTACGGAAGACGGGACCAATCCAGCGGAAGAGACCTGGCGGTGATGGGGTTGTGCGTTCTCTATCCGGTACCAAATAGGTTCGCGGTTGACTAGATACCAAGTTCGGTCAGTTCAGTGTCCTCGATCCTCTACCTGGTGGAATTCCAGGTGACTTACTATATACGAGTTAGTTTCCCCTTTAGTAACAGAAAGAGGAGAAATTCAACGACGAAGACGATGATAGCCGTCGCCAGCGACGCCAGGAAGGTCGAAATCGAGACACCTTCAGCGGTTCGGCCGTGGCCACCGGTATGTTCCAGTGCCTCCTCCAAGCCCGAAGTCATGACGATCAGCTCGGGTATTGCCGAGGGAAATGGGGAAGCTAGGATGCCAAAAGGGGTATCGAAGTAGCTGTCACAGCAAGAAGCATCACGAGATTTTGTTGTAGGCACCGATGGATATTGGAAGTGATCGCCTGTATACGGAGGGGTCGAATAAGAAGGAGCTCGATGATAAGAGAAAAAAAAAGGCACAAAGAGAAATTTACTTGAACAGACTTCGTAGGGCGCCAACCTGATCAGCGCTGTGGGGGACGAGAGCCAATAATGTCGAACTTGGGTCTTTGAATAATCTCTTGGTTAATGAGGTGAGTGGCGCGAAGATTGAGCTGGCAGGATGATCAAGAAATTGGGGGTGACGAACAGGGATGATTGGAGGGATCGTGGGAACGCCGATCGGGGATACGATGACATCAGGCGCCAGGTGAAACAGCTAAATAAGTCACGGCGGCTTTACTCCGTACAGATTCTGAAAGGAGAACAGATATTCCTTTGTGTAAATCAAGAGTTCCATCTATATTTATAACAATGACACTCCATGCGGATGTACTCTTTCTTTTTTCCATGACACATTGACACTTAATGGACATCTGAATGCAAATGCCTACTACGGTAGGATTGAAGCTTCCAAGCTTTTGGTGGGGGAGGAAAAAGAGAGAAAAAGGGAAGGAGCGATGATTGGCCCATGGGATTAAAGATGTGGCAGTGCATTATATAATGACAATCCACCAGCCACAGGTTCAGGGGTACGGCAGCGGCAAAGAGCTCAACAACTTTGGAGGAACAATAGATGGTCTAGGCTTGCAAAAAAAATAATATAAAAAATAAAGAAATAAAGAAATAAAGAAAAAATATAAAAAAAGGCAGCTGATTACATTCCAAAATCTAAAGCTAAAGAAGTAACAAGAACAAAAAGAAAAACAAAACTCCGCTCGTGGCCACGTGACCCCTTCCCAATTAAGCCGGCACAACTATCATGCTCAGACAGCAATATCTTCAACTGGATCAAGAAGGCGCCTCTGTAGCTTCTTGTAACCTCCTTCCTGAGACAGAACACGAGCGACTTCATTGATGTCCTGAGATGCTATTTCATACACATCATAATAAAGCACATCCCAGATGTAGAGTTCATCGCCAGATTGGAAAATCATTGTGGAGACATCGTCGTCCTCCAATATTGGTCGACCGGGAGCAAGACCATAGCTTCGAACAATCTTTTAACCTGCTGAATCGACACTATCCCACTCGTATTCAAAACTGGGGCTCCCGGGACGTCCCGTCCAGCCTGGGGGAACGACGAACTTCCCAAAATGATATTGTAAGTGACTCGACTTGAGCTAGCAGGATTTCAAATATCTCTTACTGGTGGCATGAGAGGAACTTCAGTGGTAGACTTGGCGGGCGAACGAGCGTGGCAAGGTGGATTTGGGGAACTGCATGTGCTAAAACACGTCGGCCTAAAAGGGTAACTACTTAACGCGCCAGTCGCGTCCATAGTGGCAGAAACCGCGTTCCGCCCACAACTTTTTGCTCTCCCTTTCTTCACTCGTATCCCATACACACCAACCCACCTGACCATCGTCCGGTATCAACACATTAATTCATATCCACAATGTCATCACCAGCACAAAGACGGAGGGGTCGCTCCTCCAAAAATCCAACTGCATCTCCCAGTTCTTCGTCCCGACAGGAGCCCCCTAGCAGCCCGACTTTTCAAGCCACCCCTCGTGCCTCGAGACGTCTAATGGCCGAGGGAGCCGCACCTTCTTTGTCCCCCATTTTTTTCCAATCATCCCCGACCAAGGGTGATAACAATGCCGAGACTCCGGATGAACGCATGGCCGATGCCAGCTCAACGGTAGACGATGGCGACAGAACCCCGCGAGGCAACCCCGGTGTGAGAGGTATGAATTTCTGTTTCAGCAGAGCAGCACCGTTTTTTATGCGATATAGATCCCTGACCACCCAACAGATTCTTCTCCTATTCATTATATTCCAAGTTCTAGCCCTACTCGAGGCCTTGGTCGATCTGATATCCGTTCCGACATCCGCTCCGATGCATTGAGCGCCAGCAGCGGATTATTTGTGTCGCCGGGAGGCCAGGGCCGACGCGGACCTCGTCGCAGCGATTTGCACTCCGGTGGCTTTGGGTCTACTCCCAGTCGCCGTAACCGTGTGTTCGTTGATGCCAACGGAATGCCCACAGGTGATACCATGCCTCGCTCCGATGCCACTTTCTCGAATATCAACCCTGGCACCTCTGAAGCTGACGCCATGGCCGGAAACTCCACTCGTGTGATTTGGGGTACCAACATCTCGATCCAAGATTCCATGTCGGCATTCAAGAACTTCCTGTATAATTTCGCGACAAAATACCGTCTCTGGGCTGACGGTGCCTCCGAGGATGAAACCAGACTGATGGGAGAATTAGCAGAGAGACATGAGTGCATCGCCATGTGTAATGACATGCGACGACTCGGTGTGACCACATTCAATCTCGATGCTGCTAACCTGAAGTCATACCCATTGACTCGCAAGCTGTGGCATCAACTTTCTGCATATCCGCAAGAAATCATCCCTCTGATGGATCAAGCTTTGAAGGATGTGATGGTGGATCTCGCTCTCAAGGAAATGGACGTTCTTCGATCAGAGAGTCAACGCGCTGCTCAGCCTCGTGACCGACGTGGTCAGGCCATCCTCACCTCGGACAATGTACTTCCGACTGTCGATGTGCCGGATCTGGTCGGTGAAGTGGAGGCGATGACCTTCAAGGTGCTTCCCTTCGGTCTGGACAAGACCGTGAACATGCGTGATCTCGACCCAGCCGATATGGACAAGCTGGTCAGCATCAAGGGTTTGGTAATTCGTGCTACTCCTATCATCCCCGATATGAAAGAAGCTTTCTTCCGGTGCAGCGCCTGCAGCTATGGTGTGCAAGTTGACATTGATCGTGGCAGAATTGCTGAGCCAACAGTCTGCCCCCGAGACTCTTGCAAAGAGAAGAACTCAATGCAGCTCCTCCACAACCGTTGCTCCTTCTCTGACAAGCAAGTCATCAAGCTCCAGGAGACCCCAGACAACATTCCTGATGGTCAGACTCCTCACTCAGTGTCTCTGTGTGTCTACGATGAACTAGTCGATGTTTGCAAGGCTGGTGACCGTGTGGAGGTGACTGGTATTTTCCGGTGCAACCCCATGCGTGTCAGTGCTCGTCAGCGCTCGCAGAAGTCCCTGTTCAAGACGTACATCGATGTCCTTCATGTGCAGAAGTTTGACCGCAAGAAGATGGGCATTGACATGTCCACAGTCGAGCAAGAAATGTCTGAGCAGGCGGCGGAGGCAGATCAAGCACGCAAAGTCTCAGCCGAAGAGGAGGAAAAAATCAAGCAGACTGCCTGTCGTCCCGATATCTACGACCTGTTGTCTCGTTCCCTGGCTCCCAGCATCTACGAGATGGACGACGTGAAGAAAGGTATCCTGCTGCAGATGTTTGGAGGTACTAACAAGACCTTCCAAAAGGGAGGTAACCCACGCTACCGTGGCGACATCAACGTTCTTCTATGCGGTGACCCCTCGACCTCCAAGTCCCAACTACTGCGTTATGTTCACAAGATCGCCCCGCGCGGTGTCTACACCAGTGGTAAGGGTTCGTCGGCTGTTGGTTTGACTGCCTACGTGACCCGTGACCCGGAGACTCGCCAAATGGTTCTAGAATCTGGTGCCTTGGTTTTGTCCGATGGTGGTGTTTGCTGTATTGATGAGTTCGACAAGATGAACGATTCCACGCGCTCCGTCCTTCACGAAGTCATGGAACAGCAGACAGTCTCTATCGCTAAGGCGGGTATCATTACTACCCTGAATGCCCGAACATCCATCCTGGCCTCTGCCAACCCCATCGGCAGTAGGTACAACCCTAAACTCGCTGTTCCGCAGAACATTGATCTGCCACCCACTTTGCTCTCTCGTTTCGACCTGGTATACCTCGTCCTTGACCGTGTCGACGAGACGGAGGATCGTCGCCTGGCTAAGCACTTGGTCGGCATGTACCTGGAGGACAATCCTGAGAATGCCAGTTCACAGGAGATTCTGGTAAGTGACCTTTCCCGTGCGATCAATTAGAGAGTATTATTTCTAACAGTTCTATCTAGCCTATCGAATTCCTTACGGCCTACATTACATACGCCAAGACCAACTGTCACCCTGTGATCACCCCGGCTGCGGGTGCTGCCCTCACCGACGCTTACGTGGCTATGCGCCAGCTCGGTGATGACATCCGCGCCCAAGAACGCCGTATCACGGCCACCACTCGACAGCTTGAATCTATGATCCGACTTTCCGAGGCGCACGCACGCATGCGTCTATCTCCCGAGGTCACCGCCGGGGATGTTGAGGAAGCCGTGCGCCTCATCCGCTCCGCCGTCAAGCAGGCTGCCACCGATTCCCGGACCGGTCTCATTGACATGGGCCTTCTGACCGAAGGCAGCAGCGCCGCTGACCGTCGTCTGCGCGACGACCTGAAGAAGGCGGTGCTGTCCCGGCTTGACGAACGTGGCGGTGTGAGTGGTGGTGCGGTCCGCTGGACTGACCTGTATCGTGATGTGAGCGAGCAGAGCGATAACAAAATCGACCACAACCAGTTCGGTGATGTGGTGCGCTCGCTGGAGACGGAGGGCTCAGTTAATGTCTTCGGTGAGGGTGCTCGTCGTAGTATCCGCCGGGCGGCCATGAGCATGTCCTAGGTGGCTGCGATGATACCATGATGTGATGATAGATTAGGCTGCATGTCATCTCTGACTGAGGGTGTTCTGGCGTTTGTGCTTCTTATGGATAATGCTATGGTGATTCGGTCCGCGAACTGTATATTGTACGGAGTATTCTGTAGATCTGATCATGATCTTTTCAATCTCATCAAATTCTCCGAAGTTGCTGCGTTTGTTAGAAGCTAAGACTTGAAGCTAAGACTCATGTGGGAAGGTGAGAAACAGAATGCATCTGGCTAGACCCAACACGTAGAAAGCCCCGGGTGGGGATCCTCCAGATGGCGCCTTATATCCCAGCCCACCTGCGACAAGCATTGAGGAAAAGAGAGATAGGGAGATTAAGATTGAAAAGATATTTGAATCTTGGATTGTGTTTCTCATGTTTCTCAAGTTTCTCATATAATATTGAGATAGAATAGAATAACATAATATTAATGAAGATTGGAAGATCAAACGGAGATAAACATGAGAGAAGGACATAAGACAAGAGAGAGAGAGATACAATGAGGCAGAGACTAACTGCCCACGTGCGCCCACGACTGGTCAAATTGTCAACGTCACCAAGGGGGTGTATGTATGGATACAAAGTTACCATACCAAAGTTACCACTGTACATCGTGATCGCCCATGAGGATTGGCCTGATAATCGCCAATAGACAGCGATCCGACGAATAAACAAGCCCACTAGACCTAAATAAGATACGTCTAATGTCCCTACTCAGCTATCTAACAAGTTAGAATCCCCCAATTCAACCGATTTAGAGCTTACTGCACTCCATACCACCTCGTGGATTAGCATCGCAACCCACTTTGATGAGAGGATGGGGCCGTCACCCGCTAGTCATCGCACTAGCCAAGTTCGGGGATAACCTCTTTGCCTTCTTGTCGGAGAGCTAAGAACCCTCCGAGTTTGGCATCCCTTCCCTCGGGATATTTTTCTTTTCTCTTTCTTTTTCTCGTCATGAGCTTGGGATAAATCAGTCTTCCTCACATCTCTCCCTGCCCACAATGAGGTATGTGACTATCTGATCTAGCCATTCCATTCCCCCGCGCCACTGGCGTACTGACCCAATCGTTTCACAGGTTCGGTGAATATCTCCGGTCTTCCATGATCAAGGAATTCTACCCTTACTACATTGCCTACGATGAACTCAAGAAAGCTCTGAAGACCGATTTCGTCGACGAGCCAACCGCCGATAACACCAAGCCCGCCCGTAAAGAATGGACCGAGGACGATGAGACACGCTTCGTCTCCTTGCTTGAGAGTGAGCTAGAGAAGGTCTTTATATTCCAGAAGCGCAAGAGTGAGGAGATTGTTGCCCGCATTCAAGAAAGTGAGCTCGAGGTGAACGATGTCGTCTCCCGTCTGGACAGCTCGACCGATTCCCATCGTCAGAGTATTCGAACTTCTCGCCCCCCACCCACCGATGCGAACTTCTTAATGCTGGAGCAGGTGCTCAGTGATATTATTGCCGATGTTCATGACTTGGCCAAATTCACTCAATTGAACTACACGGGTTTCCAGAAGATCCTCAAGAAGCATGACGTATGTTTCCCTTTCCAATTTCCGGGTCGGGTTCAATCCGCTAACAATCGCACAGAAAGAAACTCAATGGTACCTCAAGCCGGTTTTCGCGACACGTCTGAAGGCCAAGCCTTTCTTCAAGGATAACTACGACGCTTTCGTGGTTAAACTATCCAAGCTGTATGACCTGGTCCGGACCAAGGGACACCCGGTCAAAGGTGATGCATCTGCCGGTGGCACCCAACAAAACTTTGTGCGTCAGACCACAAAGTATTGGGTGCACCGGGATAATATTACGGAGTTGAAGCTGGTGATCTTGAAGCACCTGCCAGTGTTGGTCTTCAATGCCAGCAAGGAGTTCGAGGAGAAGGACACGGCCATCTCCTCTATCTACTTTGACAACACGGACACCTGGGAACTGTACCAGGGTCGTCTGAAGAAAACAGAAGGCGCTGAGGCAATTCGACTGCGTTGGTACGGCGGGATGGAAAGTGACCAGATTTTCGTGGAGCGCAAAACCCACCGCGAGGACTGGACGGGAGAGAAGTCCGTCAAGGCGCGTTTCGTGCTCAAGGAGAAGCACGTCAATGCCTATCTCGAGGGCCGGATGACGGTTGAGCAGATCTTTGACAAGATGCGCAAGGAGGGTAAAAAGAGCCCGGCGGAGATCGATGATTTGGAGCAACTAGCCCGCGAGATTCAATACCGCGTCATTACTCGCCGATTGGTGCCTGTCACCCGCACATTCTACCATCGCACTGCATTCCAGCTGCCAGGTGATGCGCGTGTTCGAATCTCCCTTGACACCGAGCTGACCATGATCCGAGAGGATAACATGGATGGCCGCCAACGGTCCGGGAAGAACTGGCGTCGTATGGATATCGGAGTCGACTTCCCATTCTCCCAGCTGCCTCCCGAGGATATCGACCGATTCCCCTATGCCGTGCTTGAGGTGAAGCTGCAGACCCAGGCGGGCCAGGAACCTCCCCAGTGGATTCGGGATTTGACTGCCAGTCACTTGGTGGAGGCAGTGCCGAAATTCAGCAAGTTCATTCACGGAACAGCGACCATGTTCCCTACTCGCATCGATCTGCTTCCATTCTGGTTCCCTCAGATGGGTGTGGACATACGCAAACCCGCCACTCGCCAATTTGGTATCCACCGACCGCTGGCGAGTACCTCAATCTCCGCCAATGATGAAGATTCGGATGATGACGAAACTCCGGTTACGGAAGAAAGCCCGCTGGATGAAAATGCCACCGAGCACCAGAACGGATTGTTTGAGACCAATGGCAACGAACTGGATATCGAAGAGCGCGTCGCCGCCCAGCCCCTGCCTGGCGACGAAGACTACCCATTGTACGACTCGGACGACGAATCGGTATATTCGGACGAACTTGAAGAAGCTCGTCGCATAGGGGGAGCGTACTACGCGCAGAAATTGGCCAAGCACTACCTCTATCGAACTGGTCACGCTGTCGCACAGGGTCTCATGGCGATAGTGCCCCGTCCTGTTCCAACATCCCTGCCTCCCCCGAACAGCGTGGCATCGCTGTTTTGGGTAACCACCGACGCACGCTACAGCAGTTCCAGGCTCCCCCTGGCAAACGTAAGTCACTTCCATGCTATTCCGTGCACCAATCATCCAAAACTAACGATTTCTCAAAAAACAATAGGCATCTTCGTTCCCGTCCGCGTGGAACCCAAAGTCTACTTCGCCGCCGAGCGAACCTTCCTCTCCTGGTTAGAATTCTCCATCATCCTCGGCGGAATCGCCGCAGCTCTTCTTAACTTCGGCACTGAATCTGCCACCCTCATCTCCTCCTGGGCCTTCACCATCCTCGCCGCCGGCGCCCTCGTGTACAGTCTCTTCCTATACATCTGGCGCGTCGACAAGATCCGCAAGCGCCGCGACGTCAAGCGCGTCTACTACGAGCGCTGGGGTCCGACGGTCGTCAGCCTCGGACTTGTCATTATCATCCTGCTTAACTTTGGGCTGCGCGTGCGCCAAGGCGGGTTTATGGCTGCGCCGGGATCGGAGGGTGAGCCTCGGCATGGCGGACACGGTGAGTTGTAGAAATCCTTGTCTGAAAAAGAAGAACGAAGCCTTTCTCTTTATTTATTTTTTGGGGGTTGACCACCTTCTCCACTGCTCATGGCGACTCTTATGTTTTGTATCTACTGGTGGCGTTTGGGCTGGGGCGTTGGAGGATTGTAAATCATGTACAAACCGCATACATGTCATTGCAAATAACATGAGAATGGCACTTGTTTACTGCCTACCTATTTGTTTTTCTGCCTTGTCTTGTATATGTTGTAGATCTAGAGATAGTAGGTAGTGAAGATACTTATGGAGCGAATTTTAAAAGTATTCTCGTGGGAAGATCTATCATATTTAGCAATACCACTAAGGGTAAGATACATCATCTTCACAATAAGACACAGACTGAGAAGATGAATTCAGAAAAACATCTTCGAAAAGGTTCCCAAACGGAAACGAGAAAGGAAACGCCATCCCCATACCGTCCTGCGGAACCTGATCAAATAACACCCCAGTGGAATCCATACTAGCAAGATTGCCTTCGTTCTCAGGTTGACGAGGACCATTCTGCACCGACGATCCTGTTCCCGTACCTTCCGGTACCCCTGTATCCTGTGTCTGCCCACCTGCAGAGTGTCGACTAAGCAGGGATTCATAAATCGGATAGTAGGCCGCAACAACCGGGAACCGATCTTGCAACTTGTCAAGTATGAGCATGCAGAAGCGGGCGCGATGCTGTGAGATCATTCGGACGCCAGCATCTCCTCTGAGGATGTTGGCGATGTAGATCGAGAGCACCGACAGCACGGGTGCAAGTCTAGAAAGGATTTAGCAGGACCATCCCGGGATATTTGGGACAGGTTATTATTGGGGGACGTACATGCTAGCTGCGGCTGCGTATAGGAGATCGTTTGCCATGAGGATTTCGAGCATGTGGGAGATCTCTGTACATAGCTCGAATGTTGGACTGTCTGGTCCGATGTTGAGGGAGAACCTTGGGTTGCTCCGATGCAGAATTAGTCGGTATTCCCTGTATGTTCGATCAGAATGGAGATCCTCTGGAGAGTCATTTGGACGTCAACTTACTGGTATAATACATGAGTTAATATAGCCCACTTGCTGCTATTCGTTGACAAAGACTTGAATTCCGGTGGGAGGGATCCCGAGCACAAGGAAATTTGCTCTAAACAGATATCTTGTGAATGACCACTATCTTCGTCAAATTTAATAGTGAAGTAGCGATCGACTGTAATATGCGTTAGCAAGGAAGTACATTTAGAAACTGAATGATGGATGTTGAACCTGTTCGAGCTAGTTGCACACCGTTTATCACAAAGGTATTTGCCTCACTGAGGCCTGTCTCTTGAGACTCGCTGACTTGTTCAAAATCAGCTTCCGACAGAGGGGGAACATTGCAAAGACTTCCTTGTACGTGTGGAGGACGATCGAGAAGCATAGACAGATTTATGTTCATGGCCTGGGGTAGAAAGTCAGACTAGTAAGAGGACCTGGGGCTTGGGCAATAAACTGACATATACCATCCACCACAATCTTCGCCATAATTTTCGATCTTTTTCTTCGAGACGGATGTATGACTTTCTACAACCTGGTTAGTTGCCCTTAGTTTATGTTAAAAGGGATGAGTGTACCCACGTTTGATGCAGTCCTAAAGCCTGTGCCATTCCCACAGAGATACCAACCCAATACCAAGGGTCTTGGTGTTCTAGAAGACCATTCCACCAATAGCACATAAGAAACGTGGCTTGGATCGTCACGATAGCATCTGTTTCATATCCAGCATCATAGAGAGATTTAGCTCTCTGGTAAAACGTGAGGCTTGCAACATATCGGGACACAAACCCGGCTTTAGCAATAACGGAATCCGAGCAATATATGGTGGCAGCGAGGTAGATAGCATTCAAGAGCAAGTGAGAAAATTTGCCTTCCTCAAGGCTAACAAGAAATCTTGACCTATCCAGAATAGGCAGTGCAGCAAGTGAAAAATGGAAGTAAGCGTCGAGAAGGGCCTGACTGGTCTCTTGTGATGGGAGTTCAAATGCACCCTGGCTCTTAAGGCGTTCAATAGAAGAAATGTGAAGCCTTTCGATTTCCTGCGTCGTCGGTTTGCCTAACCGGGCCAGCATTGCCGCGTGGAGGTGGTCCTGGAGTGGGCTGACGTCCGTCGTGGCCCCGAAGGGATTCCCAAATTGTTGGACGAGGTAATTGAGATTAGAAGAATCTCCAACATATGGAGTTTTGCCGGTTGGTCCGAGTGCTGGGAAACATGGCTCTTGTTGTGGCTTATCTCTATTGTCTTGGGAATGAGTGGCCAGAGATGGGGTTGAACTCGTTACTCCCTCATGCCGTACACTGCGAGAGGTCTCTAAAAGTCCCCTACTGGAGCCTGCTTCAGTGGGTAGTAGAGGAAGCTTTCGTTTCCTAAATTCGAATTAGTCTTGACACGATGGCTTATGTCTCTTTGAATCCAACCGTCCACGGCGAGATACAATCAGCTCGCATTGGCGCCGGGCATTCCGGCAATTGGAACACGCGACGCCTTCACTGCGGTCACATTTGACCCGCCGGTCATGACACAGACGACAGGCGACTTTCACTGGATTGCTGCGCGGCATTTAATAATTGTGAAAGGCATTGGTTTGATTGTAGTAAGTTCGGCGTCTTGATTTCGGCGACTTGAGTTAAAGCCTGGACCCACCAAGTCGCCGAATTCACGCTGCTCTGATTGGCTTGATTTTTGGTATCTGCGTTCTCATTGGATACTCAACACAAGCAGCTTTGAGGGAACTATAAAAGTTCTCCAAGGGAGAAGAGGAGTTGCTGATTCTATCTTTCACACCTATATCTCGAGCTAGCAGAATACCCAGACTAGCTGGCGATGATGCTTTTGAATACAACATCTCGGAGCATCCTCCGTCGCTCAAATCCAAAACAATGGTCATGTTTCTTGCCCACCGTCACAACGACGCGGTACCTACGCACATCTTCAGAACCTAGCAGCTCGACATCTACAACCCTACCATTCAAAAGTGAAAAAGATGGAGCGTCAGGGTATCTTCTGTACGTTCGATACTGAATACGTGAACCGATTGGTTTAGTTCTAACAATTCCCTGCTACTAGGGCAAAGGCAGATCAATTGGTGAACTGGGGAAGACAAGGGTCCCTTTGGCCACTATCGTTTGGACTAGCCTGCTGTGGAGTTGAAATGATGCACACCTCAATGCCGCGTTATGATCAGGATCGACTGGGCATTATTTTCCGTGCCTCGCCACGACAAGCAGATGTCATGATCGTGGCCGGTACGGTAGTCAACAAGATGGCGCCGGCAGTGAGACAACTCTATGATCAGATGCCCGATCCTAAATGGGTGATTAGCATGGGCAGTTGTGCCAACGGCGGAGGATATTACCACTACAGCTACAATGTTGTACGTGGTGTGGACCGCATCGTGCCTGTGGATATTTATGTGCCCGGATGTCCACCAACTGCAGAGGCCCTTTTGCAGGGTATTTTCCTTCTGCAGAAGAAGATGCGGAGGACGCAGGTGACGAGGATGTGGTATAGGCGCTAAGCGAAGATTGAATTGGGGGTATATCATAACGAAATCCAATGCTGCCATAGCCATGGAAGCTATGCGGAAATAACGCTCCTACCTATGCAAAATGCCAAAATCCGTGATATTCATTCCTCAACCTCGATCTGCATCTCCCGCTCTAGTAGGTAATGCCAGTCAGTATGTCTCTGCAGTAGATTCTTCACAAAGTACAACATACCCCAGATTTTGATAGCATGCGCAATGATCGTCTCAGCCTTAGCCAACAATTTCGCGGTGTACCTCTCTGCCTCTGTCGGATAGAGCTGGCTTTTCTGCGCTTTGCGAGGATTGGCCTAAACACAGCAGAGACGTGTTAATATATGATCACACATATAGTTTTCGTTCAAAAAGAATTCGAAATCCAAAAGACCCACCATCATAAGAACAGGAACCAAATCCTTCGGCTCGGCCTCCGCCAAAGCTCTCAGATTCTTAAACCCATTATCCCTCAGCAAACGCGCCGTCCAACTCTTGACAAATGTAACCTGGGCCATCTCCAGCAGATCGGCGCGCGCGCCAGCCTCGAGTCTGTCGCGCATATGATCCAAGACGGCAGCCATCATGCCCCAGTTCATGCGCTGGCAGAATTTGACGATGCCGGCGGCGAAGCCGTGGCACTGCTGCGCCAATGTTTGGACTGTACCGCGGGGGATTTTGTAGCGTTGGGCTATTGTTGATAGGGGGACTTCGTTGCTGAGATCGCGGAGTTGGAAGGCTGTGTAGGCGCGGCGGTAAATGCGAGCTTGTTTTATTTGGGCCGGGGTTGTTTCTTTTAGAGAGGCGCCTGATTGGACCCTAGTGAATTGGGTGTTAGTTTGGGTTTGGGGTCGGGTTGGGCTGGATGTGTGCGTGGGGTATTGTGTGGGTATTATATATAGGGGGATGAAGTAGAGAGGGATGAGGCGTACATTGTGTTGACGAAACCTGGTTGAACTCCGACGAATTGTAGAGCCCGGAGACCGCTCTCATCTAGCCGATCTAGTTGATCGCGGAAGATTTGCCAGTCGATGGGTGTGTTCATGGCTGCTTGGAGCGGTGTGAACATGTAGAATATGTGCATGTCACCGTCCATGACGAAGGCCTGTAATGCTCGTTTCAACTCTTCGTGGACGAATAGGCCGTCTTCGGGTGAGAAAGCCGAGGCCACGACTGCCTGTCCTAATGGTGTGGCTTCGTAGGATTCGTCGTCTCGGAAAATGAGAAGTTCTTCGTCGACCAGTTCCTCGAGCCCGGATTTCATGATGGTGTATGCGATCTTCTTATCCAATGTGCGGCAAAGAAGCGTGCACCGAACATATTCTTTGATCGCCTCGCAGCCGGATACCAATCCCGTTGCCACGGCTTCGAGTAAAGCCCTTTGGGATGTGAGCTAACGATTCGGGAACAATAAACAGTTGGATGAGAGATACATACCGCTTGAGACCCCTTTTTTCCGGTGCCAGGCAGCTTTCAATAGCGGGCATATCAGCGTCCAACAGATCGCAGACAGCCTGCAAATCGGCTTTCACGCAGATGAGATAGGTTTCGCCGGCATTATCCTTGCCTTTGCGGCCAGCACGACCGCACATTTGACGACTGTTTCTGTCAGCATATACTCCCACTCCGGGAAGGCGGCACCTACAGCATAGCCGGACCTACTAGTTCACGGCCCATCCGTGCACCGTTGATGATAACCCGTCTCGCCGGGAGGTTTACGCCAGCGGCAAGGCTGCATGTGGCCACGAGGACTTTGAGAACACCCTGGTCATAGGCCTGTGCAATTAGCTCCCGCTCTTCAGTGGTCATGCCAGCATCTAAATGGTCATTAGTAAGTGTGGACGCTTTGTCATGAATGTCAGAATGCTAACTGTGAAATCCTGTCCCTTTGATGATTGTTGTCTCCAAAGCCGGGTCCAGCCCACAAGCGAGGCTCCGCAGCTCTGCCAGAAGGTCGAGTCGCTTGCTCAACTCTTCCGGCTCCGCTGGCGGCATCGCTTCACCGATAGTCGCAGCATGAATCTGGCATGCATTGCGGCTACCACAAAACACCAATGATCCAAACCCAGCGGCTGCAGTTTCGACTGCTAACGCTACCATGGCATTTGTGGCGGAATTGCTGAGTTGCTTAAAGGTAGAAGGTTCAATGATTCGGTGCGGAGGAATGCTGTCTTGTAGAGATGCAGCTGCAGTCAGCTTGGATGCCGTTTGGAACAATTGCCGCGAGGTCGCAGCTGGATAGATTCCGTTCTCGTAAACCAAGTATTCATCGACGGGAATTGGTCTGTATGTGGAGATGTAGAACTTTGCGTTCATCCATTGTGCTAGCATCTCGGTGTTCTGTTATTTTGTTAGAGAAGTCTCTCGCCAAAGGATTGGGCCATAGACTCACGGAAAGCGTGGCACTCATTCCAACGATCTGGATATCCTGCTGCAGTAACAGCAACTTCGTGACCATCAACTCCAAGAGGTAACCTCGGTGTTCGTCATCGAGCATATGTAACTCATCAAGAACCACGACTCCCAAGTCTCCAATGTTACACTCTTCGATCGCGGTGTTTATCAACGAGTTTGCCTAAGAAGAGACATATCAGAACCCTGCAATCACCACTGAACGTCAAGCGTGCACACCTTCTCTATCGTGCAAACCGCAATATCAGTATCCGCCCAAGTGGCAGTCGTCCGACTTCCTCCAAAGAAGCCGGTCACTCTGATGTTCTTCTGCAATTTCTTCCATCGCCCGCGAGGGAATTTGGAATCATCTTCGTCATCATCCGGGATATTCTTTTCCACATCTTGCACAATACGACGCATCCACTTGAGCTTCTCCTGAACCAAAGCAACATAAGGCAAAACCAACAGCGCTTTACGCCCTGGGTTTTCGATAATGCGCTTCAAAAGCAGAACATCGGCAACAAGGGACTTGCCACCGCCCGTCGGGGCCGTGTAAACCAAATGACGTTCACCGGACAGCAAGCCCCTAGCCAGCAAACACGACGCTTGCCACGGGTAAATATTTCTAACACCGAGTGCGGCAAAATTGGCCGTGAGGGCGGGCGGCAGGCCATATTTTGGGTTAGACAGGGAGAGCAGGGGATTCTGACTGGAAGGTGGGGCAGGCGATGCAGCCACGGCCTTTTGGTGATCATCCGGGGTTGACTCTGTGCCCGCGCCCGCGCCCAGAAGAATCTTGCTGGCGGTAAAACGATGGACGGGGGCAGTTAGCAGATCTCGGGCAGTCTCCAGCGGTGCTGATTCCAATATGGTGTCTGAATTGACATTTTGGCGGGGGAAAGTAGCTTGTTTTACGACTGGGCCGAGTGAGATATTGGGAACCTGCTCTGTGGGCTCTGTCGGAGGTCGCTTTTGTCCTGCCACGGGCGCTACGTGATACGCTTGTTGACGGGCGATATCAATGGATGTCTGGAACCCGTGAGACTGGACTCCCGATGTCGACATGCCTGAAACACAGTTCGGCCCATTCGTCTGGGGAGGGGGATGAGACCAAGGATTTAATCAAAATTGGCCATCTTTCTGGATTTGGAATGTTTGTTTCTTCAATATTTTGATGTTTGATGTGTCCCCATGTTTTTGTTTTATCTACGCTTACTACAATATTATTGCCTGAGGCAACACAGATTATATCAGCAGTTATGTCATCCACTCAGATCCCCGGCCTCGGGGCCCGGGCTGTCTTTAATTTGATGTTCCTTAGAGACATGATCGCTGCGTTTTCAATAGTGTGTGTTTTGCGGGATTATTACTCTTACTGCATGCTTGCATCCCCCCAATGCTCTGCATGATTGAACCGTAGTCCCGATATGGCAACCCTGGAGTCCCTTGCTTGGGGACTAACCTTGGAAACCAACCTTGTACGGGATCGTACCTATTTTGTAGGTACTTATGTGGAGGCTGTGGAGGCTGTTCTTCCAAGCCCTGTAGCCCTGATTATTGTGTAGAAACGCACAATAAATGAAGGCCGATATTCGTACCTAGCCCCATGTTAATGCCTAGAAACGATTGGCGCACTTCCGTCCAATCTCGTGTGTCGTCGGAGCCGAGAGGGTCGGCTGACGATCTGGGGCCAACGGTGATAGATTTGCCTCGCGGCTAGAAGACATCGTGGCAAACTCGGAACCTACAAGATCCAACATTCACCTACTCCGTACATGTGGCTTTATGTTGACTCGCACTTGCCGGGGAAAATAAAAGCAAATTGGCTAGGCCAAAAAAAAGAAAAAAAAAAAATCACAGTCTCCAAAATTTCCAAATTTAGGTGCCCATCCCGAGACCAGGTACAGACTGAGACCCCGATCGGGGTGGAGGCGTCATGACGACTGTATCATGAGTCGCGCGTACCACCCACCTTATGCATTAAGATTAGGAGCATTAGCAGTATTAGCAGTAATAGCACTAGCAAGATGGTGAGGTTTCCGTATGCATCGTGATAATATGGAATTCATTCACCATGTATGGAATGTGATATATATCCCGATCTGTATTCTTATTTCTCCATCTCTCCTGGAGAAAAAGAAAGATTGCAAACGTTTCAAGTCAGATTTAATACGAAGAGAGAACACGTTTCAAGCCAATGGTAAAGGTTATAAATGCAATTGTCGGGATGGTTTGGATCTGTTGTCCCTCGGAGGTCTGATCGCCGTATATATCTCCCAGATACACCTGATCTCACCTCAACCCTACCTAGGTAGATCAATTCATACTCCATATACACTCCGTACACGCATAGACAGGTTATATCCTGATTTTCCATACTCCATAAACCTTGGAAATTACCCGGGCCCATGGGTGGATTTCCCAACGGAGTAGACCGGCACGTTATACCCAGTTCAGACCTTCACAGTCTTCGGCCAGTTCTCGGCGGCATCGATCGTCATTGGAGAGAAGTTTAAATTACCTACTCCGTATATGATTATGATTATGATACTCTGCTACTCTGCACTCTGCTACTCTGCTCTTGCTAATTCATAGACCCTCGATATCCGACGCGCCTAGGAACCCTACAGTATTCTATCCTTATAGACTTCCCCTTTTGCCTCTCCCGAGATTCGTAATGTGTGTTTGGTCGCACAAGGATCAGGCGAACGGGGAAAAATCACAAAATAGCAAATAGCCAGAAGGTACTACTCATGTATCTGGTAATTTTCCAATATCAACAGAAGAAGGATAAACCACACATGTGCATATAACATCTAGTATTGTCTCTTTCCCTTTGAAGATATGATTATACACGTTCCCGCATACCAGCATTCCTCTACATGTACTCCGTCTGATAGAAAATATTAAGTAGATCGAGCAAGGGAGGTCCAAAAGAGGTTTTGGTTCCCATGTCCTTAGGGATCCGTCATATTAACATATTGGGACTAGGGGGTCGGGATCCTCGACTCTTCTCTTTTCTCTCTTTTCCCTTTTCTTCTCTTCCCCTTCTCCATTCCCCGTTGGGCTATATCATCTTTTTTTCCCGCTAAATAACTTTTGACCCGCTTCTCCCGACCCATATCCCTCATATCCCTCCCTCCACTCTATCTACTGTTCTCTTCCCTTTACCCTCTCTCTCTCTCTCTCTCTCCTCTCTATTCTGCTATTCTGCTATTCTTCTATTCTCCCGACCCATTCTCCCCTTCTCCCCTTATTCGTTTCAATCCCTATTTCTATTTCTGTTCCTTGTAAGTCCTCTATTCTACTATCTCATTATTCCCTTCTCTTCCCAATATTGCAGCTCTATTGTTAGGTCCCCTATCAATGTTCTCTCGGATGGTTCTTGATATCGGAACGCCCTTCACCCCTGCAGAGAAATAAGATCTGACACGGTCCACTCTTTGTCTTTCCCACTTTTTTCGGTTTTCCCCTTCGCAACTCCCTGAAGTTCTTCGCGTGTACCCGCTGAAATCCCAATATCTGCCCACTCTTGTATTTTGTCATTTTTCTTCCTTTTGCTTTCTCCCTTTTCTAAACTTCCAAGCCTACCGGGTTCCCACTAATCACCCGCCACAGCTTTCCCTTGGCTTTATATTTCTATCACCGTTCACTCTTCATTTGCCGGTGGATGACTAAGGGACTCACTCAATGACCACTCCCAACTCTCCGGAGGCAGTGGCCGACTCGGCTAACGGCTCCGCCACCGCGTATGGCACGCGATCGAGAGGTCGGAATGCCCCTCGGCCAAATTACGCGGAGGACCGTGACCTGGACGCGGACATTGATCTCTCCGCGCCAAACTCAAAGTCAGCCAAAAGAAATAGCGGCGCACCCAACAACGCCAACGGCGCTAATCTCGATGAGAAGACCTCGTCGGCGCCACGTAAGAGCCTGAGCAATGGCCAGAACGCAAATGGAGCAAAAGATGCTATTCCCGGCACCTCTTCATTTTCCGCCAGACCGGATGATGTGAATGGATCTAATTTGAGAAAACGCAAACAACCTGCCAGCACGCCAAGCTCAACTCCCAACTCGGGCGGTGCGGTGAAGAAGATATTTACATCTCCTCCAGGCGATTCCGAGGGGGGGTTATTTCACCAATATGGTGAGCTTCGAAAACTCGGGCCCTTATCTGCAAGATGGCAAATTAATAGCCGACGATGGCACCACTTTTGCCCTCAATGGTTAGCCCCCATTTCAAAGTGATTATTATGACACTAATCCTTTTTTTTTTGTATAGACCATGTTTATTTAATTTGCGAACCTCCGGGTGAGCCATATTATCTAGCCCGCATCATGGAATTTCTTCCATCCAAAACCAAGCCGGGTGGCTTCATTGAGGCTATGAGAGTCAACTGGTATTATCGCCCACGAGATATCCAGCGCCATTCTCCAGACACTCGGTTTCTGTTTGCTTCAATGCACTCCGACACTTGCCCTCTTTCTTCACTACGGGGCAAGTGTGATATTCGACATGTGTCAGAGATCGAGGACCTTGGTGCTTACAAGAAGACAAGAAACTGTTTCTGGTATGACAAAATGTTCGACCGATATATCCAGCGTCTTTACGATGTCATTCCGACTAAAGATATCATTAATGTTCCGGGGAACGTCAAGAAGGTTCTCGACGAACGCTGGAGATTCATTCTTGTTGAGATCGGCAAGGGAAAAGAATTGACGGGTGCCGTCAAGACTTGCAAACGATGCTGTTTGTACGCTGCACACACCGAATCAGTTGACTGTGCAGTTTGCAATTCAACATATCACATGCATTGTGTACGGCCCGCCTTGACCAAGAAACCGGCTCGAGGCTTTGCTTGGGCTTGTGCCGCTTGCAGTCGCGCCCAGGAGCGCAAGCTCGAGGCACGCAACACACCATTAAATGGCAGCATCCGAACCGATGGCGAGGATGTGATAATGGAAGAGGAGGAGGAAGAGGATCCTAATCATGCGAATGGTACAGCAAATGGTACCTCCGTCAGCACCCCAGGAGCCGAGGAACATTCCATGCCTCAGCCCGCAACCGCGGAACAGATCGCACATGCTAAAATGTGGCCTTACCGGTACCTGGGTATTCACTGCCGCGTGGAGGATGCTCTTGACTACGATGATCGAATTTATCCCCGAGCTAGCTCACGTCTAGGAACCCGACACCAGGCAATGGTCCCCCCTGGCCAGGCCGCGCTGTGGAATACGTGAAGCCCCTTGATGCGAAGAAGAAATCAAAAAAGGACGGCAAACTCTCCAAGGATGCACAGGCAGCAATGGAAGCTGCAAAGCACGAGAGGGCAAATCGACCGAAGTGGGTTCAAGATGAGCCAACGGGCTATGTGCATCGTGGTCTGGATGAACCGGTCGCAATCAACGGAAAACAGGCGCGCACAGCCGAACTTCAATTCAAAATGCCCACTGCTGATCAGATCCCCGCCCGCGGGGAAGATGATGCACCTGGCTCTGATTTAAGCGAAGCGGATCGAGAAAAATTCATCGACGACTACATGCGGCAAGCCAAGGAACTAGCCCCTGGTATTGGAGTTGAGAAATACTCCACGAATTTCCTCGACAGAGCTCTTGCACTTCTTTACTCTGAGAACTTCGATGTTCAGGCTGCCCTTGCTAAGCTGAAGAAAACCAACAAGTACAAGGATCTCAAAGAGCCCCACATTCGCCCAGAGGAGCTCAAGCTATTCGAACAAGGTGTCGCCAAATATGGATCCGAATGGCGCAATATCATGAAGCACGTCAAGACTGTCCCTATCTATCAGATCGTCCGTTTCTACTACATGTGGAAGAAAACCCCCAGTGGTCGGAAGATTTGGGGCAGCTATGAAGGCAGACGTGGCAAGAAGGAGGTTCGCCGCCACAGTGTAGTTTCATCTAAACTACTTGATGATGTGGCCGATGATCATGATGATTCCGCCTTCGACTCGGAGAAAGCCGTTGTCCAGAAGCGTGGATTCCATTGCAAGTTCTGCTCCACCCGCCATTCGCGACAGTGGCGCCGTGCACCTCTAGTTCCACCAGGCACCGTTATTCCGTCTGAGCCATCAAACAGGAAAGACAAGGGCCCTATGCTGACCGTTGCGCTTTGTCTTCGCTGTGCTTTGCTATGGCGGAAATACGGGATCCAATACGAGGACGTTGACGAGCTTGCGAAGAGGCTTGCAAGCAGCGGTAACAAGTCATGGCGGCGCCGCATCGACGAGGAAATGCTCGCGCAACTGATTGTAGCTACCGAAACCCCGTTCGTGATCACTCCGGCTACGGCAACTACGGCTACCGCGATGGGAATTCCGCTTGATACAAACCCTCGACTTTTGATGGAAGGAAAGGCAGAACCAAAAGTGGAAGGCAAGGTGGACCCGACGAAAAAGAAGGCCAAGGAAACCCCCGCACCTTCAACTGCGACATCTGTGGAACCTATGCCGAAGAAGAAGACAGTCCCCGAGAAAGTGGTGGAAGCTCTACCGATTGTTCCCGACCCGCCAAAGGCCAAGACTCTCCCTTGTTCAATCTGCAACCAAGTTGAACCTTCGGGCGAAGAGCATCTTTCGTGTCGGGATTGCCGTCTTACGGTCCATCGCAATTGCTATGGTGTACGAGATTCGCGCCCCGGCAACAAATGGCTGTGTGATATGTGCTCCAATGACCGCACTCCCTCGATTTCTACGAACTACACATGCGTTCTTTGCCCAGTCTCATGGACCGAGCACGAACTTATGGAAACGCCCAAGAACAACTCCCGGAAGAAGACAGAGCGCGACAAGGAAAAGGAGCGCATGGAGAAGGAGATGGTGGCTGAGGCGATCAAACTCTATCGTCAGCGGCAGGAGGCCGTTGGCAAGCCTGTTGGTCCTCGGGAACCCCTGAAGCGTACTGCAGGCAACAACTGGGCCCACGTGCTTTGCACCTTGTGGACCCCGGAGTTGAAATATGGCGATGCAGAGGAGCTTGAGCCTGCGGAAGGATTCGCATCTATTCCCAAGGAGCGGTGGCGCGAGACGTGCAAGGTCTGCAAGTCAAGTAAGGGCGCATGTGTTCCATGTAGCTTTGCTGGCTGCAATGCTCACTTCCACGTGGGCTGTGCTTTCCAAGCACACTACCGGTTCGGCTTTGATATTACGCCCGTCAAGAGCTCGCGTCGCGACAGCATGCGAGCTATCCGTCTAGGCGAAGATGTTGGAGCAGCGACACCTGCTGTTTACTGTCCAAATCACAACGTGCAGACTGCTCTGCACGCAATCGGTGAGCAGACAAACCAGGACCATCTAAACGCTCTCCAATTATTCGCCCAGACCTACAAACAGGCCGATCTTACCCTTACTGGAACCGTTCGCAAAGCGGCGTACATGCATCAATCTGTTGGAGCTCCTCCACACCCTTCCACCAATGTGAACCGCCGGGCTTCGACGACTACCACGACAGCTTCCAAGGATATTCACAAAGTTCAGCCAGTTCTAGAGGAGGTGGCTGAAGATCCCATGGACATTGATACCGACAACCATGTTGCACCACGACCGGCTGCTCCTGGCGTGGAGACCAACCGTAAATGCGTCCGTTGTGCCACCGGCTTTAGTCCCAGGTGGTGGGCCATTGGGCGACGACCTCCCATGGTCAATGGCTCAGGGCTCCCTCATCATCCGCCTCAAGGTGCCTTCCCTCAACATAATGGAGATCCTTGCGAACTGGCATACGAATGTCATAAATGCCACTTGAAGAACCCGGCGCCTCCTCCCCCTCCGCCTGTGCCAGAGCCTACGCCCGACCAACGGCCTTCGCCTTATTCTGCTCAACGTCCCATGATACCCACTTCACGAATGCCCGGCCATGCAGGTCATGCAGGCCATGCATTTTTGCCGCACCCACATCCCCACCCACATCCGCATCCCCCTCCTAGCGGCGTGCTTGGGCGCCCGATGCCTCCCGCTCACCCACCCAGCGGACTCCCGGGACCAGGATACACTGGACCATACGAGCAACGTCATACGGCGGATATTGGTCTTCGCAACGGCATGTCGCCGTCTCCTTATCCCCCGACACAGCCACCTCCCCATCACATGAATAACTATCCGCCACCCCATCCCGCAGGACCACCACCTCAACACTATACCAGCGCTGGCCCTTCGGGTCCGCCGCCGCCGTATTCCACCCACCAGAGCCCGTATGGCCCTGTGACGGTCCGCTCGCCGCATCTTTCGCAGCCACCGCCGCGATCATATGCAGCATCCGCGTCCCCTCCAATTGTGCAAGCGACGACGGTCAACCGATCACCCCAGACCTCGCTGAGCGCTCTTAATGGTGGCCCGCCCCCTCGCATGTACTCCGTCGAGCGTGTGGTAACAGCCCCCTCTCACTCACCACCGGTGCCGCAGGCACGCATGGATCCGCGGGCGCCAACCGCCACTCCTCCCACTCGACCGGAAGATACACCACCTTCCCTGATGGGCGGGCCACCTGGCAGTCGAAACCCCGGGGTCAACGGCACAGCGGCTGGGACAGGAGCGAGCGCAAGCCCATCGCTGAAGAACCTTCTCTCCTAACGATATTCCCACACGAGTGCTCATAACCGTGTTGTATGATAGTGACCTATGTCCTTTCCCATTTGATTTTACTGCTACTGCATATGCATGCCACGGCATTCCCTGAACAAAAAGTGTGTTCGCGGTTATGTTTTCGTTTCCTCCAATGTTTCCTCTTTGTTTTTCTCCTTTGTTCTTTTTTTTTCCCTTCCCTGCCAGCCACCGGGGATCCCAGCTTTGGCCGATCCACCTGTCGGCCGCCATCTTTCGCACTTTATGGTTTCTTCTTTTTCTTATGTGCTTGCTATTTTTCTGGCGTCTTGAATTACGGCACCTGGGAAAAGTCCGTGGAGTCTGTTACGGTTGGAGGGCTTGATATCGTCGAAAATCATGGATTGCATGGAGTAGGACTGGCCACTTTATGATTGATATTACCATTACCCATTATTTCCAGCTAGATGAATTGATTAGCATTGCTACGACCTACTTTTTTCTGATCCTTTAGCACTCGTACATCACCCACTCGGTTGTCCGGCATGGATTATTGACCCTCTCAAGGTACAGTGGACCTCGGAAGCTGGCGATGCTGACAAATGCCGATCAAATTCCCAGATGAAGTCAGCTCGTCATAGGTAGGTAACTGGGTCGCTGTTAGCATATAAATAAATGTATCTTCTGCAAATATTTGCCTAGAAAACACCCATTGTACACTGTACATATCACTCAAGATGAGCGACACCATGCGAGCCATCGGTAAGTGAACGCGGGGTTGAAGAACACACCCCACCCTGATTCATCTACATCTTTTGGAAGGATTGAGGATCATGAACCACCTGGTTCATCCACCCTCTCACTCTCATTCCTCCATATTCGCACCTCGGACCGTGTATACAATGTGGACTCCAATACTAACAATCCCCAGGCATCAAAGGCGGCAAAGGCCCCGCAACAAACCTCTTCATCGACCAGATCGCCAAGCCCACAGCTGCAGAAGGCCAAGCCATCGTCAAGATCCGGGCCTTCGGACTGAACCGCATGGATCTGCTTCAGCGCGAGGGTCTATACCCACTCCCACCCCAAGCACCCCCAACCATGGGTGTAGAGTTCTCGGGTGTGATCGAGAGCTTCGGACCAGACGGACACGAAGACTTCAAGATCGGAGATGAAGTGCTCGGACTGGCCTACGGCGGCGCCTACGCAGAGTACATCTCGGTCTCAACTCACATGCTAGTACACAAGCCGCAAGAGCTATCATGGGAAGAGTCAGCCGGAGTGCCGGAGGTGCGCACCGCAATACATCCATCAACTAAAACGAACCTACGCTAACTGACCATTCCCGCAGACATGGATCACAGCCTCACAAGCGCTCTTCCTAATCGGCGAATTCCGATCAGGCCAAAGCGTCCTCTGGCATGCGGGCGCATCGTCAGTCTCAATCTCCGGAATCCAGCTCGCCAAAGCCGCTGGCGCAAAAGCCATCTACGCAACAGCAGGCTCGCAAGAGAAAATCGACTTCCTAGAAAAAGAACTCGGCGTGACAAAAGCCTTCAACTATAAGACCCAAGACTGGGCCGCGGAGATCCAGTCCGCGACATCTGGCGCCGGCGTCGACGTAATCGTCGACTTCATCGGCGCGACGTATTTCCAGGGTAATCTGGACGTGGCGGCGCGCGACAGTCGCATTGTCTTGCTGGGTCTTATGGGTGGTGGTAAGTTACCCGAGGGAGTGAATATTGCGCCGTTGCTGTATAAGCGTGTGCGGATTGAGGGGAGCACGCTGCGCAGTCGGGATCTGGAGTACCAGCGGAAATTGCGCGATACGCTTGTTGAGCATGCTTTGCCGCAGTTCTGTGATGGGACGTTTAAGGTTTTTGTGGAGAAGGTGTTTCCGTTTGAGAAGATTGAGGAGGCGCATAAGTTGCTTGAGAGTAACACTACTAAGGGGAAGATTATTTGTGTTTTTGAGTAGACGGGGAATTATATAACTGAGATATGTACAACATGGATATATTCCGGTTCCAAGCCAGTTATGTACATAATCTGATACATAGCCAAGAGATCGACAAAGTCGAGAACTCCACCTTTCCATTGCAGAGTTTAACATGCAGAAGTACCTCCAGGGCTATTATTGCAACTTACCTAGGTAGGTAACTCCATAGAACTCCAGTTTTGAAAGTAACTAGGCGACATGCAGCTATCCCTGCCTCGTGTTGATTGGCGAGGGTTTCCCCAATCACATGGTAGCGATCAGCAAGTGAACCATGGGACGATTGCAAGGAAATTAGGCAAGGCCATACCTGCCTACCTACCTAGGTAAGTAGGTAGGTATTACTGGAGTCATATTAGCCATGTACATACTAAAAGTATGTAGATTTAGATTTACAGTAGAATGAATACAATTAATACTCCGTAGAGAATAATAATGTGTCAATTAAAGGTGCATGCAATTGTCCTGCAGGTGATCCATTTCTGGAAGTGGAGAATCTCCATCGACTAATCAGCAGTCGATGAGATCACCTCGGGTTATTTCAGATTTGGCCCCAAATGGGCCCAAACGTCCTATCCACTCGTTTTTTTTTTTGCATCTTTTTTGCGATTCTGCAGTATTATTCTTTACATTATACTGGTATATAAAATACGTATGTAAATAAAATATATATATATGTACTATCGCTATAACTATGTACACATATACGTCCGCGTATATCCATGGATATATCTAAATATCCTATGTTATCTATGTATGTAGCCCTGAAGTGTATTGTGTTACAGAATCTGCGCTGACTAACCCGCTGACCTTCTAGAAAGGAAAGAAAAAGAAAAAGAGGCGTCATTGGGTCCACTGGTTACGATTGGAGGCTCTGCCAGAAGAGATGGGCATATACGGAGTAGAAGAAAAAGAAGATATAATATATAGATCATTATTCTATAATAGATAATAGTATATACAAACTGCAACTAACTAAATCCATCCGTCGTATCCAATGTTAATAACAAAATTAATACCCAACTAGTAAAGACTGTAACGACTAAGATTACCTGAGGATCATCCCGTCCCGCCCCAAGGCCTTCTGGAAGGAGGAAAGAAGCCCCTTCCCCGTGTTCGCCCCCTCCACTGTCCTCAGCTTTGGGTGTTTTTGCTCTTTTGCTTCTTTATTTCTCTTCTCTTTTTCCCTTTTCATCTTTTCTTTGTTGATCTCACCGCTACACGCTATCACCATTACACACACCATGTCGAACTGACGTCCTTTTCCCGCTTCTCCCTTTCTGTTCTTTCACCAATTGAAACCCCTTTGTCCTCGACTCACGTGTCGCTTTCATCCCATCGCTCTTCCGAATCTGTCCCCGGGGTGGAAAAAGTGGGTTGCGCGCTCGATCTGTTTAGTGCGACAAGTCTAGGACAAGTCTAGGCTCTGGGGCTTGTCTCGGAACTTCCAGTCCACAACGCGACTCGGACTGCCTCGCTGCAGGAAACAACTCCATTGTTCGATTCGGTGAACTGAGAGCTTGCTTGCCGACTCCTGCCATTCCTTTTTCCGACTTTCTTTGTGCCGATTCAGTCGGATCTCTCCCGATCTCCATTAAACCCCTAATTTCGCCGCTCGTTTTTTTCTTCACCTCCCAAAACCGCCCTCACTCGTACCTTCCCTCATCACCCCCAGCCCGAACGCCTCGGTCTTCATCATCGGGGCCATATGCGAGTCAGGAGCGCCCGACCGACTTCTTTCCTATTCTGCGATCCGATTGAGTTCTTGTCGGTCTTCTGATCCCAGCCTGCTCGGGGGTCGTTCTCAACCTCCTAGCACTATGGTGGACCGCGTGGATTGCGCGGGCCTCTTGATTGACGGCCGAGTGCGGTCAGAGAGATGGGTGCGCAGAAATTCCATTGATGCATTAACAATATCCTCCTCAGGTTCCTTCACGACGCCAGAGGAACCGGAGGCCTTACAGGCGGATGTGGAGCAGCTGTTGTTAGTGTGCAAACAAGGTAGGTTCTGCAGTCTGCGCTGCGTTTGATAATTTTACTAATTACTCCCGGTTTCGCAGTCTACCTCTGCCACAGCGGTTCATCCTTTGCCACCAAGCTGGCCGAGCTCAGCGACCGGTCGGGCAGCGAGTGTAACCCGATTTTCGCATTCTTCGAGGTGGATTTTAGCGGCGAAGAGTCGAACCTGGCTCGTCGAAAAGCCAGTCGCGCCTCGTGGGCAGATAACGCTCCTCCGTCACCAGGCTCCATCCACCGCACTTTCACATTTTCAACACAGTCCGACGAAGCACGCGGCCTATCCCTTCTATCGGGTGTCTCAAACGACATTCAAGCCCAGGAGGGACCAAATTTGGTCATTCCCGTTGCTGTTTTGCGCCTTCCTACTCCCGATACACCCGGCGACAATGCGGCTACCGGCCCTACCAGTCAACCGGATTCTCAAGGACCTCTCACGTTGGAACACAAGCAGATTGCGCGCTGTCTTGATGCCGGTGCTATGGATGTCTTGACGACTCCGCTAGATCGGCCACGCATTCAAGGGCTCGTGGTTCATGCCTACCGTACTCGCAAAGCGGCCCAGAGAGAGATGTCCCGATTCCTCGCACGGAGGAAGCAAAGAAAGCTTTCTTGGGTCGGTGTGCATGATGAGCAGCCATATTCTTATCTAAGAGAAGCCATGGTTTCAAAACTCATGAAAGGAATTTGCAACCCAGAAGAAGTCATCCATGATGAATTCCAGGAGCAGGATCTCAACATCGATCCCGCGCGTATCCCTTTTATCAAAGAGCAGGTGGGCAGTTGGAAGTTCTGCGCTCACGAATTTACCGAGGACGAACTAGTCTTTGGCGCTTGTGAGATGATACAACATGCTCTGAACATGCCGGGATTGGACCATTGGAGGTTGACCCCTGATGAATTGCAAACCTTCCTTCTCGCCTGTCGCGCCGCCTATAACTCTTTCGTGCTTTACCACAATTTCCGCCATGCGATTGATGTGCTACAATCCGTCTTTTGCTTCCTGCTACACATTGGTGCCTTGCCTCCGTATGAATCCATTGGTCAATCTCCTGTCCCCGAAACTCCAGTCACCTCCCTTCTCACGCCATTCGATGCCCTTACCCTCCTTATCTCAGCCATTGGTCATGACGTTGGCCACCCAGGTGTCAACAACTTTTTCCTCGTCAAACTCAACGCACCTCTTGCTCAACTCTACAATGACAATTCCGTCTTGGAGGCCTTCCATTGCGCCGCCTTCTCCCAGATTTTGCGTCGCCACTGGCCTGCGGCATTCAAGGACAATCAGCTGCGGAAGCTCCTTATCAGCTCTATCCTGGCCACCGACATGGGTGTGCACCAGAAGTTCATGCAGCGAATGGGCTCATTCCAGGAGAAGTTCTACGAAAACAACCGATCTATTGAGGGCTGGAAGCCGCAAGATGTCGACATGTACAAGACCCTCGTTTGTGGATTACTGATCAAATGTGCCGACATCAGCAACGTGGCTCGACCGTGGAAGGTTGCAAAGAAGTGGACGCAAATCCTGCAAGAGGAATTCGCCAACCAGGGGGAGATGGAAAGGGAGGTTGGAATGGAAACTGCACTGTTTGGCGGGCCACCCGAACTAGGGAACGTCTACAAGCTGGCTACTGGTCAAATTGGATTTATGTCGATATTCGCACTGCCCCTCTTTGAAGGCATTTCCGACCTTCTACCGCAGTTGCAGTTCACTACAGACCATATTCTTCGCAACCAGGCACGGTGGCAAGAACTTTCTAACGAGGAGCTGAAGAAGCAAGGTCTTCCGATTGAGAACCGGGCCGAGATCACTGTTTCGCCTCGCTCCCATAGCCCTGCAGCCCCTGAAAAGCAGCGCGTCGGTTCAGGAGATGGCGCAGCGGATATGGTCAAATCTCCCATGAGTTCAGACTCTGGTGGATACAACGAAAACAACATTGAACCGGTTGTGTCGCCTGATACCACAGGACCCCAGATAGAGATCACAGGAAGTCCGCTGGCGCCGGCGGCTGAATTTCCATCCCGGAAATCTTCTAGTGCCGTGCCGGAATTTTCTTGTTTCGCCATCCCAGGAGCACCGGAGTCTGCCCGTGAGTCTATTTCGACCCAGCTACATAGCCCTCTCTCAGAGACAAGCCCTGTTACCGATGACCCGGCTGTTCTAGCTGCTGTCTTGTATGCCAACTCGGCCTTCGGTGGTGGTACCTCACCAGGATCAGTGGGGCGTGACCAGGCGTCTGCGGCTGCCGAGAGACCAAGCAGCTCACGTCAAGGCCTTTCACATGGTTCTCAGCGCGGCTCTCAACGACACCATGCCCACCACAGCTCGTCTGCTCGCACAGGCTCTAATCGCAATAGTTGCACACGAACACAAAGCACCTACAGCAACACCATGACACCCATCTCTCCCGCAACTAATGCCTCGAGCTTTTTGGCTGTGGATAGCGGCGACGAAAAGCGAGTTTCCGGGGAAAGTGCCCCACCAAGTGAGCTTGGAGGACCTGACGACAATAGCACACGTCCCAGCACAGCGGACGCGTATCCTTCAGGTGTATCGGAGCCCGCAGGCGGTTACAGCCCCGGTCGTAGCTCTGTTGCTCGCGGTCAAGCTCGCTCCGAAGATGGTGCGAGCAAAGACTTCTCCAGGCTAGGAGCCCACGGAACCCGCAGCACGACCCAGTCGACGACTACTGGCGAGAGCATCAAAAATGAAACTCCGCAAGCGGACGACTCACATGGTCCTCGCAAACTTCCTAAGCGGAGGAGTCGGCTTCGACTTGCTTTTTGGAAGCGTCGCAACCATTCGCACGAGGTCCGCGGTGAGACATGATCCTTGCCGTCGTAGTTGGTGCTTCTAAGCTTGAACCATCTCCAGCTGTGTATAATGCTGCCATGGTCTTATGAACATTTCATTTTGCGATGAGGCTGGAGACCACACTGGTATTCCATGAATTCACGACTCGACCAGTCGAAGAAGCCGGACTTTGGATTTTCTTTTCCCACCGCATAGGCTCTCCTGGTCATGACTCTACGAAGTCGATAACGATACCTTCTTACCTTCTGCTGGACGTCTTGAGTTTGCCTCGGACAAGCAAATGCAAAGCTTGTCTGAGCAATTACAGAATCAGGATGAGTTGTTTTGTTTTTATCCTATCCTATCCTCCCCACTTTGAGGCTGAGAATCACGCTATATCATGTATTCCTCTCAATGGGTACTGACATTGGTGTCCCCGTACATCTCATCTGATTATTTGCATCGGGCTCGCCCACCTACTTCTGTGTGATGACCACGAATATCCTTTTTCTTCTATCCTTATCCTACATCTTCTTTCATCTCTCTCTCTTTTTTTTTCTTTCCTTTTTTCGTTTTGCTCCGCTCTTGTGATGTTCATGGCGGTTCTCTCTTGTCTTAGAGTTCGGTGATAGGCCGGCGTTCTATCTCTTACAGGAGTGGTGTTTCTCTGACTCGACATTCGAGATCTTCATGGGCTTGGATATTCTTTTTCTCTTTCCCCTGTACTTGATCCTCTTGTGTCTCGTCTCTTTTCTTCTCTCTCTCTTTTTTTTTACATGGACTCTTGTTAGACTCTTCCGCTCTGCGCGATAATGAATGTGATGTGTACAGTGAGACTCTGAATCTTGTTCTCAATGCTTGTAATAACCTTAACATAAGTATGTTCAGTAGTATTCAATTCCAGCATTATGCTGACACGATCTAAAAATGAATCTTCTACATGAAGCAAATGAATGTAAATGCAAGTCCCGAGAATAAGGCCTAATACCTATTGACAATCCTCACAACCCGCCTTACCATTATTCTCCTCCTGTTTCTTCGACTCCTGTTCACCCTGCTCCTTCTTCAACGCCCGATCCGTATGTCCCAAATCCCTATTCGGAGCAATAACATTCCGCACGAGTGATTTGAGCGCTTTGACTTCTATATAGGGAAAGGAACGGTCAGATAATAGCACGACTAGACGAGCCTCATATGCAGTGTACAATGGATGCATAAAAGACTGTGTAGAATGATTGACAAAATTAAAAAAAAAGGAAAGGAAACAAAGTAAAAACATACCAGGGAAGCCCCCATCCCTCTTCCGATCCCACAAAATACTCTCCTGCGTCGTGATCTCCCCATCCTTCATCGTACCATGCCATATCGTCACTGTGAACACGCCGCCTGTTTTGGGGACGAGGGCGACTTCGCCAAGGTCTGTGCTAAATGTTGAGAGGAGTTCTTGAGCGAACTGCGATTGTTCCCATGTTAGTATTGGCATTGGCAGTGGTATTGGTGAGATCTGTATATTGTGTCCGTGGTCATGGTGGTTATAGTTCTGGTCATGTTGACAGTGACGGTTGATATCGAGTTTGGTGCATGTCCATGTGCAATATCAAATGTACATATAAATATTGAGCATGGGCACCCGAATGATAGAATGAACAAATCACATGCCAAATACCAAGACCTCTAACATGACAGGCTAAAGGGAAACACAGAAAGACATTAACGTACGTATGCGGCGCGGAGCATCCACCGGCACTGTGTGCAGAACTGGATTGAGATGCGGGGGAGATGGACGTCCACGGGTGCGATCTTGTCGCTAGTATCTGGGTTTGAGTCTAACGGGGTCGATGTAGATTCGGCCATGGTGAATGACGGTGGTTCGATGCCGATGCGAATAGTACGATTGGATGGTGAGGTGATTGTGTGGTGTGGTGTAGTGCGGATGGGGTACTTAGGATGACAGGGGTCTGTAGTGTTGTATGCAGGTAGGTGTATTGGGGGCGTTATTTCTGGTTGGATAGGTGTGTATGTTGGATGCAAGTCCTCGGGTTGATGTCCAGAGCTGCTTAGTGGGATGGATGGGAATTTGGATGATGTCAGCGGGGATGGGCTGACTTTTTTGTCTATATCAGTACCGAGGCACTTTGCTACACATATTAATGTACTGGATTGGAATAATGAATCTATGTGTATTCAGGATATACAAAAGTACTTAGCATGAGTTGCCAATTGCCAGTTTAGGCCGTGCAAGGCCAAACAAGGAATCCGAGCACCGGGTCACCCCAAACAGATCACACGCCGTGATTGCCGGGATTTGGGGCCGAATTACATGAAAATGGCGCAAATTCGATTAGATCGATATGGTATTGGTCATGCAAATCTATGATACATGAATGGCAGCTCTCACACCCTGAAACATAGAGGCTTTTTGAAGATTTGAAGAGAACCCGTAAGAAAAGGATACATAAGAGAAAGAAAAAGATAAGAAAAAGAAAAAAAGAAAAAGAGAAAGAGGAATAGAAAAAGAAAAAGAAGAGGCCGATTTCAAACAAACACAGCGAGAAGGGGGAATGGTGAAATTCAGAGAAGTAAGGCGCAACAAGTGCATCGTCAAGTGCACTGTCTGCAGAGTTCGGGGACCGGGGACGGACAGGGCGACAAAACACAACGGGATTCGTATGATCCTTGGAGGCGTGGAAGGTTTCGTGCAAGACCAGCAGACGATTCTTTCAGGCCGACATCTTTGTCCGCGCAAGCAATCGCAGTGCTTTGTTCGGGTCCAAGGGGGTCGTGAATGGGTCCGGAATTAAGTAGAAAAGGAAAAAGGAGAGCGAAATGTCATGGCGAAAGAAATTCCCGTCGTGAGTGCATTACATGACGGTGCAGCAACCTCCCTGTTGCTGGGGAGCATAGGGATCCTCGCGCTTGTCAACCTAGGAAATAGACTTGTTAGTTTGGTCGCGCGCGATGAGGCAAAAACCCGGTCGCATACCTGTCCCCATACGGATGGAACCATAAAGTCGCGAGTATTGTTGCAGTAACTGATGAGACTGTTGAAGGTGTTAGTTGTTTGTGCTTCTCAACAAAGAAAAGAGTTCGACGGACGAGAGAGCTGCCTCGGAGACCTTGACCCGTGGACGGTCCAGGTCCTCCTTCAGACGACCATTGAGCTCGGTCAACCGACGATATTTCAAGTCGGCAACACTTTGCTTCTTATTCTTAACATCACCCCCGGATCGAAGTTCGTAGGGAGCCATCGTGTGTTGAGCTGTGAAGGAAGCGCGAATGGAGAAAGGGGGGAGAGGGGGTTTTGGATCGGCAGGTGTCCCAAGGGCGTAAGAATTAGGTTAGGGGCGGGTAATCAGGGGCCAAGACGCCGGACAAAGAAGAGGAAAGAGAAAAAAGAAGGTGAAGGAGTCGGGTTCGAAGAGAGAGAGAGAGAATGGACAAATGAATGGGCTGGTTCGAGGGGATTTTCCTGAGATCCCTGGGGGGGCAGGTCCGTGGGTTTCCCTTTTTCCTTACACGTTTTACGTTGGTATATGTTATACTGGGGAAAATTATTGGGAGGGGAAGTACCTGGTACTTTGGTTGGGTCGGGGTACTACTAGTACTTTGTACGGTGGAGACCAATACACGTCTTGTACCAGGTACTTATTGTTTATAGCTATAAACTACACCGGGGTCGGAATGAGATGATTGGGATTATAATATTAGTAGATGACTCGGGATATTTTAGTCGACCAATAAAAGACTACCTAGGTATACCATGCATTTGGTAGTAATCCAATATGACACATCCTCGTAAACCTCCAGGGCTGGTCAAGGTGGTCAAGTACTTTCTGGTTTCTGCCTCAGGCCATCACACGTGATCGTCATCGCTTAACGCGAAGTGGGAACATTGGCGGGATCCAATTTTTGCTCTGGCCTCAACACGCACATTGTGAATCTTCCCCTCGTTATCGGGTATTCGCGTGGCAGCATCTCTAATCGCATTCTTCCCAGCTGCCCGTGTGTGTCGCTGGCTTTGCCCAACTTTTTTTTTCTATTTTTTAATTTCTTATCAGTCACCTTTCATCCTTTCCCAAGGGGCATCCACCCATCATGCCGCCTCCTCCGCATATTAAGCCTGAGAATGTCCTCAAGGTAGGTGTCACCGTCGCTGTCGTCGCGACATCCGAGATGGATCGGTTGCTAATAACTATATCTTCCATAGAGGGCTCAGGAACTCATCGCCGTCGGTCAGGCGCCCGCCGCCTTGACTGTCCTCCACGAACATGTCACCTCCAAGCGCACCCGTAGCAGCCCCATCGCCTCCCTCGAGCCGGTGATGCTCCTGTTTGTTGAGCTGTCCGTCGACCTTCGTAAAGGCAAGGCTGCCAAGGACGGTCTTTACCAGTACAAGAACATTGCTCAGAACACCAATGTCGGCACTATCGAGGTTAGTGTTGATGATCGGCGTTGAAAAAAAATTTGTGACTTGTCACTAATCTAGGATTTTCTCCGTCTCTACAGATTGTTCTCAAGAAGTTCATCGAACTCGCCGAGCAGAAGGTCACCGAGGCCCAGGCTAAGGCGGACGAGATTCAGTCGACCCTCGAATCCGCCGCTCCTTCCTCCAACATTGAGGATTTGGAGGCCATCGAGACCCCCGAGACCATCCTCCTTGCGACTGTCTCCGGTGAGCAGTCGCGCGACCGTACCGACCGCGCCGTCGTCACTCCTTGGCTCAAGTTCCTGTGGGAGACCTACCGCACCGTTCTCGAGATCCTGAAGAACAATGCCCGTCTCGAGATTATGTACCAGTCGACTGCCCTGCAGGCCTTCAAGTTCTGCCAGAAGTACGCCCGCAAGACCGAGTTCCGCCGCCTGTGTGAGCTCCTGCGCAACCACGTCCAGAATGCCGCCAAGTACTCTTCGCAGATGCACGCCATCAACCTGAGCGACGCCGACACCTTGCAGCGTCACCTTGACACCCGCTTCCAGCAGTTGAACGTCGCCGTTGAGTTGGAGCTGTGGCAGGAGGCTTTCCGCAGCATTGAGGACATCCACACTTTGTTGAACCTCAGCAAGCGCCCCGCCAAGAACATCATGATGGCCAACTACTACGAGAAGCTCGCCCGCATTTTCCTTGTTAGCGAGAACTACCTCTTCCACGCCGCCGCTTACAACCGCTACTACAACCTCCTGCGTCTTTCTTCCGTGGCCCTCGCCAGCGGGCAGAGCTCCAAGAAGGACAACCCGTCGGTCACCGAGCTCGAGATGACCAAGGCCGCCTCCTTTGTCCTACTCTCCGCTCTGTCCATCCCCGTTATCAGCACTTCCCGCTCCCGCGGCGCCCTGGTCGATGTGGATGAGGCTCGCAAGAACAAGAACACCCGTCTCACTAACCTTCTCGGCATGGCCACATCGCCCACCCGTACTGTGCTCTTCCGCGATGCTCTGAACAAGGGTCTGCTCCGCCGTGTGCGCCCCGAGATCCGCGAGCTGTACAACATCCTCGAGGTTGACTTCCACCCCCTGTCCATCTGCAAGAAGATTACCCCCATCCTGCAGCAGATTGGTGCCGACCCCGAGATGGAGAAGTACGTTGTGCCTTTGCAGCAGGTCATTCTCACCCGTCTGTTCCAGCAGCTGTCCCAGGTTTACGAGTCCGTTGAGCTCAAGTTCGTCTACGAGCTTGCCCAGTTCCCTGCTCCGTTCCAGATCACCCCCGCCATGATCGAGAAGTTCATCATGAACGGTTGCAAGAAGGGTGACCTCGCTATTCGCGTTGATCACATCTCCGGCGTCCTCACTTTCGACTCCGATGTCTTCTCTTCCTCTAAGGCTACCCACGCCGGCAGCGGCGCTGGCTCCGCTGAGAGTGAGGTTGGCTCTGTTCAACGCCTGCAACACACCCCCCGCCGAGATCGCCCGTTTCCAGGTCGCCCGTCTCGCCAAGACTCTCCACGTTGCCTGCATGTACGTCGATCCCTCCTACAACCAGGCTCGCCTCCAGGCCAAGCAGACTGCCCAGGCCCGCGCCATTGCTGGTGCCGCCCAGGAGCACGAGGAGACCCTTGCCCGTCGCGTTCTTATCGACAAGAAGAAGGAAGCCGCTACCGATGCTCTGCAGCGCAAGCAGCGTGAGGAGGAGACTCGCAAGCGCGTCCGTGCCCAGCAACTCCAGGATGCCGAGAAGCAGCGTCTGGCTGATGAGCAGCGTGACCGTGAGCTCAAGCGTATCAAGGATGAGCAGGACCGCATCCGCCAGGAGGAGCTCAAGAAGCAGCTTGAGGAGCTCAAGACTGGTGTTAAGGGTATTGATGTTAGCGAGATCGACCTTGACGAGCTTGATGCCAACCGCCTGCGCGCTATGAAGCTGGCTCAGCTTGAGAAGGAGAAGAACGAGCTGAACGACCGTATCCGTACCACTGCTAAGCGTATCGACCACTTGGAGCGTGCCTTCCGTCGCGAGGAACTGAAGCACATCGCCGCCGATTATGATGCCCAAAAGAAGCACGACAGGGAGCTTTATGAGCAGCAAGTCGCTGAGCAGGTGCGCGAGTCTAAGGAGAAGCACGCCGAGGCCGTTGGCCTCAAGCACCGTCTTGGTCGTCTGGTTCCCGTTTTCAGCAACTTCCGCAAAGAGGTTTCCGAGAAGCGCCACGAGGAATTCGAGAAGCGTCGCAAGGCCGCCGAGCGCGAGTTCGAGGCTAAGAAGAAGCAGCGTGTCAAGGAGGTCCAGGAGCGCCGCCGTCGCGAAAAGCAAGAGCGCGAGGAAGCGGAGGCTCGTCGACGAGAGGAGCAGGAGCGTGCCGAACGCGAGGAGCAGGAACGCGTCGCCCGCGAGGAGGAGCGCCGTCGTGTCTTGGCCGAGGAGAAGGCCAAGCGTGAGGAAGAGCGAGCGTTAGTATTCCCTTTGGCTTATTTCACTTCAATTCCTAATACTAACTTGTCACGTAGTAAAATGGACGAGGTGGCTCAAAGGCAGCAACAGCGGGAGGCCGAGGCCGAAGCGCGCCGTGCAGCTCGCAAGGGTGGATTCGAACAGCCACTCGAACGAGCCGCTCCCCGTCTCAATATCGCCCCACGTACCGCAGCCCCGTCTAGCTGGAGAGAACGTCAAGCCGCCAAGGAAGCCGGTGGTGTCACCGCCGAGCCCACTCGTGAGCCCGTCCGTGCCCCCGTCCGTGAAGAGCCCGCCCCTCTCCGCAAGGGTGGATATGTTCCTCCTCACCTGCGCGCCGGTGCCGCCGCCAGCGCTGGATCCGCACCCCCTCCCCCTGCTCCCCGCGAGCCCCGTGAGGCCCCCACCGAGCGCTGGGCGCCCCGTCAACCCCGCGAATCTTCTTCTCCGTCTCCTGCTCCCGCTTCGGAATCCAAGCCCGCCGGTGGCAAGTGGGTCCCTAAATGGAAGCAGCAGCAGCAGTAAACGACCGAGCTACGACTTTCCAGTTAAAAAGTGTATCCAAGCTCTTTTCTTTTTGGCGCTATTCTCATGACCCTTCTGCATATTTCGTGTATCATTCACCCATGTTCACCCCGTAACTTGTTAATGGGGGCCCCAGTTTTGTCTTTCACCTCGCTCGGAATATGATATAATCTTTTCCTAGAATTTCTGCTATAATTTGGTGGTCTTGTAGATGTTTTGGTCTCTTTATTCCTATTTATGGGCTATGGCGGAGTTAAGCCGATGCTAACCCTCGACGACAGACAACACTCGTCCCCGCACAGGTACCTGCATTCGCATGCATGTTTGTACATATGCAGGTACCTGTAATGAAATTCCGAACTCAATCACATAAGAGGAAGAATGGGCCTACTAATCGAATTGGAATGGACGGTATCACGATTTCAAGCTTGTATGTATGTAAACCTAGGGAACTCTCTCAATATGAACAACTTGATGAAAGACGACCTAGTAAAGATAAATATGGATATCTGACAAGAATAGGGAAATAAGAGAAATAAAAGAAAATAAAAGAAAGCAGTCTAGAGTGTCCTGACCCGACCTTGGGAAACAGAATCGCGAAAATGATCAAGTCATCAACATCAACATCAAACTTATGCAGCAGTCACTTCAGCATTAGCCCCGAACAGCTTCTCCCGCCATTCTCCACAAACAGCTTCAAAGCCACTAACCACATCACCACAGACCTTACCCGCCTCTCGGTCTTTGAGTCGGCGGTCCCACTCACCGCGCTCGATCCACCGCGATCCCTCTTCGCGGCTCTCTTCTTCCCGTCGCATATCAGTGACGAGTTCTCGCGCAGAGCGTAACCGACGGGAAGCCGTTGAAGTCAATTGTCTCGACTCGTAGAGGGTATCGCTTAAGCCGCGAAGAGTATGTGTGATGTCCGCGGTTTGCGAAATGAGGGCTTGGAGGGAGGCCAGGGGATTGTGTGCGGAGGACTGAGGGGTTGTTGGTCGGGAGCCTTGCTGTTCGGGGAAGGGGTATGGAAGATTTGGCAATAAGCCTTCGTCGATAAGGGGCATGAGAGAGTCGATGGCATCTTCGGAAAGGAGGGGGAATGGAGAGAAGAGGAGTGGGTGGACGAGGGATTGGAGGGCGCGAGTTTGGTGGGTGAGATGTGATGTGATTGAGGAATGAGCAGTGATAAGTCTGCGATTAGATATTAGATATCGGGTGTGGAATGGGACTATACTTGGGTGAAGTTACCTCATGGCACTGTTCTCAATCCCGCTTTGCCCACCAAGATCTTTCAACGACTCAACCGTCCGCTGAATGACATGGTCATTTTCGCTTCCATTATTCTCTATACCTCGCCGAGCGAGACTTTCAATCTCAGCCATTTGGCTCTCCAACGCGGGTGATATATCCGCTTCCTCTAGATCCGAGTCGGGCCCGTAATCCGAGCCATCATATTGCGACTCCTGCCGCCGGTGCTGTCGCAAGTGATTTGCACGGTGTTTGTTTCTTGATGGATGGAGCGAATCTCTTTCTGGTGAGATGGAAGGCGACCGGGAGCGCACGTTGCGCATTGATTGCATATACATATCTTCTCCATCACTGTGACCCATCTGTTGTGATCCCGCGCGGCTAGCTTCCTGGCCTGACGCATATCCGTACCCATCTTCTTCTTCCCATGCATCGGCCAGTTCATCGGCCAGGTTTCCCAATCCTCCGCCGCCCGCATCAACGGCACCAGAGAAATCTCCGGATTCTCGGTGGGACCCACTCATGGCGTTGGAGTTATGGCGGGACGCGATGGGAGACGGTGGTGCAGATAATCGAGGTGTTCGCGGTGACAGGGGGCTTGCTAATGTAAAGGTATTTCCAGTTGTCCCGGGGGAGATGGGTGAATCCTCCGAGGCCGATGGGTAGCGGTGTGAGAGTTTCAGGGGAGACGGAGGGAGGGGCATTGGATCGTTTGGAGGCGTCACGCGGGACCCTCGCCTTGTTGGGAGCTTTATTGAAAAATTGAGAAATCTGATTAGGGCAATATAGCCAGAGAAGAGGAACAAGCGGTTGTAGTCCGGCTGCAGGCGAGGAACAGTTGTTGATTAGGGCGCCCAATTTGGATGTTCCGATAGCTCCGGATCCGAGTCAATGTTGTAGTATAGCGCAGTAGCGATGAAACAAAGACCAGGATAATACCAATTGATATATAACAATGTGAAAAACCTCAACTAAGGAATGACTGCATCACCAGGATGCAGGAGGGGTATAGCACCAACAACTCAACTTGAACCTTCACCGCCGACTGCTACTCGTCACCGCCCGGCAAAAGAAAAAGTATAAAAGTATCAAACCCCACATTATCATTCTCTTGATATATCGTCATACATCAAGATGACTTCTATTGAACGCATGTCCCCATTGGACCTGCTAGATCTTAATCTCACAAACCTTGACCCCCTCACTGAGAATTACGACCTTGGCTTCTACCTAAACTACCTGAACAAATGGCCCTCATTGTTCAGCACTGTGAAGGACCATGAGGCGGGCATTGTAGGTTATAGTATGTTTAATTCTAGCCCCAGCTTGGAACCTTCTCCTCAAACCTCAAGGAATAAAGCTGACCTATTTCTTTTAGTTATGGGCAAGCTCGAAGAGCAACACCCTGCAATGCGCCACTCCGAACACTACACTCCATGGCACGGACACATCACAGTCTTGACTGTTGCACCAGCCTGGCGCCGTCTCGGATTTGCACGCCGGTTGACCGAGCAGCTCGAGCGGGGATCGGACAGCAACGATGCCTGGTTTGTGGATCTCTACGTCCGCGCCGGAAATAAAGTTGCGTATGACATGTACAAAGGAATGGGGTGAGTGAATCAATATAGATCGTGAATGCTGTATTGGCCGCTGACATGTATATTTGCAGATACTCCGTCTTCCGGAGGGTGGTCAATTATTATAGCGACGACCCATCGGGGATGTCGGATACTGGGGAAGATGCATTCGATATGCGCAAGCCGTGCAGTCGAGATAAGAAGCTTGAGCACGTGAGAGAGAATGGTGAGAACTTCCCAGTTGGACCTGAGGATGTGATGTAAACCACAGTTCTTTCTGCGGTATTTGTTGAAGCAGCCATACATGGCTTTCTTTTCTATCTCTCTCTCGCCTTTTTCTTCGAGGGTTCTCATGGCGTGGAGGGCTTACGCGGGGCTGGGGTTTTGGTGGATAAGTATTTCTTGTACATAATCAGATATGTGATTATTGCCTTTTTCCCTCTATGTATATATGTGTAACATGAAGTGCGCCGTATCTCCCACTGACTGGACTGGATGTAAGCGAAATGAGTTGCCGGGAGGTAATGCAATGTGCAATATGAGGACGAGTTTAACAGTATTAGGAATTAGCTGAAACAAGGCTTGAACCTCTTGGGCAATGGGTATGTTTTGTAAGACATTTCAGCGCGCAGCGGCCAAGGCTCAAGCCTTGACATGGAACTTAAGACCGGAGCGCAGGAATCTGACGCAGCTCATAAGAACCGCAGAGGTAGTGAGGCAGCAAGCAGTGAAAAGCTGAACTCCAAGGAATTTGTGTGTATCGGCCAGGATTGCACCACCGATGGGGGTACCGATCAACAGGCCTATGGAAGTGATAGCAAAGACCATACCCAAGCGTGTGCCCAAGTCGCGCACGTCAGGAGTCATGCTCGCCATGACCACAGGCGGCAAAGACACAAATCCACCCGAGAAGAAGCCGTAGAAGACGGCCAGGATGATGATGCCAGGTACGGTGTGGACACGAATCCAGACAAAGGCCAGGATGGCAGTGATGGTCACGGCGGGTGTGAGCATATTCAAGGGGCCAACGTGGTCAGCGAGGAAGTTGGGCGCAATACGGCCAAAGGTTGAGGCGGCATTTAGCATCGAGAGTAGGTAGAATCCAAGGTTGGAGTCTACAATGCCTGTCTCTATTGCGTATGACTGCACATAGAAAAGGAAGTTGTAGAAGCCCAAGAAGCCAATGAACATGGCAATGGCGAAGGTAGTAAAGGCCGGCTCCTTTAGAGCAGACAACTGGTAGAGCTTGCGCTTCTCTTTCGGCTGGAAGCGCGAGCGCATAATGCTAATAGAAATGCAAATTGTGCCAAAGCAGACAAACCCAAGTGCTCGCGTAGCCCAGGCAAACCCGACCTTCTTCTGCAACTGATCGAACATGATGGGGTAGATCACACCACCAATACTGCTGCCACTGGCAGCCAAGCCGTTGGCTAGGCCTCTCTTGCGGCGGAAGTACTGTGGCAGGATGGCAACGGAGGGCACGAAAAGGCAGCCTGCTGCGACCCCGACGCAAATGCCCTGGGAAAGAATCAGTTGCCAGTATTTTGTGGCAAGACTGGTCATCATCAAACCAAAGGGCAGCAGGAATGCAGCGAAGACGATGAGGGATCGGAAGTAGCCAGCGTCAAACAGGGGACCTGTAATGACCCCAATCATCATCAGAAGGAAAGACTGCAGTGATCCAATCCAAGCAATGGTTGATGATGAAGTACCGACGAGTAACTCTCGCTCATAATAGGTTTGATAGGCACCCCATGTATTGATAATTCCCCTATTTCAACTTATCAGCAACAGGGTCTTTATCTGAAAAGAATATATGTATTCTTACCATGAATTGAAGAAGAGGAAGAATGAGCCCAAAGCCTGGAGCCATGTATGTAAGCCCGTATCGAACGTCAACTCGGACTCTTTGTCCGGAGGTTGTGATATATTGTTGGCATTTTCTTGAGTGGTCGGGGAATCAGCGAGGACTTTTTGCTCTATATCCAAGTTAGTTGACCCCATGTTGCCTCATGTATCGGTCAAACAGAAGTCCCTCACGGGCCAGCGTGTATAATATAGGAGTAAAGCCCAAAGGTTCTTAGCTGTGGATATAGAGTCAGGAAGGAAGCAATGGATACAATATAAACTTGAAATATTTTCCAAGAGAACCCTAAGCGGGGCCTCGGACATTCGGCCATTCGATAATATAAGGCATTGATACAATAGAATAACCAGACTTTTTCCTAGAATAGGGATATATAAGTTAGTGCAGTTCGATTTGAATATGTTCTCTCTACTTGAAATCTATTGAAATATCATAATTTACCCTTGTCTTGCCAATCTTTACGGAAATCGTCAATGTTCATGGACGGCAAATGGGTTGCCCAGATGCCGAGACTGGCCTAGTCACTACGGAGTAGATCCATAAGCTTAGTTGGAGACAGAGGGAATAACCGAATCAGCTTTTTACCGTGAATATCCGCTATCCGACATCAGTAGGATATGCATTACAGAGGACATAGAAGTGTCCGTATACATCCAAATGTCTCATCAAGTCAAGTGCATCCAAATGTGTCTTGATATATGAAGCATATAAAAAATCCGGTCATTGGATTCTCGACAGTTCTCCCGTGGCTTATATGCGCTATAATTGCTTCTTTTACAAAGCCAATGTATATGCAAAGAAGATAAACAAGTCAAATTATTTTTGGATATGTTTTTTGCCGTTCTAGATTCATGTACAAAGCCTAATTGGTGTCCATGTTTCATCAAGGACATCCAAGTCTCTTTTTTCGACGGTTTCCTCGAATCCCAGAACTCCAAACGCTATGCTGAAACCCAAAGAAAAGCAAAAGATGGGGAAAAAAAAGCCTCAGTAGAGAACGGTTGATACCGTTTTGACCACTACAACAGCTCCTCACATGTCCAATCCTCATACCTAAGTCGAACGTTAGATCTGGATCACCACTCAACCACTCATCGACAGGATATTGCTTACCATCCATCGGGCAGGTATCGGCGAATGATCAGGGGAATCTTCTTCTGGTTCAATTCCTTCATGGCGATCTGCAGGGGATCGGTTTCACCCTCGAGGTCGACAAGGACGGGTGCGTTCATACTATGCCAAATGTCAGCAAGCCCAAGCTAATGCATCATATGCGCAATTGCCGGTATCAAAAGCAACGTACCTGATCTGCAGGGCACGGGTACCGAGAACACGCGCGCGCTCGTACTTGGTCAAGTATGGGGTGGTAGTGCGCTGGTCATTGGGTACTTTCTTCTCGCGCGACTGCTCCATCACTTTTCCTGCGTATCCGGCATTGGGATCGCCAGAGACAACGACATTTTCGCCATTGGTGGTGGGGTATTCTTCTCCCTCAACCCCGTCTTCGCCCTCGAGGCCCTCTTGTTCCTCCGGCTCCTCATCAAACACATCCTCGCCGGGCTCGTAGTCGTAGCTGCGCATACCACATTGTTAGAAAATGGGTTTATACAAGTATGAGCAAACACATTGTGAAGCTGCCTGGAGGCAAAATGGGAAGCAAAGCTCCTTTGCGCCTCGACCCTGGGCAATTTGGTGAAGGGAGGTAGCTTACGTCTCTTCGACGTCGTCGTCGTGGCCGTAGTCAGACATAATGACAGTTAAACCTGTAAAGGAGCGAGGTATTTGTAGGTCGAAGCGAGCGATGACAGACCCAGAGGTATGAGAGACAACTCGGGGGGTTCGAGGTGGGATTTGATGCTAAAAATCCTGGGAGCGGAAAAACTTCCTCTGTGTTGACCGTCACCGCCTTTCCGGCAAAAATAAATTTATTAGTTTGGCATTCACTCCCGAACTTCCTCGAGCCTTGAGGTCCTTTTCCTTTCTCAATTGTCCCTTTCAGGGCTTCTCATGATGGCCATGAAACGAAAGGCCTCATCGGAGGGTGTTGCCACCCCCAAAAGACACCAGAAGCAGAATGTCCTGGACAATTCCGGCAAGTTTACGTCCCCAAGATAACATCACGATAAAGTGATCTAATCACTGACGATCTCACAGACATGATCTATGAGGAGACTCACTCCGATGCTGAGTACTCGGCTCCTGCTACTCCGAGCTCAATGAGCGAAGACATGGACGAATCTCCGGCGACCCCATTCTCGGCCATCTCTTCCCGACAGATATTACCATCCGAGCGCAAAATGCTACCTTGCCCATTCGAGGGGTGCGATAAGTCCTACAATCGTCCGGCTCGACTCCAGGAACATATCCGGTCACACAACAACGAAAGAATATTCAAGTGTGAGGACTGCGACAAGGCATTCTTACGCGCTTCCCACCTTCAACATCATATCAAGAGTATCCATACAGGTGTTCGAGACTTCGTGTGCGACTACCCAGGTTGTGGGAAGAGCTTTGTGAACGGGTCACGGCTTCGCCGTCACACCGCTACGCATGACGGTGATGACAAGTACCGCTGTACCGAGTACCCACCTTGCGAGGAGACATTCCGGAAGCACTCGACACTACAGCAGCATGTCATGCTTGTCCACTTGAACCAGAAGCCATTTCCATGTAAATACGTGGATCCAAAAACCAAGGAGAAATGCAACATGGCCTTCGACAAACCTGGTAATCTACGGACCCACCGGAGCAGGGTCCATTCCGAGAAGCGATTCACTTGCGCAGAATGTGCCGAAAAGATGGATGCTCAATCGTCAGATATGGCCGACGACAATACAACACAGGATGTATCATTCCCCACATACGCCAGTTTACAAAGCCACATTCGAATTGTTCACCCACCCGCATGTCCCGAGTGTCCATTAGTCTGTTCCACAGCACGAGGGCTACGGCGCCACATCGAGATAGCCCACGGGGACGTCACTCTGGAAGAACGAAAGATCTTCCCCTGCACTCACCCCGGCTGCGACCGCAGCTTCACCAAGCAAGGCAACCTAAACGTCCACAAACGCACAGTCCACGAAGGCCAAAGACAGTTCGTCTGCGGCGAGACCGATCTCTCAAGCAACGACAAAGTGGAGGGGTGGGATGGCGTCGGCTGCGGCAAACGCTACGGCAACAACTCGACACTCATAGAACACATCCGCTGCACACACCTGGGATATCCGAGCGCCAGACAACGACGTAACGAAAAAAAGGCGGCCAAAAAGCCGCAGAATTCCGTTTCCACTCTTTCCGCTCTCACAGGCCAAGGCTACGCCGAGGAAACAGGACGGCAGATCGCTTGCTTTTACCCGGAGTCGTGCCCGCATCGTTTCCACCGCAACTACGATTTGTGGGTACATATGACTACCAAACACAGCTGCACCGAAGACGAGGTGCAAAGCCTCTTCATGCAGCGCGCGTTGCTTACCGACGAAACCGCCCCCGGCGTCAACTCGCTGGGTATCTACGGTCTTGGATATGATCAGGATGGTGGGTCTTACTACGCGGCAGGAGACCACTCCTCGGATGTGGCTTTCGGCTCACAGTCGAACGATTCGTCTTATCTCCCTAGTCAGCCGGGGTTGGATTCTGATTATCTGATGCAATATTGATTCTTTGATTTCTGCGATACCCTGGCCGTAATCAGGCGGCATTGGTTGACCCTGTCAATTCTTATCATGCGATGGAACAAAGATGAAGCGCATTTCTACGATGTTATGATTATGTATGTAGCGTTCTTGATGCGTACCCAGGGACTTTTCTTCCCTCGACAGCATGCTGACCTCATGTATGTTTGACTTGACAAGTTTAATCCACGAAGGACCAGCTTCAAAATGGATTCAAATTTAATATTGATCATCTATGTAGCCCCGTATGCACCAGAGGATAGGCCTGTAGACCAAAAGGGTGCCCTTGTCTTATTATAACCGGCGCTTCCCTACTTTGATCTCACCCTTGTAGAACAACCTGGTTGCCAATGGCTGCATGAGATAGTGGATTTAGCTTGGTTACGTATCACGGTAGGATATCTTGAATAAATCTGCATGTGTCCTAGATAAGTCGGGCTTCTTTCTAGCTCTTGATGCAACATACACTATATGAATAGATGGCGTCTCCCATTTCCATCCATTTGTATTCGACCGTCTTTCTCTCTTTTCGGTATCTCCTCCTTGCTATTTCTCCTTTGGACTCTCATTCTCCACTGCAGAAATCGGCCAGGTGGCCATCCGAGTACTCGCTGTTGAACCCCATGAACTGTGCCAGCCAACCACCCTCATACGCGCCAACCCACAACCCCTCCTTCAACATATCAACCAACCCCCACGGGATATGTCTGGCATGATCCTAGAAAGGTGGGGACCTAAGCGCAAGCACCCGGCCATCGCCCTTCTCCCCCCATACGAGAGTCTGCAGGGGGTAGTCCAGGCAATAGCGTTATCGTCCCTACACCAAAGCGAGCGACACATCATCAACTGCTGCTCCGCCCAGCAGTTCCGCGCATGCTGACTCCGGATTTCTTCGGGGTAGAGCTCGTGCGCCTCGATCTCGCTTTCTAGACAGGGAAACAGCGGCGGCAATTCGACAGAGTCCCAGAGGAACGACGACAAGCCAGTTATATGCTTGCACAACTCCACTTGCACGGCGTTGGCTACGTCGACGCCGTAGATGGTAAAGCGCCGGACGATGTCACAGAACAGGTGGACTGCTGGGAAGCCGCGGGCGAGAGCTAGCCATTGGCTGATCCGTATGAGTACGATCGTGATTTGGTCGTCGTAGTGTTCGAGGTCGATGATGCATGCGAGCTCGATACCTTGCTGGGTTGAAATCAGGGCGGCTGGGGGCTGGGAGTTCTCTGGTGGCAGGAATCCAAGGATTTCAGCGGCCTTCGGATCGTTGTCAATGATAAATTGTTTTGCGGCCAGGGCGTTCCTGTCATACTGCTCTTCGACGGGCGGCCAGCGGTCCCAGTAGAGTGTTCCTTTGCAGGCCTGGAGGCGGTATTCTCTGAGCCGTTTTGTTTCCTTTTGTTGTTCATCCCAGTCTGGGCGGGGGTCATAGATCGTGTCTAGAGAGGTTTAGAAAGTCAGTTCATTTGCAGGAAATGAATGGTGTATTTGCAAACAGTTCTTGCGGCGATTCCACGCGGTTTCAGAGAGATCCTTCTTGAAATCTGCAATCAATTCCTTTGAGGCCAGGAAGCCATTGTCCATCTCCAGAGCACTCTCAACTCGGTCGGTGATCCAGTAAATTGGCTTGGATGTATCGCGTAGAGGTTCCACTAAGTTTCTGAGCATTTGCAACTCGCGAGAGAATAAGAATTCGTCGCTTTTCCTACACCATTCGCCGTCCTGGGACGATGGAAGCTGAGGTGCGAAGGTGGCACCGCACTTGAGGTTCTTTGGCTCGCGATTGAAGTTTCGAATTTGGTTTGCAAATAGTGCCCTGTGTCGGTTTTGTTGGAAATATTCGGGGATATTGTCCAGGGATTGCTGAAGTTTAACCACTGCCTCAAATGGACCAAACAGCGAGTAAAGGAGATGCGCGAAGGATCCAGGGAGAGTGTTGGTTTGCCAACTAGGAAGATAGGAAGCTATCATATCTGGTATATTGTTTAGGTTGAAGCCGATCACGAAATATGAGACTTCTTCCCGCAACATGTCGAGTATTACCATCATGCTCAGCTCTCCGATGCAGGCGTCCTGACATCTGCTCTTCGAGCAAAAGCCCAGGCGCCCTGTAGGTGGCCGAAGGGGGTGAGACCGGTGCATGATTCGGATGGAGATCCAATGCAGCGAGAATATGTGGTAGGTCTGCATAATCGCTAGGCTGAGCTGACCTTCGTAGAATTGTGTTTCTGCGCATCTCGATCGATGTTCGTGGGCTCGAAGGGATGCAAAGGTCTCACTTCTGCTTCCAGATTGGTACCTCTAGAACAGTATTCAGGAATCAGAGAGAGAGAGTAACCATAGGAACTGACTGTGCAGGGGTGAAAATGGGCGTGAGAAGTCAATGCTGGTTGAACCAAAGCCTAGTGGCTACAGCTAGCCAAGTTGGAAGCCAGAGGGAAACGAGAGGATGAGAGGGACCAGTGAAGGATCTCAGACGCTTATAGCCTCATTTAGGTGTAGGGGAGAAGACATACTGCGTGATCGTCTTTCCCTTGCCACTGGTCACACGAACGCAGTGGACAACTCAACAGCCAATGGAAAGAACGATTGAGATGGTTGATTGGCGAGGCAGGTTGAAATTGTCTGGGAAAGTGAGAAAGAAGTCCATGTGATGGTGCGAGGTAAGGGCGATGATGAAAGCTATCAGGAAAGCGCGAATGTACTCCCAAAGTCCCAAAGTTATGTCGTTTAAACTGATCATTGCAACAAACACTGTTTGCTGTTTGGCTTTTATATAGGTTATGGATCACAGTGTCCTCGAGGCCATTATAGATAGAATGTGACAAGGTTATTCTCATGTAGCCAGTCATATCAACCAATAAGGAAGGTAATCTTGTCGAAAGCTTCCACATAATGGCCAGTCCTAAGATTTGGGCTTTGATCGAAGCAGCTGGAAACTTCCAGGTTGGATCTCTGTATGTATACATATATATTATCAGTATTATACAGTGAGGCCTGGTTCTTTCAGTGTTAGGGACGCGCTCCCAGAGATAGAGGATGGTGAACTTTTTATAGTCTTCCAAGGTTGTCCTAGGAAAAATGCACAAAACTAACAAACCCAGCAGTGCATGAATGCTCCAAATATTTTCATAGAGTGCCTCGTAACAATCTGGGCAGGTACCTAGGGATATATGATCATACAAAAAAGGAAAAGTGTCTTGAACCTTGAGATAACCTTATTTCCCGAACAGGTATAGGCGGGAGATATAACCGTGGATGTCGTATATAGAGCGGGGACCTCTGGAAAAGATGAAATGCCTGGAATTACCTAGGTACATCTCGAGATGCCACATGGCCGATCTACATTATTTTAAAGTACCTATGACGCGTTCGGTCAGATCTCCATGGAGCCACCCTGATCCTATGCTGCAGGCCAGAAAATCCTGGATCCATTGATCTATGCCAAGACTGCGTATAATACCTGGCATCGTACGGAGTACGAAGTACTCCGTATTCCAGTACTGAGGTATTATAATTATTATCCACCATAACTATAGGCAAAGTAATACAATTGGCCCCGTTGTGCCAAGGATTCTCTGAGCAACGATGGCTAGACTGCCCTAATGCAGGAGTGAAAAGGCCCGTGTGCGAAGTCCCATGAACTACATCCTCCCGGAAATATGTAGAAACGGGGAAGAAGAGTATTATTTACCAACATAAACTGTGTTTCGATAATGTATGTGGACCTAAACAGGGTACAGGTACAGCGGTGAATGGGTCATTACGCGTGTTCAGATCAGATTATCTGTGGAGTAGAAAGGCCAAGGCAACGTATGAGAGTCGGATTTAAAGTGGCAATGGAACTGCAGAACTTGCCAAGCCAAGTTCACCCTCCATTTTTAGAATTTTTAGAGTGGGAATTAAAGTCTTGGCCACGGGGGTTCTTATAGAGTTAAGGGGAAATGAGAAAGGGGATATTTAGTATCAGGGGAATATAAGATATCTTATATATTGTACTTCATAAGGAGCACGGAGTACGGAGGACAACATACAATAGCTAACTATATTTATCCATGCATACTAGTCTACTTATAGTCTTGTCTCTCAGAGGACCCGGGATGACGCCAATCAGAACCCTTTGAAGGTCTCAGTTGAAAGATAAATGCATCGCAGAAATTGGCTTGGCTTTGGCTTTTTCAAGTGTCCGAGAATAATAAGAGGATGTACACTATTATTGGGTGTAGCGTGGAATTGTTTAGTTGTCGCCTCCGACTTGCCCAGATGACCCACCGTAGTTCTGCTCTCTTTCTGTCTTTCTCTCTTTCTGTCTTTCTGTCTTTCCATGTCTATCTCTTCTTCTCAATATTATTCCAATTTTTTCCCTCTCTAACTCACTCGTTTGTCTCTGAATTATAAGAAAGAATCGTTAATCCTGGTGATTAGCGAAAGACGCAGCTTGTAACGTCATCTTCCTTGGCAGAGAAGCTCGATTTCCCTAAACTCCGAAACCACTCGCTCTCTTCATTCTTATTCTTCCAGGCTCACCCTCGTGGGGCTTTCATGGATTGAATCTTCCTCACCTAATTTGGTTCAGGCGCAGTCGCTATTTGACAGTCTCTCGTTCAGCGCAATCGACCTGCCTCGGACAGTTTCCTTCTAAATCCCACCACGTCCCCGGTCTCTCTCCTTACTTTCAAGACGTTTCACAGTCTCACTCACTGAGGGGTACTACTCAAAAGCCTACTGAGGTTCTTGTCTGTCGCATCACGTTCCGACGTCATGGGTCGTTCGCGTGGTAAGTCGATCCTCTCCGGATATGCCGGGAAGTGCACTAGAGCCCGTTATTGACTCTCCCTTGCATTTTACTAGTTCGCTCGTTCATATCCAGTTTTGGGGGGTCAAGGAACAGTGGTTCTGCCAAAGAAAGTAAAAGGTCATCGAGCGTTACGCCAATCACCAAAGTGACTCCGTCCGATACACCACCGCAGTGGCAAACCCCTCCCGATACACCATCTCCTCCGACCGAATCATCCCCTGTTAGCTCTGGACCAAGATGCGGAAATGGCTCGCGACCGGCATCCATGATCTTCTCACGCAACCCGCCTCTGATGCAGCAGGCGGACGATACCCCTCCGGAGCTGTCGCCAATCTTTTCATTCCTCAATATCCACACGAACAAGGTCTATCAGGAAGGATACTTTCTGAAACTGAATGATCTGGACACTTGTAAGCGATTCCCTCGCCCCTTTGCGGGGAAAGAATGTCTAACACGTGCCAGACGGACGCCCTTGTACTGATCGGCAATGGGTGGAATGTTATGCACAGCTGGTCGGAACAGTTCTTTCACTATGGGATGGCGCTGCGCTGGACGCAGCAGGTGGAGAAGATGTCCCGGCGACCTTTATCAATTTGGCTGATGCCTCTCTTAAGATGGTAAGCCTTAACCTGCCAGAACCGTCAGACATGAACTCATCAGTTACTCGCAGATCGAGACTCTTCCGATCCAAAATGGAGCTATACAGCCATTGAAGAACGTACTCAGCCTTTCTTCCGCGGGCAAGAATCGATATCTGCTGCACTTCAATTCTTTCAACTCACTGACCCAATGGACTGCGGCTATTCGACTCTCGATGTTCGAGCACACGTCTTTGTACGAAGCTTACACCGGTTCTTTGATTGCAGCGAAAGGAAAAGATCTCAACGGAATCAACTCTATCCTGGCACCCACCAAATTCAAGTACGAAGATTGGGCGCGTGTGCGATTTGGAGCCGGAACCCCGTGGAGACGGTGCTGGTTTGTGATCTGCCCGCCGGACGAAAAGGAACTCCAAAAAGCGCGGAAAGTCACGAAGAAATCGGCGTACGACCGCCTGTCAATGCCGGTTACTGGCAACATCAAGTTTTACGAGACGAAGAAGACGAAAAAGGCGATTCCCATTGCAACGGTTACCCAGGTCTACTCGGCATATGCGATTTACCCACAATCTAAGGCTCTAATCGATGCATCCACCCTGGTGAAGTTGGAGGGACGGATTACCACCCATTCGCCTGATTCTTCCTCGGAAGGACTTGTTTTTGTCATGCCGGAGCCGCATGCTGCGGTTTCGGGATTCGAGATGATGCTGCGCTTCCTTTTCCCGACATTCGACACTTTCAATCTCTATGGCCGTCCTACTCGCCTGGTGGCGGACACTAATCACATTAAGAGCATCATGTTCGCCTTCCCCAAGGAGCGTCGCTATGGCTATCTTGACGTACTGGACATTGCCAGTCTCCTTCAAACCCCGGGAAGCCAAGAATGGAGCGAGGCTCAGTGGAGGAAACAGCTCAAAGAGGCAACACAGCGCCGGATTTCGTCTGGCAGGAGCAGAACCAATAGCGTGAACAGCGTGAGACCTCGTTATCGCTCCATGTCTGGCCGGCTTAGTGATTTCCCTATGGACTCTACTCGCCGCCAGTTTTCTGGTATCGACAACAAGCCTGAAATTAACAATTCTACCGAGGCTGTTATTCACGAAGTCCCCCAGAACGAAGGCTCACCCGCGGTGTATCACAACCGCGTGGTTTCTGATACCACGGGCTTCAACGCTGGGTCTCGGCCAGGCCGTGGGTCTTTAATTGAGAGCTCTCCTTCTCCAGATCTGACACACCGTGGGGTTCCAGCGGTCGCTCCTATCGCCGAGAGCGCCAGCTCCGGAAGCGAACCTAATCTCGACCGTCTCCAAGGCCCGTCAGTTGAAGATCAGCTCCCCCCACGCACTCCACCCGCTCCTGTTGAAAACCCCCCCCGCATTTTCGCATGGACCCAAAGAGATGCCCACCAACCGACCAGAGGCTTCTTCGGAGCAGAGGTTGGCAAACAACCGGATGTCTCACGCAACACTTTCCCAACTAACATCGGTCGGAACTATGGGACTGGGTGCGGCAGCCGCCGGTGCTGCATGGAAAAGCCACCCGACACAGCCCACAGACTACGAACAGCCCCATGACAGGAGCTTCGACCGAGCCTATGCTCCTGGCCCCGTTGTGTCCACAAACTCTCTTGCAACTTCATCAAGTGATGAGGACATTGGTCTTGCACTCCCGGTTCGACCTCCTCCAGTTCCGGAGCATCGCCCGAACACACCTAGTAGTGGCAGCCCGCATCGGTTTTCTCCCCAGAAGTACTCCCCGCAACGGATGCAAATTCATTCCGACAAATCTGTACGACGCAAGCCACTCCCCCAGCAAAAGCTTTTCGGGACAGAGCCGCAGTCACCAGGCGAACCGAGTTATGACGATCTTCGCCATACCCTTGATGAAGATGCGCTGAATAAAATTGCTCCTCATCTTCCATCCCCAGTCTCATCTACTGGAAAAAGAAATGGAAATGAAGACGAGAGCATTTACGATGATGCGTCGACGGTTTCGCCTGACTATGCTAGCACTCACGGTTCCGTCTACAGCAAGAAATCCGTCGCGTCCACCAGACCTAGAATGGGTGTCATGAAGACTGTGGGAGTCCCAGCGGCCAAGGATTATGTCATTGGCGATGCTCGTTATGCTATGGATAAGGCCCCAACTTCGAACCCGGACATTCCTGCTGTTGACTTCGGCCCAACTATGACCTATTTGCCGACTACCGGGCGCCCAACCACATCAGACACCCTGAGAAAATCAACGCACCAACGCAATGATTCGTCGGGAACCAAATTTACGGTCCCTACCCAAGCGCTCGACCAGGCTAATGCCCGGCCTTCCAGCCGAGAGGAATATCGACGGAGCATGCTGTGGCAGCCTGGAATGGCTTCCGGTCGCCCTGTCACTCCAGGAGGTCTCACCCCGGAACAGTACGTGCAGCAACGGGCGGCTCCCAGTCCTCCGATGCAGCTTCACAATCGCACCCCTTCCAATCCCATGTCAGTGCAACGCCCGGTGTCTGGCGACTGGACACATTATGCCCGTACCAATTCGCCCATGAGCCCTCAGCGAGATCCTAACTATCGGCCTTCGTCTCGTGGTGCCCAGGGTATGCTTAACTACAATGATGCTTCAGCCAATCTTTCCGCTCGTGAACAGGAGCATGTCGCCCGCATGACCGGCTCTTCATTCTTCAACATGTCGAATGACAACCGGAAACCGCAGGCTCCTGTCAACCCTATGGGCCTTGTCTCGCACATCGATGCTCGGGAACGCGAGAAGCGTGAAATGAAGGAGGGAATGTCGAATCAGGCGGTTCAGCAGGCCATTGTGCACCGTCAGCAGCACATGATGCAGCAGCAACAGTACGCGCCTCAGCAGTTCTCGCCGCCGTTCTCACCTCAGCCGATGCAGCCCCAACAGGCTGGGTCTGTGTATCCGTCTCAAGACGGTCACCACGAGTCCATGTACAACATTCCAGGCGCCAGCCACACATGGGATGCCCTAAACCAGACGAATCGCCCCGACCAGCCTCGTCGGTCATCCTGGTACGGACAGCTTGCGCAGGCTTCCCAAACACCGCCCAGTTATCAACAAAGCCAGTACGGCCAAGAACCGAGGTACTACAGCTATGCTAAATAGACTGGTTCCTTTCCTCATCTCTGCCTCGCTCTATCTCTCACCTATCCTTATGCCACTACCTCATCTTTCCTTTCAGTCCTTCGACTCCTCATTCCTTGCATATCATTACCAGCCAATCTTTACTATGTTCAACCCGCCATTCCTGCGTACCTATCAATCTTTGCACCTGGCTTTCAATCCTTTCCCCTTGCAGCGCAGTTCTTCTTGCATTTTGCAACATCGCTCATTATCATTTCGTTTATCTCTCATTGCTTCTTTGCATCACGCATCCAACCGGAGTTCCAGACGGGCGTGGTGGGATCGTCCCTGGTTTTTTTTTTTTTTTTTGCGAGTCCCTTGCTTACCTATGAGTATGTTCGGGTCCTTGCCTTTTATTCTCTTTATTAAACATGTTTGTTTCAGACTCGTGGAAATATGTGGCCTGTATGTACACGGTATAGATTGACCTTGGATATTCAACCAGGCGATTGCTGTTTGTCTACTCCATATGTATTCCTTTTTCCTTGAGTAAAGAATTCGTAGTAGCAAAGCGGTATATACATTGTAGACAGGGGAAATGAGGACGAGAAATCTACTGCATTCAATCTATAGAAAGCGTCTTATAGAAGGTCTGGAGCAAGCAAAGAATATCTTGGTAACCAAGTAATGCACCAGGTCGCTTGATGAACTTCGCGCACACTAAGCAATCCCTGGTGTATCTGCAAGGCGGAAAATATATTTCGTAGCGCTTGCTTTTCCGGCTTTCAAGTCTCTTAACGCCTCTTCGACACCTTCTAGGCCGCGTGGCCTAACTTCGAAAGGATGACCCGAGAAACTGCGATTGCTCAATGCTCTTGTAAAATACCGAGAGAAAATGAAACCAAGTACCTCGTTATTCTCAAACTCCGGTTGTTTGTGCACCGATCCAACCGAAGTGATCGATTTGTTCGCAGGCGAGACGTCTAGATCATTAGGCAGCGTGAAATCAATCTGTCCACCGGGGGCGACCGAATTCTTTAAGACTTCTGCGCTTTGCGGAATGATAACAGCATCGAGTGCATGCTCCACCTTGGAGTGACCGGCCCTTTCGAGACTGTCTCTGATCTGCTTGACCGTTGTCTCTACACCTTCGCGATAGTCGATGACGACATCTCCTTTGCTTGAATCGCGCAAGCCCTCAACATACTGCGATCCTTTGCCTGCAATGGCGATGATAGGGTGGATATTGCTGTTACATGCCAACTTGATTGCGAAAGAGCCGACAGCTGTGCTTGCACCATAGATGATGAATGGGGTCGGTTCCGTCGCAGGTGCCCAAGGGGGTGGGAAGCGATGGTGCGCGTATAAGGAAACAGCAGCAGTCAAGGCAGCGAGTGGGATGGTGGCGGCTTCTATTCGTTTTGGTTAGATCCGTGACCTAGGAATATTGGTATTCGACGCACCTTCGAATGAAGTGTGTGTTGGCAAATGGAAAGTTGTATGACTCCACGCAATTGCGTACTCGGCATACGAGCCACCAGACGTACACATTTCGTGAAAGGCTGCAACGCGATCACCCGGCTTTAGACATTGTGAGCTTAGGCGATATAAGATGCAAGCGAAAGTAGGCGTCTCACTTTGAATTCGACTACGTTGGATCCGACTTTCTCAACTACTCCGGCAATGTCGTCTCCCTGGTTCAGCCCTTTCTTGGCCTTGAGCATCATCTCCAGCTTGCTATTCCCAGAAGCTGCGATATCTGGGACCTTCCAGTCCTTTGGGTTCGACCCGGACACGACCACTTTGATGAGCACTTGGTCATCGTTCGGCTCGGGGATTGGACTATCCACGAACTTCACAGTCGGTCCTACTAAATTGATGACCTCTTTCATGTTTCTGGTTACCGCAGGGCTGGAGTTAAGGAGGACAAATGGAATAGAAATGCAGACGGATGTATCAAGTTCGATTCGGCATATACATGCCCAGGTGATGCCTTGATTATAAATCGACATCTATGCTCTTGACTACCCAGTGGAATAGATACCACCTATTCGCCATGCCATCACTTGTCAATGCATAATCAAGTGGCAAGTGGAGGACTAATTGTGGGATACCGATGGGGAGCCGGTGGGGAGCCGGTGGAAGGGGAGAGCTCAGAGAATTGCTATCTCCAATGGGAGTACATATCTATAAGGTATGTTATATGTAGTTTATGAAGGCAATAAGCGAGTTACGAAATCGAAGGTGTTTCTAACCTTACATCTCATTTCATTTTCCTATAGCCGGTACTTAGATTGCAATCTCAGGGACAGAACATCTGGGAGCTTCCTCTGATTAAACCCAAATGAACAGGATGACACAGAATCAGGAGAAAAGTGATGGACATGTTCCAAAATGGCAATTAAAAAAGTTCTTTTCAAATGTTCCTGAGAAAGCGAAGGTTAACAGACGCCCAAAATTGTTTACAACTAGAATATGGGGACCCTATCCCTAACTATGCCCCAGCATCTACCGCTCGCGCTAGTCTATCCATTTTCGTTTGCTGGCAAGCCGTAGCCATAGATTTAATGATGATGATAACCGGCTTGAGCTCGACTCGTTCCTTAATGACCATCTCGACGTAATCGCTAATCCAGCCTATGGATACGAGATCCTCCTCGAGATTGGCGTGGTCAGGATTTCCAATGACATCCAAACAAAGGATAAAAAATGGGATGAACTGGTGGAATAATATGAGACTGTTCAAACAATTAATCAATTGCGCAAGCGAGGAAAAGTAAGTTGCATGTTTGACACACCTGACGCCCCAAAACGCATGCGCCGAGGATGCAAGGAGAGATTGGAAGGTTTTCACAGATTTTCTGGATATCTCCACAGCTTGGCATGGTAGGATGTGACTCTGGTTGCATTTTTTGGATTGATAGAGAACGATGAGCATTTTGTAAGTGCTGAGTAGTACGTCGACGCAGAACCACATATCGACGTGATTTGTAGCCATTTGAAGAAGGCCCTCCTTTGAAGTGATAGATTAGCAATGAAGATCCCATAACTCTTTCTTTCAAGTTAGTGTGAAGACGTACCGCATCCCAATCCGATAATATTAGCTGAACCTCGTCGATAAAACTGTCAATTGTCGCATCATGGGAGACGGGATCAGGATCTTTCCCTTCGTCAACCCAATCAAGATATTTCATCACAATGAGTGCCAATCGCATAGACGCGATGAAATGAATCTGAATGAAGCGGGACGATTCGTGGTCGATGCCGTTGATAGTTGGGTCGGGGAAATTGACTTTCCACGATCCTGCCGGGATGAGGGTTGGTTTTCCGAAACACATGCGAAAAAGACAATCCGTTCGCAAAATGTGCCAGAATTCGAACCGTTTTCGATTCCGCTCTACTTCCGCCTGGTGTGGGAGAGATCCCGGCTCTGTGGAAAGTTGGTTATCTCCTTCGGAAGGTGTCTCATCTACGGAGAAATATCCTAGGGCTTTGGATATCCTGCATGCTTGGGCGAGGGCTTTCCAGGATAAATCGATATTGCAGCATTCGAGAAACAATGACATCTGCTGAATTTGTTAGTTCATTGGGTGTAACATTGAAAAGTATCTGGTTTTCTTACCAGCGTTAATGCTGCGAAGAAGTCGGCTGGGGTGTCTTTGACATTTTTCAGCCAGTCTTCGCTGAGAGAAACGCATTTCTGGTATAGAATACGGATCAAGGTGCCTCTTCTTGGGAGCGCCTCTGGCTTTGTGACCATGCCTTGAAGAAGAACGGTGTAATAGATGATTTGGCAGGTACAATCTAGTTGAACATGGGGTATTTTGAGCAGATCCGGAATTGAAGCGAGAAATGATTTTTCGAGAGGAATCTTGAAGCCTTCGAAATGGGAGAAGCTGTAGTAGTCTGGATTGGACGTTAGCGAATGAATAACCAAGCGCGGGGCAGATGTGTTTACAGTCTATAAGCTGTTGTGCTAGGTCCTTTGGAATGGACAGCTCTTCTGGTGGCTCCGCAGGCTGTGTATCTTGCATGAAATGAATTTCCGACATGGCGGACGTGATGGCACAAAGCCATTGTTCATTTTCGAGAAAGCATGATTCAATTTGTTGCAGGTGGCAGAAGACACTAGAGAGAAGCATAGATCGACTGCCTTCATCCTTGATACGATTGACGATATCACAGATCCCGGGTGGGACTATTGTGGTCGGGATTTCTGGCAGTGTTGTATTTCGCGTGTTCTCTGATTCGACAGAAGAGATAGACATGGAATCGACCTCATTATCTTGATTTCCTGCAAAAGTATCCAAGCCACAATGCTCCTCTAGGCGTTTGAGGCGCTTGAGAACACCGAGAAGAGCACCCTTCTCAGAAATGTCGATCCTATGATAGTCTTAATTAAAATTTGGAGGGATGTAGTAATGGTCCATGGCTGGGCAAATGTACCCTTGTTTCTTGGTTCGTGGCTTTCGTGGCAAGTAAGCACACTCAGCTCCTGTGGCTTCACACCTATCACATCTCGGCGTAACTCGATTGCAGCGAATCTAGAAGATTGTTATTGTGGCTGAACAGTCAAGATGGACATTACTGCCAAGGACTCTATACCTTCTTCGACTGACAACGACCACACTAGGATAGCCTCAAAGTCAAAATTCGATCGAGTCACGTGTGAACATAATATTTTCTCACCGAAATAGCTGCTAATGCACGCCCAGTACTCATCATTGTTCGTGGTGGCACTGCTAACTACTGTTAGCTTGGTATGGGATGTTGCGGGAAAGTGAAAAGGCCGAAAGTCCGGAGGAACTTGAATCTGGGGCCTCGGCTCTGATTGGTTGCAGGGCTCTCGTGTTAAGTGGGTCTGGACTCTCAGTAGCCCCGAAGTCCCGTACGCTAGTCCGGATTAGGTCATAACCTAACTCCATTTAGAAACCGCCTCGCTTTATGACTCCTGAAGGGTCCCAAAGTAGGCATCTCTCATCTCTTTGATCCATTTTGGTCCACGTTGATGACGGCCTGAGATTTCTTGGCCTATCACAAGGAGCAATTTTAAAACGCAGTCGCCTAGTCTGGAAATTTCCGTATTTCCTGTCAAATGATCTACAGGCAATGTACGTTGACGAGAGCCGCGTGGCTGTCTTTGAATATAAACCCAAAGGAGTGCTCTTCCTAGGATGAGCTCTGTTCTCTGCTACCATCAAGGTTGTTCTCCAAAGGATGGGTCTCTCTTCAGGTTCTCCCCAAGGAGCTGTGACCGAGACAAGGTCTGTGACACGAGAGTCATGTTCTCCATATTTGACGGATGACCGACAGCCCAATGTTGTCGAAGTCGACCAGGATCCCAGGCGGGATCCTGATGCCAAAGATGTGAAAGAGCAATATCCGTCCCTTAGCGGTTATTTCGTATGTGTCAAGTGACCGAGGCAATATTTCGTCGCGATATATCGCTAATAACACACAGAGGATTCTTTCCTACCTGACCACCAAAGATCGCGCGGTCTTGATAGTCGCTCTCATATGCTCCATGGCCTCAGGTGTCGTAAGTTGACTATGCTTCGGGAGTTCAATTGCAAAGTACAAATAAAGTTACTAATCGGTCGCCAGCCATTGCCTATCATGAATATCGTTTTTGGTGAGCTGGTAGGTAGCTTCAGCGATTACTTTCTTCCCGATTCAACAACGACCGAAAGCGAATTCAAAGCTTCCATTAGTCGACTGAGGTAAGCGCAGAATCACAGTTGTCATCATTGTAACATGGGGCTAATTGTGAAAGTCTCTACATAGTCTACCTCTTCATCGCGAAGTTCGTCTTGACATACTTTTCAATGGTATGCTAGGATACCCCAAGTGAAACTGCGGTACTTCCTCCAAAGCTAACCCACTCAAATCCAACCACAGTACTGCTTTCGTGTTACCAGCCTTCGAGTTTCAGCGGCTTTACGACTTGAATACATGGCCTCGCTCTTCGCCCAACCTTTGAGTAAACTGGACCAAGTATCAGTCGGCACAGTCGTCAATGCTATCACAACTTCCTCCAACTCCATTCAGCAAAGCATCTCCGACAAACTGGCAATTTTGTTCCAATCCCTCGCCCTTTTAATTGCCGCATACATCATAGCCTTCAAGTATTCGTGGGCCCTGACCCTTGCTACCAGCTCAGCTATACTCTTCATTCTGATCGTATGCTGTCTGACGTTGCCCGCGATTTACAAAATCCAGCAAAAGGTAGACAAAGCAGATGAAAAACACTCGGCAATCGCGGCCGAAGTTTTTGGTTCCATTCGAACAGTCATCTCACTGGGTGCCGAGGCACCGTTGGCCACAAGATATCGTCAATGGGTCGAAGAGTCTCGGAAAAGAGGAATGAGCTTGTCGGTTATTATGGGGCTTCAGTTTGGTCTTATCTTCTTTGCCATGTACGCGAGCTATGCGTTGGCGTTCTGGCTGGGGTTGAGACTGTTTCAGCAGGGCCATATACCGAACATTAACACAGTCATAACGTATGTTTTCTCCCTCCAGCGCTGTCTTGCCGCTACTCACAAATCTGTTCCAGGGTATTCTTTTCGGTGATGATTGCAGTCAGCGTACTAGGCAGTATCGCATCGCCATTAATGATGGTTTCCAAAGCGGCTAGTGCAGCGGCTTCCTTTTTCGAGATAATCGATTCGGAAAGAATTGCTTCTGGCGGAGACCGCGATGCAGCTGCCCTCGGCTCAGGGGACATAGTCTTCGAGGATGTGCAGTTTTCGTACCCTTCTAGACCGGATACCCAAATTCTCATGGGTCTCAACGCGCGGTTTGAGAGAGGAAAGACAACAGCAATAGTTGGCCCGTCAGGATCAGGTAAAAGTACTATCGTCGCACTCACAGAGAGATGGTATTCCCCAGAACAAGGAAGCATTTCAGTGGGCCAGCGCAATATTGAGCAGCTGGATCTCAAGTGGTGGAGATCTAACATCGGGCTTGTGCAACAAGAGCCGTTCTTATTTAATGACACGATTTTCAAGAACGTCTCTTTCGGACTAGTCGGTACCAAATGGGAAGATGAGCCTGACTCGGTGAAAGCCGGATTAGTGGAAAATGCGTGCAAAGAAGCATTTGCCGATGAGTTCATCGATCGGCTGCCCAAGGTATGTAAGCTGCTCACTTTCCATCTTCGTTGCTAAAATTCTCTAGGGATATGAGACAGTTGTGGGTGAGAACGGCACGAAGTTAAGCGGAGGTCAGAAACAGCGCTTGGCTATAGCGCGAAGTATCATCAAAGAGCCTACTATTCTCGTTCTGGACGAGGCCACTAGTGCGATTGATGTTCGGGGAGAGAAGATAGTTCAAGCAGCCCTCGATCGCGTCTCTAGGAACCGAACTACGCTTGTGATTGCTCACCGATTATCCACCGTTCGACGAGCTGATCGGATCATTGTTCTTCGCGACGGCCTGGAAATTGAAGAAGGGACTCACGATGAGCTTCTTGCAGTGGAGGACGGCCTTTATCGGGGCCTGGTCAATGCACAGAAACTTGAAATCGCTGCAGATGATGAAGATGGTACAGTTGAGACCGTAGAATCTTTCAAAGAGGAGCTTGAACACTATGCGACTGCATGTGCCGAAGACTCGCAAGAGGAGGCAAAGAAGATTAAAAAGCGAGGCTTCTTCACCAGCGTGGGACTTTTGATGTATGAGTCTCGTACTCATTGGCCATTCTTCCTACTAGCACTACTCGGCATTTTGGGTGCTGCCTGTAAGCAGGCTCACCCGAACGCTTTTGATCCTGGCTAACAATAATCAGCCGCGTACCCTTTACAGAGTTGGATTTTTGCAAAGCTTATCGATGTGTTCAGCTTTAGAGACCAGAAATTGACGGATGCCGCCAATTTTTGGTCTCTGTGGTTCTTTGTCTTGTCTCTTGGAATTGCCGCCTGTTATTCAGCGGTTGGCTTCGCAGCCAACAGACTCGCAATTGTCAGTGGATATCATACGAATCATATAATGGATCTAACAGTATTATAGGAAATGTCTTCCACTTGCCGGACGGAATATTTTGAAAACATTCTGGAAAAACCAGTTCCATTTTATGATCTGAACGACAATGCCTCCGGCTCGCTCGTTTCGCGCCTGGCAACCGATCCCAAGCAGATCCATGATCTGATCGGGGTGAATGGTGTTTTCCCAGTCATCTCACTCTGCAGCATGATTGGTTGCATCGCCATTGCCTTTTCTTTTGGGTGGAAATTAAGTCTCGTGGCTACGTTTGCTGCTCTTCCCTTCGTTTTCCTTGCTGCGTTTATGCGCATACGTTATGAGCTGGAGTTTGATTCGATGAATGCTGCTGTTTACTCCGGCAGCTCCCAGTTCGCAGCGGAAGCTATCGAGGCATTTCGCACCGTTTCAGCATTGACAATGGAGGATTCCATTTTGAAAAGATACTCGAACCTTCTGCAAGAGCAGCAAAAGAAAGCTTTTCGCAAAGCATGGCTCGCTACTCTAGTGTTTGCCTTCTCTGATAGCGTGGAGCTTTGTGCTATGGCGCTTACCTTTTGGTACGGTGGTCAGCTGCTAGCGTCTAGAGAGTATGAGCCGGTTTCCTTCTTTGTTGTGTATATGTCTATCATTCTCGGCGGACAACAAGCGGGCCAATTCTTCAGCTACGGACCTAATATCGCCCAGGGCACTGCTGCAGCGAACAGAATGCTCGACTTCCGTCCAGATTTGAGCCATTCCGAAAAGGACTCTGAAAAGCTCAAGATCAATACAGCTACTCGGTTTGGGGCTCATATCGAATTCCAAAAGGTTGCCTTCAAGTATGCTTCACAGGAGAACCCATTGTTCACCGACCTCGATGTCACCATTGGAAGTGGCCAGTTCGTTGCATTTGTCGGCGCCTCGGGCTGCGGGAAAACGACCATTATCTCAATGCTCGAGCGATTTTACGATCCTTACAAAGGGAATATTTTCCTCAACAGCGAAAATATAACTTCGATAGATACAACCTCATACCGTCGATCCTTGTCACTGGTAGCGCAAGAGCCACGGCTTTTCGAGGGCACAATTCGAGACAACATTACACTTGGCCTCGACCCATCAGAATACACCGACGAAGAGTTGCTTCAGGCATGTACTGATGCCGAGATCCACAACTTCATTACATCCCTGCCTGAGGGATACTCCACAGATCTAGGCATAAAAGCACAGACAGCATTGAGTGGTGGACAGCGCCAGAGACTTTGCATAGCGCGTGCATTGTTACGAAAACCTACCTTGTTGCTTCTAGACGAGGCAACATCCAGTCTCGACTCGCAGTCTGAAAAGGTTGTCCAGGGTGCCCTTGAACGTCTAGCGGCACGGAGGAGTATGACGATTGTCGCAGTTGCGCACAGACTAGCAACTATCCAGAAAGCGGATATTATTTTCGTTTTTGGAGAAAGTCAGAATGGAAATGGGTCTAAGATCGTCGAAAGGGGGTCACATCAGGAATTACTCCGCAATAAGGGGATGTACTGGCAAATGGTAAGTGAAAACCCTCACTTTCTGATTACCATTTTCTAACGCTCGAAACCTTAGTGCCAAGCAAATGGACTAGATAGGTGAAGTCAATCAAATGTCCTCGACTCATGTTTCTCCATATTCCAACCTCTCGACTCTTCTATCTCGACTCCTTCATTTCACCTATCCTCTCTCAGCTTCTCTATTATCTGCATTATCATTTTTAAATAAGAAAATATATAGATGGATGACAGATGGTATCGAAGGGAGGTTAATGTGACAGCATAGTAATTCACAGGTCCGCCGTTTACAGTAAAAACAGGAACAGGCATTTCAGTAGCAGAATCTTTCTCCAACTATTTTCTCACTCAGAGTCCACAACTTATCCACGTTGGAAGCGTCAGAGGCGTATTCCAAGACCTCTCGCGGATTGCAGTCATCTAGAAATGACCCTGATCGATCTGCGTGTGCGTGAACTTGTAAGCAAATTTACCACCCACTTCACGGATAATATTAGTTACCGTCAAGCGCAGGGTCCAGGGCCGCAACAATAGTAGTTGCGCAGCCCTGCTCGATGTTTTTTTCCTTCGGCATCTCCAGCTTTTTGCTTTCCAACATAGGTCCCACAGTTGGCCATGCTTCTGAGTCTACTCCGGACGTTAGACCCGTTGCCCGTATGACTCCAGGGTGCAATGAATAGGATTTGATTCCCTTCTTTTCCAGCTTCCTGGCCAATGCAGTGGCAAACAAGATGTTTTTTCTAGTAAGGGGACCAAGTAAATAACTTGTGAGCAAAAGGAAGGTACCCTGCACCCATCAGATTAGCCAAGATTCAATATTGTGAACTTCGAATCAGTTTCTTGTGACTGATAATTCACCTTTGCTATGTCAACGTCCAGGTAGCTTAGAGATGCCGGTTGGAACTTCACCAAGACCTCTTTTTCACCGACTTGGGGAATTGAGGCTTCTGTGTGACTGTGTAACTCATGCCCTTGATGTGCTTGTCCGGATGAACGATAGTCCATTGCATCATATTGGAAGCGGCCATTATCGCGAAGTCGTTTGCTGTTTTATCTGTAATATAACGCTCAAGTACTGTCAGCGGGAATTGGGATTGGATACTGAGGGAAGGAGTCCTTGCTTCTTTGATACATCTTCGTGCGTCCTAGAACGTCACATACTACGTGTGGATGTCTATAGTGAACTACATCGAAGAATGTTGTACGCGTTCGAAAGCCGAACGCCTTAGAAATCTCCGTCGGCATTTGATATATGTTCGGAGTGCTAGCTGGTAATTTCGGTGATTGATGCTATTCAAAGTTTTTTAAGTGTCAGCGGGTACCTACCCACCTGGTACATATGTAGACAGCTATATGTACTTGATTTCCTCTGCCGGGTGGAGCTTTCCTATCTTAGTATCTTAGCTGCCGCCGCTTTTATGAGGGCGCTCAGAGTCAGGCTCACTGGGTAGATTTCAGTCCGGGCTCAGGCTCACTAAGCTGCTCAGACTAATCACGTGACTGCTCAATGAGCGCTCAGAGTCATCTATTGAGCACCCAGTCTACACTCAGACCATACCTACAGTAGTAAGCATTCCACATGACTCCCCCTTATTTCTGGCGTTAGCCGCCGTGGTCAATGCCAACCTTCTGACATTTTCCTCGAGATTGAAAAGCATAAGCATCCCTTCAGAGAGGTTATGAGGATCTCGCGGACTATATGGTTAAAGGCAGAACGATTTAGAGATTCTTTGCTCTTAGGGTTGAGAGCTCCTTTCTAGATATGGAAACACTTCTACCTTTGTTTGCAGGACTTCGTCAGGCTTTCAACTTTGAAGACGAAGAGTGGGAGATGTGGAAGAGCAAGGCTCTTGATAAATGGAAAGATGACGAATTGCTTCCCAGTTTGTTAGCCAGAACAGATAGGAGGGCACCATTTATGCTTGACGTACAATAAACACAATCCACGAATGTAATAAAATGATCCACTATCAAGCGTGATATCATCAACCTCAAGGAAAAATGGCTGAACGGCATTTACCCGAGTTAGACGAGAGAACTGACCCAGGTACCGACGCATGCTAACCCGCGGCGGGTTTGGTAAGGTGGATCGAGGTCACGCTGGGGTTGTGGAGAACGGACAAAACGGCGAAATCTCCGCGTGTCGATACACTTCACCTTCGGTCATTGTGGACCAAAGTGGAACTGGGGAAAACATGGAGACAGGCACCTGGGCAGGTTATAAATCAGGCGCGGGATATCGGGGACCGCTATCCTTTTTTTTTTTGCATTTTGCTATTAACACACGATTGCCCCCATTGCGACACAACAGGGTATCAAATATGGCAGAGGCATTATCAGATCACGTCGAGGAGATCTCAAATGAACCTCAAATGACCGTGCAGGATAAGAGCGAAAAGGGTGATATTTGTAAAGATGTCCTCCTGGACGCCGAATACTCGCACATAAATCACCCCGAGCCATGGCGATTTGAGCACTGGATTCCTGGCGGATATAGCCAGTCCAGGATGATAAGATTCAAGAATCCATCGACGACGTACAAGGCCATCAACTTCTTTGCCGGTACGTGACTCGTGAACGCCTGCTATTTCAACTCTTCGCTAACTCAATATCAAGGTACTGCGATTTGCTTCTACGGGTATGATCAAGGTGTTATGTCCATGGTCAATCTGAATCATGATTATCAGAAGCTTATGGGAATCTATCCCCTCAAAGGTATGTTTCCAATGATGCTATACTCCAAATTGTTTCTCATTGTGTCCCTAGGAAGTTCTAGAAACACAGCAGCCGAGGGGGGTATCGTTGCTGTATACTATGGGGGCACAATGATCGGTGCGCTCATGGCTGGTGCATTGGCAGACCGATGTGGACGTGTGAAGGCCATTGTTTTTGGTTGTTTGTGGGTTGTTTTGGGCGCTGCGCTTCAAGCATCCGCTTATAATATTACGTGGATGTGTTTTGGGCGTGTTCTTGGTGAGTTTCTCGTTGCATATGGAACTACAACATACGGCGATAAACTGACTGGTTTCTGCCTAGCTGGCATTGGTGTTGGGGCCATTGATTGTGTAATTCCGGTCTGGTCAGCAGAAGTCAGTAGTCACTCGGCTCGAGGTACATTTTTGGCTCTTGAATTTGTGATGGTATGTTTCCTTCGGATACCGAACTTGCCAGAAAACCAGACTAACTCTCCCGGCTTAGAATATTGGAGGCCTGGCGATGGCTTACTGGATCGAATACTTCGCATCGTTGAATCCCAACCAGTCCATGGCTTGGCGTACACCTCTCGCCCTCCAATTAGTCTTCATCTTCTTCATCGGAATTGGAATCAACTTCTTCCCTGAGTCCCCTCGCTGGTTGATGAAGATGGGTCGATACGAAGAAGCACGGGATATCCTGCAAGCCACACGACCCGGCGATATCGAACCCGAGGCACGGCAGATCATTCAGACAGTGCAGTACGAGATGAAAGTATCATCAGCAAACCAGTATCTTGCGATGATATTCCCCAAAGACGAATATACACGCAAGCTGGGATGGCGAGTATTCCTCGCCGTGTGGTTGCAGATCATGCAACAGCTTGTCGGCATCGGTGTCGTCACTGTCTACGCCGTCGACTTATTTTCCACAGCGGGTTTCAACGAGAACTTGTCCAAGCTCCTGGCTGGCTTTAACAATATTAGCTATATGTTTTCCGTCTTCTTCGCGGTTATCACTTTAGATCGATATGGGCGCAGACGTGAGTACCTCCAAACACCTTTTCTTCAAAAGCGATAACTGAATCTTGCAGAAACAATGCTCTGGGGCGCTGTCGTCATGTGCATTGCCCTTCTTGTGGCAGGTATCCTGGATATGTATGCCCAAGAAGCCGGACCAAACCAAAGGAAATATGGAGCCGGCGTCGCGGCCATGACCTTTTTTTATACGGCTACATTTGGTGCTACTTGGCTGACAACACCTTGGCTCTATCCAACAGAGGTGAATTTCTTCACTCTTTCACAAATGTATATCATACTGATAATGATTTAGATCTTCCCGTTGACTGTCCGTGCCAAGGGAGGTGCGTGGTCCGTTGTAGGCTGGTCGATCGGAAATGGCATCGTGACAATGATCACTCCTTTCCTCTTCCAGGCCATTGGATATGGTACGCTTCTACTCCTTGCCGGACTGAATGTATTTGTCATTCCGTTCCTTATCCTACTCTATCCCGAGACGGCTGGTCGGAGTCTAGAGCAAATGGATGTTTTCTTCGACAATGCCGATTCTTTGAATGTGTTTACTGCCAGCAAGAGAATTCGGGGAAAAGGGTTTGACGATTGGCAGTGGACCAAGAAGGTCACAACGAGGGACACTCCTGTTGATTAAGGAGGTTACATAGTGCGTTGTTAGATGGCAGTGGACCAAGAAGGTCTCAACGAGGGACACTCCTGTTGATTAAGGAGGTTACATAGTGCGTTGTTAGATACTAGCTACTTTCCAGTGGAGAATGTGAGACTTCTTTGTAGATCAAAAATGGCTCAGTTCTTGTCGACGTAATGGCCTCGGATCCCCCTTCTCCGAGACATGTTCAAGAGATATTCGGGCCGACAGCCTTTTGCAGCTCGCCGAATGCACCGCGCTCGGTGCACGGGGGTAACTAGCCATAAAATGGACCGAGGTGTGGAGTTGCCAATACTCGCCGTGAAGGCATGAGCCGCCCAGTGGAGACGTGAACGGCTAAGACGCCGTAACCTCCGTTAGACCACGATGAGGGTTTGTGTCGGTGACTATAGGTCTGAAAAGTATTTAAATGCGGGTTTCCGAAAGATTGTTGAAAGAAGTTTGTCCGCCATTCAGTTCGAGTGATATCAATTTGACAGAAAGCAAGATGCATTCTATGGAGGTCCGTGCTCACAGTCTTGATCTATAAGCTTCATCTAACAAGGAAGAAGAACTTGTCATTTGTTCTTGAAAAAGTTCAAACTCTGAAATTCGAGAACCGGCCTACTCCTCAGCTACAGGACCCCCATGATGTCCTGGTGAGGGTGAAGTTCACTGGGATTTGTGGAAGCGATGTGAGTGACTGTCCAAAAGTATCGATTCAACCGCGCAATATCTAAGCTGGGAATGTATTTTTGCAGGTACACTACTGGCACGCCGGCCAGATTGGGCCCTTCAAAGTCGAGCAACCGATGATCCTAGGCCACGAATCCTCAGGAATCGTCGAAAAAATCGGTAACAAAGTCACAACCCTAAAAGTCGGCGATCGCGTCACAATGGAGCCTGGCGAGCCATGCCGTCGCTGCGATGCATGCAAAGTCGGAACATACAATCTGTGCCCTGACATGGCATTCGCCGCCACCCCTCCGTACGATGGTACCTTAGCGAAATACTATCGCCTCCCAGAAGATCTCTGCTATAAGCTACCAGAAGGCATGACTCTGGAGCAAGGCGCACTTGTGGAGCCGCTCAGTGTTGCAGTGCATCTCGTGCGACGGGCAGAGGTGTCCCCAGGTGCATCGACTGTCGTTTTCGGTGCGGGGCCCGTTGGACTGTTGTGTTGTGCTACAGCTAAGTCGTTCGGGGCATGGAAGGTCGTTGCTGTAGATATTCAGCCCAAGAGGCTGGAATTTGCGAAACAGTATGGCGCAACGTCGACTTTCCTACCGGGCACTGTTACAGCAGTGGAAAACGCTGCGCGTTTGGTTGCCGAAAGCGGTCTCGGTAATGGTGCTGATATCGTGATTGATGCGTCTGGAGCGGAGGCCTCGATCAATACTGGTATACATGTTCTTCGTGCTGGTGGTACGTATGTCCAGGGTGGTATGGGGCGTGACGAGGTCAATTTCCCTATTACGGCTGCGTGTACGAAGGAGTTGAACGTCAAGGGGAGTTTCCGGTACTCCAGCGGTGACTACAAGCTTGCGATTGAACTCATTGCTTCTCAGAAAGTCAATGTTCAGGATTTGATCTCTGATATATTCAAGTTTGAGGATGCCGAGCGGGCTTTCGAACAAGTGAAGGCCGGGGCTGGCATCAAAACCCTCATCGCGGGTGTTGAAGAATGATGTACACATTGGCGATAGAAAAGGATGTTGGATAAACCACTGGTTATTGCAGGACTAGTATTGATTGTGATTATGGCCACAAATAAAAGTCTTCGCAAATTTGAACAACTGTGACCACAGAATACAGTAGCCCTATTCAGGAAGAAACTTCAGATGATACCCCTAGTGTACCTCTTTATCTAGTCCAGTTGGACTATAATGCAACACAAAATCCCATAAGGGCCTTTTCTGACAAAGAAAGTCCTCGAGTATGCTTGCGTTCGTTCTAGATCCACCCGCAATGCGTCCACCTGTGGATCTTCGGGGGAAACGGCGAAACGCCCGCAGAGTATACATAATTCACCTATCTTCACAGTGCTTTGCTTACTGGCTGATTTGCGATTTTCGTTTATGAGTTTCAGTGAAATTACCCCATCTAGGGCATAACCTGGTCCCATATATAGCTCGACAAGGTTCCAGATATTATCCATACCCCCTTAGTCTTGTTGTCAACTTTTTCTGTACTACCCAACTACCCCCAGAACTGCTTTGATCACGATGCGAGTCAAGACCGGCTACTACATTGGGATTGATGTGGGAACAGGCAGCGCCCGAGCCTGTCTGATTGACAATACTGGCGAGATTGTCAGCGTCGCCTCCGAAAATATCGGTCTTTGGCAGCCAGAGCAGGACTATTATGTATGTACCAACTCCAAAAACAGGACCACTTCTTCTCCCTTCGTTTCCGAATTTGGCGCTAACACTTAAAGGAAATATAGGAGCAATCAACCGCCGATATCTGGCGATGCATCTGTCTTGTAGTCCGCCGAGCCCTCGACGAACACCAAACACCAGCGTCGCAAGTCCACGGTATTGGATTCGACGCAACATGCTCACTATGCCTTTTCTCAACGGAAACCGATGATCCCGTCTCTATCACTGCCCCCGACTTCAACACTGAACGCAATGTCATTCTCTGGCTAGACCACCGTGCATCGAAGGAGACGGATACCATCAACGCCACTGGTCACAAAGTTCTGCGCTACGTCGGTGGAAAAATGTCCCTTGAGATGGAGATTCCCAAGATACTCTGGTTGAAAAACAATATGCCCGAGGAGACCTTTGCGAAATCGAAATTCTATGACCTTGTCGATGCTCTCACGCATATCGCGACGGGCGGAGAGGCACGTGGCTTCTCCAGTATGGTTTGCAAACAGGGATATCTACCTAAGGGCGTTGAAGGAAGTGATAAAGGCTGGCAGGAGGACTTTCTGCAGGAGATTGGGCTAGGGGAGCTTGCTGATAATGGGTTTGATCGTATTGGAGGTGTTAACGGTGAGGTGAGTATGCTTATTCGCAATACTCAAGAGTTTCTCGATGTTAGGGCAGACAAACTAATACATACTTTCAGACTGGTCGGCACTTGAACGCAGGTGACCTTGCCGGCACGCTACACGAGAAAGCTGCTAGTGAGCTGGGTCTTCTCCCTGGTATTGCGATCGGAAGCGGTGTCATCGATGCATACGCTGGATGGATTGGCACAGTTGGTGCTAAGGTTGAAATGAAACAGCAACCAACACCAAACGTAAACCCGGACTCGACATCGAGTGGAAGGGTTGAGGCATTCTCCCGTTTGGCTGTAGTCGCTGGAACATCGTCATGCCATATCGCTATGTCGCCAGAGCCTGTCTTTGTCCCTGGTGTCTGGGGGCCGTACAGAGACACGATCTTCCCGGATTGTTGGATGGCTGAAGGAGGCCAGTCTGCCACTGGTCAGTTGCTCAAGCATGTCCTTGATACGCACCCAGCATCTAATCAGGCACTGGCCGGTGCCAAAAGTGCCGGGGTAAACGTATTCGAGTTTCTCAATACCCGCCTCAACCAGCTAGCAGTCGAGAAAGGCGTGCATTGTGTGGCCGATCTAGCACGGCACTTCTTCTTCTACGGAGACCTGTTCGGAAACCGGTCACCACTAGCAGACTCGAAAATGAGAGGGTCTTTGGTCGGCCCATCAAGCGATATATCTGTCAATAGCCTCGCCATCCATTATTACGGCACTCTGGAGTTCATTGCATTGCAAACAAAACAGATCGTCGACACGATGAATGACTCGGGCCACCATATCGATCACATTTTCATGTCGGGATCACAATGCCAGAATGATATTTTGGTCAATTTGATTGCCTCAGCTTGCGACATGCCCGTCGTGGTTCCACGATACATCCATGCGGCTGTTTGTCATGGTGCTGCAATGCTGGGTGTCAAAGCTGCCACTATTGATGCCGATGGCAAGACAGTCGATTTGTGGGATGTAATTAGTGAAATGAGCCAGTCCGGTAAGGCGTTCTATCCTACTGAGAACAAGCATGAAAAGGCTCTACTTCGGGCTAAATATCAGGTCTTCTTGGATCAGTGTGTGAGGCAACGAGAGTATCGAGCCATTGTGGCCAATGTGACCTGCGATTCCTAGGCTTGTGCTTTTTTGATTTTTTCTTACATGACTTTATCCATTCTATTCTTTCATATTTGAATTGTGCTTTTGTAGTAATAACCAGCGTCGTTCGCATGAGAGTGTATGAACTGTTTGTAGGTATCCATATAGAGGAATCTTCACCCCATTTGTCACCACAATGCCCAACACGAGTTCCTCAATAGCTACAGGCACGGATATAATGTAAAATTCCCCCAAATGATTCAACACAGTAAAACAACCGGAGTATAAGGCTCTTAATGGTGAAGTCACGTGTTGCATCCGGATTTTCACTACTCGTGATTGGTGGGCCCTCGGGATTTCTGGGGAACTACCGCCTACCCGGGGAAGAACAGACGCATCTCTTCTTTGACACTTGATTTGCTTTCTACATCACCACTGCAAAAAGCATGGATCCGGAGCTTGAACCGCACTCATCAGGATCCGATGGCCAGGAAGGAGACCACCCGGCACCCAAGAGAGTCAAAAGAGGATCAGTTCGTCGAAAGCCAGCTTGTCAAGCATGTCGCCGGCGAAAGGTCCGCTGTGATAATGCTCAGCCGGCCTGCGGGTTTTGTTGTGCCAATGAAACCGAGTGTGTATATGTCACTCGCGGGGATGATGGTTGCAAGCAGTATGATCCCAACCTTGAGATATGACTCCCTTTCGAAGTCATACTAAGCAATGGCAACAGAGAAATGAAACAAGTTTTAGAAAGACTAGACACATTATCACAAGCAGTTGATAACATGCAGAACATGCTCAGTTCTAGGGGTAGGTGAAGCCCATGCACTGCAGAATACAAGATACTGACCCGCAATAGATACTCCACAGACTAGTCGGCCTCCAGAGTCATTGATCCAGGACTGCCGGGGAAGTGTCCCTATCAGGGCAGCAGAGTGGCAAAGGGACTACTTGCGGATTCCTGCAGGCCGATGTAGCGCTGACACGGTGCTAACCTGGCCCATCTTCCAAGATCAATTCCGAGAGAGCTCTCTCATCACGACACTTTTTCATTATTCGCATGGAGCATCTGAAGATAGATCAACCGAGTCATGGACCCTGCCAGATGGACTTCAATATACACCAGACGAGCAGATTCCAACACTGGTGGATCGCTTTATTCAGAACGTTCACACCAAGAACCCGATCTTGGATTTAGAATCGCTTATTCGGTCCGGGAGACATGCGGCTGAGTTCGGTCTTCAGTGGGATGCTCAGTCTTGCCTTGTGCTCTTGGCTTGTGCGTTGGGTTGTATCTCGCAGCCATTCACCACTTCCATCCAATTTCCTCAAACTGCGCGATCTCTTCATGACGGGATGGGATGGCGAGCGCCGGGATTTAATTCCAGCTCTGGCACACCGTTGCGAGAAGGCGAGGCTTACTTTATGATGGCTTGTAGGAGAATCGGTCTGTTGCGGTACTCGGTGATCGGAGCCCAGTGCCATTTTTTTGCTGGAGGTATGTCGAAAGAATATTTGATTTCGATAGTGTCCATTCCTAACTTCTGTTCTCTTCTGTTCAGTATTTCTAATGTACACATTCCGCCCGTTGTCTGCTTGGAACCATTTTTACCAAGCCTCTACATTTTACCGACTACGCCTGCGACTGGTTGACGGACTTGACAAATCAGTATACGAAGCAGAGCAATCAGGAGCGTCTGTTACTCAGCGCCTCGAGCAAAGTCTATACTGGTCATGCTTCAAGTCAGAAGTCGAGATTCGCGTGGAGCTCCCGCTGCCGCAATCCGCCATAGCCGAATACGAGTACCCAGCCCTCTTCCCCACACCTCCAACTCTATCAGAGGAATATCCGGGGCGCAGAGATCAGACATCTGATTGGGCTAATTCTGAGAACACAAATCAATCACCGCATGATGATCCGGCCGCCCTGTCTGAGCGGGGGGTATATAATCATGTCTCAAAGCTATTCAATGAGGAGCAAAGCTGGTACTACTACCTTACGGAGGTGGCATTGAGAAGGATTGGCAATCGAGTCCTGAATGCGTTTTACCGGGAAGCACCTTCGACCTGGTCAAACATTAAGCCATTGATTCCGATGGCGCTCGAGTTCGAGTCTCAGATCAATGCGTGGTTCGCGAATCTGCCGCCAGCAATGCAAGCTTATTATGAAAGTGACCCGACCCTAAGCAATACTGGACAGAGATATACGACAGATATCCAAGATTCAATATCCAGGGAACTAAGCTGGGCGCTCAGCAATCGGTTCCTTGAGATACGTCTATGGCTCTACCAGCCATTCCTATTCTTTGCAGTGCACCACCCTATGAGCACCACATCCCCAGCTACGGATAATCCTACATACCCGCTTACCAAAGATGGATTTGGTATAGTTCAAGGTCTCGTGGAATCCGGACTAGACTGCAGCAACAAAATCCTCCAAGCGCGATGCCTTCGCCATCGACATCATGGCATTTGGTTCGACCTTCGGGCTTTAGTGACTGCTTCGCTGATATTTATTGCATTGGCAAGAAGTGGGAATGTCAGTCTTCCCAATATTCATCCTGGGGGCCTTCGAAGTCACTTGAGCCGGACACTCGAGGCCTTGACTTACTGGGAAGACGAAGCACCTGATATCAAGAAAGCTCGAGGGACATTGGATAATCTGCTTCGAGATCTGAGCTAGCTGTGGCTCTTTTGTTGGATGTATATATAAATTACCTGACCTAATTGCATGATTATTTGGATGGCCCATCAATCTAATGCCGATGAAGTCTGTATGAAAATTGACAGCATTGTCCCTTATATGGCCACAGACATGATTACAGAGGGATTTAGAATTTTCTCAATAATCTGTACTATATCTGGAAAAAGAATTAAGCTCAGATGTGAGGATATGCAGCCAAGGAGTCTGGGGTAGGAGATTCAAATACTCCAACGCGGATATTCCCTCAAATTCCCGCCTTCTCCACTCCTCGAGATTTGCATCACTGCCCCGGCATAGCACTCATGGACCGCGTAAAGAGAAGAGGGAGGAGATCTCTTGAATATGAGTATCAGTGGACATACAAGGCTTGCATTCCGCATTCCGTGTGCGCGACGCACAGTAAAGTGTGAGGCTGGCGACAATGTGAGATGTCGCGGATGCATCAAGAAAAACATCAATTGAACCTTTACTTCGAAGAAGCCCTGGTCAAGAGACCAAAAGGATTCCCCTGATACGCCGACTCGGGAAGATATAGAAAGAGATAGGTCTAATAAGTGTGTTTGCCTTGATTCTCAGGGATGAAAGGGGTTAACCTATATAGATCACGGAGAACTACCGGAAGAACCGAAGAAGAAATCAATGAGATCAACGGCAAGTGTTTTCTGCAAATCGTGGAAGGAATAACAGCTAATCAAGACTCACCTTGCAGATTCTCATTTGGATACGCCTCCCAATCAAGATGGTCTTTCGACATCAGTACTGCAGCCAGTGGGTTCAAATCACAACGATGCAATGAGTATTATGTTCGAGGCTGCACTTCAGGAATCGAACGATCCCTCTCATAACATGGCAACGACAGATAATTCACGGAAAACTTTCATTGTTCCATGGATGAAGACGGGATCATCGACCGTCCAGATTGAAGATACGGTATGATTGTAGTCCGTCGTAGTGACGATGACTTTTTCTTTGGTTATGAGTTCCTCTGATCCACTGTGATAGGGTCAGCCTTAACACGCAAAGCCTTCACAAAATGGACTATACTAAACCCGTGAGTCTCCGAACGACCCTCTTCAGCAGCCATATTTCCTATAGCTATCTCAAAGCCACCGAAAAATCTCTCGGCGCATGCTAAAGTAGTGGCAACTATAGGCCTCCCATCTAGGTCGAGACGCCCTTTGGTGGAATACGTATACCACCAAATAAATTCTCTGATTTAAGTAATTTCGAGTATAGGGCTTCCGTTTTCTAGCTTATAACCATCAGATACTCTTCCACTTTCAATCGAAAACCTAAAGAGTTTCAATAAAGAAGGAAATTGGGGAAAAGCGTTACGAGGCCACTTACTCGACCCAGAGCCCGACATACTACGGGTGAAGGGCATTGGACTCATTCTGTACGTTTATACTTCCCACGTGTAGCATCATCCTCTCGGTGGGCTTCCGGTTGGAATCCAGTTTCTTTGCGTCTCGCGCGGCGCCGTTCCCTTGCTAAATCGCAAGTCTGGCGCTTTATACTCATAATCTAGGATTGGAAACTGACGTTTATACGCTGGGACGAAGCATGAAGAGAATAAAAAGAGACAGTGAGCTGCAAAACTCTTGCGAAAAAGTTTTAGAGATTGACTATCCATGGGGGATTTCCTTGTATTTAGTATCTATAGCTCGACTGGATGTTAAGTACCTCATGCAAACTATCCTGGCCATAGCCGGGATTGAGCGAAAGGCACAAGCCATGTGATTTCACACGTCATCATTTCTCAAAGGCCATGTGATGAATAACTTTCCTGAGGGCAGGGGCTTCAACATAAAAGGATGGGCAATGTCAGGTGGATTTTTAGTTGCTGGCGCTAGCATCACAGAATAGATGGCCAATAAATGACCCATATATCACGTGGTTAGATCGTTCTACAGTCGGCCCGGGGGAGCGTTGTGATTATGTAATACCCAGGGGCGTGCTCATTTGTACTCAGTGAGCAAAAAGCGGCAAGTACTGAGCACTAATACGGAAAGGGAAAGCCAAGAAGTGGCAGAGGAAATCAATGAACGTCTCAAAATACCAGCTAAATTCCAGAGGCGGAATAATCAGGTGAATTGAAAATGTAGCCTCCTTGACGTGTGTGCGTATGTAGGAAAGCCAGGGCTTAAGCATGCCACCGGGCTGCTTAACACCCTCTAAAAGCTTCATATAAGGCTATAATTTTACTTGCGTATATCTTATTTACCTCACTGGGGCAAGTGGGCATTATGCTAAGGATGGATCAATTAGTTCTAACCGACACCTCCCCTTCACGTAGCTTTGAGGAAGATGGTGCATTGAGCTAGCCGTGAAGCTCCGGGAGACACCCTAGCATGGCTAATGCTTTGAAATGACTAACTACTTAGGTACCTGCGCGTGTGGGTATCTAGGTAGATCCCGAAACCCGACTCGGCGTTTGGTGAGCACTGTCAGCATAGGCGTCCGGTTTTTGATCGGATTATATCTAGAGGAAACCATTTTCTACGCATTTGGTTTCTCTCAGCCCCAATCTTCTGAGTCTCCTGTCTTGCTTGCCTTAACCCACTCTCTCTTTCAAAATGCAGCCAATCACCCTATACTCGCATCACCTAGGCCCAAACCCCTGGAAGGTTGCTATCATCTTCGAGGAACTGAACATCCCGTACAAAACACGGCATATCGACTTTTCCGAAGTCAAGAAAGATCCCTACCTCAAGCTCAACCCAAACGGCCGTCTTCCCACCATCGATGACCCCAACACCGGCCTCCAAATCTGGGAGTCAGGAGCAATTGTTGAATATCTCATTGAGACATACGACAAAGACCATCGTCTCAGCTACAACACTTTCCCAGAGCAGTGGCAGTTGAAACAGTGGCTCTTCTTCCAAGTCTCAGGCCAGGCACCATACTACGGCCAGGCTGGGTGGTTCATTCGAGTCCATCCGGAGAAAGTTCAAAGCGTCATTGATCGATACGTCAACGAGATCCACAGAGTTACTGGAGTTCTCGAATCAGTGTTGAAAACTCGAGAATGGCTGGTCGGCGACAGGTGTACATACGCTGATTTGTCCTTCGTTGCATGGCAGCGATGGGCCCCTCGTTACGGAGGCGAAGATATCTATGAGAAGTTCCCTCACGTGGGTGCGTGGATGGAGAAGATGAAGGCCAGGCCCTCGGTTCAAAAAGTTCTTGCCGACCAGGATCGTGCTATTGTGGAAATCGAGGGGAACTGAAAATAGACGCGTCTTGGTATGCTGTGAAAAGTTGGTTTTGGGCGGGAAGCAGCAGCTGTGAGGCGCGTAAGCACCTGATCCAGGTCCCCATGAGAAGAGGAGTGCTTTTTAGCAGTGTCATTATCGAATAGAGACATACGTAAAGTCTAGAATATGATCTTGCTCGGCTGGCGAGGCGGAAAGTTTGCGCAACAGTTCCGAATAGGAATTGATTCCATAGTGTCACACGAGGGCAGACATAGCGGACTCTTTAGCGAGGTCTCTCACAACCAGACTGGCTGCTGGATGTTGCGAATTTGATGCAACGAGATGATTCCGTGCCACCTCGGTGAATTACTCGTCCAATAGGAGCAACAACAAAAAGAAAACCCCATGGCAACATATCCCCACTGGTCTCCGGTCTGATTTGTGAATTCGATATGGAGAAGCATATGAATGTAGAAGGTCGCATGGAATCCCTGACACTTGACGTAGATTAGGGCTAGAATGACGTCATTGACGGGTTGCCGATCAACGTGGGAGTGGCGAGCAGGTTTTCCCCGGGTTTTAGTAGACATCATTGGATATTTGATCTCACTTATACGGAAGTACGGAAGTACACAGATCCGAGTGGTAGTGTCGAATGAACTATGGTCGCTATCCCGGTGTATAAGGGCAGAGTGCTCCGCTTCTCGATATGTCAATAACCCAGCCCGATATCATCTGCTGTGAAATCTGCATGCATAGAACAAGCCATTTGTTTATTCTCTGTTTCTTATCCTACACTTCCCCATGTACCATTGTGCAGCCGATATATCTATACAATAGACCTTAATCAACTTAATCAACACAGCTTGTCATATGGCTGCCCCAATGGACTTTCCGGACCCCGAGAAGCCAAAGGCATCAGGCTTCAAAGACGAAACCAACCCACAAGCAAATAAGATCGAAACAGAACAGGGCGCCGACGCCCACGCCGAACATGCCTCCAACTCCGACGCAACCAGCCACGAAGATAAACCCAAGCTGCGTACCGGCGGCAAACCCGAGCTAACAGAAGACGACTGCTACGAAAAGCTCGGCTTCTGCTTCCCAACGTGGAAGAAATGGATGATTCTCAGTGTCATCTTCGTGGTTCAGATGTCCATGAACTTTAACACGGGCGTCTACGCCAACGCCGTCACCGGTCTGACCGAAAAGTTCCACATCAGCGAACAAGCCGCACGAGTCGGACAGTGTGTGTTCCTAGTTGCATACGCATTCGGATGTGAACTCTGGGCACCGTGGAGCGAGGAATTTGGCCGCTGGCCTATTATGCAGCTCTCCCTATTCCTCGTAAACATCTGGCAAATCCCATGCGCCCTCGCACCCAACTACGGCACAATCGTCGTATGTCGTGTTCTTGGCGGTCTCAGTTCCGCCGGAGGCTCAGTCACCCTCGGCATGACAGCCGATATGTGGGAAGCCGACGACCAAGGCTACGCAGTGGCCTTTGTTGTTCTCTCGTCCGTAGGCGGGTCAACCGTCGGACCCTTTTTCGGCGGTATGATCGGTGAATGGCTCACCTGGCAGTGGGTATTCTGGATCCAATTGATCGTTGGAGCCGTAACGCAGATCCTCCACTTCTTCATCGTACCGGAAACACGCACTACTATCCTCATCGACCGCGAAGCGAAACACCGCCGCAAGAACGGAGAAGACATCTGGGGTCCCAATGAACTAAAAACTCCACGTCTAGACTTCCACGACGTCCTACGTATCTGGATCCGGCCATTCGAGATGTTCATCCGTGAACCAATCGTCCTCTTCCTCTCCCTCCTCTCTGGTTTCTCCGACGCCCTGATCTTCGTCTTCACCGAGTCCTTCGCCCTAGTCTTCGGACAATGGTCCTTCAGCGTGCTAGCCATCGGTCTAACCTTCGGCTCAATCCTAATCGGCTACGTAATAGCATACATAATCTTCCTACCCGACATCCACCGACAAATCAAGATACGGCGGCAAAGCGGTACCGCAAGCCGTCTCGCCGAGCGCCGTCTCCTGCTCCTGCTCTTCATCGCACCCCTCGAACCAATTGGGCTCCTCGGCTTCGCCTGGACCTCGATGGGCCCACCAATCCCCTGGGTCGCGCCGTGCATCTTCGCCTGTCTAATTGCAATGGCGAACTACGCAATATATATGGCGACGATAGATTACATGGTTGCGGCGTACGGGCCGTATTCTGCATCCGCAACGGGGGGTAATGGGTTCGCGAGAGACTTCCTCGCCGGTGTTGCGACAATGTACTCCACGCCCATGTACGAGAATATAGGGAGCAAGTATCATCTCCAGTGGGCGAGTACGCTGCTCGGCTGCGTGGGGTTCTTGGTCATGATTCCGATTTATGTGTTCTACTGGAAGGGTCCGGAGATTAGGGCCAAGAGTAAATTCGCGCAGCAGCTTGCTGCTGATCGGGATAGGCATACTGAGAATAGGAGGACGAGTCGGGCGAGGGCTTCTGTTGTGGGGTAGTTCTTGCACCTGGAGATTTTGTATGAATGTATTTAGCCTTTCTCTGATATCGCTGTTACCGTTAGATACCTCTCGGGTAAATGTATACATAGTTTACGGCCATTATTTCTTATGGATTCGAGTTCTAGAGCAGTTCTTACATCTTGGTCGTATGTATTTGGCATGTGCCATCAACTAACTAGCTCTAGTTCTGCTTCTTCGGGAAATATAGGTTGGACAGCAAAACCAACGTGACTTTTGTGGAAGGAATAGAACTCCTATCTCATCCGAGATGCATTACTGGCTCTACCGCCGCGCACAAGAGGGGGAATGTGATCCTGAATGTATAAGATTCCGGGGAAGTTGGGTCCATATCATGTCTCAATGTTTAAATATCAACTTGAAACCCTCAAAGTACAGTGTATGTACAAACAAGACAATCAGCTGTGAAATAGTTTGGTCTTTTGCTTTTATTTTCAATCACAAAATTTCGATGTTATCGATAGATGATAGTTACATCTTAGCCCAAAATAGCGCAATGGCAAAACATTTATAAAGGTATCTCAAGAACGCCACAAGTGCCAGCTTCCCTTGCTTCCACGATGCTCCAACTCACCTCTCTCCAGCTTGAAGGGAACTACCTCATGCGAGAATAGACCTTCCCATGCAAAGAGAAGTTGTGTAAATAAGGAATCCTATCTTATATCTGACCAGACATGAACATCTAGTTCGAGTGCAGCTTCTTGACGCGCATAGCGCCCTCATACAGACCGCGGTCCAAAGCAGCAGCGACAGTCAAAGTACCACCGATGATAGCACAGACACCAGTCAGGAAGTTGGTGAAAGTCTTCGGACGAGCCTCGCGGTTGATAACCTTCATAGGGGAGATATCGTAGTTGAAGAAGACGCCCGGAATACCACCACCAGCATGCACGCGTTCCTTGTGGCCCTCCGCAGCGTCATTTCCGCCGGAAAGAGGACGCTTGTGCGAAGTGACGGAGTACTGGTGAGCCTCGATACTACCATGAGCACCGTAAGCGAGGCCGTGGGAGCCAAGAGGCGCCTTGTCGTAGGCGTTGTGGATGGAGCTCGAGAACTGAGGATCCCAGCCGAGAGGTAAATAGGATGTGGAGACAACCTTGACAAAGTACATGAAGTTGTAAGCAGGTTCGTCGGTTTCCTGCTTGGTATCGTCGAGCGGGTTGGTGTGGTGGTGGTCGGTCCAACCCCAGCGGCCTGCAAGCTCGGAGGGGAGCTGGGGCCCGAAACGAAGCTCGTGAACCAAGTGGGACATCGTGTGTTGCTCTGCCGGGCCGGCATTTGGCACGACGTAGGCGTCCAGGTCATGGACGTGCATGTTGCCTGTGGTGAAGCTACGGCCTGGTGCAATGTGGAAGTTGCCCACTACCTTGTTGACCTTAAGAACACCCTCGATCCGGCACCCCTCGCGGCGCTGCTCAGCGAGCTTCTCGGCATACCCTTCTCGCTTGCATTGCTCGATGTTGCTGCCGTCGCCGAAGGCCCATTGCTTCTCGGCATAGGCTTCGCGCACTTCCTCACAAGTAGTACAGCATCCTGGTTTGATAACGTTGGCGGGTGGTGTTGCTCCACCACATTCACCGCAGTAGTCGGGAGCCAGGTGCTTCGCAGCTTCTGATGAGGAGTGTCTGGAAATGGAAGATAATGAGGTTGCGATCACAGCGTGAATAATTTCGGGTAGCACTTACAGGTCCAAAGCCTGGACATCGATCACCTTGCCGCCTTCATTGTGTGGGCTCAGGCGGACTTTGTTCACGCCATGAGCAACGCCGACCTGCTGTTCACCAGAGACATCCATCACATCCAATGTCAAGAGCTCACATGGCAACCGTGGGAAGGTCATGTTCAAGTGGATCTCCATTCGCTCTCCTGCGCAGCAAAGGAAGTATTAGCGATCTTGCCTCATGCAATTCATTCTGTGCAGGTCCATCATGGGTCTGATCGAGCCCAAACTCTATCCATACCTCGCGATTTATCGACGACAAGCTCCGGCTGCACCACAATTCGTCGGTAGTCGGCCCATTCACCCCATACCAGCCACATAACAATCAATAATGAAGCAATTGTAATGACACCTCCGGAGTTCGTGCGAATGCGAGCATCTTCAACGGTCTTGGCGAAGGCATCTAGCCTCGTGAATCGCGACTTTGCGGGCATCTCGCCGGTCAATTGATGACCATAGGGTGAAGCACAAAATGCCAGACGAGGGTTTGTGGACAGCGGCAGAAAATCAAATGCCTATAAGACAGAGAGAACATGAATAGGTTAGTTAGGTGGTCATTGGACACGCAAGCTCTATTGGATGAGATCCCATCCACCAAACGAACACAACAAAACAAAGAAAACAGGCAAGGCAGCCATACCGACAATAGAGCCCGAGTGAGTCAATTCAAAACTCAATGCGACTGAATCTTCCAGGCACCTGACAATAGAGACGAGAACAAGGCCAATTTGAAGCCTCCAAGTGGCCAGACATACCTGCAGGGCCGATGTATGAGGAGTGCTCGTGAGGACAGACGACAGCATGTGATTGGCCCACCCGGAACAAGGAGATGAGTCATCACCCAATCGGGACTAGTAGCAGACAATGCCGCCTCATCACGTGCCAATCGTCACTTTTTCTTTGAACTCACTTTACTTATTCAAAGGCCCTATTGTTTTTGTCATTCACTGTCACTTTCTTATTGTCTTGCAGCTGCACTACATAATCTGCAGCTCCCCCTTTCCTCCAGTCTTTTCAGTTGCTCTTTCTTTACCTCCGAGTCAGATTTCCACTGCGATTTCCTCACATGCGAACAACTTCTTCCTGCCTGATCTGAGGCGCATAGCGCGCTGCTCGCTTCCACTTAGCAGTTTCGGCTTTCTTTCAACTTATTTTTCTTCCCAAGAACCTCCGATACCCCGCCCATCTCTCATATCCGTCCTCCAACCATCATGAAGACCATGAAGTCTCGCCGCGGCGGCAATGATCGCGGAGGAATCCGCAAGCGGGGCCCTACTCGCACCGACCGGGATGGTGACATGGACATGGATGGGAGCGGTGCTCGTGCAAAGAGAAACCGTGCCGATAAGTCTACCTTGGGTGGTCGCGCCGCCGGCACTGGTGCAGGTGGCCGGCCTTCAGGAAGCAACCGGGGCCAGCCTCGCAACAAGCCCATCGATTCGGATCTGATCCAGAGAGCCATTTACAGCGCCGACAGCCAAGCAAACGTTCGAGACCACAAGAAGAAAACAGGTGGCGATCTGGAGCAGTTCAGTGTCCGAGGATGGAAATCAAGCAAGGCGGCAAGCAACCGCGATGGCGGCCTAGAGAGCCTCATCGCATTCCTCGAACGACGAATGAACTCATTCATTAAATCCGGACCCCGCGCAAAGATTACAAAGGTATGTTCCTCGTTCACAATGGCGGTCACCAACATCGGTCCTCGACGTCCCCCGCTTCAGTGTCCTCTCGTTTTCGAGGACGGTCCTCATACAAAACGACGATCGACACATTCTGAGCTTTTTGGTTTCTTTCCCTTTGGGTGACCGTGGTTTTCAAGGTCCCTTCGCACCTTTCTAACTTTCCAATTAGTCACGCACTGAAGGTGACACTCTTGTGGCATTCGTTCGACCTGATCTGGCGGGTCACATGCTACGCATCAACAACAATGTCTTCGCCGGAGCTCATGTCACCGTTGAAGCATACACTGCTGCCAACGCACTTGATCAGGAGCTGGCCGCAGCGGACCCCGTTCCTGGCTCGACCGCCGATACTAAAACTAAGATGACAACTATCCTCGGCAAGCGCTTCTTCCCTGCTACAAAGCTACTCGACTTGTCGAAGCTGGCGGACGACCCCGATCTCCAAGCCATGGGAATCTTTTCCAATGTCTCTACCAAGTCCAAGTTCTTCCCTGCTCTCATGAAGGTCTGGGAACTGGGCTTCAAGACTGTAGCTGAGCGACGTGAGGCAGTTGAAAGTGTCAGCCTGGCCGACAACAAGCTCAGCAACATCAGCTCTGTCACGACCCTTGCACAATCTTTCCCCGATATCCAGTATCTCGACCTGTCAAAGAACAACATCAAAAATGCACAGGCGATGATTGGATGGCGCTGGAAATTCCGCGACCTTATCTTCCTTGACCTGACTGAAAACGAGATCAGTTCCGACCCGACTTTCAAGGACACCATGCTCAAGTGGTATCCCAAGCTGCAGACTTTGAACAACGTGCAAGTGCGAACCCCGGAAGAGGTCGCAGCTCAGAAGAGGACACCAATCCCCGTCTTGCCCCCTCACTTCATCGACGAATCTCAAGTCGGCGAAAATTTCGTTCGTGCTTTCTTCCCTGGCTACGACAACGATCGCAACGGCCTCGTCACCAGTGTCTACGATGATCAGTCTACTTTCTCGCTGAATGTAAATACTACGGCCCCCGCGCAGGTCAAACTGAGACGGCAGGTTGGGGTGAATACATCCGGAAGAGCCGAAATCTCGACAAGATCAGTCACCTTTCCGCACGTATGTCACGATCCTTCAAAGGCGTTGAGCAAATCCGTGAAGTTTTCAATGCGCTCCCGCCCACTCGTCACCCCGACCTTATCGCAAAGGCAGAACAATGGCTTATTGAGTGCCACCCGGTCCCTCATCTCCCCGACCCTACTGGACAGAGCCCCACTGGCGTTGGTGGCCTCTCCCTCATGGTGCATGGACAACTTGAGGAGAGTGTTGGTGGCAAGATTGAGACCCGCAGTTTCGACCGAACCTTTATTATTGGCCCCGGTAACACTCCCGGTGGCATTCGAGTTGTCAGTGAGATTTTCTGTCTGCGCGCTTACGGTGGACACGAGGCATGGTCTCCTGAGATCCAGGCACTTTTCCAAGTCCCCCAGGTTGCAGCTCCCGGCCCTGTTCCCGCTGCGGCTCCGGTTCCCGTTGCGACTCCTGCACCCCCAGCTGTCCCCGCAGCTGCCCCAAGTGGCAACGTTGCTGAAGGATATGGTTTGCCCCGACCTGGAAAGTCCGATACCCAGCTCCAGCAGGAGCAGATGGTCGCTCAGATGAGTGGCAAGTCGGGCATGACCTTCGAATACTCAGAGATGGCCCTGGCGGGGAATGGCTGGAATCCCGAACTGGCTTGGAAAAACTTCGAACAGCTCAAGGTAAGCTCACTCGAAGGATCGCCCTTTGATTTGCCATGGAACGATAACTAACCACACAATAAAACAGGCAACCAATGCACTTCCTCCCACCGCTTTCCTTGCTCCGGCGTGAGCACTTGTTCCACCACTATTCTCTGGTTTCATTGAAACCTTCCACGTCCACTTCCACTTCTATTGTTGTTAGCTAGTCTGTCTTATCTCGGAAGTGGTTCTGTGGAAGCAATGCATCTAATGTGACCATACTTTTCTTTCATTTGCATGGCTTGGGCGAACGGCAATGGTTTTGATAGCTTCCAATCTGGACATGGGCCACTGGGCCAGGAATTTTATGAAAAAGATTTATCAAAAAACACAAAAACAATGAATCAAATGAATCTCCATTTCAATTTTTCATTCAGGATATTGGTAGTAAAGCGTAGATTTGAAAATCTCAGGGATTGTCTCTGTAAGTGCACAAACAGCCCTGTGAGGATTGCGGTAGTTGCGGAAGATGCCAAGCTGGCGCGCTAGAGCCATGCGGGCCGCGATCAACATCCCCCATTCAACTTCTCCCTCCCACGAATTCCGCATTGGCCTCACTAAAAGGCAAGTTGAGACCAAGGGCAGGATGATTCTGGTGGGCTGATGGAATGACGATCACTGCCACAACCACCGGCCACATGTCGCCAAACGAGGAACCACGCCTCGACGCCTTGGATGCGGGTGCGGAACAATTGACCTCTCGTGCCCACTGCTATATATGCTAACACAGTAGGTAAATATAGTGGACTATGATCCGGTTGAACACTTGAATGCCGTTTTCTCCCATCCCTCCACCCTCTCCTCCGTTTCTCAGATCGCCGATGCCTTGAACGAATGCGAAGATGAGCTGGACGATGACATCGGCATGCTGGTGGAGGAGCAGGTCACCTCCAATGCCGATAGCGTGGAACGAATCCAGGCAGCTAAGGCCGACCTTTCGGAGCTGTTCAAGAAGATCGATGACGTGCGTGAGCGAGCATTGAAGACCGAGCAGGCAATCACCGACATGACAGCCGACATCAAACAATTAGACAACGCCAAGAAGAACCTCACGCTATCGATGACGGCGCTTAAGCGGCTACAGATGCTAACTACGGCATATGACCAGCTTCAAGCTCTCAGTCGGACGCGGCAATACGGCGAATGCGCACAGCTACTCCAGGCTGTCATTCAGCTCATGGCCCATTTCAAGTCATACCGATCAATCGATCAAATAGCAATGCTCAGTCGAAACGTCGCGGATATACAAAGGGACCTCCAAGAGCAGGTTTGTGAGGACTTCGAGCTAGCCTTCGCCAAGGGTGAGGTAGGCTCGAAGCGCGCGATGCTTGCGGAGTCGTGTCTAGTTGCAGATGCTCTGGGTGAACACGCACGGTCTCGACTTGTGACGTGGTATTGCAATACACAGCTCCGCGAGTACCGGCAGGTTTTCCGGAACAATGAGGAAGCTGGATCATTGGACAACATCTCTCGCCGATATTCATGGTTCCGGCGCATATTGAAGATATACGACGAAGAGAATGCGGCCATCTTCCCGGCTTCGTGGAGGGTAAACGAGGTCCTGGCCAATGTTTTCTGCGAGGGTACACGAGAAGATTTTAAGGGCATTTTATCCCGATCTGTACGAAGCGGACAGACGATCGATGTCAATTTGCTCCTCTCGTGCTTGCAAGAGACGCTTGATTTCGAGCATTCTCTTGAACGTCGCTTCGCCCCTTCGTCCCGTGCGTCTGTTGATACATTTGCCTCTGCCGAGCCGCCTGTATTTAACCAGTCAATTTCTGAGGCCTTTGAGCCATACCTCAGTGTCTGGGTCGAGGCTCAAGACAAACAACTCGCAGCCCTGCTACCGAAATACCGCCAACAACCCCTCAAGGTACCAGACGAGGAGTTCAACTCGCATATCGTGATTTCATCCTCGACTGAGCTTTTCACTTTCTATCGGCATGCTTTGCAGCAATGTGCCAAGCTCTCAACTGGTGGCAGTCTGGCGGAGCTGGCCAAGGTGTTTGCCAAATATTTGGACCAATACGCCCAGCAAGTCCTTCTCAATTATATAAGTGAACGACCAACAGTTCACACACCGTCTAGGGTGCCCTCGGTGGAAGATTACGTCACAGTTCTGAACACTGCTGATTACTGCTACACGACTTGCTCCCAATTGGAAGAGAAGATTAGGGGTAGATTGGATGAGAACCTGAAGCAATCGGTGGATCTGCAAAGCCAGGCAGACTCTTTCATGGGCATTGCATCTGCTGCTGTACGAGGCCTTGTGCGCCAAGTCGAAGTTGCCCTTGAGCCCTCCTGGCGCGAAATGCGCAACACCCCTTGGGCTAAAATCGAAGCAGTCAGTGATCAGAGCTCATATGTCGGCGAGATGCTCTCCCGGACGAAGGAGAAGGCAACCGAAATTTTACAGTTGTTGCATAAGCAGCAATATGCGCGTGCCTTCTCCGATCATCTGGTGGAGCTCATATCAAGCCAGTTCATCAGCAATGTCTTCCAATGCAGGCCTCTTTCGGAGACCGGCGCAGAACAGGTACGATGTCACTTCTGTGTAATTCTACATCTTACTAACTCCATTCATAGATGCTTCTCGATTCCTATACTCTCAAGAGCAGTCTCTCATCCCTGCTGCCTGCTCCAGCGCCCGCTGGCTTTGTCAAACGTGTGAACAGCAGCTTCTTCAAAATCGAAACTCTCCTCAAAACCCTCCAGGTCCGGCCGTCACCACCGGAAGCTCTTGTGCAAGCATACCTCATCCACATTGCTGACCGCAACAACAACAATTTCCGCAAAATCCTCGATCTCAAAGGCATCCGCAGCCGCCAAGATCAAAATCACCTTGTGGAGCTATTCCAGCTTCACCGTGCGTCGGACCGCTATGCATCTAGCCTCCAGCAGAGCAACCCAATACTCGCGGCTCTCCAAGGGCCATCTGCTACTGGCACCGGATCCGTATCCCAAGGCCTAGGTCTAGGCAGTGCCGCCGCTGCCATGCCCTCCCGTTTTGACGCCTCCATGCTTGGATCTGCCATAATGTCCGCTGCCAAAGACGGCGTTGATCGCTTCGGAAACCCCAGTCTGAGCACCCTGGGTGCTGGTGTGGCTGGCGGCAGTGGGGCAGCTACTTCTGCATCGGGCGTGACCAGCCCATCAGGCGCCTTGTCCCCTTCCTTGGCCAGCTCCTCCCTACAGTCCAATCCTATGCACACCCCAACAGAAAGTGCCACAGGAAACCTGAATGAAAACTTGAAGAACATTGGCAAGTTCTTCCGCCGTGATCTTGGCGGTTTTGGAGGCCGGTTCGGGCGGAGTACTGAGGACGGGGCATAGCTCCTCCGCATTATTCTCATTATGGCTTGTTTCTTTCTGGTTATACTTTGCCTCGGGCGTGGATACATCGTTGTAGAAAGGTTGTTTGCCATTTTGGCTGGTTTATTCGGGCCATTGTATGCCCGAAGGTGTTTAGTTTATGTATGCTCAGGTCACACTGTTTTGACCTCATGTTGTGCAGTTGTATACCACTTGGATTGAATGCATTGAATGCAGTATCCGTGTTATCTTGGATCCAATCCGTCTATAATTCTCTATTGCACATACCAAAATCCAAAGCTATTGCTTGGTATGGGTCAGTTTTCTTTCGAATATTCTCCTTTAGTCCACGCCCTTCCAATGACATGTCCTGATAAGGAAGGGCTCTACACAACGAAATATCTAAGCCCACTTTCACAATATTAACCCGTAATCGTCTCCTTGTCTTATTGCAAAACAAACTCAACCCTGCAAAACATCTACAATGAATCCCCAACCCTCACAGTCGCCCCAATCTTGGGGATACACACTCCGCACCCACCGGCCAGGGGATATAGGCTGGATAATCCACCGACATGCAGTACTATACGAAAAAGAGCAAGGCTGGGGTACAAAAATGGAAGCGTTAGTATGCAAAGTGGGTGCAGAATTCCTCGACGACTACGACGCAACCACAGACCGGTGCTGGATCGCCGAGCGCAACGACGAGTTCCTGGGCTGCATACTTCTTGTTCGAGACAGAGATGCCGCTAGCACGGCCAAGCTGCGTCTCCTTCTTGTTGAGCCTACCGCGCGGGGCTTTGGGCTTGGCCGTGCTCTGATTGAGCAGTGCACGCAGTTTGGGCGCGAGGCGGGGTACGTGCGGATTCGGCTTTGGACGCAGAATGTCCTTGTTCCAGCTAGGAGGCTGTATGTGAAGGAGGGGTATAAGCTTGTTAGTTCTGAGGACCATGGGGTCTTTGGGGAGGGGCATTATGGGGAATGTTGGGAATTGGTTTTGTGAGGGAGTGGTGGTTGTACATGATCCCATTGTTTCTATAATGTAGCTCTTGCACTTGTGGACATGTGAACTGGTTCCTGTCAAAGTATTTGATTATGGTCAGGATACAATATGGAAAAATACCATATGGCGCACTGGCGCTCCTAAGAAGCATATACGTCGAGTTCCGCCAAAGGGAAAAGACTATACTGAACATGCTAGAGAATGGCGTCGGCGCAGTCTACAGCGGGACCAGGATGACAATTGTTTCTATTGCAACCAGCCAAACCATGGCTGTGTCACTTGCTTTTATCTCCTCGAGCAAAAGCCTTCACTGTGGGTTCCAGATCCATTGCTTTGGTGCTTGAACTAACAGAACATGAAGAACAGTCGGCCTTCACAGCGCGCTCGAAAAAGAAGACCGAAGTAAAGGATGGAAACACGACATATGCGCTCCGAAGTTCACAGCATGCTTTCGCAATTTCCGGGCGAAATACGCAATCAAATACACGCGTGTCTCTTTACGTCGACTAGGCTTACCTTCGGCGAAAGACGCATCTCCCGTATTACGAGGGAAACTATAAAGCCTACGCCTAATTCTCTAGCTATTCTTCGTACCTACCACCATATTAGACAAGAACCCATTTTGGCTTGAAAGTCTGGTTTTGTTCAGCCTTGAAGACGCGGAGGGTATGCTCGACAAGCTCTCTATTGTGCGGAGGTTTCTAAAATCTTCACTCGGACTAAAGGCCAAGAGGATTTATGGACGTACAGTTAATATTTGTATAAGCTTGGGGATAAACAGACCAGCGGCCAAGCTTTTTGTAGACGTTGGGAGATATGGATTTCATAAACGAGACCTAAATTATCCCATACAAAAGACAAGGACAGTTTACCTGGCAATCAGCCAGACGCGCGGGTTGCTATACTGCCTTCCTTCGGCTTTCCAGTCCAAACTGAGATCCAGAATCATCCGTCTCACTAACGGCAGTGGCTAGCTTTTCTGCCACATAGTACAATATTCCCCGTCAGTCTACATTGGCAAGCCGCAACTCCAGAGATCAGGGTGCAAGGGATCGAACTCGCCAAATATTTCTGATGATTCTTCCAACCCCATGTGTGGGATCATGCCGAAGTAGGGAGTAACGGTATTCTGGGGCTGTGTTTCATCACTCGGCTGATTGAAATAAGAAGAAGCATCTGCCGCGAAAATAGAATTCACCGGATCTGACAACTGCTTCCGGGATACTGAATCATCCAATGTAATTCCTGGCTGCGTTGCATCCTCCTTTTGGTTGTCCAAACAAGACGCTGCTCTCATCATGAGTCTCGATAACGGCCGCCACAAAGGCCTGTTTTGCCTGAATGCATGTGCTTGCCAATCCTTGACAATTTTAGACACCGACGACCACGCACGTTCCATTTCCCAGCTGTCCCGGCTGTTGCATAGCTCTGCCAGGACATAAGCAACAGCATACCAGGGAGTGTGTGCTTGCAATTCCCATTTCCATCTGATGACTCTGATTTCAGTTTGGAAAAGGTGGGCAAGTTCGATCACTTCAACGGCTTTAAGCAGAAGCCTGCTTTGTATGTCTTGGGGCAATGAGGCAATGCTTTGCGTTTTGTCCAACGGCTGGTATATTATAAGCGAAAGTTTGGCAACAGCTGTGTCGACAAGTTTGCTGCAAGCCCAATGCAGTGGGTTTGCTGTATCGAGATGGCGGACGTAGCGCTCATTGAGACGTCTATCAAGGTCCTGGAGAAGTGCCTGGCGTTCTTCAATCGTCTGTAAGGCGGAACAGGGATTCCCGGGGAGATAGTAGGTCAATCGCCGCGTGGCCAAAGCCACTTCGCATTGAAGTAGAAAATAAGTCAAGCTAGTGTGACCAGCACTCACACGGGGCATATCCTTCATACCAGGGCGAATTTCTTCATCATTGATGTTCAACGGAAGCTGGGTGTCATACAACACATCATGAAGCATCGGATCCGTGCCTTGATCTTCTGCAGTTTGAATATCCAGAATGCAGATACTCCACCATAGGCGGCGCCGCATCTCGACATCGAAAGGTTGTAGATTGAATGCGGAACCATCCCGGTGTAAACCCAGGCCCGTAGCTAGACGGATCACAATGGAAGTCATTGTCCATACAGCCCGCATCTGCTCCAACGCACGCAAGCTTTTCAGATAGAGGACAGCAGCCTGTACTAACATCAAGCTTTTAGAACTGGTGAGTTCTGCTCGAACAAATGCCTGTTCCGTGGCAAATCGGAAGTGGCTGGTTATTGCTTCCTTTGTGTCTCCGAGTTCCAAAACACATTGATCGGTACCCATGCTCACGGAAGCTGAGAAGTAAACAGCAAACAGAAGACATTCAGAATCGCTGTCCAGGGACTTGGGCCCGAGGTGAAATTTAAGGAAAACCTCTTTTATAGTTTCTGGGTGGATAATCATAAGTAGCGGGGCTACATTGCGGTGATAGTTATCCCACAAGTTCACCAGCTGCTCTGGATGTGGGTGATAGTTGTCCAGCGTATGTGCCACGGAATTAAAGCCGAAGAGAAAACAGTCATAATGTTGATGGCCATAATGAACATTATCCGGAGAGAGATATTCATCGATATGGGAAGATGAAGGTACCAAAAGATCGTGCAATTCATCTATCTTAACTAACGTTAGCATTGAATTCTAGAGGGAAAAAGTCTAAATAGGAGCATACCTGGTCACTTAGACTTGCCCATAGCCGGTTACTTATGTACCGACTGCAACCATTGTCAACCATCAATCGTCCAAACTCTTCTGGAGAACCATGCTTCTGCCGAGCCACTCGGGGGTCCGTGTCAAGGAAAGGGCACTTCTCGAATGCCGTGACTATGCCATTGCCAGCTGTGTCCATCGGCGGGCTTGTTGTCTCCGGGAATATAGGATGCTGGATATTTTTGACCATGTCTTCTAAGCGCTTAAGACGGTCGATGACATCTGTCTTCGGTGGTTTGCTTGCCCTCTCGAATTTTCTTGCAGATGCTGGGAAAACACATGCTATTCCTGTTTTGACACAGTTCGAGCATGGGTCCCTCCTATTGCACTTGACCTTCCTGCGGCGACATGTTACACAGCTCAGTTGCTGCAGCTCAGGCGATCGAGCCGATGGTACCGCGTGGGTGTCTTGCATCGCGCGTAACATGTTGCTGTAGTGGCTTGGGTCTTCACTGCGTTCAGCCATGTCGTAAATCTCTCGTTGCAGTGGCGTGGCTTGATCAAGCGTGGTCGTTGTGGGTGTCCAGGTTGAGTCACAGATTCCGTCGTGTGTGTATATTGGACTACATCGTGGAACTGGAGCCACCTGTTGGGTCGGATAAGGTATTGGTGGTGGGAAAGCCATGGTAGAACTATCTCGATGAAGTGAAGCAGCAAAACAAGATTCGTCAAGACAAGGGCGACTTCACTGCAGTTTTGCCATCAGAATGAAGCGACGGGTAGACAAAACTTCGGAAATTTACCTTTAGGGTGCCGGGGATTCCAACTTTGGTTATCTCCGAGCACGGTGTAACCGGGGTCTGGGTGGGTTCGCTCCTTATCTGATCCAACCTAATTCTTATCAGATCGCACCACTTGAGGTTCTCGCACACTTCGCTCATAGCTGTTTTACATAGCTAGATGACTGGCCAGCTGTTTCAAAATAAAGTCTCTCATGGATTGGCATGGTAGGAATATCCCCTCCAGTGAACTAGGACTGAACTTTCTAGCCTTCAGGATTTGACTAATGACAGTTTCGCACAATATAGATCTACCGCAAGTACTAATGACATTATGACAAGCAACAACACAAAATGAACAGTTCAAGGATTACAGGATCAGTAAGAGGTTCCAGCTGTGAGCTGTCTAGGAGAGTGGTTTAAACCCCTTCCAGGTATCCTTCGTGGCACTGATCCCGATGGCTCGATAACTACCCAGTCCTCCAAAATACGCTCTCACACCGAGCACTTTTCCAGGGATGTTACCACCAGTAAACCAAGAGTTTGTCAACTTGTTGAACAGATTTCCTTTCGCGGCGTTTTCACACGCAAGACCCCATTCGTCCTCTGCTTCCTGGGTGGCTTCGACGATCCCTTGAGAGCCATTCTTTTCCCGGGCTACCTCCGCCCGCTGGATAGCATGAGTAATGAACTCCACACTGGCTTCCACAGCCGGCACAACGTTTCCGAATGCACCCTTCGGACCATTCACCATGAACATGTTAGGGAACCCAGCGGCAAAACTGCCAAGGTAAGACTTAGGTCCATTCACCCAGGCATCCTTAAGCTCCTTACCACCACGTCCAACGATGTTCACCCGAACGAGGTTGCCTTCAACGGCGTCAAAACCAGTGGCGAGGACGAGTACATCAAGCTCGTGCACAGTTCCGTCCTCCGTCCGCAGGCCGTTAGAGGTAATACCTGCGATTGGGGTCTCCTTCAAGTCAACGATCGACACATTTTCCCGGTTATATGTTTCGTAATAGCCATCATTGGAGATCGGTCGTCGAGCAAAGATCTCGTTGGGGATGAGCTTGCGCGCCTTTTTCGGGTCCTTCACAGTCTGATAAATCTTCTTTCGAAGGAAATCGCACACAACTTCGTTGGCTTTCTCATTGGTAGTGATGTCGCAGAAATGTTCAACCATGAAACGCATCCCATTCCCATTGTTCCACAGGTCCTCCAGAAGCTGTTGACGTCGCGAAGGGTCCACGGAAAAGAACGGACGGTTTGACTCGACATATCCAAACCCAACCAGTGAGCTTTTGAGCTCCTCCCAAACCCTGTCGTAATTCTCATTCGCCCAGGCCCTATACTCCGGTGTGATCAACCTGTCGTTGCTGGGCAGTGTGTATTGCGGATGTCGAATAAACGCTGTCAAGGATGCAACAGACGGTGCAATGCTGGTGATGACTTGAACGCCACTCGCACCGCATCCCAAAACGCCGACGCGCTTGTTCGTCACATCCAAGTCGTTTGGCCAATGGGATGTGTGTGCGACTATCCTTTCGAATGTCGAGATTCCCGGAATGCTGGGAAGATTTGCCTTCGACAAGGCCCCCATTGCAGTAATGAAGTACCGTGCTCTGAAAGTCTGTCCGGTACTGATCTTGATCTCCCAGACGTGAGACTCCCCATCCCAGATAGCGGACTGCATTTCGGTGTTGAACTCCATGTCCTTGCGGAGATCGTGCTTCTCCGCGAAGTGTCTCAGGTATGCAAGAATCTCAGGCTGTCTAAGATATCGGCAGTTCCAAGGATAGGTCTGCAAATCTTCCTTGTCCCATGAGAAGCGATATACGAAACTCTCTGTATCACTCAAGGCCCCGGGATAGGTATTCGTAAGCCATGTGCCCCCGAGATCCGGGAGAGAGTCGATAACTTTGATGGAGAGCCCAAGGTTGCGCAGTGCATAGGCCTGGCCGATGCCGCCAAAACCCGCGCCAACGATGAGAACATCGACCTGCTGTTCGTGGTGAGGCTCCATGATGTTGAGAGATGCTTAAAAGATAGGAGATTTGCTTTATTGAGTATATGTCGTATTACAGGACGCACCATGGCTTTAAATACTTGTTTCCGTTGCATTACGTGAATCATGCGCCATATACATGTCCAGCATTAAGACTTAGATGTCTTGGCTATAGTACCCACAGACTCGGGCTTCTCGCTTTCGGACTTTTGTTCTCCAGTCCGACCCGTGAATCGTCGGGCTATGCTGGAACAGAGCGAAGCCCACATCGTCCAAATAAGTGACTATCGGAGAGGCTGATAAAAGGAAATAATGTGCAGCCTGCAAAGTTTGAACGTGCGGTATAGGTGCGTAACGGATACTGCCTGGCAGGAACCGTTAGCTCGTAGGCTTTACATTCTCAACCAATACCAACGGCCATCTCACGTCAATAGGCTTGCACCTTCGGCCTCCGTACTCGGACTTCGGACCCCGAGCCCACTGAGATCCATAATTGGAGCATGCTTGCTGTCATAGGAGGTTGACGGTGCCAAGGGCAAAGCGAGTAGGGCGTTGTGAGTTTATGTACCTTTTGTATGGAGCTGCTGTACAAAGATACCTATTCCTACAGTGGGTGTTGGTGGTCTTGGCATGATTCCGTACCACGTGACCCTTACGCACATGAACAAGAATTTGAGTTTTGAAGAGACCGATTTTTCATTGAGCAACCATCTATTACGGCAGTTGTCCAAATAGAGATAGCGAACAGGATTTCCGACAGCCTCCAACTACAAAATTGTCTACGGCGACAACATATCGGCACTACTATCGCAGGTCGTATGAAAAGCATCTGTAGTCTTGTCACAAGTTAGCAATTGCTTGCAAATCCAGGTACCAAAAGTCCAAGTCAAAAGCATGTGTGAGGGTAAAGGCATGGCGTCAGCAAAAAATTAGAGTGTTGTTGTTGCATTATTTTAATCTTCAGAGCGCCCCGGAGGGGGGCGTAAATGCTCGGGGTTAAAAATGTATAATCATCCGCCAGGGTGTGGTAGGGTGCGTAGTGCAGGGGGAAAGAGAGAAAGAATTGAAAACTCACCAATTCAGCGGAAACGAACAATGGGCGTAGCTACGTCCATTATACGAATCCTAGGTTTCCGAAGGAAATCCATTGCCAAGACATGTTGTTTCATTCCCGGTCGCTATTTCAAGCTCCGGTTCAAGTAAATCTAATACATGGCATTCGCATCCCATCGAGGAGGCGCTTAGTCGAAGAGACCGAAGCCCATGTCCTCATCGGACTCCTCCTCCTCCTCAGCGGGAGCAGCGGCGGCGGCGGCCTCACCGCCGGAGGTGGCGGCGGCAGCGACAGGGGCAGCAGAGGCGTACGCATCGGGGTTAGCGATGCGGTCCTTGAGCTCATCAATCTCGGCCCAGCTGTAGTCGGTGCTGATGGCAGCAGCGAGGACCTTCTTGTATCCGTTGATGAGGGAGTGCATAACGGAGGGAAGGGTGGGGTAGTTGGTGGCCAGGGAGACAGCAGTGATGGTGGAGATGGCCTTGGAGAAGGCGCCCAGGAGCTGCTCATCGGTGATGTCAAGAACATCGGCGCCGAAGCACTGACCGTTCTCGTAGACCTGGGCGATGGTCATACCGTAGGTGAACGGAGAGATGTTCAGCAGGTTAAGGAGGGTAGCCTCGGAGGCACCGACCTTGTTGCCAGCCTCAACGAGCTTGAGGTCGGAGACAATCTCAATGGTACCACGGGCAATCTTGGTGGGGACACCGAGAGCCTGGAAGAAGGCGGTCTTACCGGGTTCCATACCAGTGTTACCACCGGGGATCCAGACATCATCGGGGGCGACGGCACCGGCACGAGCGGGAGCAGCGACACGGTTGGCAAGGATCTTCTCCTTGGTGCCCTTGAGGTCACCGTTGGTGAAGATGAAACCAACGTTACCACGGACGTGGGGAAGGAGACGCTCCCACTCGGGGTTCTCGGAGACGAAACCCTTAAGAGCACGACGAACCATGGTGTTCTTACCCATCAGGACGACGGCCTCTCCACGGAGGGAGATACGGATCTCGTGCATCTGCTGAGAGCTGACATTGTCAACTCCAACGATGAAGATGGTGCTGTACTCATTGAGACTGTAGCATGAAATTGTTAGAATTTTTGGATCAAGTCAATTGCAAGGCGCCATTGAGACGAAACTAACAGAGAGCGCAGCTTCTCAAAGTAAGCGGTCTTGGTTGCGGACTTGCCCCCCATTTCTTCTTGATTTCGGTGAAGATAGGTTGTTTAAGGGAAAGTCTGTTGTTGTGGTGGTTAATGGAAGAGAAGAAAAGAAGAGCTTGCCGATTTTGGGAAAATCAATTTTGGTGGTGCGCTCGCTAGTGGATCACGTGATGTAAAAAGTAGACCCGCCCATGATGGACAGGCATGGCCGGAATTCGATCAGAGGGATCTCGGAAGCTCTTACTGTTATTTGTTGTCTTATTGACTACAATTAGCATACAATTGGCACATTTTGTGAGCTCATCGGCCATTTCCATTCTGTGGATCAAAACACTTCACCATGGCCGGTCTCCAACACCCGTTCCAGTGTCTGCGATATGTCAACAGGCAGTCAGCAGGCCAATCGGACATCCTTATCGCCACTGCTGGTCGCAATCTCTACTCTTACGATGCATCCAGTGGTCAGCGCCTGGACGTGTGGCCTCAGCCCGTAGATGCCAATGCGGAGGATAAAAGATCTGACGCAGCTCCCGAATCTGAAAGCCAAGCGCCCCCAGAAAAGCGAAGGAAGTTGTCTTCAACCTCTGAGGAACAAAAGGATGCCAAATCTGAGTCAAAACCTAAGGATTCCAACAAAGAAGCTTCCAAAAACTCCTGGACAAACATTCCTCTTGTGACTGCTGCCCACGGCAAATATGTAGTGATCATGACCTCTGAGGATAAATGTGTCCGAGTCCTGAGCTTGGATAACAAAGGAAAACTCCAGCAATTGAGTGCTCGGTGAGTGAATATTGTTCTATTTGCAAGCTCGCAAAGCTCATCATTTATAGTACAATGCCAAAGAAGCTCTCTGTGCTTACTCTGACTCCCGATGAAAACAACATCTTGACGGGCGACAAATTCGGAGATGTGTACACTTTCCCACTGATCCCTAACGGAGAATATGTGAAAGTCCAGGCTCCAGCGAAATCATATGAGCCCTCTGCCACAAATCTCACGGTGCACACGAAGCGCAACCTTGAATCATTGGAGCAGCAGATGCGACAGGCTGCTCTATCGAAGAACAACCAAGCAGAACGAGTGGTGCTGAACTTCGAGCATCAACTTATTATCGGTCACGTTTCGTTGTTGACGGACTTGATATCCGTTACCCGCCCTGCGGATCACACGGTTGGCAAGCGGAATTACATCCTGACCGCGGATCGTGACGAGCACATCCGTGTCTCTCGTGGTGTTCCCCAAGCGCATGTAATTGAGCAATTCTGCTTTGGCCACACTTCATTTGTCAGCAGTCTTTGTGTCCCTTCGTTCGAACCCAAGGTTCTCATCTCGGGTGGTGGCGACAACTATCTGCTTGTGTGGGACTGGCTCGAGAATCAGATCTTACAGAAAGTTCAGCTTCCTGGGTCAGAAGGAGAGACCACAGTGCGCGGCATTTGGGATGTTTCTCTTGCGCCTACCGCCGACAATGCTGAACCTGTGAAGGCTATCTTTGTCGCACTTGAAGGGTATGTTCCAATAACCATTGGTAATATCTATAATTCTCCTAACATCAAGAGCAGGTCTTCACAGCTTCTTTGCTACACTCTCGAAAGCGACAGCACGATAACTCACCAACATACCCTCCAGCTGTCTGGAAACGTTCTTGAACTGGTTGGCATTGATTCAAGAGGCTCTATTCTTGTTGCCGTGGACACTTTGCGACAATCCAATTCGACAAGTACCTGGAAGTCATCTTCCCAACCTCCTCTCGAATCCTTCCGGCTCAGTTCTGGAAAGTGGATCCCTGCAGAGGACTCCATGGTCATCAAAATCAACTCCGAAGGTACCTCAAGTCTCCCTGCAACAATAGAGCAAAAAGAGCAAAAAGAGCTCAATGATTCTATGTACAACTTGGGCAATCTGCGGAAGAGAGGTGACTACGACGAATAAAAGCATGCTTTTGATGAATGTACAGCAAATGATCAATTAGAGTTCCAAATACATATTTAATGCAACGGTTTCCCGACGTTCATTATAATTTCTTCAAAGAAAAAGGAAGTATAGCCGTAAAATTCGCATCACCCGAATCAAAATATATATTCACCAAAATCTTTACGTACTATCCTTGTTTTGACTTCCCCTTCGCCTTATTTTGGCCTATTAAGAAGAAAGAAAATATATCACTGAGTGAGATAACACAAGAAATATTATTTGGAGAAACGTTGAAATGAATGCCAACCTTAGGTGTCACTCGACCCTTACTTTGGGATGACTGTATTCTTCTCCAATGGATTATCGCGTATTGTAGCGGTTAATTCCGCCTCATACACGGAACCATTGAATGGTTCTCCGTTTCAGTGCTATATGTCAAGCTGCACAAGGTGGTGGTGATATCTGTTCTATGATCGAGAACAGAGTGTTGTTGGTGAGGGCTATCCCGGAAGGATCCAACTGCAAAGATCAACTGGCGAAACACACAAGTATCTTAATTGGTGTGACAACTCGAATAGTGTATATTCTAAGGGAAAAAAGCATTATTATAGAGTCCTTTGGGAAGAAAACGAAGCTGTATAAATGTACAACTTGTACGGGTAGAAAGCGTTACCACTCAAAAGTGTTTTCCGATAATCGCGGGCCGCGGTACCCGGAGAACCTTGTTATAATCCCACTTCCCCCTCCATCCCACTTGCATATTCTACCAACACAATGCAGGAACAATTTGAGCCTTTGAAAAACGATTTGCTGCTGAGGGCTGCACGGGGTATGCCTACTCTGTGGCTTTTGTTCTGATCGGAGCTGACAGTCGCAGGTGAGAAGGTGGAGCGTCCTCCGATATGGGTTATGCGACAGGGTGAGTCAAGACTTATTCGTGCACTACGCTCTTAAGAACAATTGATTAACCTTTCCTTATTTATTATACAGCTGGCCGATACCTTCCTGAATACCACGAGGCGAAGGGCGGCCGTGACTTTTTCGAATGCTGCCGCTCACCCGAAGTCGCATCGACCTTGACTCTCCAGCCCATTGAGCGTTATGAAGGCCTCATCGACGCCGCAATCATCTTCTCTGATATCCTAGTCATTCCCCAGGCCATGGGTATGGTCGTGGAAATGGTGGACAAGAAGGGACCTCATTTCCCCGAGCCCCTCGACTCCCCGACTGACGGGCAGTACGAGAAGGTGATGGCGAAGAAGGTGGATGTTAAAGCAGAGCTGGACTATGTCTATAAGGCGATTACCCTCACACGGTTCAAGTTGAAGGGCCGGGTGCCCCTAATCGGCTTCTGTGGTGCACCATGGACGCTGCTGTGTTACATGGTTGAAGGCGGTGGTAGCAAGCTCTTCGTGCAGTCTAAGAAATGGGTCTACAAGTACCCTACCGAGGCACAGGCTATTCTGCAGAAGATTGCCGAGATCTGTGTGGAATATCTCGCGCTGCAGGTCGCTGCCGGAGCGCAGCTGGTGCAGGTCTTCGACTCATGGGCCGGCGAGCTGTCTCCTGCCTCGTTCAAGTCGTTCTCGCTTCCTTATCTGCGCCACATTTCCGCCAACCTGCCTAAGCGGCTGCAGGAGATGGGACTGGAGCCTGTGCCCATGACGGTCTTCGCCAAGGGTGCCTGGTATGCTCTGGATGACCTTTGCGATTCCGGCTACAATGTTGTCGGCTTGGACTGGCTGCACGATGCGGCTGAGGCCATGCGCATTGCCAATGGTCGTGTGACTATCCAAGGCAATGCTGATCCTGGAATGCTCTACGGTGGCCCTCCTGCCATTACGGCCACCGTTGAGCCCATGGTTGAGGGTTTCAAGAAGGGCAAGCAGGGATGGATCTGCAACTTGGGCCACGGTTAGTCGAACCTTATATTTTGGGGCTGCATATCATTTAACTAATTGTCTCTCAACGCAGGTGTCACTCCATTTGTCGACCCCGAGAACCTCAAGTTCTTCTTTGAAGAAATCCACCGCTTGACCGTATAAGTGTCTGTTTCCTGAAACTTAAAATCAGTCGGCTTCTTCCCCGACTCAGATCTGAAGACTACATTGGATCTAGAAACGCAACTTTTGCGCGTGGATATTTTCTATTCTCGGGGTATTTAAGGCTATGATATGTGCAGGCCTTATGAAATTTAGACAGCGATATCCTCGTTCCTGTATAGCAGACACTACAGTTAGTATTGATGATCATGAAACGGCCAAAGATTCTTGATGCAACTGCAAGGAGACCGAGAGCCGTTTTACGTATTGCGATAGACCAAGAACCAAACACGACATACCATAGCTCAGGCTTCTCCTTCATGAACTTGGTCATAAATTCCTTGCACTCGGCGTTATCCAAGACAACAACCTCCTTGCCCTTGTTGAGCAGAAGCTCCTCACCACCCATGAAGTTCTTGTTCTCACCAATGACAACCCGCTTCACCTTGTAGAGGATACAAGCACCGGTACACATATCACAGGGTGAGAGGGTAGTGTACATAGTAGCACCCTCGTAAGCAGAGGCAGGAAGACGGCCAGAGTTTTCGAGGGCGGACATCTCGGCCTTGTTTGTATTAGCGGTAGTTCATGAACGCTATAATAGTGGATATAGATATAGATCGACAATTGTTATCAATTGGAGTATATCACGCTGTACTGACATGCAAGACAGCGCTTCCCTTCTGGACGCGCATGTTGTGACCGCGGCCCAGGATCTTTCCATCCTTCGAGACCAGGGCAGCACCGATTGGCACACCTCCCTCTGAGAGGCCCTGCTTCGCCTCTTCCACAGCGGCAATGAATCCGGGATCCTGTTCCATTTTGAAGAGTGTAATGATTGAGCTCAGTGCGGGCTACAGAGTAGAGAGGGACAAGATAAGAGAACTACGAGATATGGAGTATTGAAAAATCTACTTCAGGCTATAATCGGAGAGTTCCGAACCCCTCTATGACGACTATCGAACCGAGTGGACCGTGAAGAGCTTTTTTTCCCCCTCGCCTCTTGGCTTATCGATAAGAGATATATGGCTGGGGTGGCTGTTAGTGGCGAGGATTCAAAATTTCTGCATTGTGAAGTTACTGGTACATTTCCAGGGATTGTATGCAGGATACACCATGCAAAAACCCCGTATAAATCCCTTAATATGATATGCCTATTAAATCAATAATTCATTAAATCAATAGTCATTAGAGATCCATCTCATTCCAGACATCTACACATGCACCTCGGGCGAAATATCACCCCTTAGTCAGCGGTAAAAAAAAAACAACCCGTGGACGATGGAAGCGCGGAGAAAACTTGCGAAGACCATCGAAGGCCGCAGAATCCCGTGGAATCCGCGCTCGGGCCAGTTTGGGTGTACATAGAAGCCACCAGAAGAGTTGAAGATATAGAATAGCCCGTATTGTAGAGCAAATTGTCAATTCTGGATTGAAAATTAGCAAAGTCTGCTTCAAAGCGAGACAAAGAAAACTAGTGCCAACTCGTCAATTCTTAGTTGCCCTGGTAATTTATCGGGGTAATTTTACGAGGCCAATACAGGTGCCTGGGTAAAAAAGTTACTCAGCCTTTTTTTGGCTTCGATTATTATTGTTCAGATAACCATCTCTTTCTCTCCCCCTCCTCCACTTTCTCATCTCCAGCCAGGACTTCAAATATCCGCAATTGTTGTCTGTTTGGCATTTCTCATATAAGAGCCGTCTAAAAGTTTTCGGCGCCTTTATCTCCCCTCCATTCTCCCGCTTCATTTCTGGGTTCCACGCGAATACCTAAATATCGATAATCCTTTTTTACGCCTCTGATTCCCCGCATACTTCACAATGGTCAAGGAAACGAAGTTCTACGACACCCTCGGGGTATGTTGAACCCTACCTAGCCGGTTCTCAAGCCGGTTTGATTCGTACTTGAAATCTGACTTGGTGTTTCTTTCGTTTAGGTCCCTCCCACCGCTACTGAGGCTCAGCTCAAGACTGCCTATAAGAAGGGTGCTCTCAAGTACCACCCTGGTATGTGACAACCTCCCAGAGATCCCGAATAGCGTATGTTGGAAACACTCAGCTGACATACCTTCGTCACATGAAGACAAGAACACCAACAACCCCGATGCCGCAGAGAAGTTCAAGGAACTGTCGCACGCCTACGAGACTCTTTCCGACCCCGAGAAGCGTCAGCTGTACGATCAGCTCGGTGAGGAAGGCCTGGAGCACGGCGGTGGTGGCGGCGGCATGAACGCCGAGGATCTGTTCTCTCAATTCTTCGGCGGCGGCGGCGGCGGCCCCTTCGGTGGAATGTTCGGCGGCGGCATGCGTGAACAAGGCCCCAAGAAGGCCCGCACAATCCACCACGTGCACAAGGTTAACCTCGAGGACATCTACAAGGGCAAGGTATCCAAGTTGGCACTCCAGAAGTCCGTCATCTGCGGTGGCTGTGATGGCCGCGGTGGTAAGGAGGGCGCTGTCAAGGAGTGCGCGGGCTGCAACGGTAGCGGTATGAAGACTATGATGCGCCAGATGGGTCCCATGATCCAGCGCTTCCAGACCGTCTGCCCCGACTGTAACGGTGAGGGCGAGATTGTCCGTGATAAGGACCGCTGCAAGAAGTGTAACGGCAAGAAGACTGTCGTTGAGCGTAAGGTGCTTCACGTTCACGTCGACAAAGGTGTGCGCGATGGCCACAAGATTGAGTTCCGTGGCGAGGGTGACCAGATGCCCGGTGTCATGCCCGGTGATGTCGTGTTCGAGATTGAGCAGAAGCCGCACGCGCGCTTCCAGCGCAAGGGCGACGACCTGTTCTACCAGGCCGAGATCGACCTTCTTACCGCTCTTGCCGGCGGTTCCATTCACATTGAGCACCTCGACGACCGGTGGTTGACCGTGAACATCGCCCCTGGCGAGGTTATCGTTCCTGGTATGTGACTTGCCTTGTTTTCCATTTCCATTTCCCGCGCAAGCTTGTAGAACTCGTTACTAAGAATCCTTTTCAGATGCCATCAAGGTCATCCACGGCCAGGGTATGCCCTCGTTCCGCCACCACGACCACGGTAACCTCTACATCAAGTTCGATGTCAAGTTCCCTACCAAGGACGAGCTCCAGAACCTGGAACTCTTGGAGAAGGTCCTTCCTCCTCGCTCCGAGAAGATTGTGCCCCCGACCGACGCCATGGTCGAGGACTTCGAGCTCGAGGACCCCGAGAACGAGCACGACCAGGCCCGCGCCCACGGCGCGGCCACGGCCGGCATGGACGAGGATGATGACGACGTGCCCGGTGGTGCCGAGCGGGTGCAGTGTGCTTCGCAGTAGAAGGATTTCGGAGACAATTTCCATGCCGTAAATGGGGGTTGATGCTAGGCCAATGATGAAGACTTCGCTTATGATACCATGTGAAGGGGGCCCTTCTCCTTAACCCCGATTTGACGCGGGGAACCTGTTTGTTTTATGCTTTGCAATGGCGTTTCCTCTGAAGACCTGGAAGATATCATTTTTTCTTTTTCTCTTTGTCTTCTCGGGTTCCACTTCCCAATTTCTCCTGTAATCCTGATTCGAATCCCTCCTGGCTGTTAACACTTTTTTTTTCTTCTTGCATACACGTTTCGGGTCCTTGATCCTTGCTTTTTCGCGTTTGTCGCCCATTTTATGTTTTCCATGGGAACTGGATTTTGTGTGGTGGGGAGTTGCGCTGACGATGGGAAAGAGTCATGAATCGAAGATGGATGAGACGAGACCATGACTGCGGGCCTGGCTCTTGCGAATGAATCGAAAAAGATTTATATTCCCGTGCTGGCTTTGTCCTAGGACGACCAAGCTCTGGGAGGGGGATCGCGGCGTGATCATGATGGATTCCTGCCTTTTTTTTTGTTAGCCTTGATGACCTTTGAATAGACGTTGCATGTTTTCCGTTCCAATGCATTTGCCCATCTTGCAGATGGGTTGTGATACGAGACGTGTTGTTGATAGTCGTACGTGTAGTCGTAAGAGTAAAGAGCAGAAGGTGGGAGTGCGACAAGATAGCTTCCTTGGAAGTCCTCAAGGTCCTCTGTGCACTTGTGGGACTGACTTCCAAGGTCGCCCTCTTGTGACTTCGGTAGTAGGTATGTGGACCAGTGTATAGTAGATAAGGAGAAAGAGTGTCTCATGTCGACGTACAGTGACAATTTCGCTTGTGATGGGCTATTCGGGCAAAAATCGGAAGATACTACGTTTATCGTGTGACGCGACAGGTCATCCTTACCCCGGCAACAATATCAGAGCCCCAATATTCAACTATGATGATCTGAACATTATACTGTGTCGAGGTAGCCTTACTGCGTAGGGCGGATATGGACTTTACTCCTCACCTAGTTGATCTTTCGTCGATGGTGATTGGATGGATATGTCTACATGGGAACACCTACGTACATACCGCATGCTTGGTGCATTTTATACCTAGAGTACTATCAGATGTACTATAAAGGTAAGATAAAAGAAGACTACTAGGAAGACCCATAGCGCTCAGGGTTCAAAACAGGGAGCTTCTTTATGCCTGAATGCCTAGATTAGCACCGTTCTCTACACCACTCTATAACTAGTTACAGTGTATTGTAACCTCCCGAGGTCAAAATGAAGCTTTTTCTCCCGTGCAAATGCATGCATCCCCAATTGCTGAGCTGGTCTACATGCCCCCATAGATGAAAATGAGAGAATGGCCCGAGGTACCGTGCAATAATTTAAGTGCTGTGGAGAATCCACGGTATCCTACCTCTTCCAGAGTTGATAAGTGCTAACCAGTTAATATCGGTCACTCTCAATCAGCCTGACGATTTCAAATTCATCCACTACCTGGTGAAAAGAAACAAGTTCAAAGCACCACTCCTATTTACCGGCTTGAAAATACATACATTGGCAGCATGCTGGTGACGTCCTCACATTCTACAATCACACATAGAACAGTAATATTATATGATAAGAACATTACAACAGGTACATTGTAGACGAACAATCGATATAGTTTACTGACCACCTAAAGTTTGGATACATTATGCGGTCCATAGAGCAAGGCGCGAGCGCCTTCGCGCAAAGATTTGACAATGTCACCAGCAGGAATAACCTCCCTAATGAGTCCAACTCCAGTTCCCGCATATGTGGTAAGTCTCCCATTCAACCCGTATCCTTCGTCTCCACGGTTTAGCTCCTCACGATACATCTCTCGGTTTTTCACTTCACTCAAACCATTAAGATGGTCAATAAAGGTTCTGTTGATAAGACCGCGGCCATCGTAGCCCTCCGGCCATCCATGGATATCGCGAACTTTGTCGTAGATCTTAGTCCGAACTGTGCTTGTTCCCCCGTCTGAGGCATCGAGTAACGCCTTTTGATAGCCATGAGCGACCAACGATTCGGGACTAGCGAGAAACCGGGTTCCCAAGACACACCCGTGGGCGCCAAGTGCCACGGCGGCGGCGACACCTCGGCTGTCACTGATTCCACCAGCAGCAAAGACATCGATTTGCTTCTGAGGGAAAGGCCGAAGCTCTTGGAGTTTGTCCTTGATTTCTGGCACAAGAGAAACTATGCTGGCTCCCCGGGCTAGTGAATGCCCACCGGCATCCAGCCCCTGGACAACGATGACGTCCGGGTCGATGGCCTCGACCACCTCCACCGCATCTGAGACAGACCCGACTTGGACCCATATCTTGGTCCTACATGCTGTGGCCTCTCTAATACGAGTGGCCCAGGGAATCAAGTCCCTGAAGCCCTGTGGAGGGGCAAATAGCCAAACAGCAGCAGGGCAGTATCTGGAGAAGGAGGGGAGGGCCTTCTCCAAGGAGGCACTCCACGTTATGAAACCAACCCCGACCGGCAGGAACTTTGGGGTTCCTTCCTCAACCTTGATCGGACTTTCCGCAGTGCCTTCCTGGAGCAGATCTTCCGCCTCCTCCAGCAAATCTTCAAGATGATCGCTATGATAACCCGCAGCAATAAATCCTAGACCTCCTGCTTTTGAGACAGCTGCAGCAAGCTTGGGCATGGCAACTTTGGCCATGGGCGCCGATACTATGAGCGGGGCCGCTGTCCAAAGGTAGTCAGCATGCATATTGTTTCGAAAGGGCTGGACAGGTGGACACTGGATGATCTCAAAGGCAGATATCGAAAGGCAGAAAAACGTGACAGTCACAGTTTGGAAGAGAATCGAAGTGGTTCAGCAGCGGTAAAGGACTTATAATATCAGAACGGTACGGCTCTGCGAACAGGTATAAAGCAAGGGTCCAAATTACGTCGTAGTATCCATATCTGGCGACCCACTCTATGCGATCGCCCCGCACCTGCGCATATTCCTTTCGGATGCGAGTGTCCGAGTGTGCTCTCCAAGTGCTCGTGCGTGTGCGATAAAGTATGTGCATTCACATGAGATTCACCGCAATGACCGCAATATCCGGTCCGCCGCATCAGCCGCAACCATCCGTATAGATTGGCCTTTCTTTATCCGACAGGTAGACCCGAGGCTTGTGTGTTGGACGAACATGGGGAAGCATTGGGGACTACTGCGTATAGTAAACGTTGGCTCTGATACCTTGGATCCACTCGAAAGGACCGTGCCAAAGGAACCTACCGAACAAGTCCGCAATATCCGTTTTGATACTCCGTGGAGCGGACAGCACACAAGATGATCACATTGAGTAAGTATATCCCATAGCTCTATAGCCCTTTCAATACTAAAAGGTAATAGGCCGCCACTTTGAAAGTAATCGTATTCTCTTCTTCTTTAATAACAACTTATCTTTTGTGCTCTCAGACCACTTATCCTGTGGGCTTTAATGATAAGAATGGCTACGAATACTGCCGGAACCGCCTCGACAGACTCAACAGTGCGCATGACACATGCTCCGATTGTCTCCCCTGCCGACACTCCCAATTTTCTGGACAATGAATTTGTACCGTCCAAGGCTACCCAGTGGATTCCTGTCTACGATCCCGCCACCAACAATCTGGTCACGCGCGTACCTCAGTCTACTGCAGAGGAACTATCTATAGCAGTTTCTTCAGCCCGAAACGCATTCCCGGCATGGAGGGCCACAAGCATCATTGCACGACAGCAAATTATGTTCCGTTTTACCCACCTAATCAAGGAGAACTGGGACCGCTTAGCCGCATCCATTACATTAGAGCAAGGCAAGACTTTCAACGACGCCCGGGGAGATGTTTTACGTGGATTGCAGGTGGCCGAGACTGCATGCGGCATCACCACTCAACTCCCAGGTGAGGTTCTCGAAGTTGCTCGAGACATGGAAACAAGAAGTTATCGAGAGCCTCTTGGGGTCGTCGCTGCCATTTGCCCATTCAACTTTCCTGCCATGATTCCTCTTTGGTGTATCCCGATTGCAGTCGTGACAGGAAACACTCTGATCTTGAAACCGTCAGAGAGAGACCCCGGTGCTGCTTTGATTCTGGCCGAACTTGCTCGAGAAGCAGGTCTCCCGAATGGAGTCTTGAATATCGTTCACGGTGCTGTGGATACCGTCAACTTTATTATTGAGGAGCCTGCAATTCGTGCAATCAGCTTCGTTGGTAGCAACCGTGCTGGTGAATACATCTACTCACGAGGCTCAGCCAATGGAAAGCGGGTTCAAGCGAACCTTGGTGCTAAGAATCATGCTGTCCTTCTCCCGGATGCAGATAAAGAGACAGCTCTTAATGCTATAGCAGGTGCTGCATTTGGGGCGGCGGGACAGCGTTGTATGGCACTAAGTGTACTTGTGACGGTTGGCGAAAGCTCTAGTTATATACCAGAGCTGGTTGAGAAGGCTCGAAAGCTAGTCGTGTCTGCTGGCTTCGAGAAAGATGCCGACGTCGGCCCAGTGATCAGTCCCGAAAGTAGAAGGAGAATTGAATCTCTTATCGCGAGGGCCGAGCGTGAAGGAGCGTCAATTCTTCTAGACGGCAGAGGATGCAAACCAGAAAAGTACCCCCAAGGAAACTTTGTGAGTGATAAACGCTTGTACCTCACATTTCTTCTTTGCTGACTCTCGTTAGGTGGCGCCCACGGTCATCACCAACGTCAACACCAACATGGCATGTTACAAAGAAGAGATCTTTGGTCCCGTGTTAGTTTGTATCTCTGTACAGACCCTAGAAGAAGCTGTTGACCTTCTCAACGCAAATGAGTATGGTAACGGTGCATCGATTTTTACCAAGTCTGGCTCGTCGGCCTCGTACTTCCAAAAGAATATCGAGGCAGGACAGGTCGGTATAAATGTTGCAATTCCAGTTCCGCTCCCTATGTTCTCCTTCACTGGAAACAAGAAGAGCATTGCGGGGGTGGCGCAAATACGTTTTATGGAAAGCCTGGGCTGGCATTCTACACACAGCAAAAGACTGTTACCAGTCTTTGGCGCCGGGAAAATGTCCATTCTGGAAAACAGGTCGTCATGCCATCCCACCTGTGATTTGCCACCGCGTCTTTTCTTCACTAGGACAATAAGATCGTACCTTAACAAGTTGTGAAGTACCTTCTTTCCTATAATCGAGTAACCAATCAATGTAAAATGACCATGTTTCTCATTCCCTCTGTCTAATTTATGATTCGCCGCTTCAAAATATATAACGCGGACTATTAGAGACGGATCCACAACCTCGCGAAACGGCCCAGATAGGAAACTTTTATCACGTGGATAAGCTATATATATCTTCCGGTGCCCTTGTGAAGCGACGATCACTATTTCGACCACTAATATGTAAAATGACTCCACCACAAAATTAGCCTTATAGGGTGTTGATACTATTGGGTAGGGTCAATGGAGCAGAAGGGAGAGAGTTGTATTGGAGAGAGAGAGCGAGCTCCTACAACTACTGTCTACCTAGTTATCTATCTATCTACGAGGGGGTCGATGCCTGGACCCACATGCATCCACAACATAGGGGCATATGGCCAATCTATTCCCCTTAGGGTTAAGCTAGTTTCCTCCTTGGGTCAGATTGCGAACCTCCTTCTATACGAAGTGGGCCAGCTACTCTAATTTATATCAGAATATTTGGAAGGTGACTCACGCTCATTCCTTTGGAACCCACAGTTCTTCTTGTCGGGAGTTATATAAGATCATAATTTTCAGAGCTCGAAATTCTTTATCTAGTTTTCAAACCGACCCTATCCCAACAGCTTTCTACGCCGCTTGAACATTCTTTTCCAAGCATTTCTTGTCTTTCAAATCATGGCCTTCAACCGTATCGCTGTCTATGGCCACCGTGGATTCGTTGGCTCTCGAGTTGTTGCTGCTTTAATTGCCTCGGGAGCTCCAATCACTGTTTTGCATCGCCCTAGTTCGGATACTTCCAATCTCCCCGATCATGTGAGAAAGATTGAAGTCGACCTTCTTGATGAAGACGCTTTGGTTGGTGCCTTGCAAGATATAGACATTGTGATGTAAGTCAGAGCTACTGCGTATCTGTACCTTTTCGAATCTATGCTAATGGACTTCTCAGTTCTCTTGTTGGAGACGGGGGTACCGACATACAGCATGGCTTTGTGAAAGCCATCCCTAGGACTAATGTCCAGCTTTTCTCCCCTGCAGATTGCTGTCTGCGGTATTGTGAGCAGGGAATGCGCATGCCCTGTATGAAGGCAAAAGAGAAGGTCGAAAGGGCTTCTAAGGATGCTGGAATCCCAACCTCCGTCATCCACGTAGGGAATTTCGCTGAATTCACCTTAAGTACACCGTGAGTCATTGACCGACCACTCGGGATGTCTATCCGTTACTGACTTTCATAAATTATAGGGCAGTGGGTATCGATTTGCAGAATAACATATTGGTCTACACCGGCAACTCTGCTACCGAAAAAGTTCCTATGTGGTGCGTCGCATTTTACCCAGAGACTCCTTCTCATCTAAATAATTCCTTTGGTCTGACTAATCTAATTCCTTGTAGCACCAAGGACTACGTAGCAGCTGCGTACGTCGACATATTCACCACCAGACCTATACCCACTGTACAGAACCGGACCATCACCTTGTCAGAGCTTGCACCAACAGGCATGGAAATTGCTGCGATCATGAAAGAGAAGCACGGCAGAGACCCCTCTATTGCGACACGAAGCTTGGAGGAAGTCAATCGAACGATCGAGGATTGTATCAGCAGGGAGAGTAATTTCGCTGTCCCGGCCTATTGCCGCAAGATCTGGGGAACGGGAGAAATGATGAAGATGCTTCCCGATGATTTATGGGAAGTCAAGGACTACAGGAAAGCAACTTTAGAGGACCTTGTCATAGGAGGAAGATTGGAAAGCTACAGAGCCATACCCGATGATGTGTTGGAGTACCTAAGAAAGATGCTCTGAGACATGTTGTCTTATGTCTCAGGCATCACATGTTGATAGAACCTAGATAGTCAGCCTTCACTCTCTCTTTCTATTTCTCCTCTTCATCCACCTGAATACATAATTTGCTTTCTCTACTGAGACTTACATTGTATCGTATTCTCTAGGAGGTTATGAGCCTCTCTCTTGCTAGCTGGACCACTAGCAACTCGTTTTTCTGAAGCTTTCACACGGCCCACGTCGTCGATCCCGTCCCGTAAAGAAGCCCACCTTTGTGCGTGAAAATTCTACACGGAAGTCTAGGAAACCTTCGACCCGCCGGAAAAAAGCTCCGTTTAGCTTTACAGATCAACTATATGAGCGCCCTCATAAAAGCGGCGGCAGCTAAGATAGGAAAACCCCACCCAGTAGAGGAAATCAAGTACGTATTGTATAGTACCTACCTAGGTATGTATGTCCAAGATCTTGAGTTCTGTTAGTCAACTTACTAATGATGTTTGGCCTCCTGGGAGATCTTTCCCGCGCCTACTAGACCACGACACCACCGAGGCTTGAATTGACGCCAGACCCAGCACACCCGACCTCTAAGCAATACAAAGCATTATGCAAATCACACCAAATTTACTGTGGCACTCCGCCAGTTCCAAACAGCTCTAATTTGATCCGATCTGAGGTGACTGAGCGCGCTCTCAAGGCCGCCGACGTATCGCTCATGAAGCTTTCGGGGCCGCAGACGTAGTATTCCGTGTACTTGTTGTCCAGATACAGGTCAGCGTCTGGGCTCAGCTTCTCGAGATTCACGCGTCCAGCATGATGATGTGTGATCCCTTTGGTGTCCTCATCGGAGAGCTGGACGGTGAAAAGTGTCACCTGGATGTTGCGATGCTTTTTGCCTAAAGCTTCGACATGGTCTTGGAATGCACGTGCTTTTGTGGTACGTGATCCATGAATGAAGTGAACCTTGCGGTCAATGGAGCTTGCAACAATAGTGTTCAAAATTGACATCATAGGAGTGATCCCTACACCAGCCGACAGCAGCACAAGAGGATGTGTTGACTGCTCAGAAGACAAGAAGAAGTCACCGCGCGGATGGGATACTTGAATGACATCTCCTTCTTTGGTCTCATCATGAAGAACGCTCGAAACATAGCCAAGGGGGTTGTCCAGGCCCGACGTAGAACCTGCCCCTGTCTCTTTCTTGACGCTGATTCGATAAAAGTCCGATTGGGGCTTGTCGCTGAGAGAGTACTGACGAGGTTGTAGATATTTGAGCCTAGGAATGTCGGCTTTCACCGAAATGTATTGACCGGGTCGGAAGATTGGCAGCGGTTCATTATCGGTCGGCTTCAAGTAGAAGGACGTGATCTCACTAGACTCGATATTCTTCCTGATGACGGTAAAGTTGCGCCAAGTAGTCCAACCAGAGTTTTCTTTGTAGAGAGCGGCTTCCCGGCTGATCAGAACATTCGCAAGGGCCCCATATGCAGTTTCCCAGGCGTCATGGATATCCTTTGTGAATGCACTGCCCAAAACATCTTTCATGGCGCGGAGTAAATACTCCCCGACGATTTCATAGTCCCCGGGTGAAATATACAAAGACGCATGCTTGTTGCAAATCAATTCAACAGCAGGGCCAAGTGCGGCCAAGTCATCAATATGCAAGGCGTATGCATAGAGAGCGCCAGCCAAAGCGCGAGCTTGGTGCCCACTAGCCTGGTTGGCGGTATTGAAGACTTCGTTCAATTCAGGATGCTCGGCAAGCAGGGTCTGATAGAAAATGGACGAAATTGTGTACCCATGCTCTTCGAGGACTGGAATGGTAGCTTTGATGATCTCAATCTGTCCAGGCGTGAGAGAAGCAGGCCGCGGAGAATGTTTCAAATTTGGTCGGTTTCGAATAGCGTGGATAGAATTGAAGACAAAATACGCAAGCGCAGAGCCAACAAGCACTCGTGCAGGGATGGTGACTTGAGCAGACATAGCGGGATATGCATCGAAGTTTACTTGCTTCAACGGTAGCCAAGGAACAGGTAACAAAGGCTTTGGGGAGTAGGGGAGGACTCTTTTGTTGACATCGAAAATTCATTGCGGTTATCCACCGGATGTGACCAGCACTTTCCCGCAATACCCGCTGGAGAGACGGTACAGGTGGAGAGAGGCGAAACAACATTGGGGAGGCCCACCCAATGCCGCGGAGGTAAATGGAGAAATTACAATGTCTCGGGCACTATGGTTTGTAAGGACCAAAGAGCAGGAGTAGGAGAGTTGTATTTAGGTGGAGCAAACTGAGGTGTTGGAGCCTGGGGCACCAACTCCACAACAAGATCTCGTGGGTGGGTTTTCTATTGTGTGGTCTGTGTTCTTACATTATCTTTTGGCTACTATGATGTGGCTAGGTACTGTCTGATATTGAAGGAACAAAAAATGGCACTTTCGTGGGCTGAGAAAGTGCTCGACTTGGACCTTTACTACGTCGGAGAAGATCATCCCGAATACAAGAAAGTGCTTGCGATTGAGTACGGGACGACAAAAGCGTCATCCGTGCCAGAGCCATCCCCTGAGCAACGGAAGGTTGACCTGCGGAACCATGCAATCCTTATGCTAATGACTTGACCGAAGAGGTATAATGTCTCGAGTGGCAGTGAGGGTAACAAGCCGCAAGATATTGAAGATAGGTGACTTTCTTGGGAGAGGCGACAGGCTCGCAATAGAGATACGTCTTTTGTCGTGACCGTTGACCTGATACCGGGTTGCATGGAGTGGGATTCCTGTCTCAACGCAAATTCTGGGATAACCGGAGACTGTAGGGATAGAAACTTAGACTGCTCGACTTCCTGAATCAAATCGATAGGGTAGGTCCGTTCAGTAATTTGATGAACCGAAGTCCAAACTGGATAGACAGTATGGCCAGGGGTGGCTAGGGAGGAAATTCTTGGGATGGCCAGGTCTCTCTCACCCCCTGACACCGATAGACCAGTTAGATCAGACGAATGACATTCACCTGATTGCCAAAGCCGTTGCTAGATGACGAAAAAGGATAACGCGATTGTGTCACCACGCAATAACATTTGGACAAGCACTACGGAGTAGATATCGAGCTCTATTGACTTCAAGCTAATCAATAAAGGGCCCGATCAGACCACCTGGACATACTACTGGGATCATACCGATTGCGAAAGAGGAGTGTTGTTCATCTACGACCAAGTACCTACCTTGGTCTCACGCTTTTAGCATCTGTGCATTATGGCCAAGAGCTATAAGCTCACCTGCATCGAAAGGAGGCATGACTATATGTTCTAGAACAGATCCAATTTGGTGTAATTACTAACATGTCTGTTAGGTGTTACCTTCTCCACAAGGGCCGGAAATGCTTTGGGTGGAACTGATACCGTTTCCCTTTCTTGTTTCCCTTGGCGATTCAAAATCCTACTTCGTGGTCATTCTAGCTTTCCCTTAGGGAAACAAGGGTTAGGTGGGCTAGGTGAATGCCTGCCCAGAAAGGTCGATGGCTACTCCTTACATACAGTAGCATCGAACTGCATCCTCGGGATCCCCCGCAAAAGCGACTTCATGGTCACCCCTGCATATGAATGCAAGCACCCGAGGACACCTAGTGTCTCGTGTCACCTCATACGGACACGAGAAATGGAATCGAGGCTGTTCTGTTCCATGGCGTGCTCGGGGGGTAAGACCTCCAAATCTTTCACCAGATCCCGTATCGATATCCAGAAGTGGCGCAAAGCGGACCCGGGGACCAAGGACATGGGATCTCGAGAGATAATAATGAGGCTATGTTGTGTTAGCGGCAAGGGCGAGAAGTGAGTCCAAAAAAGAAAGCAAAAACAAACCAATAATCTAACCAACTGAATCACTAGTTGATATAGATGCCAAGGTTCTCGTAAGAAACAAGCCAGGCGCCATCCCGTCTAGTCGAGAAGAGGCTGAATCCGAAAAGCATCTCCGAGGAGAAGCGCAATGCACGATGTCCTCGTATAGCGGAGATCATGTTCCCATGAGCACGGTTGTGCAACCATAACCACCTGCGCAGCTGCAGATCCGACCATGTCTTAGAGTCAGCTGCCTGAGATGAGATGAGCGGAGCGGCGCGACGCCACATTATTTCCTTTTTCCTCCTTCCTGTCGGCTGTTTTTTCTCTTGTATGTCGCAATAATGTCTAGTGAGGTGGCCAAGAGAATCCACAGGTCTTGGATATGTATCTATGCAACCTGAGTAGTGACAGGAATGTCTTGCGTGATATGGTCGAAAGTGCCGAGGAATGCACTAGGAAGACTAGCGAGCGACCGAGATGGAAGAGGTAAACAGAGATATCTGATACGTCTGCAAGAACGCCAAGGGTGACATGGGTAGCCTCGTGGCACCATTAAGTTAAGGGCGCAGCTACAGTAGGTAGCACTGCTTTACTCCGTAGTACTTTGGTATTTAGCATATCTCGCTAGACGCGGGCCAACTATAAAGCTCGATGACGTGATTTAGATCTTGATTGCGCCTTTACAAAGTGGGAAAATATGCAGGGGAACAGGGGAGAGACGTGCCTGTTCTGAGCGGCATATTCAGATTGTATACGCCTCAAACCTTGGTCGTTGGAGCATCTGTTATGGCACAAGAGACAACTGCAGCCTCTTTTCTGCTCTACTGGGTTGAGATATCATTAGCCAAGGTTCCAGAGGCCGATCACTCAGAGATAGCGTGGCTATGTTGTAAAAAAGCAACGGTCTACGGGATACTCCGTGTCTCCCTACGGAGTACTTCGTATGCACCTAACAGATAGAGTAGCGCCAAGGCAAAACCCCACGCGAGACTTTAATTAAAATTCAAAAAATGAATAGACCACTCGGCAACAGGGACCACGCGGCAAATGATAAATATGCTTTACAACATTGTAGATCCCGTTAGGTGTGGAGCTGTACGTTATAAGGATATTCCAGGGTTCCAAGCTTCTATATAAAACTTTTAGGGAACCTTGGAACCTTGGAACCTTCGGAAATGAAAATGCAATTATGTAATTTGATATTCATATTCACCCGAAGTGAAGGCGGTAAAGGAATAAAGTTAATCAGCTTAAAGAACCTTGGCCAGGTGGAAGATTCCTGAAACAGAGAAGAACCTCACAAAAACGTGGAACCTCTGCCCTTTCACCATCTCGCCTGCAGATTGCGTGTTCTAGAGGGTCCGTGATTGGTTTGATGGATCCACTTGTTGATCTTCTTGGGGCAAATCTCATCAAAGCGCGTTATCATTCGTCACCCACAGTTCTTGGCACTGCGACAGCTTCTCCCCAGTTTGATCATTGAGGACATTCCATATTTGCCGAATTGATGCGATTTACATGACCTATTAAGTGAGAAAAATATCATGAGAACAATGAATAGTCCAATAGCTGTATATGATAGTGCTTCAAGCAAACAACACATAACATCCAAGTTAATCCCGTCTCCATCTCGACCATGGGCCCCGTGTAAAAAAACGGATATACTCCACGACCCGTCGTCATTCTTCCAGACCGAGTGGGACCTGTCGGGTTTACGCTCGTCTGTGATCAACTGGGATCATCGGACTCGGCTGCCGTGTGGGAAATTCACACTGGCTTTTAACAACGTGGACTTTCAACCGGTTTTTACTTTTTATTATCCTACGAGGTACTTTGCTCAAGTCTCTCGTATAACCCTTGCTTGAATTCAACTCGGGCCAAGCGGAATTCTCAAATCTTAATTTGAATCTGGAGAGCTTAGATATTGCGCCATTTGGGATCGAATCACGCATCCAACATTCTTTGCTTTTTTCTTATTTTCTTTATTTTCCCGGGTTGTCGCGCCATGCAGAGTATCTGATTGTCTGACTTGGCATTCTGTTTATATTCTTGATCATCACCACATTTTTTGGCGACTCTATCCTCCCACCAGTTCCCAACACACTCCCCGTGGTGAAGCTTCGTCCACACCCGGCTTTTGATATTGTCAACTCCGGTCTGCACAAGCATAATCATGTTCCAAAAATGGGGCGAAGCCAATTCCAATATTGGGCAATCCCTGGCCAAGGTCCTCGGGATCAAGCTCGCATACAGAGACCCTCTGGGTGCTACTGGTGAAACCGTTACAAGAGGAGAATCCGCATTTTCCATGGGCACCGTCGACACATACTCGTACAATGAGCCCGAGCCAACAAGCATTGACTGGATTCGCGAGATCACCCCATCGGGAGCCCAACTGGGCAGATACTTGCTCAATCTCTTCCCTTTTCTCACGTGGATTGGCAACTACAACTTGACATGGCTGTGGGGCGACTTGGTTGCCGGTATCACCGTTGGAGCGGTCGTTGTGCCACAAGGTATGGCCTATGCTAACCTGGCTGGACTGCCGGTCCAGTACGGTCTGTACTCCTCGTTCATGGGAGTTTTGATCTATTGGTTCTTTGCGACGTCTAAGGATATTACCATTGGGGTGAGTGATACTCCGACCGGCTGAAACCAAAATAACATATTACTGACCTCATCTCATAGCCCGTGGCCGTCATGTCGACTCTTACCGGAACTATCGTGACCGAAGTCCAGGATATATACCCAGACTATCCTGCACATCTGATTGCATCCGCTCTTGCTGTCATTTGCGGTGGTATTGTTCTAGTGATGGGTCTGCTGCGCATCGGATTCATCGTCGATTTCATTCCTCTCCCTGCTATTTCGGCATTCATGACCGGGTCGGCTCTGAGCATTTGCTCAGGACAGGTTCCGACGATGTTGGGTGAGACGGCCGACTTCAGTACGCGCGGTGCCACCTACGAGGTCATTATCAATACCCTCAAATACCTCCCCACTTCTACGTTGGATGCTGCTATGGGTGTGACTGCCTGTGCAATGCTCTATATTATCCGCTCAGTATGCACTTACGCTGCCAGAAAGCAGCCTGCTAGGGCCAAGATGTGGTTCTTTGTCTCGACTCTTCGCACCGTGTTTGTCATTTTGTTCTACACTATGATTAGTGCCGCCACGAACTTACACCGCAAGGATAAACCAGCGTTCAAGCTCCTCGGATCAGTCCCTCGAGGATTCCAACAGGCCGCCGTGCCCACTATGGATGCTAAGATCATCAAAGCCTTCGTTGGTGAACTTCCAGCTGCGGTCATCGTTCTTCTGATTGAGCACATCGCTATTTCCAAGTCTTTCGGCCGTGTTAACAACTACACTATCGATCCCTCTCAAGAATTTGTCGCCATTGGTGTGAGTAACCTTCTCGGGCCTTTCCTCGGTGGCTACCCCGCGACTGGATCTTTCTCCCGAACAGCTATCAAGTCTAAAGCTGGAGTGCGGACTCCCCTTGCTGGTGTTATTACCGCGGTTGTGGTGCTCTTGGCTATTTATGCCCTGCCCGCTCTCTTCTTCTACATCCCCAAGGCTTCCCTGGCTGGCGTCATTATCCACGCTGTCGGCGATCTGATCACTCCGCCCAACACTGTCTACCAGTTCTGGCGCGTGTCTCCGCTTGATGCGATTATCTTCTTCATTGGTGTCCTTGTCACTGTTTTCTCCTCCATTGAAAATGGTATCTACTGCACAGTCTGTGTGGCGGTTGCAGTCCTGCTTTTCCGTGTGGCCAAAGCCCGCGGTCAGTTCCTAGGCCGTGTCACTATCCACTCCGTTGTCGGAGACCACCTGTTGGATGGCGATGGAAAGTACGGATCGTTCGGGACTAACAAGACTCCCTCCGACGACGAGGAACACCACCACCGAACGATCTTCCTTCCTCTCAACCATACTGATGGCTCCAACCCCGATATCGAAGTGGAGCAGCCCCTTCCTGGTATCTTCATCTACCGCTTTGCCGAAGGGTTCAACTACCCCAACGCCAACCACTACACCGATTCCCTGGTTACGAACATCTTCAAGAACACCCGCCGAACGAACCCGAACACCTACAAAAACCGCGGTGACCGTCCCTGGAACGACGCTGGTCCCCGCCGCGGCAAGGAAGGCAGCGACGACGACTCACACTTGCCCCTTCTCCAAGCCGTCATTCTGGACTTCTCTTCCGTGAACAATGTCGACGTGACCTCAATCCAGAACCTGATCGACGTACGCAATCAACTGGATATGTACGCCTCCCCCTCGCACCGTGCAATGGCACTTCGCACACATCAACAACCGCTGGACAAAGCGCGGCCTGGCTGCCGCAGGCTTCGGTTACCCGACACCCGTCGCTAGCGACGGCTTCCACCGGTGGAAGCCCATTTTCAGCGTGGCCGAGATCGAAGGCAGCGCCTCCGCCGCGGCTCACGCCGAAATCATCGCCAACCAGCGCGATCAGTCCCAGAAGCCCTCGGATATCGAATCCGGCTTTAAGTCCGATTCCAACACCACCGCACGCGAGACCGACGGCATCGAGACCGCGTCCGAGGACTCCGAAGTCATCCGCGAGGACAAGTTCAATCGCGAGATCACGGACAGCAAGGCGTACCAGCGTCGTCCTAGGGTTGCGCTCGTGCAGGGCATGAACCGGCCTTTCTTCCATATTGATTTGACCAGCGCTCTTCAAAGTGCCGTTGCCAATTCCTCGGACGAGATTCCTCACGTTGAGTGATTGGTTTTTCGGCGCTTCATTTCTTCACTGCATCTATTGCTTGCTACCTCTCTGCATCGATCAGTTGTTCCTCCCTGGCTTGGAGTCTGATCTGAAATACCCGATTATGACCTGTTAATATCATGTTCATCCTGGTCATGTTTTATTTTCACATTTTCGCCTCACCTCTACATTTGTCACTTAGCATTGTCTATATTGGATGTATCCCATGGCATTGGCCATGGACATCCTGTTATTGTTGTGGATATTCTTTCAGCGTTATTCCCTTGGTTGGTTTGTGTGTTGGTTTATTTGGTCGGGTCTTGTTTGTTGACCCTTTTGAATCTCGGAAGAAGCGGATTGTTTAGAATGGACTTGGTTCCTACTTGATTTCTTCCTAGGGAAATGCATACCCCTTTTGATTGTTTTGTTTTTATAGACTTTGCTTGGTGAATATATTCCACCTTATCGTTTGAACATGGCATGTTCTTACCTCAATCCCCAATGCTCGGTCCTCCACGTAATCAATCGTTAGCAACTCAGCCTTCAGATCTGCTCAAGTGTCAGATAGTTATCTGATTGATAATGGATCGTCCCCAAACACGCCCTTTACATGTCAACCATCTCCACATCCTCCGAGGCTAACCGCGCAATCCCGAGTGAGGTCACCCCTACCATGTCTTTTGTCCACGTATTTCCAAGGGCTAGTCGGGTTTAAGGAAAAGCTTTAATGTTTATTAAATTCCAGAATATGAATTAAGGGGAAGCTTGCAAGGTTAAATTACTTTAAACGATAAACCAAGATAATTTCCCATTTCAGACTGGCACCTTCCGAAAACAGCCATATTATACCATTTTCAATCGAAGTTTCTTCAGCTAAAGGCCCAGATGGATCCGTAGTAGTTCCAAGACTAGTAAGACTGATATGTCCGAGCCCCATCTCTTCTTCCTACACCCCCAAGGAGATACACTCCTCCAAAATGGCCAATCCCCAATCAACCAGCACCAGTATCTCCCTCGCAGACCTAAACACAACCCTAGAAGAAAGGCCCGCACGAACAAGCAACCAAAATGGCCTCTCAACAACCCCCTCCGAAACAGACATAATGCAGCAATCCCTGCTCGCAGACTCACAAGTCCCGGACGGCGGCGAAGGCTGGGTTGTGATATTAGGTTGCGCAGTGGTAACATGGTGGTTCATCGGAACATCCTACTGCTGGGGAATCCTGCAAGCCGCGCTCGTAAAAGAAGGCGTATCAACATCGTCAACACTAGCATTCGTCGGATCCCTCGCAACAGCATGTATCTCCTTCCTGGGTATTCTGAACGCACGCATTATCCGCAAACTCGGGACGCGCCGATCTGCCCTGGCGGGCGTGTTATTTTTGGGTCTCGGGGAGGTGCTGAGTGGCTTCTCGGCTATGAATATCGGGGGCTTGTTTGCTACGGCTGGTATTGTTATGGGTGTTGGGATTAGGTGAGATTGATCCGGTCTGGAACTTCCAAGGTTGTGTCCATGTGTAGATGGTATACCCTGGCACGCTGGCTATATATGTATCTGGTCTTATGGCTGAGGAGGTTTTACTGCACTGTTACTGACTAGCACTACCAGTCTCTGCTTCATGGTCGTCTCCGTCACGCCGGCGCAGTATTTCCGAGCGAAGCGTGGGATCGCGAATGGCATTGTCTATGCGGCGGGTGGACTGGGTGGTGCTGTGATTAGCTTCGTGATGAATGCGCTCCTCGAGCGTGTGGGCGTGCAGTGGACGTTCCGGATTATCGGGTTCGCTACTTGGGCCACGGGCTTGCCTGCTGCGTATTTGATCAAGCAGCGGGTTCCGATTCCGCCTTCGGCTGTTGTGGATTGGTACGTTGTATGCTTTGTGTTTTGTTATACTATCATTGTTTTTATTCCCGGGCTAATCCCTCCATAGGCGTCTATTCCGCGACGTCCGCTTCGTCCTCCTCTTCGCAATGGGCGCAATCGCCACATTCCCACTCTTAGTCCCGCCCTTCTTCCTACCTCTCTTCACAGCTTCGCTAGGAATGTCGTCCGCCACGGGAGCGGGTATTGTCGCAGCATTCAATTTCTCCTCTGCGCTGGGAAGATTGCTTTGCGGGCTGTGTAGTGATATAGTCGGACCGCTTAATACGCTGTTTATTTCCCTTCTGCTAAGCGCACTGAGCATGCTGATTATCTGGCCAATCTCTACTTCGCTAGGGCCGTTGATCGTCTTTGTTATTGTGAATGGTATGGCGAATGGGGGCTTCTTTTCAACTATGCCTACTGTTGTTGGAAATACGTTTGGCTCGGCGAGAGTGTCTGTTGTTATGGGAATGGTTGTGACAGGCTGGGCTGGGGGTTATTTGCTTGTAAGTTGACTGTAGTTGATTGTGTGGTTTTTTATAGAAGAGCTTGTAGTACTAACTATTTCATAGGGCGCCCCCATTGCTGGGTTTATCCTCGATGCTGCTGGTGGGGAGAATAAGGGGGTTCTGGGTTACCGTCCGGCTATAGTCTATGCTGGTGCGATGGCTCTCGTTGCTTCTATTATTGGGCTTTCTATTCGGCTGAAGACGGATAAGCAACTGCTTAAGAAGCTGTAGGGTATGTCCTGGCTATCAATATTGTATGACGTCAGAGTATACCACACTGTAGAATAACAAAATTCAAATAGGTATCTAGGTAAACTAGTGAATAGCGAAATATGAAATAGACAAAACAAAGAAAAGAGGAGTTGAGGAGTTCACAGTTCAACACAAGCGAGGTATATCGACCTCCGGATGGCCGAGGTTCAACTGGGTCCCAAGTACTGCGAACTACGCCGCATCCGCCAGAACGTCAACTTCAGATCTTTTTACTATTCAGCTTTTCTCTTCTGGCTCTGTTAGGAGTTATTCAATTTCAAAATGGCTATGAAAACACTCAATTGCCTGAGACGCCCAGCACTACACCTCAGAAGTCTGATTCCTCCACGCCAATCACCTATCAAAATATGCATTGCGCAATATAGCTCCCACTCACCAATGGGCTCACCAGCCACCAACACCCGCAAAAAAGTAACAATCCAAACCATCCAAAACCTCTACAAAAAGAACGAACCCATCACAGTCCTCACAGCATCCGATTTCCCTAGCGGCCATGTCGCCGACACAGCCGGAATGGAAATCGTGCTCGTAGGCGACAGCCTCGCAATGGTCGCAATGGGCATGGAAGACACAAACGAAGTAACAATGGACGAGATGCTCCTCCACTGCCGGAGCGTAAACCGCGCCGTCAAGAGCGCCTTCACTGTAAGTATATACATGTACCCATACATGCATGTGCATGCATAACCCATCCATATCAATCCTCCGTCCCACCAAACGCATCAACATCTCACATAGCAACAGATCGCAGACCTACCCATGGGCTCATACGAAACCACCCCAGAAAAAGCCCTAGAATCCGCAATCCGGATGGTAAAAGAAGGCGGAATGAAGGGGATTAAACTCGAAGGCGGGGCGGAGATGGCGCCTACGATCCGCAAGATCTCGCAAGCGGGTATTCCTGTTATGGCGCATATCGGGCTAACGCCGCAGCGGCAGCACTCGCTGGGTGGGTTCCGTGTGCAGGGTAAGTCTGCTGCGGGCGCTGTGAAGCTGCTGCGGGATGCATTGGCTGTGCAGAAGGCGGGCGCTTTTATAGTTATTATTGAGGCTGTGCCGCCTGAGATTGCGGAGATTGTTACTCGCCGGCTGAGCGTGCCGACTATTGGGATTGGGTCTGGGAATGGGTGTTCTGGACAGGTGCTTGTGCAGGTTGATATGTTGGGGAATTTCCCTGAAGGGAGGTTTTTGCCTAAGTTTGTTAAGACTTATGCGGATGTTTGGGGGGAGGCGAGGAGGGGGATTGAGGCTTATAGGGAGGAGGTTAAGAGTAGGGCTTTTCCTTCGGTGGAGTATACTTATCCTGTTTCTAAGGAGGTGTTGGAGGAGTTTGAGAAGGTTGTCGATAAGGTTGCTGAGAAGGAGTAAGAAACCAGTGCCTGGTGCATTTTTGTGTCTTTAGCTTCTTTTCAGGACAATATGTATATATGCTGAGGGCTGAGGGCCATCTTGACCTTTAATATCTGCATTCCAAGTGATCTTCCAGCCCGCGGACGTGTTTGAGAAAAGTGTACCCAGGTATGAGTTAAAAGCATGTAACAATTCAATTCGTACAGGGCATTTACAAACCCCTAGAGCATCACCCGAAAACCCCATTCGCAGGTTTTTAAATAGAGCCCAAGATCTACCAGCCAATACTCCTTTCACCTCAAAACACCCCCAACACCAGCCCAACCAAGAACAAACCCACTAAGGGCTTCACTCATAACACCACCGCCAAACCAAACATCCCTCCAAGCGCCCTTGCGAAGAATCTTCCTCGGGCCAGCTTTTCCACCAAGCTGCATGCGCACAGCCTTACTCTTCTCATCCATCTCAATAGCACCCTCGATCTCACCAGTGTTACTGCCAGGGAAGAAAGAGCCGGCACCTGCCCCACCGGAGCGTCGGATCAGCACCGCATGGAAGAGCCCTGATACCAGGATTGTGCCAAGGAAATAGAAGGCGAAGCCGTAGCCTGATTGGGGGGCTAGGACTCCGGCGGACAGACCGAGGAGGAAGGAGGTTAGGCTGTGGAGAGAGGAGAGGACCTAGTTCCATTGTTAATTGGGTGCGCTATTTGGGACGGGGGAGGCGGATGTAGATCTGATATTAGTGTAGGGGACATGGAGGTGCATGTGGTGCGGGATAGGGGTGCTTGGATGGGATGTGGGATGTTGGAAAGTTCATACGCGGTTGTTGTGTTGGACAGCCTCGGGTACGAGAGGGGTGATTAGCAGAGAGAGTTCCTGCTTTGTTGGTGCCATTTTGGCTGCTTTGTGTCCCTTTATTCCCTGATTCGTTGTAGTTGATGTTTCGGTTGAGAGGTCGAGCTATGGCTCTCGGTGTTCGTTGCGGGTGGTGATCACGTCTCGAGCAGAGGTTTGCTGGGCTTGATCAATATTGTGGGACGGTTGCTATTCAATGGCGATGAAATTGTTGCGCCGCGAGATATTGTCGTGGAGAGGTTGTCACAGCAGCTCTCAGCTTGAACAGATGGAGGTCGGAAGTGGCAGCGAGTTTCTAGAAGTGCACGGGCCACATGGTCTTTTGGGCAGTTCCGAAAATTATATGCCAGTGCTTCAGACTGATATTAAACGCTACATCCAACAGCATAATACTAAAAGAGTATTAAGCGTAAATCAAATCAATCATGTCCATATCTACTATTAATCCGAATCCAATGTTCAATAATCCCGAGCCTTTCTCATGAATCCGTTCACATCACAGCGTTTGATACATTTCAGATCCCCCATGTCCTCGATTATGCTGTAAACATAGCAGAAAGAAAATGCCAGTCCCATGATGTCGCTGAATTTAAATTCAAATATCACATTAAACCAGATTTTCGAATTTACCGTCGACACGGGCCTCTTTGACCTGTTCAAAGACCTGATGGAAACGTTAGTGGACAATCATAATCAAATATCAAGCAGCGCTTACCTTTAGCATTTTGTTGCGTGCACCCAAAGCGTTCACACCGCGATCTTCCAGGGCCTTGTCGTCCAGTTCGACCAGTTCTGTCCACTGCAGGTCCTTCAGGTTGTCGGTATACTTGTGCAGCCTGAGGGATCGCAGCCAGCTGGGGATATCCTTCAGAAGAGCCGGGTCAGTGGGATCCTCAGGCGGCTTCGAGCTGCCACGGCGACCCCGCGGAGAGCGGCCTCGTGTAACCTCCGAGTGGTCTGACAGGTAGCCTTCATTACCCAGACCAAACTGCCCAATATTCAAAGAGCCCAATCCATTACCCATAAGAGGGTTGTTGGGATCATATGCAGCCAGGAATCCGTTGTTCTGCGGTGAGGTAAAGCCCATCGGAGTCAAGCCACCACCGTGCATAGCAATGCCGGGCGATGTTGGGCGAGACCGTCTACCGGCCATAGCTGCCTGTTGCTGGGCCTGCAGAGCTGCCAGCTGCTGAGTATTCAGAAGCTGACCGGCCACCAAGTGCTGTCCACCCAGGCCTGGGCTAGCCAAGCCCTGGGACAGCATCGGGTTTCCTTGGGAGTTCTTGCCCTGGCCATCATTGGAGCGAGAACGGCGGTACTTGCGCGCGTCATCCAGTGCAATGCGGTTGTTTACAGTCGACAAAGCAGCCAGCTTCATTGCCGTGGCATTGGCCACCATATCCGCGTGATTGTTGGGGTTCTGGTGCGACTGCTGACCGAAAGTCGCAGTCATCGGGGTGTTGGTCATTGACGCCCAACTGTGGTTGCCGACGTTGTATGGCGAAAGCAGCGGGGGCTCGATATCGGGAGCGGGAATATTGGCAGTCTGGGGAAGAGGCGAGCGCATGCCAGAGGTCTGGCTGAACTGGCCCATAGGCTGGTGTCCGGAGGATGACTTGGGCCGAGCTATCGGGGGTTGTGTGTCTGAAACACCACGCTGAGCCCACGGGGAGCCAGGCTGTTGGCCCAGGCCGTCGGAATTGTTGTCAGGTGCTGAGATGGTAGGGGCCACGAAAGAGGCACGATCGAAGACTGCGCTATTGCGATTCGACGGAGGTGCATTGCCAGTTTGCTGGGTGAATTCAGCCTTCTTCTTCGCAATGGCCGCAGCAGCATCCGGGAACATCGCATTGATGGTGGAAGGGTCGAGGACGGAGTTGCGTTTCGCGCCAGGGGATGGCGGGGGTCGTCCGAGGGAGTTCCGAGAGGTGTCCATATTAAGCTTCGACATAGCGTCGCTCAGACGGCTGGACATGGCATCTACACGACGAAAAGCAGGTTAGTTACATCCCAAAGGTGATGTGGACAGTTTATCATACCCTTTTCGCCAAAGTTGGCAGGGGAGAGCAGGCCGGACATCGGGTGACCTTGAGACATTTGCTGCAGGACTTGGATGAAAAACCGAATTTGGACCTGAGTGGTCTGCTGCAGCAAAGCATACAGGGCCGCAGTTCTCTCAGCTTCACTCAGAACACGGAACCATTGCTCGATGGCACTGAGTTCATCCTTAAAGTCCTGGTCAAGCGTGGCAGCTGCCATTTCTTCCAATGTAGTTTCGTACTGATCAATGTCCGCAAGCCACTGTTGAGCGGCACGGTCCAAAGCATCTTCCGTCGTATTCTGACCTTGAGTTTGTTGATTGAAGAAGACCTCCGATGATGGACGGATGCTTCGGGCGGACAGCGGCGAAGGGAACCCGGACATGTCTGCCGACGCCCGCAGCTGGTGCGATCCGAGATTTCGCGATGAGGATGGAGGGCGGAGGGTTGAATTCGATGCTTCAGGAGTGCTGTTGCGATTGCCAATGATATGACTGGCCATGGTTTAGGGCGACGTGTTGAAGGATGACTAGTAAATACAGTGGGTGGGGAAATGATTACTGCAAAACACCTGCAGGACCTGCTGAGTTTGCGTAACAAATAAAATCAAAAAGTCCTCGAGTTAGGATCCAGGCTAAGATCCTAAGATATCAGACGACGCTGAAAAGATCCGGATCTCTTATAACGATGGCACAGACCAGTCCAGTGGGCTGCACCTCGGAAATTCGAGATAGAAAAATTAAGGCCTGGAACGAAAGGAAATTGAGACTTGAAGCAATAGTGTGTCAAACACAGTCAAGCCACCGAGTCCCAAGGAAAGAGGGAAAGGAAAGAAAAAGGGGGGAAAGAGAAGAGGTTAGGTGAAGAGAGAGAGAGAGAGAGAGAGAAGAGAGGAAGAAGAAAGTTGGGGATGAAGAAGTTTGGTGAAGAGGCTTTTCTGTTTCAGGCCGCGAGATCACGGGTTCACCGAGGAGAACCTCAGAGTCTACATTCTTTCTTGACTTCTTCCATATCTCTGCTTCTTCAGTCTTAAAAGGACTTTCGCTTTCTATTCTTTCCTAGGAATTCTATCCCTCTTGGTCAAATCTGAATATTTTCCTCAGCCTGGTGGGGACAGTTACTATGAATATCTGCCAAGCCCAGACGTGAAATTCAGCGCACTCCAACTATACTGGATCGATAATGACTCCCTTGGTGATCCACATTTCTGATGATTGTCTCAAGCTGTAACTTTCATCAACAGTGGAAATCACTTTCTACTGGACTTTAGATTGTCAGTGGCCATGAGTTCCCAACATTACCCGGACGGGGTTCCTCTGGATGAGGAAATGCAGGAGGGAGAATCGGCATATCCGGATATCGATGAAACTGTTCATTATCCATGGCAAAATGATCAGTCTTTTGACGTCGGGGACATGCTTGCCTCGGTGATTGATCCTCGTTTGTTTGGTGACCAAAACGCACAAACTCAGCCCCAAAGCATCAATCAATATCCTCAAGATCCCAACGAATTCCAAGACGAAGTCGAAGTCGAAGAAGAGCAAGAGGCTGAAGGCTTCTACCCAGATGAATATGACAGTCAGGGGTACCCCCAGTGTCATATCCTCCCGTGCCTGGGGAGGGAGCGGTGTCAGACGAGGACTTTGCCTTGTCTGAAGACGAAAGCGAGAGGTACGTATGCTGAGACGCCACATGTATAACCCTACTTAACACGATACTAGTGAGTCTGATGAAGACGAGCCAGCGGAGGATGATGACGATGATCATTCAGGCGCCAGCAGGCGTCGCCGCCGTGGAGGTGGACGCTTCTCCGGAAGATGGGGCGCTCGCGGTGGAAAGGGCATCAAAAGAGGACCACGCAAACCTCTGGAGCCCAGTCCAGAATTCAAGCATCTTCATTCGGGGGCTACCTCTGCCTTCATCGATGGAGACTACGAACGGGCCATTGATCTGGTAATGCAGGCGATTCAGATTAATCCTGAGATGTTTGCTGCTCATTCTTTGCTCTCGGAAATCTTCCTCGCACAAGGAGAAAAAGATAAAGCCCTAGCAGCTCTATTCAACGGAGCTCATACGAGGCCGAAAGATCCCGGTGTCTGGGTCAAAGTTGCTCGGCTCATCTTGGATCGCGCTGGAGAGAATCGGCAGTCCGCATTGCATGATGTTGCTTATTGTTACAGTCGCATCCTCGAGGTCAGTCCCGATAACACGAATATCCGGTTCCAGAGAGCAGCGATCTATCGTGAGCTAGGTCACAATGGCCGAGCCGCAGCTGAGTATGAGAGACTACTCAAAGACTGTCCGCACAGTGCTAGGGCACTGCGACATATTGCAGAGACGTACATTGATCTCAATGACGTGCAAAAAGCAGTGGATCATTACGCAAACAGCATTGATCACTACCTATCTCTCGACCCCGAGGCATCTGATTTCACTTGGTCGGATCTTAATATCTATGTTGAACTTTTTGGCTATCTCAATGAACCCGAAGAAGGACTCATCTCGTTGAAAATCCTTGCACGCTGGCTTCTAGGTCGCGGAGAAGACTCAGTGTGGGACGGCCACGAGGATGACGACAGAGAATGGGATGCTGATGATTCGCCTCGACGCATCAAAACTGATGGTTTTATTCCCAATCAATGGCCTCGGGAGTCGTATGGGCTTGGTCTTCCGTTGGAGCTTCGAATAAAGATGGGTGTTTTCCGCCTGAAATTGGGCGACAAGCATCACAACGAAGCATTGGTGAGTTCTATCTCGGATAATGGTAATGATCCAATACAAGTACGTACTGACAGAATGCACCCAGCATCACTTTGAATGGCTTAACCCCGAAGACGACTCCGAAGGTGCGCGGATCTTCGACTATGGTGATCTGTTCAGGGAAGTGGCAGATGCTCTAAAACAAGTCGGTCTCTTCGAAGAAGCACTCCGATACTATACGCCCATACAACAAACCGCTGAACATGCCGATATCAGCTTCTTCATGGCCATGGCAGATTGCTGCATGCAGTTGGGCAAGATGGAAGATGCTGAAAGCTGTTATCTACTCGTCGCCGAACACGACGCTAGTCATATGGAGTCGCGAGTACTGCTAGCGAAGCTATACGAGAGCCTCGGGATGAGCGAACAGGCTATGAAGTATGTCGGCGAGGCAGTCCTGATCGGTCGGCAGGAAAATCGCAGCAAGAGAAGAAGAAAGGACACCAGACTTGAACAACTTGCCATAGAGTTCAAGATGGCTGAAACAGAACCCCTCCGGTCAATTGCACCCAAACCGACACAGGCAACAACGCTTATGAACGCAGCTCCTTCGGCGCCTGGCAAAGGACGGGCGCAGCCTGGCGAAGGTACTCGGACTGATGATATTCAATTCTTGTATGCGAAGTTGTTGGAGTTGAATCCCCAGGTCAAAGACGGTGTCTCCGTAGCCATTGAGGATTGGCTGGACATTGCCGATGCTCTATTGCGAGATTTCCGAAACAATCGGGCATTCTATCCGATGGATCGGAGCATTGCCTTCAGGGGATATTCGACTGGTGTAAAACACAAGAACCAAACCAAAAATGGTGCAATGATGGATGAAATGCAGCAAATGGCGGGCCGTCTTCAGGAAACTCTGGGTATGTCATCCGGTTACTCCATCCATACACAGCATGCTAATGCTATATTTAGGAGACGTCGCGGAGGAGCCCTTGCAGGGCGCCATTCCCACCGACTACCATGGAATTCCGTTTGATGAGTGGCTTGACATATTCCTGCAGTACGCTCTACTCGTAGCAGAACAAGGCGAGCCAGAAGAAGCTTATGAGACCCTTGATTCTGCGGCGGTCGCAAGCATCTGGTTGCACTCTAAGCCCAAGTCGCGATTGATTCATGTTTGCTGGTTCAGTGAGTTCATTCAATTCGCTATCAAGTGATTATCTACTGACAATTTTATAGCATGCGCTCTCCGCGCACGAGATGAAGAGACATTGGCCAATGAAGCCCGCTGGTTTATCAAAGAATACCAGTTTGTCACCGATACTTATCGACTTTTCTCTATGATGGGCCACCTATGTGGCGACCCTCACCGATCGCTTTTCCATTCCTCCGGAAACATGAAATTCATGCTTCGCCAAATCAAGGCGATAGACTTTACAATGCCACAAGACACGCCTCGACCCATCCGGCACTCTGTCTGGAAAGAGCGCGCCACGCTATCCACACGGGACGAAGCCGGCGAGCCCATCACCGCGAAAGAGCTAGACATTGCTCTTCTTGTTCTTTATGGCCACATGCTGTACTCCGGAAACAGTTTCTACCCGGCGCTGAACTATTTCTTCCGAGCATACGCCCTAGATGACCAAAACCCGGCCGTTCTCCTTTCCATCGCACTCTCATTCATCCACCACTCTCTTAAACGACAATCCGAGAATCGCCACTACCTCATCATGCAAGGACTGTCCTTCATGCATGAATACCGGCTGGTTCGGGAGAAGCCGGGAACGCTCCTAGCCGAGAAGCAGGAGATGGAATTCAATTTCGCTCGTGTTTGGCACTCGCTTGGTCTGGCCCACCTTGCTGTCGAAGGGTACGACCGGGTGTTGAAAATCGGCGAGCAAATTCAGCAACAAGCCAGGCAAAATTCTGTTCAAGAACCGACATCTGCAAAAGATGGTGCCGATGTGGTTATGGGCGGTGATGGCCAACCCCAAGAGACTCCTTCGTCCACTGGCCAGCCTTTCATTGAGGACTTCTCCCGCGAGGCCGCTTATGCGCTACAGTGTATTCATGTTCTCAGCGGCAATGCAAATACCGCAAAGGCTCTTACAGAAAAATGGCTTGTCGTTTGATATCCGTTCATGTCCGCTTTCCAGACTGTTTGCTGCTTTGCGAACAATCAAAAACCCTTCATTTTGGAATATATGTATCATATGAATCATAACCTCACATCAGGACCTAAATTAATTTACAAACAATTGCCCTCGGACTAAGATATGAATGTATCAGGATCGGGTAAAGTTGACAGCCTGCAAGAATGTGGGGGCGGGTGCGGAAATGCATGCGGAAATGAGATTCTTTCTTGCTAATCAACATCTCATCTGGGCACACCCGCCAATATATACACCTTACGGCTCTGATTTCTTTTTCTTACACAACAATGTCCAGTCTGCAGGTTGAGGTGGTTACTATTTTCGAGCTGTTTCGGTACTACCTCGCATAAATCCTCCTAACCCTAATGCTCATGTCTTCGGCCTCGTTGATGTCATCGAGTCATTGAGATATAGATGAGCATACGGCCATATAGGATCTCAAACTCTAGCAAATGACCGCGGAAAACACCCCAAGGGTTGGAAACCATTCCAGCTCTCAAATTGAAGGACCTACAGAACTATTGCCGATCACCTCGGCACACTCCAATTCCCTTACGGTCCAGGGGGTGGGTGAAGATGAAAAAGGCCATGATGTCAATGTTCAAAGCTCGACGGAAGATTCAATAGAAAAGCGAAAGTATTGGAGACGCTTTGCTGATGTCGTTTCATGGACGTCGCCACGATGTCGGTGGGATCCGGAGAACCCGAGTAAATTCGGCTTGCCTTTGAATATTCTGTTCGCATTCTCGGGAACTTTCACGGTATGGCATCGAAAGGTATCAAATATGCGATGACACTTGCTAATATAGTCGTATAGGTCGCCAATCTATACTATTCACATCCCATTCTTGATGTTCTTGCCCGGTTTTTCAATGTCTCGCATGAGCGAGCCTCATTGATCCCAACCTGCAGCCAAGCTGGATATGCCACAGGATTAATCCTTCTTTGCCCTCTTGGCGACTTGGTTCGGAGAAGACACTTCGTTTTACTGTTGACGCTTGTGACCGCGACGCTGTGGATTGGTGTTTGCATCACCAAGTCATTCGAGGTATTCCTTGTTCTAAGTTATCTGTCTTCGGTCACGACTGTTACTCCAGTAAGTGCAACCAAGCATATCCGGGTCTCTTACCTGAACGCAACACTTATCATATTTGCAGCAAATCATGCTCCCTCTCGTCGGAGACCTCGCCCCTCCAGCTCGTCGTGCAACAGCCCTATCAATCGTTTCTTCGGGACTCGTCCTGGGCCTTCTATTCGCCCGCCTGCTCTCAGGTATAGTCGCAGAATACTCACACTGGCGAAATATCTATTGGCTATCACTAGCACTCCAATTCCTCATTTTCGCCCTTCTATGGTTGTTCATGCCCGACTACCCATCAACAAACACCAACATCTCCTACTTCAAAATCCTGTATTCCATTATCGGATACTACTGGACTTCCCCGGTTCTTGTTCAGGCAACTCTTATGGGATTCTTCCTCTCGGCCACATTCACCAGTTTCTGGACAACACTCACCTTCCTCCTATCCGGTGATCCTTACAACTACCAAACCCTGACAATCGGACTATTCTCTCTAGCAGGCCTTACACCCATGTTCCTGGGCCCACTCTACTCACGCTACATGATCGATAAATTCGTGCCGCAGTTCTCCATCCTCGTCAGTCTCGCTATCCTGATCTCTGGCGTCAGTATCGGTACCTATACAGGCACGTACACTGTGGCGGGCCCAATTATCCAAGCTGCACTACAGGACTTCGGTCTGCAGATGACGCAGGTCGCCAATCGCGTTGCGATCTACAGTGTTGCGCCCAAGGCGCGGAATCGGATTAACACGGGATACATGATGGGCGTGTTCTGTGGTCAGCTCATGGGTACCTCTGTTGGGAATCGTCTCTACAGTCAAGGAGGGTGGATTCTGTCGGGCAGTGTCAATCTGGCGTTTATCGGGGCGGCGCTGGTTATTTGTCTTCTTCGTGGTCCGGCTGAGAAGGCATGGGTTGGGTGGCATGGTGGCATTCGCATCCGACGCGCAGAGTGATGTCCTTCCCGGGTTTGGGTTTTTGTTTTGCTCTATGGGAAACATCATTCCTGTCCATATGCTTTACACTATACATAAAGTGCGAAGGGGTATAGTTAGTTAGTTAGCTACCAGTGTAAAATCAGACAGAAATCAGGTGAGAAAGTGATTTCTTCAGGCATTTGACCTTTGGCCGTTATGCCCCTTCGCACATAGAGTGCATTTATATGTAGTATCTGGGAAAGTATACGAACTAGCTCGGCCTCTCAGAATCGATGCACCTGCGATCTTATGTCAATTTTATTAGGAGCCTTTCAGCTTTCACTGAGGTCAATCTGGTCACTATGGAGCTAACAAAGTGAGCTAGTGTTTTATTCTAGTCTTCTGGAAAGCAGGATCATAGTCAATGAGGAAGTTGTAGCTTATGCCCCCTCCAAAGGAATACCTGGTCACAGAATGTCATTCATGCATAAAAGAAATCTGAAAAAGAAGTTGACTGTTGATTCAGGTTTCACTCCACTGGTCCGAAGCATTTGTTAATCTCCACCTTCGCCATCTCATACCCATGGTGGAAGTCCACATGACGTGTATCTCCCGCGGGAATCTCCTTCAGACAGACCTGCAAGCATTGATACTGTCTCCTAACTAGCAACGCAAGGCGCTCACTGCTCTTCGGACAAAGCAAGCCAGGATTTGACGATTCTGATACCGTCTCTTGCAATTCGAGAAACGCCATGGATATACCCAACAGAATACCAAAGTTTCGAATAGGGCTGGAAGCTAACTTGAGCATGGTTATGGAAAACTCGGACGGCCAATGAGAGAAAAGTCCGTGTAGATCTTGAGGGATGGGAAGGGACGCATGATGAATCATTTCCAGGCCAAATTCAACAATCCCTTTATTCTCTGTCGTGCGAGGCTCATCTGTCCCCGTCACAATTAAGTCCTCCGTCTCGAAGCCGGACTGAGCCCGCAAGAAGCGGACCACAGCGCAGCCAATGTTATCGGTTGTTCTCCCAGGGGAATACAAAAATGATTCCAAGAGGCAGCACTGCGTAAACCAGAGCGGCAATAGGACGGAGAGATTTGGATTGGTTGGCAAGTCTCCCAAATACTTCCCCACCGGGTCTTTGGGAAGTGGACTTTCTGTTTCAATACACCCACGTTTAACATCGAGGACAAAGTTACCCCTCTTGTCGGTGCTCGATATCTTGGAACTTTGATGCCATGAGTGCGTTATTGGCTCGATGAAGGAGTAATAAAAAGGGGTTCGGGCATAGTCTAGGGAGTTGATCCAGAGCTCAAGTGTTTCGAGTTCGCTCTTCGTGAATGCGCCGTACATTCTCCCTCCCCATCGAAACTCTTGGGCCAATTTGCTCCTCCTGCTGTCACCTGGATATATCCAGGGCTGGGATATGCTCAAGCATCGAATGAACTCCCGTTGCCATTCCTCATCCAAGAACGCTTCGGGATCCAGCCACTCAGAAAGCGAGCGCTTTCCAATTTTCACCCGGCTACCGCAATGCAGTCTATGGGCAGCCTGGATCTTTGAGCTGAATATTGAAAGAACCTTTGACTCAAGTCGATCATCAGAGACATCATCGAGTCGTGCAATGATATTGGTTGCTTGGCTGCCTTTTTGAGATTGCCACTCGCTGAAAATATATCCAGCCTGAACTCTCTTCCACGCCACCTCAGCAGACACCTCGCCCTCGGTGTCAGCAATATGCCGGATGTAGTCTGCGACGCTTTCGGTAGCCATTGCAGCATGTCCCGAGTGGCCATTGTCAATTGAAACATGAAGAAGGAAATAGTATGCGTTGAGACCAACTTCCGGCAACTCCTTCGCCGCCTGCATAGTATCCAATTGCAGGGATTCAAAATGCATATTAAACCCAAGAATCTCAGGCAAGAAATCGTGCGGGAAGAGGGACACCAAGAGCTGCGCCACAGCTGCTCTCCAATATTTGAGATTACCTAGCCTGTATCGAGGATGGAGAATAGCCATTGTTGTTGGCGAGGGTAAATCTCGCTCAAATACCCTCAGAAGATCCTCGAAGATCTTGACATGATGTTGGTCCCGGTTGCCGTTTCCCAGTTCCTCTGTGAACACTTGCCATGTCTGCCTCACGATTTGCCTCAGCGCGAAAGGCATCGTGATCTTGTTTAAATGCCCTAGCCAGGCGCCGTCGACCAACTTTAGCGGTGCAATTTCCCTCAGCCAGTCTCCGGCTGCTTGCTGATCTTGGAACAACTCACGCGAACCCCCGATTGTCGGCGGCTGATATACTGATGGTATTGGCTTGTAACTCTGTCTTGATGATTTTGCAGAAAGCGGACAAGCTCGTTCTTGTCGAAGCGGTTAATCGACAGTATGTTTGTGTCCAGTGCCTTGTCGTAGTCCTCCAATGCCTGTGAAAGCAGAACTAGGAAAGCTTTTCGTGCTTTCGGTATCGTGTCAGAGTGTTCCTCCAAATTCTGAAGCTTGAAATAGAGCTCTTTGTAGAATTCTAGCTCTCTCATTGATGTCCACTCAGCATTTGTCGTGACAGCTGGACGTGGCTCTTTGAGCCGTTTGCGCCCATGTCCAAACAGATCATTTGATCTTTCAGGCCTCGGAGGGGGTTTGGGATTTCTCAAATATAAGACAATAGCGATGCAAGTACATATAAGAATGAGGATACCGGAGAAGGCAACTTGTCGATTCGCAATGACTAAATCGAATTCAGGAGCCATTGTGCAATTTCTCTCTGGGCTGAGTTCGTTTCGGAAGTGCTCTAGAGAGCTCGGCAAATATGGGTATTATATGAGCGTTGGCAGGGACAGGGGCTGGAGTATCAGATTTCAGGACGATCACATATTCGACCCTTTCAATGTTTCATTTATTTTACATTGTTTTCAGCTGCACTAGCCTCTTCAGGTACAGTATTCAGCATATACGGAGTACGTAGGAATCAGTTGGTTAGAAAGAGAAAAGGATAATTAACATAAAAAGGAAAAAGGGAAAAAGCAAAGAATTTCCATCTTGCCTTGCATCCCGGCGTGTTGTCTCCACTCACTCACATAGCTACAGAGCACCACCGGGGCAATAGATCTGTTGATCTGTTGGAATGGCGTTATTATGCTATAGTGCATGTGATAACCCGATTCGGCCACATCTGCAGGTTTGAGTTCACCAGCCGAAAGCTCGGTGTGCCCGGTGTGGCTGGCTGAGATCTAGCATATTCATGCGCTTCGCGAATAGGCGGTCTGTGATGTAAACTGACTCGCGACGTAATAAATATGTATATTTATGATGCAGTTCCCGTGTGCATATATCGATATATCAGGGACCAATGGTGGGGCAATTGGTTGAGAATCAATGATCGCCTAGCTGTTGATTTTGAAGCTGGGTTGGGACGTAGGGCAGCACTATTCTCTCTTTCGTCCAGCGAAAGGCCCACATGTCTCCATTCTCACATATCTATTCAATATTAATAAACTGATAACAGATATCAATGACAGCCTTCAAATCCTTACGAGTTATAGGTTGATTACTCAAGCGTGGAAGGACTGGGCTTGCTAGATAGAGAATCGACAGATGTCAAGGCACCACTGATCAGGTTGCAATTTCGATTATTCATATTTAACAAAGACCAGTATTCACATCGGCTACCCGCTTCTAGGCATTGAGTTTCCTGGATTAACCGTCGCTACTACTACTGGGGCTACTGGGGGATGGAGAAAGTAGATAGAGATGCGCATAGAGGTGTAGCGATAGTGACGATCTAAGTGGAAGAAAGAAGCTAACTAGTGGTCGAAGCTGATGCAGGGATCATATGACCATGCATACAAACATTTCGTAGACTTAATGATTCGGTCTCAAGAAATATGACACAAAGTATCGGTCCTCCACACCATCGGACGGCTGACTCACTCGATGAACTGGGGAGTGCAGTCCCGTCTGACTTTGTAGATAATCTGCGATGTTGACCAAGACACAATCAGGTTTAGGGTCGATCCATAACCACTCTTTCGTCTCCTTGGTCTGCATCTGACTAGCCCATTTCTCGCACCAGAGCAAGGTGATCGACCCAGCATCGGTGTGGGTAGTGTCGGGGACATCAGCAATGGATGCTTTGGTTGGACCAGAGACAAACTTTAATCCAGAGTCACTTTGTCCGTCGGGACGATGGGCATTTTCCAGGCTCGCGGATTTATCAAGAGCAAGGCTATCAGAAATGCTGCGGAGAAGGGTGCGTACTATGAAGTCGCAGATATTGAGAAGATCTAGCGTCGCTCCGGCATGTTCTGCGAAGGGGCTTGGTAAATTGGTGCGGTTCTGTTCGTCTCGAGTGATCTAAGAGTGGTTAGACACGGTATATCGAAAAGATGGACACACATACTTCGAATGACTCAATGCCTGCGCGTTTGTAGCTATTGATGTGTGAGTATCTGTAAATCTGGATGGCACCACAAGTAGAGGCTGGCATACCCGTCATTTGCACCCTCCCTGAACGCCTTCATCTTCTCGTCTAAAGGCTTGGCGAAGTACTCATGGGAGTTCAAGTAACTAGTCCGGAGATAGCCTGAGATTTTCTGCGAGAGGTCATCGTTGAAATTGACATAGAAGAACCCTTGAGAATTCGCGGCCTTCAGAAGTTTCGCCGTCTCGACCGGGTCCTTTGCAACAAGGCTTTCCAATTTGATGACTTCGAGATCAGCGACGTCCAAGGATCGATCTCCCACTATCATGGTCGTCTTTGGGCGAGCGGAAACCATAGTTTGGGACATGGTGAGCTGAAATTATGGGCAAGAGTAAATCAGCGTGCTTGTTTCCAACTCAGTGATTTCCACTTCATTTGAGGTTAAGTAACTAGCCTACCCAAATAATACGCCAATTGCCAGTGCCAAACATAGCACATAGAAGGCCGCTATGGGTATTGATCTGCAGTGAAGGTAGGCCCAGCGATCTGATCACCGTAATGAAAACCTAATACATGTCAGTTACCCGGTTTAGGGCTCTCGTTTTTGAGGAAATGCATGGCCTGTGCTTTACGATTAGTTAGCTGCATTCATGCCGATCTACTGCCTCTCGAGTCTCAACCCCGAGGATCCCGAGAATAGCAATGTGAGTGATCGTACATATGCAAGCCACGTGTGTGTCAATTTGGAATTTGGATTACAATGCAGGTTCCAGTCGAGTACCAGACGTGTGCGGAGTACTCCATACGGAGTAGGCATAAGGTGATTTATCACATCTGTCCGCCAAGATCGTTGTTATGTAGGTACCTCAACACCTGTGTAAGTGGGTCTCGCTGCATATGCGGCAGTTCAGCTGGTGGCGAGAGTAGCCATCACGCAGCACTTTCTATCTGTCATATCCATTGCCTCGAATTAACTCTCTCCTTACGTTGATGAGATGCTTCATTGGAGGCAAAAAAGTGATAACGCTCACTAAATGACCCCTCTTACCATTCGGGTCCATAGTTCGATCGACCTGGATCACATGTAACAGAGGGCAAGTGGAGCGATAACCGTGAAGAGCTCCATAAGACCATGCAAGCAAACATCGGTCAGCTTGTCTCTAGGGCTGTATCGATAGATTGTGGTCCATCGATACCTTCGCGGGGGAAGAGGGGGTTGAGCAGGCCCGAGTTGCCTGAGGCATGTGTAGTATTGTAGTCTGCATTGTACACGGGTGATATATCTCGTGTTTAATTTCTTCTGGTTTCTCCTGCTCCTGAAGTCATAATTTCCTTTGTTGTGTTTGCCCACATATTGTCAATTGTGAATAGTGAATAAACCACCCACTATGATGCCCCCCAGCGAACTGCATGGACCCCCCTTTCAGACTCCGACACAACACTCCACGAGGTGTTTTATCGGAACGTCACAAAATACCCGGATGCCGTGGCCCTCGTCAGTACTCAGCAAGCCTCTACTCTTTACGGAATCCCGAGCCTGCCCATCGACAGCGCTAAGCGTGAAGCGGACTATCTACGATGGACCTACCGGGACCTCGATCGTGCTATCCAGCGACTTGTCATTGGTTTAAAAAGTCGAGGTCTGAAGAGGGGAGACCCATTGATTATGTTTATGCCAAATACCGCCGAATATGTCATTTCCACTTGGGCTGCGTACCAAATCGGATGCGCCTACATCCCAATCAACCCCACGGGTCTGTGCAATGCCAGAGAGATGCGACACATGCTGCAGACGGCGATCAAAGGATGCCAGTCAGACTTTTCGGGCATCATTGCCGGAACGTCTGATATGTGTGCGCGTATTGAAGAGTTGACGTCGGAGTGGAACTGCATTCGGATATTGGTCGAAGGAGAGATGGATGGGTGGACGCCTTTCAAGGAGTTGATGCAGAATCCAGGTCCGGATTTCCAGCAAAGCCTATGCAGAGATCACCACTCAGAACATTCTGATCGAACAATCTTCTTCACCAGTGGAACGACATCTCTCCCGAAAGGTTGCATTATGCCATCGGCGTATGGCTTTGCGGCCGCCTTGTGGTGGCGCCAAAGCAATGTTCCTATGCTGCCTGGGGATCGGGTACTGTTTACAATGCCAAATAACCACGGGTTTGGCTGGCTTTGTATCATGTCCGGCTTCCTTAACGCAGGCACAGTTGTGCTCCCAGGGCCAAGATTCATTCCAGAGGCTGTGATAAAGGCTATCCGGGAGGAGGAAGTGAGTCACGCTGGATTGGTGCCAACCATGCTGCATGCTCTAAGCAATATATCACTTGGATCCAGGAAGCTGAGTACCCTTCGGCGAATTGTAATGGGAGGTTCTCCCCCAAGCGAAGAGGTCATCAGGATCGCCCTCGACACTTTAGGTGCGTCGGGGGTGGAGAATCTGTACGGTATGACCGAGGGTATCCTTGTCTCTTCTGGTGTCGTCAGCCAAATCAGTGGTATTGTCAAAGACAGAGATGTTTCTATCGGCACGCCACTCCCGGGCATGACTGTCCGTCTATACGCCAAGGACAGCAAGGTGCCAACTGGGGCTGGAGAGGCTGGCGAAATGCACTTCTCAGGTCCAAGTCTGATTGATGGATATATTGGAGGAGCTGATACCAACTTCTACGACGGAGAGGATGGCCGTCCTTGGTTCCGCACAGGCGATAAAGCCTTCATCGGTACTGACAATCGTCTCTACCTGATTGGCAGGTACAAAGACACCATCATCCGCGGAGGCGAGAACATTGAACCATCAGCCATCGAGGCGATTCTAGGTCAAGTCCCCAAAATCAACGCTCTTCAACCTCAGATTGTACGCACACCGGACAATGTTGCCGGTGAAGTTCCTATTGTCGTTGTGAACCAGGAAGTCGATGGCTACACGGCAAGTGGAATTAAAGACACCGTCTTGGCGCGGATGGGAAAACTTTATGTGCCGGTAGATGTGATACCGGTACAGGCACTAGGACACGAAACGTACCCAAGGAATATGGCAGGAAAGGTTGAGAAGACCAAACTAGAAGCTCTAGTCAGAGTATACCGGGAGCGCCAGCATACGCAGGGCAATCACAGAATCGATGGGCCCATTTCGGGTCCTCAAGTGATGCAATCATTATGCATGGCCCTCGAAAAGGAGAAGGGACATGCAATTGATCTCTCTGTTCGAATGATTGAGTTAGGAGTCGATTCAATCTTGTCTATCGCAATTCTCAAGCGCGTCAAGGTAGAAACAGGAGTATCTTTACCGTCATCTCTGTTCTTCACCCAGGCAACAGTCAGTGCCATCTGCCAACAGATCAGTTCAATTTCAGACACGGCAGACTTCCTTGATTTCACACCTGTCATGGAAGACGCACCTAGCAATGTATGCTTTTCAGTCCTGCTCCAGGGGACCCCGAGACCAGGCGTTCCCTCCCTTTTCCTGACCCCTCCAGGCTCTGGGAATGCCTTCGTGTACAGAACACTGCCCAAGTTTGCCAACGACCGTGCAGTCTACAGCTTCGGCTCTCCATTCCTCATGACCAAGTCAGAATCCTCTTGGACGATCGAAGAAACTGCCACCATCTACGCAAACACCATTCGCAGCATTGATCCCCAAGGGCCATATATACTATGCGGCTGGTCAATGGGAACAGCCACTGCATATGAGACCGCATACCAGCTTCACGAACAGGGAAAGCAGGTTCTGGGGATAATCATGCTGGACTTGGCATTGCCTCGGCCACCTCCTACGATCCCGGAGGCAACCGTCGACCTGTTTGAGATGATGGGCCTATTTCCCCCAATTCGTCGCGAGGGCAAACCTGACGTGGAGATTCCCGCTTTCCGGAAGAAGCATCGAGTCGCAGCTTACTACGCGAAAATGAAATATACGCCTCGGCCCTTCAAGACATCGGGAAACGCAAACCGACCGCGGATATTTGTTATCTGGGCTGGGCATGGCGATCATGACAGGATGGCAGCTATGGTTGTCGAAGCAATGCGTGTTTTGAAGAGAGAAGGACCGGGCACAAAGATGAAAATAAGCTATGACTGGCTTCATCTCCCGCGTGAATCTTTTGATGCTGGTGGCTGGGACGAAATGGTTGGACCAGAATATGTCGAGTGGGCCATTGTGGAAGACGCAGATCATGACACGCTTATAGAGTCAGAAGAACTGGTGAGTCTCGCGTCATTTACCCCTTTGCCTGTAATCCCTTGATCGACTTACTAAACATTCATAGGTAATTTTGACCAAGGGCTTGATGGAAGAGACAATAGATAAATGGCTGCAAGAAGTGGAGGCTAAGCCCAACGGCTCAGGTTGAGGCACTGAGGCGTGTCAGTAGGCTGTTCGAAATAAATCAATTCCAAATGTCAGGAGGCTGCTCAAGTCCTTGGCGTTTCACTTGTTGATAATAGATAATACATCATAGGCTCCAATAACTAGAGTATAGGGTATAGGTCATTGGATAATGTGGACACATATGGACAGTGGGCAGTAAATGCGACAGCAGACTGGGGGGACTTACACACATCCATGGAAAATAAGAGACAACGGTTGGGCTCTACGATGTAGAGGCCAAGAAGCAGAGGGAGAGAGGAGAGTTGTAATGGGAAGAGAGCTCCCATACAAACAATCTACCAAACGAGGGTTCGGTGCCGAAGGCACTCATGACATTTTATATCAACTCATGGCAGAATAGTAGCGGAAAGCGGAAAAGATTGCGTGACATATCAATTTAAGCCGAAATAACCAGATAATTATGCTAGGGAAATCAGGCAAGGAGGTCATCGAAGACCCAGGGTGTACCTGGACCTTTTTGTTAGAATCTGTAGAGTAGATGGTATCATAAAGGTTGTACAATATGTATCTTGTATTGAATGTGTTGATAGTTGTCAACTATGGGATGGAACAGAGTACAGAGCTAACTACATGAGATGGTGTGTGACAGATGACAGAAATCCAACATTTTACCCATTACCCTTTTTTCTTTTTTCACAATTGGATCTCCTCCTTCCTTCGCCTGACATGCGCCTTCAGTCCTGGATGGGCCACATGAGTCACTCCACGTTGAAACCATGCGCCCTCCTCCGGAATAGTGATCGAAACATCGTACTTCATGATCACGTGGCAGAGAAGTATCTTCTGCATATACGACGCAAAGAATCTCCCAGGGCATGCTTGAGATCCATGGCCGAAGCTGAAATGTTCTGGAGATGTTGATGTAAAATTGTACGATGCCTGGCTTGCGGAAGAATCCGTTTTCTGGCGTAGATTGAAAAACCGGTAGCCATCGAACTTGTCACCTTCAGGCCAAACGGATGCGTCAATCATATGGCAGCCGGAGACCATCATTGAAGTTCCTTTCGGTATAATGAGTCCATCGGGTAAAACGACTTTCTCCAAAGCGATCCGTTGCAACAGAACTAATTTATAGAGTCAACAGGGGTTTTCTGGAGTGTAGGTGAGCGAGACTTACGAACGGACTCGGGATGCATACGCTGCGTCTCCTTCAGGACACTGTCCATGAGCACTAGATTTTGTAAGGTATTCCTGTTGAAACCCTCCTTCCCAACCACGTTCACAATCTCAGAGCGGAGATCACTTATTAGTTGATCGTTCCTGAACACTGAGTGAAGAACATGGGTGAATAATTCGGCTCCTCCGTCATATGACACTAGGCAGAGGGCAATTAACATAGACGCAAGCTCATCTAATTGACCATCAAGCTTTTGATGTAGGAAACTTAGCGGGTTCTTAGGGTCAGTTTCCAGAATTTGCCCGTCTAGCTTTTCTTTCAAGGGTTTCAGGAGAGTGTTGATATGTTCGAGAAGGGTCTGAAGCTTCCGACAATTGGGAAGAAAGGGTGCGACGAAGCGTTTTGCCCATTTTGGGAAGGCTCGAAGTTCATATCCAGCCAAGGCTGACAGTTCGACATACTCCGAGCTCGCATTTACCCACTCCGGGTTTCGATAAAAGTCTTTGTCATTGATAAACATCCTAGACATTATTTGTGCGAACATTTTCCAGACGGAGTCTTTCAACATAACCTCCTGGGGCTCTGATGAACTTGTTAGCTCCGACCTCATAGATTCGACATGGTATGTTATCGAGTCGTACCAGGTTTATCAGTCCAGACCTCACGAAGTGCATAGTCAGATTCTTCATTAAGTGGCTCAATAAAGGTCCCTTTCGTAAAGTTAGATAACTTTGCTCCAAGGCAATTCTAGGCATCACATGTGAAAGACAGCGCGGGAAATGGCTCACCCAAATAGCGATTAAGTGAATGCTTCGTTACAGCGTGTAAGATCTTTTTGTCGCTTGTCATTGATGCCATTGGCTCAAAGCCGTGCACACCACTGTCAAGTTTCTATTTCCTTGTCAGCCTTTGTTTCCCTCGGGAGGGTACTTTCCTTACATCTGCGAGCGCCGTGATGAAATCTAGGCGCTTCTCATTGCGGATCATATCGACATACTTGTGAGAAAGGATTAAGCGATACCTAGAATCTGTATAGAGATAGAAAGCATCTCCGTACTGCCCAAAGACAAATTCAAGAATTAGATAAGGGTAATAAATCAGAATTAGAACATCACTGACCTTCTTCAGGCAGGACCTGACAGTACCAAGGCAGTCATCCCGGAACCGCTGGCTAGCTTTGCCATTACCCAGCTCATACCATCTTCTGCCGATAATTGGCAGCCCAGACGGATTCTTTAGCTCTGTAGATTTCCACCAGTAGCATAGAGCAAAGATGACAAGTCCATAAATAATATAGGGTGCGTTAAGTTCAAAATGTTGATATTTTGAAATTGTCTCTTCCAGATTGAAAGACATTTTGAAGCAATCCCTGGAAATCTGAGATTGGTTGGATGTTTGCCCCAAGTACCAGTGATGAAGTGGGATCTTTGAGCAGTGGAAAAGACCCTGGACAACCTATGCTGCTCGGGGGGCAGCGTGAGGGGAAGAGGTGACTACACCCCATCAGCACTATTTAGAATACGTAAAATACGGGCGGAGTATATATGCAAGATCTAACCTCTTAGCCTATTAGCAGCGATTGTGATCTGTATACCTAGGTGCATATGTATGACCGATCCTGCGCATCTTATGTACCCCTGTAACACAAGTGGGATGCATAATACACCTGCAGCCTCGCACAGTTGGTATTGCAGTAGCCTATACATTCAGCCAGCCACTACGCTGCAGGTCCCACCGACATTTTAATCGCATACATATCACATTTGAAAACCCAAAAGCTAGTGGGGAAATGTATCTCGTCTTGGCCTGAGCAAGTACAACATAGGCTTATGAAGAGAAAAACTAGGTACAACATAACTATCCATCCATGCTTGCCCAGGTGCCCTTGATTTGGATCCTAATGCTTAATATAGAACAGTGCAACAAAACTTTGAACCTTGGAATATTGTAAGTAAGCCTGAATTACTACCTAGGTAAATAGTACCTTGGTAATGGCTGGTATCCGCTCCGTCTATGTAGTTTGACTGCAATCGTACAACATATATATATACAGGTACTGTGAAAGCCTGGCCACAGGCCTGCGTGTTTAGTTGCAGCTCGAAAACTCAATTAGCAGAGAGAGCACGGGAAAATTCATGGTATGAGCTCCCACAACAGCGTATTCAGCAGTGGATTGATCGAATTCCTCGCCACATGCCCACGGCATCGATCGCGCTTTTTAGATGTGGGTTCAGTTTGGCCCTCGGCTCCAATGGGAAGGCAATCCAATCACACCTATCTACAGATTCAATAAAATGGGGAGTACGCATGTACAGACAACACCTCAGTGATCTATCATGGGTCTGGGATGATCCCTCCCCCTGTACATGCCTCCGCTTCTTCCCAGGCTATCCTTCCAAGGTCTAAATTCCATGTTTCCTAACAAGGCGTTTTTCTATTTAATCACATGTTTTCGCTTGCTCCAAAGACACTTGAGATACGTGGCAATTGTCGCACTAGACAGATAACTCCTCACTTCATTTGCGCCTGATCCTTTCCATGACCTTCCCTTCCAAACCTTTTGTCGATTCCCTCATTTAGGACAGCTCTTCTTGGCAATCACACGAGCGCGGCTCTCGAGAGTTATTATAATCACCGACATCTTATAGCCAAATTTTGACCATGGACATTTCTCGGCTTATTGAGTCTATTGACTCGGTCACTTCTTCCGGCAACCTCGAAGCTGTGGATCCGCAGCAGCGAGCCCAACTTTTTCAAGCTTGCGATCGATTGAGGAGTCAATGTGAATCACCTGTGGACAAGACACTCAGGCTTCTTTATACTGTAACTTTGAACCTCCCCGGAATCGATTCCTTGGATGGGGGCTAGGCTGATGAACTTCAAAGTGCCACCAAGCCATTACAGTTCGCCTCGCTGTAGATCTTAAACTCTTCGATGCGATCGCCAAGCGTACCTCTGAAAGTGAAGATGGCAAAGTGCGCGTGGGCCAGCTTTCTGAAGATGTCAAAGCAGATCCAAAGCTAGTTGGTAAATATCTGTCCCTACCCTCTACTCAAATTCTAGTCTGGTATTGACGAGAAATAGGAAGAATCATGAAGTCACTTGTACCATTGGATATTCTCAAGCAAGATACCTCTGATACCTTCTCATCCACGCCATTTGCAGCAGCCTATGTTTCGACGTCTTGGATGTCTGCAGCAGTGATATTTTTGTAAGTATTCTTGTCTATGTGGTGAGTGTCAGCATACAACTAACATATCCAGCACTCACCTATCCCTTTTCGTTGTCCAGCTTCCCGAGTATTTCAAGCAGAAAGGATGGAAAAATCCAGATGATATCGACGACTCACCATTCAATTTCGCACTCGGGTCCAAGCGTGGATATTTCGATTACATGGCGGCGAATCCGTATTACCAGGACGCCTTCGACACGGTCATGGCCTCACCCTACCGTCGCGACGAGAAGAGTTGGCTGGATTTCTTCCCAGTTGAGGAGAAGCTACAGGTGCAGAGCGCTTCCGAGGTTCTTCTCGTGGATGTCGGAGGCGGTCGGGGTAAAGATCTCCAGGCCTTCCGCGAGAGGTTCCCTGGTTTACAGGGAAAGCTTGTTCTCCAGGATTTATCGCATGTGACTGAGACCGCGGATATTCCCTGCGAAATCGAGACCCAAGTTCATAATTTCTTTGATGAACAGCCTGTCAAAAGCGCAAAGGCGTACTACCTCCGCACCGTGCTCCACGACTGGCCAGACAAGCAGGCTGTGGAGATCCTATCGAGGATCCGTGAAGCAATGGGTCCGGATTCTTTGGTCTTGATTCATGAGAAGGCTATGCCGGAGACTAATATTCCATGGATGGCTGCGATTGGTGATATGACTATGATGACTGCTTTCTCGGCGGCGGAACGAACCAAGAATGAGTGGGAGACTCTGTTGAACAAGGCTGGACTGAAGCTCACTGGGTTTTGGAAACCCGAGGGGGCTTCTGCACAGCAACAAGTTATTATAGAGGGTGCAGTCCATTCGTGTGAACATTGTTAGCCTCCTTTAAGAATATACTTGATTTTGCATATCTGAACATATGCGAAGCACATGGGCCTTTAGTAGATGAGACATGAAGTTTTCATTTCCTTTGTAAAATGAGATCTGCTGGTACACCTGGGCTGTCACGAGGTATATCATGCACATGGCCTTGGCAAATACACAGCTCCTGGGATGATTGGCTTTTGGGACTCAAGTAGTTGGTGATTTCAGTTTCCATGACACCGGCGGTTGCGGCTTTCAAACTGTTTTTTGGCGGGTTGAACGAGTGGCAAGAATTCCCGAGGATGCCAATCTCGCGATCTTCTCCTGTTCTCCTGTTCAGCTGTGTCAGGTGCTCTCTGGTTGGTATTTTCATTCACAAGACCTGAACTTACGGCTGACAAACTTTGGCAAACGAGACCGTCGCCCCCGTTGCGCATCGGTGCAAAGTATAAATACCTGTGTCCATTGTTTCAGATGTCGGCGTAATGACATCGGTATACCGGAGGATTTAGTAACCCTACATAATTTGTAAACTAAGCTATGTAATCGGAGGTCCACAGTTAACTGTTGTATAAATTGTTGGGAGAGTAGATATAGAAATACAGAGTCTGGAACACATTGATTAGACTCCTAGTTTCGCAATACAGTATGCACCGACATCTGACAGATATCTGAGGTCTCCGACCTCCGGCCTCAACAGACTTCTCAGCCAACTATCTCCTCTAATTCAGCTTCGATAACTCCTTTGTTGTACCCAACCGGCAGCCAGAAGTTCCTGATTCTTAATCCGGCGGACTCTAGAAGCTCTGTCCATCGTTGACGAGTCCGCTCAATTCCTGGACACCATACCATGACAACCATATCGATCAAGGTCTCCTTTACCCCGGCATTTTGGTCAGGGACGACGTAATCCTCGATCAAGATTTTGGAATATCCCCTCTCCATAGCAGCAGCTGTGTGTTTCAAAATTACCCTGCAGTTCTCATCGGACCAGTCGTGCAAAATGTGTTTGAAGTAGTATGCCCGAGCACCTATAATATTTGTTAGACAATGGGAGAGGCAGGGTGGGGGAGAAATAGGAGCATAACAAACCTTTGATTGGCTGAGGTTTGAAAAAGTCATGTTTGACTCTCTGAATATCGCTGTCGAGGTTTTGAATATCCTCGATAACTGATGGCAAATCCTCAAGGACAAGCTTTCCAGCCGCCGAGGGAAACCTTTGTTTGAATCCGATGAGCTCATGACCACGATTCCCGCCAACATCAACAAGCAGAGGATAATTATCCAACGCTCCATCTAGTAACTGCTCCTGGACGGGAAACCAGTGAGACCAGTGAGGGATCTCGTCTCGGGAGCCCTCCATGAAAGTGTTAAAGCGGTCTAGTGCCTCTGGGTTCTTAGCTAACCAGTCCCAGCAGGAACCAGTTGTGTTATAGGCATGTTGAAATGGCCCATTCTTGGGGTCTCCAGGATTTTTGTAGCCAGACTTTTGAAAGAATTCCGGTGTTTTCTGAATGATGGGTAGAAAATCAACGAAACTAAATTGTTTGTTAGATCGGAAATGGCCAGTAGTTGCGGAAGCTGAACAAATAAGCAATATACTTACAGTGAGTCCATTGTCCCAATCGTTTTCCTCTCCGTCATTTGCCTTGACAAGTCAGTAGGCTCATATTGACCGGGACCCAGTTCACTAGCGAAACCATTGCAAACAAGAACACGCATGATACGTTCTACCAAGACGCGGTCAACGTGTGCAATCAAGCGGTTGTGGATATGGATGAGACCTACCAACGAGTTGAATGTCTGCCTTATTCCGCGCAGCCAGTTCTCCACATGTGGCAAAAGAAGTCATTTGAGATAAAAGACTGAAGATACCTAGGTCATTGGCGGTCTTAACGGCCATGAGAACAGCAGGCTTTTGGCTCCAAACATCAGTACTAGAGTGGCTATATTGCCGGAAAATTGGGTCATACCGAAGCGAATAACTTGTAAATGGCATCTGCGGGATTTTCGAGAGCTCTTACGAGACTTGTGGCATTCTCAAGGGCATCACGCCGAGCTTTGTCGGTCTTGGCTTCTTTGTACGCATCAATTGATGCCACGACCTTCGTAGTCAGACCAGAAATATTGGAAAACTCCTGGACCGTCATGCTGGATATGAGTATTATGATCAAGACAGCTTGTAACAGCTAGCTCCGGATTATCTCGGTACCAAAGGATGTGAAGGGCCACTCTAGGGGTTTAGCGGTGTTGAGTTCTATTTATCTCTATTTATCGGGCTCCACCACCTCTGGTGTTTTCACTCTACATAAAATCAGGTGAGTGCAGGATCAATCATGCAGTGTTAGTGTCCTCATACGTATTAATTAATTATAAATATCAATTCCCTTTTCACAAAAGTTGCCTACATACCATAGCGTAACTTGAAGCGATAGTCGATGTACTCTAAGACTAGTCGGGCTGATAAGTCGGGAAGATGCATTATACCCCACGTTACGTCTTATCCTAGATAATAGACTACACAGAAATAGAAAGATCCTTCAACCCACGCATATCTAGCGCCTATATTTGCAATAGCATGACGTATGACATCGTTTAGATAGAGCGAGAATCTGAGGTATCTAATTAGAAATGGCGGTCTACAAAAATAAGGCTATATATGCTTGATCGTTTTACTCGCGCATTGACATAGAGCGGGGGCATCTTCGTAAGGCGGTGGCTAGCTGAGGCTGCGGAGATCGGCATCAGCTGGGCCCCTGAGGCCTAGATACAAGCCGAAACTTAAGTCAGTCGCGCGATACTAAAATACCCCGTAGATGCAGAAGGAACTAGGCTAAACAGGCGCTATCCGCGATATTAATGCATGACAAGTTCCATACAAGTGGGTACACTTCATTTGGTCTCCGTCATATCTCCATAGGAGTATTGTTTGCGGAGATCGTCTAGCCCCACCACTACTACTACTAGTACACTTCGCTGCAATATCCCCCATGTCGAACCCCACCAAATCTGCTACTTGTAGCATGTGACCGAGGCATGCAAAGCCGCCGAAGGTGAAGGAGAACTGAGATTTTGCAATCTACCCGAGCTACCTGAATACCTCAACGGCATACAAATAGTTATGGATGGACCTTTTCAGTGTCGAAGCTACCCGCACCTGGTCATTGACCTCTTGATATATGATTTATAATGACGATCTACCTGCCTGACCAGGCGCATAAGTGGGTCTCTATGCGCAATATATATCCAGAATTACAAAGAAACTTCGTTGGAGGTGAGACATTATTGCGTCTCCAAAACTGACCTGAATATTACATGAGCTACTCCGTAGATATTCTATCAAAATAGCTAAGTGAGATGCAGATGTCATAGTTATCGGGATACTTCTGCTACGTGGCCAGCTATGAATATGACATGGAACTGCATCTAACCTGCAGCAGCAGGAGCTACTGACACAATGCTCGCATCGGACCAATTAGCTAGTAGTTCTTCAGCTGCATGCTCGATAGGGGACTGTGTATGTGGGTTTTAGACTCTAAGCTGCTGGATCGGCTGAAAAACCGGTGATGTGGCGTTCCTGCAGAGCGCAGTCGTGGGCAAAAGATGAGATAGATGATGGCCAGGGGCTGAAACTCGCACGCAATGGTACTATTCCTATCTAGACTCGCTAACGAAATATGTTTTTGAAAAAGAAAAGGAAAAAAGAAAAAAGAATTGCATTAGGTATCGTATGCATGGCTATCGGTCCGAACAACGGGGTATTGGATTGTATTCATGTACAATATTCATGTCATAGTTTACGAGCGACGAGTAGCGTTGCCATTTCTTAATTAATTGTAATTTGGTTGATGATCCTGATCCTGCGAAAGCTCACTGTGCCTTGTTTCGTCCCCAGCTATTGCTAAATATTGACACCATTGGAAACCCAAGGTTTGCACCTAACACCCGGCATTTCTTGAATGAGATGAGCCTTCCTGTATTGTATGAACTTCCCGGAGCCATGCTCGGCCACCTGGAAGACTTTCGTATCGATATCAAGCCACAATTCGTCAAAGGCAGTCAATCGTATCTCAATCCTACCCTTCACCATATTTAGATCCAGATCGACTTTGAAGTCCTGGTTGGGGTATCCGTGCAAGATACCCAAGCTCATTTTATACACTTCCAGAGTGACCTCCATCTCCAGAGTCTCCGTGTGTATAGATCCCGACACCTGTTCCGAAACCACCAAGTCAGCATACACAGGAAAGCCAAGTCAAATCTATTGCTTACAGCGAATATACCCGTGTCCAAACTGAAAGGCATTCGATCTTTGCTCTTGTAACCGCATAACGTTGAGTTCTCAACCTGGCCTATCTTGTAGGCACCATGCCCGGTCCCAGATCGCTGCACTAGAAGAGCTTTATATCGTAAGCAGAATCGAAGATAGCAAGAGTAAAGGGGCCCGCCTACCACTATAAAACATGATGAGGGGTAGTAAGTCCACCGGTATCCAAACCTTGGGAAGAGGGAGCATTCGATTTTCTGTGCATCGATTTCGCCCCATTTATAGTTTGGAATGGTAGCGGCCTTGGATCATCATGCATTGCATTTCTTTTGTCAAATATTGCGAGCACACTTAATGGGAAGCTTTGCTGTAATCCGAAATTTAAGCTGTATTTTACATTGCTTTTCTTTTTTCAGTACGAGAGACTAACCTTTAATGAACGTGATTGGCATGGGAATTCCAACTTGGCCTGCAATTCTCTTAGAATGATTTGCCACTGATTCACGTAGTTGAGGGACCTACCTAGCCCATGTTATTAGCCTAGTCAAACTAATCTTCTCCTTTCACTTTCTCTATTTTATCTGTTTAAAGTTGTTATGGCTCATTTTTCGCGTATCAGCAAAGTGCAGTCAATATATTGAAAAAAAAAAAAAAAATATATAGACTGAAAGAGAGGAATGAAAGCACGTAAACTTCTTAACAGCCCTTTAAATGTCGGTGTGCTTCTACCCATCACACGCAGTTTGTTATACAGGTCAGAAAGCCTTAGAAAGCCTGCAGAATTATTTTTGAACCCCATCAGCCCCATCTGCTTAGAACCGGTAACCGGTGCTCATTAGGGAGACCTTAAAGCATCCACAACCATGGAATGTGTATAACATCTCTTCACCAACAAACCCGCATAAGCAGTACCTGAATCTAAAGCAACTCTGCTGAGCTTTCGCAGATCAAGATGTCTTTCAATCAACCAGGCATCCCGTTGAAAATAACCGTCATTGGCGCTGGTATGGCCGGTCTCTCATCGGCAATAGCACTCTCCGACATAAACCCCGACCACCAGATTACCGTCCTAGAATCCAACACCTCCCTCAGCGAGCTTGGCGCTGGACTGCAACTCTTCCCAAACAGCACTCGCATCCTACACAAATGGGGCCTAACCCCATCCCTGGAAAAAGTCGCCTTCCAATCCTCCCACATATCCGTCCGCCGCTGGGAAGATAATACCGAATTGGCCTTCAACATGAACAATCCTACTAGCACCTGGCTCTACGGCTGGCCCCAATTGCAGATCTACCGACCAGACCTGCAGCAAGCACTCTTCGAGCGTGTACAACAACTGCACAACGTGTCCGTTTTATTTGGCAAATCCGTTGTACGCGTGGACCACGAGACGGGTACGATCCATACGGCAGACGATGATATCTTCGAGGCGGATCTCACAGTTGCAGCTGATGGGATCTGGTCCCGGACCAGGCGATGCCTGCCGGCATCGAAGGATGTGGCCCCCACCCCGTATCGAGAACATAACTACCGCGCTGTGATTCCGCGGGTGCGGATGCTCTCTAATCCCATTACTGCGCCGCTTATGGCTTCCCCGGAGGCGAAGTCGTGGGTAGGGCCCGGCGCGTTTGTGTTGGGGTATACGGTCGCCTCGAGCGAGTTGTATAATCTTGTTATCGGTGTCCCGCGACCGAGCGAAGGGGTGCCCCTAGGGTCGTGGAATCACCCTGCCGATGTTGAGAAGATGCGCGGGCTTGTGTCGGGGTGGTGTGAGGAAGTGCGAGCGTTGGCCTCTCTCGTTCAAGACGGGGAATGCGTTTCCTGGACATTGGGTGAGGTCGCTCCTATTCCCAGCTACGTAAGTACGTCTGGGAGAGTAGCGCTGGTTGGGGACGCGGCGCATGCTCTTCTTCCTCATGCTGCACAGGGGGCAGGAATGGCGATTGAGGATGCGGCGAGTCTGGCGGAGTTTGTGGGATATTTGAGGTCGACGGAGGATCTGCCGAAGGTTTTGAGTGCGTGGAGCCAGTTTAGACAGGCTCGCGTGGAGCACTTGCGCAGCATCAGCCGTGGCAATGCCAGTGATATGACTCTTCCGGATGGCGAATGTCAGACTGCGCGAGATGTGAAATGGAAAGCTATTCGCGATATGCAGCGGGCACAGTTGGCCGAGCTTGGACTTGAGAAGGTTAGAGAGAAGGTAATCAGGGAGAGACCGGCGCCTGATCCAGCTTGTAAAAGCACGTTTGAGCCCGGTGGGAGAATGTGGGTCAATGGCTTTGATGTGAGTGAGGAGAGTCGGAAGTTCTGTCGCGAACATCTGGGACTTGGATCACCCCGCAAACTCTAGACTACACACAGCAAAGTCTCGCCATTAAGCGAAACACGAATGACAAGGTATACATATTTGTACTGGTTACTAGAGTCATGGGTAGGAAGGAGCTTCTGTTATAAATAAATTGTGTTCTCTTGGTTCCCCTTTGGCGCTTATACAAAGATTTTCCCCCACTATGGGCAGATGGATGATTCCCTTAGTGCAGCCGATCAGATTCAATTCACTTATTTACTTTTGACCGCCTAACTTAAGGTTGGACGCCACGCGGGTCCCACTCAGTGAACCATTGGATCCTCGGCCAAGTTGTCCTCCGGCAGGTTTAAGCCAGGAGATTCGCCTTGCTATATTCCCTATATTCCCGTGTCTTTTTCATCGAACACTTTTTCTGGGTGGATTTGAATAAAGTCTCGGTGTTTGATTTCATGATTTGGAATCTAAATTGAATCTAAAATTGCTTTGCTTTCATGTTGATATAATTAGGTGTGGAGTCTTGTTCGTGTTGGGGAGGGAGACGTATTTGTATAAACTCTTCTTTTATGAGCTACCCACTATACTCGCTACTCCGTATATGTTCATCTTTGTAGACCTTTCAGGCCAACAACTCGGCCTGCTCCTTAACCGCCTTCATCGCACACATCCACAACCCCGGCCCAATACTCACCCTTGCAACTCCCAACTTCCGAATCTCCTGTACTCCCAAAAACCCTTCTGCCAAAAGCATCATCACATTCACCCTCCCCTCGAGTTCCCTCACCAAAACCTTCACCTCCTCCTTCGACACACCCCGTCCCTTGGGCCCACCCCAAACAAACACCGTACAAGCCCCAGCTTCCAAAAACGCCTTTCCACGCACAATGGCATCATCCAACGTCGTCCCTTCCTGGGACAACACATCCGTCCGTGCATTTAGCGCGAAGTCAGGAACCCCGGCCTCCTTGGCTGCCTCAACCACGGTCCTCACCCGCGCAACAGCCTCGTCTAGTGGTCTCAATGTACCGGCTGCATTATCCATGTCTTCCAGGTTACAACCGACTGCACCCAGGGCGATAGCCTCCTTGACCGTCGCCGCCAAGCTGGAGAGGTCCTTGTCGTAGCCGTCTTGCAGATCGGCTGTGACGGGCAGGGCAGGGTTAACGCGGTGGGCGGCGGATATGATTGTCTTCAGGGAAGCCAGGTTCTGGGCTTTTGTGAGGTGTTCATCGTCGACACCGAGGCAGGCTGCGATGGCGAATGATGCTGTAGCGATGGCGCGGGTTTGGGGGAGCGAGGCGATGGCTGAGGCGGTGCTGGCGTCCCAGACGTTCGTGAGGATGAGAGGGTCTTGGGGGCTGTGGAGATCGCGGAAGTGCTTAGCGATATCGTTTTGGGAGGGAGGCATTTTTGACGATGTTGGTAGTTGGGCTTGTAGATTGGAGGTGTATATGCGTGCGTGGTGGCGGATGGAGGGGTAATCTTAATGTTGATATTGCGGGGTTTGACTATGATATTACCTCGATAACTTGAGAGTATCTAAATTCAATTCATGTTGAGTTGTTGCAGAGTGATTTATACCTCCCCAGCATCTACGATGGCTCCACGGGTTCCGCCGTATAGTTAGTGAGTCCGCAATCGACCGTCACCATCTGCAATTGACCGTCACCATCTGCAGCTGAATCGTCACCTTCTGCACCTGAAACGTCACCTTCTGCAACTGATTCATCACATTTTGCACATATATCTAAGGTCCGTGCATTTCCCAATACTCTCGCATCCCCCAGGTCTTTGGCCCGAACTTAATTCGGCCTGGTTGCAAGGACAACAGTATGGTACCTCCGCTCCATTTCGAGCCCTCCCGCCGGGCCGGACCACTTGGAGCCGATTTTCCTGCTCTCCCGCCCTATCGAGAGGTACACAGTATTACAGTATCTGTGAGGGTCTCAACGTATGCGTAGATGGGGAAAGCGACTCCTGGTTCATAGTAACTCGAGACGTACATAGTGGGGTTCTGTAGAGTGGTGAACACCAATATGACGTTTGAGCGAACCGAAATTGAAATACGTCGCCTGTCGACCATTGGGGCAAAATTGGCACTTCAATGAGTTGCTTGTTCCATATCATTCAATGTTTCAAGTGACCCAAAAGTGCATCATGTTTGTCCTCCTGAAGATGAGTTACGCTGTAACTCCTGATCCCTATAATACCTTGTTATTATGAATCTCTGCGCCTTCCAGGGTAGAATATCTACTACGTAGGTATAAACTAAGCGAAAAATAAAAAATAACAATAATTTAAGAAGAAGAAAAGAAAAGACGCCAAAAGAAGGCTAAATTAACGAAAACCCATTACATGGTAAATGTAATGGGGAAAAAAGAATGCATCAGGAGGGAATCGAACCCCCCTCGCCAGTTAACTAGATAAGGAATATTTCCTAATCTTGGAAGACTAGCATCATAACCACTAGACCACTGATGCTGTGTGATATATTATCTGATCGACCGATACAATTGATGAACTAATCCGCCAATTACCATGATACATACTTCAAAGAAAATCTACGACGTCAGACTCACTCTATATAACTCGGTCCCTTCTTTTATAGAACAAGTAGTCCAAGTTGTAAATATGTGACAGCGCAGGAGTGTTCAGCGTGTTGTTCCGATGCAGGGGCGAAAAGGAATACGTAGTTTCGATATATATAGTAGGCGACCTACATCTGATAGAACTGGAAGGGGAAAAAAAAGGTTATTGCGCATTACTAGCGTGGGGTTGATCATTATTTGCAAATTAACAGATACCTAAACAGCCTCGGTTAATTATAAAAAGGTAACGTACATCTCGAGTGCTGAGAGGCTATTTGAAGCTACATACATGTACGTTGAGGCGATGTCACTATTGATATCCCCCCGCTCGGCCAAGCCGAATTCTAGCCGATGATGGTTGATATTTTATCGATCTAGCAGATCTACCTCGGGGTACTTTGATTGAAATATATCTCCCCTAAGCCCTAGTACTCGTACACCTGAAGTACACCTGAAGCTAACTATCTATTTACACAATATAGGATAAGAAGGAAAAGAAGAGACAACGAAGCATGTGATTAAGAACAAGGGACGCAATATGACAAGGGAAGCCTAAAAAACGACCAAATGCATATCAATAAGACAGAAGACACCTTGCTATGCTTATGAAGAGGGGGTGAGCGGGAAACGAAAAAAGGAAAGGCACCACGCAGACAACGGATGTATTATCCGAAGGTGCCCGCAAATACCGGCAAGAGCCGCTTGTCATCCTGGATATTGGATATCCAAAGTAGCGGGAAGTATAATGACGGAAGATAGGGCTGCAGGTGCCCCGAAGCAGAAAGGCCCTAGTCTAAGCCATAAACTCTGATGGAGCCGCTCGAGCCGCCTGTATTTTTCTCAGATGACCACGGCATCCTCGTCCCGATCGTAGTCCGCTTCATCAAAGAAAACGGCAGACTGGCGTCTCATTTCCTCAATCACGCTCGCCCGCCGGGAACTCGGGGTATGAGGACGTGACGAGCCGGTAGATTGGGACATGCTATCTGACAACTCACAGTAACGCGACTCGCTCTTGTAGCTAGATCCATCGCGCTCGGGGAGGTTTTCATCTAAACGCTCGACCATAGGATCTTCATTTTCTCGATCGCGGATTCGACGAGAGAGAATCGGGGAGAGTGCACGTCCACCTATCCTGGATTCTTGGAGTCCTTCCATGATCGCATTCTCGATCTTAAGCCGATTTTGGATAAATTGAATCTTGGAGAAAGTACTTTGCTGGCCGACATGTATCATGCGGGCGAGCCTTTCAGGAGTAGGATCGGAAAGAATGTGGATGAAATCAGATGGAATGCTTTTTGGCCAAATAGTCACAGTGCCACTGAACTTTTGCAACCAGATCTCGCTCCAGTCTTGGCCCATAGGTCGGGGGAGGAGCTCTAAATGTCGAAGAACTCGAAGCCATTTGTTGAGGTCTAATTTGATGTACTGCTCGATTGCAGTGCCGAGGAAGCCGCCGCGCCAACCACGGCCCCTGCGGTGTGTGACTGGCCGCCCTACTGTCCCTCTAGAACTAAAGAAGAAGAGATTGATGTGAGGGTTAACCTGGGTCAGTGTTAGTGGCAAAAGAGCAGAATTGACGAAGTTGATCTAACCTGTGATACGATTGTAAAATTGACGTTGAAATGCAGGTTCAGCGCTTTGATAGGTATATCAGTTCGCAGGCTACCATCCTTCCATTTGTGACCAAACGAATAAGGCGCGAGCGTACCATCACGCTTTTTAGTCATTAATACAACAGGGTTCAAAATGCCTGGAACAGCCGCCGAAGCAAGCACGGCACTCCATATGACGCAATCGGGGCATGTCAGATAATTGGCCAGGATAGTCGGCGAGTGAGGATCCGAGGGCACGCAGGTGACATTCAAAATGCGCCCGGTCCGCTCGTAAGCTTCGCGAAAGGTCGTTGAGCCCCTGCAGAACCAGGCGCATTGCCGAGCCCAGTCCATAGTATCGAACCGAGCACCAGTTCGCCACCAGCGATGTACCCAGGTTGTCAGCCCTTCGTGGCATGCGCGAATCCGATGTGCTAAAGCTGGAACGAGCAGCTGCTTCAGCTCATCATCGGTCCGAGTCGCGACTAGTCCCGCCACCAGTGCTCCGCCTGACGTGCCGGTTATGATCTCTGGGAGGACATCATTGTCCAGCAGCGCTCGTATAACTCCGAAGTGGTAGTAAGCGAATGTAGCCCCACCCGAAAGACAAAGAGCGGTGCGTCCAAAGTTCGTATCGAGATGTTTGAAAAGATGATACTTGGCATCCTTGTCAATCTGCTTATTGTCCAAAACGATCTGTATGCATGCATGCACCTCATCGATGTATTCCTGAACCAGATCCTTGGTCCCCGAATAGGTCTCGCTGTATATCCGAGGATTTTCCACACCCGCAAAGTTGTTCTTGACGCAAGCCTCCAAAAGTGCCCGGAGATCTTCAATAGCAGGTACCTCGCTGGAGCCGACTCGACCGTTTTCCATTTCCCACTCCGCATCCTTCCTCCGCTGCTTCAGCTGCGACACCACTTTGTTGACAGTGAGGTGATCGTAGTAAGCATATTCGTCAATTTTTTTCCAATTTTCGGTTCCGAGATGGACGTCCAACGCCTGAGCCGCTTTCAGCCAGTCCGGATAGTTTTTCTGTGCAGATAGCTCTTGGCGCAGCCTTTCCCTCTTCCCCCGCCACGTCACCCACTGCTCATACAATACTATGTAGACTCGCACCAGAGCATAGCCAAAGCTCAATACTATGAGCCACGCGAATACAATGAAGAGAAAGGGCCATTTCAAAACAGAATATAGCACGCCTTCCCTCGTTTCATCCTTGCTTCGCTTTGGTGTTTTGCGGCGGCCACGACTCTTGCGGACTCGTTGATTGATCGGGCGCCAGTCGTTGATGGCCGTCAATGGGGATGCTTCTGGGGCATTCAGCGCCCGCTCGAATCGGTCGAGTTCATCGGGTTGAATGAAGTCGCGGTCGTAGTCAGGGAGACAGGCCGGATCGTAAGGGTCGTACACAGCAGTTTTCTCCTCAGTGGTCATGTTCAACACATTCTGAATACGCCAACAAATATGTTGAGAGTTACAGAGGTACCTTGAAATCCGGTTGGGGAAGCTACGTTAGACGATCATGACGTTGGCGTCACGTGTAGCTTATCCCCACATTGCACTAGTGTATTTCCCAAAATAGCTAGTCTGGTTTTTTATTTGCTGAGTCATCTAGATCTTGCCCCGCCAGATAAGAACCTTGGAAATAAAAAACATACCAGAACCATGGATGCCTCCGTAGTTAAACAGCAATTGCTTCCAATTCAGAGCTCTGTTGTTCTTGTTCTTGGAAAAAATGAGTGTATTGTGTAGATAAACCAGAGAAATTTATTTAGTACGGGCTTTGTTATGATCGCACAATTTTCAACCTCGCTCGACATTCTTTGTATCGAGAATGAATTAACTTTGAGAAACTATGGCAGACATCATCCCACCTTGACATGCTGCGGCATTTGAGTACGACAATGCCGCCGACCGTGCGATGGCATTGAAAAAACATGTTGGAATGTACCCCTCCATGCACGTCCTCCGGGAGTAATTAACATCCATTCTTGTAATCTCTTATTCAAGGGTTCAATGTTCAATTAGCGGGGGTCTTCGCGGTCGCCTCCCGAGTACAAATGCGAGATTTTGTTCCGGCTCAAAGAATCATACTACAGCTCACCGCTACATGGCGCGGCTTGGATATCGAGAAATACATCAGTGTCCTCCCGTGATTGGTAGGCGTTTCGGCAGAGTTTGTTTGTCGCAGCCGAATTGGAGGTCTAGGAAAACACCATATGGGCTCTCAACCGGGGTACTGTAGCCACATGCACAAAAGACTGAGAGGTGCTTTGTGCTCTCGATGTCGGACATAAGGTACGAAGTACAACATAGTAGATCGGAATATTGGCCAGCTTCTTATATTATACGACAGGGCAGCGTCATTTTGGTCACATGATGTTTAAAAGACCCCTTATTTACATATTGAGGATGATTTGCAGCAACTAAATATCCTTAGCGTCGTCATAGGCTGCAGCATTCGTTCATAATTAGACTCGTTTAGGAGCGGATCTTCCGGACACTTTTTCCTCTTGGCCATGTTCGTCTTGAATGCTGATCGCAACCTGCTAAATTCTTAAATGCGATGTTAAAAAGCAAACACGTTGTAAGCCATCGCTTTGCGTTGCTACTTCGATTATACACTCGCTTATACCAACGAGTTCTGGACATCATTTTCGATACATAGTCTCTGGCTTGTCTCATAGCAATACGCAGGAGTAAGAATATTTTTATTGTCCTGTGTTGCGCGGTAGCCGCTCGGTTTATTGTTTTGCTTTAGCCTTTTGTGACATCCCTGAACGTGCCGGGAGCGCCGACTTTAAGTGCGACTGTCAAGGTTACCATATTTCCTCAAATGCCCCGCTCTCTGAAGTCAAGAAGGCCTTGGCATTTTCTCTATCTTCAATCCAAACTCGAGTCATCGTTCCCCATTTGGCACTGTGCAGATCATGGATCTGCCTTCGCGAAGTATTGTGGCGTTGTTGGAGCCGGTGAGAAAGCTTTCCCCCGCTTACGAAGTTAACCCCCAGTACTCCCCGAACGTGAGCGGCAATAGCAAAAAAAAAAAAAAGCTCAGCGGGCCACATTTGAGCCTTGGCAAGAGAATGCATATGCTAATGACCCGTGCCGTGTCTTAGCCAATGAGCAGGCTCAACGCCTATGTATGTCCCATATCGCACTGCGCACTTGGCGGGGATCGTCCAATGGTGGGGAAGACTGCACTCGGATCTCCGAGGCCGGGCAACGCCCGCCAGCATCTACTACTCGGGGCCAACTTAGCCTTCATTGTTTGATGCTGTCTACGGTATTCGGTACTAGATGTGTACAAACAAAATTGTAGTACAGAGGGGCAATGTAGATCGAGTTGATCGCACATCATGTGCCCCCTCCCCCTTCGTTATGTGAAATGTATGATTTCCATGTGTCGAACATTTCTGGGTTTTGAAGGGACATTCAGCCCTGATCGGCCGAATAGATTGGCGTCTCATTTTCTTTCCTGGAGTACTTCTGTAAATAATAGGGGTTGTCCATATGGTACATACGGAGTACATATGCGCTTCATAGCACACACTTCGATAACGGCAGGGATGCTGCAAACTCCTCGCATGAAAAGTGCAGTGTCGTATGCAGCAAGGCTGGGATCTGAAGTTGAACCGAGCGTTTGCGGCACATTTACATAAATGTCCTGGAATGTTAGCTCTCAATATTTTGATCTAACTACAACTATACCCCGCGGTCTAGGATCTGTCGCAGGGATGAAAAAATAAATCATGGCAAATTACCTGTGCACAAAGTTTAGAGGCACATTTGTCCTTGATGCTCAAATATGAAACATTCACAATATAGTAAATTCATATCGTAAAAGCACAGGTAGTATTCTAGGGGGTTCCAAGGTTGCCAACGGTCCTCCCTTTCGGATAGAGATAAAATACATAGAGGAATTAAAAAGGATGAAGGGTAACATTGAACCATGGGTCGACAGCCCCCCCTTATCCATTGTCCGTTGAAGCGGTGTGGCTGATATCGGGACGGAGTCGAATAGAACCATGGATGAGATGAAACCATATCTATATTTTGTGACACTAATGCCTCGTAACATTGGAAGTTTCCAAGGTATATTGATGTCATCAGGAGACATCTGAAGTTCATATTTAAAGTAAAAAAAATGAAATAAAACACATATCCGATTCCTAAAGTCTCCACTAACCCAGAGGAATGTCAGATGTCAGTGCGAGCTGACTACTGACTCGCGCTATCCCAGGTAGCGTAATTTCGAATTCTAGTTGAATGTCGCTGATTCGCCCTTTCATGGGGAATCATCAAGGTATACCGCCAACCAGGTCCTCTGTTGATGTTCATTCTCGTTGAATTTCTGAATGACTGCCTCCACTATTTCCCTTTTAAGGAGGGAGACATCCTTCGACCATGCAGATATCCTCCCATGCATGTGCGCCCCCGCCAATCGTGTGCCTCGTGCGATCATTCGCTTCCGCCTAAACCCTGATTTGATCGCCTGCACCCCCTTCAGCGCCTACAGATGACCAACGACATATCCGGTAAGGGCACGGCGTATGAGTCGTACTCTCGTACTCTCGGGGTTTGCGCTGAAGAGTCAGTGGTTTAAAAAACAAGATGATACTCCGTACGGAGTACGTGAGCCGATAAAAAAAGTAAAAAAGCGGGCCAACAAGAGCACAGGGCAACTAGGCCAGCTCTCGGCATTCCCACCCGGTCTGCATCGTGGACTCAGGTTGCCTGCGTGTGGCTGCGTCGGAGATTGATCAACACGCCGCCACCAACATGGGACTCACGACAAGTTTCAACAGTTTCCAGGAGGGGTGGGTTTCAACTGCATGAATGGGAAGATGTTAAATTTTTTTACTGTCGATCAAAGAGAGCCCCTCGGTACAGGACCCACCGATAGCATATGGTCTGAGTTTCCTTGCTCCACGATCGGCTCATAATGTTGATGCTGTGTGCAAATTCTATGGTTCAATCATGCAAGAGGGGTCAAACCATCACAGACTGATCTTTGCGAACTATCCGAATCTTTTTCCCCAGTCTCCTTGTAGCGTAATAAGGGGGTTTAACAGGGTACTAGTCGTTGACTCCAATCGTTTTGATAGACGCGGGAGAGAAGTCGGCGAACTAAAATCCTAGGCGCTGTCTCCATAGGCTCGCCACTTCCCACCCGGGTATAGTAGGTGCATGAGTAGCAGATATTTATTTATATTAGTGACGGTTATACGGTATTAGAATAAGTACGAAGTACGTGGTCTGTGTCTGATAGATTACTAGTACTTCGATAGGTCAAATATTGGGAAGAGGACAGTGTACACGTTGGGAAACCAGGTAGAATCGGACAATTGCATTGCGAAGTAAAGCATAAGATTATAAATATCTTGAAAAGGAGAAATAAAAACCAATCAGAAGGATATCAGACGACTATCATTTTGAAATATGCTCTCAGCTGATAAAAGAAAATCGAAAATGTTGTAAACGTGTATTACGGCGTATATGGTGTATTGTGTTATCAGGATAAGGCGTATTATTTAGCTAAATAATTGGTTACCCCGTGCCACCACCTTTTCCCTCCTCACCTTTTGTCATTCCTCTCCAACCTCTATCTCACTTTTCGAGGTCTCAAAGAGGAGGTCGAGTCGTTCTTTGACTCTCCATATTAATTCTCCAGGTATCATTCCTCCTCACTTGCCTCTCGGGGTTCCCACCCCTCCCCCCAATATCCCCAACGAGACTGATCAATTTCAGCACACCGTTGCTAACTTTCGCCTTCAGAGCCGCGATTGTTCGTTTTTTTTCGGGTCTCATTTGGGTCGCACAAGCAAGATGTCGTCTACATCTGGCAACATCTGTTGAGCTATCCATCTTCAGAGTTCTCCCGGTCCACCACCATACCCCCGTTGCCGCCATGGAGAAAATCAACACCGGGGATGGACAACTTTTCATAAAGGTATGTGTTTCTACGCAGCAGTCGCCTGATAATTGAGATGATAGATACCGTCTGAGTATTCAGTCCTATAGTCAGCTAACGCGCGAGTTTGCATAGAATGTTGCTAGCTACGTTCGTACCCACGAGAAAGCCCTCGCCAATGCACTACAGCTCCGTCGTCAACCCACCAAAAATGCCATTCCCCAATCACACAGTGTTCCTTTGACCCCTGGTAGCTCTTTCGCCTCGACCTCGTCAACCCTAGCCGCGGCCTTTTCATCCGCAGCATTAAAATTCATGTCGCAGAACGCTAAAACCGCCAAACTGACATTGACCCCTCACCACCTTTTCTACCTTCTCTCCCGTTTTGAAGAATTGACCATTGCCGTTGGCCCTATGAACATCAGGTTGGAGAATATTCACACCGAGGTTTCGCAATCCTATGTTTCATTCCTGAACAAGCCCCCACAGTCCCGGGGTGATCGGGCTTCCATCCATTCGGTGTCCAGTGTTCGTAGTGTGATGTCTGGTATGACCGACCTCTGGTCATCTTTCCGCCTCGGATCCAAGGATACCCCAACCAAATCGGACAGGGCCAAGGCCGCCTTGGAAGCGGACCTGAAATACTTATATTCCGCCTTTACCAAGATCCCGTGTCTTCGTCTTGCACCGGACCACCGTGCTCCTCTGATATCTGGATATGAAGAATTTCCTTTTGATACGGCTGTGCCACTGCACTCGTTTAAGAATTTGAGCGCTTTAGAGATTATTGATCTAGACTACCGTTCTTTCTATGGTTGGGACAGATTGTCTGAGCAACTACGCACCTTGACCATCAAGAGAGCCCACTTGGATGACCCGGCCGATCTTTTAACGAGAATTGTGTTGGACGACATTGATAAACGCCGCCGACGGTCTGCCAAGTCGCAGCAGTCGCCTTCACTGGGGTGGACCAGTTCCAGCAGTCAGCCGCTTCACACTCCCGACCAAGCCAATTCCCTCTCAGCCCCCGGGTCTCCTATTGCGGACACAGCATTCGGAACCAGCACTAGTCCCAGATCTGCCCCGATGCTCCGAGGTGGTTCAGAAGGTGCCAAAATTCGTGCCAGGGCCGGAAGTGTCTCTCCGACTCGGCCAGTGACGAAGCACGGCCACCGTCGAGGCCAGTCTCGGCAAATTCGCCGCACGGGCTCCGCGAGCTCTGAATCAAGCGAGACCTCCACCAGCCATCGGAATGGAAGCTCCACAAACCTTCTCGCAGACGTCCTCTCGCCTTCAAAATGGCGATTCCTGCGACACCTGGGCCTTCCGGAGAACTCCCTGACATCCGTCTCTGCTGCCAGTCTCGCCCCTGTGTCCAACAGTCTCAACTCGCTCGATCTGTCCTCCAACCTCTTGACGGAGATTCCCGACGGTGTGGCGTCACTGGTGGCACTGAGAGCCCTCAACTTGTCGCATTGCATGATCGAGTCGCTTCATTCACTCACCCGGAATCCTCTTCCCGCTATCACCGTCCTCACCCTCCGCGGAAATCGCCTTCGTTCGCTCGCAGGTATCGAGCGGTTGCTCTCTTTAGAAAGATTGGATCTTCGTGACAACAACCTCACGGACCCGACAGAGATTGCCCGGCTGACCAGTCTTCCTGAAATACGGGAGATCTGGGTATCTGGCAATCCATTCGTCAAGACCCACTCTGGATATCGAGTTGTGATCATGAACCTCTTCCGCCGGACGCCTGGTTATTCCGAGGACATCATAATTGACGGTAGAGGTCCGGGATACACCGAGAGGAAGCAACTTGTTGAGCGAGTGGCAGAGCCTCAAGCTGCACCGGTTGTACGCTCCAGTCCGGCAGATGAATCAACGGTTGTGCAGAAGTCTACTATCTCGAAAGTCCCCAATGATCTTGCAATTTCCAAGCCTCAGGAGGGCGAGGGAGATTTGCACATTAATGGCACGCAGCTGAAGGAAAGTGACGGGGGAACCAACCGTCGCAAAAAGCTTCAACGACGCAGGATAGTGGACATCTCGGTGGACAACCCATTTACCACCGATGGTTTAGACAACACCGGAAGCAAGCCTCTTCCGGCCCTTCCCGTTCAGCAAATTCAACCGCCAGTTGACCATCCGATTGTCGTCCCTGTTGATCAGCCGTGGAGGCTGGACAGCGCCGCGCAATCTGGGTCATCAAGCATCCAAAGCCCCGAAAAACCTATGCATTCGCCCAGTTCTCCTCTTGTACAGGCGTTGCAGGGCAAGGACCGGACGATGGATGAAGAGTTCTGCCGCCAGCAGCTGGAAGTCCTTCGCCAGGACGTGGGCCATAACTGGCTAACTGTCCTCGGCGAGAATGACTGGGATAACTCCCATAAAGACTTCGCTCACAGCTCTGGTGCAGGCTTGGACCATTCCGCTCATATTTCTACACCTCCAATCACCCGCTCGAACACCCAGGCGATCCTGAGCGGACATGCGATTAGCGGATAAAATACCTTTCTTATTCACAGTTCACGGCCCATGACATCTGCTGCCGGCACTACTTTCGCCTCTCACGTTTTTATCTCATGACTCCCGGAATCCCTCCGTTGTGGATACGACGCTGTCCTGTTTCAGCAGGTCCTTTCATCTCTTTTCCTTATTTACGGGGACATAACTCCCCCCATGCGGTCCCCCGGGACTCATTTGAACAACATATCCCCGCACCAGCAGCTGATCATTCTATGCATTGTTTTCGGCGTTGGATGACTTATGAGACATGGTGGGTTGGATGTATGAACTATTTACGGCCGTCTTTGCTTTTCTTTTCGCTTTTCCATGTCTCCATTTCCCTTTTTCCAAAACGCATCCTGCGATGGCCCTTGATCTTTTCTTGGGACCGTCTTGATTCACGGAAGGCACAGTGAAAGACATCTCTTGTTTTTGGTTCTAGCGTTGTACTGTATGACTCTGAATTTCGGGCATGTTGGCGTTGGGAAGGATTTTTGACTTGTTTAATTCCCCTCTTGTTTCTTTCCCGTTTTTAATTCGTTTCTGTATGATGTTGCATGACTTCTGGACAAGCAGCATTGTATGAGACTAGAGCTCCGAGCTCATTTGAGAAGAATGCCAATTATTTTGGAGAGTTTCCTACTTTTCTACTTTCCTACCTCTACAAGCATCTACATATCCACTCTGCAAGTTGGATAGTGGATATAGAGACACAACGGCATTGTTGAATGGCACGATATCAATCTAAATGCATCAAAATGCACTATTTTAGTAGATCAGCCTCTTCTTTTCGTGCTTGGACCCCGTTTGGCGTCGAGGGCGTTGGGAGTCTCGACCTAGAACCCCCTCTATGCAGATTTTTTTTTCTGCATAAGCCAAAGCGCTTGTAACACAGAAGAAATAGAATGGAACAAATAGAATAATCGAATGAAAAGTAGGGGGAAGGGTGCTCTTATAAGTTCTATATATAATATCCCCCTCTCTCCTTGGGGAAGATCAAACACGCGCAAACACAAAATAGGAACTTCCCGCTTTCTCTTCAAAAAGATTCTCTTCTCTTCAACCTACCCCCATCTCCGTCACGTTTACGATCACGTCGTTCAATGTTGTTTTGAGAGAGTCTGACTATCATACACCCGAGAAAATTTTCTCCCTTGATTGAAATTTCCCTGTATCTCATCTTGGATTCTTCTCAACTCATTTCGACTCATCCACCCTCCGGCTTCTTTCATCCAAGTCGAATCGCTAAGAGTCCAGTAACTCTTTCGCTCAGCCTCGTTTACTTCGTGAGGCGTCTTGGAGCCCATTCTCTCCTCTGTCCACCGTGCGCATACCCAACAACTCGGATAGGCACCACCGTCCACACCCGTCTGGCATCTCTGCCAGAACCGTTCCCTCCTACCCTTTCTCCTGGCCGCTGGGGCCTTCTCTAGATCTGTTTGGTCTCGAAATATTCTGTTTGGTAGGCATCTATTCCTTTTCCCTCCGCTGCTGCTCCTCACAACGACCCCGACCGCCAAAGGGGGAGAAAATTCAACAAAAAATTTCGAGCGCGTTCGTCAATTTTGCTTCACCTTGGGATTTAGGATACAGACTGGACTTCGTTTTAATCGGACGCTCTATTAACTTGTTTTTCCGACAGTAACAGGACATAGCCGCCGCGTCATCAAATCTCTGTTATCCTCACCTGATCGCTCCGGAAGTCTCTCTTCCACCCTTCGCTTCTCTTTTCCTTCCACCTATTTTCTTCTTCTTTCTTTCGTGTTTTCGTTAGACGTTATTAGCCATGGCCGACCAGGAAGTGGATCTGGACTCGATCATCGACCGGCTCTTGGAGGTGAGGGGTAGCCGCCCTGGAAAGCAGGTTCAGCTGCTCGAGTCAGAGATCCGTTTCCTCTGCACCAAGGCTCGTGAGATTTTCATTTCTCAGCCCATTCTTCTCGAACTGGAAGCGCCCATCAAGGTACGAATTTTTTTTTTGTGTCCGAACGGTCTCTTGAGTCGGAATCGGCCTCCGTCTAACATGCGTCTCGCTAGATCTGCGGCGATATCCATGGCCAATACTATGACCTCCTGCGTCTCTTCGAATATGGCGGTTTCCCACCAGAGGCTAACTACCTCTTCCTCGGTGACTACGTCGACCGTGGCAAGCAGTCCCTCGAGACCATCTGCCTCCTCCTTGCATACAAGATCAAGTACCCTGAAAACTTCTTCATTCTGCGTGGAAACCACGAGTGTGCCTCGATCAACCGTATCTACGGTTTCTACGATGAATGCAAGCGCCGATACAACATCAAGCTCTGGAAGACTTTCACCGACTGCTTTAACTGCCTCCCCATTGCCGCCATCATTGATGAGAAGATCTTCACTATGCACGGTGGTCTGAGCCCGGATCTCAACTCGATGGAGCAGATCCGCCGTGTCATGCGCCCCACGGATGTAAGTTTCTCCCCTTCTCCGGTTTCACCCCCCCTTCTCTGGTGGATGTGGTTCTATTGGCAGCGAAAAGAAAAGTGGCAGTGTGGCGCTGGGTTCGTTCGGCTGAAGGCCAACATCGCTGACTGAAATAGATTCCCGACTGCGGTCTCCTGTGCGATCTCCTGTGGTCCGACCCCGATAAGGATATCACCGGCTGGAGCGAAAACGACCGAGGTGTATCATTCACGTTCGGCCCCGACGTGGTCTCGCGCTTCCTCCAAAAACACGATATGGATCTGATCTGCCGTGCACACCAAGTTGTTGAGGATGGATACGAATTCTTCTCCAAGCGCCAGCTGGTTACACTATTCAGTGCGCCCAACTACTGTGGTGAATTCGATAATGCCGGTGCAATGATGAGCGTGGACGAGAGTCTGCTCTGCTCCTTCCAGGTGAGTTATGGAATTTCCATCCCCGAGATCATTTTTCAGTTTCTAACCTTCCCTTTTTCTTCCGGTAGATCTTGAAACCAGCCGAGAAAAAGCAAAAGTACGTTTACGGTGGCATGAGCGCCGGCGGTCCCGTCACTCCTCCGCGAAAGCAAAAGAAGAAATAAAAGAATCAATACGAGCTTCCCCATGTGCAGCAGGTTCGGGCGGAGATAAGCCTTTCACAAATCTCTTTAACAGCGCCCTCATGACATCCTCCCTACAACCCCCGCGAGTCCCCCACCGGATCCACGAAAACGATGAACGACCGAGGAACCCCTCATCCGCACCCAGGGTAGCCCGATATTCCTCAACTCCCGCACCGATAATATCACAGTCACATTCTCAACTCCTCCAGACCCCCGGGCTCTCTCCCTAAGTGCGACATGCGATAAAAACCACAACAGTCACCCATCATTTCCTGGCCCGTGCGACCCTCTGTACTTCCGGAGCGGAGTTCAAATGCTTATTTCTTCGTTGTTTCTCGACTTCTCTGTCTCTGTTTCTAACCATCTGGACTGGAATGTTTTTCCTTTCGGCATCTCGGGAACGGGGTAGGGAAACTGGTTATCTTTTCTCTTTTTTCTCTTACTTCTTATTGTCGTGTTCCTTGACCACATGTGTTGTTGTTTTCTTATCGAATTCTATTCGTCTTTCGAATCGCCTTTCTAGTCCGACACGTACGAGGCGGTAGTAGTACCTCTGTCCTGCTAATGCATCGTATATTGGATTGGGAATGGGTGTCTATGTTACTAGCGGTGTTCTGTGAATCTAGTTCGGCCATGGAATGGTTTCTTCGGAGGTCTAGATTGTTATATGGGCTGTGAGAATCACATTTGAGTTTATGTCGGTCAAGATATCTGTCGTATTTTATAATGGGTAGTTAATTCCGCCCTTGTTGGTACTTGAATAGATTCAAGATATGAGTATCCCAGTATGATAACATCTTACGTAGGGAGGTAGCAATAGCAGTTCAATATTATATATAAATGGTCACGTGCCCTGTGCTTTCCAGGGTAAAGTTCACGGGTAGCTTTAGCTAGCGCCTTCCCCTACCGAGGTCCACTACCTAGGTACCTACCTACCCAGGTGCTACCGTGTTAGGCTACCTTAATTCGACTCCTTTACTCCATACATATGAATATGAACCCTACTATAAAACACCAGTTGCAATATAGGCTAGTTAGGGGACTTGATGTCCTCACAACCTAACTAATCTATCAACCTTTCATCATCCGGTCCAAAATGAGAGCCATTTCGAGATTGTTTAAAAGACCATACAAGACCTTGCCGGGAAAAGTGAGCTCTTGGGGCGGTAATCATGATCTGTTTGAGCACTCTTCTGGTCGGTTTCTGTGAGTTGTGTTCAGCGATCTGATCTTAATATCTATGGATGTCAATTGCCTTATGCTAACGTGATTTGTCAAACCAGATTCAATGAAAAGCTCCGGCGCGCTGAGTGCCATCTTAGATTCGATGTGGATGCACTTGCTAGAGCAGTATGTCATTCTGTCAGCAGACATCTCAATGACATGGTTTCAATCACCAAACTCGCTGAAGGTGGTTTCAACCGTGTTCTGCAAATCACCTTCGATGATGGCTATGCCGTGCTTGCAAGACTACCCTACAACACAACTGTTCCCAAGCACCATGCTGTGGCTAGTGAGGCTGCCACTCTCGCTTTCCTGCGTTCCCATGGCGTCCCTGTCCCGAAGGTTCTCGGGTATTCTCCGGATCACGCAAACGCCGTTGGAGCCGAGTACATTCTGCTCGAAAAGATCGACGGAACGCCCTTAAGTGATCAGTGGTTTTCTATGGATACGAAGACCCGAGTTAAGATAATGAAGCAGATTGTCGAGGTAGAGAAACAATTCATGAGCATTGGATTTCCAGCGAATGGGAGCCTTTACTATCGGCGTGACCTCAGCTACTCATCGGGAGCTATTCCTGTCTCTCAAAATTCCGATTTATCTTCACCAGATCAAATTGTCATCGGCCCAACTGCACAGTATGAATGGTGGTATCAGGAGCGGGCATTACTAGAGATTGACCGTGGTCCATGTACGTTCCATCTCACGTTGTTTCTCGTCCGCAGATTTTGACTTAAATAGGGAGTACGTTTACTACATGCTTCGAAGCACCTGCCAGGCGTGAAATGGACTTCTGTGGACGATTCGGCAAACCGCGTCTTCACGTTGAACGATATCTCCGAGAATTGCACCAGTTTCAGAAACGATCCCCCGCTCAGCACCAGCTTCTCCTTTCCGACTATCTAAAGCTAGCGCCTTATCTCGAAGTCCCACCAGATCACCCTCTATCTCGGCCAACTCTCCGCCATCCGGACTTTTCGCCTAATAACATCTTAGTAAATGCGTCTAGCGACGTAGTGGGAATCATTGATTGGCAGCATGCGGTAGTCCTGCCACTCTGCCTATGTGCCGGTATACCGAAGCATTTCCAGAATTGGGGCGATCCGTTATCAGAAACGCTGGCCAAACCAGAGGTCAAACTACCGGAGAATTTCGACCAGCTAAGCCAGGAAGAGCAAGCAATGGTCCAGGAGACGATGCGAAAACGGATTGTCCATTTCTACTATGCGGCATTGACTATGACGCGCTTACCGGATCATTTTGATGCTTTCCGAGACGAAAACTCCATGCTCCGAGCCAAGCTATTCCAATATGCCGGCGCCCCTTGGGAAGGCGACTCCGTCTCATTGAAGTACGCTCTTATACAGACGTATCGAAACTGGCCGATGTATCTTGATGGAGAATCGAAACATACACAGTCTCCCGAGATTCCGGTCCATTATTCCGAGGAAGAGATTGAGCAGTGCCTAGATGATTACAAGCAGGAGCAGGAGAAGTTGCAAGAATTGGCGGAGATGAGGGATATCATAGACACGGACGCTCTTGGTTGGGTCCCAAATGAGGACGAGCTTGAAAGGTCTATGGCGGTCATCAAGGCCATCAAGGAAGACTTGATGGCAAATTCAAGCACCGGTATTGAGAAGACGGCGCTCCTGGACCACTTCCCTTTTGACGATCATGATGAACATGTATGATTATAAGCGCTTGATGTCGAAGATATCCATCCTGATGTGCTCGCGATGGGGTAGGGGGGTTCATGCGGAGTCACGACGGAGCTGAAGCTGTGCTTCGCTAAGCGATTCGCAGATCGAGGAAGAATACTATCGTTTCACAAGTGCGCCACGAGGATGTATCTTATATCTTATCCTTACGGACGAAGCTTTCCGGTCTAGAAGTTCGCATGCGCTTTATTTATATGGTTTTCGAAATGTAATTTGCGAAGGTAGTGTGAATCCTGTGGTTCATGATGTCTTCGGTGTGATTGGTACATGGACGGAAATGAATCCCTCTAGGGCTCTACTGTCCCGGAGAAGCATCGACCCAATGCAGAGCTAGGAAACGAACTGTATCAATTGACGGAAGAACGTGCAGACCATAGTCAATAGAGTGTTCGATATGTAGCAACTATCAGCCATGAGATTCCGCGTCACTGAAACCGAACACAATTGTAGACGCGAACAAATCATTCCTATACTTTGTACCAAAAAAGAAAGAAATTCGAGTCTTTAGACTATAGTAACCAGGAAAAACCAGCTAGCTAGCTCAATCAAAAGCGCAGAGCACAAGAAGGAAGAATTGAACAAACATGACGAGTGAGGTACATTGTCGAGTGACACATTCAAGACATACAGGTACGTCCGGGGATAAAGTTGGATTGGGTTTGTGGGAGGGGGTGTGGAGCATAGCTAGATATGGGGTGTTCGGGTGTAGAGGAATGTCGGAGAAAGCTGAAGCCAAAGCCAGCCAGTTTCATTTCACTTGGATTCTTGGTATGGATTTGGGCTTAGCTGGTTGGGAAGGGGATCGGTTGTGTCGGGGGAACAGAGAAGACTCTCTGTTTAAACGTATTGGGACAACCATCTGATTCCCTCGCCGTATCCTGCGAGAGAGGAGAAAAGTTAATTATAATTGTTCGAATGGGTGCTTAGCCACCACGATCCCGGTTTCCACGGTATATCAAGGTTCCTCGGGTTCGACGAAACTTACCCTGTCTCATAACAACACTGCACATGAACACCTCGATAGGCCGGATACCCTCGAGAGGGACCTTGCCCTTACCAGTAGTCTGGTAGAGACCGAGCTGGTGGCGCAGCTCATCCTCGCTGACGGCATTGGGGTGATCGATCTTGTTTCCGAGAACGAGGAAGGGAACCTTGGAGAGCTCCTCCATGGCGAGGAGAGCGTCGAGCTCGGCCTTCGATTCGGGGAAGCGCTCGTAATCCTTGGCATCGACCAAGAAGACGATGCCGCTCACTTCGGGGAAGTAGTCTTTCCAGAGACGGCGGGCTGAACGGAGAAGGTAGGCTCGTTAGTTATGTTCTATCTCAAGATCGACTGCGGAGGGGTGTTTGTTTATGTTGCTTGGCAGTATGCTGGCGCAACATCACGAGTCCCCATCAAGAGTGTCACTCACCCTGCTGGTGACCACCGAGATCGAAGGTCGTGAAGCGGTTGTTGCCGATAGCCAACTCCTCGGAGGTCGGGTGTGCGGTAGGTTGCAGGACGGCGACACGGTCGTTCTGTTGAATGTCCTGTCAGCAAACAGCCCCATACAGCGTCCAGTCCTCATTTCTCCTGTGCTATATCCAAGCACCCGAATCTGTGGGGCAACCCAGCGCAACCAGACTCGAGCCATGTTGCCATCGAAATTCAAAAACAAAAGGGCTAGGTCTTCTATTCCCGAACTCAACACCAACGCTCGACTCACCTTCAACATGTGCAGCAGCGTCGTCTTGCCGGCATTGTCCAGACCGAGGAACAGGAGCTTGGCGTGCTTATTGAGGAGACCCAGCGAGGCCAGGATATCGTAAACTACAAGACACGAAGAGAGATCAGCAAATTGCACCTTGTACCTCGAGACACACATCTCGATCACAAGCAAGCCGGTACCGCGGCACAGCCGTCGCGTGAGTCGGGGTCGGAGTCGGAATGAAGTCATGCTCAGTTCCAACGCAGCTAAGCTGCCCAGAGAGATATCTCGTTCCTTCTTCCTCGGTGGCCGGGTGCGGCCCCGGACGGTGACTGCAAGTGATCGGGTGTGGTATCGGGAGGGTACTTACACCAGTTGACGATCCACATGGTGAAAGGCCGGAGTCAGGAAATAATGGATGAGGGTGACGAGCAGGGATCACAGCTTAAGATCAGTGACGAGCCGATTGGGAGAGGTGGATGGACCGGGGTTGGAAGAGATAAAAGCAAAGAAGACAGGTTTGATGTTGTTTTCGGGGATCGAGTTTGGTGCCTTAGGCAGGAAGACGGAATCATCGCGCAGCGATAAGCTACGACTTGGGGATTTGGGCTGATTTGGGTATATATGGATGGTTTTGTAGGTTCTTCTTTGATTTGTTGGGAATATTGATCATAATTGCGTACCTCTCTCTGGCTAAGTCTATCGTGGCAAAGGCTCGCCACTACTCTTGAGTCTCGTGATACGATTACTGTTTCCATCTACTATACCTAGGTAGGAAAGGTTCATCTAAAATATATTCATATTCACTCCCATCAAACAGATGGATCTCTTTATTCACAATGCGGAAAAGCCAGAAAGGGGGTATATGCACCGCAGCCATGCAAGACAACAAAGGAAGCGACCTTCAGCAAGTCCATAGGACTGCAGTATAAGGAAAGAGGGAAAAGAAAGGATAAGATATACTTCCGACAGAAAATGCAAAGAAAGAGCCACCTCCGTGTAGGAATTATTGAAGAAAAGGGGGAAAAGGGATAAGGGTAAAGCAACCATTCATGTAGATAACACAAAGTGGGTTAATATATATAAGAAAGCGAAAGGCACTCGGATCGCTGACCGAGTAGGGGAAGACAAAAAAAAGAACCCCGGGGAAAAAAAGTGACAAGAAGTATGTACAAGTCAAATAAACAGAGGGGTGAAACTTTTCCATACAAGTTCCATAGGTAGGGATACCTAAACAGATAGGACGAGCTGGGCGTCTTGACCGACGCCGTAAGCTCTGCACCTCTCAGCAACTTCGAGGCCAAGCTCCTTCATCCGTTCGGCTCCATGGCCTGGAACAGGCCGTTTGCCCATCTGCTCTTTGGCAGCTTTGCGGCAATGTTGACGCCAGAACTTTTCTTTGCGTTTCTGGCGCTTCTTCTCGAGCCCTTCGACAATGTCGACTGGGCCGCGAGTGTGTAGCTCACGGGTACGTGAGTGTTCGTGCTCTGGCGACTCAGAGAATGGCGGGATGCCTTGCCACCTGTGATCTTTGTCCAGGCCGGTGAAGAAAGGGTTGGGGACACGGGGAAGTGACTTGGTACGGACGAGAGGCCGGCGCTGAACCAGGTGGCTGATGTTGACACCTCCGATAGACTCGACGATGGGCATATCATCGGTGATTTCCCACGTCGCTGGGGTGGACGACTTCGCTTTCATGGGTGGGGGTGGGGACTTGAGACGCTTGGGAGACGTGCGGCCAGCGCGACGGGGTGGTGGGGACATCAAACGTCTGGGGGAGCGACGGGGTGATTGTCTGCGGGCATCGCCCTCTGGCCTTCCTCGGGTAATTTCATCGCGGCGACCTGTGACGGAGCACATGCTGGAAATCTCCTCCTCGGATGGTTCGAGGTCCTCATTGTCCTCCGGGTCGCTGGTGGGGAAGCTAGGATCGATATCTTGCGGAATGATAACTTCTTTTAGGCGGCGTCGTTCTTCGAGGCAAGTTTTGTAGGCGAGTTCGAGGGGGCGATCCTCATCCAGGGTTCCACAGACAAAGTCGGTGCTGTCAGGAAGGTTCGGGGTCTTCGGACGAATACTGATGCTCTTGGAGGTCTTCGAAGTGCGACGGCTAGTGATCCTTTGCACGGGGGCTGGGAGCCAGTTCGAGTGATCATCAGTCATGGAGTCGAAGGATGTGTTCGAGGCCCGGCGTTCCATGGTCGAGGGGCGTGCATCGGTGGATTGACTGGAGGGTTCTGGGATATGGTGTGATGATCCCCAAAATTCGATGTCGGAGCCATCATCGTCGCTCTCGTCCGAATCTGCGAAGCCAGCCTCATTGTCCGATTCGTTGCCGTCGTCCGAAGAGAAGTCGTGCACGGTCTCGTCGTCGTCAGGAAGGTCCTCCATATCCTCTTCCTCCTCCAAAGCCTCTTCCTCTGCCTGTTCACCGAGCCGTCGGATAGCCATCTCTTTCTTCATACAATCGTTCAAAGTAATCTTTTGAGTATAGTCAGCCTCCCTGTTTACCCATTCATCGTCTTCGTCCATTGAGCTAGCAAATTCGTGGAATCGAGTAGCTTCGGATTCCTCGAACTTGCCCAGTCCACTGGTCGGGACACCTTTGCGCTCTGTAGACGCAGAGACAGACTTATCATTGGAAACCTCCTTCGGAGTTTCCTTCGGGGTGGGAGATGCTTTGCGAGCAGCAGGTGCAGGGGAGCCACGGTATCGCGGCCGGGGGAGGGCTTGCGTGTCGGAGATCTCTCTCTCTGGCAGGCAGTCTCTCGTCCAGGGCACGCGAAAGTAAGTGTGGTTTTGCGCTTGAGGGGTTGAATCGAGACATCCTCCGAGGGGAGTTCCTTTGGTGCTTGGGCTCTGGGCGTGACTACTTGTGACCCAGAAGGTGAGACGGGAGATCCCAGCTCATTCTTCTCATCAGTCTTACGACCACAAGCGAAGCTAATGCATCGCTTGCGGCCAAGGTTGGCCTCGACAGAAGTTTCACTGGCATCAACGACCTTCACCTTGGGTGTCAAATTCTTCTTTCCCATCAACGCGGCATTTTTCATCATTTGAGGTGGTAAAGGTGGGCTGGGAGTATTAGACAAGGATGGACTCGTGAGGCCGCCGTCGCTGGTCAACTCGGCGGTCGAGACGCCACTGATGTTGCTATGCGGGTAGGATCGGTACATGTAGGAGTCATAGTGGGAGGCGTGTGGATCGGTTGGGGACATCTCCGGGCTGCTCTTCAACGCGCGCGTGAGCAGTGATTCCTTGCGGTTCACTGTCGGCCGGGAAAGCACAATCTGGTCGGAGTTCATCGAGGTGGCGTGCATGACGTTTTCAGGGGGTTCATCCACGTCCTCGGGCACGTCGGCCTCGCCATGTGCCGGCTTGCTGGACGAGTTGGGCGAGAGGAGCATCTTCAATAGGTTATGGAAAGAAAACGTTCTTTCTCCGTCCCGAGTCTGTGCCATGGTTTCGAAAGGAAGAAAGAAGGGTTCGCGGTATAGTTCCAGTATAGCAAAGGGAGGAGGGTGAGGCAAGTGGCGTAGGATCGAGTTGAAGGCGAGGTTAAGACGTTGCTTGAAAGAGGTCTTTCATTCAACGAATGCTGTCCTTGATAATCGATCAATGTAAAATCGATCGACCTTGAGGGCAGAACAAGATGTCCCGAACGAGGACTAACGTCATGATATAAACCGCATGACTAGGGGGTTTCGAGACGAAGAAGGGTATTCGCCAAGATCGATAATTGTGCCTAAGAATGGCAACTCAATGTTGAGGAGCTGGAGACTAGATCTGATTCTCGAATACCTCCAGGCTTGAAGGTCCGTGCTTTTCGGATCTCGATAAAGAAAAAGGAAAAAGGAGAGGAATGTCGAGAATGTCAAGAAACGAAAAATGGAGTGGAGATTATAAAGAGGAATAAAAGGAAGTAAAAGGAAGGAGAAGTTTGGGGAAAGGTTGACAATAATAACAGAACAGGAAGATCGCGCATAGAAAAGGTGCAGGGGTCTCCGATGTCTTGGAGGGGGGAAGTGGTGGGAGTGACGATACGGCAGCTCGGCACTGTCGTTTTGGGAATAGTCTGGTCTTTTTTGAATTTTTTATTTTATTTTTCCCTTTCCCACGTTTTTTTTATTTTTCAATTTCCGTTCTTTTCGTAATTTTTCTAATTTCCCTAACCTTTTGGGATTTCCTCTTTTTTTTTTCTTGCTTTTTTCTCTTTTCACCCCATGGACCCCCAATTTTTTCAATTTGCCTTACAATGTACTCCGATTTCTATGGCCGTGTTGTACCTGACTAAGAAATATGTCTTGCCACTGGTGGTTCCTGCGCTACTACTTCGTACATTGTACTATATACATATGTATAGTCTTTCTTTTTATTTCTTGATTTCTTTATGGCTATACTGTTCTATATTAATCTTGGTATCTATATTAAGTGCTTCGTTTTAGAAAAGAATATAAATGTATTCAACATAACGGGTCTCATTTCGAGTATGGAGGTCAATTGATTCAGGTGGACCATGATGACCATTGCCTGTTGAGTCGGTGGCCGCTGGCTATGAGGGATTTTGTGCTGGGACTAAACCCGTTTCAGGGTCACTTTTTCTCCTTCGAAACCCCCCCATTGAACCTGACCTCTCTTAATACTTGCCGTGGACTGTGCGAATCCACTTACATGAAATTCTGGTACGAAATAGTAATCAAGAAAAATCTGCCTTGATATCTTCACCGTACATTGTAGTACTACCTAGGTATATCTGTACTCCGTGTATATTGTAGAACCTCCGGAGGCAACTTTTTTATTGGTGGCTCGTATTGGTATGGTCATATCCCAGTTACAGAGGCCACTCACATAATGAAAATCGGTATGAAAAATACTCATTGTGCCTGAACGCTGCCGAGCCGTCCACGGGTCAGCCTTGACCGAACTTGCCCTAAAGCGAACGTTAACAGGCTGAATTCTCTTACTCGACCGAAACTCGTAATGAGAAGATAACTCAAAAAACTATAAACGCGCCGTACGCGCTTCACGGTTTCTACTTCGATTGTCTACATCAGGCTCTTGGCAGTCTTCGCCGAGCTCTCGAGTCATACCTGAATGCTTGGTATTGATTCCTGTTCTCTGCCCTTGCTCCTAATGCGGAAGACTCCCTTCATCTGACGTAGAGTGACATGGGATATTAGTCATTTACTTACTCACAACTTGCTCTCCCCGTCTTAGCCTTACACAATTTCAAAACTCATGACTCAAGTCCGGAGCTTCTCGGGTACAGAAGTCTTGGGTAGATTGGAGGTTGCATATTGTGCAAGACAAACTATACGCCGTACGGGCTGTGTACTCCGTACAGAAGTACTACGTGTAGTACATATGGATACTACACACAGAGTCGTATCCACTGTCCCCGAACTCACCTCAAAATGGACTCTTGGCTCTGCTCCTTCCCGGTAGATCAGTCTTGGTATACTTAAACATCGCACATAGCCTTGGAGTACAGGCGGTACATCCAGTATTTGTAAGGAGTAGATATAATCGATGATCTCCATTGGTTCTCGTTCCAGTGCCAAGTCCAAAGGCAGTCGTGTTCTCTACTAGGGATGCCCAGCCCAACCCTTTGCCAGCACGGCCTCCTTCGACCCTCCAAATTTAGACATCAACCGTTTCGTCATCCAGAGGCGAAGCGATCATGATCGTCAAGTTGGGCATGCAATCGATCTACAGTACGGAGTACAACATACAGCTCGCGGAGTACGATGAGATATTTCAACAGGCAGCTTGGTTTCTCATCATCTCCACACAACTAATCACCGAAGGCAGAAAGGAAAATCCCTCTATGCCCGATAACAGACAAGCATGAGTAACCTGCATTAAAGCCTACGAAGATTTGCACGTTACAAAGAACAGCGGTCAGCCACGATCACTATCAGCCCTAGACCGGCTGACCGGGCAAGATCTTCCCTGCGCAAACCAGTCTCCAAAGTATATCGCGTAACTCGGACAATAAAAAACTCCTTTAAGAAAAGAAAAACTTGAAAATATCCACCAGTAATCGAAAAGATCACCCGAGGTTGACAAGTCGCACTGGTTCCCGGAGATATGCAGACTGCAGCCACCAACCCCTCGTTAAACCTGTAGGGCCCTGAACCCCCGTTCAGATCGCGACAAGCTTCTCGAATCCGAGGAGATCCCCCCACAGTCCGTTTGTTCGAGCAGGCATAACCCCTGTAAGCGAAACCCAAGCTCACTGAATTGCATATGCCCTCGAGCCGGGTGACCGTGGGAAATGAGTTGAGTTTGGAATCGAATTGTGGAAGAAGCTTGTTGGCAACGCAACGGCTGTGCGGCGGGGATGACCCGGGTTCGAAGCCATTGAGTTCATATTGCTTCAATTTCCCTGTCGGGCTTTGATTTTATATTTGCTTTTTATTTCTTTGTTCCTTTGTCATTTTGTTTACATATTACGTACATTGGACAAGGACAATTGTCGACGGGCGAGCGGCGGTCTTGCATAAAAAGCGATTCGCCGTGTTCTAGTATGTTTCTTACGTCTTCAGTTCCCTAATAGGGGGAAGGGAACCGGGGCGCGAAACACTGTTTTGAAAATATACATCGTATCCGAAATTGCACAAGGATACGAATGTACCCAAACTGTCTACAAAGTCCTCTTGTACATGGAGGACAAAAGTTCCCGCGCTGACAGCGACATCGCCGGCGGGATTAGAAACGGCTGTTTTCTTGGCCACCCCTCACTCCTTGGGACTTGGACTTGGGCTTGGGCTCTCTCCCGCCAAAACGGGAAGAAATTAAAAGGCCAATCCTGGGCGATAATACGGTTGGGATATTGTGGAATGGGCCAAGAAGACCCGACCCCCTCCCGATCCCACGGAGAAGTTCTCCCAAGTGGAGTAGGAAAGAGCGACAAGTTTGCAGAGGATGTTCTATACGGGGATATGGTTTGATATGGGAGGGTCACTAGTAGTAGCGTTGTGTTCGTGGCACGATGGGATTGTAAAATTGAATTGTGGGAATTTCTCCGGTCATCGTGGCAGTCACTAAGACGATTAGCAATTTGACCCGCTTGTATAGCACTTACCCCAACTCCAAGTCGCCAAGTGTACTCCGTGTGTTGTAAGTAATGTGTCTAGCGCAATAAGGTGTGAACTGTGCGGGGGTACGGGCAGAGGATGGCACGAGCTGGATGTTTATTTCCAAACGTTATCGAACTGTATATTTTGTACTCCGTATACTCCAAATTGAAGCGCATAGAATAATACCAGAAATGGTTGACCGGGAAGACCAGGAGAAGTGGAGTGGTCCAGAAGTAACGAGATTGGACGAATGCAAGCTGCAATGCGCGATAAGCGGGACGGGTAAATGGTTTGAAACAGCCCGAGGATTTACCAGAGCATTTATGTTGTAAGTACTTAAGACAATGTATGAGGCATTTTCATCTTCCTCCACTTTTGGCACTTTGGGGCTACTGCACTGTGCCAGATGCAGTTACGAAAGCCCTGTCGGCGTTTGCTCTTGTTTCTCTATACGGAGTACGGAGTAGTAGGGATTGACTTTTGAATATTCTTGTCTCAAATAATATACTGTCGTCCTTCCAAGATTGACATCACTTGACTCTGATTTCGATTGATTTCAATCTCCCAATTTGGAAAAAGGCTATCCTCGCTTTGTTCTATCATTACTCCGTAGGGAGCACAGGAATGTGCGGTCTTGGCAGATCGTGGATATTCCCCCGAGAACAAAGAGGTCCTACATGTTTCACACAAAGACAATACACAAGGACTAATAAATCATACCAATTGCTGGTCTGTGCAGGATATCTCTAGTATGGACCACCCGGGTCCCGACACATACCCCAGTACCCCAGCCCAGGTCTTCACCACGTCAAAGAACCAACTATCGAATCGGACTCGGACAATGCCAAGTCCACCCCGTGCCTCACACAGAGAACACCATTCCATTGTGCAGATTACAGAGGAACGTCGCAACCTAAACATCAACCTCATGACCTCTCCGCCAAGATAAATCTGGGGGTTCACAATCGGCAAGACAGGTAGAACAGGCAGATCAATGATCTACCCGGCGGTGCACAGTGCAAGGAGACGGCCAGTTGCTCTAGCCCACACCGGAGGAATGCTTGGCAACAGCGCGAGGTGAAGCAAACTGCCAAGACCTAGGCATTGAATCTTCAGAAGTCGCCCGGTATGACTTGACCTGGTATGGAGTCCTGGAGAACAATAGTATTTCCGGGGTGACAATACGGGGTAGAAAGAGCAAGGGAGGAGAGTTCTCCACAAAGGGGGTTCAGGTTCAATGATTCTATTTTGATACACCCCCTTTCTTGAAGAGCTCTTGGCACTAAACCTCTTCGATAACCATCCGCTCTGTGATAGGGTTCCACTCTCGACGCCAAGCACTGTGCGACAGATAGCGAATTCCCAAAAACGAATTCATTGACGCCTGGTATCGGTAGTGCCGGTTATCGAATGCAATGTATGGGGGAATGGCCTTGCCAAGGGCGATCATGGTGATCATGCCAACACCATGAGCTTGCATGAGTACAGTCTTGGCACCACTCTTGACTATTTACGTGCTATTGTTTATGCCAAGCGGTCGCACCGAGTGACAGTAATGCGATGAGCTAGGGGTTGCAGTGGCAGTGTTCTATTATTTGGCTCGGGATCGACGGGCTACAGCCTTGGCCGTTTGACTCGGTCCGGTCCGATTGAGATCTGTAGCCTGGGTGTTGAAAGCCGGTCTATGCACTGCCCATTACCTGGTTACTCGGATGCCTAGTACGGAGTATGTTAGCACGAATTCTTGTGCATTGTACATGGTACCTATAGATAGTTATGCGGTGTACGATGTATACACTTCACCATTGGAAACAGGATACGATCGACACTGTGGCGTACCTTCACCTCTTCTATTACAGGCATACGGCTTATAACTATCTCAAGACCTGCATAAACAGATATAGCAACCTCTCATAGAGCACCAATCCAACTTGGCACACGCCACTTTGCGCAATATTGCGGCTCTTGCCATCGCTATAAATGGTCATCCCTGCGAATCCACGTCAGATGCGCCCGAACTCTTCAAAGTTCAAGGCACCAGAATACCTGCGACATTTCGATTTCGACGCACGTATCGCCACTATTCAACATGGCAGATGCAAATCTTCTAGAAGTGCTTGATAATCAAGGACCCCCACCTGCCCATGGACCTCCTCTCCGCTGAACATGGTTGGCCGTCACGTTTGATCATCGGGTGCGAAATCCACTTGCCAATGATCGTTTCAACATGGGTACATAGGAAACCCATGTTTCGAAACATGGCATCGGATGCCGGAAAATTAATACTTGAGTGAGTCTGCAGACCGCAGTACGGAGATGAGAACATTGAATCCGGAAGGGTCGCATATAGGTGTCAGCAGTCGGGGAGATACTGTCTAGCCAGTAATATGAACATCTGATAATCTCCGGTCGCATATACAGCCCAAATGACCATGATGCAATTTTAAACCCGTGGACACCTCGCACATGACACGGCGTTGATTATTGAAAATTTGTATATCAATCTATGGGGTGATGATAGGGTGCTTTCGCAGGTGCCGAGATGCCACGGACTGAAACATATACTAAGCTGCAACATTGAATTCAGAACCAGAACCAGAACCTACAATATTATCCAATATATTGTAAGGTGTATTCCGTACGGAGGATGTACATCGAAGCGGCAAACGAAACGATGTTTCCAGCAGTTTCATGTTCATCGCAATAACCCCAACCACAAAGCATCTAACCATGGAAATATCCATCGATGATCACCGAAAGAGGGAGGAGATGGGCACTATTAGCGTTCTCTCGACAAAACACAACTACGTCATCGCGCAAGAACCTACAATATACCGTTCTATCATTCGCTCGATCGCCAGCCAATCCCTGTGCAATATGATGCCCGTTTCAAGCTGGGGCCTTTTGTGTAGGCGACTCGAGCGGTTATGAGAATACAAGGACGGGATTAACCGGTCTGTGGATGAAGTTAATATCCATATCAGCGATGCGCTTTGTTCGACCACGGGTTCCGAAATAGGGGCTTGTGCTTCTAACTTACTTTCAACATACAGTATACAACATACGTTTCAGATGCTTATTCGACTCTCCGCACTAGTGACATCACAGGAGATGGGCATGATATGGTGGTCGAACGCGTGTCTGGTTGCTATGGCAGCTCTTGCTTTGATCGTGACTTGCATTAGTTATACGGTGTTTTCCGAGGTGGTTCTGCGTCGATCTACTGTACGCCGGTGCTTGTCCTATACGATGTACGACATAGGGCTTGTGATACACAACATATTGATGATATATGGCCGTGCGATGAAGACAGTCAATGTTTATTGGTGATAATGTGGGGTCTCATTGTTGGGGATCTTCGTGGGAGATCTATCTTGGGGCCCCTGCTGTATAATGCGGCACCTGCACTAGAAATGATTATTTATACGAGAAATTTCATTGATGGAATCATAGGGCATGAGGATGATTCTTTTTATGCTCAATACTGCGCTAAGATAGTCGGACCGTTTTTTTCTGATTCGATATCATCAGCATGTAGGGAGGCACAACTACCTTATATCTCCCTAAGTTGGAAACCAGAGTTACGGTCAAAATACAACGCATAGGCGCTCATATGGGTCATTAAACCGTTCCTTATATTTTCCTTTCATGTTACTGCATACGAAACGAGATTATATCCAAAAAAAAATCCCTTTAGCATCATTTCAGTTGTTGTACATGTGTCACTAACCTGCCCTGTCCCTGGATTTGATACTACATAATATGAGTCACACATCTCTCTCTGTCTATCTCTTGGGGCAGTCAAGTTATTGCGCATCTGAGTAAAATGTCTGTTTGCAACATCAGTTTACATCATGGTACCACGCAGCAATATTCAGCATTTTCCCTCACCGAACTTGTAAAGAATCCTCCCAACAACTGAATGAGCTCATTGATTCGACTCGCGAATTGCACACAACAGATACATACAGTTTACTTAACAGTTCATCTAGGTCGTCTTGCTTTTGTGGCTGCCGCTATGTGCATACCAGCCAGTAGTACGCCTTGCCCTTCATTTACCGATATACCGAGGCAAAAGAAACAGTGGTCATACTAGGACACTCGCACGAAACTCAGGATTGAGAGATCAAGGATATGAGTCAGATGGAAGTAAGCGAGTATCTCTGATGCTCTGTGCACATATCCCATGAGGCTGAGGGGCCGGGGGCTGGCACATCCGCTTCCATTGTCGGCCCCTAGTTTCCTTTGGGTTTATATGGCACAATTATGACATACTAAAATATTGAGAAAAGGGGCCAATTGATGCCCGTCTAGTCACTTGGATAGAGAAATTGCGGTTAAACGATTATCAGCCTTAGGGCGCCACAATCAAGCTTACTAGTCCTCTTTGATAGATGCCCATTCCCTCCCACAATTCGGGCTGAAAACCTCCGCCTTTAGTATCTCTAACCCAACTTGCCATCCCAACCTCTAAGCAATGGAATATCCCACAACATCTCCTCGCTCGTTTGCCACCTCTTATGTGTCCAACCCCCGCTTCCATCGCTCCTTCACGATCGAGCCAACTCCGACTCATGGCCCTCTCAATGTGACTTACGCCGACTACGGCCGCGAGCCCGATGAGAACGGAACTACTCCGACACTACTCCTAATGCCGGGCATGTTTTCATCTCGGTATATCGGAATCTGTCTGCACACAATCGCCGAGAAATGGGGCGTGCGCGTTTTGGTTGTTGATCGGTAGGTGAACCTAGGCTTAGTATAACATGAAGCAAGCTCATATCGTACATAGTCCCGGGATGGGAAATTCCACCGACGTGGCGCTATCGCAGCGAGTTTCCACCTGGATCGAGACCGTCCCACGGCTTTTGGCACATTTAGACATCCAGCATGTTTCGTTGGCGTCGCATAGTGCTGGCACTATTTATCTGTTTAATACCCTCTATTATTGCCGGGATATCCTGTATCCCGAGAAATCGATGGTCAGCCTTCTTGGTATGTTGCATTTCCACTCTGTTCTTTCTATATTGGATGGACGTATTCCAACGCCAAGCTCAAGATCTAACCACACGATAGCGCCGTGGGTCGACCCCGCCAAGTCAGGCATTACATCTATGAAAATGGCCCAATATATCCCTACTCCAGCCTTCAAGCTCTGGAATCGTATCCCGCGTCTCTTTCTCGCCAATGATGGGTCTGCGACAGCGACGAGTGGAGCAATGATTGCTAAGCTCTCTGCCTCCTTCCCCTCAAAGAGTGGTGATGACCAGGCACAGAATCGTCTCTACATTGCGCAGAACTACGGGTTAGACCTAGACCAACAGAAGGAGATAGACTCTTTGATGATGCAGGGGATGTTCAAGGAGAACACAGTTGGCTCTAATAGCGAGGCGATGCAGTGTCTGCGGAAGGAACCTGACACATGGGGTAAATGTGAAGACTATAAGGTCTTTGTGCGCGAGTTGGTTGAGCTCGAAAGAGCGAGAGGTGTGGCGCCATTGAAAGTTCAGGTATTCTTTGCTGAGTCTGATAGCATGATTGGGAAGAAGGGTCAAGATTATGTTGAGACATGCTGGCATCAAATGGATGATGGGGACTTGGGTATAATTGAATTTGGTTCGAGGGTGATACCTGGCACTGACCATGATAGCTTGGTCCCGTCTGCAGAAGTGTGGGAAAGCATTTTCAAGAAAATGCAAAGAGCAGAAGACGATAGCTCAATGTAGTTCTTGGAATAGCCTTAGCTTTTTGATATGATCCGATTACCATTTTTCCGCCTGGTTTCAAAGGCTTGTTTTCTAACAGATTGAGTATTTGTTTGCTATTTGCAAGGTATAAATACCCTTGCGTTTACAAATTGAGTGGACGTTGTTGGGACGGCCCTCATCCTCTATGGATGCCTCTTTTCGCTGGCAGACTAAGCGCTTGTTTGATTTATGCGGCCTCTAGCTATAAAAAGGCCTTCTTTTGCTAGTTTGAATACAATCTCTTCCTTCTCCATCTCCCCAGTGCATGGTAGGCTATAAAGCTTCAACAATCATCATTTCCTCTTCTTCTTCTGCCTCTCCTTAGGGTAGATTCTGTGGAGAACCATTAGAAGCAAGACACTAATCTCATCGCACAGATAACATCCAAATGCGATCCAACGGTTTCTCATGTTTTACACGGAGGATACATCTGATCGATCCCTGTCATTGATTCTGAAATTATGCAATGCCTTATATCGAATCTTCTAAAACTGCCACCAAAACCATCCGAACAGCACAATCGCCGTCAGTCAAGCAGACGCAGCGGCCTAAGGTCATAATTGGTAGAATATCTGAAAGAACAAAAGAAGATACACCAAGACAAAGCCGTAGAGAGATCTGGTAAAAAGGTGCAGAAAAAGTCGCAGAGACTCGGACCTCCTTCAGTGTTCGATCCTCTTCTCGCCAAGAGCAGGTGGTATGATCCGCTGATTCGACGAATCCGGAGAAAGGAAAAAGAGCAGAAGATCTTATTTCCATTTCCCAGCATCTTCCGTTCCCTGGGCGACTCGCTTCGCCCCGTTCTCAAGACCTGAGCTTACGTTACTGAGGGCATTCCCAATCGGCTCGCCAGCGCTCCCCGTCGCGCTTGTGATGGTATCGCCGACACCTCGCCCAGCAGTTCCTGCTACTCCACCCACTGTGCGAGTGACACCGCCGAGTGTGTTTCCAAGTGTGGAGGTGACGAATTTGGCAGCTCCGGTGGCGCCTTTGTCTTGATTGGAGTCGTTGGGCATGACGTGTTGATTGGGGTTTGTGGTAGGTTTCAGTGGGTTTGAAGGAAATCGAGTTTTGGAACGTAAGGAGATAAGATATAGTTATAGGTGAATATTGATGAAAATAAAAGAAACAGGCAGAAGTTATATTGGAGCGTGCGCCCTATGACATCATGGGGTGACATAGTGGCACGTTTCCAGGACTACAATATAGATCGGTTGTTAACTTACAGGGCTGAAAAGAAGAGAATGTCATCAAAAGGAGAGCCTCACATCCAACAAGCTTCATTTCCTGAAAAACGACTTCTACCTCTCCCTCTGCCTTGAATCCTTGAGTATAAGCACGCGAATAACCCTTCTTCAGAAGATCACCAGTAACCAGATGCTTGAAGAAGTGGCAGTAAGAAAAGCTTCTTTCACATAAGGTGGTGTATCGAGGAAGTGCTCCGAACATCCGTTCCTCGTCAGCGCGATCACAGGCATTCATGCTCCTATCAGGGATTTGGGCCTGTGTTGGCTTCACCCCGTATATAGGCTACTAGTCAACAGCGCCACGAAGAGGCCCAAGCTCGTTGCTGTTGGGGAGCATGCTGAAGTCTTCGACAACAGACAATGCTCGTTAAAAGAAATCGACTGTCACCTGTTATAGGCGGCGGGCATCTTGGCAGTCACCTATTGCAGGTGCGCACATCCTTTTGACAAAATCAACTGTCGTCCGTTATAGGCGCATGGGTATTTTGATGATCGCCCATTACAGGTGCCCACGTCTTCATGTCACAAGGGCGCATATCCCTTCTTTTTGCCTTCCCAAGTCCAGCGGATGGTACTAGTCCTGTTGCGAATTCGCAGAAGGGGTCAACCGCATGTCACTTCAAAAGCAACGTAGAATATAATTGTGGCCAAGTCGTCCATATGAGCTGGAGGAGCCATGTTCCACCAGCAGTACCTAGGCATGCTTGCATCTTCAGGAATGACCCACAGGATTTCAAGGGCCCATTCGAGATGTTCTCGCTTTTCAGGTACGTGAGACACCGATCATCGCAGTAGGCAATTGTCAGGAAAATCTCATGATCATCCTGCGAGACAAGGAGGAATTCTATCAAGGCCGGTCAGGATATGGCTCCTGGCAGTGCCATCTCATCAAACTCACCGAGAGTGGCACTTTCGGTCTTGGTTGTCGTTGTGCATGATCCGTGCAATCATCTCGCTTGTCTCTTGCTATAAAATACCCAGACGCTTATCTGGATCTCTTCTGTAGATTTAAAACGGTCAGTTTCGAAGTCAGATGGAGATTTGGTAGGGTGTGGAGAGTGGGCTTTGGAGTGACAACTTCTCTGCGCTTGCGTCCTATTCCTGGTCCTCTTCGGGCACGTTGGGCTTGGAAGGAATGGGAGTTTTGGAGGCCTCAGAGAGTTGGAGGCAGTCAACATGTAAAACAATATAGCTTTTTTGCTCGAGAGGTTTCTGGGAATGCGATGTAAGAGTAGGAATCTCGGAGAGGAAATGTGGCGAGGCTGCAAGTGCGCTCCTGCCCTGGAAGGTCCTGCATTACATGGCAGGTGCGTTCCTACATGTGACGTGATCCGGTACAGCCAGAAGACATATTGACACCTTACAGAACGATCCAATCAATGTCCCACCCTCTACCCCACGGTCTCTGAATGTGCGAAGCCATATCCTGACGCTGAGATCGATGTCACCGTCAACAATACCATTGGCTCCCGGAGGCATCCAAACCTTTGCCTGAAAATGAAACAGTCAGCCTCCGGACGGATACAATCGGGGCGAAGAAAATTACCGGCATCAACTTGAGCTCATACACGGGCAGTCGCGGCCCAAGAGAGCATCAGGTGGAGCCAAACTCCGTCACCACCGTGGTCAAGGGCGGCCGGAGGAGCAACAACATTTCCAGCTCCATCACCGGGAGCTACGGGACCGGCCACAGCCGCGCCAGCTCCCGCATTATCGCCGCCGGCCGTACCACTATCGTCACCGTCACCATCGTCTACGGTCCACCTTGCTAGAGATTCTATCGTGATTGCGTCTCGCCGTGAAGCCTTTTGTGTGCTTCCTTCTCGGCCTGTAGCTCAGCGGCACTCTGCATGACTGTCTGCGTTGATCGGCTGCTATTGCCGGGCCCGACTCAACCGCCTTGACGCACATCACTGACGACGGAATTCGTAGGTAATTGGTTAGGACCGGTTACGGAGCTGGGATGTTTGAGCTAGATTGCGGAATAGCAAAGTTGCCGTAAACCTCGTAGTGAGTATCTCGATTTGAACTAGAAGAAACCCAAGCTAGACTAGCAGAAACCCGACCCATTTAGTTGCCATGTAGACGTTCTCAGTCTGACAGCTTTGTCCCGTTCGGAGGTGTCATTTGGTGAGCTGGAAGAAACACGGCAAAAGCAGTTCGATTATCATGAACAAAATCGGGGACAGAAAGCCCTGCCTGTCAAAACGCGGTAGGGGTATCATTTCATAAACAAGGAAAGGTCATAAGAAAGAAGTGAAAATGTGAGAAATGTGAAAGAAGAGTGAGAAAGAAAGAAAGAGAAACAGAAAGGAAAAATAAAGGCCATTTTAGAGGCGCCGAATGCCTCGGCGGCCAGAACTCTGGTGGCCCTGGCGTACAGAACGTCGCTGAGAAGCAGGTTTGCGGCGGCTCGTCTGTTCAGTGTTCTCTGCCAGCTTGGCCTTCTGCTTCTGCGCTCGCAGCTTGCAGGCTTTGACACCACGCCACCATCGAGTAATCACCTCACATGCCAACTCCGCCTTGGCCGTGGCGGTACCGCACGCGTGCTTATTTCGTCGTTCTATAAATGACCGCCATGCCCGTTGAATAACGATGGCGGAGAAGGCACGCTTTAAGGCGGAGGCCACAGGATTCCCAGCAGGTGGTGAAGGTTCCATCCTTTTGGGGACTCTGACGACATTTTCTCGAGTTTCACCTAGAGCCACTCGCTTCAGTGGCTCTATTTGGGCTTCTTTTGGCTTGATTGTCATGCATGCTCTGCGACTAGTGTTTTGCACGACTGGATGGGCCATTTTCGACACCGGTGAATGATCTTCTGATTTGCTTTTTTTGTTGGTGATGACGGGAGATCCAGGGGGCACGTTTTCCTTGCCGCCACCTGTTCCAGGGACATCGACTGTTGTCGCCCTTGTCTGGAAAAGCTTAAAGTTTTGCTGAAGCGGAGCTTTGCGAGTAGATCCAGCCAACGGCTTTTGTACCTGGTGTCTAGCACGTTGCGACTTGAAGCTGCTGATCTCAGCATCGCCTGAAATATGTGGAACAGTGTCTTTGATTTGCCGCTTGGGCGGACTGAAAAGACGCCTGAAGCTGATGGGAGTAAAGTCATCAGACGGAATGTATATTGTATCACATCGTGTTGAAGACACCTGCCTCGACGAGCGGGGTGTCGGACCTTCGTCGGGAAGACCTGACATGATGTCGAGGCTTCCTAATAAGATGTGAGATCTCATGCTGAGAGGAAAGCTGGCTCAATTATTTTGAAAGCGAGGGAATGTGTCGGGATTGTTGTGCAGAGAAGCGGTGAGGTCAATCAAGGGATGGAATCCAACGCGGGGAAGACGCGGGGTGAGGGTTGATGTTATCAACAAGCTCGGGCAACGGTACTGTGGCGTATCAGATCAATAGAGATCGAGAATCGCGTGTCTGGAACACTCGATTGCTATGAGACCCATGTTGACCTGTGGACGGGTTGTCCAGGGCAACACGTGGGGGTCAACACGTGACAGTATCAAAGTATCGGATGAAATAGGAATAGGAGGACCAGATCGGCTCTAGATAGAATGTTCTCTCCAGTGCAAACCAGCAGTCCCACCCTTCATGCGAGAGTACATTCTAAAGTCTTCTTCCCTTTCAGGGCTTGTTGTACGTTCTTACAGATGCAGATCTGTCAAGTTGGATATGGCTCTAGTTCGATACATGCACTTGTCACTCCACCGAGGCGGATTTGGATCGTGCGATCATGGTGTTACCAAAGCTGTCATCAGATCAGCCTTGGTTTCATGAACTTCCTTCAACAGGTGCGTCACTAGCCGGTCACGCGTGATGCCCGGGAGCCCGGCTGATGGGAACCTAGCTTCAGCTCCAAAGCCCTGCATCACTTTCGGGTATGAGTTAGTTGTTTCCCGCATGCGGGCTGAAAGGGTCTCAACCAGTCGCTGCATATGTTGTAACTCGCGTAGTGTCACTTGCGCCTGAATACTCAAGCCCATCGCCTGGTCGTCAACCGAGTGGTCTCCGATCGTGACAGGCTGATGAACCACCCTCTCCAACGATGCAGGGCCCTGGTTGGGCGCACTATTTATGCTGTGCCTAGAGGAACTGCTGTGGCCATCTATGAAGCACGCGTGGATCATCGCGCGGTACCACGCAATTAACCGGGAACAAATAATTGCTAGGACCAGCTGGTTCTGTGGGCGGAGTGCGCAGGCACACTGTAGCATGTGGCAGACTGAGATGCCTGCCTCTTTATTTGCTTTAAGGACAGAGCCAGACATGCGTGGCGATCCGGCTCCGTTGGTATCATAGCTGCCGCCGTTTCGGCGGGAGACACAACTGGTCTGGGGGATGTGGAGCGAGCGAAGGGATTGTGTCGCAGTTATTATGCAAGGAGTACGATGTTGTGCGAGGCAAGAAGCTGCTACAGTCGATTGTGGTGATGTTTGTAATGGAGTGAGGATTGAATCCGGAACAGCGGATAGTGGTGTGGAGGGATCGGGAAGCGTGGAGCAATCCAGCGTCGGTTCATCATGAACGTCAAATCTATCGGAGCCCAGACAATGTATAGGACCAGGCCAGAGGTCAGGAACAGCTCCAAAAGACATGGAGTGAGTCCCTGCAAAAGTCTCAAGATATGTATCGGGGTCAAGATCGACATTCAGATCGAGATCTAGGTCGTCTATTGATGCATCTGCGAACAGACCATCACTGGACTCCACAGATGGATGAAATAGACCATCATGGGCGGTACACTGGGCGAATATGAATTGCCGGTCGTTTGCAAGAGACATCGAGTCCTCGGCGCTTGGGTTATCAGGGATTGAGGCTTCCATCGCATGGTGGTACTTTTCCCCTGATTGCGCCTCAACCTTGGCTTTGATGCTCGGCCCGGGTGGGGCCTAACCCGATTTGTGCTAGTGCTTACTCTACGCGTCGAAGGATTTACGAGGTTACATCGCGACGCCAGTTTCTCTCGGTCTCTAACTTTATAAGACATCCCACGATTCTGAAAACAAAATCATATCCGGGAGCACTACCTGGATAATGCTCGAAGTGTCGATTGCTCCACAGCTTCACTTGCATACTTCTTATATCTTGGCAAGGAGGGGCGCAAGTGGGTTGCAGGCGGAAGCAGGACCAACATCTAGGTAAGGGAAATTGAATACAAAAGCTATGCAAAGATGCGACAAAAAAAAAAAAAAAAAAAGGACTAGCTAAACTAACTAACTTGGGAATTATTTAAATCAGCCTCTGTCTATCTGCAGTCTTTTCATGACAAGCAGGGGCCAACGCCATGAATCGCAGCCGCATCCAAAGTTCGCGATCGTCCAAAAGCAGTCTTCCCAATACCAGCTCTTCGTTGCAAACCCCCAAACTCAAAGATTCCTGTGACAAATGCTCTGCCTCGAAACTACGTTGTACTAAGGAGAAACCATTCTGTACCCGCTGCGATAAGCTTGGATACACATGCTTTTACAGCCCAGCAAGACGGGCTGGTCGCCCCTACCGGTCAAGAAACCAGCTCCCAGAGGATAGAGACAGTGAAGAGTCGAATCAGCCCTCTGAAGGAGATATAACCACGACGCATCTCGTAGACGAGAGCGCGAGACTCTACTCCCGCTTCAATGGTTCCTCCATACCCATCGGTGCGACATCCAATATCTCAAACTCAGATTCCACTCCGTGCAATAACAAAACGGCAAAACCAGACCCCAATATCGCAAAAGACTACGATAGCTCGGATCCGGATTGCATGTTAGTTGCTCTAGACATATTTTCCGAACTAGAAGTGCCAGCAGAGCAATTGAGACGAGCATCCCCCGTAGACGCAAGCCTTCTCGGGACAACTGCACAAACCATTACAGCAACTTTCCATCGCCTCTCTACAATTTTGACCTGCCCTTGCTCTGAGCGAGCGGAGGTGGGGATGCTCATTTCGGCAATTTGCATGTCTATCATCGACATGCATGCCGTCACAATTTCAACCTTTGCGAAAGATCAGCCTCCCACTGGGCTGCCCAGCCAACAGACGCCATGCGAGAGTTCCAGTGCAGGGTCTCGTAGGTCGCCTGAACATGAGGCTATTGCTATGCGGGCTTTTACAGAGCTTTCGGAGCTGGCCAGGTTCATTGTACAGCTTACTGAGCGCTATGACGAAGGCAACGGGGCCCTAAATAGGAAGGGTCTAGGAAAGGTATCGGAGCTGCCAACAGACACCCTGCCAGGAATGGCTACTTGCCTGCGAGAGAGGTTTCAGCAAATCGCGAATGATGCTACTCATTGGTTTGGATAGATGTGGATCTCCGTTCTTCAATGTGGCGGCTCTTTAGTCTCCACTTTTGGGGTATTCCAATCTTGTATTCAAGCGGCCGGTTAATGGCGATCTTCTGAGGTAGGGTTAGGCTCCATTCACTTGCTTACACTTTCATGTATCCAAGGCATAGGGAGAGATAGAAGCTTTTTGTGGACAAATGGAACTATTTCAATGCGAGGTCTTTTGCCTTCATGACATTCCCTTATTTTTATTATACAGGAGGAATAAGAGTTTTCAACCGTATCATCTTTGTAGGTGATGAATTATTTCTCTCGCCGAAACCAGTATGTATGTAGCAGTCCGAAGATTGTGATTCTACAATGGTGATACCATAATAAATGGCACGCATTGAAAGATGGTTGGCAAAAGGGGTTGACGTGCCAACATTGTCCTACTTCCAATTCCGGAATAATGGATTACAGGGACAGACGGCCGCTTATGCGGCCTCTATACATGATTATAAACACTCGGATAATTTGAATATCCAGTTAGTTGAGAAGCACAATTACAGAAATTATCAGACATCACAGGCTGGTGAGGTCCGAATCGAGAATTTTAACGGCTGTCACCGTCGATATTGGCGGGTAAACTCACTGGGCGTGGAGTATAGCTCAGCTCAGTTACTTGGGGAGATGACGCGCCTACTAATAGTCAGAACATGTTTCGGAATTTCGATCATATGCATAGTCTAATCTACTCCAATTGATCAATTGACAAAGTTAGTCTACAGCATAAACCACTTCTTCTCTTGCCCTGCGGCAGCCAATCCAACTTTGCCCTCATCGGCTAGTTTCGACAGAACCTGCGCTATAAACGGTCCAGCCATCGCGTCCATCTCAAGCCCGTAGAGGCATATGACGATCTCCCGCGTCGTCAAGGATGTTCTTGTCTTGTTTTTACCCCCAATAAAAGCCGATAAGACTTTCTTTTCTCGTAGTTCCCAGTGTCTGCTCCAGACTACGAGTTTGGCTTGTAGGTCGTCAATCACAGCACCATGCCCAGGGTATCCAACTGTTATCTCTTCATTGCGCGCACTTTGGGTCATGACTTGCAAACTTTTCATGTATGGTCCTAGATCTTCCACAACAACACTGCTTCCATGTCCAAGCACATTATCACCTGTGAACATGGCGCCGCTTTCCTCCAAGACAAAGCACATGTGGTCTTGACTATGTCCGGGCGTGAACAACGCTCGTAGCGTAGTTCCTTCAGCAGTAAAAGTTTGCCCATTGCGAATCGAATGTTGGCCCTGGTCCGGATGGGCCTTGTAGACCGCCGTGGCCAACTGTGGATACTGCGCTAGTAGCGCCGGGAGACCACCGGTATGATCGGTATGCCAGTGGGTCAGCAGTACCTGGGAAATGCTCAACTGGTGTTGGGCAAGATAGTTGACCAGAGTGGTGAGCCAGATTGGACACCCCTGTTGACATGATTGTCTTGTTTAGTCTCTAAGGTACTAAATTGGGATGGCCAGAATCACTCACTTGTCCTGTATCTATCAAAATGCGTTTCTGACCACTTCCCACTAGGTATGTATTGGTTCCTTGTAGTTGCATGTCTCCTGGGTTTCCGCCAAGTATTCGCACCACCTCTGTGCTGAGTTCTGTGACAGCTGGGAGATATGGCAGTCCAGCGTTTCGTGCCGATAGATATTCCTGCCAGCCTGGCTGCATCCACACTTTCGGAGGTGACATTCCCTTGGTGATTGACTCGAGATGCCCCGGCAGGCTTTGCGACTTGAGTAAGCAATGTTAGAATTGAAAGGTGGGGGCCCTTGGACTTTGGTGAGCATATGCAGGCACATGCATGGCTGCCTGATATACTAGGCGGTTATCTTCACCTGGGAAAATTCCCGTGTCCTATTTCGCGTCCCCTTGTCCTATTTCTGCGTCCCATTGGGATTTATCTCTTTCCTTCTAATAAGTTAGACAGTTTCAATATTCATAGAGAAGAGGAGATAGACAGGAGGAAGCGAGAAGTTGCGGCGGAATAAAAACACGTAAAAATATAACGATCACAACCGAAAACGACCGACAGACCTTGCAAGCGTCAAGAGAGCAAAAATGAGAGAATGCCCTCGGGCGTTAGCTATTCCAGGTGAACTAACGCCGAAGGGCACGGAAGGTAGGGCCTTAAGATCAACTTTAAGGGAAAAGACATCCAAAAAACAGTAGCCAGCGAATTTTGAATCTGCTGAAGTGAACATATAAATTTTAACCCTGGTAGTTATGCTGATACCCCCTTTTCCTGCCAACCCCCTAATCTGGGCGGTCTGATCACCTTGTAGGATATTGAGACGAGGTGCTATTGCACGTACGGAGTACGTTACTTTTCAACAGAGCAGACAGTGAAAGGTAGAGTCTTCAACCCCTTACTTGCTGGAGATTTGCACCTACTAATCTCTCATAGGAGTCAAGTCTGTTACTTCCAGGCAACTCTGCATGGCTAACAAGGCAGCTGATATCCTGCGAAACATCATCCCGGCCACGTCGGAAGAATTCCAAATTTGATCGACGATGGGTCCTTGATAACAAGAAGAAAATGACATGCAGATGTATATCATACATGGAGGACGGCGGGATTTAGGGTCTAAGTATGATAACTCCACGTTGTACTTCAGATGGATTATAGATGGCTGTCTGTTTGCCTGTCACGAAGGAAGTTGACAATCATTCTTGGGAAAAAGAAAATAAAACAGAAGCATGATCGTCATTCTAGAAGCATGGTGATCGATTCCCCAAATGGATACATGTGGATGCCATCTATGCCAGGCCAACGATGTTTGATGACTCAGCATTATGCGCATAAACCGGTGAGGGCTCTCATGCAGCTTATGGCCAGCTCAACAAGACGTACAGAAGTACATTGTAAACCTTGTTGATCCCCATTGATCAGATTGGCTGGAGCCTAAACATGTACATATATGTATGTATGTAGTCATATGTATCATCTAATCTCCTTTAAATTAAATATTGAACCCTTACTCCGTACTCCATACTTGTAAAATCATCATCGCCAGGAACAGGTAAGTGGGTCAAGTCTAAATTAGCCTCTCGTGACCGGGAGACCTCCTTTCCCCGGACGTGCCTCAACGTGGCCCCAGGCATTTGCAACATTTAACATTCACATTCTTTAGCGATCGGTACTTTTCTTTCTGCCAGGCACCTGTCATTCTGCGACATGGATCTGTAAGCGCCTGTCTTACCACCTGTTTTGCGTCACCACTTCGCCCACCTTCTCCGCTCTCCTGTCACCGTGGCGTGATCCCGCAACATGGAATCAATCGTGTATGAGAACTCGCCTTTGGCCGACTATTTGGAAGGTTTGCTATGCCCGAGGTACCCGAGGAATTCAAATCCACTGACATCAGTGCCAGGGGAGGGTGGAAACGAAGAGAGTTGGCCCGTTGAGGAGAATCAAGGCGACGATGATCGTACCAGTTCCAACTTTGCCCCTCGAGGGGCTTCTAAATTTCAGAATCGCGTTCGAAACAAGCTACCGAAGCCTCTCAATCTACGAGGCACGCCGCAGGGGGAACTAATTGGGAAACTATATGACACTTGCTCGGTACGACCCCTCGTCTACGATAGCATGGGATCATACTAACGCTCCCTCTCGTTAGTCCGCCCTGAATGCCAGATTGGCCCGAAGCGACAATGAACGATTTTTGGAACAATTTGGCTACGTTATTGTCGCGTCGCAACTTTTGAATGAACACAGCGCTCCTTCCTACACATCCGCTGCAGATGTCCTGTCTGCAAAACAACCCACAGCTCTCCCGTCCCTATCTACAACCTTTGGAATCCAAGGCGCCATTGTAACAGCCGCTACATCCTTTTCTATCGCTTGGTTATTACATTGGAGCCGTTCAAGGACTGGGTCAGGACTCAGTCTCAAGAAAGTTGGAGTGCTCCTGATACTCGTGCCCGCTGTCGGTGTATTTTTCTATGCTTTCGCGAAACGGCAATGGTTGAAATATCTCCGGCACCAGGCTGTCGAGGCAGCTGGCGCTTTCATTGGAAACGCCCAGGGATTTGACTCTGCTGCGTCAGCTTCCGTGGTCTTCATTCAGGAGGTTGAACTTGTCTCAAGAGGTTATCGGATGTAAGAACATGGCGTTTTTGGTTCAGAATAATACTGAGACTAATGAACTATCGCAGAAGCACTCCTCTACCACCTATCAGTCGGCTGGAGGATCAGGTACAAACGCGACGATGCTTGAGATTGCGCCGAGCGGTCTCTGAATGCTTTTACTCCATGCTCGAACGGTATATTCAATCCCAGAACACATTACGCCCACTTACAGATGAAGGCGACCTGGCGAAATATTACGATATTTATGACATTGGACTGGAAGAACTCGAAGCAGTAGAGTCATCCCTGTCGCAGCGAGCCAACGAAGACCAGTACTCATTGCGTGCCCTGAGGGATCTTTTTGGAAAGCTGTACAGTGTGAGAAAAAGCGTGCTGTGCTGCTTATTAGCTCTCAGCGCCGATGGCGGTGGCTCCGATATTGCTCGGTGGAGTTCTGCTGTCGAGGAAATGCGCGAGCTCGCTGCGGTGACCGGCAACAGCATGCTAAAAATGACAACAATTTTAAACGAGGAGGACCGTGAGTGCTAATCCCTGTTTTATGGCACAAGGACTTTCCCTAACATTCGCAGGTGATACCATTCCCCCATCCCCATTACCTTCCGCCTCACCAAGCAAGGACCACCTGCGTGCTCAGTTTAGACGGCTCAGCTCTTTGTCACAAGGGGTGCGTGCCTTGCATGCTAAAATGCACATCGCCAGCGAGGAGTCACACGCCAATTTAGAACGCGCAGACCCTGATGAGTTCGAAGCCGCCCTCCTTACACAATATGATTCGGTTGGCAGTGATCTTAGAGCTCTTCTCCAAGAGTGGGAAGCTGGCAAAGCCGCATTGACAAACCAACACGATCGCCTTAGTGTCGGGGATCGCTCGCGACCACCAAGTACTTTTTTGTTACCCATGTCCCCTACTCCCAGCTTGGGAGGTTCTACGGCAGTCGAGGGCAGTCCAACTGATGCGCTGAAAGCCTTAACTGGCGAGGGCCGGCCGGATCTGACCCAGACCTATGATGATGAGGAAATTTTCGAAGCTGTTGTACTGCCGGCATCGAGAAACAAGAGGATGTCTTTGACAAGAGACGAGCGTCTTGCACGTGTACGAGAAGACCGTGCCAGACAGGCGATTGCCAGAGAAAAGGCAGATGCCAGCACTAACATGCTCAAGGAACTGGAAATGGTCATCAAGCAGCGACCAGGAAATAACTCTGCGAAACGAGTTACCAGCATCTAAGACCTATCTGGGATCTCTGTCTCGTGCTTGATGCAAATCACAGAATCCCTCCATTTTCGTTCCGCGCCAACTGGCACAGGTTTGACTTCTCCCAGCGCTAGCAGCTGTAAGTCACAAATTGATACCCACGGCATGTACATATAGACGGGGCTCGGCGACAGCGGCGTTTTATTCGAGGATTATTGCTTCTGGCTTCTTGCTTCTTGTTACTTTGCTCACTACTTATTTCTTTTGTCCTATTATTATCCGTTCGTCTCTCTTTAAGTGGTCTTCGATGATGGCTCTTTCGGCGTTCATCTCCGTTGAGTATGAGGACCAACGTTGATTCCTTTTCGCAATTTGTACATTACAGCTGGCTCTACTGCAAATGAATTATCCTTCTAAGATCCATACTCGTAATTGTTGACCCTAGTTACGAGGATGGACGGAAAGGAGGCCTTATTGCCTTGGCGCCTGAGGTATCCAACTTAAACCCGAAAGGGACATATCGCCAAACGCGACCGCGTCTTCCCCACCCCAAACGCGATCCTTATATTAGACCTGCTGCCTCTTTCACCTTCGCTCAAATACATACCCAGTTCACTATCCTCGACTCCCTAGCACTTTCTTCACTTCAGAAACACACTCTCCCCCCTCCTATATCCTTACAGCCCAATTTAAACACACACCTACACACACAACCATCAAGAGTAAGTCGGCCAACCCCCAAATCGAAAAGATTGTTGTGTGCGAAGGACCGGTAAATTAACTCACTCTCTAGTGCTCGAAGCACGATTGGAACAGGCAAGCCTTCTGAAGCGCGTATGTGACTTATACCACTCACCTAATTCAACAATGGACAGTTTACTAAAACTGTTGTGTGTAGGTCGTCGACGCCATCAAGGACCTTGTCCAGGACTGCAACTTCGATTGCAATGACTCCGGAATCGCCCTCCAGGCCATGGACAACTCGCACGTTGCCCTAGTTTCCATGCTGCTCCGCGCCGAGGGTTTCTCTCCCTACCGCTGCGACCGTAATATCGCCCTCGGCATCAACCTGCTCTCCCTAACCAAGGTGCTCCGCGCCGCCCAGAATGAAGACATCCTGACCCTCAAGGCCGAGGACTCACCCGATGCCGTCAACCTGATGTTCGAGAGTGCAGAGACAGACCGCCTGAGCGAGTATGACATCAAGCTCATGGATATTGACCAGGAGCACCTGGCCATCCCTGAGACTGAGTACGCCGCCACCGTGGAGATGCCTTCTTCTGAGTTCCAGCGCATCTGCAGAGATCTCAACGCGCTGTCCGAGTCAGGTAAGTGACTTTCCCACCGAGGCGATACTGAAGCCCGACAAAGAGACCGAAGTCCCGCCGTACTAATCTCTTTCGTAGTCGTGATTGAGGCCAGCAAGGAGGGTGTCAAGTTTTCCTGCCAGGGTGATATCGGTAACGGATCCGTTACCATCCGCCAGCACACCAACGTCGACAAGCCCGACCAGAACGTCGTCATCAACCTCTCCGAACCCGTCGCCCTGACCTTCTCCCTCAAGTACCTCGTCAACTTCTGCAAGGCCTCCAACCTGTCCTCATCTGTCGTGCTGCACCTCTCTCAGGAAGTGCCGCTGCTTGTCGAGTACGGTCTGGGAAGTGGACACCTGCGGTTCTACCTTGCTCCTAAGGTAAGTTCTTGATTATTCCAAGGTCAACATGATGGGAAACCAAGCTAACGTGGGGTTTCAACACAGATCGGTGACGAAGAGTAAACGAACATGCGATGGTTCGAGGGGATATGGGCAATGCTAAAAATGAAGCTCGATGATAATGGAGAGAACTTGGAGGAAAATGTTCTTTCACTACGTCCCTGACAACAGGGGATTTTTAACAAGATGTTCACGATAATTTACACATTCAGCGGTCGAGGTTTCGACCTCGCAAATTTTTCCAAACATGCATCCTTCACCTAGAATTCAAGGTTTTCTAACAGCTACGAGTAAAAGAGGAATTTTTATTTCACTGGCCATTCGGCTAGCAAAGAGATGTATTCCATGAGTAATTTATTGTCCACCACTTTGGATAAAACCCCACAAACCCAACACCGAACCTCAGCGACCGAAACCCAACGAGCCCGCAGGCAAAAGACCCTAAGGAACCGCAAGGATGGTCCACAACCCCACTAATCAGCAAGGTCGCCAAAAAACTCTTTCCAGACCCCCCAACAAAAAAAAAGAAAATACCAGGGGGAGGAAGCAAGAACTGACCTGAGAAAAAAAGAGTGAAGCGCCATCCCCACCAGAATGATCGGAATCGAATGATACCATCCGTCCCTCCGAAGAGAAGACAGAGCAAGGTATGCTGCGTATTGCACTAAAGTGTCATCACACACAATCTTCGCACCGACTCTCCCAGGGGCATCGGGGCAAGCCCCTCCGCCCGATGTTTCTGATGCCAAGTGCAAGTGTGGACAAGAAGTGATCTAGGATCACACCAGGCCCTCACGGGCAGTACCGGCGCCGACGCGCGAAATCGAACGACGACGCGGGTTGTGTTTTGAAGATTCCTCCGAATTTCTCATTTGCAAGGGGTTTCACAGCTCTGGGCGGGACCCAGAGCTGCGAGGACGGGCTGTGAGGCTCGCCGTGTGTAGCAAAGAAACGCAGCATTGGTGGGGATGGCGCTTGAGGAAGGGAAATTTGGCGTCGAGGTGGGTTTGCGGGTTTTATATTGCTGTCACGTGGGATGAGTCATCTTTGCGCTTGGCCCGTTTGGGAATGTATAGGGCAGCCAGTTGTCAGTTGGGTTGACTGCTACTATGCTTGGATTTGCTGTTTAATTTTACGTCTACTCAGATTCAAGGCTTGCTTTTGTGTTTCCTATGCCCATTCAAGGCAATTTGTGCCTAATTCCAGTACACTCACAGTTTATGCCTTCCAGAGCGTTCTGCTCAGCGACGGTTTGGACGCTGATAGGATGTAATTATTGCCGCAGACGAGAGCTCACTGGCCCTAACGCATGTTGTGGAGAGGGTCACCCAGATTAGAAGAAGCAGCCTGGGCTCAATAATGGCTATCATATAGCCGAGACAGCCAAGCCTAGGAGGAAGGTTGACCCTACTGCATGACCCTTAAGAGCGATTCCAATGGCGATCATATATCTTGCTTGGATATGCAAATGCTTATGATTGAAGTGAACCCCGGCCCTACTCAATCTCCTCAAAAGCTCGGACGATATACGTCTTTCCTTGAACTTGTACCTTCTCCCCGGGTACTCTCCAAGATCCCACACCCTCCCCATCAAACCCAACCAGCATCGAAGGCAGAGCACCTGCATCTTCCCCAACCAAATACTTCTCCTTCCAACCCGATTCCCACTCTTCCCTTCTGGCACTAACATCAGCGCCGAACTTCTTAACAACCAGTTCACCAGATGGAGTCTTCTGTCGCGTATGAATCTGCATCTGGCGCAGTGCCAAATACGTTCCCCAGATGCGACCGATAAAAGTCTTCGTGACCGTTACCGAGCCTTCTTCATTGCTGAGATCTCCATCATCCGACTCCATCACCCAAGAAAGACCTTTCTTGGGCCCCTCGGGCCCCTCTCTGAATGGCAACTCCCGCCATACCTCCTCATACTCCTTGTCAGGTGCACCGGGGAGATCATGACGAGGCATAGACCCCATTTCAAGTGCATCCCCGTTTGGCAAGGGGACAAAAGTGCCACAATCAATGGTCTCAAACGCATTATGAGAGTCAAGCTCATGGGAGAATGTCACTTTCACTATAGAGTCGGTTAATGGGATGTTCATTTCCATTTCACTGAATGCAATGCATCCTTCAGATATACATATATAGCGCTGGAGGTAACTTACGAGGCTCCTGACTCTCGACAATCCTTTGCCCAGCAATCGCCCAGTCGATTTTGCCTGTTGCCGTTGCTATCCGCAGATCAACGTACCAGTCTTTCACGGACATCACAATTGTGTCGGTTGTTTCTTCGGCGGGCGTTGTGAGCCATCGGAATGAGATTCGCTTGGAGAAGCGACAGGTGGATTGGTCGGGTTTGGTGGCCATATTGTTGGATCTTGGTGAAGTGGGATTTCGGTGGATGGAGGTGCTTGGATTGCTATGGGAGGGTGTATATATGTAAACAGATTACGTAGTAGTCTGTGCTGGTGCCTTAGGAAATAGGATTGGTGTGTGCTGAACTAGATACGTGACGAGAGCTGGATTGGGAAGGTTGAAGAGAACATTGGAAGGATGGGAGAGTCACTTATCTTCCCCTCACACCCCGCACCGGCCTAAGCTTCCCCTATTCTCTTCACGCGTCGGCAATTTCTAATGACCATATCTACGTATGTAAATATTATAGGATTTACTGCCAAAGTCTGATGGACTATCTCTTTAATTTTAATTTCCGGGTTCATGGCAATTTTTGGAAACAGCCAAACTCATTGGCCATTCAATATCACTCTATAGCCGTAAAAACCAACTTACAGCTCTGCCCTTTGGGCCTCGAAGAGATGATCTGATCATCGAGCTTCATGGAAGCAGTCATATCCGAAGCCACTGTCGTCCGATAACGAGAATACACTTCCCGAAGCAGCACCTTCATTTCAACAAGTGCAAGACTAACCAGTATCAGCAAACCAGCATTAGTAAACCAGGGACCAAAGAGGACTCACTTTTTCCCCGTACATCCCCTTCCACCCGTAGCAAAGGAAAAGAAAAGCCTATTCCTCTCAGCAGTCCCCTCCTCGACAAGCCACCGATCAGGATTGAAACGATCAGGTTCAGGGAAGACACTATCGTCCATCCTATGCACCGAATAAGGCTGACAGCTAACAATAGTATATCCCGGAACGAAGAACCCATCGATCTCCCTTCCACCAGCAGGTACATATCGAGGCAGCGACATTGGAATAGGCGGCGCACACCGCAGTGCCTCTTTAATAACAGCGTCGAGATACACATAGCTATCCAAGGGTGTATTGGCCGGCGCAGCGGTAAGCTCTTTATGAAGTCTGTGCTGGAAGCAGAGGTTCAGAGGCTGCGAGAGCTCCCACATTAAGAAACATAGGCCATCGCCCGTCGTGTCGATGCCGGCTGCCATGTGGTCTTTGCATTCTGCGGCGGCTTGCATTAGTTCCAGGTTTGATGTTTTGCGTTTGAGCTTTTCCATGAGGGTGTGGTCGTCGTGCTCGGTTTGGGCGGCCATGTCTAGCACGTATTGGTTTGCTTTTGGGGCGCTGCGGGCGTGGAGGAATTTCGGGAAATACGGTGCTAGTGAAGGGAGGTAGTATTCGAGCAGGTTTTCTGTTTCTCTTTTAGTATCTCTCACTAAAACATGGAAATTGGGCAGTGCATACTTTGGAGACTTTGGTGATAGGTCATTTCGTGCATGATTTCGTAGTCTTTGGCTACGTCGAGAGATTTGAGGCCGCCGGGGCTGAACATGAAGTGAGTAACGCAGTCCAGAGCATAGCAGTGGAGCAAAGACTGAGAGGGTTAGCATTTCTTATGCTGGATGCTGTCATATTTTGACGACCCACATAAACATCCACACTATTTTGGCCAGCCTCGACACATTTAGATATAAACGTCATGGCCCGTTCGTGGATAGCAGCCATGGGTTTTTCTTTCATGATATTGGTCATGGCGTATCTGTCGGCAAAGATACGTTTCCTTTTGCTATGCTGGCGGATATTAGCACCCCAGTATTCTAGTTCTATTAGGAATAAGTACCTCGTCTTTCAATAAAGTAGAGAACATGGTCCTAAGTTCTGTATCAGTGGCTGCCGGATATCTCTCTGATGCAAAGACTTACTTGATCTTGAACTGCCTGAAAAGATCATAGTACTCAGTCTTGTCATACCCACTACCACCTGAGGCATAGATCTCTTTAATCGCATCGAGGCTGGTAAACGATACTTCATTGGGGCCCAGCCGGACGACCGAGCCATAGATCTTGTGCAAGCGGTGGACTGATTCTCGTCGATTTGCAGTAAACTCCTGGTACTTAAGCCATAGACTTGTAAATCGAGTGTACCACGGGCCCGGAATCATAGACAAGGGCGAGAGGAATCCGCGGATGACAATATACCCGCAAAGGAAGATCGCTCCGGCCCACAGAGACAGCATATTGTTGTCGTATTAGTGAGCTTCTGAATTACGAAACGTTGCTCTTGAGGGATGGCGAACATGCTATTCTATGCTTATTTATACCATAGATCTGATTGAAGGATCTACAATTCCCATTAGATAATAGACATAACCTTGGGGATTTGATAGTCTATGCTCAAACGGCTAGGATTTGCCGATATCATCGCTATCGGAGTGCGGGGAAGGGCGAACAGGCGCTGCGATAACATTTCAGACTTTAAACCGAAAGGGGAAATATGAGGAGATGACAGGGTTGTCGACAAAAGAGGTTGTTCCTAATGGATGTCAATTTACTTTCTAGTCAGCCCTGTCCCGATCTTGCGTGGCGCTCATCTCTGAGGCGTATGGCAGGAGGGAGATGAAGACTGTTTCTACAAAATACAGGATAATCGGAAAATAAACGCAATAGATAAAAAGCATTAGGCCCCTGCCAATCGATTTAGATGTCGGATATCTGCAAGTCCATTCAAGAGATTCGTCCACTACACAGCTTGTCATATACGTTACCAAACAAGCTCTCTGACACAAAGTCCACGCCGCAGCCGAAGCCAGGATAGCCACAAAACAGCTTGAATGTATCTTGAGTTGATCATTAAAAGCTGCTCGGGCAAAGATATTATAGTAATCAATCGACGTTGCGCTGGGTTACAATTATAGCTTAGCAGTGGGGCTAAGGGAGAAGCTATGATCTCACATGGATTCATTTCTACTTATGTACCATAAATAGATTATCATCAGTACATTGGTTATCAGCAATATGTCTTTTTGACAGGACAAGGGCATTGGCGCTAGTCTTTCTTTAGGCCGTAGTAGACGAATTGCTAAACTTGCTTCGTTTGGTCTTGATAAAGCTAGTGACGATCTTATTAGCGATCCCGCGAGACACTTGACAAAAGGGCTGCTTCGAGAAAGACATAGTTTAGTGAGTTGGATATGATCATCGTGATCATGGAACTCTCGGAATAAGACCGGGCATTCCTCAGTTTCATTGTCGGACTTGTCTCTACCGAGATACCCTGCTCCGGTGGCCTTTTTATTGATCGGACCCGGCGATGGCCGATCAAATGTCTCACTCCCAAAGGTTCTTTGTGATTGGGCTGACTAGCTTTTTTTCTGCCAGTGCCCTATTATGGATGCTGTCGGGCAATTCTGGAGCAAGTATTGGAGATAAATCAACATAGGTTGGCGGAGATGTTTCGCTCGGGCGGGGGATCTGTCGGCGTCGATTAATGCACGGTTTGTCGGAATTTACACGAATACTTTACATATGAGTATTTCGAACGACGAAGGAATCTTTGGCTGGCTGTAATAGGACGAAAGTGGACCTTAGGGTAATTATCATTCGCACATTCAGGCTGATCGGTGGATGCGGTGCCTCGGCGATCCGGGCCTGACATGCGACAGCACTTGGAGTTGGCAGTTTTAGGCTGAGGATGAAGATGAGGTGATAAAGAGAACTAAATGGAGTCAGATGAAAATAAGATCTTAACAGGTGCTAAGATATCTAAGTACAGCTGTAAATCGTGGAACACATGGGCATGAACCAAGGATGACATGGTCAGGGGCCACGGCTCGGACAACCTTTAAACTGCCTCAGCCACCTCTCAGCCACATTGGCAAGGTCGCATTCCGTATTTACATGTTTCACAGCCTTGCCTTCATATTACTTTCTGGGGAGAGGATTTCAATGTGGCTTGGATTAATTGACCGGTGTCACAAGTTAAGTTGCTCAGGGTCTTGGATTTACCTACCTAGGTAGGTATGGGGCTACCTAGGTACCTATTAACACGATTAAGTAATCCAAATAAAACGGCAGGTGTTGAACCAGTTCAAGAACAACCTTTTTCGAAAAGGGTCAATAGGACGACTCAGCAGGGTATAGAAAATACAAGACGCATACAACAAAAAGCAAAGCGAAAAAGAAAAAGAAAGAAAAAGAAAAAGAGAAAGTCTGGACTCGAATAAGTTTGGTACCTGTCGCATGTCGATGGGTCCACTCCACCAATTCAGGAGGAAAAGGCGTTGAAATGCAGAAAATAGTGCGGCTTCGTTTGGGTCGCTGGAGAAACTGTTTTCCAGGGACTCTTCGGTGCATCTAGAATCTCTGTAGTAAGCAGTCCTCTAGAGTCTCCAGGGCTCTACTGTTCTGGAGTATGTATATTCCGTGTAGGAGCCTGCGTACTGCGTAATATGTGTGACCCGCCCCATGGTATGTGGACAACTCTGAACCCCAGATGTGCCCCTACTTTCTTTCCCGTCTCGACTCTGGCCTTTTTTCTTTTCCTTCTTCAACTTTTCTGTCACTCGTTCCTTATTCCCTCTCTTTTCTTTTTCTCGAGGGTTGCATTTACTGTACGGTCGCTGCCAATAACACATTCCCTCGATTCCCCCCACCACTTGACAATTCGGAAGACCGCGGGATAAAAATACACCTACGAACATTGAAATAAAAGTGAAATCATCGTCAATCTTTAATTCGACTTGACTGGTTCGAACAGTCTGCCTGACGGTCGGATGCCCCTGTTGAGGCTTCCCTGCATCTAATCACGTCTCCTGACGAATCCCGGCTTGGGGCCAACCAAACCGCCAAGCCCCAGAAGCACACGAGCCTCCGGGTGTTTCAATCTGCCCTTTCCCCCGTGACGGGCCTATTTCCCACCGGTCTTTATAAAGCGAAAGCCACCATCAGGTGGTCACACCGTCACCGTGTCTTTCCCAACCCATCCCGCCGACTTGAGCTCCACCACGGAGCCTCTCGGCAAGATTCCTTCACACGGGTCGCGCGCTTCTCTCTTGGGGGGGGTCTTTCGATCCCGCCTTTCGACGAGGGCCAGGAGGGTTCCGCGCACGAGAGGGATATTCTAACGTCACTCCTGCGACCCATAACCCCAGGATGTATCTCCCAAATACACATTGGACGTGGTCCTTCGCGATCATCACACTCGTCCAAACAGTCGTAACACTCGGCCTTGAATGGTATTGGACTCCATCAAAGCGGACATCTTGGAAATCAACATTAACATCGCCGTTTTTCTAGTTACATCTTCGCAAATTTTCAAATGCAAGAACTCCCAAACAACAGTCCCGCTTCGAAAACCATCCCTACTTTCCTCGCCCTCTACGGTTTCGGTTTCCTCTACGAACTGGTGCTGGTATATGATGCTCTGCGCATGAAGAATACAATTCAGATCATCGGACTGTGTATCTGCAATGTTGGCCTCCTGATTTACGGCGCTGTGCAAGTGAAACAAATTCAAGAGGCAGTCTCCACCTTGGCCTTGATGAATATGATCAGTCCGGTTGTCTGGGCTCAGTCCGAGCCGTTCCTAATCATCATTCCATGCATCGTGGCATTGGGGACATTATTGATGACTTTTGTCGCTTATAAGCTATACGATGAGTTTGCGTGGACGATCTACAAGCATATCAGTGCTGATCTGCAAATGAAGCGCCGCTATCTCACCTACCAGGTTTGTGTTTCGCTCGACCTCCCCATCAGCAACACGACTAACCGGTCGTGTATCAGATCTATATCGCTCTCTTGAAATTCGATTTCTTCTTCTTCCTGGGCTTTACTGTCCAGTTCCTCGTCTTGGTGTCCTCAACCAGCATGGATGCTGAATTCGCGCTTACGGTGGCTGCCATCCCCGTGACCATTATCATTCTGGTCTGTGGCGCCTGGTTTGTGCGACGAGAAACCATGGTTGGCATGATAATCATCATCGTAAGTCCACAATACCAGCAAGATGGACTTCTAGCTCTAACGATTTTGCCAGCTTCTCTTATTCGCTGCGATGGCATATTTCTGCTTCAAGCTGTTCCGAATGTACTCGCCGCTGACATACTTCAAATACCTACCCGCTCGACCATCGATGACCTTCTTCGCCGTCATCACTATCATCTTGATTGTGATCACTATCATCAACGCCTGCCTGTGCGTCCACAACTTCAACCGCGGTTTGAAGCCCCATATCAACAAGAAGAGGAACAAGGAAGCAGAAAAGACAACCGAGCTCTCTTCAAACCTGACCCAAGTACCATCACGGATGATGATCGACTGATCACCCCGGTGGGGAAAAAAGGGTGTTTCTATAAGTAATTTCCCGGGGCGTTGAATTTTGGAGCGTCGTGTCTTTTATTAACTGTGAACCTTCGTGTCTGTGTGGACACCTTGACATTTAGCCTGATCTCTTTGTGCATTTTGCTTTCTTGCTTCTGGGCTTTCGGCTCAGTATGATACCTCATATCCGTCGAATGTGCTCTGCCCACCATCTTCCATTCTTCCTGGCTTCTGAGCTGCCCAAAATTCCTGTGATTCTACTTTCCTTGGTTTCCTTTGCATGTTCATATCCATACCCCATACCCCATACCCCCTGCACGAGTGCACCGACGGCGTTATCTGAATGATTTGATTCCCGGAGGTGTTCTCCATGTCTTACGACAGCCATCAATGCTTTTTCCGACGAATGTGAACTGGTCTTTCTTATTAATTCAATGGACTAGACACCTGGATAGTATTTAGTAGCTGCTATATTAATAGAATTGATTCCACATCATATCTCAGTGTCCTACATGTACTTCATGAAGATAGTGGTGGTATCGAAAAATGGGTATTGCTATTCACTGCTATATATGCATGTAAATATCGTACCTAGGTACCCTATTCGTACATACTCCCATACAGACGATATTTACGTATGTATGCACTCGCTAAGGTCTCGTAGATGCCCAGGTGAGTTGTACTGGCCATGTCATTCTGATTGGTGGATCTCCTTGTACTGTAAATACCTGTAATTATCACCCAACTCGCCCCCAACTACCGGGGCTGACAAGTCGAATACGGTATTACCCAAGAAACCGCGATCGTGGCCTCAACTCCGCAAGCCTCCTTTCAGACCCTCTCAAGCTCCTCCTTTCCTTTCTTCTTGAACTGCCATTCCATCTTTCTTTTAATACCTTTTTTCCCACTTTACACTCTTCCATACCCAATTAATCACAATGGTAAGTCCATCTACCCCAGACCAAACCCATCAACCCATCCGACGATCAAGCCAGCTTGCCTCCATCCACCACCAACGCAACAACCCATTGCGAACCATTTAGCCGATCCTCAATTCCACAACTAACACAATGAACCACCAGGCCGCTCCCCGCCCAGCATCTCCCCTCACCTCAGGCGCCGAGTCCGGCCCTGACTCAAAGTCCGGTGCCGCCGCAGCCACCGGCACCTCCGTCGGCCGTCCCTCCTCTCCCTCGACCCCCGGCGGTCCTCGCGCTGCCATGCGCCGCCGTGCCACCGCCGACCACAAGGAGACCCTGCGCAATGCCCGTCCCAGCTCCACCCGCTCTGCCGGCGCCGGTGGCTCGTCCGGCACCATGCTTAAGCTGTACACCGACGAGAGCCCCGGTCTGCGCGTCGACCCCGTTGTTGTCCTGGTCCTGAGTCTGGGATTCATTTTCTCGGTTGTTGGTCTGCATGGTAAGAACTCATTACTGGAGATGAGATGGATGTTTGGTGTTATTGGATTGGTTGCTAATTGCTTTCTTCTCTCTAGTCATCGCCAAGATCACCCGCAAGTTCTCTGCTTAAGCACCTGATTAGCTTCAATTGCACAGTTGATGTCCCGTCAGACTATTGCGTATTATCTGTCTATCATGGGCGTTGACTGCGCTCCCCAACCTCGAATCTTCCTCTCCTACCTCCTCATTTACCCACTCCCACTCCTATACCCCGTGAGCCTTGGGCCATTTCTCGTTGGTGGCGCTGGAACCAAATCAGCCCTTCTGAAACTGGTTTGATTCTGATTCTGTTTCCGTTTTCATTTTGATGTGTATGTGGTGTTTTCGTTTGCGCTGCAAAAGAGAGTTACTCAACGACCTATCTGCTGTATAGGTCATTCTAGATAGAACTAACCGGCTCGTGTATCCGTCTTGACCTGTCTTTGTTTGTCCATTGGCTCGTTTCCTGGCGATATCATGCGCTGGAATGTGCTGTGGCTGTGGCAGGTTGGCCCGAAACATGGTTTGTGCTATCCGGACGATTGTCTGTACAATATAAAGCCTTGAAGCCTTGATTGGATCTATTTCTAGCATTGGGTTTGCTTTTTCCGGTGACTTTGTAGACTATTACGCTTCTGGCCTGTTTAACCCAACCTGGATACTTTAGTCCTGGATGATTTGGAGTATATGGAATGGCAAACAGGCTCGCCTCTCCATTCAATGCCCGAGGCAACTAGAACATAGTGTCTTGCAACCCGCGAAACTAGCCATTGTGCAACTACTCTCTGCATTACTTGTCTATGATATATCATACCTCCTCCCTCGATATAGCGCCAATCCGTCTAGAACACAGCTGCGAATTGTAAATTCCAGTGTTTATATGGTTACCGCAAATATGGTTGCCGAGAGGAAGACCTGCTAGGAGACATCAAAATTCATAGTGTCTATAGGGGTCAATGGATGAAGAAACTAGGAGCTCTCGGCTATGGCATAGGGATATGCAACCCGGGCAGGTTACTCGCCAAAGCTAAGCCAATGCTTTACAGGCAATTTGAGCTTATTTGGGACTTGATAACAGCCCTGTTTCCTACATTATAATACATATGGGGTGGATCAATCTCGAATTAAGCTACAATCTAGTGGAGTTCCCATTTTCTTCATATAGATGTTCGAGGTTTTTTTTTCGCCGATAATATGTAACTATGTGAATCATACTATAGAGTGTATATGTATATAGAGTTATTTGCTTGCTCTTTTTCTTACTCTTATAATATAAGCAAGAAAGAACTATAGCAAAGAACTCTATATACATATACACTCTACAGCCTAACACCCTATATATATAATAGGTGCTCGAGGGCGCAGAAATGAAAAGAAATAACAGAAAACCCCAAAACTGACGGACATGTATATCAGTCAATCTATCCGGTTCAAAGTATGCAGTTGATGAGCTCATGGCTCCCAGGTGAGGCAGTCTAGACAGCTACAAACCACCCGATGTCGGGAAGATGATGGATATGATAACGAACTTAATTCAAGCACGCTTTGGTAAAACACCCAAGGTTAGAATTGAGACTATCCGCTTAATCTAAGCAATAGAATGTAAAGTCGACGTGCGGAGATAGTGGATCTGAAAATAAAATAATAAGAATGAGTAACCTTCATTGCCAAGCACCTGGGCATATCTTGATCAGCCCTAGAGCCTGGAACCGGGACACTCCGATATTCCCACATCGGAAAATCCATTAGCGACGTCAGTCTCACTGGGAAGTTTCAAAGCGTCCAAGTGTCCAGCGCGAGTTTGCCGACTCGTAAAGTCTTATCTCTCATCTTCTCCAGCCAATCACAACCATTCAGCCACGGTGCCCTAAAGGGTAACTGATAACAGCACCAACCAATGACCGACAACACGTCTATCCTCCGAAACCTCCCTTCTTCATACCAGAGTGACTCTTTGAAATCTCTAGGGCTCCATTGGGCTGTTGGTTCTGTAATTCTAGAGGCGTACCTAGACGGTCCACATCCCTGTCTTGCGCGCCATGGCATTACGAGAGCATGTTGCCCTTATCTGGCAATCAAAGTGCAGCATCCCTATCTAAGCTTAGATCAAAGATCTTCCATGGGTCTTGCTGTGCCCTAGGTCGTGCGAATTCGGAGCTGGGGTCCGTACCATGCTTCCGATGCTGTGCGTTTGGCCCTATATGAGGTTGTTATCTTCCCGGTCTGGGGATCTGATATCCCACATACAAGTCAGTATTGGAAAGTTATATAAGGCGTACTTTCCATATCAATCGGAGAGTTAGTCGCTGATTTCCAATTTGAGGCACATTGCCAGCATCTTTTATATCTATCCCTCTATTGCTGGCTATAAACCCTCCTGAGTCCCTAGTTACTCACGTCTACGACATGTCGTCCGATGGGGTTATTTTCACAGCGCCGTTGTCCCCGAGCTTTGGATATGGAATTATTCTGGGACTAGGCTTTGCCTTTTCTCTGCTGATGATCTTTATTACTTGGGCGTTGAAACGGTGCGTCCCTATGCCTCTATCGATATCAGTCACTTAAACTAACAAAAATATTTCCATACAGCTATCAGAATGAAGTCCAAACATCTGAGATGTTCTCAACTGCAGGACGGTCTGTCAAATCAGGACTGGTTGCTGCTGCTGTTGTCAGTAGTTGGACATGGGCTGCAACTCTTCTCCAGTCATCTGCAGTCGCATACCAATACGGCGTCTCTGGTCCATTTTTCTACGCATCGGGTTAGTCCGCGCTACATGGGTATAGTCTCAAGAGCTCCATATCTGACATGTTGTGTATCAATAGGCGCTTGTGTCCAGATCCTCCTATTCGCAACACTAGCCATCGAGCTGAAACGCCGCGCGCCCAACGCACACACTTTCTTGGAAGTTATCCGCGCTCGCTATGGAACCGTCGTGCACGTTGTGTTTATAGTTTTTTGTTTGATGACCAACATCCTGGTTACTGCGATGCTTCTCACTGGTGGCGCAGCCGTGATGACATCCTTGACTGGAGTGCCCACTGCGGCAGCCTGCTTCCTGCTCCCGATTGGCGTGGTGCTATATACTCTCTTCGGTGGTATTAAGGCTACTTTTATCACAGACTATTTGCACACTGTGGTCATTCTGGTTGTTATCTTCCTCTTCGCCTTCTCCGCTTATGCTACAAACGCCGAGCTAGGATCTCCGTCAAAGGTGTATGATGCGCTAGTTGCAGCCTCCCAGCGTCACCCCGTTGAGGGCAACGCGGAAGGCAGTTATCTAACTATGCGCTCTAAGGAGGGTGGCATCTTCTGGATCATCAACTTAGTTGGAAACTTCGGCACGGTCTTCTTAGACAACGGCTACTACAACAAGGCTATCGCCGCCAGCCCCGTCCATGCATTCCCAGGATACGTGATTGGCGGCATCTGTTGGTTCGCAATTCCCTGGCTCTGCGCAAGCACAATGGGCCTCTCCGCCCTGGCACTAGAGGGCACGCAGCGTCTGAGCTCCGGCGACGTGACCGCCGGACTAGTGCTACCCTTCGCAGCTGTCAAGCTGCTTGGCTATAGCGGTGCCGTCGCCACAACACTGATGATCTTTATGGCTGTGACATCCGCCTTCTCGGCCCAGCTGATCGCCGTCTCTTCCATCTTCACCTACGATATCTACGCGGCTTACATCGACCCAAGCGCCAAGGGCAAGAGACTAGTCTGGATTTCTCACATGTCCTGTATAGTCTATTCAATCATCATGGCGGGATTTGCGACGGGTCTCTACTACGCCGGAATTGGCATGGGATATCTCTACCTGCTGATGGGCGTGATCATCTCCTCCGCCGTCTTCCCGGGCGCCATGACCCTCCTCTGGAAGGGCCAGAACCGCATCGCAGCAGCCGTATCACCGCCGCTCGGTCTGGCAGTCTCCCTCATTGCCTGGCTAGTGACCGCAAAGAAGCAATACGGAATCCTCACCGTCGACACCACCGGAGCCAAGTAAGCATACCCTCCCAACATCAATCCCAAACCCAAATCTAACAAGCCGTTCCAGCTACCCCATGCTAGCCGGAAACGTCGCGGCCCTTCTCAGTCCAGTAATCTTCGTTCCACTCTTCACCTACGTCTTCGGCCCGCAGAACTATGACTACGAATCCATGCGCGCAATCCGCAAAGTAGACGACACAGAAGTCGCCGCCGCCGCCCACATCGACCTCGAACTAGTTCCTGGCGAGATGGGCCCTACACAAGATGAGAGTGAAGAAGAAACACGCCAGCTCAACCGCTCGGCACTGTACGCGCGCACGCTGACGGTCTTTATGGCATTTTCATTCCTGATCCTCTGGCCGATCCCAATGTACGGGTCGTCGTATGTGTTCAGCAAGAAGTTCTTCACGGGGTGGGTGGTTGTTGGAATTATTTGGTTGTTCTTTACTACGTTTGGTGTTGTCGTGTTCCCGTTGTACGAAGGACGCGCGAGTATTGTTCGTGTTGTGCGGATGATGTCGCTTGACCTTGTGGGGAAGAAGCCTAAGGTTTATCGGGGGACGAAGGCTGGGGCTGATGATGTGGCTACGCCTTCTGGGGTCGCGACGCCGACTGAGATGCTTGGGGAAAAGGATAAGCAGACCTCGGAGAGGGAGGTTTGAGGTTCTTGATGGTGTTACCTTTACTGGTCTTTTTCTTTGCGTCTTGGTCGTGGTTTAATATCTTGTTCACGGCTATTTATACCCCTACTGCTAGTTTATCTGAATTTGAAATTCATCCACTTTATAGTTATGTGTTCCGATCATGATAGACAGTCTGTGGTGTAAGCCAACGTTCTATACCAGCCATGTATATTCATAGTGAGTAATAAAACATGCTATGCTGATCGAATAAATAGTTCAAAATTGATAGCAAGGAAAAGAAAAAACAAAGTACAAAATGACCCAACGCCAAAGGGTAAATCCGCGATACTAAGCTAGAGCATGCTTCTCCCGATAAACCCTCTTTCTGCCTCGTATCCCCTCAACAAGCCGCACCTTCATGCTAGTGGAACTTGAACATCATTGGAAACTCATTTGTATCCAAGTCCACCCTGCGCTTGAGGGGGGGATTGCAGAGGCGGCTGTTGTTGCCAGCCTCCTTGGGCCTGAGGGGGCGGCTGGATGCCATATTGCATGCCTGGCGGAGGTCGCGTGTCAGGCGTGATGTCAGGCCGGTCTCTGATACACGCTATTAGTACATCCTACCAAGCTGATAGTATTGAGTATGTCTGAGTAGAGCCTACCGTAGGTCTTGGGTGAAACGGCATGTGTAGCATTGCACCTCCTATATAGTACGTTAATAACAAGGTCAAGATGTGAATAATGAAAGTGTGCTTACCTTGTACTTGTGCATGGCAAGGGGAATCAATGGCTGCAGCGAGGTAAAAGTTAGATATCTTAAGCGGTTTCTCAAGAATATGTCCAGTCGAGTATGAACTTACAATGAAGCAGACAGTGAAAAATGGCCTTGGAGAAGTATTAGTCAAGTCCAAACTACCTAGGTACTCTAGTCTGGTACCCTGGGACAGAAACATACCATCTCGTGACGCAATGACCATTCCAATGTTGGCCTAAAAGCGGAGGATCAATAAACCATATGTGAACAGGGTCAAATAGACCAACTGACGTCAGAACTTACAGTTGTAACAGTATGCGCGAACATTCTCATAGCCCTCAAGCCGAGAGGAGAATTCTGCATTTATTGTCAGCATCTCGTTCAATAGATTGGGTATATCCGCAGCGTCGACAGCGCGGAGACCCGTAAGTCCAGGGACAGGGTCCACTCTGATTTCTGGATCGAGAGTCAAAACAAGACGACTCACCATGCGTTCCAAACGTGATACAGAAAGCCATTGTGATTGCGGGACTTAAAAAGGTTGGCACACAGCTACTGAGAAGAACCAACAGAGGACTGCAAACTATTTAAGGAATTGAAGGTCGATCAAAGACGAAGGCAGCGGCGTTGGGGGTGTGGCGCTGTGGCTTGGCAGTCTTGGCGAACGACACGTGATGTTAGAGATGGTGGCGCATGATTGGCCAGGCACTCCTGTATAAAATGCACATGTGATCATCGATTCCAGCAGAGATCCATCGACCATCTGCGATTATACATGTACCTTCAAAATAGTATATGAAGTTTTCACTGAGGACAGAAACTGGGCTATGTTTTTTTTTTTTTGCTTTTTTTACTCGTTTTGGGCAGATGCGCTTAATTCACTAATGGCTGTTCACCAAAGGATAACAGCCCCATAGACCAAATATTAGAAGACAAAAGAGTCGCTTGAAAACGCATTTCTCCGGATATCACTCCCCATCGGTCCAGCACGTCGAGTCTGGACATACCAATCGCATTTACTGGGTCTTGAAAAGCAGGATTGCGCAGTGTCCGAGGTAGAAGTAGATGAAGTGCTTGGTCTCTGTTGAACATAAGATCAGTGTCTGGTTATTAACATAAGGGTTCTGGGTATCCACAAACCATGGGTAACAAAGCTTCCAAAGTTACGACCGACCACGCAGTGCCAGGTAGCGCCCTTACGGGAGTCGAACTGATGTATGGGGTTAAAACTGCGATCGGAGCGGGGTAGAGTCGGCGTACTTCTTTCTTGATATACTGGGCAATATCCTATAAATGATTAGTATCATATCCATACCCAGTGTGTGAGCAGTGCGCATACCTTTTCAACTCTGAACTTCTCCGTGGCCTCAATGGCTGAGGGGTAGGTTAGTTTCGTTTATCTAGGGCTCTCTCAATGGTTCATACCAAGAGCAATAGCCTCCTGCTGCATATCCTCGGTCTAAAAATTGGGTTAGAATCAATTGACCGTTCATTTTTCTGATGAATGTCCTTACCATGTCCACAGACTTAATCTGCGCTGCACGGAGCATTTAGCACTTAGTCACTGGACTCACGAACTTGGAAGGAAGAACTTACCCTCCATAGGCTCCTTCTTCTCAGCTGGGGGAAGTGCCATTGTTAGTAATTCCTGTATCAAAAAGAAACTCGAAGGGGGGTGTCCGAAGTTGCGATCGAAAAGAAACTGGGTAGCGCAATCTCGCGATAACATGAAGCCAGGGTACCTTTATTGCCGGTAGACAAGCCACACCGCCCGCCCAGCAGACCGCCCGCGGCACTATGAAAGAAGAAAAAAAAGTTTTTCCCATAGAAACTTCGAGTCTGCACACTCACCACAAAAATCCAAAAATGGAGAGCACAAGAGTGTTCGTGGGTGGTCTCCCACCAACATGCTCCAATGACCAACTGAAGAAACATTTTGCAACTCGCTTTCAAGTCACCGATGCTCATGTCCTACCCAAACGTAGGATGGGGTTCGTCGGCTTCAAAAGCCATGAAGCAGCTCAGCAAGCTGTGAAGCACTTCAACAAGACATACATGAAGATGTCAAAGATCGCTGTAGACATCGCTCGTCCGGTATGTCAATTCTCAGCTCTTTTGCTTCAGCCACTCTCCTTTCGCCTGTGCACGCTGACCAATTAAGGTGGTCTTGAGACTGACCCGTATTATTGCAGATTGATTCAAATGACGCTGAGGATGCTCACCCCACACGAAGACGTGATACCAAGAATGATAATGATGCATCGGTGGATAACAACCTGAAGCGCAAAAGGGATGGCGAGAAGAAACCACAAGACCCTAAGCTACAAGAGTACCTTTCTCTCATGGGATCGTCATCAAAAACCCGGACATGGGCCAATGATGATGAGATGATCAAGCCGTCTGTGGACACTGTTCCCGTTATTAACCAGCCTGCGCAGGAACAAGAGGACATTCAGGACTTGCCTTCACACCCGAAAAAGGCAAAGACAGAAAAACCTCCCATGGTAGCAAAGGCTGAACAGCCCGAGCCCATGGCCATTGACAAGGGCGAGGAAGAGGAGGTTCAAGAAACGCCAGAACAGGAAAACTCTGCGGAGCCTGAAGTGGACACTAGACCTATCTCTGATGAAGATTGGCTTCGGTCAAAGACAAGTCGCCTGTTGGGCCTTCTCGATGAAGAAGAGCAAGAAGAGTTTGATCAACAGAAGGCCGTCGCAGCGACTACTGCGCCGACTAAAGCTGTTTCACCACCTTCCGCATCTGGCGATGAGTCGCCGCAGCGTGACGAGGAATCGCGCACTGCAGCCATTGAGAAAATTGCGCCCAACACGACTGACGTTGACAGCATCACCGAGGCAACGCCGGAAGATCCAAATATTGATCTTATTCGGAACTCGGCTCGTTTGTTCCTCAGAAATCTTGCATACGACACAACAGAATCGGATCTTCAACCGATTTTTGAACGATTTGGAAAGATTGAAGAGGTTAGTACTACTTTTTTCTTTGCGCTTTTTCACGTTTGCCCCACTTTCCCCACCGGCTAGCGGGTTTTCGGCCTGCTTGCCACGAGTGCTCGTATGATGACTTTCCCGATAGGGACATCTGATGCAAATTGCATATGATGTTACCAGGACAAGAGATTTTAGTAGATGCTTCTTGACTATCTGAAAGAGCCAACTCAACCACTTTTGCACATTTTCACAATATATATTCAATGACCTTGGATACTAATTGGATATAGATTCATGTTGCGTTTGACACCCGCTCTACTACCAGCAAAGGCTTTGCCTATGTGCAATACTGTGATGCCGATGCCGCTGTTGATGCTTACCAGACCCTTGATGGAAAGCATTTCCAGGGTCGTCTGCTCCATATCTTGCCTGCTTCTGCGAAGAAGACATACAAGATTGACGAGTATGAATTGTCCAAGCTCCCTCTTAAAAAGCAAAGAGAGATCAAGCGGAAACAAAACGCCTCTGGATCCACCTTCAGCTGGAACTCCCTATACATGAACGTGAGTTTGTGTCGTGCCATGAATAAAGACATTGAGACTAACTTTGTTACAGGCCGATGCTGTGATGTCATCAGTAGCTGGAAGGCTCGGAGTCTCCAAATCTGAACTGCTTGATCCCACCTCTTCAGATGCCGCCGTCAAGCAAGCACATGCTGAAACGCATGTGATTCAAGAAACGAAAGCCTACTTTGCCTCAAATGGGGTAAATATTGATGCTTTCAAGCAGCGTGAACGTGGGAATACGGCTATCTTGGTCAAGAATTTCTCATATGGTGTCACTTCGGCGGAGCTCAGGAGTCTGTTCGACCCTTACGGCAAGATCATCCGACTCTTGATGCCGCCGAGTGGCACCATTGCGATCGTGGAGTTCGCGCAGCCTGATGAGGCCCAAAAGGCTTTCAAGGGCATGGCGTACCGCAAGTTGGGTGATTCCATCTTGTTCCTGGAGAAGGCGCCAAAGAATTTGTTCGATGGTTCAGCGGCTCCACGCGCACTTGCTCCAGAAACTCGGGGCAAGGATCAAGGATTCTCAACTGCAGACACATTTGCCGCAGATGAGCCTGATGACAGCGTAGGAACCACGACACTCTTCGTGAAGAACCTCAACTTCTCAACCACCAATGAGAAGTTCCTGGAAGTGTTCCGACCGTTGGATGGCTTTATCACCGGTCGCATCAAGACCAAGCCCGATCCCAAGCGACCAGGGCAGACCCTCAGCATGGGATTCGCTTTTGCGGATTTCAAAACCAAAGCTCAAGCTCAGGCTGCTCTTGCAGCTATGAACGGCTACAAGTTGGATCAGCACGAGCTTCTCGTTCGCGCATCCCACAAGGGCAAGGATGCCGCCGAGGAGCGGAGACGCGAAGATACCGCGAAGAAGGTTGCGGCGCGGAGAACCAAGATCATTATCAAGAACTTGCCGTTCCAGGCCACGAAGAAGGACATACGATCTCTATTCGGGGCATACGGACAACTTCGGTCTGTGCGTGTTCCTCAAAAGTTCGATCACAGTGCTCGTGGTTTCGGTTTTGCAGACTTTGTAAGCGCTCGCGAAGCGGAGAATGCCATGGACGCGTTGAAAAACACGCATCTCCTGGGGAGACGATTGGTTTTGGAGTTCGTGAACGAGGAGGCCGTCGATCCCGAGGAGGAGCTCGCGCGCCTAGAGAAGAAGGTAGGAGAGCAGATGGACAGGGTCAAACTGCAACAGCTTACTTCTGGCGCCGGGCGCAAGAAATTCACTGTAGGAGGGCAGGAGGAAGAGTGAAGCCCTCGTCCCTTCTCCCTTTGACAAGGACACGGCCATGGATTGGCTCGTTGACATCCCTTGCAGGGAAAAGGTGGATTAATGTACCATGTACGATTACTTGCATACTACCATAGTTACAATATGGGAATAAGAAGATACCCCGAATTACTTTTTTAACATGTTCTTTGCGGCTGTCAAATTACCCTGCAGTCCCGTCCTCGTGCATCTCGTGCCCACTTGATCCAGGCGTAACTGTAACCCTACTTTACCTTGCTGTGTATGCAACACCTTTCTTTTCTTCCCCACAAATTCAACCAAACTGCCTTGGATCGCAGGGTCATTTTACCTAGTTTAACTTACCCTTTTTGATGGTACGTAGGACTGTCATCAACGGAGATCAGCCAAGCCTGCATTCCGGTGGTGTTTGGCGGTGGTCGAGCATTCCACGTCCCGTGCGAGAAGACAATGTCGTTGGACCATCGACATTCCTGCGGCGCGATTATTGCCACTGATTATTGTGATTCTTTGTTGATGCTGGTCCGAGAAATGGATGTTCAAGGTCACTTCGTGCTGCACAAAATCTCCGATCCACTTATCACTGGTTCGTGCTGCTGAGCATCCCTTGCATCCTGACAACCGTCCTTCATATCGAGCCCTGTCTTGACTCCTGATTTGCTACGGCAAGGTCGGCTTGCCGTCGTCCTGTGGTCTGCTCCCCACAAAGGACCTGGGTGTGCGCGGGCCAGGACCGCGACCTGCCCAGGAGCATGGACAAGGCGTTCGAGGGACCTAGGCCAGGCAAAGCAGACCTGTCGGAGCAATGTTGCTACTGGGGCTACAGAACCCCTCTCCAAAGGGGAGTTATGGTTCCCTATAAACACCATCTTGCTCGCTCTCACATTCTCTTTCCCAGGTTCTTACATTCTCTTGACATCTTGCGTTCTTGGGTCGTTGTTTGTGACTGAGCTGCGTTCTTTGCCAGGCAGTAAGCATTTGACGGTGCCTCTCAATCCCCTCCTCATTGGAATCTGTCATTCTTTTGGAGAAGCCCGTCCTTGGTTCCCTCCCCATGGCTACTGACTGGCAACCCGAGTGCCTTGTCACTCAGAACCAGACGTCACTGGATCCCGTTGGAGCTCATTCTGATCGAGCTCTGCAGAATACCACTGGGAATGTCCAGTCTTATTCGGACCAGCTGGCTCATACTGATATCACTGCTCGTGAGGATCAGCTTCATCAGCTTGGCTTCAAGTATCCTCATGCCCCTCATCATCCTCAACCCTTGTCGGCGCCAGGCTTGCATCAACAGCACGTAGCGGCCAGGCTTCATCAACGGAAGCTTCGCAGACTTCACTCGGTTGGTCCCAATTCTCAATCTCGCCGGGCACGAAGCAGCTATCTCAAGTCCCAAAAGTACTTGGAATACCGTGCTCGCCCTCGCCGCGATACTGGGAAAGATGGAGAGCCGGTGTGGTCCGATGAGTTGGAGGACGCTTTCCAGCAGGGTAAGTCTATATCACCATAGTGATAGATTGGGCAGAAGCTAACGGCCGATTCCAGCCCTCGAAGCAAACCCTCCCATGGGTCGGAGAAAGTGGTCCGAACGGGGCAAGTCATATGGCCGCAACGAGTTGATTGCTGAGTACATCTTCAAGTTGACCGGCAAGCGGAGGACTCGCAAGCAGGTGTCTAGCCATCTGCAAGTCCTCGACTCGTTCCTGAAGGGTGATCCCGATTGTGAGTTGTCACATATCAACCGATGTCTACATCCTTTTTACTAATACAGTATGTCAGGGGAGCGACTTGTTCGTGAGGCATCACCAGAACGATCATCGAGTGTTCATGGCTCAGCACCCGCTCCTAAATGGAGAACGGCAATGGAGCACCCTTCAGCGTCCAGCCACTATGGCAGCCACACACACCCCTCGTACCATGACCACATGAGATCCATGCAGCCATACGCTGGAGATCTCCCACCCCCACACTATCCCCTTGGCTCCAATATGCAGGAGGCTGCCGCTAGTGCCATTCATGGCTTTAGCTTCGACATGTGGGTCAGCGCTCCTCAGCAGGCCAATCGTATTGACAAGGCATTGCATGCATACACTCGTCTGCAGGGTGACCTGCACCACCCTGTTGCACCTCCCATGCCTCTTGAGCATGTGAGCGGGTGGCGGTCTTCTTTCCCTCAACTGGCTTCCATGGTGGATGATATCAATAATCCGCTGGACTGTGATATAATCTTGTTGGAAGTGAACCTGGAGCTAATGACCGACTTCCCTCCTGCGGGATCGCGCCTGGGAATTCAACTTGACCTTGACTACGGTCACCCTACTGCTGGCGACGTTTTGGGTGTCAGCCAGATGGACAACTGGACCTGCAGCACACATATCTATGAAGATAGTCAGAAGATCCTGGAGACTTACCACGACCTACCCAAAACCCAGTCGACCAAGGTCAAGCCTCTCTTTGAATCATCCTGGTGGGCTAAGCTGTTCACTCAACTGACCCAAGAGAAGCGCATGGCAGAGGACTCGGGTAACCCCCAAGCTGCTCGGGACGCTGACGACCATGCCCGTCACTTCTTCCGCTCATTGTCTGCAGTACAAGAGCTCCGTGCCACCCCACCCAGCTCTCGCCGGCTCTCAATTCAATACCAAGGCCATCACGGCGATGAGAGCAAGCGCATGGCCATTCTGGCCTGGAAGTTCCGACAAACCCGACCCGGCGAAGTCGGCACAACTACTTGGAGACGACTAATTCCGGCACCGGACCGGACTACAACCAACAGCCCGCGCCCAGTTTCCGGAGTTGACCGTCCTCCCCTCTCTTTGGATTCCATCCTTCTTAACAAACCATCCCACCAGGGTGTCTACCAGACCCCTCAGCCCCACGACCTCATCCACCACCCGAGCCAATCCCACTCGCAATGGCCCATGTACCAATCACCCCACGACAACGTGGCTAATCTCTTTAATACCCCCGGCCATCTGGACTTCATGACATCCATCAGCAAAGCCGAAGACGGTCTCAATGACAAAACCGCCGTCACCTCCGTGCTGGACTCCTTCTCCACCAGCCTCGCACCCGAGAGCATCCCGTCCACAAGCCTCCATGGCCCCAGCGGTGCCCCAGTCATGCTCAACGTGCATGACCTTCCGCTCTCCCACCCAGGGATGGGCTACACAATGGGTCACGAAGCATCCCACTACGTGCCATCTCAGCAGCACAGCGTGAACATGCACGACAGCAACAGCGTGCTACACGGTTTCTTTGGCTCTAACACACAACCGCTTGATGATCTCAGTCACGGCCAGGCCTCATGGGGAGCCCACTCGACGTCCATTCCCGGAGATGTCGGCGCTGGCAGTTACCAACTCCCTTACCAGCCGGAGCACCATGTGCCTGTGTCGCGCGAGTCGCAGCAGCCACACCACTTCGACGGCCTCTTGCCATCGGAAGACCTAATGGATAAGATCGTCGGGCGCATGTCCAATGGTCCCAGCATACATGGGGCGGGCCCCGATGCGAGCGCGGGCTATGATAACGCCACGGTGGATGCGGTATAATGAATTAATTAACCAAAACTAAAGTAATGATAATCATTCTGAGAGTGGTCTTTTGTATTTTCTGTGATTTTCTATATTTTTTTCATTCATTTTTCATTCATTTTCTGTCTTTTTCGTGATACTTGGGGATATCGATATCAGGAATGTCTTGGGCGTTTGGAGAAAATTACTTTGGACTATACTTGGATACTTGGATACTTGGAATAATGGGAATACACCATTCGCTTCGATTTAACTGTTTTCTAGTTTTCTTTATTTTCTTCATATTTCCCTCTGCCGGCTAAATTCTTCCATATCAACCACTTTAGCCGCCAAACAGTGGGGCAATTTTGGGGATTTCTAGAAAAAGAGGCCAAAGGTATAGACCAATTGAGGAAGATCTGGTCGATTTAGCCTGGAGCTTGGAATTTTGGGGTTTGAGATTTTAAATCATTCTAGGCGGGGTCACATTTATACCCCTCTACGCCCCCAATTCCTTATTTTATTTCTTAGATTTCTTAACATTCACAATGGTTGCCCCTACTGTCAAGCTTAGCAGCGGCTATGAGATGCCCCTTGTGGGCTTCGGCCTGTGGAAGGTCAACAACGACACTTGTGCCGACCAGGTCTACCACGCCATCAAGGCTGGCTACCGTCTCTTCGACGGTGCCTGCGGTACATTCACCCTCCCCAAACCAAGCCCGAATTGACACTGACACCATAAATCGTAGACTACGGCAACGAAGTCGAAGCCGGCCAGGGTGTAGCCCGCGCCATTAAGGAGGGTATCGTCAAGCGCGAGGAGCTCTTCATCGTCTCCAAGCTCTGGAACAGCTTCCACGAAGCCGACAAGGTCGAGCCCATCGCCCGCAAGCAGCTCGCCGACTGGGGCGTCGACTACTTCGATCTGTACATCGTGCACTTCCCCATTGCCCTGAAGTACCTCGACCCTTCAGTGCGCTACCCTCCCAGCTGGACCACAGCCGAGGGCAAGATCGAGTTCGCCAACGCCCCCATCCACGAGACCTGGGGCGCAATGGAGACCCTCGTTGACAAGAAGCTGGCTCGCAGCATCGGTGTCAGCAACTTCAGCGCCCAGCTGCTGATGGATCTGCTCCGCTACGCCCGCGTCCGTCCCGCCACCCTCCAGATCGAACACCACCCCTACCTCACCCAGACCCGTCTGGTGGACTACGCCCAGAAGGAAGGCATCACTGTTACTGCTTACTCTTCCTTCGGTCCTCTGAGCTTCCTTGAGCTTGACCTTAAGCACGCTAAGGATACTCCTTTGCTCTTCGAGCATGCTACCATCACCTCCATTGCTGAGAAGCACGGTCGTACCCCTGCCCAGGTCCTGCTGCGCTGGTCTACTCAGCGCAATGTCGCTGTTATCCCTAAGAGCAACAACCCTACTCGTCTTGCTCAGAACTTGACCGTCACTGACTTCGACCTTGAGGCCAGTGAGCTGGAGGCTATCAGCGCTCTGGACAAGGGCCTTCGTTTCAATGACCCCATTGCCGTAAGTTTGGTTTCCGTGGAGTATTGACTATTATACTGACTTTCTTTTTCTTTTTCCTTTTAGTACGGCCTTGGAATCCCCATCTTCTAAGCGTGTCTAAAGCGTGTCTAGACTCGAAAACACTGCGAGACGGAAGAGACCCCGTGTCCGGAGAGGGAGATTCTCCGCAATATTATGACGAATTTTATGCCTTACTAAATTGAATAAACACATATGAATTCGAACCTTTCCAGAACATCTTTATATGAGTGTTTCAGAAAATATTCAGACCCAAGTAAACTTGAATCCCAACCGAACTACCAGCCTTCGGCTTCCCAGTCCCCGTAACAGGATCCCCAGCACCAGCACTCGGCCCGGGATCACTCCTCCCGTATTATCCGAACAGTAATGCATCCAGTCCTTGTAGCAGTCGTGACATTGATTATAGATTTCTGCGGAAAAGCATGGCAAATTTCGTGGCAGTTTGTCGAAATGTCCTTGCATAGATCCGGATATGTTAGTTCTCATCCTATTTGGGACTAAGAATTGGGCTGGATAGAAGTGGAGTAAGCTTGGCTTGGGGGCTCTAAATGAAGCCTAAAATGGCAGGACTCCATCTTGGCTCTGTAACGTTTGTCACAGATTGGGTAGGGCGCGGCGGGTATCCCCTTCCGTATCTTGCATTATGAGCAACACCAGATCTCGGCAACGCCTAGTACTGTGTTCTTTCATGCTTATCCGTTCCTTCAAGCGGGGCAATAAACCCCCGCCGCCTCATGCAAAACACTTCCATCGAAGGCTTCCACGAGTCATTCCCAAGATCCATAGTACCAGACGTGACAGTAAGCGCACTCTCGTACTCCGGTGTCCCTGTCGAAGTCGTGTATATGGGGGAACTGCAGATTGAACAGAAGTGTCGGTGAATGGTATTCTTCGAGTTCGGTGGTTTATCATCGTAGACTTTTAGAACGTCTTCTCCGGCGGTGATCTTGAAGTTCTATTTCGAGTTAGTACGGGATCTTTAACATTCAGATGGGACAGTGTACTAGTAGCTGTCTGATTCTTGGCGTACCTTTTTCATGTACATGCTGTTTGCCATGAAGACGGACCCGGTGATTTTGCGACATGTGTCGCAATGGCAGATGATGTTGGTGATTGGTTGGCCTGTTAATTCATAGCGGATCTTCTTGCAGACACAGCTTCCTTTGATCTTAGAGTCCGACATCGTAGCAGATAAGAGGATGTTAAGCTCCTCGAGCCCGGTGCTTAATCAAACTCGGAGGTGGATATATCCACATCAGAGATGCGGCACTCTTATATGACTGATTTCAGGCCCCCAATATGGATCCTTGGGGCTTACACGCCTTGCATATGCACCAAGTACATCGACCAATAGAATTAACGAGAACTCTCTGGATCGTTGTAGAGCTTTGTCGACTGTTCTACACCAGGGCTATCTTTCCCCGCACTATTTAGAGCAGATGAAAAATGCTATGACTCCTGCGCACCAAGAGACTGAATAAAACGACAATCAAAGTCATGCTTAGATCAGATATCCATACAGTTAATGATAATAAGTGGAAATGTTGTGAATGAATCATCCTGACTCATTGACACACACCACTTGGACTGCCGATGGCGCTTTGTCCGGTAGTGACGCGATCAGCGAGACCACCCATCACCCCGAGCTTGATCATCACAAAATGACTCGCAGATCTTTCGGGCGCCCACCCACCGAAGGAAATCTTACCAAATTAATACTGGGTTGATACTGGCTTTGGGGAAAGGATCTTAACCTATTGTCTATAGCCATATTCATCTGTTCCTTAGATGGCATTGAAGAAGACCAGGAGAGGCCTTCAGCCGGATGCAAATACCTATATCAGAGTATTTCCACCCTGGAACTTCTGCCAACTTCTATTTGTGACAAATGTACAATATCACTATCAAATCTATAAAGCGTCATCTACATGGACCCTCGATTTTCGAGCTTCCTGCCGTCAACGCATATTCATCATCGAACCGGTCATGGGCCCATGCTTCGTCATTATGCATCCCAGATCTAGATATTCTCTCCATCCCATAGTTCTTACCAACGGGCGCGTCCTTAGAATCCCTCGTACTCCACGAGAACGAACAGCACAGGGCTCGCAGCAACGGACGCATAGTTGGCAAACAAGCGCAAATAATACCGACGCAAGGTTCGACGAAGGTCCAGGTGGCGGCCTCCATGATAGAATCTAGAATGAGCGGGAGGTCAGTTACCTTATTTCAAATGCAGGGGAAATTCGAGCAAACGCACATGACGTATCGTCATTGAAAATGTCGAGCGTAACCACGCGCATGACACTCGCGACACATACACTGTCTTCTATAAGCTTGTATTCTGTAGGTATAAGATGGATAAACATACAAACCACCGAGAAGAAAGATACCCAGAATGGTCAGCTTCTGCGATAGGCGTAGTTGGAGCTGTAAGACCATGGGAATCGGCAAAGCGAGGATGATCACGTCAATGAGAAGATTGGATATCGCATTCCCGAAGAAGAATGATTTCGCGCTGATGCAAGTGCCGGACTGGTTTTTGTTCCAGTTGAAGGAAATCGGACGACATTGAACGAGGACAGTGATGAAGACGGCAAGACACCATGCTAGGACTAGGCCGCCGGCGAGTAGACTAGCAAGTTGGAATTTAGGGACGCTGAAGATTCGACGGTAGAGTAACAGGATGGAGACTTTTATGGTGGGGACAAGGAGGGTGTATGAGATTTCGTTTGCGAAGAAACACTGTGGTTGGTGTTAGAGCGTATCGGGCATTTAGGCTCGTGATACTCGCCTTTTGGAAGGTAATTTTCTCTTCTGTGGTTAGGTCACTCATGTGTTTTCCTAATCCTCCATCTCGGGCCCCTATACATGATTAGTCGTGAGTAACCTCGCTGTGGTTTAGGGACTGTACAGAAAATGGCTTGCCCGAGCATGCTATATGCCAGGACAATTGACAGACATATCGCATAGTCATCCCATCCCAGGTTTGACTTGATCCCTCGCGCAGCAACGCGAATGCCAACAATAACCGTGGACAATACGACAAGCGCAGTGCTCACAGCAATGTATGTGTGTCCACGGGCATTGGCACCCATAACGCGGTGAAATGACTTCTGGAGAAGGCAGATGAGTGCGCTGTGCTATAAATGCAAAAAGGCCCTATGAGGCATGTGAATGGGAAAGTTTAGAATAGTGGACGCGACGAGAACCTCCATATGATATCTGGGATATTGAGCCTACACCCACTCCTTAACGCATTAGGCGCAAAATACCTTGTGAAAATCGGATCTGCAATAAGTTTCTAAAAGTTTCAGATTTAGAACAATTGATGTTGTAAGACCTTAGGGCTGTATATATTTGTCTCACAAGTAATACGTCTCCCACGAGGACCTAATGGATTGGAGGACGTAGTTAATATGTTTTCCTGGCTATGATTGGTCAATTCCGCCATTAGAGTTGGCTGATCCGCTTCCTTCGAGATTTTTCCGATCAAAATTTGCCAGTTGATTGGCCCGTGCTAAACAGTGATGGGACATCGTCCCGTTTTTGATTGCAAGATATCCGCAGTTCACTAGGTGTCTCACTATAAAGACGGTCTATTCCGTATTCGGACCTCCCGAGGAAGGACCGATGAATCTCCCATAGCCTCATCTGGCTAAGCTCCCTCAAAGTCCCTTTTTAGCGATCTTTAGCACCAACTTGGCAGTCTCTTCAGGCATGCTCAGGAAAGGACTGTGACTCGCTGGGAGTCTCTCCACGTCCACATTGACACCCGTCTGCAGCACATTCTCGATCATCATTTCTTGCACCATTGGGATAAGAGCCGCATCTTTGTCGCACACAATGTATGCAGTGGGAATGGCCCGATATGCCTCACGTGTGATCGAGTCGAATTGAGCAGACTTCGGGTGAACTACTAGCTTCTTTGCCCAAACCGCGGCATCCGCAGAAGAAAGGTCATTGAAGAACCAAGCTGCCGGATCAGGAACAATTAGTGTATCCCGCTCGTCCTACATGGGGTCAGTAAGTATATCCCAGCTCATATAAAAATGATTTCATACATCAACTGTAATGAAAGGAGGTAGACGCCCTCCAAACATGCCAGCTAGACTGTTCCCAGTCGGAGGCACAAAGGCCGTCATGTAGATCAGTTGGTCGATCGCCAGTCCGTACAAGGCGTCTGTGCCGACCACTCCTCCGTAGGAGTGCATCACCGCAATAACGGCCTTCCCGCTGTCAAGGAGCGATAATGCGGTTTGTCGGATGAGTGACACGTCATCTGCCAATTTCTTTGTAGGGGGTACATCGTTGTTGCAGGTCGGAAGACGAGGACAAACTGTTTCATAGCCCAAGCCTTCGAATGCCTTGCAAAACGTGGCGTAGAAGTCTGGGTGATGCCATGCCCCGTGGATGACCAGGATGGTTGGGCGACTATTGCTAGTAGTCATATTGATCTGCAGAGTCGATATCAAAATGGCGCAGATATAGTTAAGCGTCGAACAGAGGATGCAGCTGACTATTTTATTCCGGCAAAGTTGGTTTGATAACGCTGGTGGGGCGTAAGCCCCCTGACGATCGAGTTGGAGGAAACTGTGTTTCGATTAATTTATGTTCGTTTAGCCTGCTAAATTAGAGTGGATCGATGAGATCCTTGCCATAGTGACTGCAGTTCTAAATAGCATCATGTCATTGGCCTTGTTCGAGAGGACTCTGACTGAAGGCTCCTCGCAGCCTCCAATAGCACACACAGGCTTCTACATGCGCCGTGCAGATATTATCGCAAGACAAGTGCCGTGGAACCTTTTGCATTAGCATGACTACCTCGGCTAGAAGGCTACTGCAACACCCTCTGTATGTGTTTGAAACATAAGTTTCTACAACAGAGTCGGTTGGCCACAACTCCTTAGCCCAGGAAATTGATGCCCGGACGGCCATTGCCTGTCACAAACTGCGGGCCTCCAGGTGGACAACCCTCGAAGGTTTCTCGGCCGGTTCCAACCTTGTAAAGTTCCAAGGTTGACCTCGGAGCCCTGAAGATGCCCAGCCCTGGAGGTGGAATCAACGCATCTGGCAGCAAATCACGTGCAGCGTCCTATAGAGGGTATTCAGGGAAAAGAGAGCCATCCGCTCGGGGAAAGAGAAAGACCATGCTCAGAGCAAGAGCATGATCTACGAGCGGTTCGTCAGAAATTATTCGATAGTTTTCGTGACTTGTCGGAGATATGTACTGTATGTAGATAGACAATTCCGCCAAGAAGTGCCGATCTCGACGATCCGCCATTTTTCTCCAACCTCCGGTCAACTTCAACTTCCCAATCACAAATCTACAAACCTCACAATGGTGTCCCCTAGTCTTGCGCGCATGACAGGGCAGGTCCACATCACCGGACTTCCCATGCCAAAGAACCTATCCGAAAGCAAACTGGTACTGGCCGCGCTCCAGAAATTCGGAGAAGTAATAACATACCGCAACCTCAAGGTACGGCGTCCTCTCCTAACTACATCTTGACAAGCCCTGACCTAATAATTTCTTTAGTATGACACAACCAACACCTCACCAAACACCAACCGCCCCATCGTCGCGATCTTCGAGACAGCCGATGCAGCAGACAGCGCGATAGCAGCTTCGCCTATCACTATTCCCCTACCGACATCCACCTCCACCTCTACCTACACCTCAAAATCTCACCCTTCAACCTCTATCCCCTCTATTCCATTCACATCAACTACCAATCCGCCCTCAGATACCCCTCGCTCATTGACACTCGAAATCCAACACTCGCGCCATAACCACGCCTCCGCCCTCAAACGCAGCCCCTTCTACTCCACCTACAACCTCTTTAAGAACAACCCCGTCTACGAAGACCTGATTAGTGATGAGACCGGTATCCCGCTCAAGGAACTGGCTGACACACTCTCAAGCAAGAAGTATCCTATCGGCGCTGGCGTCAAGTCTAATATCCAGGAGGAAAACCGACGCATGGGCGCGACGAGCTTGGTGAATATGTGGAAGGAGGGGATGGGGATGGAGATTGAGAATGAGAATGAAGGGCAGGGTACTGGAGAGAATTCACCTGTGATTGAACATGTCGGTGGTGGCATTAGGGAGCCCGGGGAGGGCTTGGAGGACGGGAAGCAGAGTTCGGTCGTCTGAGCTGGAGACTGGTTTTGGCCTTTTCATGTTGCCTATGCGGGAACTAGAGATGGAAGACCCGTTTTATATCCACTAGGACTGCTGCGGTTGAAGCTAGATCAGCAGATCCAGCCGAAGACGCGCTCTCGTTTTATGGACAGTTGCATTGGCTGTAAGCTGAAGGTGCGGATGCGATTTCCCTCCTGACATTGAGCTCCACAGACGTGCTTCGCTTCGACTTACAGTCAGAACCCTCTGCTGGGAGAGATCGTTCCTCCATCTGGTCTGTTCGCCATGGCCACCCGGAGCTTCTTCGCTTCACAATGCCTGGCCAATGTGGTTCATTTTAGTGGGTAGGCCATGTCAACGAACATGTCCCTAGTAAATGAAGCAATCGACTTGCTAGATCACCAGGCAGGTCCCTGGTGACACATGAAAGCAGGGAGAGCTTACAATGGGTGGATCAGGCGATGGCGAAAACGAACTACATCTATATACAGTTCAGTTTTGTACATAATCAAAATGGTCTTCGTATAACTTCTGGATGTGATATCGATACTTGGAACTGAGGAGTGCCACGTTCTGCAACGACATAGTATGCCCCAATCACACCCAACTGGCTTGTCGGTGGTTACCATGTCTGCTGACATACAAGCCCGAGAAATTAATGAGAGGCTAGGAGAAGAGCGAGAGGAAGATTGGTGATGATGATCTAACTACTGTCATGAAGCTCTTTATATAGCTCCATGGGAACAAAGGGACAAAATCCTAAAAGCCACAAATAACCTCAAAGGGGCAAAGAGAGGTCTGACAAGTTGCATGTAAGCAACTTCTGAGTGGTGCACGAATCAGAGATCATCACCGGCGGTGCAATTGTTCTCCCTAATGCATGCGATCGTGACTCAGTGAAGGTTCGAAAGGGAAGGCGGATCGAGCGCAATGGAGGGGATTGAGAACTAAGGGAATATGGAAAAGGAATATTGAAAAGCACAGATTCAAGAACATGAGATTTTGGAGAAGGATTTAAGTACCAAAAGGCCAGCAAAGGACTTGAATGTACTTGAATGTCAGTCGAGAGGCGAGAGGCTACTGGGCACGATCATCGCCTAGGTGTCTCCATTTCTCTCCATCTTTTCTGGGCCTTTGTATCCTGATTCTGATCCGGTCTTCGCCACAGTGCTCTAGGCGACTGGCGCATAGAAGATCGAGTCTTCTTTCCTGATTAAGAAGACGATCGAAGCACCGGGTTAAGTAGCATAGCTGAAAATTATACCCGAAGACAACTAAGAATGGGTAGAGAGCGACCATCGCCATCCCTTGCATAATAAGTGATATCGCCGGTTGCATCCTCGCTTGCTGGTATAAAGGGCATCTGAATGTGCAGAGCGTGATGCAAGACAACTTGCTACTGGGTCCCAGTGGTGGTCGTTAGCTGCATCAATGGAAGGTGATTGTATGTAATTCCTTTCTGGATATGGAATCACGGCCTCCGTATGTAGGGGTGACGCGTTAGATATCCCAGACGGAGGGATTCGTTGATTCAGCAGTCAGGACATTTTGGAGCTTCGAGACTCAGGCGAAGGTCAGAATCGGGATGCTCGGCAGCATCATGTTCTTCATCCCCGTCCTCAAACTGTGTAGTTTAAACCCCAAATATGAACGAAGTGGCTTTATATGGCTCGATGGATAATGCGTGCCAACTTGTAGTATTTCAAAATGTCTTTGGCAGGTAGAAATTTCCTTTTACTGCCGAGGAAGTCAGATGCCATGGATGGGGAAAGAAGCACAAGGAGCTTGTCTTGAAGGATTTGCCCTGGCGACGTCGGACCGCCGTGCTACCGTAGCGCGGGATGTGACACATTAGATCTTCCCAGCGCAAGTCCCGCGGATTTCAGCAGAAGCAGGTCAGCTGTGCCGAGGTTCTTCTTCACTTAAGCTTTGAGATTCCGATGCCCAGGTAGCGAGCCGATCAGGAAGGACGGACGGGTGCACGGAGAGCGTTCGACAAATGCGCGATCGAGCTGAGTAGAGTCAGCACCGTAGGATTACGGCCTCAAAGGCCAACTGATGGTTATCGGTGGATATGAGTTGGTATGATTCTCCAGGGGAGGAGGGATTTGAAGGAGAGAGGTAGGAAGAAGAGACATCTGGGTGTTCCAACGTTGCCCCTCAGGTTAGGCAAGCATGGCATTCTTTCTCTAGTGTAGTACGCGCCACTATGTTTCAATAGTTATAGAAATAGTTAGATGGAGACTGTAAATATAGAACGGCCATGGAGTGGTTGAGCAAGACACCAAATACAACATAACTAGATAACTAGTCGACTAGTTAGTTAACGTAATCCACTAGCGAGCTGGCCACACAACCGAGCTGGCCACTTTATCCAACATACTAATTTCAAATCCATTTATCTCAACCAAAACGCCATTAAATTAAATTTTTAAAAAAACATCATCTATCTGGACATGTCTCTCTCCTATGTCCTGGCTTCCTGCATACTCCGCACCCCCGGGGGTTTTGTACGCGGTTGTAAACCTGATTCACTATGCTGACCGGGACCGGGTTTATCTGCTTCCACCGGCTGCATAATTAGCGCAGATGCTTCCTACACGGAGAGACCGCTCTCTGCGTATAGATGCTTCCCAGATCTAGCACGCTTTTGCTTCTTCTTCTCGTTTTCACTACGTAAATCACTCACTTCTCTCTCCAGAAGTGCAGCGGATTGCATCGTCATTTGACAGGCTTTCAAAACCTGATTTATGGCGGAATTCAGCGGACTTAGGGGGTTTTTGATCTGGTACGAAGCAATGCTTTGATAGAGGAAGCTTGCTTTTCCAATTGCCTGCAGTTTGAAGGTGTTTTTGGATCCCAATCACTACCCCGGCTAGGGGGGGGGTTGGTGTAGCAAGCCGAATATTAAGCTTCGAAATCACTCTCTCTGGCGCGAAAGGGACTAAACCGGCAGATTGGAAGCTGTTTTTAACAATCTCTGATTTAAAAGCTTCCATTCGTGCGGTAGGATAGGAATCTAGGAAGTCCAATTTATCCACATAATTGGATCCGCACCGCATCCGGAATTCAACTAGTCTCCTATAGGCTCGTTTTAATATAGCAAAACAGCCTATATCTAGAGGTTGTAAAAGATGGGATAAATACGGGGGTATATAGATTGGTATAACCCGGTTTTTTTCACAAATTTTATCAAACCTCGGTGTTAAATGGCTTCTATGGCTATCTAGTATTAAAAGCCGATATACCCCCTTTATCCGTACAAAAGTGGTCGGAATAAAGAGCTTTTAAGCCAGCGAAGTCCAATTTCGTCAGTAGTCCAGCTATTAGGACTAACTTCGAAACGCTAGTCGGAAGGAAGACTATCGAACCAAGATTCAATAAAGACTTTGCCTTTAAAAATCAGATATAGTGGAAGGGCCCAACTAGCCGCATTCGTACACTCGATAGCCGTCACCTATTCACGATTTCTAGGTTGTAAAAGTGCTCGCCGACCGTAGTATTCGCTTCTCGTAATAACCTTCGTAGTCGCCGTCAATCCTATTGCAAAACCCGTCTTATCAAAGTTATAAACGTCGTCCGGGTAGATCCCAAATTGTAGGATGGTTTTTTAAACAAGATCAAACCAATCCTTTATAACTTTTGGATCCTCACATTTCGCACGCTCGTAGTTATACCGTTTCGAAAACCGGGAGGAGAGGAGAGGATGCCTTTTCATATAGTTTGTCACCCAATTTTCGCCGACCGAAAGAACTGGGTTCGCGCGGTGTTGTATTCCGGTAAGACGTGAAGAAAGGGTTGAACGGGGGATTTTGAAACGGCGCGCAGTTTCACGAATTGAAGAGATTTCTTTATTTTTAAAAGCTTTGATAGCTAATAAGATCCTGCCCTCTTGCTCAGCTGATTCTTTGGAGGATTGGGAGCGAATTGGTGGCATGGTAGATAGTTGAATTGACTAAGTGCTAATTCATGGACGCGTTTTTTGTAGGGTGGCCAGCTCGGTTGTGTGGCCAGCTCGCTAGTGGATTACGTTAGTTAGCGAGTTAACTTAACTAGTTGGATAGTTAAATATGAAAGAAGAACTATTAGCCTGAGTTTTCAGAAGGGCACTAAACAAAGAACGAGCCACTATCTCAAGCTTCTTCAAATTTGGGTACTGGAATTAGTCGATAGATACAGATACAGATGCGGGGAACGGGGAACTGCGAATGGAAATAACATGGGCCTTTAACTTTGAACCCTTCTCCAAGATCTGAGTTGTGCCTGGGACTATTAAGCTTCATCGACTATGTGACTAGCCCAGAAACAGATAGTTAATTAGCAGAATCCCAGTTGATTCCCGCAAAAGGAGAAAGTGGCAGTGCCAGGTCTTGGCGCATTTCTTGGCGCCACTAAAAATAAGAAAGTCGATTTTCCACGGTACCGCCAAGACCCAATTTGGCGCTCGTGACACTCCGAGCGGAAACGACTTGGCATATTACCCCCCTGATCTGACATTCAGACACTCTTTCCCAGCTTAAATGTGTTGGCAAACTCTCATGTTTTATGATTTGAAAAGTGTGCTAGAAGATATTCGAATGCAGAATTTATGCTTCCCCGAACCGCCGACCCCGGATACGCCGGGTAAGGGGGCGTCTTGGCATTACTACACCCTCATTTCCCAGACGAAAATTCAACGCCAAGCGCCTGGAAACTGGGCAGTGCTGAATAGAGCTGCATCCAGAACCAAAGTCAGGCAGCAGGATTGGTCGCGCCAATGTCTTGGAATTGGCACTCTGTACATAAACCCGCTCATACGGCGCCTCTTTGCCAAGTGACTGGTTTCATCGTGGTGATTCGATAGCATCTGATGGGTTCCATTGTATTATTACCCTTTTGTTCTAGTAGATGCACTCTCATATTCCCCTCTGAATCTCAATGCACTTGACTTCTGCTCTCCATCTCCCAGTCCGATGCATTTCTTCCGATGTCGGTCATCACTCCGCTCGTGTCAAATGGGGCCTGTGATTATGCCTAGGTGGTTGACCACCCTTTTAACCTTCCTTCTCTTACAAAATGCCCTCGCCATTGAGGTTAACCCTGAGGACGAGAGTACGTTCGTATCGTACGCTGGCTAAACATCCCAAATGACTGACATATACCTCTCCGGACAGCGTCCCTCAAAAATGCCGCCAAGACCGTCGCCACCACTATGATCGATTACTACAATGCCCGCGACTCGAAGGCGATTCCCGGAAAATTCGACGGTACTTGGTGGGAGGGTGGTTCGATGTTCATGACCCTCATTCAGTACTGGTATTTAACAGGCGACAGCCAGTTCAACGATGCCATTCAGGAAGGCATGTATTGGCAAAAGGGCGACGAAAACGACTTTTTCCCAAGCAACTACTCGTCGTACCTCGGTAACGACGATCAAGTGTTCTGGGGATTAGCGGCGATGACCGCCGGCGAACTGAACTTCCCCGAAAGAAGCGGCGAACCCTCGTGGATTTCGCTGGCGGAGGGTGTCTTCAATGGACAGATTCCTCGCTGGGATATGACAGCTTGCGATGGTGGTTTGCGATGGCAGATTTGGCCTTACCAGGATGGGTACGATTTGAAAAACGCCATCTCCAACGGCGGCTTGTTCCAGCTTTCAGCGCGTCTGGCACTATACACCAAGAACGCGACCTATGCCGAGTGGGCCGAGAAGATTTGGGATTGGAGTCACACTACGCCGCTGTTGAGGAAAACCTGGGTTATTGCCGATACCACTACCAACGCTGCGAATTGCAAGGATCATGGTGATCACCAATGGACTTACAACTACGCTACGTACATCATGGGTGCAGGCTATATGCACAACTACGTACGTCTACCCCTGTCCCCGACAAGCTGGCTATCGAAACTAACAGGCATTATAGACCAATGGTACTGAGGGTAAATGGCTCGAAGGCGTGACAGGACTGCTCAAGACATCCGAACAGTTTTTCCCTAAATCCGGTGATCACCAAATCATCTCCGACATCACCTGCGAGCCGATCGATATGTGCGATCGCAATCAGAAAACCTTCAAGGCCTATTTCACTTCATGGATCGGATTCATGTCGCTGATAGTACCCACCAACGTCACGGCGGAGGTAATGGGGAAATTCAAGGCCTCCGCTGTCGCTGCCGGTCAGCAATGCTCCGGTGGAAGCGATGGGAAGCATTGTGGAATTCGCTGGACGATGAAATCGGAGTGGGACGGGACTATGGGCTTGGAGCAGCAGATGTCTGTCTTGGGTGTTCTTAATGCTGTCATGGTCCCATTCACGGCCGATGGCCCTTACAATGCTGACAATGGTGGAAAATCCAAAAGTGACCCGCACGGGGGCTCCAATCCCGAGGGTAGCACTGGGCCTGCGCCGATCACTTCGGGTGACAGGGTCGGCGCGGGAATCTTGACTGCGGTCTTCGTTTTAGTCTGGGTCGGGGCTATTTCTTGGATGCTTGTTGGAGGCAAGTAGATACACTCAATTGGGACGGCGTTAAACACATGTACATTTGGAATCTTGATACCTTGAGAAATTCAGGCTTTTTGTGATATTTGAGCGTTGAACGACTGTTTGTACAATCTCCCTATGCCACACTTTCAACATCGTATCGCGGTAAAGCTTTTCCCGCCCAGTGCAGTGCAGATAGATCTTTGCTTTTTTTTTTTTTCGTTCGTACTTTCAGACCTCCGGGTCCTCCGTGGGCTCTGTGTCTGGGTCCTGATCACTCCCCTGAGCTGCCTCTCCAGCCCTCACAGGTTTGGCGGCACAATCCTTGGCACGTCGAAAGCGCTTCGTTGCGGCATTGGTGGTAATGCCATAGTGTTGGGCAACAGCGCCGAAGTCGATCTGGGGTATCATAGTTATATTAGTGCTGAAAGTACCTAATTAGTTGGAAACAAGTCACCTTCATTCCTGTCACCTTGATGCAGGTGAGTAGGAACTCGAGCCTCTCTTCCAGTAGTAGGTCTCGGCTAGTTCCCTGGGCGAGTTTGGCAGGCTTGGTGGTGGACTTGGCAGCAGTATTCTTGGTAACTTTAGCCTTGGTAACTCTGTTGGGAGGCATGGCGAAGATGGATGGCTGATATGAACTTGTTTGATGTAGATGTAACTGTGCAGAGAAGGAGAGATTTGCGCAGATCAAGGAACTCAGGGCGAGGAGGAAGGTGGAAGGAGGAGGAGGAGGAGGAGGAGGAGAACCTTTCAAAGCTGAGATTGAGTATCAAATAGTGCCCTGGTCTAACGGCGAACAACTTTGTGTCTCCTTCCATGTCCTCTCACCACTCCAGACAGTATTGTGTGAGACACGACCTCGAAGCCCGACTTACAGCAATAGCCATGGCGGAAAGATATAAGAAATATCCAAGCAGCGAACGGGTGCTCGGTGGTTTAGGTAACAGCAAATCATAGACAAGTACTATTTAAGTTGTACTCCAGGGACGTAGGTAACCTGAGGTACTTTCATTCTTCGTGGATGCTTCTAACAATTGTCTAGCATTGCCTACGCATCTAATGCTGTTGTTACCACAAAGGCGATAATCAGTTGCCGCATTTTCATGACGGGCCACTAAAGACGTCGACTTGTCACAAAATTAGGGTTCGGGACATCAGTCGCGTCGGGGTTGTGTATTCAGCGTCCTGCTCTAAGTGACGAGACTCTCTTTCTGGATAACTAACTGATCCTATTGAGTAAAGAAATAGAAATCAGCACAAATTTACATTGCAGGGCTATTCACTTATAAGGGTAGTCAGGCTCTAGTTCATCCGTAGACGTTAACATACATAGTATCATAGTACATATGTATTATCCAATTTCGCAGATAACTCTGTCGCAGCCAATTATTAACGAAAACCCTTATCATCCCCTAGGCTAGGTTACACGGAGTTAAATAGGTAGCTTTTGAATCATCCCATCGTCCATAGATGCTTTGTTTTTCAGACTGAGCCTTTACTTATTTTTTGCCTTTCTAGGCCTCTATAAAAGGCCTCTCCTTGCTAGATTGAATGCAGCAGATTTTTCTTCCTTAGCTTCTCCAGAATTGCCGTACCCTCAACAATCGCCACTACGGTAAAGCCTCTCGACGGCTTATTCCAGACCAAGATCCTTCTTCAGGCCAGGCACAACCGTTCCCTCATTCCAGTTCCAGACCAGAGCGCTGTTGTGGCCAGTAAACGCCGCGCCAGTCCAGTACGTATTGCGGGAGCCCTGCAGCGCCAGCAGCTTGGCGTAGAAGCCAGCCTTGATATCTTCGGCCGTGACACGTACATGGTACGGCGTGTGGTCGGAAGTGTAGGGGAATGTGACAGTATCCGCCGCATCTGCCGGGACAGCACCCACCGCCGCTAGAGTGGCCAGGTTCTCGCGGACGAGGTCCTTTCCTTCTTCATCCGTGACGTCTCCGCGGTCGAAGCCCCCTCCGATCAGGAATTCGCCAGGCGATCCGGTGGCGATGAAGCCGTTGTTACCCGGAACAATGGGCTGGTTGAAAGGAGTAAAGGCGCCGACGTTGGTGAACGAGCCATTGAAACCAGGGACATGAGCCACGCCGGCATAGTAGCCGAGGGAGGAGAACTTGGAGAAGATGGCCTGCTCTTGTCTGGAGAGGTCGAAAGACCAAATGTCCTTCATGATTGGCGGTATGGCGACCAACAACTTGCGGGCACGAATTGTCTTGAAGGAGCTTCCTTGCTGGGCAACCAAGAGAGTCACACCAGTCGAGTTGGAGTGACGGTCTACATTAAGGATCGTGGTGCTCAAGAGGATACTGGAGTCCAGCTCCTTCAGGGCCGCGTCGTATAGGCTCCTGCTGTTGCCTGTGCCAGATTGTATGAACTCTCCGAAGGCACTGCCGAGCAAGCCGGGTCCGAGGCCTTTGATGCCATACAGGGCCGGGAGTATTGTGATATTTCCCGTATACCAGTTGAGTTGTGCGATAAGAGGAACGAGAGCAGAAAAGTTGTAATTCTCTGCAAACTGTGCGAAGGGCAGATACAGCTCCTCGGGGACGGGGTCCGGGACCAAAAAGCCTTGGTCGATCCATCCGTACTTGCTCAGCACATTCTCGGTGTAAGCTTGCACGGCAGCTTGAATGACATCCTGCTGGTCATCTGGGGGCGGGATAGGAATTCCCAAGGCGAAGTCATATCTTGCGCTTGGGGTTTCCAAGGAGTTGGTGATAATGGGCACTCCGAGGCGGGCGAAGTATCGTTTGACCAGATCTGTGTTCTCAAAAACGGTAACACCAACGTTACTGATGACACCGGTGCTAGGGTTGGTGTACGTCTCTGTGTGGCCGCCGATCTGGTCCTTCTTCTCGATGACCATAACGCTGGCGCCGGCGTCCTTTAATTGTATTGCGGCGTGGATACCACCGGAACCACCACCAATGATGGCGACATCAACATCCACGACGTTCGGGGTATAGGAGGGACTGGGCCACTTTGTCTGGTCTCCCAGTCCTGCCCAGCCTTCCCAGTTCTGGTCCGCATTCACACTTCCGAACAATAAGAGCAAGGCAATGACTAGTTGTGGGAACCTCATAGCGCGAACGCTTTAGAAGAAGTGACCAAAATTAACCTATTGTATGCTATCTGACTGAATGACTCCGGGGAAAGAGAGGAGAGGAACAGACAAGAGGGAGCCAACTCAACTATATAGGAAGCCCTAGGGATAATAGGACGTAATGTCACCTCTCAACACCCCCCTTATGACTAACAGGGTCATCCACATACTTCAGCACTCTCCGAAAAGTCCTTGTCTTTTTCCTTTCTTTCCTTTCTTTTCTATATTTTCCTTTAACTCTATAACGTCCATTTGCCACTATAACGTATTCAGCAAGTGAGTGGGCCAGCCCCCTCCCCCTGTAAATGCCGAATACACCTATAGTAATATCTCAACCAGAAGACCGCTCGACTAGTTCAACTAATTGCCTATATATTTGACGTCCTGGCCAGCCCCATGCATGTGGGTGTTAAGCCGATTCTCTATATATACTAGAACTGAGTATGCAAATATAAAAACCTGGCATATGCAAAAACTAGGCAAAACTAGGCAAGATACACTAGTAAGCTTGTAGAAACTAGGTAAGATACACTAACCTTGGCAAAGCTAGGCAAGATGCACGTGTAGTAAGCTTGCAAAGACTACCTACGTAGTGTGATCCCACAAGATGTACTGGAATGCATTGTTGTGGCTAGATAAACCTACACCTTTACGTAGTGTGTAGGGTAAGTAACTTTATAGTAAAACCAAGTTACAAAAAAGTAGATTCAATATTTGATATTATTACTAGGTAAGGTAGTGTTGGAGTCCTATTCATTCATGGATAGAATACGCATCTGACTATTCATATCACTACAGGCGAAATTGGTTATGGCGCGTTAGCGGAATACAATGCTTTAATTTCTTCAATACGCGCTGGCTTGCGCGTTTGTAAGAAAGAAGAGGGCGTAGATTCCATTTAGAGCATGGACAAACCTAGATGGCTTGTCCATCTGCTTCAATGATTAAGGCGCATATAGATTTGAGTGCTCGGACCTTGGAAATTGAGGGTGAGTGCGTGACGCCGCGAACTGAGTACTGTTGGCTGAGCTCTTCATCGCCAAGGACGTAGTTGGCAACGGAACCGCCCTGCTTTCCAGTGACCCCAAAGACGGTGACAAGCTCCTTGAACATGTTGACGGTGCGAGCGATGGCTTGGAGGCATGACACCGGTTGAATGGCGAAGTTTGGATAAGAAAATAGTGCTGACAGTTTCGAGCAAAATGTGGTGTTCCATGTCGTCCTTTATATTTCTCTTTGCTCTGGTTTCAATGTCACCTCAGTAGACTCGACTTGGACAACGAAGTGACGCAGTATCCGGATATAGCGGAGTTAGCCATGTCAGACTCCGGTGCTATATCCATGCAGACAGGAATGCACAGTCTCCGGATTACTATTACTGGAACAGCTTGGAAGGAATAATATTATCAGTGACGCAGACGACATATCGGCAACAATTGTGTAATGACCTCGATGCTTTAGGGTCTGATATAGACCCTCACAGGCTGACCTATTTGGTTATGACTCAAGAGCCAGCAAGTTTGCAAATTCCCCATCCGCCTTATTCAGTAAATTCTGTGGATGTCCCACTTCTATCAGTCGGCCACTAGCCATGACAGCAACTTGGTCAAAATCGAGCAGACTGTGGATTCGATGTGCCACCATAATCACGGTGCAGCCAGGGAATGCCTCCCGTATGACCCTTTGCACTTTAGCATCTGTTTCTGGGTCCAGACTACACACAATATCTCTTCAGCTACCACGAACACTGATGGAATAAAATGGAAACCAATAACTGATAAACATACCTGCTTGATGGCTCGTCCAAGATCAAGATTTTGCTCCTCTTTAGCAGAGCCCGGGCCAGACAGAATAGCTGCTTCTGGCCCTGTGATAGAATGCTGTCATCTAGGATTGAATCCAGAATCTCTTCGTCCGTGCTACCGCGGCCTGCCGCAACAGAGTCCCAAATACCGACAGATTGCAGTGCATCAATTATTTGCGTGCCCGAAACTACGTTCAGTGGATCGGCATTCTGCCTGATGGTGCCAGGGAAAAGAAAAGGCTCTTGGCTAAGACAGCTGATACGCTGTCGGATTGATGATCGGGACATGAGGGAAATATCTTGTCCATCGATGAAGATTTGTCCCGAATTAATCTCGTTGAGACGGAGCAGTGATAGTGCCAATGTACTTTTGCCACTATTTTGTAGTAATTGGTTAGCCCTGCCTAGGAGAAGCGCGTAAATCAGGAGTCGATGAGAGTAAGACTCACCTCCCTGTTCTGCCACAAAGGCCAAACTTCTTCCCGGCTGAGATCCGGAGATTAATGCTGTTGAGTAAAGGCGTTGTCTCGGATAAATTCCAAGAAATACTCGCACCCACAAATGTGATCTCCCCTTCAGTCGGCCATTCTGGGAGTTCACTTTGAGTCTGAATGACTGTGTTGCTCTCTTCATCACAGGTTTCTTCAGCAAAGTCCTTGATGCGTGAAATTGCCCCCAATGAAGTTTCAAGCAACGTCCAATTCTGAATCAGCTCCGATAGAACAAGTCCCAGATCCATCATCATGACAAGGACAATACCTAAAAGGCCTGAGTCAACACGAGTGCGGAGAGCGAAAGAGATCCCAACAAGAAGCACTGTTATAGCGGCTACAATCAGATTTAGCACGAGACTCAGCCAGCGTTGGATGCATAAGAGAAGGTAGTAGGGCCTTTGGGCGGTGTCCAGCATGGAGATCATTCGAGACATTGCGGTGTGGGTCCAGGAAAAGGCACGGATAGTGGCGATCCCTGCTAGTGACTCGATGAAGTGGGTGTAAAGAGGACTCTTGAGCTCGATTCTGTAGGTGATGTGGATTAGCTCCATGAATGCGAAAATAAAGTAGGCAAGGTAGATCAAGGCGGAAAAGATATAAAAAGTAACGACGCACTCCAATAGCCGCAGTTGGCGAGATGTCTTGAGATAAAACCGCTGGATCAGAACCAGGACTCCAAAGAGAAGCGGCAGAGCTACTGCCAAGTAGGGCAGCGAAGCTATAGCAGTGGCGCCTTGGGCAATTGCTCCAAAAAACTCTGAAAGTTGTTTTAGTTAGATTATTGACCCAGTATTCATCCAGAATTTACTTACGGAATCCCGTAGATATAAAACCTCGAGGTAGGATCATGTCGACCAGCCTCATGTCCTGGCTAAAGCGGGTTACCAGTACTCCAGTATCAACATTCGACAAGAAGGACAATGGGGCACTGTAGTTGTTAGCCAATTGCCAATGCGGGTATTTTATTTGCAATAAACCCACCCCATGCAAGTGTGCAGCACAATGGAATGAAGATTTTTAGAAGCCGCGGGGACGATAATGACCCAGGTCCAGCTAGTACCAGACGAGAGACGTCAGCCAAGACACGGGATCAAGGACCATACTTCTGAAACTTACAATACGGCAAGTGTCAGAGAAAGGGCTTGAATAACAGAGAATGCTCCATATAGTCCAAGCCAATAGCCTAGGTGTAAGGCTGTAATGTTGTCGCTGCTGGAGGACCAAAGATCGACCCATACGTCTATAGAAAAGTGAGTCATACGCTGTTTCGTCAATAGGTTATTGAGGATATAGTTGCAACTTACAGCGGAATGCGCTTATACCGGCCTCGGTAATCAGGAAGAGAAGCAAGGCTACAATTCTGAACCACCCCAGCGCAGAGAAATAATACTTGTATACAGCAAGGTCGGTCGTCTGCCGATGGACATCTGGGGAAGGAGCACTCATAGAGTCTGCAGTGTAATTAGAAGGGCTCTCTAGCTCATCAATTCTCTCCGTTTCATCTGTTCGCGTGAGTTTGATTCCATGCATCTCAGAGAGGTTGTCAGCGTGGTCTCGAAGTTCGGTATAGCTGCCTTGCTTGATGGCTTGGCCATTCGCCCCGAGAACCATGATCAGGTCAGCTTGCGGCAAGTGATGCACTAGGTCATAATCAGTGTGGGATCTAAATTCTGATCGATCAAGCGAGCTATCTGGCGGCAGGAATGCACGTACTGGTATGTGTTGATAAGAACACCGTACATCCCAGCTGACGTAACAGTCCAGCCGGACCAAAGACATCATTGAAAACATGTCGGGCGGTTGCATTGTCGAGGCCACTGAAAACATCGTCGAAACAAGCGATTCGTTTGCGAGCATAAACGGCTCTCGCGATAGCCTATACAGGCGAAGCTGTTAGTGGATGACCAACACACAAAGGAAGCAAGGCACCAACAATTCTTTGTCTTTGTCCTCCGCTAAGTTTAGACCCTTTACTACCCACAGATGTCTTGTCGCCTGCCGTCATCTTCTTGAAGTCCAGATCCAGCGCACATGCGCGCACAACGGTATGATACCAGTTCGGATCAAATGTAGATAAGCCTTCGCCCACAATATTATTCTGTATCGATGCATTGCATAACCATGGAGTTTCATCGCAAAATGCCAGATCCGGGTACTTTATAAAAATCTCACCTTCCAACACGGGCGTTTCACCTGCGAGACCCTTCAGAAAGGTGGATTTACCGCAGCCTACTGGACCGACAAGGATAACGACAGTACCGGCGGGAGAGGATTCAAGCTTAAGTGTGATACCGTGTGTCTCTGAGGGAGAGGGAGAATTCCAGCCAAATCGAACATTTTGGAGTGAGAGAACCACTTCTTTCTGCGTTTGGGGACTTTTTGGAAGCGGGCATAGCTCGAGACCGGAAATGATATCGGTCGAAATTGAGTGAGCCGATACCGGCTGAGGAAGCCGTCTCTGATCTGTGTATAACATTGTTTTATTAGCCCTCACTGAGGGATAAAATGAGTGATTCGGGATCTAGGTATAGTGAAACGTGGTGCAAAAGAACATGGAGAGAGAACTGGAGTACTTACCCAGACGGCTTGGATTCATAAGGAAGTCTTGTATCCTATTCAGGCAGCCTACTGATGCATATGTGTCGGGAATTGCCATCAAAAGGTAGCTCAGCGGTGTAATCATCAAGCTTATAAGCGACAATGACGTGATGGCTTCGTTGACGGCAAGACCACCCGAGCCCTGTAGCAATGCTAAGATCGCATAGGCAGCGAGAGTCACAAGTTGTCCAACAATTATAGGAGAATTGACTAAAGGTCGATGTCAGCTCATTGGTGAGCCTGGTAACACAATATAGTTGAGTTGGAATAAGGATTAAAGCACGCACCCATGCATACACGGATTGACTGGAGCTGGCGGAACTTTTTAGAAATTTCAAGCTCTTCCGTGCGCAATCCTTCAATCATAGAGCTCATCACCTCGGTCAACCCGAGAACTTTGACGTTGCGAATAGAGCCTAGGATGGAAGTCGTGAAGTTGATACGCTTCTCGGTAGCCCGAAGCCAACTTTTTTGTCTAGCGGAAACGGCATTGCCCATGGCAAACGAAGAACCCATGAAGACTAGACTAGCGCTGTTAGACAATGAACACCGCAAGGCAATGATTGGGGAAACGGGAAGACTAACTTATCACCACCAAAATAGGAGCGATACAGACAACACCGACTTGGGTTTGTAGCAACCATGTAGCTAGTGCTAATTGTAGCACGTTAGCCCAAGTCTCGCAAACTACCGAATAGAAGTATTCGGCGACCATTTCTATATCAGAGCCTAGAAGGGCCATAGCACTAGATTCGTCAGTGCTTCCTAGTGGCAGATCCATCATATGCCGGAAGACAAGAGCTATCAGACCACCACGAAGCATGGTTGTGGCACGATACCCCAGGTGTTCGTAAGAGGCTCTAGAGACCTAGAATAAAATGTAAGTCTTACTCTTCGCGCTGTGAATAGACATCAAGTAGCTTACAGCGATCCCGGTAAAGACAATTGCGGTTGCTGCAATCAAGGCATAGCCCATGTCTTGCGACAACGAGCTGGTCTGCTGTAAGACAGTGACAACTTTCCCAATCAGAAAGGGCTGCGCAATACTAAATCCCACGACACAAAGCCGTGGGAAAGCGATCGTCGCGATTTCCCATCGCAGACACTTGATCACCGCCAAGAGCAACGCGTTCTGTCCATTATGCGTGCAGCGAGTCCACGAGTCTGCAAATCGAGTAGACAATTCTGAAGACAAGAGCTTTCTATGAACAGTAGGCAGAGCATCTCCGGTCAGTAACACGGAGTGCCCTTTCCACAACAGGCCATTCAACCAAGTAAATAAGCCTCGACTAAAAGGTCCGCTCACACTTTCGGTAGAGTGGTCCTTTTCAGTATGCATAAGCCATTTCCGTTTTTCAGTATTAATAAGAACTAAGAGAAGTAGCTTAACGGCTAGAGACGTAGAGAGGCATGCTGAGTAGGCCTGATAGCTGGGTAGCAGCCAGGACGTACGCACACGCGCAAGGTCCAGAAGCAACGTGACGAACAAGTAAGCAGAGGCAAGAAATGATGGCCGGATGGACCGGAGATGCTCCATATCAACTAGGATTATAACGACCAGCGCGGATATAAAATCGAAAATGGCACTCGCAAGTAAGATGCGCCCTCCGGCAAGGTGCTGCATCGCAACAAGTGCCAGGAGTCCAACCTGAATGGCTGCAAAAGTTACAGAGACAGCCTGTATGAAAATAATGCTTAGAGGTTGGTCCTTCTTATACGAACCGAACGCCAAATGGAAGTAAGGATACTTACTAATGTTATCACACGGAATGCGGAAGAGAGCACCTTCGGTGACTGCCTAGACAACTGAAACAGGCGATAGGTTGCCGGCAAAAGGAAGCAAGCCGCTGGTAATATGTTCAAAATGCCGGATTCGAAAGCCACCGTGAAGTCGAAGCCCCCACGACAGTCCGCCGTAGAAACAATGGGCCCAAACTCGCTATCGCCGCATGCGCCCGTGGGCGGGTTTGATGCTGATGCCATGGTAGAACCGGCGTGAGGTCAAGAAGAGGTATCTGGATTTGTGACGTAGGAATGTTGATGAAGTCCCGTTGGCGATAAAGAAGGAGGTTGGTCCTGAGGCACAAACAGCGACTCTCGAAGCGCTGGTTACCAAAGGCCATTCACACGAGGGATATTGTGGTCTTAATTGTCGTGATGGAGTATTTTTATTTTTCCAGACCTGCCATGGATGTGAGAAGAGGGGAAGTAGGCATCAAGAGTGAGGAGACTATGTAAAAGTGTAGCCTCCAGGCCTGACCCTGACAGGGTTCCCTAATCACGCAAGCTTAGCACCAAACGGGCTTTCTTTGTCTCGCACACCCTAGTTACTAGCTCAGGTCTGACTAGCGCAATAATATTTAGCTTGATTTTACAGTATTGAGTATAATACTAATTTTCTATGCCCAGAAACTGTGATCCTACAGGAGGGCTGGAGGCGATGAGATGAATAGTGAAATATGGGTTGCCGTTGTACTCAAAATGATTAAGGAACAATTGCACCTGTTTCACAATATGAGACTATCATGTGTTGAAGCGTACGGTACAGAGTAATTGCCAGTCACATTCTACTGACCCATATGTGCCAAGATCACAATCATTGCTCATCGGCAAGGGATGAGCTTCGCCCTCGGAGATCCGCCGGAGTCCGCAGAGTCCGCAGGGCGGGCGCCTTGACAACCAATCGTTACTGATCTTGACGCACATCCCCTAGGCACCCCGGTCGAATTAGTGAGGTTACATCCAACGCCTCGCCTCCCGCATGCCCCTATCAGCAACCTGAGGACATAGCTATACGCACGACGCACACTTGTCGTGACTTTGAGGCATTGCTACAGTGGTCTCTGAAGATAAATTCAACGGCGACGAAGGAGAAAGGTGCTAGGATAGAACATGCAAAAGATCGTTTGATGGTGATGCCGGGCAGTTTACAGGGAACGAATGGGTTAAGTCATGGGGACCATCACGCGCATTGAAATAGCGAATTTATATAAGATCTACCACTCCACCATCTGTTCAGGTACTTCGCAAACTAGGTCTCGTCGCTCTCCTCTCCCTGAGTAGGGGGGTGAACAAAGAACAGGCCCACTAAGTATAACGTGAATGACCCTACCAAACCATAATACGGCAGCCCAAGCGAGGTGCCTCCTAGTTTTATTCTAGTCTCAAACTACCACGCGAATGCCGGCCTAGCAAACAGCGACCCCGACGGCTGCAATCGCAACAGAGACACGGGCGAGCGTCAAGTCCTTGACAGGTGATGGCTGGTATCGCAAGAGTACCTTGGAGAGTAGAGGAAGTGTAAAGAGCAGGACTACCATGTGGATGACCCCGCGGAGGGTCAAAAGATACCCCGTTCTGGCGAGAGGCCAGTCAAAACGCTTGCTAATGTACTGTGCCAAAAACTGCGATGTACCAAGGACCTCCGGTGCGGCTGTGAGGAAGGTGGCTAGCACAATAACCAGAGAAGAAGACTTCAACAATCAATGCGATGGAAGAGCCAAGTTGAAGGAGGTGAGAAAGATACGATGGGAAGTTACGGGGCTTATCTTCTGACTCTTACTCGGAGTTGGAGTCTTGCTTTAATGTCGACAATTGTTGATATGCACTGCACGCAGGGTATGCGTTTGTCTCTCTGTGTGCAGACTGAGCTTTTTGGCTCTTTGCATCTTAGTCATACAGCTGGTTTATATACCAGCTTCTTTCCATAGATTCATCATCACCTCTCTCACTTCTTCTCCATCTTTCACCTCCTCCGTAGCCTCAACAATAAGTGATGGATGGTTGGAGAACATTTACTTCACTTCAGTATGTGCCTATATTGTTTTATCCTCGTGCGTTCTCCGAGGTCAGATTATACTACATCATATCGACGAATTTGGTTTATTGAATCCGAAGCTCATTTCGATATTGATTCCTTTATTGTCTCTACCACCGCACCGCTCTACCACCCCCAATATATAAGTACTACGTTTTCGAAAGCCCCATCAAATATCAGTGGCAGCCTTCCCACTTCATAACATTTCTTTTTCTTGTTACATGCACCCGAAAGTTATTATTCTGCTTGCGCAGGGCATGTGTCTTCGATGGTAATCGAGCTTTGCATCATCCATGAATCATCCGCCTTTATAGATCGTAGTAATCAAGCCAATTTAATTTAGCGGCCGATCCATCCAGCTTTCAGGCATGGTTTTAGTTAGGCGCGAGAGTCCCAACCCGCGCGAGGTAAAGACAGGCTTATTGGTTTTCCAACCAAGCCGGAACTTGGACGCAAGTTCTCTCACAGAAAGAGAGATCATGCAAGACTACAGCACTTGAATCTCGCTTACGAACCAGGCCAGGGCACAACCAATTGGTTAGAAACGAAAGGAGTGGTGGATTAGATAGAGCTGAACCAGGTGGGCGTAGCTTCTGGTCAAATAAAAACAACGCACTCGTAATTGCAATCATTCAGCCACCTTAATACAAACTTTGCCTATGTGAGATCCCGACATGACATATTCATAGGCCTTCACAACATCCTCCTGTGTAAAAGCGAACTCTTTTTCAACAGGTAAACGCAGTCCTTTACGAGCGACAAATCGGACGAGATCTTGAAGGAGCTGAGTGGGGCCAACAGTGATACCCCGAACAGTGGCCCCCTTGGCAAGTGCCATACCTGCAACATCAGGCATCTTGGATTGTTCCGCTCGAGAAAGGAAGCCGATCACAGACACATTTCCACCCATTTTGATCGAATTGATGCTCTCTGCGATAGTACCAGAGCCACCATTCTCAAAAACAAAGTCCACACCTTCTCCTTCAGTCAGCCGCATGACCTCCTTGGACCATTCCGGGTGCTTCTTATAGTTGATACCATAATCAGCCCCAAACTTCGACTTCACCAGTTCAAGCTTCTCATCACTGGATGATGTCACGATCGTGGTAGCACCAGCAGCCTTGGCCAGAATTATTCCAGTGATGGAAACACCGCCAGTCCCTGTATATTAGGTTAGCACAGGAAAGCATATTGGCGAATTAGGAGCCTCATACCTTGACAGAGCACAATCTGGCCCGGTTTAAGAGGGACAGAACCATAAAGGGCATTCCAAGCAGTGACACCCGTACAGACCAAAGTCGACCACTCGGAGAAGCTTTGATGGGATTCCTTCGGGACCTTCACAGTAGCAGAGGCCGGAAGAGAAACGTATTCACGGAGAACACCATCAACAGGGCCTCCCTGGCCATTTAGCCAATCCGCTTGCTGGCCGAAGAGGTTGGTTGGATCAAATGTTCCTATAACATGATCTCCCACAGCAAACTTGCTGACACCTTCACCGACCCTGGCCACAACACCGGCAGCATCCGAGCAGGGGACGACGTTGTCCTTTACGGGAAATGGGTACAACGACGTAGCCACCCCAATATCCCGGTAGTTCAAGGAAACGCTGTGAACCTTGATCAAAACTTCATGCTTTGAAGGCTCTGGGATGGCCTCCTTGAAAGCTTTCAGGTTTTGGACCGAAGTTCGCTCCCCTTCGATGCGGATCACAGTCTGCGACATAGTAAAGAAACGATTGTTGGTAAATTGGCTCGGAGAAAGCTCGATGGTCGGGAGCTAAAGAGTCCGAATGCTGGCTTTAGAGCATTACTGATGACTGGTGTAATCGAACCGCTGCTGGAATAATCCATGCATTTGGACAAGTGAGGTCATTGACATCCCCAAAGGTGGATCTCAAAGTCTAATCTCCTTCCCGAGAAAACAGTAACCTCTAACAGAAGTATTTCTAAGCAGCGAATAATTATAAATAGTCTGGTTATCTATAGGCTAACTAATAACCTACGTAGTGTGATCCCACAATATGTACTGGAATGCATTGTTGGAGCAAAATAAACTTACACCTTTACATAATGTGTAGGGTAAGCTACCTAGGTAGGTAACTTTATAGTAAAACCAAGTTACAAAAAGGTAGATTCAATATTTGATATTATTACTAGGTAAGGTAGTGTTGGAGTCCTGTTCATTCATGGATAGAATACGCATCTGACTATTCATATCACTACAGGCGAAATCGGTTATGGCGCGTTAGCGGAATACAATGCTATAATTTCTTCAATACCATTGTCAAATGCCGACCCGAACACACATGCACAAGCCTCATAATCACCGTAAATAATATGGTTTTGCCACGTGCCTAATATGTCTACTGATAGCCAGGCCTGCCGGACTGGTCTCTGGCCGCGGTGGACAGCCCAGAGCGGAGTTCTACAGTTATTGGCATTCTACGGGATTGCTTGACTCTTCTCCGGCATGTCGCTCATTTCCAGAATGGGCAATCTAGTGGAGCCAATGTCCACCGTAGCGGCCATGAAAAGAGATTCCACCTATTAGATAGAGGCACGACCTACATGCGGGGACTTGCGGAGAAATCCACAAAATCAAAGGCATCTAAAACTAAGACAGACGCTAACTAGTTAGTTAGTTAACTACCGGATAAATTAGATTCATCCAACTACATAAGTAGGGAATCTTGGAAGTATATATTGTTTCATTTGCCCGAGCTCCCCTCGCTTTATTTATCTCCCGCTATTCCCAATCCCACCATGGTCCGCTGTCTTGCTCTCTTTATCTCCCTGGCAGCTGCCACGAGCCTCTATGCCACCCATTATGACGGCAACATCTACACACTTTCTTTTGATAGCGAAAACTCGCTTTCGATTACTTCGTCCTTAAAGACATGTGGTGATGCTCCTAGTTGGCTTACATTCGATTCGTCAACGCGCACACTCTATTGCTCCGACCACTCGGGCAACGGGACTATAAATGGCTCGCTGAGCTCCTACTTCGTAAATCAGGAAGGGAAACTAACGGAGCTCGCGAAGACCGTGGACGTGGGCTCGGCCGTCCACAGCACTATTTATGGAGGCAAGCATGGACGCGAAAAGTACTTGGCTATTGCGCATTAGTGAGTGATTATGTCTGCCTAAGCCAGCTTTGCAGGCCGACCTACGTAGACACAAACTAACGTTCACCAGTGGCGGATCGGCCCTTTCAACCTTCACCCTACCCCTTAGCTCCGATAAGGAGGCCTTGCAGGTCTTCCGCTACCAAATGTCCCAGCCAGGTATCAAACCTCAGCAGGATGCACCGCACCCGCACCAGGTGATCCTCGATCCAACCGGTGATTTCCTCCTGGTTCCCGATTTAGGTGCCGATCAGGTCCGCGTGTACGCCATTGACCAGCACTCAGGACATCTAAATGTATGCCCTAGTCTTAAATATACCCCTGGTAGTGGTCCGCGACACGGGCTGTTCTGGAAATCCAACCTCTCAGACTCAGCGCAAGCCCCAGTGACTATGCTATACACCCTTAGCGAATTGGGCGGCCACCTTAGTGCGTTCGTTGTATCATACTTATCCTCTGGTTGTCTCGGGTTCGGGGAAACTCAATCCTTTATTCCATACCTAGGCGGGCAGTTACCGGCTGGGGCTACGCCGGCGGAGCTCGCTATGGCTGGTAATCATATTTATGCTTCGATTCGTTTTGATCAAGGATTTCCTCCAAATGACTCTATCGCGACCTTGGCTCGCTCTTTTAATGGAACGGTGACTTTCAGCCAAATCACCTCTTCATATGGCACCATTCCCCGCACTTTTGCCGTCAATAAGAAGGGCACTCTGGTGGCTATTGGGGACCAGGGTTCATCTAACGTAGCCATCGTGAGAAGGGATTCCGAGAGTGGAAATCTTGGCAAGCTAGTTGCCAACTTGCAGGTTGGACAGCCTGGCCAGGCTAGTAATTCGTCAACGGGGTTGAGCAGCATCATCTGGGAAGAGTGAGCTCTTCAACTCAATTTAACTCTCCACAGGAATATCAATGCTGTATAGGTAGCTGTCAAGGTTGCCTGTTCTGGCAAGAAAGGGGTCTGTCTAGACTTGGAACGATGATTGTATATAGAGCATGACTATTACAACCTGCCCCTGGACTGGCGAGTTACACACTAGGCCAAAAGACCACTATATCTGAGCGTTACGCTCAGATATTCCAGGCTCCGATATATATAGTGCGTGTCGTGACAAAGACAAACACTAGAATGCGCACAAAATGAAAGATGCGTAAGATGAACCTGCGCCAGACAAGAATCGACAATCTCCTTCCAAATTAAAATTGATCCCCAAAATGTAATCAAGCCAGACAATCCACGAACGGCAAACCGATCTTCTCTTGGATCTCTCTGAATGCCTGGAGTAGCTTTTCTTCCTCCAGCCTCTTAGCAACCAGCTGCAAGGAAACGGGCGCATCCTTCTGCTTTACCGGGTCGTAATTCTCGTATGCCCAGCTGTCGAATTCATTCTTCGGGGTGTAAGTGGTGTCCTTGGCATCTCTCTCGGGATCCACCTTGGTAACTGGGAACACAAGGGCCGAGTAGTCAAGGAGATTGAATAATGAAGTGTAGCCCCAGTACCTCGAAGTATCATGCAGGGGGGCAGGCGTGGGGAATGCGGGACATAGTATAACATCCATTTCGGGCGCAACATTGTTCCACTCTATATTGGACCCAAGTCAGCTCAGAATCAGGAGCAATCGTGGTAATTGATGTACTAACCTTGCAGATAGGCATAGCGGAACATCTCCCGTTTTCCAGTCCAGTCCCACACGCCCTGCTGGCTAAGTTCTTCAATGCCAGGGGTATCTCGCAAAGCCCAAGACGTGAGTGGCGTAAATGGCTCACCAGAGGACTCGACATGTCTGGTAAATGCCTTTCCACCATCCGGAGCATAAAGCCTAGTCTATATATTTTATTTGGTTAGTTCAGCTGGCATTGGTAACTGAAGGGATAGGAACCGCTTACAAGAATCTCGAGAGCTTCCTTCTGCTGATATGCCTTCCATTCAATGACTTCAGTACTATCCACCGATTTAAGACGCTCGACGACTTCCTTCAAGGCCCTTGTCACTGCCGGTGCGGGAGTAACGACATCGTCGGTCCACATCACACCGACGGTTAGCTTCTTGTTATCTAGGTGAATGTGCTTCTCCTGATCTCTCCAAGGGATTGGAAGCATCATCGAGTCATGGACCCAAGGCTTTGATTTGATTATCGTCTTCATTAAAAGTTCAACACCGCTAAATGTTGGTGAAATAGGCCCGAGTGTTCCTATAATTGTCTCACACCCGAGAACATAGGCAGCGCATCCGATTAGCGGCAGTCGACCGGTTGATGGTTTTAGGCCATAGAGGCCACAATTGGCGGCGGGAGAGCGAATACTACCACCTGGATCTATTGTTAGCGATGGATAAATCAATTAGGGACTCTGACAACATACCGATGTCTGAGCCAATTCCCAGAGGGCTGCCATAGAGGGCTTGCAAGGCTGACTCTCCGCCAGAAGAACCACCTGGTGTGAGAGCGGTATTATGTGGGTTGGTGGTGGTGCCAGTAATATTGCTGCAAGTTTCAAGAGCCATCTATCCCGAAACCAAGCCATCAGCCATAAATCAACACAGTAGAAAAATTCATATATGCTAACCAGTCCTTGTGGCTCGGTTGTTCTCGCATAAACAACTGCACCGGCATTCAAGAGAATCCTGACAATGTTTGCATCGTCTTGGCTCTTCCGGTCGAGCCAAGCGACGAATCCAGCAGACAGGTCTCGCCCCTGGAGGCCTACATGTCCTTTGATGCTAATTGGTAAACCGTGAAGCGGACCAGAGGGCTTTCCATGCTTTTCAAAATAATCATCGAGTTCGTTTGCGCGGGCGATGGCACGCTCAGGGAGAAGCTCGTAGATGCAGTTGGTCTAAGCAGAAGAATGCTAGTTAAAATTCGGAATCTCGAGGTATTCGCCAGGCACGAGCTACAGCCTTACTCACCAGCTTCTGGGCGATCGCAGCCCGCCGAAGAAAAGCGTTTGTCACCGCGGTCGCAGTCAGTTTACCCGATGCAAGGGAAGCCACCAAGGTCTCGGCGGAGCTTTCTGTAATAGCGATCTCTGTCTGCGAAAGGTGCTTCCTGGGGACATCGATCACCCTGCCAGTGTGTGTATCGGGAAGAGCAGCGATGGCGGGGTCAACGTGCTCTATAGAGCGATCGCGCACTGACTGGACCTTGCGGGCAGGCTCTTGCCAGGAAGGTTTCGGTTGAGGCGCAGTCATTTTTCCAGAGGTTGGGTGGTTTCAATAGTCCGTATGGGTTGGATGAGTGTTGGGGAATGCAGCACTGTCTCTAATAGAGTCGGATATCCCTCCATCTTCTCCGTGTTGCACGGTGTGCAACCAGACTCAAGTGAAAAGGCTCCAGTTCCTGGCCCCAATGTTGCACTTTCATTAGTTCGATGGTTGCAGTAGTGCGATCCTGCCTCCACTGTGTATGCAGCACCGAGAGACCAACCCACTTTTGATTTAGGCCCCAAATCGTATCTGCCTCCAGCAGAACAAAAACCAGTGCGATTCGGAGGTCAAACTACTCCGTGGCCTCGGTGATACCCGCCATCCCGTCGGGCGGCCAAGGAACGGGCCGTGGATCTGCGATCGTCACGAGAATTTTGGGTGCCATTCTCGCACGAAATTTCCGCATGTAGGTGACGTCCTGCAGAATCCTTGCAAGATGTGAGACGAGAGGGAATTTTGTCAGTGGCCCTGTGGTTTTGGGGCCGAGATTGAATACTTGAAAATTGAATATAAGGATGGCTGTCTGACACTTTTAACCATGAAGGTTTTATTATATTGTCAGGGGTTTAAACGTTAAACCCTCTTCATATCACCAAAGCCGTGACTCGTGAGAAGTAGGAGTTGGCAATTCCTGTCGACACATATGACCGACCTCCAGGAGGACTTCGGACCAACACTATGGGTGGTGAACACAATCTTCACTGCCTTGGCCACATTCGCTGTTATTGCCCGCTTTGGGGCTCGGCGACTGCGAAAGCTGTCTCTCCGGGCAGATGACTGGATTATCTGCATGGCCCTTTTCTGGGACTGGCTATTGTACGGGATATTCGTGGGATGTTAGTACGAGTGTCACAATGATGACTCTGATCCTACTAAGGAATCTACAATACTGATACTGGCGGGCTTTCAGGTCGAATTAACGGCTTCGGCAAGCACCGAGAAACCCTCTCACCAGAGAAAGTTGCAACATTCGCGGAGCTCCTCTACTTCTTCCAGATCTTCTACGTACTCGCTCCCCCGACTGTGAAGCTAGCACTGCTTTTTCTATACCGACGCATTTTCGAGCATTCGAGTTTCTTGCGAATTGTCGACGGCATGATCGTTCTGATCTCTGTGTGGGCAATTGTCATGACTTTCCTCGCCATTTTCAACTGCAAGCCGATTAGCGCCTTCTGGACGACGAAGGGGACTTGTTTGAACTTTAAGCAATTCGCTATCGGCTACGCAATTGTCAATATCATCAGCGACTTTGCGGTTTGGTTGATGCCAATTCCTAGAGTGTGGAATATCCAGCTTCCGAAACCGCAGAAGATTGCTCTGTCTCTGATCTTTGCATTGGGTCTTTTGTATGAGAATCCTTTTTTTTACCTCCATACCAGGGAAGTACAGATAAGCCTTCTAATACATCGTTCTTTCCAGTGATTGTGCTGCAGCTATGGCCCGCCTTCTCCTCTCAATGCTTGTCCTGGGCGAGTACGATTCCACATGGCTCTACGCGAAGGGATACATGTGGTCCATCATCGAAGTTTCAACGGGCATTGTCTGCACATGTTTGCCAACGATGCGAGTACTCTTGAAGACAGCTTTCGGTGGCACCTTTGCAAGAATCTTCGGCATGTCCAGCGGAAAGGTCAGCCACCAGCCGTCAAGCAGTACACCGTGCTCGAAAGCGAATGAGTATTATAATGATATTGGGCAGGCAAGGTCGGTGGATGTCTCGTCCAACACCCATCGTACAAACAATGTTTCTGAATTGCATGGTGCAGACTGGGATACGGGCTCGCAGCGGATTCTGGTGACAGAGGTAAATATTGAACTTCGGCCAGTTGACCACAGGCCGTCTGTAAAGGTAGGTTAATCCGGTCACTTGACTAGACCGATTGTTTCTTATAAGAACGCCCATTCAATCATAATCTCTAGCCTCCCATTTGTCACCAGTTATCACCCACTTCACCGGGCCTGTATGGATAATCCTGTATATCAACAAATGCGAAGCTCTTGTGAAGGCTGAAATATTGGCTTCCGTTACTTATGGGGGTGAATTAGACAATGGATAGCTTGTTTATATGAGTCCCAGGTGGTCTATTTGATTATAGTCCAAGGTAGTCTGGCAAAATCCTCCCTGGGTGGCCGAGTGGGTGAGAGACACGAGGTCATCTGATTGCTGGGTAGAACAATGAGCCCGGGTGATACCGCATTGGGAACCTCAGTCAATGGTGAAACTGGTCAGGATTTCGATCCTCGCCAGGAGTAGTTGGGGTACGGATTCTTTTTTTCTTTGCTATCCTATATCAGCCCATCACTATCAGTCTCTTCCCTCTCTTCCCTCTCTCCCTCTTCACTCGTCTCGTGCCCACCATGTCTCTCTAACAAATGACCTTAGGAAGGCCGAACCTATAACTAAGCTGTTTCCTCTCTCATGAGCCTTCTCATCCCCGGTGACATACTTGTGTGATCGACTTCACACTGGGCCTCGAGTCCATGTGCTGTGCATTGTACGAGAGCGACAAGAGATTTGAGCTAAAAAAGGAAAGGTCTTGAGATAGAAAGTATCTGATACGCGTCCGCTCATCACCGCCGTGGCCCACAGAACCCCCGCTATACTAACCAGACAAGCCAAGAGGATTCAATTTGTTGAAAACATCGACTGGGTCATATTTCCTTTTCACATTGAGCAAGGCATCAGCATTAACTCCGAACATATCTTCAGGTGTCATATTGTCATCTAAAGGCGACGTCAGTACATGTCCCTCAAGTCCTCTCTTCCTCCTCTAACTCACCGTGTGTATAGCCAACGAACGTCGATACCAGCTTATTCAGTTCGTGACCGGCCCGTCGCAACTCATTGTCACACATATTCTGGATTGTTTCTCCCCATGCGACAAACTCCCGGTCCTTGCTCGGATCGACCCATTGGAGGAGAATAGCCCCATTAAGAGTCTTGGTTCGACTTGGGAAGGCAGTCTCGGTCACGGGCACATCATACACCTTGGAAAGATCAAAGCAATCGATCTCGAGGCAACTTTTGGCTAATTCGGGCGCTGTGGCGAGTTTGCGGCCAAGTTCTGCCATCAATTCCGAGGCGAATTCAGGCCGAATAGGCGAAGCTAATTTCACTCCAATTGTCTTTTTTCTTCCGCCTGGTGGCATTGCATCGTCGAGCATGGTGTTGGCCTCTGTGTAGGGTCTCATCTCCATGTCCATGCCGATACATTCCAGGTTGACAAGGCTAGAGAAATGCACCCGCCCTTCCTCCTCGGGGCCATTGAAGAAGAGGACCGTGGTGATAACCGGGGCGCCCGTATCAGGTGATAAACCAAAGACACATTGCGCCGCCGCCTTTCTTTGTGGATGAACCAGCGCACCATTAAGTGCCTCGACAACTTCAGTCAGTTTGTCGCCCGTGAACATCATGGTGCCGCACCAGACCTTGCTGTCCTGCTTGTGTGTCTGGAACGTCAATTCCGCCGCCACGCCGACATTCGCTCCAGCGCCCCGAATCGCCCAGAAAAGGTCGGGCTGCTCGTTTACGGATGCGTTTAGGATTTGTCCGTCGGCAGTCACTACTTTTGCAGAGAGAAGATTGTCAAGGACCAGCCCATGCTCCGGAGTCAAATACCCATATCCCCCGCGGACAGTGAGCCCCCCCAACGCCCGTGTGGCTGGCCGTGCCGCAAACTACAGCTAGATTAAACCGAGCAGCGGCATCGTTCACATCCTTCCACAGTGCACCACCCTGTGCAGTGACAGTGGAGTCGGTTGAGTTGACACTAACGTGTCTCATACCACCAAGGTCGATCAGAATTCCTCCATCACTAGTGGAGGAGGTATCTGTGGAGTGTCCTCCGCCCTTGACTGCCAGGTCCAGACGGTTGTCCCTGGCAAAGCGCACGGTGATCGCGAGATCTTCGGTATTTGTTGGGCGCATAACGACTCCCTATGTGGGTCATCAGCCAAAGTACAGTGTCCTGTGCGGTGGAATAGGCGGTACCGCTCGTTGAAATCCAACTTCTGACCATCTTTCCAGACTGTTTTCGTACCCTTCAGAGTCTGGGTAAAGAACAGATGTCGCTTCTTTAACCTGAGACCTCAGTATCTCTATCTGTTCACGGGATATTCTGGAAGTCATGATGCTTTGCAGAGACAGTCTAACAATATGGGAAAGACTTGTTTATGTGTAATGTTTGTGAATGGTTCCTATTGCTACACTTAAATATTTCTGTCCCACTACCTTTACTTCAGTATTTGCTTCTTAAATCATTGCTAGTCATACACGTCAACGCGGAATATACATACATATGCGATCAGACTCGCATTGGGTATAACATTCTGCAAATCTTGATTTAAGTTCATTTACAGTCACACCCAAACAAGGTGTAAACAGGTCTGTAAATAGTAATGCTATATCAATTCCTGTATGGCATACAACACTTCTATCAAAACCTACTTCCATTTAACGGCTCTTTCTATATATATGTACGTGCTGATGTTACTGGGTTAAGCACTCTCTATGCAAACTTCACGTTTGCCTTTTCCGCCCTACGAGCCACATATAGTAGGGCTCGTATTAGATGTAGCATCGTGCTGATATATATGCTATGTATAAGATCCTACTGAGTTTCTGCAAGGGTTCACGGAACCGAATGCCTAATGTGAAAGCTATTGCATATATCATGACCAAGCTGGGCAATTCGTGATGAAATTCATTGCCATAAAAGGTCTGAAGAGTTTGCTCAGACAGGACAGATGCCTCATGCAGCGGAGACTACCTAATTTCTCCTAATACATAGATTCGCATCATATACGCAATACAGGCTGCCAAACTTAAATTTAGCATTTCCTACTCCTGTACGATGTAGATCCCATGCAGGTTATTTCATATAGCATGTTAAGCCCAAAAAGGTAAATAATGACGCAAATTTAAGTACTATAAAAGACTGAACAGGTTGATCCGACATGACGGAGTAGGCTTCAGCAGGTAACTATCAGTACGTGTAACGTATCCTATCCTAAATCGCGTTCATAGTATACGAATTGATTTTAGAAAGACAAGTTAGACCGAGCACCATATTCTATAAAATGGCCAGTATTTGGCGTGTTTTCCGTTGGAGACTTTCAAGCAGCGGTCTATTCATCACCAGACCATCAGAATCAGTCACATCTCTCCTTAACAGAATCATTATCAGCTATTTCGACCATAAAGCGCAATGGAACATCGCCTTGTCCAGCGTGCAAACGCTGTTCCTAATGCAACTGCGGTGGTCGATGGCGATGCCAGCATTAGTTATCGAGAGCTCATTGCACGAGCTGATATACTTGTTGAAAAACTACATGGAAGGTCAATCAAGCTCGCGGAACCCGTTTGCATCTTACTTGATTCTGGTTATCAACAGATCGTATCGCAAGTTGCTGTCCTCCGGGCTGGAGGGACCTGTGTCCCCATTGATCCATCCATGCCTTCCTCCCGCCTACTAGCCATGCTGCACGATATCAATTCGCGCTTCGTCATTACCAGCAAAGCTCTCACTGACCGAGTGTCAGACTTTGGAGTTATCCAAGTCGAAGAAGGAACTGCGCAGAATATCACTTTGAGTGAGACCAGCCCAATTCGCATACAAGCTGGATGTCCAGAAACCCATCGCAGTCACATTTTCTTTACCTCTGGCTCCACGGGACTGCCCAAACCCATCCAGGTCCTAGCTTGCGGTGTTCTCCATGTCCTAGCCTCTGAGCCGGCTACATTGCTGGATTCGTCTGACCGCATGGCTGGGGTTATCAGCCCGGGGTTTGATTTTTCCCTCTTTGGGATTTGGACATCGCTACTTGCTGGGGGGACAGTCATTCAAATTCCGAAAGTGATCGTCACGGATCCATTTGCTCTCAGTGACTATCTGAAAAAGAACAAGATAACCGTGGTGATTATACCGACAGCTCTTTTCAATGTCATCGTTTTGAATGCGCCCATCGCATTTCGTGGTCTGCGCCACGTCCTTGTGGGAGGTGAGGCTGTGAATGTCAAGGCGATGAAGAAAGTCCTCATCAACGGCCCACCGGGCAACCTGTGGAATGTATACGGTCCGACGGAGGCAACCATATTTGTAACAGTGTGCCGGATCGATCTTGCAGAGACACAGCACCCTCGTATCAGCATCGGACGAGCCTTCGGAGAATCTAAAATTTATCTGTTGGACGAACAGCTCAGGAATATTACTAGGACACATCAGACGGGGGAGATTTGTGTTGCCGGACCTCAACTGTCGTCAGGATATCTGAACAGACCCGAAGAGAACGAGAAGCAGTTTATCCACATCAATACCACCACACTGGGAGAGGAAGTTGGGAAATATATCCGCCTGTACCGCACTGGTGACCTGGCACAATGGAGAGATTCATCCGGTATGTTGGATTATATTGGCCGGGCAGATAAACAGGTCAAATGCTCTGGACACCGAGTGGAATTGGGCGATGTAGAGCGCACGCTGGAGAGGAACGCGCAAGTGGAATCGTGTGTCGTTATCCAACACAAGCAGGGAGACTCGGAAGTTTTGGCGGCCTATGTGGTTCCAATCGAATGTGGAACGGAAGTTCAACTGACCGCGATTATCGACTGGGCAAAGGAACATTTGCCTTATTACATGGTACCAGGTTCGATTCGAAGCATCCGGGAATTTCCACTTTCATCCAGCGGCAAGGTTGATAGGAATGCGCTGATTCGCAACTTGCAAAAGGCATCAGAGACAGAAGAACCTGAAGGCCAGAAACCTCCAAAAGTAGAGGGCCAGAACGACTGGCTCCAATGGCACCTCCAAGAATTGCTGAACCTGTCACACATTGATCCCAATGAGGATATATTCTCTCTTGGGGTGACTTCGCTACAGGCTGCCCAGCTAATAGGGAAGATCAAGCACCACAGTGGTAAAATTGTAACGATGGTACAACTGTATGCAAACCCCACCTTGGAAAGTCTCACAGCTCTCCTCCACAGCCCCGACGAAGACAGCACCGGTCCTGTCCAGACAACACGATGGGTACAGGACTCCCATCTAGCGGATGATGTAGTATCTCCTCCGGATTGGCAATCTACCAAAGAGGGCCAAGTGTTCCTCACAGGAGCGATCGGGTTCCTCGGTGCATACTTACTCCATCAACTGCTATCCATGCCTAGTGTGAAGAAAGTAGCCTGTTTGGCCCGAAGCCGTGGCCATCTCACGGCGAACGACCGCATTCAGAAAGCGTTAGAAAAATATGACCTGTGGGATGGCAGACTGGAGAAGACTCAAAAGATCATGGCTCTTGATGGAGACCTAACAGACGTCACCCTCGGTCTGGGAGAGGACAAGTTCACCTGGCTCAGCAACTGGGCAAGCGTAATCTTCCATGTGGGTGCACGAGTAAACTGGTGTGAACCTTACGAGGCTCTTTATGGAGCCAACGTAGTTGGCACACGAACCATCATCCGACTCACAACATTAGGCAGACGCAAGGCACTGCATTATGTCTCCTCGATAGACGTGTGGAATGAAACTGGTCTTACGAACAGAACGAAGCGAATTTTCGAAGATGACCCGCTCACCGAACATCTGGGATCATTGCCTTGCGAAATGGGATACGCGCAGACTCAGTGGGTGGCGGATGAGATGGTTCAGAGGGCGCGGGCCCGCGGTTTATCTGCAACCATCTATCGACCAGGGTTCGTGATTGGGGACAGTTCAAGGGGCTATGGAAGCACAGATGATTTCTTTGCACGACTGGTCGTTGGGTGCATTCAGACCCGTCAATTCCCCCATCTTCCCAACCAGCGACTTGAGTATGTGACGGTGGACTTCGTCTCCTCGGCCATTTTACATATTGCGTCAAAGTCTGAGAGTCTCGGGCGATCATACCATCTCGTGTCTCCCGATGTGGCGCAGTCGGTGAGTATTGAGGAGACATGCGGTTTGATTAACCAAGCTGGATACCCAGTCAAGCAGGTTACGTACCAGGAATGGATGGAAACTATCCAAAAGTCTCCGGGTAATCCGTTGGAATCGATGATTCCAGTGCTCCAGGAACCAGTTCTGGAGAACGTGACTCGGATAGAGGGTCGCATGTATACTCCAGTATTTGAGGCCAAAAATACTGTCGAGGCTCTTGCAGATCGGCCTGATATCAAATATGTTCCTTTGGATTATGAGTTACTGCAACGGTGCATTGATTTTTGGGTGAGCAGGGAATACTATTCTCTCAAATAGTCTTGTTTAAAGAGTCACATATTCACGCATGGGTGTATTCAACCGAAATCAAATTGAACATACGCTTGGCTTCGGCTTTCTTCCCAGAAGTAAGCAGTAAGATAGTTCATATGATCCGATTCAGCGCAAATCCTCTCTCGTGGAAGTGTACAATCGCTCGTGCATTCTCATCTCTGCGCATTCACTCCCTTCCACACAGTCGCTCTGCACTGCCCTGCACATCTTAGCGCCTTCGGGCGTATAGTGCCGCACCACGAGCCGCCGCGAAAGTCGGATCCATTACGAGTTCGATATTGACAATATATCCGTGTACTCTCCATGGGTGTGTAGGCACACCACGTTAATTACGCGACTCCTTGGAAGTGAGAACTGACCTTGGCAGATGCAGAGGCTTACCCAAAGTAGGCGAATCCTTGTAGATACTTCACTCCCTTCAGCCCATAGCGATTATTTCATATTGTCTACTTCTTAGTTCTATGGTATGTTCTTTGATGTTGTGGGTCAATTTCATAGGTCCTCACATTCTATGTGTAGAGATCAATCCGCCTTGCTTATAGAACGGAAGACGACAGAGCCATTAGTCAAAAACACAGAGTATAAAAGACATTAACGTATCATCCTCATTCCCTCAAACTCGGACAAACGCTGTAGAGTGGAGTATCACATTAGCACCATGTCCGAAACCATGTGTATACTGCAAGAGAGAGGAAACACTTACTAGCATCAATCTGTTGGATATTCGGCAATGCCAAGCGCACCTTATTCCGATAAACGGCCGGCCCATTCAATTGCAACGGGTTACCCTCGAAGTAAACAGTCTGCAACTTCTCCTTATCCTTGAGCTCGCGCTCAACTTCCTCAAAGCTAGCAAGCTGATTATTCGACCCCCACAGCTCCTCGAGGTTCTTTAGGGAAGAAAGATGTTCAAGATGGGATACCTGGTTGTTGGAAAAGTCGAGCACGCGAAGTGTCTCGTTGGATTCCAGTCCTGCAAGTTCGGTTATCGCATTGTGAGAGAGGTAGAGCTCTTCAAGCTTCGGGAGCGCGGAGAGACCAGTGATTTTGGTGAGGCGGTTGGATTGGATGGAGATGATGCGGAGGTTTGAGAGGTTGTCCAAGTTCTGCGAGGGTGTCAGCTTTTCTACTTCCTTAAGGTATTTTGGGTGATAACTGCGGACCTTCATTTCAACGATCTTGTTTTTCCCGAGCCAGAGCTCTTCCAGCGCTGTCAGTGTTTCCAAGTTTTCGATTTCCTGAACAGAACCCGTGTCAGTCTCCCCATCGTTCACCTCATATGCAGTATCATATAGTACGAACTCGAATCTTATTCGCGCCCAACTCCAAGTTCTTGATTGCGGTCAATTCCTCCAAGCCCTCAATACGGGAGATTTTGTTTTGCACAAAGAAAATCTCGGTCAATTTCTTCAAATGCGAGATATTCTTGATATGTTTGATCTTGTTAAAGCTCAAATCCAAGCTTGTCAAGTTATGGAATTCCTCCAGGCCCTTGATGTGGGGGATGAGGTTATCGTAGAGGTCGAGTTCGGTCAAACTGGCGGCGACATTTGGAGGGAAGTTGATTCGTGATATTTGATTCTGGCGCATGCATAGTCTCTATAATCCAGCGCGTTAGCCATCTGGGTAAATCAGAAGAATGCCGTGCCGTTGCGCTTTTGCGTCTTTGAGGAAAAAGTGGTGCCATATGCCCCTCTCAGCTACCAGACGCATGCGGATTCCAGGGTTGTTGAGGGTATGTACCTGGAGCTTAGGGAAGCGTTCCAATTTAAGGGCGGAAATTGACGATATCCGGCAATGCACGAGGTCGATATCCTACAGCAGAAGAACGATTAGCGATCGCGTCGCGCGCGCGTCGATCAGCGGAGAGGCCAGGGTTATCTGCCTACCTCTGCATTAACATCTTCGTCTGCCAATAGATCTAAATAGCTGTTAGCCGATCGCCTCCAAAGACTCTCGCCCCTGAACAATCAATCCAGCGACCGTACCTTCGTCAGCCTCAATCTCTTCGACCGGAGGTGCATCAGGATCCGAGTAATCTGAATCCTCCAGCGCCTCCGGGTTTGTAATAACGGCCTTTGGCTCCATTCTCATTTTTCCGTCCCAGCCCTCCTTGTTCTTCATGATTTCCGCCAGCGTGAGAGTTGTGGGATGTTTGGTGGGCGGTGGGAATCGCGATTGCGGGGAGCTTTCGGCGGTTTTATCGGGAGACGATCCCCAATGGGTTATTATGAAACCAAGAAAATCCTAGGAGATGCGCTCGAAAGAACAAAGAGGTAATAAAGAGGAAATAAAGAGGTTGCACTGAACGTCAGGAACTGAAACCTTGGTCTCGGGAAGGTTGAGGTTGGCGACTACATCATCGTCTTAATGCGGCCTCAATGCGGAATGGGCCCCGAAGCACTTAACTTGTCTACTTACTTATATCATGGGTTATAGATAGACAATAATTAATGGTTAAATTCATTTCCACTCTAATACAACTTGCTCCATTTTGTTTTCTGGATACGTCTCGGGGGCTATATACAGCTTCGAGAGCCGTGATCATGTACATTGCATGAAAGAATCACTCCAACAATGCTGGCAGTGTAAAGGGAATTATTAGACACTGCGCACTATGAAGGAGATGCGTACCAACTGCCAGGAAGAGGTCCCAGCAAAGGAGAGAACACAATGAAATGCATGCTCGTGTATTGGTGAGCTGAGATCAAGGCAGTAAGGCCGTGTAGCAAGGCAAAAATGGGAAAAGAAAAACATAGGGCGGATACAGCGGGGACATGATAACCAAGAGACGCCTGCAGAATGCATAAAAAGCGGACTTGTTGGGTGTTGGGAATGGGGAGAGAATACACAAAAAGGGAAGATCAGGACATGAGGGGGTGTTGATAAAGCACAGGGTAAGAACTAGAAAAAGAAATGGGCGAATGGGCTCGCTCGGAGCGTAGTGAGATACAAAGTCAAATTGCAATGCAGAAGGTCGAAGATGGTCAGGTTAATGTACTATCCAAGAACGACAACAAATGCAGGAGACGCGGCCCTGGCCCAGTAGGATACCAGTTCCATCTGGGACCATGTTCTGTCGTCGAGAAGGGGAATCGGAAGTAGGAAATAGGGCGACTAGCCATCAATGGCAGCAATGCTGGAGGAACGCAAAAGGAAAGGGCTTTTCTCGCGTAGAAAAGAAAACAATTCGCTCAAAATGGATATCTCAGGCGTAAGAAGGATCCCGTCGATCTAGAGGGTGCAGTCGAGGACCATGCTGACATCTTGGACTTGGGCCCCTGCAAGATCCTCGAGGACAGGGATGAGATCGAGCAACTCGTTATCGTGAGCGTCAGAGAACCAGCTACTGATGGGAATCGCGTGCTCAGGGTGGAAGATGTAGGATGTGGGGGAATTATCAATGATAATTGTTTCCTTCAGGTCTCGACCAACTTGTGAGAGATCCTGGATAATCGTTAGCTTGTTCTCAGTCTCTAAAAGGGGCAAAAAATCCCACCTTGACGTAGTTCCCCTGGTGGTTATAACAACTCTCTCGGAATAGGCGATGATGAACCACGTTGTGGATATCCAGTTGATCGAGCAAAGGATCGCCATACTATAGTAACTCAAGTCAGCGTGCGTCATTCAACAAAGCCATCAACTATTAACTGACCTTTGAAACTGAGGCAGTAAATACCACCACTTCGTAGAGCTCACCAACGCGCTTCATGAATGCATCCACGCCAGGACGTTTGATCACATAGATGTTGTGGTATTGACCTTCAATCTCAACTGGAATAGTGAAGTCGGCACGCTCCAAAACCTGTCAAATCAATGAGTGAGATGATACAATTATACGATGACACGCCCTGGGCGCACATTGAAAGCGAGGGAGACTTACCTTGAAGCTGCTGTGAACCAGTGTTTCATCAAGATCGAGAACCAAGCACTTTCGGCCGCGTAAGTGAGGCAAAGGTGCAGGGAGCAAAGGCTGCGTTGTCTCCTCATAGTGGCCTCGAGCCGGGGGGCCGGCGGTGCCGGGGGAGCAGGTGGCAGCGGTGGTGGTGGGGGAGGGATCACAACAGGGGGCTTCATTTCTTGATGAGATGCAACTTCTTCTTGGCCGTCAGTACCAAAATCTTTAGGGATGGTTGACGTTGATGCAGAATTGAGGTCCTCAGTGGTCGAGGTTGATTGACCCTCTCGATCTTGAGTGTTTGCGTCTGCTTTCACTTCAGGTACTGATCCCAGCGCAATTCCTGTTTGATCGTGCGGGGTAATATCATCGGTTTGATCTTTCTGGCCAGAAACTTCTAGCTGTGTGGCATCTGCAGAAGGACCGTCACTTTGCACGCTAGCCATAGCAGGCTGAACATTGCGGTCTTCTTCACCGGGCTGATCAGCGCTGACTGTGGAGTTTGCCTTTTCATCTAGATATGGCTCCCTTGATTCTACGGTGCTTGAGTCAGTAGGAGCCTCCGTCTTGTCTGGAGTAGGCAACCTGTTAGAAGCAGGTGGCCGCATGGTTGTTTTCTTTGCAGGCACAGCGGTGTCATCTGCATCAACGTCCGATGAGGAGCAACAGCCCAAGAAAGCCAGGAACTTCGATGAACTTTTCTTCTGTTGGGGCTTCGCGGGACTGTCATCAGCCATAGTCGCCGCCTCTTTACTCTCCTCCACATTCACTCCGTTCTGAGGCTGGCGCGACCTTCGGCTACTTGCCCGGCTGTGATCCCGTTTCGACCGCAGAATGCTCACTTTGGAACTCCTCCGAGAAGGCCCATCCTGCGCCGCTTCCTCAGTCTTTTCCAACCCCTGTTGTTTGTTGGTTTTTGAGGATCGTCGCGACGGGATGGGGATCAACAAATGGCGTTTCTTGGGTGCGTCGGCGCCTTCCGCAGCGGTTGTTGTGCTCTCCGCTGGTGCAGTGGAAGACGGTGCCGGGTCGGAAGGCGCGACAGAAGTTGCGTCCTGGATCTCGGTCGCATCGGTACGTCTACCCTGTTCGGGCTCAGTACCTACGGAAGGAACGACGTCAGCAATCATATCGCCCTTGAGTACAACAGGTGAAAAGAAACAAGCGCATTTCACTTACTGGCTGAGCCCGGAAGGCCGGAGGTATTCATGGGTGCGTTGTTTGCGGATTCCAGAGCTGAATCTCGCGCGGTGCTCTCTCCACTCATCGAGGGTGGCTGGCGTCGTCAGATGCCTCAAAACAGGTAAATATAGAAAAGAAAAGTGAAGCGAAACAGTTCCCAGGTCTGAAAGGCCGAGTCAATGCCAGGACTCTCCAAGGTTGAGAGCGCGGCTAATAGGGGACGTTAACACGCCTCCTAGGACAATAAGCAAGCGATTTGGGAAGTTCGCACGTACCGCCTTTGGCCCCGGGAGTGATCCAACGCCCACACTATTTGCTTCAAAAAACCAACAAACTAAACCAACAGAAAAGGGATGTGATATCTCTACTTGTTTTAGGGAGGATTTTCGGGGGGGAGGAGTCGAGAGGAGTCGGGGGAATGTCACGTGAATCTATGGTGTGGGAAAACGGGGGAAAAAAGGAAATGAGTCGAGAGGAGTCGGGGGAATGTCACGTGAATCTATGGTGTGGGAAAACGGGGGAGAAGAGGAAATGGGATTTATTTCCTTTTTTCCTTTTTTTTTTTTTTTGACGCTAAACAGGGCTAACAAGGCTAGCAAGGCACAGGGGTGTCCTTTTTCACACGCTACTCCAAGCCCTCAGCGGCTACGGTAAATCCCGACTTGCTATCACGCTGCGCAGAGTCGTACCCTATACTTGGCCAATGCTACTTTCACGTTGAATGTGGGATTCTTGTTCCTTTGGTCTATATATGGTTCATAGAACCCTACAAAACAGGGTCTGAGTCAAAACAAGTAGAATCCTTTTGGAGATGATCCCGATCAGGGCCTGTGGGGGGATCTAACTGTGGATATTAACTGTGATTGTTATGTATGGCCCCTTTTTTTATGGCCACTTTTATGGCTTTGATAGCCAGTCAGATAGCCAGTAGGAGGAGCTATGGCCTACAACATACAAACGTGATTGATTTCACTTGATGCGACTCAAATTAGATCCAGTCCAAACCCCAAGCAAACTATACCTAGCTGTTGTTCGAGTTCTCGAGGTTCCATAGTTGGGTTGGAATGTTTCATAGGGGAAGTTGAACCCATAACAAAGGATGTCAAAGAAAATCATACAGATTAAAGACCAGACCTGGGATCCATGGGAATATTCCCAATATCTGCTGGGGGTCAGAGTCAAAAATTCGGGGTTTCCCCCATTTCTATTATTATCCAAGTTGGTCATGCAGGATCCTTGGAGTTCATTGGAAGGTCACCCACCTGGGCAGATGGGAAAAGGCTGGGCTGCAGCAGAAAAGCCGTTCAGTCAGCTTCCCCACGTGAGGTGCTTCTCCGCATATCCCGAGGTTCACATGCAATGATGCAACCTTAGAAGATATGTCAACTTCACTTTCTGGCCTTGACATGCATTCTTTATGGTTTAGAACCCTCTCAGAATTAACCTCATGGCCTTCGGAGTCTAGGGGCTAACAGTTACCTCGTGAGTCGGAGGTCTCAGGCCATTTGAAGATGGCTGTCCAGTCAACCCTTCGGCGTCCGGAGGATCCCCTCCTGGCATTATATCGTCATTACTCCGACCTCGTACACTCCAAATTCAACCGCACGTCTAAGACCACCCGCTTGGTTGCAACGATAGCCCTTCTTTTCTCCATCATCAGCTCGGGTTATGGAGGCTACAAGTGGTTCCGAAGGAGAGCCAAGGAGCGAGCCCAGGGTCGCCGTCTATTACGCCGGAACTCTGGTCTCCGTGGGAAAGATGGATCTCGCACTATCTACGTGCCATACAAGGACTCCCTAACCTCTAAAGTTTTGATTCATCCCACCAAACCGACTACCTTTGACGCTCATCGACGACTATTCCTCAACCCCCCAGCATCGGCTCGCGGCAAAGATGATGGCTCGACAAGCCAGATTCCTCCCCCTACAACCAAACCAGGTCTGAATTTGGCTTTTCTGCATCAGTTCTTGAGCTTGGGTAGTATCATGGTCCCGAGATGGGGAAGCAAGGAGACTGGCTTACTGATGAGCCATGGCCTTTTTCTCTTGATGAGAACCTATCTCTCATTATTGATTGCACGGCTTGATGGTGAGATCGTAAGGGATCTGGTCGCCGGGAAAGGAAAGGCTTTCCTTTGGGGTATTCTCAAGTGGTGTGGGATTGGAACCCTTGCTTCGTATACCAATGCGATGATCAAATTCCTCCAATCGAAGGTGTCCATCGCCTTCCGCACTCGGTTGACCCGTTATATCCACGACTTATACCTAACCGACAATAACAATTATTACAAGCTGATGAACTTGGATGGCGGAATCGGCCAAGGGCCAGATCAATTTATCACACAGGATCTTACCCTGTTCTGCTCGGCTGCCGCATCACTGTACTCCTCAATGGGAAAGCCGTTGGTGGATCTTTTCGTATTCAACTATCAACTTTACCGCTCACTCGGCCCCCTTGCCCTGAGCGGCATTTTGGCTGGGTATTTCAGCACAGCCGTGGTGCTCCGGAAACTGTCACCGCCATTTGGAAAGCTCAAAGCAGTAGAGGGCAAGAAGGAAGGGGATTTCCGTGGTTTGCACTCACGACTTCTAGCCAATGCCGAAGAGATTTCGTTCTACGGCGGAGCTGATACCGAGCGGGTGTTCCTAGTCAGAAGCTTCAAGGAGCTGCAGCGATGGATGGAGGGCATTTACAGTCTCAAGATCCGCTACAACATGCTCGAAGACATGATCCTGAAGTACTCCTGGTCGGCATTTGGTTATTTGATCACTTCCCTGCCCATCTTCCTCCCTGCCTGGGGTGGCTCAGGTGGTGCAATGGAGTTGGCCGATGCACCCGAAGGCATGGGTCGCGAGCGCGGCCGCATGAAGGAGTTCATCACCAACAAACGCCTCATGCTTTCGCTCGCCGATGCTGGAGGCCGCATGATGTACAGCATTAAGGATATCTCCGAACTCGCTGGCTACACGTCCCGCGTCTACAGCCTCATTGCCACCCTGCACCGTGTCCACGCCGATTCGTATTACACCCCACGGGGCTCACATCCCGAATTATACTCTCTTGCAGATTCCCAAGGCACCATCCACAACGGCTTCGACGGGGTCCGTCTGGAGCAGGTCCCGATCGTCGCACCATCCCTCTACCCGATGGGTGGCGACGAGCTCATCGAGTCGCTCTCATTCATCGTTCATTCAGGCGACCACCTCCTCATCTCAGGTCCGAATGGCGTAGGCAAGTCTGCAATCCCCCGTATTGTGGCCGGGCTCTGGCCCGTATACCGCGGGCTGGTTAGTCGCCCTCGAGGCTTCGGCCTCGATGGAATCATGTTCCTCCCCCAGCGGCCGTATCTTAGTGTCGGTACTCTGCGTGACCAAGTCATCTACCCGCACACGGAGATCGACATGCGTGAAGCTGGCGAGACAGATGCATCTCTACAGAAGATCCTCGACGACGCCCATCTTGGTTATCTGCCCCAGCGTGAAGGTGGATGGGACGCTCGCAAGGAGTGGAAAGACGTTCTGAGCGGTGGTGAGAAGCAGCGCATGGGCATGGCGCGGCTCTTCTACCATGAGCCGCGGTATGCATTCATGGACGAAGGTACGTCGGCTGTTTCCTCGGACGTCGAGGGCTTGCTATACGACAATGCCAAGGAGCGAGGTATCACTCTCATCACCATTTCGACTCGGGCGTCTTTGAAAAAGTATCATACCTACAACCTGACTCTTGGCCTGGGTGCCGAAGGCGAGGTCTGGGAGTTCGAGAGAATCGGTACGGAGAAGGAGAAGCTTGGTGTTGAGAAGGAACTTCAGGAGCTGCGGAAGCGTCTGGATAAGGTGGACGAATGGAAGCAGCGCCGCGAGGAAATAGATCAGGAGCTGCAGAAAGTTTGGGCCAATGGTGCTGAAGTCGCACCGCCGCCTTATCAGGAAGAAGAGCACTCTAGCTCTGAGGCGCTAGTTGAAGCAACTGCGAATTGAATTTAACAGTCAACATGTACAATCTCGAAGGTCTTTCATCTTGAATCTTAGAACGAAGTTTAACAAATTCATCTGCATATGTATACTAGGAACATTTCCAAGGTTCTCAGTCTAGTGCTATATCAGCCGCCCATGCAGCCTCCGTCATTGACATAAAAGTTTAAATCTAATATATCGAACAGGTTGTTCAATAATTTATAAGGGATGTCTGTCATATGTAAGAAAAGTACTCCAATGTCCAACTGGATATTCTTCTTATGTATCTTTCTAGTCTTTCGACCTAGGCAGGTATGTGTACAATATATACGATCCGAAAGACTCGAATTAAAGCGGCAATAGAAATCTCCCTTTTCTTCACCGCCCTCTTAAAGCGGCGGTGTGCGTTATCGATAAGCCCACCAACAAAGAGAAAACCATCCATGGCATAGTTCAACAACTCTCTCTCTCTCACTTGAGTTCTCGTACAAACATCTACTGTCCTACTGTCTGTAGACAGCTTCTTGTGCTACATCTTTTTTTTAAAAAATCTGATACTTCATACCATTGCCGAGTCCTAGCTCCTGTACAATCCAGTCTGCACTTCCTGGGCTCCCCAGGTGGGGAAGACAAACATGTCTTCTAGCAATGAGGATGAGGATCCTAATGTCAATGTTATCCCCATGGATAACTTCCCCAGCGATGGAGATATGAGTACCTGGCCTGTGGGTAATATCTACACTGAACGCTCTGATGCGCGCTGGCGGCAGTTACTTGCTGAGAACTGGCTCAAAGATATGGGCACTTATGAAGATGGTGAGTTGACTACAGATGTTTTAGGTCTATGTTTTGTTTGGCATGCTGGGTTGTTTGATTGTGCTATTTTACGCGTTACACGATTTGGGTGACTGCATCTGTCGCGGAATTCAACTGTCGTTTGCTCATTTGCTCCTCCACTCCTTTGTGTTTTATGCTGGCCTGCTCCATCCTTTCTTCTCTGTTTCTATGCTTCATATCTCTACTCTCATGCTGATATAGCATACCTCAGGTGTCATTCATACCATTGAAAAGTTGCCTGAGGGATACGCTCTATTCCAGCGAGAACGTGGGACCAACCCTGGCATGGTGAGCTTTCAGTGTTCTCATATTGGTTTACAACTAATAATCCTACGTGAAGTTTGACACTTTTCTCTTTGGCCATCCGAGCGGTCAGTATTTCCAATCACAGAAAACTTTCTTGACCCATTTCTTGTCTCTGGTCAAGGATGAGCTGGACAAGTGTCAATGCAGGCCCTGTGCCAAAATGAAAACAAGCGAAGGGACTGCAGTCCGGGGAACTACGGTGCAGGGAATCAGACCTGCGATGCAGCCAAGTAAGTACTATCATGTCTCTACATTAGATTGTTTATTGACACATATTAAGTCACCAATAAGCGTCGACCCACCGATGTGGAGGGACCAGACTACTGGCGAATCTTGGCTATGAAATTGAAAGATAAGGGGTCTCTCGATGAAGATATTGAGCAGAAGTTCAACTTTGACTGGGTGTTGACTCAGGAATGGCTTGCGGATTACTTCATGAAACTGGTTCTGGACCCCGCTTACGTCCCCCGTCGTGGTGAGCTTGTTCTCTGGATCTGGCAGGGTCTCGAAGACGGCTGCTTGATGCACAACCCTGTGACCGGCTTTGTTGAAATATTCGGCAACGATAACAAGTGGCATGGCGTGCCCAGTTGGCGTGCCGGTGTGGTGACCCAAACCCCGGAGGAGGAAGGGCATATGGTGGATATCATTGAAGCTCCGGACAGCCCACGCGGGCTGAGTTACTCTGGGTTCCGAGTGGAGACTCTCCCAGATCCCCTGGGTAAGGACAAGTCTTACTCCGTACAATACGCCTATGTTCCGTTGCGGAATATCAAACCTTTCAACACATGGCAACTCTACCTCCATGGCCAAGAGCGAGAGGATATTCATCCATCTATTGAGAACGCCATGACTGTTATGTCTTCCTGGAGCATGGTTCACAAGTTTCACATCATAGGCACATGGCCCAACGCAAGGATCTACTGCAAGGGAATCTTTATTGGATCCGAGCTTATTGCCGTACACGACACTGTTCGTCTTCGGCCACATGGATTCCATCACGATCAGCTCAAAGACGGAACAGTCCGTGAAGTAACAGACGTGATGGTTGTTGAAAAAAATCACACTCTGCCTTACAGAGTGTATCGACGACGACGAGGAGCATCTAGCAGAACACTTCACAGCCCTGATCTCCGGTAAGATTTTCACCACCGATCCAAACCGCATTACCGAAGAAGGCCCATTCAAAGGTACAATCCCCGTGCCACCCAACGGCGAGACAGCAACCGGTCCTATCCCACTCACTACGGAAGAAGCAACCGCTACCTTCCGCCAGGTCAGCATGTGCGATTACGGCCCCTGGTACCGTATGGCCAACGGCAAAACCTGTACCGTCTCCCCACACCTAATAATCGGTCGCTGCTACGAACCGCTCGCGGCAGAGCTTATGTTCGGCACCCACACATTGGGTTACGACGTAGCCGGCGTGATGGAAGGTCGTCAGTATTCGTCACAAGTCGATGCGCGCATGCCCGAGGGCAACACATGGTTCTGGGGCGACTGCCGGGTGGAGACGCTCGGACTAACAGAAATCAACGGTGTGGAATGTGGTCTTACGGCAGCGCAGCGGCAAGACCCGCGGAAGTGGCAGGCAATCATGAAAATGGCACGCGGCGAAATTAGCCACGCTCTCCGGCGTCAGGCTCAGATTCCTTCTTCTGGTCGACCTTTCAACTCTTTGTCTTCGTCCGCTCCAAAGAGTACCAAGTCACGGCCAAAGAACGGTCTTGCGTCCGTTGCACAAACGAGTAAGCTGGTCAGCTCTGCTATTGGCAGTGCACCGGAAACTGAGGATGACTCCGTGGAGGATGTAACTGAGGATGGCATTGGATTGGGTGACGATCCAGTGTCTGGAGGTGTCTCTGGGCTAGGAATTCAGGGCGGTGATTCTTCTGAGGGGGATAGTGATTATCCGTTTGCGTAGATTGATTCCGATGTGCCCGTTTGTTTTCCCTCCTTTTAGCGGCATATTCAAGATACCCATGGGCGTTAAGGGTGGGTGATTCTATCTTAGCCAAATGAAACTATGTATGAATTGTACAATGTCCAAATGGTTAGAGTCCCTTCATTCAGTGTGTTCTTCGAGAGTTGTTATCCCGGCTATGTAATCCGGGAGAGCTGGAGAGCAGCCCTAGAGAATCGACGTCAATATCTAGAAGAATAAACACAATATACTTCAAGAGATGTAGGTTCCATAGCTATTGTCATTTCATATCTAAGTCTAAGAATGCCAGATCATAACATCATACAAGACCAAGCACTTGCCTCACACCTCGCTCTGTCCAGCAGAATTCCGTCTAGCAGACCTCTTCTTCTCCGACCAGGGGAAATGAATAACAGGAGGCAAAAAGAAGCTATTACTATCATCGGCCATACCAGCAAAGGCATTATACCAAGCCAAGAAAGCACCAAGCAGAGCAAAGAGGCCACCAGCCTTTATTAATTTTTCCTTCGGCACTCCATCCACATTGAAAAGGTATCCAAGGGAGAGCAAGAGAAGAGCGATATCAACAACGAAGAAGAGCGAAAAGAACGCCACGGTGGATTTAAGCGTGAGCATCGTGACTAGCGTTGTGAAAATGAACCAGCCCTAAGTAGAAAAGTTAGCTTTCTCTTCCCCTTCATTTTATCCGAAATAACATACGAAGAGATACAGCGCCAGCGAATGATAAAACATAGCATGAGACCCATGATCCGCCTCTTCAAGCGCGCCCACAATATCAAACCCACCGGGGGTGAAAGTGATAGCCAGCGAGATCCAGAACCCACCGTACGACGAAAGCACCGTCGCACCGAAGGTATTGCCAATAGCCATTTCCCTGCTTTCGTTAGTAAAAGCCCGTCTACAGCTCACTTCTATGACATGTCCGGTAAACATACCACATGCCAGCCAGGAGCTGCACCAACCCGCCATAAGCCAATGCAGGCCCGACGATGATATTAGGCTTTGTGATGCCCTTGACGCTCATATTAAGACAACCCAGCACGAAGGTGGTGAGAGCGAATGCGCAGAGGCCCAGCGGTGCTGGGTTGGCGAGCTTGCGGTCCTTGGGAATGCGGTATAGACCCGGTTGGAGATCACCTCCGAAGGCAGGGTAGCGGCTTGAGGCTGTGTTGACGTGGGCTAGGGGGCCGAAGTGGCCTTTTTCGTAGTCGTCGTTGCTTGAGGAGGAGGAGTTGTTTGTGTCTTTGACACTGATTCCTTCTTCGTGGGACATTGTGGGGGGTGTGAGTGATGGAGATGTACAGAGAGGCGGGAAGGGTGGTATAGTTCGAGAGAAGGAGTATGGCCAGAAGGGTAGGGCAGTAATTCTAGATGAGTCTGGCAAGAAGGAATTGAATTGAATTGCGAGTTTGATCTGCTTTATATACTGCGTCGAGAAGTCCATGACACCACCATCATCAGCTAGGCACTATGGCCACCATTACCGCCAGGGAACGAGAATTCCTGGGGAAGATCAGCGATAGTGCGGGGGACGGACCCAAAAACAAGTCCCAGGAAAATGAACATGTTGGCATAGCTAGCTTCTGGGCATATCAGGACCCCGTAATGGGACCATATGTAGTTCCGTCCGTCCGTAGGCGACCATATTGGAGAATACAGAAGTAGTGATGGATCGAGTGAAGATCAACATGCAAATCTCACTCCACGCTTAGAAAACTATGGGGAAATGTGGAGATCTCCAGGTGATAGATCCTGGATCTGCCCATAACCGAGTTAACGAGGGGGATTATATGGAGTCTTCGGTCCACCTTTCGGCATCTTGGGCACTGAATTATAGTGAAATTGCTTGGCTGCAGGACCTGGAAACTCTGTCAATGCCGAGATTCATGTGCCGACGTGGGCATTGGGTTTGGAGGTGCGTCACCCACTTGGATTCATCTGGTTGGGTTGGATTTGCCCCCCGGGGAATCTCCAGGGTTCTGGTTGGCCAACGGTGACCATTCCATTCCAGTTCAACTACGAAAGGCCAAAAACCCCAATGGATGATTTGAATTAACCTCATTCCAATAAAAGTAAGCTATGCAAACTCAATATATCCTCAATAATTCTTCTGGACTACTCCCCTTGCAAACTCCGCAAAGCTCAACCCAGGCTGAACCTCCTCCGCAAGATTCGGCTGCGTAAACACAGCAAGAGTATTCCTCGCAATCTTCTGTCCAGGACTAGCCTTAGCCCCCTTAACAAAATGCGGTACAGCCATAAACTTGCCGCGCGTGATCAGCTGCAAGGCCTCACCGGTCTGGAAAGCCAGACAATCCTTAGGAATATTGACTTTAACGATTTCATCAGTGCGCGAGCGGATGTACAGTCCGGCCGAGGGGTCGGGGGAACGGGGAAGCTCAGGGAGAGGGGCAGATGCAGACCCCGACGGATCAAGCGTTGGAGGGGAAGCTGCTTCGTCGAGGAACATGGCCGATGTCAAGCCGGTCAGACAGCCGTGGTCGAGGTGCGTGGCGCACCAGTCATCATCACTTTCAGCCTCTTCCTGATTGCCAGGGAAATAATGTAGCAGTCGTGCCTTGGTTGTCAGGCTGGTTGTCACGACATGGTGCAGGTATCCAGGTTTGTAGCCTTCGATGTTGGCTTCTGCATACCGGTCACATGCCTTGGCGACGAGAGCCGCGGTATCAATGATCAACCCGCATAGGGACTCCACGCTACTCCTGAATTCGGGTAATCTGGTTGGTGAAGGCCAGATGTTTGGCGCGGTATACTGGGGTAGATCTGGGAAATCATCTGCCGGGGCGCTGTCTAGAGATGCATCCTGATAGAAGGCGCAGTTCACGTAGTACGAGCCCTTGAGCGTGTCGAAATGACCTGATTTCAGGGTTTCTTTACCGCAGGACCAGCCGACCAGGTATTTGGATTCTGGGCTGGTGAGGGAGTCTACGTGGAGGTTAGTCTGATTTTGCTGCCGATTGGAGTCGGGCATCTCTGGTGTTGGGCGACTTACCCAGTTCGGGTTCAGGGAGAGCCGCCAGATATGAGGCATTGGAGAGAACCTTTGCGCGCAGGTCGGTGAAGGTCGAGGGTAGGTCTTTGACGAGGATGATGCCCAGAGAGGACGGTCCGAAGGCTTTGGTTAGAGTGTCGAAGGATACAGTTCCTGCATGGCTTAGCGTCTACTCTCTTCTATTCTTTTTTTTAACACACGACTTACCATCTACAAGTTCCTGCAGACTGACAGTAACGGCCTCAGCCGTGTTAGCCGTGATATCCATGATGTTGTAGAAATCAAAAATCAACTTCCCCGCTTCCAAGAATTTATTTAGCGGATCTTCCATATCTCCAATATAAAAGGCTCTTCATTTGCACTAAATTCGACACGATGTTACTTGATGCAGGGATCTTAATGATGTATCCAATAGGAAGTCGAGAATTCCATATCGTCTCATTCTTATGTCGTATATCGTACAGCCACACCTATTTTACAGAATCCTCACTCGCTACGCCCATGCCGTCTTGTCACAGCCCTTAGATTACCAAATGGCAACACATCGGTAATTCGCCTAGCCCCCGTAAACAGCATACAGAGACGGTCAACGCCACAACCCCATCCACCGGTAGAAGGTAATCCCCACTCCAGCGCTTCAAGGTAGCTCTCGTCTATCTCGCCAGCTTCACCAGTAGCCTTGCCATACCGCAGTTGATCCTCGAATTTGCGGCGCTGCTCGAAGGGCGAGTTTTCCTCTTCGTATGTATTCACCACTTCCTTGCCCTCGATGAAGAGTTCGCCGCGCGCGGCGACGCGTTGCTTGGTCGTCGGGTGAATGAAAGATTTGGAGAGCGGGGAGAGGCATTCGGGTGGGTTGATGATAAAGGTGGGGTCGATGCATTGCGATTCGACGTAGACGCTGCATAGTTCGTCGAGGAGGCGGGGGAGGGTTGGGTTCGTTGGGAGTGGGAGGGAGAGTTCGGTGAAGATGGCGTGGACTTTATCTAGGGCGTCGGGGGAGTCGAGGTTGGGCAGTTTGTGACCTGTGGCCTCTTCGATGCCTGTAAGGAAGTCGACGCGGCGGAATGGTGCCGTAAAGTTGGCTGTGGTGGGGTTAAGAGTGCCTGTTGTGTTTAACGCGCGGATGTGGGCTGCCATGCCAGAGAGAAGGTCTTCAGTCATGGCCATTAGGTTCTCGAGGTTGGCGTACGCCTGGTAGAATTCACAGGTGGTAAATTCTGCGTTATGGGTCTTGTCCAGTCCTATATCTCATCAGCTTTGCTATTTACGTCTTGCCTAGCTGTTCCAACACACCTTCATTGCGGAACGAAGGTCCAATTTCGAAAATCTTTTCAAATCCACCAACCACCAATCGCTTGAGCCACAGCTCCGGTGCAATTCTCAGCGATAGCTGGCGGTCTGGGAACTCAGTGGCGGAGGTGTAGAACGGACGAGCAATGGCGCCGCCTGCCACAGACCCGACAATCGGGGTGCTGACCTCCATAAAGGACCGGTCGACGAAGAACTGGCGCAGATATTGTACAAGAGCCGAGCGGGCTCGAATTATATCGGCCGTTGCGGGGTTGGCCAGGAACTGGACATGGCGAGGGTACGGAGAGGTCTCGTGCTCGGTACCGTGGACGGGGACATCATGCAGACACGGCGATAGCAGCTGCGGCAACTCATTCACGTCAATAGTGAGCTCGCCTCGTCCAGTGCGGTGCGGTCTACCGGTTACAGCTAGAACAGCGTTTAGCGGGCGACACTCGAGTCAAGCCGGGACGGAGACGAGACGTACAGAAAGCGTCACCGCGACGCAGAAGACGATAGAACTTCTTGAAGTCCTCGGGAGAGACACTCTCCAGACGACGCTTGTTGCACATCACCTGGACTTTATGGCCGTCTTGCACGATATCGAAGAAGATCAATTTGCTTCCGGCGAGTCTATAGGTACGGATTCTTCCTACTATTCTAAGTACATGGGCATTGCAAAGGCCAGAAAGCAGAACCTACCAGAGACGATGACTGTGTCTTCTACTGAATCATTGTCGGCGAGCTTGGCGTAGCGAGAGCGAAACTCAGCGCAGCTCACTGTGCGCGTGTCCACCGCTAGGCGAGGGTATGGGTCTGAGCAAGCATCTTTGATCTGCTGTACGCGCTCCTGGAAGGCCTTTCCTGGCGACGCTGTAGAGCTATTCTTTCGAATTGACTGTAGGGTTAGTCGTGGTGTAAAGGGTGTCTGAATACGTGATTGTCTAGCGAGTCGCAGTCCTGCACTGAAGATTCTGGGTCAGCAATGTTCGAGATAATAGAAATAATTGATCCAAAATTAATCCAAAATTAAGCATTAAGCTTTGTCAGATAAAATCCAGTACGTTCAGTGCCCAAAAGGACATCACTGTAGCGGTTCTAATGCGGGGATAAATCATCATATAAGGGGAGATGGGAGATGGGAGATGGGAGATGGGAGAGTAAAACAGTAAACAGTAAATGCAAATCTTACCTGTTTTGCAGGCCAAAGCCAGATAAAGCCCATCTAGGGCGAATTGAAAGCATAGCAAATGCCAATGGCTCTCACATTGTTAAGAGAGAAGGAGAAGAAGAGAAGAAAAGAAAAAGAAACGGCAGAACCGAGTTTTTCCACGCGGGTGGCCCAAGCTTCTCCGACCTCCCGAATACGTTGGACTCTCTGATGCTCTACTCCACATAGCCTCTCATTACCATCTTCCAATTCTACTTCAAATCACATATACATCATGTCTTTCCTCTTCGGCGGTGCCCCCAAGATGTCCTCGGCAGAGAAGATCGCTGCCGCCGAGACTGAAGTCGAGATGATCTCAGACATGTTCAACCGGTAAGTTGAAGCTTTACTACCCAACTGTGTCTCAATTCAGATATCACAAGGCTGCAGAATCCCCATTCTGATCCATCTTCGAACCATCTATATCCTGAAACCCATTCTAACTTGTTGCCCGTCCCGAATCATAGCTTGACTGAGTCCTGCACCAAGAAGTGTATTCCCGCCGATTACCGCGAAGGCGACCTCAACAAGGGCGAGTCGGTCTGTCTCGACCGCTGCGTGTCCAAGTTCTTCGACGTCAACATCAAGGTCAGCGAGAAGATGCAGGGTGAGGCCAATGCCAACAAGCAGGGTGGCGGCATGGGCTTCATGTAAACGTGTTGACAACGAAATTTCTTGGGAAGGAGCTCTGGTAGCATTAAGAAGCTAGAGAGCTCGGTGGTCTTTGTTTTCTGTGTAAGGCTATTTGACTGGTTCGGCCTACTGAAAATGGTCCTGTTTTGAATGATGGTTCACGTTTATACCATCACGGATGGAGGATACGACCACCCGGTCTACCTCTGACTATGTACAATATGGTGGATAAAGGGAAAAACAGAGAATGGAAAAAGATAATATCATACAAGTGTCGTCATTAGGTCGAGAAGCCCATGGAACGTGCTATCCAAGCGGTCCAGGAAGTGTCATGCTGTTCCTCGCCTTTGACCAGGGCTTTGATTCTCGTCTCGACATTTACAATGTGACGGTCAAAGTCACTCAGGCCGGCTTCCATATCCTCAACTTTGGACTCGAGGACGTGTAGTTCGTAGTCCAGTTTGGCGCCCAGCAACTCCACGCGTTTCACGCCATCGGCGAGGTGGTGGCTTTCATCTATGAGGATGTCACTGGATCGTTCGCGCAGTCTCTGGTAGTCGCCGAATCGTTCCAGGTAGACTGAGTTGAGCTCTTCGTGGCGGTCATATAGGAGTTGGTTGAGACCGTCCACGGATTCCACTTGTCGCTCAACCCAAGGCACGGTATGCTGGCTCAGCTCTTGAATCCGCGAGCTGAAGATGCGCCCCTCAGAGGCAAGCATGTCTTCTTGACCGATGGCATCCTCCAGGTTATCCGTGTCTTTGACCGTTGGTTTCCCGCCTAGCGGCTCCCACTTCAATACCACTTCTTCAACTGAGCTGAACGACAGGTGTCGTGCGCAGAAGTTGTCCCGCCGTTCAATCTCACTTTCAAGGCTTTGGAATTCTTCGTAACTTTGCGGCCGCCGCAGGGCCATGACAGCTATCCCGCTGATCGAACCGTCGCGGTCACGTTCGCGATCCGTTGAGGCTGCCGTCGACTGAGACCTAACGCGTTCCATATCGGATTCTTCCTCAATGATTGGAGGCTGCTGTGTACTAGGCCAGTCTTGAGCTTGTGTTTCTGGCTCATCTTCTGGTACAGGTTCGATATGGATTTCGGGAGCTTTTCTCTCCGAGTCGGGAGTTGGCAACATTTGAGGCTTCTCTTCCTCCTCAATGAGCTTTTCGATGTCGTTTGATATCTTTCTATCTGACCGGAGCCCAGAGTCAGTCCGTGTTTTTGTTGACGGTGCCTCGTTGTCACTGTCGATGGACGGATGGTATGCAAGATCGGTTGTCAACTCGGAGCTATCTCGTGCAGAATGATGGTGATGGCGAAGGCCCTGCAGTCCCACTGCATCTTTGAAACGCCCTAACCCTGCTCGCGCGTCTGAAACTCGTCCGCTGACGCCCTTCTTTCGGTGGTCTTTCTCTTCAGTGGTCGGTTCCGGCATCTTCCAAGGACGATCGAGCCCAGAGCCTACTCGCTCGGCATACATATCCTCTGTCGAATTTTTCTTGCGACTGGTCCAGACATAACCACCTTGTTCATCGGTGGTAAACATCATATCCGAACCAGTCCCGCGAGTGAACCCGTCTTCAACACCACTCTTGCGCGGTTTGCCCAGCCACAGCCACTTTGCTCTCTCGCCATTGCAGCACTGTACGAATGTGTCGAGATCCAGTGTTTCGATATCGGCAATGCCGCCTTTGTCACGCCCGCGGACCATCCCCATAACCATCTCACCACCTTGTCCACTGAGCTCCGCCATGGTTGATTTCACTGCATCGGTCCAGCCTTCTGCATTGGCAGCCTTGGCCGTGACGCGGTGTAACCGGTCCAACGTAACTCGGTCCAGTCGTCGCGACCGCCTCATTTTTTGAGACTTTTGAAATCCAGCAATTCCTCTTTTCATATTAGGGAAGTCGAACGCGTCTTTCCCCACAGGGGCGCCATAGGCGTGCAGTCGATTTCGAGCTCCAAGCAACGTTCCCAGCAAGGCAGCCACGCTGGTAGGTCCTAGGCTGCTGTCGCTTGGCTCAATGTTATACAGGTCCGTCCCGATATCTGTCCACCAGTCGCTAACAGCTGCCTCGGTCACATCACAGAGTAGCCCGTCCACATATTCCGGGGCCAGCTTGTCAAACACCATCAAGGCAATTTGGCATTGTCTGACCAATTCCATGACCGCACTATACAAAGTAATCCTCTCACTCGTTCGGTACAGCTGATGAAACTTGGCTTCGGTCGCCGCTGAGGGAGGTTGAAGCTTCAAGCCCGCGCGGCCTGCGCACCCAAGTCTCTTTAAGTTTTCATTTACAATAAAGTCCTCCCGGTGTTTCTTTATATCGCCGTCGGGTATTGGAATCAGACTCAGGGCAGAAGGGAATGAGGATAAATCCGTGACCATGACCGTCCCTAGTGGTGTTTCCTTCCTTCTGGCGTGACATTGCTTCATGGCGTCAAAGTGCATCCGTAGCCGAGGCGACCATGTAGCCTCATTGGTTGGAACACTCAATACTCCCACAATCACTGTATGCGAAGGGTCACCGGTATAGGTTGATATGATGAACGTCGGATGTACGCGAGAGCATGCCCATTGCTCAACGACATAAATTTCATAGCCTTGCAGTGTTACACGTCGCTGGAGCACATCGGTCGAGGGGTCTTCTTCGAGGTATCGAAGGGCAACCGCATCGGTGAACACAATTCGCTGGTGGCCTTGTGATGGGGGACGTTCGGGTCCAGTGGCGTTGGAGGCGGCCTCCGATGGCGTAGAGTCGGTGCGATCAACTGGAGGGACACCCGGGGCGTTGGCCTGCATGATGGCTAGTCTCCTGTCCTGGCTTATTTGTGAAGGAGACGAAAATGAAAACAGCGCCGATCATTCAACCCTAAAGCAGGTCACGTCGCCTAAGCTCAAGATGCGAAGGCAGGGCCGACCTTCCTTCGATCCTCCTGCACTCTTGGTCAGGTAGGAACAATTGTGACATATCCAGGAAACAGGGGTTGAGGCATAATATTCAGCCTAAAACAAAAGGAAAAAGGCAGATGCAACATGGGCGAACGTTCGCCTTGAAAACCACATAAACCCCCCGAAGTGTGCAGAAGTGGCGACGTCATTCCTGTACCTGATGGCGGTCAGATCATGTGACCGTGGCTGTCTGGTTTTGTAGCCTCAGGCATCACATTTTATATAACGTATTTCACTACCGAGCTGCGCACACCACCGAGCTGCGCACCCCACCCAAAACGCGTCGATAAATTAGCACTTAGTTAATTCAACCACCCACCATGCCACCAATTCGCTCTCAATCCTCTAGAAATTCAATAGAGAGAGAGGGTAGGATCTTATTAGCTATCAATGCTATTAAAAATTAAGAAATCAGCGCTATCCGGGAAGCAGCACGCCATTTTGTAGTGCCTGAATCAACCCTCCGGTCGCGTCTTAGTGGGACTATATTTCGCGCTGAAACCCGCGCTAACGGTTATAAACTGACTAAGCTTGAAGAGCAATCTCTTGAAAAATAGATCCTCTCTATAGATCTACGTGGAGTAGCCCCCGGCCTGCTACTGTACGAGAAATAGCGAATCTTCTTCTTGAAAAGCGCGGATCTAGCCCGGTTCTTTCGGTTAGCGAAAATTGGGTTATAAAATTTGTTAAACGACGTCCTCTTCTTTCCTCTCGATTCTCGAAACGTTATAACTACGAGTGTGCGAAATGTGAGGATCTAGAGGTTATAAAGGGGTAGTTTGATCTTATTCAAAAAACTATCTTACAATTTAGGATTCACCCGGACAACGTTTATAACTTTGATAAGACCGGTTTCGCGATAGGATTAACGGCGACTACGAAGGTTATTATAAGAAGCGAATACTATAGTCGGCGAGCACTTTTATAACCTAGAAATCGTGAATAGGTGACAGCTATTGAGTGTATAAATGCTACTAGTTAGGCCCTTCTACTATATATGATTTTTAAAGGTAAAGTCTTTATTAAATCCTAGTTTGACGGCCTCCCGGACGATTGGCGATTTGAGGTTAGTCCTAATAGATAGACCTCTAATAAAATCGGACTTCGTTAGCTAAAAAAGCTCTTTATTCCTACCACTTCTATACGTATAAAGGGGGTATATCGGCTTTTAATACTTAACGGCTATAGAAGTCATTTAACGCCGAAGTTCGATAAAATCTGTAAAGAAAACAAAATTATACCGATCTATATACCTCCGTATTCCTCTCACCTTTTATAGCCTTTAGATATAGGCTGTTTTGCGGTGTTAAAACGCTCGTACGGCCGGCTAGTTAAAGCAAAAATGCGGGTTAGGATAAATTATATTAATAAACTTGATTTCCTCGAAGTATACCCTCTCGCACGAATTGAAGCTTTTAAATCAGAGACTATTAAAAATAGCTTCGGAGCAGCTAGTTTAGTCCCTTTTGCACTAGAAAGAGTGATTTCGAAGCTTAATATTCGACTTCGAACCCCTACCCCCCTTCTAGCCGGGGTAGTGATTGGGATCTAAAAACACCTTCGAACTATATACAATTGCAAAAGCAAGCCTCCTTAATAAAAGCACTACTTCGTACGAGATTAAGGAGCCCCCCTAGCCCGCTCAATTCCGCTATTAACCAGGTTTTAAAGGCATACTAGATCACGATGCAATCCGCCGCACTACTAGAGAAAGAAGTGAGCGATTTACGCGCTAAAAACGAGAAGAAAAAGCAAAAGCGAACTCGATCTACAAGGACGATAGTCCACGAAGGGGATCTCTTAGTTCAGGATATCCGTGAGCTACGTTTAGAGCTATTTGAGGCCTAAGTAGCGCGCATTAATAACTATCGTGAGCGGATTTCGGAAGGTTTAAGGCCGCCCCCCTAGGCCGGACGAGCATGTAGAATATATAGGAAGCCAGGACATAGGAGAGAGACATGTCCAGATAGATGATGATTTTAGTTTATTTAATTTAATGGCGTTTTGGTTGAGATAAATGCATTTGAATTCAGGAAGTTGGGTGGGGTGCGCAGCTCGGTGGTGTGCGCAGCTCGGTAGTGAAATACGTTAGTTAACTAGATGTGATACTCAGGACACTCTCTATAGAGATTCTATGTTTCTCATATACCCGATAAATGAAAGACTATGTACAAGACTCAGCTTTTCTTAATTTGAAACTACATGCTAACTCTACGGCAAGTATAGCATGAAGGAGGAAAAGTTAATTTTCGAAAGCCAATGCCAGGATGTTCGACCAGCGGGATGGTACACACGATTCATTTCTAAATAAAACTGTGGCATGATATGAGACTATCAAATTCAACACATTTGCTCCAAGCTCTCTAAGGCATCCATCTCCAATTTACCAACCACCGTGCTATAGAACGTCAGCAAAAGACCCATACGAATGAACGAACTATACGTACTCCTCCGTGAGGGCCACCGGGGCCACCGGGACCACCAGGACCACCATGCCCACCCTGGTGTTGTCCAGGGCCGCCAAAGCCTCCAGGGCCACCCTGGTGGTGCTGCTGCTGTCCTTGGAATCCACCCTGAGGTCCTCCAAAGCCAGGGCCACCGGGACCGCCAGGTCCACCGTTGTGCGGGGGACCACCATGAGGTCCGCCGGGGCCTTGCTGGTAACCCTGATGGTGGCTGTGGTTCTCGTGGTGCTTGTGCTCGTCATGCTTATCGTGCTTGTCGTGGTGGTGGCTGAAGAGACCCATGACTGATAATGGTATGAGGAAGTGGGGAGGTGATGGATTGATGGACAATGAGATCGAGAGGGAATTTGAGTATGAGTATAATTGTAGAAAGAAAAGGATGGAGAGGCTCCAGGTTGCCCTTTATAAAGACCGAGTGGCGTCACCGATTAGAAGGCTGAACTAGTACTAAGATGCTATGAACTAAGCCTAGTCTTAGATGGGGATAATGGCATCACGTACGACTACCGACGTGGAGCAGTAGAGGCCTATGATTGGGACGAGCTATACCTTCCCTCCACTGGCTAGGGGCATCGATCGATGAAGACGTAACCAAACCCTATATTGTTTCCCATCGGTTAATCTGATCGATTCTGTCACTACGATATATATCTGAGTTCCGGTAGAGTTCTGTTGTGATATTGAGCTTGTAGTCCTTCAGTCTCGATACCAATAGAAATAGCTAAGCTTTGCAACACAATATTAGCATTTGTAGATATTCTTGTGGCCTACGAATAGGGCGTCGATTGCTGCTCGGTCTTCAGCCACTGGGCTTGGCGTCAAGGCTATACGTCGATGCGTACGTACGCCACCCCACAGGTCCAGCCCTATCAACCACCCTATTGCCGAGTTTCTACCGCCAAATTATTATGTTGTATATGAGTGCTAAAAGTGCCAATGGCTATTCTCGGAGTTAACTGCTTGCTTTTAGGTCGAGGTCGATCATAGGCATCATCACTGGTAAGTGGAATCATTTCAAATATGTGTTACGCAAAAAATTAAAATCCCAGAACCATTACCAGGTGCTCCTACCTTTTGAGAAGTTGATTGAGCGTATTTCTATGTAGGAATTGCCATAAGATAGGAAGAAAGTAACAAAGTCTTGGTATTCGTTTCACGAGCACAGAAATATATATGTACATTTTAACAATGTCGCCGATCGAATCAACGCTAAAAGTCACAGCCAAGCGCCTATACAAAAAGACCAACCAAGCCACGGGCTAAGGCATCAAGTCCGTAGTCATCTCGAGTTGCTGATACCCCTTTGGATTGTGCAGATTCCTTTGAGCTGACGGCATCAGGTCGACAATCAAAGAGAGAATATACCCAGTGAAGACAAAGGCGATGACTGTGGAGCGAGTTAGTACAATATAAGGAAGTGGAGAGGTGGAGACCGAATATACTCACCCCATTCGAGAGTAGCCGCCATGTTGTTCTGCTGGTAGTGGGTATGTTCGGTAATCCGGAAGACAATAATGAGGGCAAGCTCAACGACAATGAACGAAGATTTGATCACAAAACTTGTCATGAGCATAGGCTCCCGCAGAGCATGTGCTATGCCTAGGTAAATATAATCCAAGCACATCAAAGCCGCGCTAAGTAGGAACCCGACACTGGAGCTGTCAGTACACTGTAACGTATAGGTATGGCGGACTTGGCGAGGGACATACATGAAGATCGTCACACAGACATCGTGCATGAAATGATGGGCGATGTTGTCTAAGACGGAGAGCATAACCAAGCCGATACTCCCAACGATTGTGAAAAGGAATGAACCGTGCGTGCACGCTTTGTTGATGTATGATTTGTTTTGAACATGTTGGTAGAAGGAGAGGTTTAGAAGTAGGACTGTCGTGATGCATCCGATCATGAATAATGGCTTTAATTCCTGAGCCCCAATATCTGAAATGAATCTGCATGAAGCTGTTAGTTAAATCTTGGCATGATCATAGGCATGACCCAAGGGGGCAAGGCAGCGTGTGCTCACGGTATATTTTGACCAGGCTTCATCAGGCCATATCTCGGTTCACCGATCATAGTCCAGTGGCCCAACATAGCGAGTAGCATTGCTAAATCCAGTATTAGATCATTGCCCAACACAACCATGGACAATTGAAGAGCTCACCTAGCCAGGTGGATGCAGCTACGGTCGGAAAGACCCAGGAAGGGGGCGACATCATGGTGTGTGCGTATAGCTAAGGAGAATGTTTTGGAGAAGCAGGCATAGTCTTGTTATAGCGACAGTATCAAAGAGCATGGGCTGGTGAAGTTGGATACCAGCCACATCTCTTTACTCGAGCAGTTGACAAAGAGAGAAATTGATCCTGACGTTAGGGATCAGGCAACGAGAGAGACTGTGCCTGTCGATCCCTGCTCTCGTGCCCCTATGACGAAGGTCAGTTATGGTATGTGGGTCTATGAGGGAATTGGTAACCCCTTGATGATTGTTTCGTGTAAAACGCAGATGTTTCGTATTCGTATATCAAAGGCAGAAGTCCGTTTACAAATTTAGCACAAAGCTATCACGCGTGATTTATGTTGCTTCCTTGAAACGTGGAGCGAGATAATGAATTTGGCATGCTTTGACTGGCGACTGAGCACGCGATGAAAATTCAGATTCCCTGTGGACCTGCCGATCTCCATAAAATAGTGAATTGAGACACTGGTTAGTACGGAGTAGTATATATCTTTCAGTACTCCGTACTGTTGGCGGGGCCGGGGCCGGGGAGATGTTAGTGTTGGAAAAGCAAGGTATCACATCACGTATATCGTATGGAGTACGATACCCCAGATGCGGAGGTGAAAGTACTGTATTTCTCGTGCATCAACAAAGATCGTATTCTCATTGTACCCATCGCCTGTAGTGTATAGTTGCATCAAAGACTGATCTGTATTCCCTAGCAAGCCTCGGAGGAACTGGAACTAGGGTCTGAAAGAAACTCCGATGAGCATTCGGCCGGCCTCGAATCCAAGTGTAAGACTAGAACAGCCGGTTCCTTGACTGCGACCGTACCGATATGAATTCAGGTACCGATTTCATGGGAGAGAGATAAGAACAGAGTATCTGTCGCTTCGATATTGGACATATTATAGGGGCATGGCGGGGTTAGATGGAATCCAGGATCCTTGCGACAAGTTCGATGCTCATAATGAGATTCTTGGTTTGGCCTGGTTCGGCGTTGTTCGACCTGGTACGGCAGCACAGCAAGCTCACGGTCGGAGAAGAGGACGGGATCTGCTTTGCCGGTCGGGAATGTTGCCAGTAGTACCTAGCCTGGAACATTGAAGGTAGGTAGTGATACGTTAGTGACTGTAATTTCATGATAGATTAACAGCTAAAGTGGACATCTGGAGCCCCATTGAAATGAACGAGTGACTATTGGCAGCGTACTCCGTCCACAGTGCCACCATTCTTACAACCCCTGAAACATTCTCCATCTCAAATCTCAGGTAGATTGTATCATGGGGGCAGTGCTGAGACTTAGCGATCGTCAGTGAAAAGTACAGGTGGCGATAAGAGCGACTTTCCAACCAGAAACTGCGAACACAGCCGGAGACAGCTGCTCTCGCAGCATATCAACAACTGATGAGAAGAACAGCTCTAATGGACGAAAGATAAGGGGCGAGACTAGCTTAAATAGACAACGGTGGGTCGAGCTACAACGCGGATGCGAGGCCAACACGGCTCACCAGGACAACAAAGACGCGATATGAATTGTTGTGTTTTAAAAAAAAAGAGAATTTCACAAGAAGCTACAGCCTATCTAACAAAATCTCTTCTCTAAGAGCCACCAGCATGGGTAACAAGTAGTGAAAAGACTTCCAAGATACTCGAGGGTGACGGAAGGGTCTCCCATCGAGGCATCAAGTTCAAACTCGAAGACCAAGAAGTCAAGGAGTTGAGGCAGTGGTATTTCAAAAATTCCCAAGGTTCCCGAAGGCCCACTTGAAGCAGTCAATTTGGTAGTTTTCAACTAGCAAAAACACGATCTCGGATGTCTCCTCACTGATACGTGTAAAACCCGTGCACTAGGATGGAGAAGAAAAGAAAAAGAGAAGGAAGCTCGGGGGGAGGACCAGGTATTTATAATTTTCCAGTGGCTTAAGCCACGGGGCAAAAAAAAAAAAAAGGTAGGCGACAAACCGGAATAATAATCATCCGAATATTGTTCCCTCAATTAGCCGTGAATAGCCGAGGTTATCCGAGGTGCAGAGTTAGGGCATATGGAAGGCGGTGTAAAGTGGCAAGATTGAGTGATGAGGGTGGAAGCTTCCACATCCGGGCTGGGAGGTGGTGGGAAGGTTTAGAGAACTGGGGCTTATGGGCTTGGAGTTGCTACAGTAATACGTAAACAGCACCCATGGGTCTCGGGATATGTATCATGTTATCATGTTACGGTGGAGAGACATGTTGAATGAGCGAATCCAGCTGCGATCGGTGTCAATGTGAGAGGGCTGCACCCCCCAGGAACGTACGTAATTTGTGTATATGTCCAGTATTTATGATTTTTACATTCATTGAACACTAAAGGAACATGCATGCTCATCGACTATATTGGCCAAAACCCTCTTCATCCGGATGGAGGGGTTGAATCACGTGGAAGATCACCCGGAAAACAGCTTGCCTCTCTGTCTGGCTTAAACCGGTTTCCTTCTCTCACTATGTACTGTTTTCTATCTGCGTCTGTTTGAAACGAAGTATTCCTATTGCCTCAATATATTGTATATTGTATCCATTTTGGAAGGCGCCGAGATAAAGAGCTCTTATCTGAAGTTCTCCACATGGCGAGACTCGGTAACCTCTCCAGTCACCTCCGAGCCTGTCAACCGAAACCCATCTGCAATGGATGTAGTGCAGAAAGAACACAGCCGACTCCTCAAGAGAACTGAGGCCTCTCAGGGCATCAAGAATGTTCAATCTGCAGTTGATTCACTGCAGGCTGCTCGCGATGCCATAGCTGCTGGTCAGTAGCCCGTAAATGCGCTCCCACCAGGTTCCTCAACTGACGACATCGATTTCTCCATAGATCCGTCCGCTGCCTCTGCCACCCTAGCCTCCCTTCAGAACTCGGTCAAGTCGTCCTTTGACTCTATCAATGACAGCTTGAAAGAGACTCACAGTGGCCTCAACAAGTACACCAAATCTCTAGATAAGGTATCGAGGATACTGGTCATCCGTGCGTTGCCACCCACATCTAACATCGGAACAGCTTTTCAAAGATCGACCACTGCCCAGCACCGATGACGATGGCCTCTCTTCACACGAAAGCCTCATCAACCGCGCCATCGCCATGCATCTCCTTCGCGAAGGCCAGTTCGCCGTGGCCGCCACTTTCCTCTCCGAGATTGCCGAGCAGAAGACGATATATCCCGTCACCCAGAACGGATGTGGACCGTCCAATACATCCGCCAGCCTGCTCGATATTGACGAAGTGCCTTCGACCGAGATCCGGAAACAATTCGCCTCAATGTACTATATCCTACAACAACTACAAGAGAACCAGAATTTACTGCCTGCGATCGAATGGTCAAGGGAAAACCGCGAGGCCCTGGAAGCCCGAGGCAGCAACCTCGAGTTCGAGCTGTGTCGACTCCAATATGTATGGCTGTACCACGGCGGAGCGAACAACCAGGGAACCGCAGGCGGATGGCTGGCTGCGCTCGAGTATGCACGGCAGGAGTTCCATGTGTTTGTGCCTCGATACCTGAGAGAAGTTCAGCAGCTAGTCGGCGCAATGGCGTACTCGCCCAATCTGGGCGGGTCACCATATGCGACTTTGTTCAACAACACCTCGGCCTGGGATGACGTAGCTCACTTCTTCACCCGCGAGTTCTGTTCTTTGTTAGGCCTTTCAGCGGACTCGCCGCTCTATATTGCTGCTACAGCAGGCGCCATCGCTCTGCCGACGCTATTGAAGCTACAGACGATTATGAGGTCGAAGCGAACGGAGGTGGACATCCGAGAACGAGCTTCCGGTAAGGAAATTGCTACTCTGTGTATATATTGACGCTAATGTTTGTACTGTCAGGTCGAAATACCTCTGCCTCCTCAATATCTCTTCCATTCTATCTTCGTCTGTCCAGTGTCAAAGGAGCAGGCGACCGATGAGAACCCTCCTATGATGATGCCGTGTGGACATGTCATTGCGCAGGAATCGTTGAAACGCCTGGGCAAGGGTAACCGGTTCAAATGCCCGTATTGTCCCAGCGAAAGTCATCCCAAGGATGCCAGGAAAGTATTCCTGTAGTGTAGGTCTTCCATTTCTTTCTTGCTGTTTCTTTCTTTGTCCTCATTCCTGGGCTTTCTGTGGCAAGTGGCGATCGCACGGGTAACTTCGGGAACACTGGGTCTTGTCAAGGGCGTTTAGCGTTGGCGTTAAGGGGCTCATCTGTTGGGACATTGCAATGCAAGTCCATTCAAAGCTGTACGGAGCACCGCGATCTAATTCGAACCTGAGATTCGAACACAAGCGATTTCATAAGTAAATCAACGACATCGCCATTCCAAGGCCGTTGCCCAATAGACGTATCAATTCCAACAAAGAGAGAAGATCAGAATTTGCCTCAGATGCGAGGCAATAATCCACCGCTATCCACAACTCTTTCCCAAATAGGAAATCGTAATTTCCTTTGTCTCAACGGCGGCATCTGATTGGTCATACCCAGACCCGTGACCACGCGCCCATTTGGCGACTCGAAAAACCCCCTTTACGCGGTCGAAACTAGTTGTGACGCGTCTTTCGCCGAGCTCTACCCTTCTACGCAGGCTAATTGGAGCTATCCAGTAGATCATCCGTATACAAACCGTCCCACGTGTAATCTTCGCAAACAAGATACCAGTACGTACTATGTGACTTGTCTCCGTAACAAACGGGAGCTTGCACTCTCCTCTGCCTTTTATAAATAGTACTCCATGTGCCCCCTGAATCCATCCACAGCTATCTCTGTATTCTCCCCAATCCCGTCCCCTATCCAGACCATAATATAATAGCAATGTTGTCCAAAAGAGCACCGGAGAGGCCAATTCCAGGCCAGTATCGCGCAGCAAAAGCTTCAGCTTTCACGCTCCAGTCGCGCAGGGTTCCGCGCGAGAGAACCAGAGACCGAGCACCCAAAGACAAAGAGCGAGATAGCTCGGGCTCAGGCTCGGGCTCGATCAGTAAGACTCGACGACTCGAGCAGCGTCGAAGATTCGACAAACCCCCAGACGTAACGTAAGTCCTGCCCACAGCATGGATGTATCCACATCATTTTCTGCACAACCAGTCCATAAACGCAACCGCTAACCTAACGCAGAGAACCCCCAACAAGCCCAATAGTAATGCTCCGCGTGGGCCCGGAAAAGCGCCTCTTCGCCGCCCACGAAGCCATCCTCCGCGCATCCCCCTTCTTCGCCGCGCACTCCACAGCCCAAACACCAAACCCGGATGCGCCACGGCCCAGACTCCCCCACCAACCACCGAGCAAGCGCATCGACCTTCCAGACGAGCAAGCCGAGGTCCTCTCCTGCGTCCTCGAGTATCTCTACAAGGGTGACTACTACCCGCGTCTGCGACACAACAGCCGGACGCAGACATGGGAGCTGGAGGACGCAGACGCAGGAGTTGGCGCGGGCACTAGTGGGGAATTGGGACAGGCGACGGCGACGGTGTTTCATCACCGGGCGCGCGGGGTGATATTACGGGATACGGCGATTTAGTAAGTGATTTGTTTATCTATTTTCGTTCTGGTTATGCAATTGGAGGGAAAGTTTCAAAGGACGACCGTGTACTAATAACATGCTTCAACAGCTGCGCGGCGGAAAAATACAACCTCCCCCATCTCCAGCGTCTCGCGCTGCGTAAGCAGGGCCTGCACACGGGGATCCAGTGCAGTACGATTCTTGCGAGTGCGCGGTTTGCGTATGCTAACACGCCGGACACGGACTCGAAGTTGCGGGCGCATTACCTTGCGCTGATTGTGAGGTCGCGGGGCACTTTTATGCGCTCTGGGACTATGCAGGCGGAGATGGAGCGTGGGGGAAAGATGTTTTTTGATCTTTTTGTTGCTTTGTGTAATCATATGGTGAGTTTACTTCCTTTGGATTTGGAGGGATGAGGTGCTAATTTGGTTTACGATTAGGATGATTATACTGGTCAATCGGTTGAGAGTTCGGCTGTTACGACGCACTGCTAGCATTCGTTAGGGTTCTGAGGTGGTAAGTTGATCGTTGGCTCTTGACTACTTGCGCGTTTCCATTCTATATCGCTGCTGGCAGTGTCTTATACCCTTGTACTACTATGTTTCAATATCTACAGAATAAAGAGCATGTTTGAAGTTGTCAAGTCCTCGGAGTAATGGATTCGTGAATTCGTAAAGATAGGATCTAATATAGTTCAGCTAGCCCAATTCTGATATTTCTCATGTGTTAGGCAAGCGTGGACTAGATGACACTGGTGAAGCTGGCGCTTCGATCCGAGCGATGACCAAGTATGCCCCTGATATGCAATGTGCATCGCTTCAGGCCAAATGTCTTCGGCAGTGGTATTGGCAGAACAGTGTTCTCGTGTGTCGAATGATATAGCTGCGTATGAATGTAAGTCATAGGCGGATGCATACTTAGCGACTTTGAAGGTAGTGGCGACCAACGAGGGAGTTGTCAATGAGCATTAGACGAAATGAGTTCAGATAAGTTGCAATACGTCCTTAGACACCTGTGCCCGGGAAAGCGCTGCCTCCCTTGCTCAAAACGATGAAGCCTCGATCACGTGCAATGTATCCTTTCATGAGTCCCTGGGGAAGCGACAGGGTCAGTAAGCACTCACAGATTTACCAATACTTATCAGCCTACCTTGTAGATGAGGTTCGAGAGTAAACATTCCACCTCGTCGATATCAATGCGCGACCGACCGCTTGTAGAAGTACCCACACGGAGGGCTGCCGCAAATTCGTTCACATGGACACGTGTACGTCGAACCGGAGATTGACCTTCCTTGGGTTCCTCGAAACCACCAGCGAGGAAAACCTTTCGGAACAGATTGCGCAAGGCAATGTCGCGTCCACGTTCTAACGGCAGGTAGATACGTCTCTTGACGAACTCTGCCTCGCCGTCAGACATGGCTCGGTCGAATCCAACCAAGTCACCCTTTCGGATGCAGTTCGACAGAGGCCGGAAAAGCTTCTCGAGTCGTGGGAATGGTGCGAGAAGCTCCTTACTGGGAAGTGTGTGTGTGGTCACCAGGTGACAGGGAATAAGGTAGGTAAGAATCAATCTAATAGTGGTTAGTGGGAACTTAACTGCAGCTGAGGCCTACTAACTCTCGATTCTTGGTTGCATCTCGATGGCACATTTTCCAAGCGTATGTCAGGTGTTCTTCAGCCTATATTGCAAAGAATCAGTCCCGGTAATAGTCTACGGACACAGCACTTGGTAATACCTCTGCGTAATTCTCATCCAAGAAGTGGATGACCCCAACATAATATTCGAACGTGACAATGTGGGATTTGGGGAAAACCTCGGGAGGGGGAAGATCGGCCGATGAAGCGCTGATAGCACGGAGCAAGTTCTTGGTAAGGCCGACGGAGTTGATCTGAAGGGGAAAGATTAGCATTTTGCTAGCGACTGTGAGGCCGACACTTGATACCTTGAAGTATGTCTTGAAAAGGAGGTTGGTCATGTTGTAGATACCCCACTTGCGGGACTCTTCAAGGGGGGCTCTTGGTTTGGTTAGCAATGGAACAACTCAAGAGTCGAATCACACATCCTTACCTATCACTCAGACACAGAGTGAACATCCGGTTGATGACCCGAGCAGCCTCCTCCAGGTTTGCATTCTTCTCAACATCAGCTGCGATGTCATCCTGGAACCCAAACCCAGCGGAGCCTTGAGATGCGGCTTCGAGATCGGCATTAATTGCAAAAGTACGCATGTACTTCCCAACTGTGTACAAGCATGGCAATGTCCAAGCCGGAATGCCGGCAGGGCCCGAGTATCCCCGGATGAGGGCATTGGCGACCTTTTTCCAGGCATTGAAGACCGCAACGACGCTAGCACCCGGAACGCGATCTTCGCACCGAAGTATTTCGCCTATAGCTTCCCAGTAAGCAGCAAAGATGTCAACCCAGGCAGCCTGTTCGGCCTTTGGTAATTTCAGACTTTTCCCGTGGAAAAGACCATAGCTGAGATCCTTGGAGAGATATTCGGCGGTGGAGAAGTTGTAGAAAGAGCGCAGCCGGCCGGGATCTTCAGATGGCGCGATCGGGGTGAGTACTGCAGCTAATTCCGGCCCAGACCCGTTGAGGTATGCGTTCTTGAATGCGGGCGCGAGAGAACCGAGAGAAGTCATGGTGAACCCGCCCTCTGGCAGAAGACTGAATAAATTGATTGACAAGTTATGAGTTGAAAAGAAGCATTCGAGGTGGGGAAAGGGTTGAGATCCGACCCGACAAAGACAAACAAGTGAGGAACGCCATACTTTTGGAGAAGACATGTGGGGAAGGCGAGGCAATGTGGCTGGTGAGTCGTGGCGGCATAAATGTGGCGCAGTTGGGTTACCAAATGGGACTAGCGCATAACGGAAAGCCTCCACTCGCTTAGGGCAAGGGCGGCAACCCTAAGCACAATTGGAACCTCACAATTCTCATTTTCCATCGACGGCACACTAACGACTCATCCACCACAGCGACAATCACAGTGAGTACCTACCACACGATTCTTGTCGGAGATTTGTACTAACATTAAACTCTTCCAGATGGGTGAGTGATTTCTATTCCCTTCCCGATACCCCAGGACTATTTTCGAGGCAACGGTGCGCGCATATGTTTGGAGGGAATTCGAGACGCAAAGACCCCCACGATATCGACCTGAAACAATCACAGAAAAGGAGGACGCAATGGCAAATCGACGTCGCTTGGAATATTTATGAAGGAACCCAGAACGCTGTCGATCAGGGCTACGCATGGTTGAATCTCGAATTTTTTTCAATATCCACAAATCACCCTTGGTCTTCTCGAATTACCGCCAAATTGCATCGCGCACCGTTTCATCTCTCGAACTGAACATTTGGGCAATTGGAATATCCACTACGAACTATGACTGACGGATTCCCAGGGCGTCTTACTGAGTACCAGGTCATCGGGCGTCACCTGCCCAACGAGGCGAACCCCACGCCCAAGCTGTACCGCATGCGCATCTTTGCGCCCAACACTGTTGTGGCCAAGTCGCGTTTCTGGTACTTCATGGCCCAGCTCCGTAAGCTCAAGAAGGCTAACGGCGAGATCGTTTCCCTGAACGTGGTATGTTGGGATTGGAAAATTCGAGGATATGGAATGGTGCTTATGTTTTCGTGTCTAGATCGAGGAGAAGCGTCCCCTCAAGGTCAAGAACTTCGGTATCTGGATCCGCTACGACTCGCGCTCCGGCACCCACAACATGTACAAGGAGTTCCGCGAGATGAGCCGCACCGACGCTGTTGAGGCCCTCTACCAGGACATGGCTGCCCGTCACCGCTCCCGTTTCGGTTCCATCCACGTATGTTACGCTAGCCGAACCTTCCGCCAATGACCACATTCTAATAATTATTTCCCTACAGATCCTCAAGGTTGTTGAGATCGACAACAACGACAGCATCCGCCGCCCCTACATCAAGCAGCTCCTCCAGAAGGACCTCAAGTTCCCTCTGCCCCACCGCGCCGGTGGCAAGGTCGGCAAGAAGGTCTTCGCCTACTCTCGCCCCTCTACCTTTGCTTAAATGTGATGTTCTGGGTGTTGGGTTTGGAGTGTGTGTGGATGAATGACTGTTTATGGCCATAGCATGCATGAAAGATGGTCACGTGGAGACCACCGCCCTGTTCACGGGTGAGATGGTTGGATGTCTCTAGTTCCCCGTATGGTGGCATCTTTAGGTTATTTGAAAAAATCATCGGGTTTCTTGAATTATTCGAGTTCTAGTAGGGTAATGGGCATAGTTTGATGGGTGCTAGGGCATCATATCGAAGCTATATCGACCTGAAATAATGGCGTTGTCCGATGGTTACAAGTCAGTCCCGAAATCCATCCACAATGCCCAGGTGTGGTCGGATGAATGTACACAAGGTAGTGGTTGCAAGTCGCTTACTGCTGGTCATAATATCTCATTGCGAACTACATACATATAGACCCATGGGAATGAATAACATCACATCGAACACTCATCCATTCTATCTGCATATTACAATTTTAATCCTGAAGGAGTAAGTGTCAGATATCGGAGTTCTTCAGCCACGCCCGAGGCCGAACCCCGAACCTTACGCCCTGCAGTTCAGGCATTCATCGATATCTTCAGCTGCCATTTTAGTTGCGAGTCTTTCTTTTGGCCTGCAGTAAAGGCAGCTTAGTTTGAATATTTTGAGTATCTTTACTCAAACAGTCATTACCGGAAACATTGGTCTTTGCAGCAATACAGGAACCTATTGCGTCATTCGAAATCAGGTCGGGAGGGAGCTGTCCGCTTTCGCGTTTGTAAGCCGATTTCTTCCCGCGGACATTCCAGGGTTCACCAGGTTCACTTTCCCTCTTACCCCATCTTCCCCCAATTCATTATCATGTTTGCTCGTCAATCTTTCCGTTGCGCGCAGCCCTTGAAGCAGGTTAGTTGAAATATGTCCTCAATTCAATTTCCATACTAAACGCTATTTGATTAGAGCTTCCGCAAATACTCTGCGGAGGCCGCTCCCAAGAAGTCCAACTTGACCCCCATCTATGTTGGTGTCGGCCTCGCCGGTCTCGCTGCTGGTGTCTACCGCTACAGCAACGGCGCGGTTGCCGAGCCCAAGGACCGCCCCAAGGTCTTCAACGGCGAGGACTGGGTGGACCTCAAGCTGGCTAACATTGAGGTCCTGAGCCCCAACACCAAGCGTCTTCGCTTCGAGTTCGACGACAAGGAGGCAGTCTCTGGCCTTCCTGTTGCCTGTGAGTAGTCTGGCTCCGTGGATGTCTGCCAATCGATCACTAACAGACACGTAGCTGCTCTGTTGACCCGTTTCAAGCCCGTCGGTGCCGAGAAGAACGTCCTCCGTCCCTACACCCCCACCAGTGATGAGGGTAGGATAAACACGAACCACAACTTATTTCCCATTATCTAACACACGGCAGATATTCCTGGCTACCTTGAGCTCGTCGTCAAGGCCTACCCCGACGGCCCCATGTCTCAGCACATCCACTCCATGAACGTCGACCAGCGCCTGTCGTTCAAGGGACCTCTTGTCAAGTACCCCTGGGAGGCCAACAAGCACAACCACATCTGCCTGATTGCCGGTGGTACTGGTATCACCCCGATGTACCAGCTCGCCCGCGAGATCTTCAAGAACCCCGAGGACAAGACCAAGGTCACTTTGGTCTTCGGCAACGTCTCCGAGGAAGATATCCTCCTGAAGAAGGAGCTGCAGGATTTGGAGAACACCTACCCCCAGCGCTTCCGTGCCTTCTACGTCCTGGACAACCCCCCTGAGGGCTGGACCGGTGGCAAGGGCTACATCACCAAGGAGCTGCTGAAGACCGTCCTGCCTGAGCCCAAGGAGGAGAACATCAAGCTCTTTGTCTGTGGTCCTCCCCCCATGTACAAGGCTATCTCCGGTGGCAAGGTCAGCCCTAAGGACCAGGGTGAGCTCACTGGTATCTTGAAGGACCTTGGTTACAGCAAGGAGCAGGTCTTCAAGTTCTAGGTTATTATAGTATATTACCTAGAATAGCCATGTATATTGGTGCATCTTGTTTTCAGCGTGTTGCCGGGTCATTGGCTGGCTTCAGACGTCATATTAAGAAATACATTTTGTCTCCAAATATATAATATAATGTGTATCTGGTAGTCGTATCTATCTGTGGCAGTGTAGACATGGGAAGAACTGAATATTCTCTTCCTTTTTTTTTTTTTAAAAAAAAAAAAAAAAAAAGGAAAAAAAAGGAAAAAGGAAAAGGAAAGGCATGGGGGGCCGTGATGAAGGTGGGAAGGGTGGTGGATATATACGTGCACACCAACTGAGAATCCCTCAGTAGACTCGATATATAAGGAGCGAAAATCGTCCCAAGTAATTATCTACACAGTAGTAGAACGGTAAAACAAACAAATATGCACCCGAAATGTATCCAATAATTACATGCAAGCTATATAAGTTGCCCAAGAGCCGACATACATGCATGTATACATAAAGTACCTACTGGTAGTAGCTAAGCGACAAGACTAGACACTCATATGTAGACCGTCAAAGTACAACAAACCATTGCGGAGAGAAAAGGACCAAAAAGGCAGTTAGAACGAATTGAATTAGGAAGTCAGAACAGGCGTTCGTACTACAAGCTGGAAACACCTTGTACTCAGCTGAGCCCCTCTTCTACAGCCTTGGAGGGCTTGGGCGACCCTGAGGTTGAGATGTCGGCGGGGGGGAGCATAGCCCACAACTGAATATGTCCCAGCCCCTCCAAAAAGCGAGAAAAAGAGCAGGAAAAACAGTAGAATTGCTAGGAAATAGGCGTGGAATAAAATAAAAAGACCCGAGGATCTATATAAATATATAAATAAATAATATAGCTAAAACTATATATAATTGTCTCCTTAGCATTAGCAAGTACCCGGCGTGCAAGTATATGGCCCATGGGTTACCCCTCGGGGCCCCCGTAAGAGCCCGTCATCCAACCTTTGAAGGTACCTACCTATGTAGGTACCTAGGTAGGTAGTTGCGTGTCTATTATTGATTTAGCCCTATAATATTGTATATTATTATTATAAAAGGAATCTCTATAGGTTATTCTAAAAATTTGAAATTTAATACTTTTGTATGGATGAGTATATTAGTATAGGGGGGGGTGCACTACTAAGGGTGCAGTGCTATGGGTCTCATGACAAGCCAGAGCCTAAGCCTAAAGCAGAGTGAAAATGCCCGGGGCACTTCGGGGTGGCCTTTTGCTATTTAGTGGGTACTCGGCCCTTCCACCCCCCGGTCCTCTTCCCCCCTTCGCCCCCGAAAAAATAACAAAATTCTCTTTTCCTTCCAACTCTCCTCGGCCTCCAAAAGACAATGACTTCCAATCAAGATGATACGACCGTTCAGGTCAACAAAGAAGAGCTCAGACGGGCTGGCGACTTGGTAATTTTCCATTTCATTATTTTTGACTTTTGACTTTTGCATTTTCTTTGTTTCGGTTCTTTTTTCTCTGTTTTCTTGTGTGCATCCCCACTGCGCGCCTGCTACGCGTCGCGTGGGAGCATCTATAAAGCTACCTATTAAGCTGTCGAAGCTTAAACTATACTGCCTCATACTTGAGAAGCATATTGGCAAGCTTCATCTGCAAAAAAGAAAGAAGAATTCCCACCATTTCCCTCCCTCCAGAGCTGAGGAGCGTCTTGACATCACACCTCTTGCCAACTAACGCGCGGCCTGACTGCCACTCTTCCTTCACTAACCCTATACCCATACATACATCTAATGACCAAGCGCAATTGCTCCTGAAACCAGACCGCTAACAATGCCTCATAGATCGTCATGCGCCTGATGGAGGTGCAGTCTTACATCGCCGACCTTGGCAAGGCCTACGTCCAGCACGTGAACAACATCACCGAAGGACGTGATGCCACTATTGACCTTCCCGCCGGTCCCTCTGGGTTCATGGGCCACGATGTCCCCTTCCGCGCCGGCAGCCCCGGCGCCAAGTCCGAGGCCGGTGGTCCCAAGAAGCGCAAGCGCGCGCCCGTCGACCCCAATGCGCCCAAGCGTGCTTTGACCCCCTACTTCCTGTATATGCAGCACAACCGCAGCAAGATCGCCGATGACCTAGGCGGTGACGCGCGCCCCAAGGATGTCGCCGACGAGGGCACCCGCCGCTGGCAGAGCATGGAAGATACCCAGAAGGAGGTATGTATCGGCATCTATCAGAGCAGTTCTAGCTTGATATCGCTTGTTAGTATGCATAGCTAATGTATCCGCGTAGGTCTGGAAGAAGATGTATGCCGCCAATTACGATCAGTACAAGCGCGACATGGCCGCCTACAAGGCCGGCGGCAAGGTCGACGAGGACCACGATCCCGCTGCCAACCAACTGCAACAGGATTTTGCCGGCGCCGAGCCTGAGGCCGAGGCCGAGCCCGAGGCTGAAGCTGAAGCTGGGCCCGAAGAGTCCGCCGATGAGTCCACCGAGTCATCCGATGAGTCGCAGTCCCCCTCTCCTGCGAAGGAAAAGACTCCCCCGCGCAGCACTACCAAGCGCCGTCGCAGCGAGAACAAGGCCAAGGAGGCGGAGACCCCTGCCAAGTCGCCTGTCAAGCGGGGCCGTAAGGCTGCCGAACCGGTGTCCACCCCGGCTGTCAAGACGCCCGCTGAGAACAAGCGCAGGAGCAAGAAGCGCAAGAGCGAGGTGTAAAAGAGTTGATTGGTGCTTTCTGTTTTCTGATGTTTGATTTGCTTGACTCTTGGGTCAGATGAGATGGTCTAGGTCTGGTGGACTGGATGTGTAACCCCCCCGGTTTTACATTTTTGAGCGGCGTTTGAGGAAAACTGTACCTACTTGGCTTGAATTAGTGAAATGGACTGATCATAGGATGTGGTTTCTATATATTTGAGTCAGTATCCATGGCAGGTTAGGGTTACATAGTTATCTCTTAGACAAGTTAGTTTTAAGATGAAGATGGTCCATTTTCCACCAGAGCTATACAACGAGTTATGAATATGGAATTAAATAGAAGCGAACTAAAACCCGGAACAGACTAAACCTCACTAAACCTCACTAAATCAACTAAATCAACTAAAACTCACTAAATTCAAGCGCATTATCAATTTACCAAAGCCTTGACTAATGCCGCCGACCTCCGTCCCCCGGCCCAATCGGCCTCCACGCTCACTTATCATGGGCAACCTTATCAGTGGGAGCAAATGTTTGAAATGTACCGCATCCCCACATTCCTACTTGACCTTTCTTTTGACCTTGAATTGTCTTTTTACTCCTTCACTTACTCTGAGGTATTCAGAAGTTGAAATCTGCCTCCAAAACCCGATTATCCTGCACGCCAAGAACTGCCAGGTTCAGGTTCCACATGAACCATGCAGCTTATTCCGAAGGAGGTAAGTCGCACATACATTCTCCGAGACACAACACTACTAACACCCCTGTAGCTTGACAAGCTTACCATCGCCCACCTAGGCTTCTTGGCACAGCGTCGTTTAGCACGTGGAGTGCGGCTCAACCATGCAGAAGCTGTGGTATGTGTATATTCTGGAGATGTCCATCGGTAGCACACGATCATTAACATATCCCCCAACAGGCCCTGATAGCCTCAGTGCTACACGAGGTACGATAACCCCCAATTCCATATGAAACCAGCACGTACAATGTACCCAATTGATCCAATGCGCAAACTAACACTCAAACCCCGCAGTTAATCCGCGATGGCCACTACTCCGTCGCCGATCTAATGTCCATCGGCAAAACAATGCTCGGCCGCCGCCACGTCCTCCCCCTCCGTATTGGCAACCCTCGTCGAACTCCAAGTCGAGGGTACTTTCACCTCCGGTACCTACCTGGTAACCGTGCACCACCCAATCAGTAGCGACGAGGGCGATCTCGAGCGCGCCCTGTATGGCAGTTTCCTGCCCGTCCCCGCGCCCGAGGCATTCCCAGATCCGGACCCGGAGGATTTCAAGCCGGAGAAGATGCCCGGCGCGGTTATTCCTGCTAGACATACGCGCGTGGAATTGAGTTCTGGGAAGAGGCGCATTAAGCTTAAGGTTATGAGTAAAGGAGATCGGCCGATTCAGGTGTGTACATTGTATTCAATATACGAGGCGAAAAGGAAAAAAGGAAAGCGACCCGAAACGAGCGATGCTAATTGGAGTCGTGATTGCTAGGTCGGATCGCATTACCATTTCATCGAGACGAACCCGCAGCTGCACTTTGATCGCATGCAGTCGTATGGTTTCCGACTGGATATCCCCGCAGGCACATCAATTAGATTCGAGCCCGGCGATACGAAGACAGTCACGCTCGTCGAGATCGGTGGACATCGCGTCATCCGCGGTGGAAATTGGTTGGCGAATGGGCCGCTCGATATGAGTCGCGCCGACGAGATCACGACCAAGCTGCAGATAGCTGGGTTTGGGCATGTTCCGGAGCCGCAGGCCGATAGTGTGCTTGTTTCTGGGTTCTCGATGGAGCGCGAGGCATACTCGCGCATGTTCGGTCCTACGACGGGGGATCTTGTGCGGCTTGGGTTGACGGATTTGTGGGTTAAGGTTGAGAAGGACATGACGAATTACGGGGATGAGTGTGCTTTCGGTGGTGGGAAGACGCTGCGCGAGGGGATGGGACAGGCATCTGATCGGTCTCATACCGAGTGTATTGATACTCTTATCACGAATGCGTTGATTATCGATTGGACGGGTATCTACAAGGCTGATATTGGTATCAAGGACGGGCTTATTGCTGGTATTGGCAAGGCTGGAAACCCGGATGTCATGGACGGCGTGCATCCTGATTTGGTGGTGGGCTCGTCTACGGATGTCATTGCCGGAGAGAACAAGATTGTTACCGCTGGTGGTATTGATACGCACATCCACTTGATCTGCCCCCAGCAGGTGGATGAAGCTCTGGCCTCGGGAATCACCACTTTCCTCGGTGGTGGCACTGGCCCTACCACTGGATCAAACGCGACGACATGTACGCCGTCGCCGAACCTCCTGCGTCAGATGATGCAAGCATGCGACAGCCTACCGATAAACCTAGGCATTACGGGCAAGGGCAACGACTGCGGAAAGAAGAGTCTCAGAGAGCAGATCCTAGCAGGCGCAGCAGGTCTCAAGCTTCACGAAGACTGGGGCTCCACCCCAGCAGCAATCGACAACTGTCTCGAAGTCTGCGACGAGTACGACGTGCAGTGCATGATCCACACAGACACACTGAACGAATCCGGCTTCGTCGAGCAGAGCATTGACGCCTTCAAAGGCCGCACAATCCACACCTACCACACCGAAGGCGCAGGCGGCGGTCACGCCCCAGACATCATCTCCGTGGTCGAACACCCCAACGTCCTCCCCAGCAGCACGAACCCAACCCGCCCCTTCACCCTCAACACCCTCGACGAACACCTCGACATGCTGATGGTCTGCCACCACCTATCAAAGAACATCCCCGAGGACGTCGCCTTCGCGGAAAGCCGCATCCGCGCCGAAACCATCGCCGCCGAAGATGTCCTCCACGATCTCGGCGCCATCAGCATGATGTCCTCGGACTCGCAAGCCATGGGCCGCTGCGGCGAAGTAGTCCTCCGCACGTGGCACACAGCACACAAAAACAAGATGCAGCGCGGCCCGCTCGGCAGCGACGCCGACACCGGCGCGGACAATTTCCGCGTAAAGCGATACATCAGCAAGTACACGATCAACCCGGCTCTCGCGCAGGGAATGGCGCACGTCATTGGGTCCGTGGAGGTGGGCAAGATCGCCGATCTGGTGATGTGGAAACCGGCGACGTTCGGCACGAAGCCTGTGTCTGTTCTGAAGAGCGGGATGATTGTTACTGCCGAGGTTGGAGATCCGAACGCGTCGATCCCGACTGTCGAGCCGATGATTATGCGGCCCATGTATGGTGCGCGCGTGCCGTCTACGTCTATTATGTTTGTTTCGCAGGCTTCTATCGATGCGGGGATTGTGCAGACGTATGGATTGAAGAAGCGGGTAGAGGCTGTGAGGAATTGTCGCTCGGTTGGGAAGAACGATATGAAGTTTAATGATGTTATGCCCAAGATGAAGGTCGATCCGGAGAGCTATACGGTTGAGGCGGATGGGATGCTTTGTGATGCTGAGCCGGCTTCGGAGTTACCTTTGACGCAGGCATATTACATCTTCTAGATGTTCCTTTGGCTTCTTTCTGTCTTGCATCTTAGCTTTTTTGGTCTTTTAGTTCCTATATACCTTGCTCTTCGGAGTCGTCTTTGTGTGATATAGGATTTTCTATATACGAATTTACTTCTACCTTTGAACCTACACCTGTATAGTCAACGGCAAAACAGTCATCGTTCAAGCAAACTAGTTTTTTTCTTCTCTTTTTTTGGTCCTTTTCTATTCTCAAAACCCTAAAGAAGCCAACATCCCCTCAATAGAATCAACAACAATCCCATCTGTCCTCCGTCCATCAGTGTTAACAAGAATATCCATCCAGTGCAACAAACTAGCAACAAGATCATTGCACATACGCGGTACGTTATAGCTATAAAACGCGTACGGTTTAGCCTGCACATAAGCATTGCCACGAGCATCAGCAGCCATAGTCATAGAAGCAGCCTTAAGCCGATGAACACTACCAACAAGCTCACGTAGATTCTCAGAAACAATCTCACCAGCCTGGGGATTCGCCCTCAGAATCCTCGCCTGCGTCTCCAAACCGAAGATGAAAGCCGCGCGCTCACGTTGGAAGGTCGATACAGGGCCGGGTCGGGGAGGCATAGCGTCGAAGGAAAACGGTACGTCGAATACACGACAACAATCGAGCAATAAAGCAGTTATGTAGGAAATAATAATCCAGTAAATGATAATCCAATTTCCAGAACCTATCTAAAAGCACAAGTTAGCCGCAATGTGATCAATCAGGTTCGCCACCGCAACAGGGACATCAGTGCAAAGGTTATCGCGCAGACGGTTAGCAAGAAGGATACACTGGCCCTTCAGCGCGGCGCAGTGCATAGGAACGACGGTCTCGTAGAAGCCGGTCTGGTGGACCAGGACGTAGGGGTGGTGGCGGCTGTCGACGGCCATCTTCATCGAGAGCGAGGCGACGATGTCGAGGTGCTGGGTGAGCTGGAGGCGCAGGTTCGGGATCACGTAGTCGCGGCTGTCGATGTCGTGTCGCAGGAACCGTGCCTGTTGCTCTAGGAGGAGGATGAGGTCGTCGCGGGCCTTGCGGAAGTCGGAGACGGTGGATGGGTTTATATGTGGCATGGTGGAGTATATGAAATAAAGTGAATGAAGCGAGTGTGGGAAGGTATAGATCTAGATGAAGGAAATGTTAATGTGAATGAATGTGTTGAAACGTACCTGGGTTACTGGGCTGAGATACAGCTATAGCTACAGCTACAGCTGATGCTGGTGCGAGTCCGTGAATCGATGGATGGAAACGAGAATCTAGATGTGCCCCAGGTTAGCCAGTGCATGTTCCAGGCGAAGTGCAACGTGGATCTCGGCGTCGACAATAGTCTGGTGGATGTGGTCATGGAGGATATCGGCCAACTGACGGGTGTCACGGCCGATCTCGTCGCAGATCTGGGGGATAGTGCGGGTGAAGTAGGTGATGCCCTTGGAGACAACATAGGCCATGCCGGCGGCATGAATAGCAAGATCCTCGGAAGCCCACTTCACCTTGTCGCACTGAATCTTCAGGGACTGGACATTGAGAGCAATCTCAATAAGGTAGTTGCCCTCGGGCATCGAGCGCAAAGTGCTGATATAGGAGCGGATGTTGTTCACAAGGATACCGCGCTCCTTCCGGTACTTGAGAATAGCTCGAGTACCGCGGAAAAGGTTGCGAGGGGTAGACTCAGGCATCGTGGGATGGCAGAGGCTGGTCCTCTGGTGATAAAGTGGGAAAGATGGGTAGATAAATGGATCACTTACCTGGTTAGGCTAGAGGAGTAACTGTGTCGTGAAGCTATGAAGCTCAAAGCAGAGTAGAGTAAGCTGGTTGTACTGCTGGGATGTGAAGAAGAACTGTGAAGCGGATGATTCCTCGAAATTGTCAAGGCATCGGGGCCTATTTATGCATTTGCATCTCGCTGGTCTGATTAGACTGGAGACAAAGCCTTCATTAAGAAGAAGGGAATGAAAGACGCCCGAGTTATTGTTAGGGATCTTTGTTCCCTTTGTTCTTGATATCTGCAAGCCGCCATGATGTTGAAAGGAGTTAGTATGCAAGGCCAAAATAGAGAAGGTAAACTCACCAAGGCTTTGTTATAATTATAGTCTGGCAAGGCCATTGTTTAGCCCTTTGTTCTCTATTAACAGATAGATGGGAGCGGCAATATCGATCGTCAAAAGAGATCTGATATCGATGGTTTGCCTATGTACTCGGCAGGTTGTTAGGGTTTCTCGACGATGCAGTCTAGTTTCACCTAGGGCTATTGAAGGCGGACCAAGCTTACTATTTGGCTGGTGTTCAGGAACAGTAATGCGCAGTAAGTAATGTAGTTGAATTGGAGCACGCAAATCTTCTGCATCGCAGTGATCCATTCCTATCAAAGAAAATAAAATCCACGATGGATCCAGCTTCCAGGTATCCAGACATAGTTCCATCGGCGAAATACAAGATGACAGATCGATAACAAGATAATAGAGAGGGGGTATCATGCACAGTAAAATCGAAGAAAAAGAAAAAAGAAAAAGAACAGATCCATGCACCTACCGATATGAAGAAAAGATCAAGCCTATAGCTCAATCTCCTCGCCCTGATTATCCGCCGAAACAAGCGAGACATCCGTCCACGCAGAGAAAGTACCTTCACGCGCAGCTAGGTAAGCAGCAACACGCGCCCGGCGTGAGCGATTCACAGTTTCTCCTCTTCGCGCTAGGTCTGGTAGCCCATTCTCAACAGAATTTTGGTCCGGAGAATCAAACGCGGACTCGGATATGGAGAGAGAAAGTATGTCTGTGTGTTGACTGTCTGTTTGTTGGATTAGGCGGGGAGATGTAGCACTATCGCCAGTTAGGTCAATGATTCTTGTAGATGTGCTTGCTTCGGGCCCGAGTCGGAGTCCTGTAGCCGAAGGTTCTAAATTTGGCTGGTCGGGTATGAGCGTATCCCCTTCTTCACTTCCCTCGCCACTGGCCGGATCGAACCTGTCTTCTTTTTCTGTTGGCCATGTAGACGGGAGAGGATTGACTTGAAAGAGCCCAGGTTCCGCATGCTCTTGAAGATAGCGGTGTGCTTGACGGATTTCGTTGCGTTTAACTCTGGCAGCCTCTTCGGATTGACTCAATTGATGTAGAGATCCATGCCCCTGACCATGATGCTGGCTTGCATCGGCAGCACCAAGACTAAACTCTTCAATGCCACTACTGGTTCCTTGGGTTGACTGTGTGGAGAGGTCCATATCGTATCGGGCCCTTTTTCTTGCACGCAAATCTCCCTCGTCGTCAGCGTCATCGGCTACAGTTTGCCGCATGTGATTGTCATGCGAAAAATCGGTTCCCGAACAGAGGTGGCCGAACAAGCGTCTGATGGAGACGTCTTCGCTCCAGGTCGTTGGATCGACGGTGCATGGATGGATGTCCTTAGGCCGGAAGGCGGCTACGAGCTCACATAGCTCGGAGTAAGAAGAGTGTCGTGAATATGGAAAACGCTATAATGTCATTAGAGAATGTCTTCGAAAGAAAACCGCAGTGCCACTTACTATGGTGTTAGGCAGATCTCGCCAAGATGACCCGTTAGAGGCTTCAGATGGACCATGGCTTAGAGCGGTTACTAGGTTCTTCAATGAAATTTCGCCCTCCTCCTTCACGCCATATGAGTCAAGGGAGAGTGCTTTCTTTCTCGACCGGAATGCATCAAGAAGTGCACTTCGCACCTGAGAAAGGGCTTCTTTGTCCTGGACGTGTTTGAAACACAACTTCTCCAACTCGGCCAATGCAGATTCATCTGGGAGTTCGAGTTCATGCGTTTGGTACAGATCCCCAATACCACCACCTGCACCGACCTCGGGGATTTCCGCACCACCAGTTGTGCGATTCACAATAGGCACAATGTAGACTGTATTAGCGCCGCGAGTTACTGGACACGAGACTCCAGGCTCACAACTGTGGATTCGACTTGACTCGTTGTTGCTTAGGCAGCCTGTCACAGCTTCGTTTCCCAGGTCAAACCCACAGAGAGCAGGAGCTTCACTAACTCCCCTATTGCCTGGAGTCTGGACCAGAGACCGATAAAGGCCCATCTGGTAACGATCCACATGGATCTACGCTACATTAGCCTGTGTCATACTTGAGCTGCGTGGTGTTCATCACCTTTGTATTTAGCGCAGCCGAAAGCGCTATCCAGACATCCTCGTAGCCGAACGTCCACGCGCGGAAGTAGAAGACCGTATCGTCAGGATAAGCCTGAATTTTCTGCAGCAGCTCAGACAGTCCCTCGGCTTTGGAGGGGAACTCCCGGAATGGATTTGTCTTGCTTGCAAAGGTAGAGTCCAGATACAATTTATCCAGCCGTTTCTGTCCCAGGGTATACGGTATCAAGACAGGGTGACGGACCAAGCTGCTCACCCACCATGTCTCGGCTGAAGATAATCAGCCAGCAGTTCAACCAAGACGAGACATCACGAACTTACCTCGGATGTCACCTGTGTAGATGATTGCCTTCCCGTCCCCTTCAATTAGAAACATCACAGCGCCGGTGCAATGGTTGGCATCAAACAATGTCACCTTGATACGGCGCCGGGGTGTGAGCTCAATTTCTGTTGGGGTATTCAGCGGAATTGGGCGCTGTGGAGGAATGAGCTCTTGGTCAACTCTAGTCAGAGATTAGAACACGATACTAACCAGAAGCTTTGCAAGATGCTTATAGTGCAATCGGCGTGACTCCAAGATGCCTTTGTTAAAGTTCATCCGATGGGGATACTTTTCAATCCGGAGGAGCAGCTGCACATGCTCAGTTCGATGAATTTCAGTAGGATGGATATGAACATACCTCTCGCGTGGCCGGCGAACAGTAGATAAACGGCGTCCGAAAGGACTCGAGGCCCTGTAAATGATCGCTATGCACATGGCTGAGAAAACAAGCTAGTGGCGCCGGCCGCTCGGGGCATTTCCGGAAGTAGTCAACTGCTTTTCTTAGCTGCAAGTTTGGCTGATCTCATAGGTGAAGCTCACTGCGAATGTCCGGAAACTCTGTCGGATGGTTAGCGTGGAAGTGACGTGGAAGGTGTCAGACTTACCTTCCACAATGCCATCGAAGGTCGACATGGCAGTATTTAGAATCTGATGTCAGATTCTGCATGTCCAAGGTTGCCCAGGTGAAGATGTGCTGGATAGACTGGATAGTTATGTTATTTGCACGTGATTGCGAACATAAAACCCGAAAAGGGCAATAGAACAGGTCCAAATCTGTCGAATCATTCTATAATTTAGAGTATTATGATTCGATGAACCATATTGACTTGAATATGCGAAGTTCAAGTCCAAGTAAAGGAATGTGTCTACGTCTTTAACAGCTGGCCGTGCATCGTGGCCATGCCAACGCACACTTGGGACTTTTATGGACTTTTAGTTATAAAAGTCTTGTAAGGGCAGTTGTCTCCAAACTATTCTATTTCATTTCCCTTATTTTCTTTCCATTTTCCATCTTCCATCTTCCATCTTTTTCCCCCTGTCGACTTCAATGGAACGCCTGTGAGACCTTGCCCCAAGGGTCAAAGAGCCGAAGCGTCAGCTGGGCACCTGATCGGGATTTTTCCTCTCTTTAATTATCATATCCATTGACCTGGATTACGAGGATTACGAGAAATCCAGGTGGAGGAACATTCCTGTTATAATTTTCGAGTTATCGTATGCGCCCTGTCTCCCTGTCTAGCGTGTTACCCCCCCACTGAAGCCCTCCGCACCCCAAACACATCCAAAACGTCCCAAACGTCCGGGAATTTGACAAAGGGCAAGGGGGGACCCCTCCAGGGCTGGATATCCTGAATCACATTCCAAGGTGTCTGGGACGACCTTGCCGCCTTAATTTGCTTCTTTACCTCTTAACTCCTTCCACATCCGATCCTTCGCCATGCGTAAACCATCCGTGGCCCAGATCGTGTATAACGCCACGTTTCCACGACCTCGCACAAACGATCCCGGTTCGTTTGGCGCTCACATTACTCGAAACCTCGTTCCAGAAGTACGTGTCGAAACATCCCTTTTCTACGGCTCGCTAGACTGCATTGAAGCACAATACCCGGGGCTGGACTACTCGTATGGACCGCATCGCATGCGACTGAGTCGATTCCCATGGCACCGAAAGCTGTTCCGCACCTTTGACGAACTCGGTTTGACCGAGGAGGAGATCTCCAACCTCTGTCGGTGGGAAGGGACCAAGTCCGCGCGTCAGCGGTACGAGGCAGAAGAAGGGATTATCGTGCGGGACACCACAGCCCACTCAGTCCGACCGGCATCCCCGCAACCCGCCCCTTCAATCGAGGTCCACTTCAACAACTACGACTTCTGCGGGACAGAAGAGGAAGATGACCAGATCATCGAAACCCAGAGCAATGATACGGTCCGTGCCATCGATTCCCGTGCCTCCAGTTACCGGTCCGCCGAGGAAGAGCATGAGATCGAAGAGGAACTCAGCGATGAGGAAATGGAAAGTTGTGGGATAGCCCTCAACAACCGGATCCTGGCTGCGATGGCTGCGCGCGACCAAGGCACTGATGTGCCGCTCGACGAGGACTGGGAACAATGGCTGAAGGAGGCTGGAGAGCGTGGCACTTTCGGCGAGATGGTGCAAGCCATTCGTGCGAACCAGCCCTTGACTCTTGTCGCCGACAATATCCGAATCCCGCACGGTCAGGGTGCGGCCCGTGTGGTGACGAGGGCCTTGTTCACGGTGCCAGACAGCATTATCGCAAACACTGCTCTTCCATCTACATCTAACCATGCCTCGGGCACGGCTCAATGACTGCATACTATTTACTCGGGACCCTTCGAATAGGGCCCGCTACGATCCGTGCTTTGCATTTTTACGGCGCATCTTACCTCTCTCGCATTATCTGAAGTGGACTGGCTCCTTCTTCTCGGGTCCCCTTTGCTTTTATCTATATCCATTGCTCTACTTACACAACCGGAAGAGTCTCTTGCTTACGCATAGATTTCATTGTCTCCTGTCTCATCTTCACTAATACCCTCATGTTTTCGTTCCTTGCCGTGCTTTGTTTGACCGTTGACTCTTTCGTCGCCTGCTTTGCCGAGTATACTTATATTCAACGTGGTAATCGGAGGATGTTCAGCAAGCGGCAAAAGTTATTCTAACTTACTCAGAAATATATCTATCAAATATCATTTATACTCATGATCATCCAATAGATGTGCATTGTCGAGCAAGATGTGGACTGGATCTTCCTATATTAAACATTATTTTTCTTTTTTCTTTTTTCTTTTTTCCTTTTAAAAAAAACTAGTGGTTGAAATAGAGAAGGTGAAATCAAATAGCATAACCATTCTCGACGCGAATGAACTCCCATACTCTGCCATCGTCTTTGTTAGTGCCAGTCACTCAAGGTCAAATTCTTGATTGATCCATTGCAAACGCAGCATGTGGGTGCATCACATCTTTCATCTTCTGTAATATTGCATGACATCGTATCTTTCATTGAATGTTAAAACCGAGGAGTGGTTCTTCCCTTTTCCTATTAGACTTGATCCCGGGCACACTTCTGGTATGTCCCCAAGACTGAGAGGTTAGCTGATCTTATCTTGTAGGTATGTGCTGTTTGAAGAAACACCAGAGATACTTGCAGACAAGAGACCTGCAAGAGATGTGTGGAACAAAATACCGTCGTACAAGAGGGAAAAAAAAAGGCCCGTGGGATATCCTGAAGCTGTTGATGAATCGCAGTGTTAGTCGGTAGATGCGGGGATAGATAAATTATATATCACGTGAGCTATGCTTGAACCAGGTTCAACCAATCAGACAAACACGATGTACAAAGGCTAACCTAATTAAGTATAGCTCTGGGAAATATTGATTTCGATAAGCTCTCCGCTCCGAGGTCCGCTCCGCAACTGATCTCCATGCCCATGAACATGAACCTCGTTTCAGCTCTGTGTTTGATTGGATTTGGCCGATAGACTGCGCTGCTTCGCTCTCAGATTGGTTATTACACATCCCTACAAGCCCCACAGCATCTCCACGATGATCAAGGCAATCTTCTACAGTAAATTCGACACGATAGAGGGTAAGGACCTTCAATACGATGATAAGCTTTCAATTACCTACTGACTAATGATATGCAGGTCCAAAAGTCGTCCACCAGGTCCCCGACGGAGCCATCGTCCCCTCCCCCAACGCGCCCTCACAACCGCCCTTCCTCACCTTCTCGGATATCTCCTTCTTCGTGATCCCCCGTCAGGAGCTCTGTGGAAACCTTTTGCAAGTCTGCACAAACGGATACCGTATCCTGGGCTACCCCATATGCATGAAATCAGTGCGGTACGACCGGAATGAATTTATCTTCAACTTCTGCATAGTCCTCGCCGAGGAGGAGGACTTCAGCACGTACAAGAGCGTGGTGCAGAAGCTGGCAGACTTAATGCATGGTCTGGAAGAGCAGAATGGCTTTTTGTCCCGAGACTTCTCGAAAAGTGGGGAGGGGAAGGTTCATAGTCTCTGTGAGATGTTGATGGAGGATTTGAACAATTATTGCGAGTGCATGATCCCCATTGGTATGTCTATGGACCTGTTCGGCACTATTCCGCTGCTAACCATCCTATCCAGACGAATTAAACACCCTCAACATAAAGCTTTTCCCGATATATCCCTCTCCCCCGCCCGTTAAGGCCTGGCAAGTGCCGCTCTTCACGTTGCGATACCAGGCTTTCATGGATGAGAACTGGGACTTGACCATGCAAAGGGTATGTGAAAGACGACACCGTCCTCATGGCTAGAAACACACCAGCTGAACCTTGCTAGATCGTACCACACATCAACGGCGTCAACAGCGTTCGCATCATCTCCGTCTTAGCCGACACAGACTTCTCCCTCACCTGCCGCGCCCTCCGACATCTCCTCTACTACGGCTGCCTATTTATCCTCGACATCTTCTCGTTCTCCGCCATCTACGCCCCAACTGCCCAATTCATCCCAACTATAGGCTCCGACGAAGCAATGCAACTAGAATGTGCCCGCTACGTAAACCTACGCTTCGCACCACACCCACCAACCGGCCCTTCCTCCCCTCTCCCCCAACCCTAATCCCAACCCCAAGCGCCAACGGCAGCACAAACGACAGCACCGGAACAGCCCCGCTCTCAAGCTCCCTCACAGACCCGTCATCAAGCCTCACACGCGAGGAATCCCGCTTCGACGCCGAAGAAATCTGGCCCCTCCTAGGCGCCGACGAAGACCCTTCCACTTCCACCTCCACCTCCCCAACAACACCAAGCACGCTCCACAAACCCGCGATCGTCGACGGCGCCGCCCTGGTTGAGCTCTACGCAAGCCTAAAACAAGGCCAGAGCGTCAAGCAATGGTACGCAGCGCACAGCCGCTCTCTAGCCAACATCGACATCCGTCGCTTTATCACCTTCGGCGTGATAAAGGGCTTCTTGTACCGGGTGCACAAATACGCATGCGCGACGAGCCAGCCTGCGCCCCCGCCGCGCGCGTCCTCGTTCACGCCTACGGCGCTGTCGTCGCGCGGTACTACGGGAAATAATACGCCCTATGCGGTCTCGAGTGTGTCGGAGGACGCGCCTATCTCGGCGGCTGCGAGGAGGGAGTCTAGTCGTGAGCGGGCTGGGTCGGTGGTGAGTGGGGGTCGGAATGGGAATGGGACTGGGACTGGGAGTGGAGGGCCCCCGTCGGCGTTTTGGGAAGAGGAGGAGCAGGAGGAGGTTAGGGATGAGGTTCTTGCGAAGTATCTTGATGGTACACATTGTTTTGATCAGATTTGTACGGAGTTGGAGATGAGTGAGAGGGAATTGACGGCTAGACTGAAGAGGTACCCTTGGGAGGTACTGATTATTCACAGATGAGGTTGGTGGAGACTTCCTTTTTCTTTTTTGTCTTTTGGATTGCTAGAATTGATCGATACCCTACATACTTTTTACCATTTTGGCGTTGACGTGGGCGAATATATATATTGGGTTATCTAGGTACCTCTGGGGATTTGACAATTGGAGAATTTGTGTTCATTGGAAGCTTACAGCTTGGAGCTTAAGAAGAAGAATACACGGACATAGTCACATTAACTATCTAGACACATGTGGTGGAAAAGATCCAGTGTGTATCATCAAGCGGCCTGCAATATAGCCAAGGGTTCAACACTTGACGCGGTGGAACACAGAGAGACAAAAAAAAAAAAAAAAAAAAAAGGTATCCGCTAACGCCACGCCGGTCCATCATGCATTCGTATCGTATCATGCGGGAAATAATTCAAAGGGTTGGGGTAGCTACCAGGTAGCCAAAGGACAGAAGATGGGTTGTCGAGTGGTAGAAACCCGGAAGAAAGCAGAGAGGCGAGAAGACTTATTCCTCGTCCCAGTTTTCAAGCTCGGCTTTTTCGTATTCAGCCATAACTTCTGGGTCGAAGATCGTCTCTCCCTCAGAGGGAATGGTAGTCTTGATGTCGTCAAAGATAGGTAGGAATGCCTCGTTCCAGCGACGACGACGGTCCATGACAATCTTTGCAGCGTCACCGACAGCCGGACGGGAAACGCCCGCAGAACCAGCGACGTGGCTGCCGCCACCTGCGCCGCCAGGCCGGTGCTTGGGCTGAGCGCCCTTCTTGCTTTTGCCCATAGTGCGGGTGCGTTTGAGATAGGCCTGTTGGACCTGAGAGTCGAGGTCGTCTTGGATGGTAGTGAACTCAAGCATGGCCATGTGCTCCTGGGCAATCTTCAGAATGCGAGCCTTGCGCGCATTGTTGGTGACTATCTGCTTCTTGAGCTCGCTTTGGAGTAGGCGGAGTCGCTCAGCAACTTCATCATCGTAGTGAGCGTCGTAGTCTGGGTTATCATCTGCACCGAGGAAACCGATGAATCGTAGTTCAGCTTTGGCGCGTTCATCAAGTTGAGCATGATCCAGTTTTGCGACCGAAGTTTTGAAGTCGTTGGGATCTGCGTCGCGGAAGGTGGTTGCAGCAGGGAGAGGCTTGGTTTCGCTCTTGTTCTCCTTCTCGGTGGTGGATTGATCGATGTCCATTGCGTCTCCACCCAGTCCACTCACACTAGCAGTATCCCCATTTGCGGTTGGGTTGGAATCTTCGGGTAAGGTACGGTGCTCGTAACGGAGGAGAGAGCACAGTCGGCTGAGGAGAGGCCCAACAGAGACTTCGTTAGTCTCGGCTTTATCGTCGGTGAGCTGTTCAATGCTGCCACGTCCTTGATTCAAAGGCAGCTGGTCCTTGTCATCTTGACTCGAGTCGTATGACACTCCATCCTCCTCTGCCCAAATTTGACGATAGCTTTTCTTTCCGCGACGGGGCATGATGAATGGGGTAGTACGATCACCCTGTGACAGGTCAGCTTTTGTTGACATGAGAATGGCTGCAATTGACTTACCCTTTCTTTTAGCCAGGCAATGTCCTCCTCGGTAAGAGGCCGGACGTAAGGTTCAATGTAGGTCTGGAAAGTATTCGCGCTGACTTGGTTTGAGGGTTTGGCGTTGCTGAAGTCCTTGTCAGGAGCCACGCCGGCTGCCATGTGGGCAAGATCTGTCTTGGGGAAGTGGGCAACGCTGTAAATCTCTTTCTTCTCGTCGTCCGTCATGCCTGGGAGAACCTCCCGAATGTTGTAAATGGTCGGGTCGTCAAACTTCAGTGGGTTCTCGCCAAAAACTTGCACTTGAGGAATCGCAGGTTGGGGTTCAGGTTGGTGGGAGTCGGCACTGCTATCAGACCCGGGGGTCCCGGGGGGAGGCCCGTCGCCAGCAGTGGTCGTGCCGTTGGGGGACATCATGGATGGGGGTGAAAGCGAGGAGCTTTCATCCGATATCGCATTCTTGGAGATTTTCGATGCAGGAGAAGCCGCTGTTGATGGTTAGTGAAAGCTGAATGGTGGGGAAAGTGAAAGAAGATCGAAGTTGTGGAGATGGGTCGGTAAAAACAAAGAGTGGGAAGAAAGCGCCGAGTTGGATCTCTTACCTCCCTCAACCTTAGTCTCAGCTCCATCCTGGCGCGCTATATCATGCGCGCCATGATTTAATGGGCGCTCCTCCTTTCCGCTGCGCTCTTTCCGCCTCTTCAGCTTGCCGCCCTTATGAATATCGTCATCCTCTTCGGTTTCACGTTTCAATTTGGAGCGATCTCGAACTTCACGATCAAGTTCCTGATCTTCCACTTCCTTGCGCTTTTGAGACATCTCGCGCATTCCCGCATTGCAAACCTCGCCCCTCATATCGGCCATGTCACTAAGACCCTTCAGGTGTTCCACCAATGTCTCCAGTGTTTTTGAATCTGGGATGTTCTGCGCAGATACCAGGTCCAACACATCGGAGTACTGCACACTAGCCAAGTCAATGTGCTTGGTGACATCGTTCTCCAAGTAGCTTTGGATGGGCAGTGATGCGACAGCGGGAGCACTAGCACTGGATGGGGTGGTATTGCGGCTACGCGACTGGCGCGCATCGCGGCCTTTGCCTTTGCCTTTGTATGCGGACGGCATGGTGTTTCTTCAGACCGATGATCGGACGAAGGAAGAAGAAGAAGAGATAAAATGATCAGACGCCAAAGGCAGTATCAACGAAAAGAGAGATTGGTCGACAGAAAGGATCCTAGATGTGGATGGGACTAGACAGACACATGCTGTCGTTGGTCACTGAGGGCGAATGAGAATGAAAGGAGGTTGAAATTTCCCCCCAAGTTGCCTGATCATGAGCTAAAGCAACTACAGAGCAAGAGCACCTTTCATGGATGAATTATGACTCTCAAAAGGTGGTGACGGTCGCTGGCGGTCGGGGATATGCACGTGATGGCGATACGATGTCTATCATCACGTGCACCATCCTCGATTCATTGGTTCCTGAACACCCTTGGCATGAACATCCGTTCATGATTAACCTGGGCTTTGAGATGGTTCAATTGTCTGCAACTACTATACAGTTTGTGCCTCACTAATTGAAGGCTCGCACATGGTCTAGCGCCCAAAAATGTGGTTAAGGTTGAAAACCGATAACACATTCCTACAGTTCTTCGGTGAGAACCGAGAACCCCATTGTTGGGACATTCCGAGGGATGAGGCATCAGAGAGTTAATCAGGGGGTGTTTTTATGAATCGAAACCGTTGGAGGATTACTATTTATAACGTTAACTTGCTAAATCCCCATATCAAGTGGAAAAGCTTGAAAAGTTGCCCGTGGATGATCATCTCCATAAGCGGTCTACCGTGAACGGCCATGTTTAGCGAAGTATACAATGTAGACCCCGCGCTCGGCCATTTCTATTTGTTTACTCGTTTACGGAGATTTGTTCGAAATGTGAATCTCAGTGTATTTTAGCCAAGACGTATTTTGCCTCTTGCCTCGTGGTTGGAACCAGGCTTATTCTACATTCTTGTGCCGGTCCCGATTGACTCTCGCATTCTTCCGCTGTAGAGCTCTAATTAGCAATGGGGATGTATGGGATGCTTCAGGGTTAAATGTCGCCTAAATGACTTTGCCTAAAACCATGGTGCTTGCCATTTTCAACCTTGTTTCATATCCAACTTCTTTCCCCCTATGCACACGCCTTCCTCACGGGTCTCGAGCATTTAGACTCATAGTGTATCCTTTGCTTGGCATTGATCTTCACTATTCACTTGACCCAGTATCAAGCTAATGTCAGCCGATACCATGGCTTCCCGAAGTGACTCGGTGAATAAAGTGGCTACACTTTGGGCAGGTTCAGGGCAAGCTTCGAATTCCACCTCGTCAGTCGCAGTAAGTGTGCTTTATTCATTCAGATTTAGCCAACAGCCTCCGGGCCTGATTCTAACTTGCATAATTAAATAGGAGAATGTTGCCTATCGGTTTGTTCTCGATCGTAAGGTCCAGACGATATCGAGCAACGGCATGCCGGACGATGGATTGGTGTCAGGCCTCCTGTTTGTACCCACTCTAGAGCCGCATGATCCGTGCTACGACATTACCGCTTCGTCTGTGCCGCCAAATGTGACCCGCTATGAAGATGTCTCAGACTTCGGATACTCCCTCGTTGGCCTTGCTCCATGGGTAACCGCCGAATGCTCGCTATCGTTCCTCTCCGCCGCCCAAAAGGTCGGCACGCATGCTATGGTCTTTTTCCAGCCCTCAGACAACGAGACCGACATACCCCCTGACTCGAACAACTCACGCTGGGCAACCAATGATGGAGATAAATGGAGAATGGACAACAATTACCCAGTGTATGCCATTTCAGGCCCAGCTGGAGCCACATTGATCAATGATCTCTCGTGGTATTCAAATAAGACACCCGACAGCAACAGAGACGAATGGACGGAAGATTTCGCGCTACAAACCGAGACTAACCGGCTGTTTGCCAGAATTGAAACTGGTAGGTCACAGAAATGCATCACTATCGAAATCTATGCTCACATATCGTAGGCAAAGAAACTGAAGGGGCGTCCCCGAGCATCTGGAGTTTCGTACTTGCAATTGCAGGAACAGTTCTGATACTCAGTATCATCCTGATGATTATTTATCGACTCGTCCTGCGCAAGAGACGGGTTCAGCTCCAGAGGCGTGTTAATGCAGGCCAAGTCGACATCGAGGCTTTGGCATTAAACCAAATGACGGTTCCTCAAGAGGTGGTGAACAAAATGCCACTTTATACATACTTGGAGATCAATCCTCCAGTAGAACCAACACTTCCACAAGATAATACGTCGGCGAATCCAATCGATCATGATTCTGGCGACAAGGCCAACTCGTTACCACCCAACGAAAACAACCATACTCAAGACGGGGCTGGCATCCAGAAACCCGAAGCAGCAATGATCAAGCCCGGACAGAATGAGTCTCGCAGAAGCAAGTATCGCCTGAGCCATACCCAAACAACTTGTGCTATCTGTCTCGACGATTTTGTTGTTGGGTCATCTACAGTCCGCGAACTGCCTTGTGGACACATATTTGATCCGGAGTGTATTGATCCATTCCTGACCCGGAACTGTTGCCTTTGTCCTTTATGCAAGAAGAGCGTTTTGCCAGCGGGATCGTACTATATCTCTGTGACCAATGAAATGGTGAACCGAGAGCATCATTCGAGGCGCCCTTAAACGAAACAAACGAGACTGCTTTTGCTTGTTTTTAGTTCTTTGATTTTGAGGAGACTATGCTTCACGAGGCACCAGCATGGAGAGAGCGAGGCGATTGATTGCATTTACCGAGCGAGGTGGTTTGACGATCTTGATACTTTTGTATGATATTTTGATAGTATTGAGTATTTCGAAATGTATCCCAAAATCAACCAATTCTGAAAATAATGATCCACTTGGGAAATTACAAGATCAGTCGGTCACTTATACAGTTGAAGAAACATAGGTCGGTTCTTCACTTCTCCCCATTAGCCTACATACAGCACAAGCAGTACAATGAATACCTAAGAGTACAATCCTTGAAGAGAGTCTTTCCATTTCTAACCCTTAATTTTCATTCGATATTGCCCAGAAAATGAACGAAACCATCCATACAGAGTAGTGTATGTTGTATAGCAAATTGGAGTTTGTGGCAGCCTGAGGTATCTAGATAATTGAGGCCTGATGTTCAGGGCATTAAGTATGCTTATCCCGTGATTGGTCGCGGTGGGTCAACTCGCTAATCGCTAGCGTCCCACACACAACCTCTGCCTCCCGACGTTTTCCTCCTCGAACTTTTTGCGACAACGACAACCGACGACCTCGTACAGCCGACAAGGTACGTTCTACCATCCCTCTTTTCATCCAGACTCCGCCGCCAGTGCATTTCTCTGACTCACAACCGTCCAGATGGGTGCCCTCAAGTACGTGGAAGAAATCCAGAAGAAGAAGCAGTCCGATGTGATTCGCTTCCTGCTGCGCGTCCGATGCTGGGAGGTGAGATAAATCCCTTCGCCCCCCGATTGCCTGACATCTCCGCCGAGCACTAGTGTGCGTTGCCTTAGGATATGCCGTTTTTATGTGGTATTGCTAGGCGGCTCGAACAAAAGTCATTCGGCGGAAATGATTGTGGCACGCAAGAAAACCCTTTTGGGCTTCATGTGTCTTGCTATACACTCGTTGAACTTTGCTGAGAGTGCATAATATAGCTCCGCCAGCTGAACGCCATCCACCGTGCCTCGCGCCCCTCGCGCCCCGATAAGGCCCGTCGTCTCGGTTACAAGGCCAAGCAGGGTTACGTTATCTACCGTGCCCGTGTCCGCCGCGGTGGCCGCAAGCGCCCTGCCCCCAAGGGTGCCACTTACGGTACGAAATTCTTCTGTCGAAAGCAGATTTCTTGAAGATCTGTGGGAATCGAAGGAATTTTTTTGGCTAATGTGTGATTGTGTGAACAGGCAAGCCCACCAACCACGGTGTCAACCAGCTCAAGTACCAGCGTGCTCTCAAGTCCACCGCTGAGGAGCGTGTTGGCCGTCGCGCTGCTAACTTGCGCGTCCTGAACTCCTACTGGATCAACCAGGACTCCACCTACAAGTACTACGAGGTCATCCTTGTCGACCCCCAGCACAAGGCCATCCGTCGTGATGCCCGCATCAACTGGATCTGCAACTCCGTTCACAAGGTGAGTTTGGCTCGAAATGCGAATGTGATGTCCGGGAGTTGTGCTGATAGGTCTTTCTTTCTAGCACCGCGAGTCTCGTGGCCTTACCGCCACTGGCAAGAAGTCCCGTGGTATGAACAAGGGTCACCGCTACAACAACACCAAGGCTGGTCGCCGCCACACCTGGAAGCGCCAGAACACCCAGAGCTACTGGCGTTACCGTTAAGTGCGATAGTGCACTTTCCCAGTGGTTTCGGTTGGAAAATGTTGGTTACGGCATGTGGTCATTTATTCAGGCACTTCTTTCCCAGACAGTGTTATCCACGCTGGGCTCAACTTTAATGCAGACCAGCCGGCTCTGTTGTTAGCCAAAAAGCCATCTTGTTCTATGTTTCAATTCCCCTATTAACGAAGTATGACTGGTTCAACTCCATGCCACTGGTATTGTAGAATGCGTAGAGTTATTTTTTAAACTAATCCTACGGATGTACTTATGCCTATCGGGAGATCTTACTGATTCTCATCTTAGAGCCTATACTCCGTACTTGCAGGGGGCCGACCGCGCCTTAGCGGATCGACAGCAGACGGTCTAGTTCACTTGTGGCCAAGAGCTAAAGCATATTGTTTTTTTATATAATTGACAAATTTTATACAACATATGTTCACTCCTGTCTTTAATTAACTAATGATCATCGGGATGTGCCACAAAAATAGATATGTCGCCTGCAATTTCAGGCGGCTAATCCATAAATAGAAATCTAGGGCCTGAGGCATGAACCACTTCCTTCCCCCGGCCGCTTTCCCAATCCGTCCACAGACTATGAAATGCTGCTGTAACGATCCATCCCTCTTCTATTGGATTCTGAGGTGAGATAGTTCTTTCTTTCGTGAGATCTGACCTTGCTTACTGAAAGCCTATCCCTGAAATAGACCAACCTGTCATTTACCGAACAAAGAAGCAAAGCTCGCCTTACTCGACTGCCTAACCCCCCACTCCGTCCTCCATCTATTCGCATGTGTCTGGCACGAAGAACAAGCTCCACGAGCTGGGTACCATACTGGAGAGGTTGAATTTGGTTAGGCCGAACCCGCTCAAATTGATGCGCCTCTATGCCGTCCCGGTTTGAGCGTCATCCGCCGATTCCTCCGAGCTCAACTGCTGGCAACGCCGCCATCCCTGGACTACACCCTTCCCAACACCCTGGACTGGAAGTTAGCCCACGCCGCATAGTTCGGCCTCGCGATGCTTCAATCATGCCCCCGTTAAACGGCAGTGCGCCTAAGAGTTCGTACCGCCGAGAACATAGGCGCTCGATCAGCAATCCGTTCGCTGGTTTTGGGCGAAAACGGGACAAGCCAGCCGCCAAATATGTCGCCTGGGACTCTGACGATGACGACGACGATGATGAGGTAACCTATCCCTTGGAGCCCGAGTCATCAAGTCCCCGGAAAGGTGCAGCATCTGGAAACAATATCGCCGAGGGCAAGTGCCAGACTTGTGATGCTACTGTCCGGTGGCCAAAACACTTGAAGGTGTTTAGATGCACCGACTGTTTGATGGTCACAGACCTGGAGCCGACTCATGAATCAAAAGACAAACCACCGCAAGGGTCCCAGAGCGGAGCATCCAAGTTGGCAAGCAAAGGTAGCGCCCCCAATGCTAGTTTTACGCTATGGGTTGTAGAAGATGCTGATTTTTACCACAGTGATTCCTTTGACAGCCAATCAAACTCGCGGTATGATCGGAGGATGCCTCAACATGTATTTCGATAGCCTTTTGGACAAGGGCTCTCGGTCATGGTTGTCGCCGGACGACGACAGAAAGAACAAACCGCTGCCTGATCTTCCACCAATGCAGGCTCATGCCTCTGGTCAAGACAATCTCTCACCCCCACGGACTGGGGATTCTAGGAGCCGCAGTGCTTCCCACTCCAGTGAACGGGAAAGGTTGGGGGTGCCGAAAGAAAACCCATGTTACTTGACACCACCATCGGTTCACTGGGAGGGAAATGAAACTCCTGTTAGAGCCCGAGCAAACTCAGATCACCGATCGACCCCAAAGCTAGACGGCCGCCCGCAAGGCGTTTCACAAGCTGGGAAGCCGGAGTTTCAAAGCTGCGACAATCGGACACACATTTTTAAACCGCTGGAGAATACTATCGCCACAGCCTTCAAAGGCTGTGATTGCCTCAACGAATCTTTCACCACATATCCACCTCCTCGGTCAGCTCGATCAGCTAGTAGTGGTAATCCGCCGAGAATGAGGATGGAACCTACAACAATGCCCCAACCAGCGCACGACGCTCCTGTCTTCGAACCGGATGCGAAGACCCTTCTTTTGGGAGATTTGACTGAGAACTCCTCTTGGTGGATGAATGAATGGGCTGAAGCGGAAGGCCAAAATCCCGTGTATTCCAAAGAGAAGAGCAATCCAAAGTCTCGGATGATATCGTCGCGAAGTCCTCGGATCAACTGGACCGAGTTAGCCCAGTGGTATCATTCAATTCTGTCCGCGGGGACTTCTTGGACTGAGCTGTGGGCCGCCAAAAGACCCGACCCCACACGATCAGAAGCGGATTCGATCCGAGCCAAGAGATGGGCATCTATTGATCCGTCATTCATTGGGAGACAAATCAACGAGTCTCGTCTGCACTTACAACGGGCATTGATGAAAGCTACCGAGGGCCTCCTCAAGCGCCCGCGCCGTGTTCTGAAGAAACCAGAAGATACCAGGTTCTTGTTCATATTGTTAGCGAATCCTGTATTGTCTTCACCTGCGTCGTATTGCCAGCATGCGGCCATATCGCCGTCTCATCGAGACGACAGGCGACCCTCGCATCCAAAAGACTACCCGAAGTCGGCAACCCAAGACAGAAAACCCTCGCCGAAAGCATCGGCCAAAGCCCCTGCTCGTCTAGAGGGATCCAATCACCATTATGGAGTTATCAAACGAATACTAGGACTCATGTCTAACCTGCCCAATGACTGCCATCACTACATCGTATCTTGGGCTTCGCGTTTCTCTGTCAGGCAGTTCGAGCGACTGGTAGAACTTATCGGTGGATTTCTCACTTACCGCTTGAGTCGTCAGCATGGGCGAAAACGCCCTCAAAACCATCAAAATGGAGACGATCTAATACCGAGCTTCGCCAGTGCTTCGGGAAATACCCCTGCGGAACTTCACGCTGCCATTAATCGAAGTACCCCGAACAAGAAATCTAGCAAGAAAACTGAAGACCCCATAATATATTCCGAGGATTGGCAGATCAGAGCAGCAGCAAGAGTAATGTCGCTGTTCTTTACGGCTAACATCTCTGCAACAAGGAGATCTGACGGGACTCCGCGCAGTCTTGAAATGCCCAAGAACCCGGGCCCTCGTCATGGACATATGATTCCGATCAGTACATTTTACAACACACTGCTGGATTATTCGGATCTAGTGACGGACTTTGAGACTTGGGAAGCTAAAAGCTCGAAATTTACTTTTTGTCAGTATCCGTTCCTGCTTAGCATATGGGCCAAAATCCACATCATGGAGCATGATGCGCGTCGTCAAATGGAAGTGAAGGCACGAGATGCATTTTTCGACAGCGTCCTCAACCAGGCAGCGGTTAGTCAGTACCTCGTGTTGAAGGTACGGCGCGAGTGTTTGATTGAAGATAGCCTCAAGGGAGTGAGTGAAGTTGTTGGCACTGGCCAGGAAGAGATCAAAAAAGGTCTTCGAATAGAGTTTTCGGGCGAAGAAGGCATTGACGCCGGTGGCCTGCGGAAGGAATGGTTCCTTATGCTTGTCCGAGAGGTCTTTGACCCGCTTCATGGTAAGGTTTTTCCGATGTTAAGAGTTAAGTGACTGGCTAATCCAAAATAGGCCTCTTCATCTACGATGATGATTCGCAGTACTGCTACTTCAATCCTTATTGCTTTGAGTCATCCGAACAATTTTTCTTGGTTGGGGTTCTTCTAGGCCTCGCCATTTACAACTCCACTATCCTTGATGTTGATCTGCCTCCGTTTGCGTTCAAGAAACTGCTGTCGTCGGCACCGTACTCTAACGGGCCACAAGCGGCTACCTCGTTGCGTTCGACCTTCAAATGCACTCTAGAAGATCTTGCCGAGTACCGACCAACTCTCGCCAAGGGACTCCGGGGTCTGCTAGAATTCGAAGGCAACGTTGCCGAGACATTCTGCTACGATTTCGTTGCCCAGGTTGACCGCTACGGCGAGATCATCAGTGTGCCACTCTGTCCAAATGGCGAGAACCGGCCCGTGACCAACTCTAACAAGCGTGAATTTGTGGATTTGTATGTCCAATATCTGCTAGACACAGCCGTGGCTCGACAATTCGAACCTTTCAAGCGCGGGTTTTTCACGGTTTGTGGCGGCAATGCACTATCACTATTCCGACCAGATGAGATCGAAATGCTAGTCCGCGGCTCAGATGAGCCACTCGATGTCAGTTCTCTCCGGGCTGTGGCCACCTACGACAACTGGTCACACCAACGGCCAGAGTCACTTCCCGTGGTCCGATGGTTCTGGGATTTCTTTGAGGAATCGCAGCCTCAAGCACAGCGCAAGATCCTGTCATTCATTACTGGCAGCGATCGGATCCCAGCCATGGGGGCTACAAGCCTTGTGATCCGGCTTGCTTGTCTTGGAGATGACTGTCCCCGTTACCCGATTGCGCGCACTTGCTTCAACACGCTGGGCCTTTACCGCTATCCCACCCGGGAGAAGTTCCAGCGGCTGCTCTGGGATGCAGTTGTAAATAGCGAAGGATTTGGCTTGAAATAATCTGTTTACCACTGCTCAGAACCTGTGTTGCTCGTGGGTGTTCCTTGTGACTTGTATAGACGCTGGACGTTGACTTTGGAGCGAGCTTTGCATGTTAATATTTTGCGTCGGCGTTGCCTTTTTTTTGCTTTTTATTCTGTCATGGCGCTTGGTACTGTTATTCCTCCCTTTGCGGACTGCATATGAGGGTTTGTGTCTTGTTTATTGATCCAGTCTTGATGACTCTCTTTGACATTTGCCTTCTTGGAAGTTTTTTTTTACTCTAGCGCTATGCTACTCTGCTAGGAATACAGCACATTTGACATACACTAAGCCCCAGAGAGCCCTCACTCTCCCAAGCCAACAATTCCCCAGCCAGCGATGCAAAGAGCATGCCGGCAACTAGCAATGGGAAGTTCCCCCATTGGGGTTCTGTGTATTTAGGGACTGTAGTATAGGCAACGGAACTAAAATCTCGCCTTGTGTCTCCTATATCTGGAGCCGATACCATCGGTCCTGAAGTCTCGATGCTCACTTCTCGTTTCTAAAGTTACAAACCCCAAGGGCGAGCTCTCTCTAGAATGCTTGTAACCATGAGGGGATGGTTTCCAAAGGCCTATATCCAAATTTTCCTTTAGTATTTGCTCTATATAACTACCATCCAAATAATTTAGTAATTATAAGCCAAAGTGCAATATGGAAGAGGCACCTAACGGTACAAGATGCCATTAACCATCTCACCAATGGCCAAAGCACTCGTCAAGCCCGGGCTCTCAATTCCCAACAAATTGATAAACCCAGGCAGACCCTCTTCCTCCCGGATTATAAAGTCCTGGAACCCCTTACCCTCATTGACAGCACCGCCCCTCCCCAATTTAGGGCGAATACCGCAATAATCCAACGCAATAGCATCGACATCGACCCCAGGCAGATAAGCCTTGATCTCCGGCAACGCCCGCTCCAAACGCGCAGCGCTCGGCACCAAATCATCAGGACTATCAACCCACTCAACATCCGGTCCAAAACGCACGCGCCCGCCCATATCAAGCGTCAGATGCGTACCCAGCCCACCAGTACCCGGTAAAGTCACCGGATAAACCAAAACCGAAGTCCTAGGCCTAGACGCCGCATACGAGAAGTACGTGCCCTTAGCATAATGCGGAACAAAATGGCGCTCCTGCGGCAGGAGCATGTTACTGATATCGCACGCGCCATGGCCAGCACTATTAATCAGCGTCTCAGCGGTAATGGAGGTAACTGAGCCATCCTCATCCGAGACAGCAGTAATCTTATACCCGCCGCTGCCGCCGTCAATAGCCTCCACGGCTGTCACGCGCGTCTTGAACGCAATGTCGCCTCCGCGTTCCTCGAAACCACCCTGTAGATAAGTCATCAGCGAGTGGCTGTCCACGATACCGGATGTCTCGCTCTCGACGATGCCTGCGTCCGCCTTGACGTCTGGTTCGCGCCGCTGCGCTTCCTCGCGGCCCACTAGCCGTGTCGGCGCGTCGCCTAGTCCTTGTGCGTGTGCGTGCACTTTCAGACAGGCTTCCCACTGTGTGGGATTTTGCGCCACGATCCATTTCTTCGTGTTGCGGTGGGGAATGTTGTTTTTCGCGCAGAGGTCGTAGAGGAGGTTGCGGCCGCGGATGCAGAGTTGGGTTTTGAGGGAGGTTGCTGGGTAATAGAGGCCTGCGTGGATTACCTGGTTGGTGAGGGTTGTTGTTAGTTAGTTTGGGTTTGTTGGTCTGTTGTCAAACATCCAAGCGGGCTTATGGCATAGCATGCATACCTCGGAGTTGCGGCTGCTTGTCTCAGTCCCTGGTGCATCGTGCCGCTCTAGTAGAATGGTTGACGTGCCTTCGCGAGCTGCAAGTTGCCGCGCAGTCGCCAGGCCGACGACGCCTGCGCCAATTACCTTTCAGCCAGATTAGTATTAGGTCGTCTTGGATCTCAGGTGTAATTTACAGCATGGGTGAAGTCCGCGTTGGTGGATCGGCTGCTGGAAAAGCAGCGAGTGGGGAGCTTATTTTTAAGCTTAAAATGCTGCTTAAGCAGAGCACGTGCGGACATATCGGGAAGGCACAGTTGACCAGCAATCTGTGAGGAAGGAATGGTATCCGTAGAATTCGGAAGGAACCTTGGAACCCCGCGACCTCGGGGATGACCTCGGGAGGAATGACGCGATCCCGAGGCCGGATCACGCTAAGCCCTGAAGAACATAGACTGAACTCAAAAGTATACGACCCCCGGAACTATAAAAGTATAAAAGCCTATATGATCGCCTTTCATCATTTGACATCTATAAATAGTGTGAGAGAGAAAAGCAGGGCAGAGTTCATACCCCATTCTCTGGCTAAATATGGACAAAGAGGCAAAGGGAAAATCCCAGAGGCTCGGATATAGACATGAAAGAAAGTGAAGGAAATTGTCTCCGACAAAGACTCGACTGGAGGTATTATTTAAATGGCCATGCATCCCATCGACTAACCTCACCATCCCATAGTGAGCCCATCACAAGCCAGCCATCACAATTACCTGAGACTCATATCAACTCAACCATCTAAATCCACATTCCCCATCTAAACCAAGATGCCCCAACCAGGTATGTTCTCTCGCCCCGATGGCTCGAACATCCCCGAGATCGACACGAAGGAATATGTCCACTGGGTGACAGTAGACTTCAGCAAATTTGGCGGACGAACTAGGCCCACCAGCGGCGAGCGTATGATGCGTCTTATGGCCGAACAGTGCCGATCCGGAGTAGCCACTATTACACCTACGCCCCAGCATCACAGTCAGCCATGCTGCCTCTCTTTGCCCGTCGTGGGAGACGCAGAGCTCGTACACGTTCATATTCTGTGGCGTGCAGCTGAGATTGCTGATTGGCATTGGGAGGAGATCATGGCCGGTAACGAGACACTTGATACTAAGCGCATTCTGGGTGATTCTCCATGGTGGTCTCAAAGTAAGGTGAATGGGGCCTAGTATGTAGCTCTAAGCCTGGGTAGCTGGTTTTTATTTGGACCGATCGATTGTGGAATTAGATTCTGACAGAACATATTGCTAGCAGCTTAGTTATCCTATTATCACTCCACATCCATAAGAACATCACTCATTATGTACAAAATATAAGAGAACTTCTTGACACTCCATTTCCCAGAGTCCTTTAGAAGAGAGGCGTAATCAAGCAGGATTCGACGCGCAGACTGATATCCACCGTGGAACGGCAGTCCTCGCAAGTAAATAGTAGCCCCATTGCGAATGAAGTTAACAGCTGGATCATCCGTCGGCGCGAAAGTCTGACTTCCTCTAGGCTCCATGAAACTCGTGAACCCCTCCGTCCCCACTGATCTCCAGTCAACATCATCCATCAGCTCCACAGACCCTACACTAGACGGCGAACTCGCGGAGTCCGAGACCATGAAGGTATACAGACCGAGCACTAATCCGGCCGAAAAGAGCGAAAACATAGATTGAAAGGTGGGGTGGTCCGAAGTTTTGCGATTTGCCATGACTTTGTAGATATGCGCAGCGTGCAGGCACGCGCGTCTGGCGGCAGGTGTCTGTGACCACTCGCGGATATTGTCGAGGGCATTGCGCGCAGGAGACGGGCCTGCACGGCCAGCTGCAAGGTCAAATATCTGGATATCGGCCGTGAGAGTCATGCACATGCTGTGCCACGTAACGAGAGCGTTGGGGTTTAAGCGGTGGAGGGTTTCGTAATAATTTGTGATGATCTGGGATTGGAGGGAGGGGAGACACCTGGCTCGACCGTCCATGGCGTAGGTGTGGCATGGAGCAAAAGGGTAGTTGGCTCTATTGGAGAGGAGGCGGTGGTAGGATTCTGACTGGCGGAGTTGAACTATTGCTAGTACTGCTTGTATGCAGAAGTCATCTGCGGAAGTTTCAAGAGCGGGGACGTTGATGTTTTCGGATGGAGCGAGGATTGTTGATGAGAGGATGTGCTTGCCGCCGCGGATGAGATGTGCCCATTGGATGGAGGAGTGAGCGGAGAAAAGAGATTCGCTGCAGGGGAGAATGAGTTGGATCGAGTCTGGGACTGCGATTGGACCTGTCGAGAGGAACGAGGAGTACCAAGAGTCCAGGAGCAATAGTCCAATGATTATTCTTAGGGAGATTATTAGTGATGTGTCGTATGAGCGGGAATCGCGGCATACCTTTTGGTCGATTCGACCTTGCTCCAGGCCTTCCATCTCATGTCAATATCGGGAACTGTTTCAAACAAAGTCATGTCAAGGACCTGCCCCTCGTTGGCTGAAAATAACCCATGTCTTTGGGCAACCTGCAATAGTTGCCATTAGCACCACAGCGATAGAGGAAAATATTAAAGTTTTCTTCAAACTTACAGACATGACGTTGATATAAAGAGGTTGGCACTGTTCCAGATGCGTCTTTTCCTGTAGAATGACATCGGTTAGTACCTCAGCAACAAATTTGGGCTTGAGGGGTTCATACCCCGGTCAAACCAGCCAGGTTTATCAAAAGCAGAACCGTCGCAAATGATGTCACAGTGCCGGAAACGCTCTCAAGTCCCATTGAGCATCGAGAAAATTCAGCTGTTACCTTGTTCAAAGCGCTCTAATGACTGTCAGCAGGCTACCTGCATATATGACGAGTATAATAATATTTGACCTACTGAGAAATTTCTGGACACAAACGCAGTTGTTCCTTTAGTGCCAAGCAATGTCATGCCAACCAGTGTCATAACATATAGGAGAGATGGGCGAGTCTTCTTTGCCGAAAAGGTCGGCAGGTGGACAAACGGCAAAAGGGGATTAAACAGGCGGAAAAATAAATCTAGTGCCATATCAAAAATCTCAGCGGGAGGGAAATCAGAATGATTCAAGGTCGAGGTAGGCGTGGCTGGAGGAATATTCCTATTTGATGGGGATTCCATATATGCAGAAACGGTCATTTGTCCAAAAGCTGCCTGCAGTCGCTGTTTGCAATCCTCGTCAAATCCACACCGCGAGCCTTGAATGATACTTGGCTCGTTGTGAAGGTGCAATGACTGAACGGAGAAGATATTATCAACTGGCGACATGGCAATATCCCGCCATAGACTGTTGATAAGACGCCCAGTGTTCGGTGGTGCTAGCCAGCACTGCTGGACTCTAGTGAAGCGTTCATTTGGAATCTTATCACTGCTATCGACTGAACGTCGATTCTGCTGGTCTGGAGTAATCATCGAATTATCACCCATCAGAGGGAAATTGCTATCGCCCATCAAATCTAGCGAGTCATTCGATGCCGAATCTGTGCAAGGTTCAAGCCACATTTTTAGCATATCTTTTGGCCCAGGGTCGAAGGCCACGCCAGCTTGGTGTGACATATGATCTGCCGGCGTCGCCGCATTCCATCCGAAGTCATGTTGCTGGTCGTCAAACATCATGACGCCGAGGTCTGTCTCGGTGCGGCCATGGTGGGCTGAAATGTCGGCTAGGTATTCCAGTGACGATGGGAGCCCGGTCAATGCAAGAGGCGCATCTTGCGAAATAGTAGATACTGGGATCTGGGATTCTGCGCTGGTAGCGCCATTTCCTGCTTCGGGGATGATTGATGATGCAACCGCAATTACTGCTGACTGTCGATTTGGCGCTTCCGATGGACCAGCTGTTGCATTGGCTTGATTATGGCCCTTGGCATGTCGGCTCAAGACATCGCTGTATGGCTCATTAATTTAGGGATTTGAACATAGGATTTTGAATATTGTCATGATTAGCATGTGCGCTCAACAGAATTTACCTTCGAGAGAAACGCTTGTGGCAGACATTGCATTCATATGGGCGTTCCTTGGTGTCTGCTTTGCATGTTAGGTTGGTTCTCTTGCAAGGGTTCGAAGTGACTGACGCGACCGCTCATGTCTCTTGTAATGTTCAGTTTTTTTGAACACCCGCGAACAGATAGAGCATTTTTTTAATACCATCACGGATGGATGATTACGATACATGTAGCTCTCAAAACTTGCTCCGGAGAAGGAGGGCTGAGGGGAAATATATTAGTCAGCAAGTCCGGGGTTGACTCCACTGTGGCTAACTCAATTGGGAAGTTTTATGCCTTAAAAAGCAGGCACATATATAATTTGTGCCTTGGGGCAAAAGGATTACCCGGTAGGATCACTTCACTTGAATCGATTACTCTCTTCGACTATTCGAAACTCCATGTCCACCGTAATCTGCCCATCCTCCCCATGGTCCCTCCTGACTCCGCTCATCTCGACCTGTACGTCACGTGTAGTTAACAAAGTCTCGTCCCAGTCAAGTGGCCTTGGTTTGCGAATAAATGTTCTTTTATTCGCTACCTCCAGTTTTTTCTTCGAAGCATCAGCATACCTCCCTGTACTAGTGCCAAACACGCGAGCAACAACGAGACGGAGCAGCGGATGCAATGTTGGAAGGCAGGCGCATAAGATGCCGATGCAGGGCTCGACGCTGGACCAGACGAAGAACTTGCCCATGATCCAAGTGTAATCGTCGGAGGCTCGGAGGAAGGTGATGTAATAAACCCGGATGAGACTTGCAATCAAGACACTGTGATATATGAGCTTAAGCTAAATGCACTTAGCTTGGGGGTAACGCACAATCCTCCAACCAAAAAGATGCCGGATAGCATGAGTTTCTGTGTCCACCGCATTTGCAGCTTCCACACAATGGGGATTGGAACCAACAGGATGATCCCATCCGTGGCCACGTTTATCGCAGCATGGCTGACATAGAATGGATAGAGGTTGAAGACGCATTTTCCTCCACTGCGTTCTGCAAATTGCGTCCAGAAGTACGAAACTGGTCTGCAGCAAGCCAGAAAGGCGATCGTGCCAGAGAGAAAATATCCAATTGTCAGAAACACACAGAACCAGATTGGATATGTCATGCCGAAGATACGGCGGTAGAAGAGAAGAACAGATAATTTGATGAGTGGAATGGTGAGCACATAGAGCACGACGAAGGCGAAGAGAACGCGCATCAATTCCACGGCTTCAGCGGGAGGGACACTCCATATATGCCTCCCGAGACCATGATGCCCACTAACTGTCAATAGCATTACAAGTCAGAATTGAGATCCCTTTTCGCCGCCTGAGGATGTATACATACCAACCAGAATCAGAGCGAAACAGGAGGTTACGGCCAGCTGTATATAGCTGTCAGATACAAAAAGTCATCGTTGAAGGTTCCTTTTTCCTTTTTCCTTTTTTGACAACATACCAAGGCACCCACGATCATCCAATCATCTGCAGCTATTCGCTGACCTTGCACTCGCAATCTCGTATAGAACCGAAGCCCGACAGCTAGCACTGCAAGGATGTAGGTTGCGATTACAGGGCCCTTTTCCAATGAGCCATGATCGGCGGATAGATCCGTCCCGACTGGAGCCTCCCCGAGAGGGCTGAGCGACATACAGAGAATTGGAAAGAAGCTCACATCCGATGCAAATAAGGTAATACTGGATTGAGGTATACTTAAATCTAATCCTAGACAAAGATTTTTAGACTTTTGTACTGTAAATCTCTTCACTTTAAAATGCAAGGCTAAGAAATGGCCCCCATACCACACGTGAATATTATCTAGATCTCCACTTCCCGTCCTCGATGAAACCCATCAAATGATATCAGCCTATGACGTGGGCTTTAATCCTGCCTGCGAAGGATTTGGGTCTAATTCATGTGCCCCGTCAACGCTACTGCTCGTGTCTCGTTGCTAAAGCTATGGAGACAACCCCTGAGCCTGAGTTCGGAGTAATTCGTTAGACCCGAAGCCTTTCGTCTTCCTACAGTGGAGAGCGGAAAAAGAAACAGACAGGGGGTAAAAAGTAAAACATCCACTGTAGAGAAACACACCATACCGTCCAACGAATTCCTTTACAATGGGATTATCAATATAGACCCCGGTCAATATGGATTCAAAAGGCGTAGGTTCCGAGTCATCTGCATAGTAGGGGCAGCTCGCCCATAAGCTGAAACATGATCGCCCGTTTGATTTTGCGTTTTAGCATCTAGGAAAATAATTCCGAAGTTGAAGGCTCATGGCTCGAGAACATCTATCGTGGTTTCGGACGCGATGTTCCTGCCCACCGCTATGTCTTTCCATTCGAGCCCAATTCGAACTGGTCAAATGTTATGCTGGTGATGCTGCGACTGAGAAATACATTGTTCACTGTGTAGACAAGTACGGATTGGAAGATCCCGATTATGTCTAATACCAAGATCATCACGTCCATTTGGAACCAGAAGCGAGGCAGATTGGCACACAAGCTCAAAAGAATGACAAGGTTATCCACGATAAAACGAACGTTCTTATCAAGTATTTCAATTGGTGGAAAATACCAAAATACCAAAACATCATAGGTTTGGATCAGTTCGCTGGCAAGCTTGTTCACACGGCTGTTTGGGATACGACGTACGACTGACTGACAAGGAGATCATGGTCATCGGAAATGGCTAACTTGGTATTCAAGTTGTTCCAGCGCTCAGCCCAAGGCTGCAAGAACTGACAATACGTTCGTTATACGACCTGGGTGTCGATCTCTGTCCGGATATGACACAAGATGGAACTGCTCGCAGGCTGCTCCTGACTCGACATTCATTTAGATAGGGTTCTATGCTAGCTGGTTGGTTAGTTAGTCTACTACTCCATAGTTTACTAGTTATGTTGTATGTAGTTAACTACATGTGTAACTCTCGAACCCCTCTGTCTGAAACCGGACTCGCGCTCCTACCTTGACACCTCGGATATCCCCGATTTATATGTTAAACACTTAACAAAAATAAATACTCCTGTCACATCCCATTCTAACGCAAGGTCATCCCGAGCTCCCTGCACCCCTATTCCGCGCCGCGCCGTGCCAACCTTGGAAGCGCCGAGACGAGCCCCGAAATAGGCCCGAAGTCGGCCCCCGAAGACGTTTTACCTTTTATCAATGACACAGTGAAGCTTTTTCCCTTTTCACTACTTATCTGAAACAAAGTAAATTGGAAAATTGCAGACATGTCTGTCAATCATCGGAATTGAATTCTGGTATACTTGTATTTGCCACAAAGGAATAGAGATCTTCATCTCCATCCGACGGAAGTTGACCGCTGAGCATGAGCATCCAGCCCAACCCAGACTCCAATTGGAAATCGCGTGTCTCAGGCTGTGCGCTTGGGAGCCTTCCATAACTTGGGATTATGGCGTCAGATCTATTAAGTGTTCGTGATCGTTTTCTCGGGGGGTAACCAGTCCCATCCGGTCCCCGGTCCGGTTTAGTAGCACGGGTTCGAAGCTCCCATTTGTGCTGTAGCCTTACCAGGAGGTCTTTGGCGCGATTTGCACTCTGCCAGGATAGAGAGAACTCATCGAGGGCTCTGAAGCAGGTACTCAGATGAGCGATGATGTTCTCTTCTTCTGAGGTTTGGTACTGGGAAACGGCGGCGAAGAGAAGTAGGAGCACCGCGGATGAGGTAATTGAGACTGCTTTGATGTTTATGCGACGTAGTGTATACCTGGTCTCGTACAATACAAGGATTTTTGCAATGGAGATGGCGGAATTGATGCACATTTCTCGGGCATGGGTGGATCCGGGACCCTTCGGGGGTTGTGGTTGCAGGTAGCCTTTTGACATCCAGGGTCGATGGGTGTATATGAGATTCTGGTAATATTGCATGCTTTGGGATGTGTTAGTGAAATTGAGACTCTCAAAATAAGGTAGAAACTCACTGAAGTAGCAACACATGTGGAAGATAAGGAGAAGTATGATCGTTGAGATTGATTTGCAGAAATGAGGGCAACTGAGCTTTCCAACTGAGAAGTTGGGCAACATTCTTCTCATTTAGTTGTTGGAGCAAGGCTCTTGGGATAGCTGATGTTCCATAACTTTTTCGGGGCGAAGGTTAGCCGAAGCGAGTGACGAGGGCCAACTGAGGCTGGAGACAACAACAAACGAGGACGGGAACTTACAGAAAGTAGCCGCAAGGTGCCATAAGCTCACATAGTGAGACTTCCTGTTGACTGACGGCCCCCACGCAGTCAAATAATCCCGAATTATTGTCAAATGGAATGGGGGACGCGTAGGGTGTCCATTTGCAAGGTTGTCGATAGTCGATGTCATTGTTGGGCTTTTTGACTGTAACATCCTCCATGTTGGTGTAAAAGGGCCTACCAAGATAGAAGCCGACAAGACTGGGGTTTTAACGGATCAGAGATATCCTAAACGCATATGAAAACGATATGGGAACTCACTGATCCACCATATACGCAGCCCAAAAGACGGTTCGACGTAGCTCGGCGTCGGCAGCGGTAACAGACCCACGAGCAACATAGGGAGAGAGGTCAATATGTAAGGCAAGATCAAAAGCAAGTCGAAGGGCCATCCCTGGAATTGTAAGTAAAGAAAGCCCGGAATTTGCGACGGGACTTACCACTGTAAAGCCATCCACGTGTATCTGAGCCCACACCGATTTCATGGCTGCTTAAGATAACCAGTGCTTGAACTGTTGCTACGCATGGAGAGTCTAATTCAATCTCAAGAAGTTCCTTTGCACGGTCCCCGAAAAATTCACCGAGAGATTTCGGGAATGTCACAAATGATGGATGATAACGGGTTTCGAAAGCAGCGCCAAGAGAGCACCTGTTTGAGAACGTTATTTCGTATATCCAATCCCGCTATATTGAAACAAACTCACATTGCATAGCAAAGTGCCTCGGAATAGAATGGAGTCTCTTCTTTCCCGTTCCAGGCTGCCTTTCCTTTTTCGAACAATTCTCGGTCCACAACGTGGAATGATGGATCTTGCCAGGCAAAATAGAGATTAAGAAGATGCTCCTCGAGAGATAATGGAACTTGGCTGTCATAGTCTGCGTCATCGAGATCATCGACGGTACGACGTGTCTGAGTTTTAACAGATACTGGCACATCGGCGAGGTTGAAGGTCGATGTCGGGCCATAGAAGCGAGCTTTCCCCCCAGGACCAAAGCGCAATGTGCCCATCCGATCCGAAAGCTCGTCGATAAGATCTTCGATTTCTTCCGTGCTCCTGGTGTCGTTGTCGAGGCTGGGTGGAACTTGAAGGACCGAGGGCTCAAAGGGCTCAGGTGGCCCCTCGAATGGCTCCAATGGCTCCCCTGGCAGCTGTGGCAGCTGTGGCGGTTCTATGCCAATGTCTTGAATTTCTGGGGATGGTGGGGTAATACACGTCCCAAAATCCAAGGTCCAATCACAGTTCGTCAATGAATTATCCGAGTGGTCATCCGTTGGTGGATACTGCTCTGTAATGGGGATATCCAGATATCCAGTATCCATAACGGGCAGTGTCGATATGGCATGAGGATCTGAAAGCACTGTGGCACTTGATTGAGAGTTTTGCGACGCGTTGGCCGGGGATGTCGATGTCTGACCCCAAGTGGTATTTGAACTATTCATTATACCGGCAGCGACGGATGGCACAGAATTTGGTGGCAAATCATCGCTCGCTGGTTGAGGACTGTGATCGGAGGACTTGCTGTTAGTTTGATCATTTCCTTCGGCGGGATGCACACCAGTCAAGCCAAGAAGATCAAGGACTTTGGTCAAAGCAGAGTCCTTTTCTTGCGGCATAGGCGGGGCCTCCAATCCACTTTCACGAATGAAGAGGCAGAGCTGTTCTACTCTGCTTGATAGAAGCTCTATGGCAACGCGGAGGGGGAGTCTTCACATAATCAGCGCTATTATCTCTCTTCATGGAATGGCCTTGATAGGTCACTTACTTTCTCTTGTCTACTGCCTGGTATCGACACTCGCGGTATTTGTTCATGCAGCTGGAACATTTGGGCTTACCACCGTCACACTGCTAATATTAGCTTGTTTTTCCCCACTAGGTTAGATGATAGTCACCTTGACTTTACTCTCTCGACATGATACGCATGCCATGGAGGCATGATGCCTCCTCTTTGGGGGAACACTGTCCTTTGTCATGATTTCCCCGTTCTTCTGGCTGCCATGAGACTATGCCGTGCTTGCAATATCCTAGCCCGTTAGCAAAATGAGGGTAGCGTCAAGGATAGCTTAAAAGATCTAAGTGCAGAGCGGGGTATTATTCAAGGGGAAATGTTTAATCCGAACTATAGCTTTTCACTGCCATTTCATTGGTTCTACTAAAAGGGGACCACTATCGATAAAAGACTACTAGAAAGACTACCAAGAGGACTTCTAAAAATACTACCCAATCAACGATCAGCGTATCTGTATTTCTGGGGCTTCAATCGGAGAAGACTCGTATATGTAAGGATTAATGACATCAGTAGCATGATAGACGGCCTGACGAAGGACTCGTCCATTCTCCAAAAGGGTTGTTCGGGGGCTGCACCAATCGCTGGTATTACCGGTGTTGGATCTAACCTGATTGGGAATAGACAAACCCTACGGAAATCATAACCCGGTGGGGACTTGGACATCGATGTATACCCCACGTTTTGAATGTCATTAACACGTAGTCCTATCACAGAAAGTAGATTTTATTGAATATAAATTCTGCTATAAATTGCACACGGCTGGTCCATGGTAATATCATACATTGGCTACACTGCAAAGACCCTACCATGTTTTTACCCTTTTCTGCTCTCGCATGATGGCTGCTGGACATGAAGATACTACCGAGATAATCTGTGAGAAGGGCTCACTCAGAGTCAATATGCAAGGCCAGAAGAATCACCTTGAGATCTATGATGGTCAGGGAGCCAAGCATGATCTTCCTAAGCATTACTATGACGGTTTTAGAGACGCGTTCGTCACAGAAGGTACTGAGTTCCAAGATTTATTGCTTGCTGTTTAGATAAAACGTCTCCGCCAGTGTCCCTTTCAAGCTCAGTGAAGGTTGTTGTTATTGATTCAGCTTCGCAGAAGAGTTTGGTTACTAGCGAAAAGATTGTTTTTGGTGGGAAAGAGGATAGACATTAGATGCAGAGCACCTTCCGTAGACATCAGAGTACTTTCTCCAATTTCCGTTACCTTCATTTTGTTTGTTTGCAGTGTCTCAGGTCACACATGTCACCACCCGTGGATATGTCACTACGTCGTCCACAACACAATTTCTACGCGTCTCCTTCATCCTATTCCTCTACTCTCCCTTTACCGTCTCATCGAAGGAGGACAAGTTCTTATCTTCCTCCCTTTCTTCTTACATCCACTAAAATGTTGGCTGTGGAATGCTCTGAACACACAACACACGTGTCATCAATAGAGAGAATCTCGCTTCGACCTTTTTGCTATGTCTGAGAGAAAGGAAAAATCTGTAAGTTACATTTTTTTATTACCGTATACTTGATGCCAGAGCTGAGACTCCAAACTCAAGAGGAGAACTTGCACATATTGGTCTCCAATATGCTGTGTTCGCTAACCCATAAATTGGAATGTGGGCGACATCATCTCTGCCGTGAGGAACCTAGCTAACTCATATCTAGTCAGATAGTGCATCTTGCAAGGAGTGTCAATAGACCTCTAGCCTAAAATGCAACCGTTATTGTTCCTACTCATAGGACCTTATCGAATGGACGTAATGGGGGTGTGTGGCGTTGGACAAATCGAAAAGCAACCACTGCCTTTTTGAAATCAAGGGCTTGGAAATCTGAAGGTCAGCACTTCGAGCAAAGAAAGTGGGTAAATTAACTGACGACATAACAGACAATCTCCCAAAATGATGCCAAGTCCATACGCCAACATAATTCCCTGTCGACGACATCTCTATTTCTACTCATCATGTCACATCACATCACAAGGGAACTCCTCCAATTGTCTAGCTTCCTAAGTATGTAGAAGCTGTAAGGAGAGCTCTTCCTATTGCTTTGTCTTTTAGGTGGTGCGCCGCATAGCACGACAGGTGTACACTTGTAACTGTTGTGGGACCACTGGCCTTCTGAATCCTATATGGTTCGGTGGTGAATTCAGGGAGCGGAATTAGGGTGAACTATGGATCTTTCAGACCAGCTATACTGGCTCAGGCTTTCGAACAACACCCAAGCCCGTTACTTTGCCAACAGATAATACAGTGGTACTCGTCATAACCCAACAAGCCTGGTCCTGTTCTTAGTGCACTACTCTCAATGCACTCATTCACCCGGCAAATATTTGTCTCACTACAGCTGGGATGACAGTGTCAGAACCCGAAATGAGGTAGCTGCTCACCTTAAGATGTAGCCAGCACCTGCAATGCTCACTGTGGAGTCTGCAGTTGAGCAGGTTGTGATTGCCTACAAGACTGGTGCCCAGACTGGTGATCCCTTCATGTATCCACGAGTTCTTCCAAAGCTCTATAATAATTTACTTGAGAGTGAATTTTATCCAGTAATACTGTAACTAGTCATAGCTGTGTTCACATTCAAATGAGATCAAGGTGGCATATAGATTAAGAAGGGATGGTATATGTAAAAGAGTAAAGGTAACATAATATCCCCCCCAGGTGGCCGTGGCCTTACGGCGAAAACGGCAAACGGCACCTGCGAGGGGTCAAAGGGGCTCCATGAGCCCCCCCAACTCAAAAACCTGAAATGCTTCTCGGTCGACCCCCGCCGCTGACTTTGCTTATCGTGGGGGAGGAGGGCGATGATCCTCCTTCTTTTCCTCTTTCATCCATTTTTTTTTTCCTTTTCCTCTTTCTTTCTTTCTTTCTTTCTTTCTTTGTAGAGGCTGACTTTCATCATTTATCAGTCACGTCTTGTCAGCATCTCTAGCACCATATCTTACTCTTCAGTTCCCGGGTTCAGCTCCCAGCTTCTACCATTGAATCCTCACTTCCTATCAATGTACCCATATCATAGCTCGGTCCTTATTTCCCAGATTCAGCTCTCGATACTTTCAACCCTCACTTTCCATCAGTAACCTGTACCTCATGAACGCCGAGTGATGGAATCGCACCCGCACCAGCACACGGCGAGCGATACATAGATTGACCGCCCTCAATCGACGGACTCGGATATGCAGATGTGGAGTCGAGCTGTCCGGCTGATGACAGGGCCACCCTCCTCCAGGCGCCCCAGGTTTCTACAGTGCCCAGCCAGTCAGCTACAAGAGCACCCAGCCAGATCGACGTCACCGGGCCCATCGCTGCGCGGGTCAACCCTGCCGCCTATCATATTGCGAACACTTTGGCGCACATGATAATCCAAGCGCAGGCAGTGGCAGATTCCCCTCTTCGCTTAAGCTTATGTTCGACGCAGGGTCCTTCTACACGACCCTCGTCAGTAGTTTCATCGGTTGTGGAGGGCTCCATTGCTGGTATACGCTATACGCGCCCAGGGTGTCCGCCACGTGGCCAGCCCGTTGGTCATCCAGCTCCTCGACAGGATCAAACATCACACATTACGGTACTAGTAGGGACGGTCATCCACTCTCTCTCGGGACTGTCTCCAACTGCACTTCCCGACGGCTATGCTCAACCCTATGTTGCGGAAATGGCCGTAAGTCCATAAGATCTTCAACTTATGAGTCCATGGCACTAATATACAAGTGCAATACCATACACAGCCAATACTATCTTCCTATATAGCGAATATTGTACGTGGGAGCCGAGAGGTTGATGTTGACCAAAAACAAAAAGGCCTCGATGTCACAATCTGTTCATCCACCACCTATTGATCTCACAAAGGCCTCCTCCCGGTCCTTGAGACCGCGATCTTTCATATCGGCTGCCTTGGCAGGGGAATTCGGTCGCAAGATCGGGAAGCACCTGTTACGGAGCGTCTCCGCAACCTTAGCAGCATCTTGTACGTTCTACTGCAGGAAGATTTTCTCTTCTCCAGAGTACATGGGCTTATGCAGAGGGCCGACTCTTCTTTTTGTTACAGAAGGTTGTATGCACTGGGTAATACCTGTGGCATCTGAAGATCCGAATCAATCTTTCAGGCTTGACCCCGCAGATTTCTTGCGTATCCGAAAGATACGGGCCATACGACATCAGAAATCACCAGAATATGGATGGATTCTCTTGTTCCTTCGACAGCGACAACTCTGCGTCCCCTGTGCTAGAGGCGGCTACTATATGAGCTACCTCGAACAAGATATGCTAGTTTGGACTCTACCACTATCCGCCGCTAGCGCCTACTAGAAAGCCCTCAGGTTGAGGCTATTGAAGGTATACTTCCTTACTAGATACTAGGTACTTTGGCTACTATTAGTTACTAATACCCTTACTTATAGAGCTGTCTGCTACTGAATGATCACAAGGAATCTCAAAGATCCTGCCCGCGCTGCCCGCGTCCTGGTCCCTGGGTGTTGGAGGATGCACGAACTTCAAGCCACCCAAAAAGAGACACAGAAAGGCATCTATAAAAGGCCATCTATCTGGCAGTAAATATATTGTGGTGGCTGTTCATTCTGACCATTCCCTGATCACTCACTCTCACCTCAGCTCAGCATTGGAGCTGCTCGACACACATTCGAAAAAGAGTGTCTTCCTCGGCAAATGCTTCTCAAGTCCTTTGAGACTGGCGCTATTGTGGAATATCTCTGAAGGCGAGCCAGTCATTATATGGGCGCACGGCATTCTCTTCATCCCTGTCTTTGCCGACTACTGCGTAGTAGTGGTCGCTATGCCTCCAGGAGACACGTTCGACGATTTCCATATGACTCAATCTTGTGAGGCCGCTCGCACCGAGCTAGAACTGGATAGACCGATCTGGACGAATGACTAGCTCCCGGTTACCGCAGGCAGCAGACTTTCCGTATAGGATATCGCCCGTTTCCCTTTATGTGTGAAGTACGAGCGGGACCCCGAAGGAAAACTAGTGCTACCTAAGGATCGCAATGTCTTGCTAAGCGATGAGCTTGTTTACGTAGCGATAAAGGAACTCTCTTAGAAGAAACGCGCCGAGTTCTATACCGTCTAGGTCGCCAACGGTGAACTACGTGCTAGTCGGGTACTATAGGGCCCCGCTCTACGAATCGACTTCTATAGACTCCTATACGCCATATGTTTTCCTTCCTTTACTGAACTTTCATTTTTTACTGAACTATTGCTTTCCATTTTTTCTGCAATGTATGCGTTGTGTATTCTTTACAACTGTAATCTGATACACGACGAGCTATTCGTCAGGTCTCTGTTCCTCGTGGAATTGATGGATTGTGCAAAGACCAACAGACTAGTGCTCACTATGGCACAGATCCATAGGACAAAATGGGTATTTCAAATGATATGCAACAGACGTAAATTAAGAAGTAGTTCTGATTCACCACAAGAACTGACGTTGAAACTCGAACGACGGCGCCCCCTGCCAAGAGCTCATTCTCTCCACCGTAGCATTCCCTTCATGTGTATTATCTGCCGTCTCGGAAACCGGACAGTTCGGTGACCCATTGAATGTTCCATTGGAAGTTCCATCTAGCTCTCGAGATGTGGACATTTGAACTGACTGCAAACGCCGTCTCTTAGAGCCCTGCATTTCTGCATCCACCCTTTCAGGCTCAGTACAAGCTTCCTGCCACCTCCGGATACCCTGAGGAGTATCAAGAGGGAATTGCGACCAATTCTCGATCCCTCTCTTCTCAAGCCTGGGAAATGGCATATACGTGCCGCTGTTCTCTCGAGGAATCGCATCCGAAAGCTGTTCGTCCGAGACATGTGGAAGCAGATTTAAAAGAATGTTCTCAGTGAGCTGGAGTCGGTTCTCCAGTGCTTCGGCATATCCCTTCTCTGGTCCTCTTCGAAGCTGTTTGGGCCAGTTGCACGGCCGGTTGTGGTCAAGACATTGTTCGCAAATGGGTTTACGGCCGCTGCATTTTTGCTTTCTTGAGCGGCACGCATTGCAGGCAATTGTTATACGCGCTGGTCTTTTTTCTTTTGATTTCGATGGCATTTTATTTATGCGCAAGACCAAAATTGTGTTGGGGATGTGCTGTAGTGGCGAACGGCAGATCTCATCGCCTGAAAGTTCTGCCGAAAGAGCTTGTCGCGGCAGCGGCCACCGGGGCAAAATGTGTACATGGTAGGGTGAAATATCAGCCTTCTTGATCGCATGTAGTATATAATAGTCTGGATATTTTATTTGCATTAGATTTATAGGAATACTCATCATATACTTAGTTCCGCACATATCTCTTCCCTCTTTCAATATGGCTTCGAAGAATTCATACCGCATTGCCTCTATTCCGGGCGATGGCATCGGTCTCGAAGTAGTCAGTGCTACTATCCAGGTCATCGAGAAACTCGCAAAGACTCTTGGTACATTCGATATCACCTTTGAGCATATCCCATGGGGAACCGAGTACTACAAGCAAACCGGACGATACGTATCTGAAGATTACCTCGACAGTATACGCCAGTACGATGCCGTCCTATTCGGTGCCGTTGGATCACCCGGTATGTCCTCTATACTGCACAGAATCATACCAAACCACCAGACCTGTAAACAGCAATATTAACATATACAGATGTACCCGACCACATCTCACTCTGGGGCCTACTCCTAGCCCTCCGCGGCCCACTCCAGCTATACGCAAACGTGCGACCAGTCCGCACCTTCCCAGGAACCAAATGCCCCCTCAACACAGCAACCAACGGCATCGACTGGATGCTCGTACGCGAGAACTCCGAAGGCGAGTACGCCGGACAAGGCGGACGGTCCCACGTAGGACAGCAATGGGAAGCCGCGACGGAAGTGGCCGTATTCACGCGTGTGGGCATCGAGCGGATTATGCGATTCGCATTTGAGACAGCGCGGTCACGGCCACGTAAGCTCCTGACCGTCGTCACGAAGAGTAACTCCATGCGCAATGGGATGGTGTTGTGGGATGAAGTTGCTGCGTCTGTCGCGCGGGACTTCCCCGATGTGAAGTGGGATAAGATGCTTGTTGATGCAATGACTGTTCGGATGGTGGCGAAGCCGCAGTCGATTGATACCGTTGTCGGGACGAACTTGCACATGGATATCTTGTCGGATCTTGCGGCTGCGTTGGCGGGGTCAATTGGTGTTGCGCCTTCGAGTAACTTAGATCCTACGCGTAAGAGTCCGTCGATTTTTGAGCCGGTTCATGGTAGCGCTTTTGATATTATTGGGAAGGGGGTTGCGAATCCGGTTGCTACTTTTTGGTCGGCGGCGGAGATGCTCGTCTGGATCGGGGAGAAGGATGCTGCTGCCCAGTTGATGGGCTGTGTGGAACGGGTTTGTGCCGCGGGGATTCTGACTCCTGATCTGGGGGGAAGTTCTGACACTCAGGGAGTTGTGGATGCTGTTTGTTTGGAGGTTGAGAAGTTGTGAAAGGAGGTCTGAGACAATTCATTGTTGCTTCTCTTCTTCTTCCCTTCTTTTCTTTGTCTCTTTATCATTCCTTCTCGTCTCGTCTCATCTGAAATATCTTGAATAAGCTGATCAGTTGACCGTTGAATGTCAACAGACACAGAATACCAGTGGATTATAGGAACTGGCCTATAGAGGGCACCTTGGGTAATGAGCAAGACATGTTCAAGATAGTCCAGAAACATCACTTAACTACCAACTGGACCTCCATAACAAGAACCTCAAAGTCATCTCGCACAAGATGGAACAGATCAGGAGGCGATGAACCAAGAAACCCGAAAATGCCATTATAGCAATATGACACCTGTTTCCCTCATCTAAAAGGAATGGAAACAACATCAGGATGCTCTTGTCTTAGAGCCACTAACATTTAAACGGACCTTAGCACCCTATCTCAGGCTCTGTCAGGCCTTCAAAGTCACCCCCAAAACACTCAAGCAGCCCTCAAAGCCAAATTCATTCGAATCCATCTATCATCAATAACAAGGTCAGTTCATCCAGCTGCAAACCCAAACCAGCCAACTAACAATATCCAAGAGATGTTCTACCAAGACGGAAGATTACTGCAAGAGCCCGAATACAACCCCCGAACAACGAAATGGGTGAATGTATTCTTCAACAGGCATGACTACCGATGCGACGACCTCACCATAATGCGCACAGTCCTGACCTGCATCCGCACACGAGTCGTCAGTATCACCGGCCATGCTATGCACCACGATGTCCCGCTCTGCATCTCGATCCAGGTCCCCGGAGAACATGTTGATAAGGAGTCAATTCTTGCTGCTGCGGAGTCATCAGCCGAACGTCTTCGAGCCCAGATTGCTAGGGGGTCTGTTCATATTAATCGGTCTTTGCTTTTTCGGCGGAGATAGGGTTTTGTTTCATGGAAGGGGGTGTTGATGTGCTTTTGCCGGAGTTGAGGTCTCTGGGAAGGGATTTTTCTGATGCTTAGAGCGGCTTATAGATTGGGCATAGACTAGATAGACTAGATGTTTGATAGAATATAGGAATTAGATTATGATTTGCTCTACATAGTCAACAATATCGATGCTATAGTAGTTTAGTTTATGGTATGCATAGGCAGCCCTAGGCTTTTACATTAATACGAGCAGTGATATTGCTGGCTAATCAAATGAAAGCAATGAAAGTAATACACTTAAGTAGCCATCTCGGTCATTAGGTCTGAGATTCTGAGACAGTATGTCATGATAGCATCGTCTTTTCATGTCTCTATGTCATGCTGCGAGTCGAAGTAGCATACCAAGGACATAGTAATATCAAGCTTAACCGTCCAAGGTCCATTTCCCACATAGTAGGAAATAGAGTAGGCAGAAATAATACATTAATTTCGAGTCATAAACTAGGCAAACCTCAAACCAGGGAATTTGAAAAGACTCAATAAACACAGAGGCACAAAGACGTCCTGGAATAGATGAAAGACTTGAAAATAGCATTGTACTATACCTCCTTTGTTCTTACCTCAGAAGGCTCACTATAAACAATAGACAGTTACCAGGCAGAGAGTACTTAAACAGAGATATTCCAGAAGCCTCGAGACCTCCTTCCCATTTCCCATCTTCCCTCTTCCATCTTCCATCTTCCCTCCCAACACCAAACACCAAACACCAAACATTGAAAACCACAAGGTAAGCAAACCCCCATCCTACATGGGCATCCCAAATTCCAACCTCAGCAAGATGCAGAGCATGTTCTACTTCGACGGGGAGCTAATCCCAGAACCCGAGTACGATCCACGCCAGATTAGCAACTGGGTGAACGTCTTCATCAACCCGCGAGACTCGGACTCAGACGACGAGACTCTGATGCGTACCGTCGCCGCTTACATCCGAACCAGCACCGCCTCGATCTCCGTCCATGCTAAGCATCATGACTACCCACTGTGCGTCTCTATCAAGGTGCCCGGAGACTACCATTCCAACAAGGCGTCTATTCTCGCCGCGGCGGAGCTGCAGGCTGACTACTATTGCCAGGAGATTCGGAATGGGAGGGTGCGGATCAATCGGGCTTTGCTTTTCCGTCGTGAGGCATAAGACAGGGGTTGGTGGTGGATGGTTTATGGCAAATGGGGGGTCTATTTGATGATACATGAGCGTTTGAGAGACATACACATACCCACTGCGTGATAATATGCATTATTTTGGTTTGCCTTTTTTTTTGTGGTATTTCAAGTAGCTCCGACATACGTAGATTTGATCGTTTTGTGCTTTTCATCTGTAGTGAGTAGCATGGTCTAGAAGCTGGGGAATTGCTGCCCGATCATATCGAGCAGAGTGTCGAAGTTAGCACCCTCGATTAAATCCACCATGTTCAAGTCGAAATTCGATATCCCCTCAAGGTGTGTGGCATCCGTGTCCTGTAAATCCATCTGTGAAGACGATGGATCGGTAAGAATGCCCTGCTCGTTCATTGGTGACGGGTGCATCGACGCCGAAGGAACTACCGTGGAATCATGGCCCCTATGCATAGACTCGACCCATGTGTTATTCCGGTGCTCAAGATCGGACGGTTCTACCGATACGTCAAACTCTTTTCGCGAGTGTGAGAGGCGACTAAGTCTCCGTCTGTTCTCCTCGCGTGCAGCCAAAGATTCCACAAGTGTCGGACTACCCTCAGAGCCTCTCACGTACGCCTGGGAATTTGCTGTTGGATCGGATCCGCTTGCTGACTGTTGGATTTTCCCGACCAGTACTGAGAGCGACATGTGGCAGTGTTTGGCTGTCTCCCATTGAGTAGACATGAAACGCAGGTATCCCGAAAATTCATCAATTTCCCTATCGAGCAGTTAGGACATAGTAATCAATGGAAGATCCAGAATAGAAAGATAGAAAGAAGCACATCACGTACTGAAGACCCTTCGTCAACACATATTGATTTAGTTGACAAGCCAAAGCCAAAACCAACCCGGACATCCACGCAGCCGACAAAAAACCCGGCCAGAAGAGAGCCTGGCGGCTATCGACTTGCAACCTCAGCGCGGCAAGTATAGCCCGAGCAGCACCGATGCAAGTTTGCAATCCAGAACAGAACTCTGCAGTGGATGGATCCAGCGACAACGAAGGCCGATGGATGATCAAAATGAGATGCTGATACAGCACCGTGAAAAAAGGGAGCAAAATCAAACGCAGTGTCTGCCATTACAGACCCCGCACTATGTTCAGATACTGTTGACTTTCTTTGGAGATGGGAGGGAAGGCCATTCCACCACTTGTGCACGTCTGTTACGAGGAATAACACCGAACTGCGACGAACGGACCGAACCAATATTGATTTGTGGAAGAGCTCCAATGCCCGGCCCGTCAGAGTTCCCGAGTCAACGTAGCTAGCAAGAACGCTTTCCTTGTCATGGTCTTCTTTCTTACCGTGCTGCGGCACGGAGTTGTCATTTGCAGAAGTCGTCTGGCCTCGAGGGGAATGCATTTCCCGGGCAGCGGGCAGACACACGTCGATATCAGAATCCTGTATACCAAGCGGCAAACCCAACGCCTGGCTCAGGTATCTATCGATTGCATAGGCGCACCAAAAGACCCGCTTCCGCAGTTGTCGGTCGTGAGTGGAGAGTTGCTTGTATCGAAATGGACACCGGTGGAGACCGGCGTGAAGCATCGAGCGTAGGATACAGCCTCCGACAGTTGATGCTTGTCGGAGTGACATGGTAGCGACGAGATAGACTTGGATAGCTAGAAGCGCTTGTAGTGAGACGATATCATGTCGAGAGGAGAGAGTCCCGAGTAAAGAGTTGAAACTGGTCGGTGACTGGATCTTCGACTCGGATGGTAGATCTACGTCTGGCGCTAGTAAACTGCCTAGATTGAAGACACATTGGAAAACTATGGTCCAGCATGTACTCCGGTGATCTTTGCATGTTCCCAGCGTGTGCTGGGTTTCCTTTCTGCTGGAGTAGACTTTCTCCATCGCCTGCAGGAAGGTGGGACCATGCATGAATGGGAACAGAGGGTGCCAGACTTTGAAGTACATCATCATTAGACTCTTGGCCACATCTGGGGGCGGTAGATTGCCCAGAGACACCGTCAATGATGGGTCGTAGCTCCATTCTGTGGCAGATTCGACCACTTCCGAGGACGAAGCAGTGTCTCTGACGGATGAGGTGCGCTGGCGCTTGTCACGAGGTGAAGTTTCAGCGCCTACGAGCAGTTCCTCTGCTGTGGGCAATTGGGATTCGGATGAACCCAGGTCATCTAGCCCGTCGAATGCACGTTTCACTGTCTTGATGAAATAGACGCCGCTCGAGCTACCGACGAACTGGCTATCCTCGTTCGAATGTGCCGTCAAGGAACCAATTTCAGATGTCTCGGGTACGAATTCAGAAGGCATTGCGCATATATCATCTCGTGTGAATGCAATGTTCGCTTTAAAGCTGGATTCCACAGGAATCATTCATCCACCGGGGGGGGCGTCCACGGGTGACCTCGGGGTACAGACATGCTGAGTCATATTGAAGGCGGACTGCAGCGGCCACAAAGTCGAAAGTATCGAGAAAGGAAAATCTTCAGTCTACAAAAGGAACTTGATGAAGCAATAGGCCACGGCCATCCCATTGATTGTCTGGCGCTGCTCTCCCGAATCCGAGAACAAACACAAGGACGACCAGACTTTTCCGTGAGGAATTCATAATCTATCTGACACTCAAATTGAGTGAACCACAACCCAGAGAACGCAGGAAGGGAGAGAGGTATGGAAACAAGAAATTTCACAGATCCATCCCAGTCGAAAGAAAAAAGGAAACATAGAAACAAGGAGGGTGAAAAGGATGTCAAAGGAATCACGCCCAGCGCCTAGAAGAAAAGACTTTTACCAATGCCAACCTGGAGACACTCAATATAGCCCAGTCCGAATGGAAGGTAAAGGGAAATAGTGCATACTAGGAAAACTGGAAAAGAAAAAAAAAATCCGAATGTCATACCGCATTCACTAAACACCAGGAAGGTGACTGCCTAAGAACAAACTTTTCGAACCGAGGGATATCAGGATCAGAGATAGGGAGATGTAGGGGTAGAAAGGGTAAAAGATGGGAACAAATAATGATAAGAGAAAGGAAAAGTCGTCAAAAACGTGCGTCCAAGATTTCCGAGAAGACAAAGAAGTGAACACATCAATTAAGACTTGTTCTCCTCAGCAGGGGCCTCCTTGGCGGCTTCCTGGGGCTTGGGTTCGGCGGTCTCGCCATCACCCTTGTTCTTCATGTACTCATCATAGACGTTAAGGGCCTCATCAACCTTGCCGCGGAGAGCCTCCTCATCATCAAGCCTGAAAAAGAACGTTAGTAAACCATGTCACATACGAAACAAAAAGGAGTCGGCAGTGTAACTTACAGGCCAAGCAGCTCAGCGTTATCCATCTCAAGAAGCATACCAGTGATCTTGCCAGCAAGCTCGGGCTGCTGAGCCTGGATCTTGGGGTAAAGGGCCTCGCCGAGCATCTGCTTCTGCTGAGCGGGGGGAGCGGCGAGGAGAGCCTGGTTGGCAGAGGCGGGCTCGCCAGCGGGCTGGCCGCCAGGAGCGGGCTGACCACGACCACGACCCATCTGAGGACCACCACGGCCGAAACCGGGACCACCACGCATGTTCATAGGCATACCGGGAACACCACGGCCACCACCGCCACGTCCGAAGGCCTGAGGCATAGGGTAGCCCATGCCGTTAGGAATGCCGCCAGGAGCCTGCATACCCATGGGCATACCCTGGAAGTTGGGAGGAAGCTGTTGGTTGGGGGGCATACCACGGCCACCCTGGGGGAAGGGACCGGGGTACTGGGGACGACCACCGGGCATGTTGGGCATGGGCATACCGCCCTGGGGGGGCGAAGGGCATACCGCCACGCTGTCCAGGGGGCATGAAGCCCTGCTGGCCAGCACCGTAGAAGACGGCGGGCTGCATGAACTAGTCAAGTTAGTAATTGAATGAATACTGATCAAGAAAATTGTAACTTACAGGCTGGGGCATGCCGGCGGCGGCGGCGGCCTGCTGCTGACGGATGGTGTTGCGAGCCTGAATGCTAGCCTCGAGCTGGCTGCGGCGGACATCCTTGCGCTGAGCGAGAGCAACGTAGAGGGGCTTGCCGTTGACCATACGCTGGTTCATCTCAGTGACGGCCTTGGAGGCCTCATCGGGGCTGCTGAAGCAGACGAAACCGAAGCCCTTGCTCTTGCCGAAGGCCTTCTTCTCAGTCTTCTTCTCCTCGGTGGCCTCGCCCTCCTCGGTCTTCTTCTCGGCGGCCTCAGTCTTGACCTCGGCGGTCTCCTCGGTCTTCACCTCCTTCTCCTCGGAGTCCTTGGTCTCCTTGGCGGCCTCCTTCTCCTCAGCCTCAGGGGTGGGAGAGCGCTCGGCGGCATCACGCATAACCTTGGCGGAAGTGATAGTACCGTAAGGAGTGAAGAGGTCACGGAGCTTCTCATCATCGATGTCGTCGGTCAAGTTCTTGACGTAGAGGTTGACACCCTGGTACTTGGAGGCCTTCTCCATGCGGGCAGCCTCGTACTGCTTGCGCAGCTCCTCCTCACGCTCGTGCTTCTTCTGGGCACGGCCAACGTAAAGCTTCTGAGACTTGACCTCCTTCTCGTTCATCTCAGCGACGGCAGCCTCGGCGCTCTCGTGGTTGGCGTAGTTGACGAAACCGAAGCCACGGCTCTTGCCATCCTGGTCGTGGCTAAGAGTGGCAGAGGTGATCTCACCGAAGGCCTCGAACATGGTGCGGAACTCGTCGTCGGTGATCTCGAGGTCGATGTTCTTGATGTAGATGTTGGTGAAGTTGGCCTTCATCTCCTCGAACTTGCTCTGGCGGTCCTTCTTGGAGATGTGGTGGCCGACGAAGACCTTCTTGTCGTTCAGCAGCATACCGTTAACGTGCTTGATGGCGTTGTTGGCAGCTTCAGCGGTCTCGTAGTGGACGAAACCGTAGCCCTTGGAGTTGGCGAACTCATCCTGGGCGACCTTGCAGCTGAGAATGTTACCAAAGGCAGCGAAGGTGTCGTGAAGAGCCTTGTTGTCAATGGCGTTGTCGAGGTTCTTGATGAACACGTTGCCCTGGCCAGTCTTGCGGAGAGCGGGGTCACGCTGGGACCACATGATACGGCAAGGCTTACCCTTGATGAGAGTGTAGTTCAGGTCCTCAAGAGCACGCTCACCGTCAGCGGTGTTGTTGTAGTTGACGTAGGCGTAACCCAGGGAGCGGCGGGTGACGGCATCACGGCAGACACGGATAGAGGCGACCTGGCCGATGGAAGAGAAGAGCTCGTAGAGCATAGCCTCAGTCACGGAGGGGTCAAGCTCGCCGACATAGAGGGAAGCCGAGTGGGGCTGGTTGTTGGCAGCATCACCGGCGGCCTCGGGAGTGGCCTCGACGGGAGCGCCATTGGCCTCAGGGGCGGCGGCGACAACGTTGTCGGTGACGGGAGCGGTGGTGGGGGCTTCAGCAGACATAATGGCGACTGTTTTCACTGAGAGAAGAAAAAAAGTTTAGCATGTGCATGCCGAGCCTATCGCGGAGAGGGGGAGGGGAATCAAGGAGGCATATGAGATAAGGTTACACGGCAGTTGATGCAGCCTCTTTGGCAAGTAACCAAGGGGGAGGTGAAAAAAAACGAGGGGTGAATCAATGAAAAGGGAGGGGTGCCATACAGCAAAGTATTCACGAAACAAAGAGTTCAGAGAAATTTCACTTGAGCAGAGAGCACTAGCGGGTTAGCGGGGAGGGGAAAATCGAAGTGTATTGCATGCGCGAGAGAAATAGAAGAAGCAGAGATGAGACGAGGATCAAGAGAGAGTTGAAGAGAAGACGAAAAAGCAAAATGACTAACCAGGTGAAAATGAAGACGATGGAGGCGTTGAAAGAAAATCTTCCACACAACACACCGCACAATCGGGGATGAGATAAGATAACTGGAAAAAGTCTTTTTCTGGGTTTTTCGTGTTTTTTTGAGATTTTGTATCTTTCGATTAAAGATTCGAAAAGAAAAGGAAGACTTTTCCCTAAAGAGAGAACAACGGAGATGGAGGGGGAGGTTGTAAGAAGGAAAGAAAAAAAGTTGAGCCGTTCCAAAGCAATTGGTTCTGGAAAACTCAGAGGCCGCACGAGATGGGGACACTAGTCCTATTTGGGATGGGGTTGCCGCTTTAAGGGCTTATTAAGTATAACCTCGGGACCTCAACATAAGAACTTCCATACACTATTGACACATAAATAAGATTGGCTCTTCTCAAAAGATATGCCCATGCTATGCATGCTAAAAAATTAATAGGCAGACGGTCTACTGGAAATGTACACGAAAGTAATGCCCCGAACATCCCTCAATCCCCCTCAACTCAAATCAAACCCAGCACCGGAACTCACTGCATACAAAAGCTTGCTCCTCAATGTGTCTGCATCAGAGTACCGTGGCAGCTTCAGAAGATTCACACAAGTACTGGTACTCGGCAAACGTTCCTGGTCATCACTGGAGTCTCGAATGCTAAAGTGAGGACGAAGGTGGCTGAATCCCAGCAATGGAGCTCGAGGGGTAGACGTCACGAACCGGATGACCTTTTGCCGCTCCTCGTTGGTCATCTCGTGCATAACCTGCCAGAACAGTGCAATGGTCGGATGTTCTAGATTGTCATCACCAATCACATACACACCTCCGTAGAGGGTGTTTCGTCGCAGATCCTCCACGTCAATATCAGCCTTGTCTCCGCTCACTAGTGTCTGCAACTCGGACTGATTGAACATGGATAGCCAGGCGGGTTGAATGATCTGGCCCAGACCTTGCAAAAATGCATTTGTCTGCAGAGCAGGTTGCAACTGTAGACGGTAACGAGCCACGTAGGAAATGTAGACCAGTCTGTTTTTGCTTGTCACAGGGGTCTGTGAGCCACTCGGTTTCAACTCTGCTGTGACAGTGCGGTTCTGTCCACTGGGCATCCGAATTACGTTGTTTATGGTAAAGTCAAGACCAAAGTCTTCCACGTCACCGGGGTAATTCTTCAGTTGTAACTGGTGAAACAAGTTGGTCAGCTGTAGGTTCAAAATGACACAATCTCGATCTTGCTAGGAAGACTACTTACCAAGCCCTGGTACAATCCTTCGTCAAGGTCCTTCAAATCGTTCAAGTTGGCACGATACGAAGATTCCTTCACCGCAGACCTAGAGCCCCCTGTCAAGGCCCACTTCAAGAGGAAGAACGGTGCAAAGTTGACATCGACCAAGATCCCCTCGTAAAGACACTTTCCAATGATCCGGCCCAGGAATTCATATCGTCGAAGAAGACCGCGCACATCATTCTGCCACTCTGGGCTTGAACTTGTGAGTCCAGCCTCACTGAGAACCTTTTTGAGTTGGTCAACCGCTATTGGGCTGGGATACAGCAGATGGTGATCATTTTCCGCAAACATGCTCTCATAGTCATCAGTCTTGAAAGCTTCGGCAGTGACACTGGTCAGGAACTCCTTCGTCACACCGCCACCATCGATACCGGCTTCCATTGCTCCAAACTGGTCGATAAAACTGATCTGGATCGGCTCTTTGAGACCGTCACCCAAGCCGTAGTATTGAGAGAATGCATCTTCAAACACACTCTCACGCCGGATGTCGGCGTGGTGCCGGGCCAAGATATCAGCCGCACCCTCAGCGTGTCCATTCATCATAGCGCTTTGGGCCACAGACAAGCGCCAGGATTCAGGCTCCACGAAGCCTTTCCGGCGACGCTGTTGATCCCTAAATATAAATTGGCGGAAGATCTGCACTCTCGTGGCAAATGGGATGAAGAAAGGCATATTTCGAAGTATCTCTAGCCGTGGCGCAATGGCAGCCAGAGCATTATTATGAGCTTGTCTTCGTTGACTATTTCGCATGGCCTGCATGTGAATTAGTCGTCGAGCATGGCTATTGCCGACAAGTTGGGAAGGCTCCGGATATTCCTCGTCAAGAAGATCAGGTTCAGCATCTTCATCGTCGTCCTGGAATTCATGGCGCTTCTCCTCTTCTGCCACAACGGCTGGGATAAAGCCTTCCATGTCGAATCGATCAGTCATCAGCCAATGATTTTGAGGGAGGAATTTGCGTCGAGAACTAAAGCGTGTCAGCTGAAATATCTATACCACGGCAAATGGAGCATTTCGACTTACTCTCGCTCATGCAGCATTCTGAGCAAACCTGTAACCAAGCCTTTGAAATAGTCAAGTGGAATACCTGTCACACCGGGAAGATCATTGATCTCCTTCTTGGTCTCCACTTCAGTACGCTCCATTGGTCCAGAAACTTGAGCTGTGTTGCTAAAATAACTTCTAAGATCCACAGCGGATGATGGAACAGGTCCTTTCTTGGTCAAGTCGGCAACATTCCAGTAGAGGGTGAAGGCGAGATTTTTGAGGAAGACGGTCATGTCTTTAACGTCTTTAAGAGGCAGCGCACTTTCTTTTGTCCACGAAGACAGCACATTTTGTGAAGCTGCAAATGGTGATGCGCTTGAGAAGAACTCTTCATCGTCCATTACTTTCAAGACGAACGTGTAAAGCTCAAAAAAGAGGAGGATAATGGTCCACTCCTGCTCTTGATCCTCTTGATTCCCATCTTGCGGTAGCTGCAGCAACGGAAGAACTTGGCTCGAGTCCTTGCTAATAGTATCGAAGATCCGACTGGACTTTGACGCCTGCCAAAAGTATTTGATCGCCGGTACTTTTGCACCCGGCTGGCCGGAAGTCAGATCTGCTGAAGGCGCCGAGCCTAGATATAACCACATTCGAATGTCATCCCCACGGCGAGGGAACACCCTAAGCAAGTTCAGGGCATAAGTAGCAAGGATTTTTGCTTCTCTCGACGCGTTGTAATCGTTCGAGATATCGGTGTGTGAGAGGTACGATGTCTTGATGCGAGAAAGTAACCCGGTGATGCTACTTTGGTTGACCAGACTACTGACCTGGTCGGCGACGAACTGGTCCAGATACGGACCTCTGGCTGGATCCGGGCCATTTTCATCCGCCTCCAAGCACCTTGTCAGATAGACAGAGGTTGAGTTGAGCAACCCAGAGACCACATTCAGAAATTCAAGGTCGGGTGCTTGCAGGTTGGCCTGCCCCGGAAGAGCGTACCGGTGGAAGAAGATCAGGTACGCAAGGAGCCAAAGTCGGCCTTCGATGCCCTCTACATCATCAGTAGAAAGGCGTTCTTTGGCCAGAGGGATGCATGATTCAATTGCAGGCGCCAGTAACTTGTAGTTTATCTGGTGTGCCAATCCATCAAGCTCACCAAGGTAAGCAGGCAGGTTTGGAATGGTCAGATACGACATAGCAAGCGCTTCATAGGCTGCTATGGTTTCGGAGGTGATTGGTCGCAAAAGAGCCAGGACAGCATTCGTAACAGTCTCCGGTGATAGGGTGCCTCTTAAAGAATCAATGTTCTTTGTTAAGAACGCCATCGTTTGATAGTAGTGTTTACCAATCGATGCCATCCTCTTCGGTATCAAGTCAACCAGGAAGACTATCGTCCGAAGAAGGGGCAGAACGGCTGCTTCATGTGTAGGACTGTTTCTTGCGGAGCCGAGGGCATGGAGGATAGCGGTCGCCAGCCGTTTTAACAGCTCGGTCCAGTCATTTTCCGTCGCGATGGTCGGCAGAGCATGGAAGGTCTGCTCAAAGACATTGCAGAAGTATACCAAACGTAGAACATCTTCTTTCTTTGTTGCCAATCCCACAAACTGAACGAGAAGCCTGAGCTGATCCAAGCATTGCTCCGCCGTGGGATATGGGGGTGCCGAAAGACGTGCCAGACACTCCAGACGTTCAACCTCCGTCCGTGGGCGGCGATCATCATCGAAGTCCAGAGCAGTGGTAACTCTCTCCCACTCCAGTGTATCCCATTCAGACTTCCAGACCTTGTATGTTGCTTTCCTGCTCCGATGACCCCGCCAGACTCGCTGAACGGTGCGAGATGCGGTTTGTCGATCTCTCTCAAGTTGTCTCAGGGCTCGCTCCCGTTGGGCAATGGCGACTGCACTCTCGGGATTTGCAGCATGAGGAGTTTGTCTAGTCGGCGAGTTTCCGGGGAATGCAGCGAATGGATTAGTGGCCCGGCCACTGAGGTTCACCTGCCGCGGGCGACGAGAATTACCCGTGAAGGATTGAAACATGGTTGCAGCAGGAGCTGCCGGATGGGTAGATGATCAGCAGGCTAGATAAAATGAACCCTCTAGATGCAGAGAATCAAATCAACAAATGCCCACATCACCGTGGGAGGAGGAAAGACGAAAGGTGAAGAACTATGACATCGCCGTCACTTCGGGAGCCGATACGAAAGAGCATGGCGGGCTTATCGGGCTGAGCACGGACCACATATCCACGGGACCTCCAGGGCTGCCTTCCTCGATTGCCACTGGAACATTCTGGCTGTTAAGCTGACAGAGGTGGTATAGACAGCCCTAGAGTGGATATATTGGCAACTTATATGGATCTCCTAGGTGTCTTCCAAGTAAACTATAAAAGAAAATATACAGAGAAAGTATATGTCAACAAACAAATCCGAAAGACCATGGCCTTCTTGGCCCTAGACGCCAGCAGAAAATCGCCCATCTACGTGATTTCGCTATGTTATTATAGGTAGCGTAACTGGTTGAATAAGCACCTCTAGTCATCCGGGCGTATAGACTCATCAATAGGCTGCGTCGTAGGAATCTTTTTCACTCTATTCTACGGTGTAGATAGATCTACAGGACACCTAAAAAGACATATGATGTATAGATGTACCTAGGTAAAGACGAATATAGAAAGGTTAGAGTCTGCTCCTTCTTATTCTTGTTGAGAAGTCACCTTATCTTCCCCGGCTGTTCTCTTCTTCCCTGTCTTTCCTTCTATACTTCATAACAACTCTAGCGAGATCAACCATCGCTAGAACACGAAGGCTATATTGCTATCGCCTCTTTATCTTAGAGTGTGCTAGCATATATTCTACCTACTCTCTATTGATAAGGTAAGAATGACTACCTAAAAAGTCATATGAAAGCCATATACTACCTAAGTCTGGTCTCTGTCAATTCTTAGGAATCTCATACTGTTGAGTACTCGCAGACATGTTGGATAATTCAGGAATCTCGGACCCCGAGTGTTTCGAGGCATTACCCCATACCTTCAAGCTACTTGAAACATTTATAATCTGATATTCATGAATTTGTCAAAATAGTACACAATTGCTCCTGTCTCGATGCAAAATGGTACACGTCCACCGATGCGTCGGGGTCCTCCGTGTTCCAAATCAAGTTGATGTAGTAGAGACTATAATACATGGGATATATTCAACCAGCGGAGAGAAGGTTGATCAATGAAGTTGTTGAGGAATGCCCAGCGAGGGTGGTTGTGGATGGTATGCTGGGCCGCTGGCAATAAATATTAGGGAGTAATCTCAAGCGCCCGGGCTGCTGCGCACTCACATTCAGTTGAAAACACATAGACAATCCCCGCTATGCGGTTTCAGTCTTCGGGAATTCCTAGAAAAGGGTCCTGGACGGCTTGCGCTTTGTCGTCTCGGGCGTTTGATCCAGCTCTTGGTTCTCAAGCTGCTCAGTCTGCTCAAGCTGCTCAGTCTGCTCAAGCTGCGGCGTCGGCTCGGTCTCAATCTTCTCTGTCTTCTTGGTGTACGGTTGTGCTAGTCGGGCCTCTTCGGCTTCTGCAGTCTCGGCCCACTTCTCCAGATAGTCCTGACCCTCAAATCCTCTGACCACGGTAACCATGCGCCCATTTCTCTCGATATCTTGGACATAGTTCGACCGCGTATTACGCATGTGTTTTGTGACAAAGGGGCGGAGCTATAGTCATGTTAGCAGATCCGACATTTCAGCCAACTGGTGTCAGACGGTTTTGGATGCTCACGGTGAATGGCTCCTTCGCAGTCTCGCCGGAGTATTTCTTCCCAGGAATTTCGAGCTTTTGGGCAGGTATATAAATACGGTGCTTTGACATATCGGGCCTGTATGTGCCTCTTTTGTCAAAGTGACCCATGGAGCCGGTTCGGTTTCCCTTGTAGTAGCCACCATTGACCTGCTTGGTAGTCAAGCGCAAACGCACCATCATTGGTTGCGTGGGCTTGAACATTATGGCGACAATTCTGGAGCCTTGAAATTGGAACCGGAGAGGGATAGAGCGAGTCGAGTTGTCCTGGAGGGAGTCGGGAGACAAAACTCGACGAATGAACGGGTCGCGCTAATCTCCGCGCCGAGAACTTTTTTCCCGGCAGAAAAAAGTTCAACACCATCCACACCCCTCTTGAAAGCAGCCATCAGATCATTTGGTACTTTTTTAGTACTGATCTGAAGCTTCTTTTTAGTCGAGAATTTGATTTCTTGACTTATATGCCACGATGCCTCGCAGTCAGACTCAGAAGCAGGGTCCGAAAGACCGCTCAGCGCAAAAAGCTGCGCCGAAGCGGAAAAGCACTCGGTCGCTGAATGCACTGTCTATTGCAGAGAAGACAATTCACACTAAATTGGGTGTTAAACGCAGTCGACTCGGAGCCTACGATGATGGCACCTTCAACCGCAAGAGAAACACCGGCGGCGACGACGAGGACGACGAGGAGGATACCGCCGCCCAATACAAACGCCGCAGAACCGAGGACACCGGAAGCCTTGATGGTGGCAGCGATAGTGAGGGACATGAATGGACTCTCGGACAAGTGAACAGCGATGACGACAGCGAATTGGACAGCGATGAAGCTCTCGGTGAAAGCGACGAGGAGCGATTCGAGGGCTTCACTTTCCGCGCATCCAAGTCCAAATCTCAGCCGAAAAAAGCGGCACCCAAGGCAAAGAAGCCTACAGAGATCAGCTTGTCTGAAGATGCCGAGTCGGAAGAGGAATCTGACGGTGAAGACTACGACGAGGACGATGACCTGGGAGAAGACGCTGTTGACCTCGCGACCGCCTGGGATATGAATGTGGCGGCCGAGGAGGAAGAAGCCCAGGAAGCAGCTGCGAAAGCCAAGCGGGCTGCGAAATACGATAGCGACGAGGATTCTGGGTCAGAGGGGGACAGTGAAAGCGATGCCAGCGAGGACGGGCTGTCTATGTCAGACGACGATGCCGATGCGGATCCGCACGGGCTTTCGAAACTACAAGACTTTGTCCAGTCTATGGAGACTGAAAAATCTACGAAACGTACTCAGAAATCACAAGAACAAGGCAAGCCCTCGGAATTCGGCCTGACAACCGCCAACAAATTAACCGTCGCTGATCTCCTACCCTCCATCACCGACTCTCGCCTCAAGAGCTCGCTCAAACATATCGACTCTGTTGTCCAAGCATCAAAGTCTGGCATTCCGGGCAAGCTAGATGCCCCTCTAGCAAAACGCCAGCAGGACCGACTTGACCGGGCTGCTGCCTACGAAAAGAGCAAGGAGACCTTGAACCGATGGCTCGAGACTGTCAAAGCCAACCGCAGAGCCGAACACCTTTCCTTCCCGCTACGTGATCCCGATGCCGAGCAGACTCACCGCTTGGAAGCCGCCAAGCCGCAGACAGACCTCGAAAATGTCATCCAGAACATCCTTGTGGAGAGTGGGCTGGCTGAGGCTCAAGGCAAGTCAGCCGAGGAACAGATCCAGAGTTTCGAAGAATTACAGGCCCGCAATATTCCCATCGAGGAGATCCAGGCTCGGCGCGCAGAACTCCGCAAGCGACGTGACCTCCTGTTCCGAGAGGAAGTGCGCGCCAAGCGCATCAAGAAGATCAAGAGCAAGTCTTATCGCCGTGTTCACCGGAAAGAGCGCGAAAAGATGGAGCAACAGGAGCAGAATGCACTCATGGAAGCCGGTGTGGATATGGACGAGATGGATCAGGAAAAGAACGAGCGTTTGCGAGCCGAAGCTCGTATGGGCTCCAAGCATCGTGAAAGCAAATGGGCCAAGGGCTTGAAACAGACTGGTCGCACTGCCTGGGACGAAGAGGCTCGCAACAGTGCCGCCGACTTGGCCCAAAGAGAGGAGGAGCTACGGAAGAGAATCGAAGGCAAGCGTGTTTCCACTGGAGATGATGACTACTTGGGATCTTCAAGCTCCGAATCGGAAGATGAGGACCCTTGGAATGAGCAGGGTTCCGATGTGGAAAGGCAAAAGATCCAGAAGAAGCTCAAGGCCCTCGAGGGCGGTGATGACGCTGAAGATGGTGTGAAGGGGCCCCATGCTGACCTTTTCGAAATGAAATTCATGAAAAATGCCGATGCTGCCCGCAAAGAAAGGAACGATGCGGAGCTTCGTCAACTCAACCGTGAGCTCCACGGAGAGGAGTCTGTATCTGAGGCAGAGTCCGAGGTCGGTCGACGGAAGTTTGGTCAATCAAAGAATCCCGACCCCAAATCTCACGCAAAGCCATTGCCCAAGAATGAGTTCGAGGAGAAGCTAGATTCCGATGATGAGGCTGCGCAGGTACCAGTATCAGACGATGATGTTGACATTGCTGTCAACGGTACTACCAAGCATAAGTCAGGAGCTTCTGGCAACAAGAAGGCTTCGCGATCTTCGCGCGACTCTCTCGATCAGCAAAAAGATACACCCGCGGAGGAGGAGAACCCTTGGTTGGTTCAAACGGAACGGACCAACCGTCGCCGGACTGGACCAGATGCCCAAGAAAGCATTGACATTTCCCTCGATGCTACTCAGCCCGAAGTTGCTCCAGCGAAGCAACAGAGCAAGAAGCAAAAGAACGCCAAGGCAACCCTCGCGAAACAGCAATTTGAAGAGAACGACAGCGATGATGAGGAGAAGGTTCCCGTCTTGCTTAAGAACCACGACCTCGTGAAGAGAGCCTTTGCCGGCGACGAAGTTGTCCAGGAATTCGAACAAGACAAGATGGACACGGTTGAAGACGAAGGCGACCAGGTTGTGGACAACACACTCCCGGGCTGGGGCAGCTGGGCCGGTGAAGGTGTCAGCAAGAGACAGCAAAAGAAGCAAAAGAAGGACTTGAATGTTGTGGCGGGTGTGAAGGCCCATCAGCGCAAGGACGCAAAGCTCGATCGGGTCATTATCAACCAGAAGCGAGTCCAGAAGGTAAGCCAAGTCTTGTTCCTACACAAACACGGACAACTCACTAACTTTTTCTTTTTTTACTCTAGAACAAGAAGTACATGGCAAGCCAGTTGCCGCACGAGTTCGAAACCAAACAGCAGTACGAACGGTCCCTGCGGTTACCCTTAGGCCCCGAGTGGTCTACGAAAGAAAGCTTCCAGAGTGGCACCAAGCCTCGTGTCATGATCAAGCAGGGCATCATCAAGCCCATGTCGAAACCCATGCAATGAATGTAAATATCTTATTTCACTTCACATATGCCATGTCCACTGTCAGCATCTAATGTGACCCATTTTGCGGGTTTGGATTAAAAGCGTCTTCATTCTTGCTATACTCCAGTCCAGGTGACCAGCCCTGCAGGTGTTCAGGTGTTCAGGTGCACAATATAGTTCATATAGTTCATACTTGGCACGGCCTGTTATCTCACAAGCGTTCATCACGCAGAAGTATACATATGTAGGTACTTTTACTCGCATGTATGGTCATATGTAGATGGTAAGATGCCTCTTGGAATGTCAACTTTGACCTTTTGGATAAACCATTGGAACATGTCCCATGATTCTATGATTCCATAAAAAGTAACAAGAAAGTTATCCATGGATTGTCCGGTGATTCATATTGAGTCATATCCGTCTTTTAATGGTTTGAATCTGCATATATTCATGTTCTTCTTCCTTTCCCATCTTGTCATCAGTTCTACTCCACATCGGCGATCCCTTGGCAAGTGCTGCCTGCATTTAACATCTTCGATCAACTGATGGAATATCAGATCCATCATTAACCCCAATTACCTGGGCAACTTAAATCTCATATAATTCAGTAAGTAAATGATGGTCGTTGCAGTGATTCCCGCCCACATTCTTGGTGGTGGGGAACGCACGCGGACTCGACGTGTTGCCTATTGCGCCCTACATTGCTGAGCCAGACACGATACCCAACTCTGGTCATTCCCCTTAGCCAAAGAAGACTGTACACTGCTAACATTTATGAAGATCAATCGGGATCGACAGTCTGTGGAATCTATCTATATTCTACGGACCATTCACAACAAACCGGCTCGTGTATTGTCCTGATCTGGACCTGAGTGTTTGAGATCCGAGGGGGTATAGCACATCTCCTGGAATCCATAGCACATACTTGTAGGTCTGCTTTTCCCTTAAGTCGCCTGGCCCCTTTCCCAGTTTCATCTCGCATTTTGGACCCCTCCGAAGTCGTCTGCCCTCAAGTGATTCATATCCAATTTGGATTGGATCGAGGAATAGCACACAGACTTCCTACAATCTCCGCGTGCTTAACATTCGCGACGAGATCTGGATTTTTACCATGGACACACGCTTGAAATGGAAGGCTACAGCCTTGCTAACTTGGCTTCTAACCACAGAAATCGCCCACTGTCTCCCACGTGTGGGAAATGAAGTAGGGGCTACTCTGCAAAACACAGCTACCGAGTCTGCCAGTGCCTTCGAGACTCAATATCCACCTTCAAGCAGTGAAGATAGGCTCCTTATACCCGAATCTCACCCAGTACGTCTCAGAGAAATGTGCTGCATGGTATATGGCATGGTATTGACATTTTGGACTAGGTGTATCGAGTAGGCCTGCAACAGGACGGACATTCGTCACAGCAGCCTTTCCCGCAGTTTGACGTTGCCAAGTTTGTTGACGGCTTGGGAGATTTGTTGGGCTCTGGTGATGATACTACTGCCCCAGCACCGACTGCGCCAACACCGTCTACTGATACAGGCAAATCTGACCCTATTCAGGCAACAACTTCAGCCAAACATCCTGAAAACTCAGCGCCAAATCCTACAGCTGGATCTGTGACAGATCCACCGCAGAAGAGTACTACTAAGTCAGACGGTATGATTCAACATGAATTGTTATACCATTTTACACATATTCTAATGCTTAGTAGAGCCCGTTCAAACAGGCTCTTCCCCGGTTGCATCAGATAAACCCAAAGCCATGCATGACCAAGATATCTTCCAGCCGGTTGCGACTGGTCCTATTCCCGCTAGTATCAAGTCCCGAGATGACCACCCTGTGAAGAACGAGCATGTAAGATAATCACGGATGGGAACACGATACGAATCAAACATTCTGACATTGTGTTATAGGCCAATGCCACTGACCCTATTGCGACGAATAAGTTCTATGCCGGCCTTTACCTGGGCACTCAGACCAATGCTACCTTTACTCAGCCCTACTCTCTGGCATGGTCCAAGGGAGGCGGCTCCCTGAAGAGCTGGGGTATGATTGTCTCCCATGTCCAGTCTCACATGCTCGCATACGGGCCTCCGAACAACAAGATCCCTGGAAATCCAGTGCAGTACTACATCAACCCTGTCGGCCTTCAACATCTGATTCTCTCTGCAACCGAGCTTGGTCAGTCTTCTGTCATGAACGTCGAGCAACCAAAGGCTTTCTCAGCCCATGCTGTGCTGAAGAGCTCCGCAGGCTCGGCTCAACAGATTACCTTCCCCGTTGTCCAAGGCATGGGCTACGCAACAGCTGTGTACAATGACCTGGAACCCCTTGTTGAAAGTGGTGTTTTCTTCCGCAAGGTCGTCAGCGCCGGTTCTCCTAGGCCCGGCATCTTCAAGTACCAGGCTTTCCTTGAAGATGACACGACTTGGCTTCTCTATGCCACTCCAGCTGATGGCAAGGATCCGAATTTCAAGCTAGTCTCAAAGACCCATCTTCGTGGTCCGAAGGGCTTTTCTGGTACTATCCAAGTTGCGAAGAACCCCGCAGGCAAATCTGGCGAGAAGTTCTATGATAACTCCTCTGGCGTGTACCCTGTGGCAGGAGAGATCTCTGGCTCTCTCACAGATGATGTGGGCACGTACACGCTCTCTTGGACCAAAGCCGGAAAAGATATCAAAGGTACTCCTCTGATCATGTTCGCCCTACCCCATCACGTCCACTCCTTCGACAGTGCCACCAAGGGCCGTATCACCGATATCCACCTTCGCACCACAACAAAGGGAAATTCCACTGCCGTAATCGGAGAAAGCTGGACTATGGTCGAGAAAAACCTCCCCATCGATATTGGATTCGCCCCGTGGTCAACCACCGATGGCAGTGTCCACGAGCTGTCAGCCGCAGCTCAGCGCGCCATTATCCAGGCTGCTCCCCACGAGCTCAAGCAGAACATTCCAGAACAGACAGATCTCAACAGCATGTACTACAGCGGCAAGGCGTTGAGCAAGTTCGCAACTCTAGTGTACACGGTCAACCAGCTCGGCAACAACGTCGAGCTAGCAGCAGATGCCTTCCAAACGCTCAAGAAGTCCTTCGATCTATTCGTGCAGAACAAGCAGCAATTCCCACTCGCCTACGATACCATCTGGAAGGGCGTTGTCTCGACCGCCGGCTACAACGGCGATCTGAACCAGGATTTCGGAAACACCGCTTACAACGACCACCACTTCCACTATGGCTACTTTATCCAAGCCGCCGCCATAATCGGCTCTCTTGATCCCAGCTGGCTGGCCGCGAACAAGGAGTGGGTCAACATGCTTGTTCGTGATGCTGGTAACTCTGTTGCAAATGATGCCCACTTCCCATTCTCGCGCTCATTCGATTGGTATAACGGTCACTCATGGGCGAAGGGCTTGTTCGAGTCTTTCGATGGCAAGGATCAGGAATCTACATCGGAAGATACCATGTTCGCGTATGCGATCAAGATGTGGGGAAAGACGACCGGCGATGCTAGCATGGAAGCTCGTGGCAATGTCATGTTGGGTATCCTGGGCCGGTCTCTCCATAACTACTTCTTGATGGAGGACGACAATGTCAACCAGCCGGCGAACTTTACTGCGAACAAGGTCACCGGAATTGTAAGTACCGTCATCATCATCCCATGCCTTAACCGGTCTCGACACTAACATACCGAACCAGCTATTCGAGAACAAGGTCGATCACACCACTTACTTCGGCGCCAATCTCGAATTCGTCCAAGGGTATGTACACCACCCTTCCGCTGTTTCACTCTGAAATTTGCTAACAACCACCATAGAATCCACATGCTACCACTCATGCCACATAGCCCCTTCGCACGACGAAAGGAGTTCGTGCGCCAGGAATGGCAGGCAATGTTTGCTGAGAATGCCTCAACCCCGGCTTCCAAGGTCGAGGGAGGATGGAGGGGTGTGTTGTACGCCAACCTGGCCCTCATTGATCCCAAAGCGGCGTGGGAATTCTTTGCCCAGCCGAACTTCGACTACAGCTGGATTGATGGCGGTGCTTCGCGTACTTGGTACCTGGCCTTCGTTGCTGGTGAGTCTTTTGGGTAGATACGATGTCTTTGCGGGAGCTAATAAACATTACAGGTCTTGGTGGTGCTCCTTAAGGTGAATTCGAGACTTATGTTTGACGATATGGAGTTGGGGGTAGTTTGCTTATGGTTATCTCTTTCGGCCTTAGGACTTTTTTTCTTTCTTTCTTTTTTGCCTTTTGTTTCTCGATGGTCTTACTATGGTGGTTCAGAGGGTTTTTTTTTTTTTTTTCGTAGCTATTTCTTGTGCTTTACTGCGTATATATAGAAGAATATAGTTGACAATTATTAGATAGGTACTATGCTGTTCGGTTCATATATGTAGCAATCAAATTAATAGCTCAGTCTGTGTATACATATTTATCCTAAGGGCTAGCCTTGGTAAAAATATATCAATACAACCAGTCCGATATTCATTCTTCTACTACCAGCGACTTGTACTTCGCACAGAACACTTTATTCATGATATATATGTCCAACCGAAAATCTATATGAGAGACCCCGAAATAACCGCCAACACTAAAGCTCGTTCATACATCTCCTTCTATTACTCTCAGTACCAGCACCATACCATATCCAGGAACCGTTCATAAGATACTTGAACCTATCCCCCAGCAACAGGAAGCTCCAAATCCACCACCCACGGCGCATTCCTCGCCTCATACGCGACCGTCATGATACTCCCATTAACAAAAAGCGTCTCCTCACCAACCCGCAGCGGCCGTTCCGCCCCGGCACTAACATCATAAAACGCGCCCCGATTCTCCAGCATCTCCTCCGCATCCGTCGGCACATCTTCGAGCCTAACACCACCATCTCCACCCGCCTGATCATCCCACACCCCACGCTGCGCACCCCACCCTTCATGAATATGACCGAAGAGATGCAGTCGGGGTCTTGCACGCCGCGCCGCACGAAGGAGATTCTCACAGCCAACGTTCAAATCCGGCGGGACCTGATCCAGGACCCCGGCAGGCGGGCCGTGGGTTAGTAGAATGTCGATGGCCGGGTAATCGGGGATTGGGTTCTGGGGCTGAGGGAGTGCGGCGGGGGCGGGGTTATAGCGGTCCTGATCGCGAGGGTATGCGAAAGCCCAGTTGTAGAACTCTGGTTGGTAGGGGGAAGCGTAGATGGTGAAGGTTGCACCTGTTGAGAGGGTGAAGGAGTGGATTCCTTCTTCTAGGTAGATTATTCCTGCGTTCCGGGCGGACTCGCTTGTCCAGAGGGATTTTATGGAGCGGGCATAGGATTTAAGGGAGTCTTTGTTTGGAGTCTTGGTTGAGGAGGTGCGTAGGGTGGTCTGGAGGTTGTCGTCTGATAGCAGGATGGATTCGTCGCCTAGTTGCTCTGGGCGTTGGTGGCGGGTGTAGCCGAAGGTTGTGAAGTATTCTTCGTCTAGGGTTATGTCGTGGTTGCCTGCTATTACGAGCTTGAGCTCGGCGTCGGCGTCGGCCAGCATGGCGATCATTGCTTCGTGCTCGACGCGGTACCCCACTTTTGTGAGGTCGCCGGCGTGGAGGAGGATGTTTGCTTTGGGGAGTGGGTAGCGGTAGGCATGGTTGGTTGTTTGGGGTGGATGTGGTGTGCTTGTGTGTGTGTCTGATATCATGCAAATACGGGTTTTGATGGTTGACATGTTGGTTGATTGAGGGAAGGTTGGGGCTGCGGGGGATAGATGGATAAGCATCGAGCTCAGGCTCGGGAAACGCCCCCGGAAGATTGGTTTTCCCAAGTACGTGGGCTGCCCAACACGTACTTGTACTGGTTACAGCGATAAGTTCTATAAGAACAAAAACAAATTGGATCATGTTCTCCCTCTGAAGTCTTACCCAGGATTGTATTCTTCGATACTTGTATACTACGCAATTAGAAATGCAATTACTAAAGAAGACATGAAACTAGGAACAATTCCCCATGGATTTGACGGTTCAGAGCTTTACAGACAAATTGCATCCTGTGGATGCTCTGATCATGACATAGCTGAAACTCCGATCCACCCGTTGCAACAACCGAATATTTTATTTTTTCGTTTACTTGCGGATAGCCTTCTGGTAGAAAGCAAGCTCCTCACCCTCCAGAATGTAACCGTCACAGCGGCCGGACTGGCCGGGGCGGGAGGCGACAACGGCGAACAGACGACCGGACTCGAACTGGCGCTCGATAGCGGACTCAGTCTTGCCGGACTCAGCGAAGCGGGCAGCCTGCTTCTTGGCGACGGAGGCGGACTTCTTCTCCTCAGTAGCCTCAGTCTTCTGCTGGCGTCTACGGCCGAGGGGCTGGCCGTAGTGGGCCTCGTACCACTGACGGAAGGGGGCAGCGTCAATCTGGACAACGGCGGACTTGGTCAGGGTGTTTGTGCGGACCAGCTCGTTGTTGGAGGGGTGGAAGGACACTCCAATGACACGGGTCTTGCGGGAGATACCCTCGGAGCCCCACGAGAAGTTACCGGAGTCGAGACGGAGACCACGGAACTTCTGGTTACCACCACGGGTGCGGACAAGGTGGATGCGCTTGGAGCCAATACGGGTGTTGGCGGGCTGGCGACCCTTCTCGAACGCTCTGTAGGACAAAGACATGTAAGAATCTGTAACTGGTATATCGAATCCCTTTTTTTCTTCTTCTTTCTTCTCTCCCCAATTGAAAGGAATATTCGATCTCATGCTGGGTTGATAGAATCGTACCTCTTCTTGCGGTAGTGAGAGCGCTTGGCACCGGTGGCGCTGCGCTTGTGGCGAGAATCCCGAGAAATACCCATGTTTGCGATTGATGGAGGGGTCTAAGTCGACGGACACAAGTTAGATGTTGTTGATTTTGGGTGGACCTTGTGCAAGTTTTTCTTTTTTTTTCCCTTTCAATCCTTCTGTTTCGTCGCGAACACCGTACAAAATCAATCTTCGAATATCCGAATAGTTGGGCGACAGTGGTAGCGGAGTGGTTGTATGACCGTTGAAAGCGAGACAGGATCGAAAGTTGATGTGGAGGAATTGAATACCGATGATCGAAATTGATGGGCGCAGCGAGCGAAACAGAATTTTTCGAAAGAAACCTTGCAGGAGTTGAGATAGACCGATAACTCACCTCTAAATGTGCAGCCCTTCACCAGAAACACAAATTAGTTGTCGTAGGGTTGTCGTGGGAGTTTGAGGTCGTGGAGTCGCTGAATTTCGCAGGGCGCACTGTGTCGCTCGCTTGTGTAGTGCCCTAACCGGCACTAGGCCAGATTGGGATTAGTGGATCCAATCACTGGATCAGTCACTGGATCAGTCAGGTGATGTCCATTGGATGACTCATCATACAGTCACGTGGTGCTACATTCCTTGATCTGGACGCGGCTCGATCACGATCTGACATTCGAGCCATAGCTATACATCCCAACGTTGTACAACATCGCCCTCCATTGTCTATTTCCAGTTATTCTTGCAGCTACCCGAAATCCATACATAAACAAAAATGGTCGGCTTTCTCTGCCAGTAATTGCGTCTGTTACCATTGACTGCCTATGCTACACTCTACTGGCTCTTGCCATTCTTCGCCTTCTGCTCCTTCACAATCTGTTTAATGCGCTTGAACGAACCGTATCCCTCGACGAAGCACGACGCAACCCACTTCCACCACAAACCCGACAGAGCAGGCACATTCAGGGGCTTCAACTGAGTCACAGCCAGCGCGATAGTCTCAACGATATGAATAGCCACGACGTACGGATGGAGAATGCAGACGATGCGCGGAAACCAGGGAATACGCTGGAGACCCAGGTACTCGTAGAGATCCGAGCCAGGCTGCAGATTGCTGCGCTGGAAGCAGGTGACGTAGAACAACAAACACAGCACGAAGATCACGGCCTCAATGCCGCGCGGGGCACGGTACTCTGTGAGTGTGATCTCGCTGCGGCCCAGACGCTTTAGGCTTTCCTTGTGCATGGCAACCATTCGACCACGCGCCTCCGAGTAGTCCTTCATTGCCGGTTCGATCGGGACGCTGTAGCGAGTACCCTGAGCGGTGATGATCAGGTTTGAGGTGCTGATTTCTTCCAGTTGGGAATTTTTGGCTTGAGTAGATGTGATGCCGCAGTACGCTTGTAAGAACAGTGTGAGAGAATCTTGGTGGTCGGCATTCATGTGCTTGATGATGAAGTCTTTGGACGACATAGTGACGGCTGTATTTGGAGTGTACAGTATCAATTGAATTGGACTGTGAAACAAGTAAAATAATTGGGATTTGAACCGAGTAAAGGACAACCTTGGAAGTACAATGTAAGAGGGAGTTGGTAACACAACGGGTTTAGTAGAAAATGCCAAGACCCGGGCCTCGGCTTCACAGTTTCCGCCATGACACTTTACGCTCTTCACCACACTACACTTCACTACACTACACTACTACATACACCACTTACTGCTGCAGTTGAAGAGAAACTCCATTCAACTGATCGTCCAAGGAATACACATAGCAGTATATACGGCATATTGCATCCCCTTGGCCCTGCACGCCGACCAGGAAAACCATTGCAAAAAAAAGGAAAAAAAAACCCCCTGAGCAGACAAATCGAGAGATATTAAATCAAAACATGGCTCTATGAAAAGCAGCATCGAAGAAATTGAAGCATTGAAAAAGGACCACTCGTGACGACGTTGGATCTTCGTGATAGGATTGGCAATGGAACCAGAATGGGTGATCAAGCCCTGTTGTTGATATGAAACGCGATCAACTCCTAATCCGGTCTTTGAGCAGACGTTCTCGAAGAGGGGCTTGGGGGTGAGGATATGCCTCGGTTATTACTTACATGAGAGCTAAGGTAAGGTCTCCGTGAATGCGCGCCTTGAGCTCGACCTCGATTTCCAGATTCAGTTCCAATCTCAACTTCATGCCTTCTTCATCCAGCATTGATTTCTCCTCCTTGTGGAGGACGTCCATGCCGCCCGAGGGCTTGAAGTTTGAGTTTGAGTTCGAATACGGCTGCACGGCTTCGTCATCGGAGTATTCGTACTCGTCTGAGCCATAGTCATCTTCGTCCGTGTAGTCATCGGAGTCGTCTTGAATGGGTTGTTTCTGTTTCTGCAGAGGTTTCTTCTGCAGTTGTTTGTTCTTCTGTGTCTTGGTTTGTGGTACTTCCTCATATTCCTCGTCGGTATAGTCGTCGGTGTAGTCATCGGCGCTGTCATAGTCTTCGCCGTCGGAGAGGTCCTCTTGCACGGGGAGCTTTTTGGGCTGCTCTTTGGTTTTTTCAACGGTCGCCATAATGGATGTGATGGATGTGATGAGACTAGATTATAGAGTATAGAGGCAGGAAGATGGTCAAAAGAAAAATGTATAAAAGTGGAAGGATATCCTAAACATAAACCAAAAGGGAAAGACAGGGTATGATATCAAGGGAAAACGGCACATATCAAAAGTGCGGGACATGACGTTGGAGGCTGTCCCTCTCCAACCTTCAACCTTCAACCTCCAACCGCCAACTTGCATGATCGTCATTCTCAAAACATAATATCGGGCCAGCCCTGATAACCGTTGACAATGGCCGTGTCCACAGCGAAAATCCACCGCAAAAAGTCCGGAATCTCCCAAGTGGCCAACTGGATATCCGCCTCATCCTGTCACGATCCGTGGAAACAAAAGCAGACTCGTGGGCTGAACCAAATGGAAAAAGAAAAAAAAAACCAGGAACAAGTAATTTGCCTCTTCGTCTATTTCATTGGCTAACTGCCTTTCTACAGGCAATTTACTGTGAAGACCTTGACGTTGAGTGGCGTCATTCTCCGTCTTACGACTACTTAATCTATTTCAGTGGAGAATGTCAATGCACCGAATTCACCGATATCCAGTCTGATTGGCGCGTGAAACTCGGCCACTGCATATTATTTTCCGATTTATACCAGGTTGCTCCATCTGCCACGTCTGGATCCTTGAAACCGGACGTCATACCTCTTCTAAGGGTTCCCCTGCTATGTTGTAGAGAGTCTCACCACAGTTGATATGGATCCGAGAACCACAGTACCATCTGACGTCGGAGGCGGTTAGATTCTATCTAGAAGGCCCGGTTTTATCCAAGGCTAGCCCCTCTGATGATATAAACGGTTGAACAATCTACATCATTCCAACTATACGCACGATTACATAGTTCATTTATTAACGCTTTGTCCTTCGTCTTCTCGAATCAATTCATATTCCCCTCACTTCCCCTCCTGAACAACCCTCTTCCTCTTTTATTTCCACCATGTCCGATCAGGAACAACCTCCCACTCCTACTCCCGACTCAACAACCACAACCCCCAACAAGCCCAAACGTGCCCCGCCCAAGCTAGGCAAGAAGTCTCCCGGCAAACAAGAACAAACCCCTCCAGCCTCAGAACGAGACCAGGACCAGGACAAGCAACCTCAAGACGAGTCCAAGCCCGAAGAGCCCGTCAAACAACAAGAACCGGACTCCGAGCCTGAACCTGAGCCTGAACAAGAAGAAGACGAGCCCGAACCCGAACCCCAACCCGAACCCCAACCCAAGCCCGAGCGTCGTCGTCGCCGACCTCGTCCCCGCCAAGAATCAGAAACCGAATCTATCGCACGCAGCGAAATGGAACCAGAGCCCCGACCCCGTCGCGTCCGTCGCCAGCGCCAGCCACAGCAACAACAACAAAACGGCAGTCCACTCGGTGGGCTTCCGGGTGTTGGAGGCGTGGATCAGGCGGGCCAGCTCGTGCAGAACACAGCCGGGAATGCCCTGAACGGGGCGACTGGTAGTGCGGGCAAGGCTGTTGGTGGGATTCTTGGTGGTGGTGAGGAGAAGAAGGAAGATGATGGTGGTCGGGATGAGCAGCTTCGTCTGCGATTGGACTTGAATCTGGATATTGAGGTTCAGCTCAAGGCGAAGATTCATGGTGATTTGACGATTGGTTTGCTGTTAGTATTTCCCTTTTCTTTCTTGTCTTCCCCTTTCCGTATACCGGGTCTTGTTGTCCATAATAACCCTAATCCCCCGATGTGGCTCTAACTTGACATACTTTCTGTTGGTGCATTTCACTGACTAACGATCTAGTAATTAATCTTGCTCTTCACAAAATAGAAAAGAGTATCTATATACCTCGCTTCTATATCTGCTTATCCAATCTCATCTCGATGGACCCTGGAGCATCCGGAGCTCCGTTGTACGGGTAATCGGGTATGTCTACGGATACCTTCTATGACTTGTTTATGTCTCATGTTACGGTGATGCACGATGCATGGGTTGAGTTTTTATCATTTTATTTTTCATGTCTATTTCCTTTTTCGTTATATTTCGTGTCTTTCTTGTCTGCGGCTAGGCTATCTCCCTAGATCTGACCTCCCTGTCCTGGTGTCTTTGTGGTATACAGTGCTCCTTTAGCCTTTAGTCTTATAAAGTATCTGGTCTGGATAATTGGAATAATGAACTAGGCTTTTGTGTTTATTTCTCACCAATGAGGCGGCGTAGATTGAAAGAAGTAATGTATGTAGGTAGTAGGTAAGATCAAGACAGGGAGAATTTCCCAGACCTTGCACAGAAGATCGAATCTTGGACGTCATGCAGACGTTCATCGGTTGAAATTGGCTTGAAAGTCTGAAGTCGGACAAGTGTAACTATCCTCATATTTGGTTGAAGCCATCAGGATGAAAGAAATGTGCATTCAGACGCTGTTATCATTTATGCAAAGAAGCCAACCCCAACAGAAACCCAGGAAGAAAATACATACAAGAATGAAGATAACACCGACAAATAGAGAAAAAAGGTACTATGATTCCAATATATGTTCATTCCTCTTTGTTTATGCCAGTATATGATCTAACCCAAAAAGTTTGCAACCCGCAACTCTTCCAAAATGTCACGAGACCACTCCATCATCCCATGCCCTACAAGCCTGCAACATACATCAGTCCATATCCAAGAGTGACAATCACCACAAAGGACATGAGACTGGCCGGGATACCGCGAGTCAGGAAATGGCGGACTTGGAGATATCGCTGGCCTGTCTGAGGTACTTCGGTCATGATAGCAGCTAAGAGGAACAAGTTAGCAGAGAGCTCGATACAGGTGAGGTGAAGGAAGAACATACTCATATTAGGGAATCCACTTGTTGGCAAAGCCATCGCAACAGAGCACATCAAGGCACTGGCCATGACCAACAAGTTGGGGTGAGGATCCTCCATGCTAACGCCGATCTGGCGGACAAGTGGGAGGATGATGAGGGCGGCGACGGTGTGAGAGATGAAGGTGGCCATGACAAGGATGAGAGAAGAGAAGACCAAAAGGACGCTGTACAGACTGAGGTTCTCGACGCGGGCGGTGATTCCCATGGCGATGGTGTGCAGCAAGCCCGATGACGTGACGGCCTTGCCCAGACACAGACCACCGGCAGCGAGGATGATGATTGTCCAAAGGAAGTTGTTGAAGTCCTCTTTGTTGAGGATACCGGTGCCGAAGAAGAGGACGAGAGGGATTATGGCGATGACGCCCATGTCGCCGAAGATGTGCTCAAGCTGGTGGCTGGTGCACCAGAGGATAATAGTTAGGAAGGTGACAATGCTGATGAAGGACTGCATGCCGGTCCAGCGGTCCTTGACGGGGCGGATGGGCACCACGGTTGCGTTGCGGCCTGGGCGGAATGTCACCAGCAGCAAAACCCAAATAAGTAAAATGGAGATGATGCAGACGGGGAGTGCGATGAAGAACCATGTGCCCCAGCTGATATGCGGCTGCATGTTCTGCAGGGCAATGATGTTTTGCGGTGAGGCAATCGGGGACGCTGCACCGCCGACATTGGCCGCTAACGCGATACCCAGCACGAGTGCTTTGGCGAAGTCGGACTCGGGAGGCATGTTGCGCAGCAAAGGTTGGATGATCGAGTAGCAGAGCACGGGAGACGCAACATTACTGATCCACATGCTCAGGAACATGCTCACAAACATGTTGGTAAGCAGCATCACAGATGGCTTCGATCCAGCTTTGCTTAGCACGAACATGGCCATACGTCGTGCGATATCGTACTTGGACAGCGCCGCTGCGATTGAAAATCCACCTAGGAGCAGCATGATCACAGGAGTCCACATCGCCGCGAACACCTTGCCGACTGATTCCTTGGGCCCCAATCGCGTTTGAGGCTCCTCGTCTGACCGCATGATGCCTAGAGTCACGACTAGGAATGGGATAAGAAGCGAAGTCACAAACAGCGGAATAGCCTATCACTCGATGTTAGCATTCAATGTGAGCAAGATAAACGAAGAATATCTCATACCTCAGTGGCCCACAAGATACTAACGAGGACCAACATAGCCAAGCAGTTCTGTTCCTCGGGGGTGTCCATTATGTTCAAGGAAAGCAATACACCGAAGATGGCGATACTGAATACCAGCGTACCAAAGCTTAAGCTGCAAAGCCACACCGGGAACTGGAATCTACCAAGCGGCGTTGACATCTCCTGAGTGGGGATCTCGTTCTTGTCACCCTGGCGCCGTGCAGTGGCCGGGTCCTCATCGCCGCCCAGGAGGGTCCGGCGAATACCAACATTTGCGGCCTGCGCACGACGTTCGATCTCGATCATCTCGCGCCAAACAGTATTCCGTTCCCAGACGACATGCTCACGCAGATGCAGACGCAGCTCGCGCCTAGCAAACTGCTTGTTGTTCTTCGTGACGATACCCGCGTACACACCTTCCACGTTCTCAATATGCCGATCGATTTCAGCCATGGTGCTGTCGGTGAAAGGCGGCGCGGGATGGACAACCGTGGCTAGGTAGTCTCGACGCAGGCTGCGGTCCAAGGTTTTGTCATACTTCTTCAAGGCCTTGGCGAAGCCAGTCTTGTTCAACTCGATGAAGGAGCGAAGTTCGCAGAGTGAGACGTAGCATTCGATCAGACGCTTCTTCAACGATATACCGGTATTGTAGAGAGCGAGGAAATCCTCGTCGTTGAAGACCGACTCGTGCGGTTCTCGCGTGGTCGACTGTGCAAAGTAGGAAGAGTCTGCCAGATCACCGTACTGGTCGTCCGTGTTAGACTCGTCATCGATCGACCGCAGCAATCTCCGGCGCTGTGGGAGGGTCGTCGGAGACCGGTCGTCGTCGCTATCGGCACCTTCACCTTCATCGTCGGCCATTGAGTCGTTGCTCACAGCACTGGACCGCCGGCGCGAGACCGAGCCATGACCGTTACCACGGCGGGAACTCGCCTTGATGATTGTCTCGCTGACGGGGTCCATATCGACACCGTCCGTCTCGGAAAGATATACATCGGCGTCTTTTATGAGCTCATCGGTGAGTTCAAAAATCTCCGCTTCCTTCTTCTGATAGAAAGAACAGATCTTATCCATCTCAACGTCGAGAGCCCGTTTAAAGACTGCATCCGGGTTACTCGGTTGAGCACCCAGCAGCGGAGCGGACTCTACATCTGTGTTCGACGGTCCCTCAACGCGATTGACCTGTTTCTCAAGAGTGTAGATCCTGACCACGATGCAACGTTAGCACCATTACAAACAATTATCCGATCCGATGCATCGATCCCGTGCAATGTGACACCAATTAGATCCCCGAATCTGCACCACACCATCACAACCACAAAGCCGAAGACCGATACTCAAGCCAACAACTTACAATTTCTTCAAATTGCTGTACGCGATGTAGTTCGAACTCCAATCGGGCACAGCGTTAAACTGAATACTGTGCGAGAACTTCATCTTGGCTTTGGGATCCGGATCGACGTTCCCGTGCGATGCGTTGTGAGCGCGGCGTCGGAGAGCCTCAGCCCAGAACCGAAGACGAGAGCCCTGGGGCTGGCCGGGCTCGAATTTCTTCTCCTGCGATTCTCCAACGATACCAAGGCCCGCGAGCGGCGAGTTGGAGGCAGGGTGTAACCGCCCAGCGCTATCTCGATATTGGTCTGAGCGAGCGGGGCCAGATGCGCGTGTGGTGGCTGTGTGGGAGGGATGGTACTCTACAAGTTCAATGGAATCGGAGTGCGAGGGGGGAGCCACCGTCGGAGGAGGCCGGAGGATAGTCGGCCTAGGTCATTCAAGGAGTAGAGAGAGACGCAAGAACGAGGGGAATGTAGAAGTGGCCTCTATCGTGAGTGGGGTCGCGAAGAGGGTCGAGAAGTCCGGGTCAGCTGGAGCTCGGGGTTGCACTGGCAAATGATCAAGTCGGGAATGATCTAACGCAGCACTTCGCCGATCGGGGGTGTATGGTGATATCTGGTTGGAATCTAGTTCGGACTGTAGACAGGCAAATATTGAACGTATTGACCCTTCTTTTTTCCCCTTCCGACTCCAAGAATAGTTGCGCTCGAGCTAAGCTGTATATTAGGTAATCGTGCTGCTTGGCCCCGGGGCCTATCAGACAATGTTTTATACAAAGCACTGGGAGAGCTGCCACGGAGAACAAGATGAGGTTGACGTATAGAAGCAATTGATATGCAAGATGTACAAGTAAGTTCGATTCAGGGCATGTGGCCTCCAATAATAGAAAATGTAACACTAGGCAGCAAGTCGCCATACCGATATTGGGCAGTGGTCTGGAGAGATCATAAGCCACACTAGGAACTCTGTTGCATATGTCAAATTAAAAGGATTATTGACATCATGTAGCAATTGTCTCGGAGAATACAATAAAGTCCCATGAAGAATAAAAGTCAAATTCTTTTTTTTGACCGGACTATATAAATGTACATATGCAGAAGTGCTCAGAGATACAAGACAAACCCCAAAACCCAGATAGAAGAAATACAAGCCCATAAGGCCAATTTAGCGACGGACGTTAGTATTCAAGTTCGCACGACCAGAGATACCAATCTTGTGCTGCTGGTCCCTCTTATCCCAGACACCGCTACGACCCTCAGCAACCGCCACCACCTCAGCCGCAACACGGTTGGCAAACAGCGCATCGCGGCGCTTATCAGACGCATCGAGGATCCACTTAATCGCAGTACGGCGGCGCTGGCGCAGAGTCAGCGGGTGGGGGATCTGCACGGCAGTACCACCACCGGCGATACCCTTCTGCTGACGAATTCGGAAGAGAGGCGCCACGGAGTCGACGACGAGAGTGAGGTAGAGGACGGGGTCGAGGGGGAGCTGGGATGCTGGGGGAGCCCCAAGGAGACGGCGGCGAGGGTTAATCTGAGGAGGAGAGGCAGTGCGGAGGTGATCCAGAACGAGAGACATGTTCTGATATTCAGTTAGTCAATTTTCTCACACCCTCGCCGAACATAAGCAAGAAAAGGAGAACGAAAGACATACCTTCTGCGCCTTGGTCAATTTCCCACTCTCCATCATCATCTTCGTGAATTGATCCTGCAGGGTATCGTAGCGCTTGCGGAAGTTCAACGTCCTCAGATCCTCCGGGACAGCAGGCGGATCGAACTTAAGCCCAGGGTTCTCCTCGAGAGCCTGACCCTGCACCTGCTCAATCATGCTAGCCAGCGCAGCAGCAGCCTCATCACTAGCGCCCTCGAGTCCAGGCACATTAGGAGGAATAGGGTTGGCCTCGTTCTTAGGCTCGCCCTGCACATCAGTCATGAGACTCCGAGTCGAAGTCGAGAACGAGCGCGAGCCACCAGACTTCTTCAATGCGTCCCGCATAACCTTCGGCATGTGTTTCATAGCGTCCTTATCGCGGCTGAGGATCTGTCCCACGAAACACAGTTAACATCCTTGTCCAGCCAAGACCTGTAAGCCCTGGGATTATGCATTTATGCATTCTTGCTCACCTCCTCAACAGGCGACCCCTGATCCAACTCCGGACTAGAAGGAATACCATCACAGCGCTTTTCCTTTTCCATGATTCGGGAGATTTCGTTGGCCTCCTCGCTAACATCGGGCAGCTGATCGACAGTCGGGAAAGTCTGCTCGTCCGGCTGGGGCTCCACCTTCTTTGAGCCATCGCGCGAAGAGTTCCATCGGCGTTGAATGGGTAGTGACTGGACGGCGCGAAGTCGGATGGGGCTGGCGATGCTCCGGGGGGAGGACAGTGCGGGAGTGGTGGATTGGCGCAGGGCCGAGACGGCCTTGTTGGCTGTGAAGAGGTTGAGGCGAGGCGGCATATTTGCGGTTGTGTCGGCCCCTGTACAATTATCGAGACGGGGGATATTAATCGACCTGTTTCGGGAAGTCTACGGTCTCGAGTAAATTTCCGGGATGGCTTAGTCAGCGCCAAGGATTTCAATGAGGTCGTGAAGTGTACAACTGATGGAAACAGGATTGAGGAGTGATGTGGATGCAGGGGGATAATTAGTCTGTATTATGACGAAAGGGCTAAAACGTAAGCTTGGATTCTCTTGACCGTCTGCTCGGGTCTACAATAGTGTGAACATTGAAGGAAAGACTTTTGCTGCTGATTTCATGTAGCGTAGATATATTTCCGCGATGTATAATGATGTCAATATAAAAATCCATCAAATGATTCGCTTCTAATAGCATATTTGACTTCATTTTTTCAGGGCTCTTCACAAAATCTTATAGAAATATACCCGTACATGCAATTTTGACTACTAATGTACTATAGACAAGCAGGGTTGACGTAGAATACAAGGAAACACAGCGACGCTACATGTAGGGCATGGAAGAATGAAATAGACAGATAAACAAAAGAGAGCCCTGAAGACTGGGCAAAGACAACAAACCCCCCGAACGCGAAAATAAACCCCCAAACCGAAGTAATAGCCTAGTTGCCAACACTATCAGGGTAGACATAGAACGCCAAGGCAAGAATTAGATACATGCCGAGACACATGCCACCCTCAAGGTAATTCGACTTTCCATCCTGAATAAGCAAGGTAACAACCAAGCCAGAGATAAAGAAAGCAACGGTCTCAAAAGTCTGGAAGTGGAGCGTCATCTCGATGCCCATAATCCAGCCCAGAATAACCAAGAAGGGAGTGACAAACAGCGCAATCTGCAAGCTGCTACCAATAGCGACTCCGATTGCGAGATCCATCTTGTCCTTGTACGCAACCACAACGGCAGTAACATGTTCCGCGGCATTACCCACAATCGGAATCAGCACCAGTCCAATGAACGTCTTGCTCATGCCTGTCGTCTGTACAAGAGGGTCGATAGCATCGACTAGGTAATCGGCGCAGATAGAGACGAGGACGGTCACGACGACGAGAACCACAGCCGCAGCCCAGGGGCTGAGGACGCGCTCCTCCTCCTCCTCTTCCTCCTCACCCTCGGCGCCAGCGCCGTTCTCGGTATCGCTGCAGTTCGTCTCCTCGAAGAGGTCGGAGTGGGATCCCAGCTGGAAGTAGAGGTACATGACGTAGATAATCAGGAGGATGATGGAGGTGCCATGCGACAAGATAAGGATGTTCTTCTGCGCAGCCTTGTCCGGGTCCGGAATTTCGCCAGTAGCATCGGGCTTGGCGGTGGTGTTATTGGAGATCGCGGCGTAGAGAGTGGCAGGGATGATAAGCGATGCGGACGCCACTGCCATGAGCGAGGACATGGTTGATGCCACGGTGCTGTTGAAACTCTGTTCGCGGAAGCGGAGTCCACCGACGAAGAAGCAGCAGCCTAGGACAAGCAGGATGTTAGACAAAATGCTGCCCAGCATGCTGGCCTGAACGACGCGAATCTGGTTTTGTCTGAGGGCAATGATGCTGACCTATCAAGAAACAAGCAAATTAGCATCATATCAATACCAACACCAATAACCCGCCAGCTAGCACCGAGGACATTGATTCGGGCAGGATTGGCAAACTTACAATAAGCTCAACGGCATTTCCAAAAGTGGCATTCATCAAGCCACCAAGCGATTGGCCGAGAGTAGCGGCCAGCTCCTCGGTAGCAAAACTGAGTAGCGAAGCGAGGGGAACAATAGCAAAGAAATTGAGCGTAAAGACAGTGGTGGAATCCCATTCTAGGGCACCGGCAATAATGCCAAAGGGCACGAAGATAAGCAGGACATTGACGTAGTCGCGGACGAGGGTCTTCCACGTCAGGTGCACGACGTGCATCGGCCAGTGCACCCACACGCGGGTATCATTAGGGTGGTGGTGGCGGCCATTCTCATCGGCGTGAACGTGAGGCGAGAGGCCAGCGAAGGAGTCGCGGTGTGCGCCGAGTAGCCCTGTCCGCTCATTGGCGTCCAGGGAGCCGTTTCCAGAGGTCATTCTTCGTGGGCCGAAGGTGTGGCTTCGGAAGTGGGAGCGGAAGTTTGGGAGAGCTGGATATGATCTCAAGTTAGACTGGAGGATTATGTGTATGCATCGACGGAATTGTATAATTAAGGAGGCTTTCTGTGAAAGCCGGAAAGGAGCGGATGGGAAGAATGGGAGAAGAAGGGGAAGGGGAGTATATCAACGCACACATAATTTCTACCAAGCTTCCAAAGGTCCAAATAGGTTAAGGAATGGATAATCGGTGGGGGGTTCAAGCCACGTCCAAGGTTTCTTTCTTAGCTGTGACATGGAAATTTCAGAAGGTTAGCACAGCCTTTGATTGTTAGGAACATGCAGAGCAAGGAGTGGAGCGTTGGGTAGTGGCCAAGGTGGGTGTGGCCCAGTCAGTGGAGAGAGGAGCTCTGAGATGACGACCCACCAGCCCTGATTCTCCACATAGCAGGTTATTTCAGTATGATGATTGGCTACAATTCAAAGCCAAGACTGTGCACTGCCACAGTCGACGATTGGATGCACGGACAATTGCATTTCGGAGATCCATGGATACTGACGACTTAGACTTTGGACATATACAACATAAGAAGCGCTGTTGGGTAAAATAACATTATGTAGATTGGAACTATATAGCACATGGTATATGTCTTTTAACACCAAAGGAGAACCCCAGTCCACATATATAATAAAAAAAATAAATAAGTCAGGCAAAGAATACATCAGGGTAGTAAGTCACATCAAGAAATGAAAGAAAAATAAAATAAAAGGAGAGTCGAAACACAGAAAAAAAAAAAAAAAAAACTAAACAAAAAAGAGGTATAAAGGATAGAATCAAAAAAAAAAGAGGGAAAGGAAAAAAAGGGGGGGTCGTCATTACTCTTCCGGCAGCGCACCATTAGCTTTAAAATCCATCCGACTGTTCTTGCGTCCGACACCCTTGAGCATACTGAAACGACGGAAAACCGAGTCACGCATCCCGTTATTACTATTATTGAGAACAGGGGACAGCGGGGCTGTGCCATTTGTAGTTGTCAGGGTCACCGCATTGCTCTCTTGTGTGACAGGCCGCGAATAATCGCGCGTAGACGGGAGCGTTGACCATCCACCACTGGAAGCGGGCGCAGCCCGGTCCGTGGCTGCCCCGGTGGCGGTAGGGCCACGGTGTTGGGAGCCGGCGCGACTACCGCCGTCGTTGGAGCGGGCGGCCGTGTCGCGGGAGACATTGTGCGTGTTCAATGAGGTCTGGGAGTCATGGGCGACGGACGGCGAGGAGCCGTGCTTGTGTGTCTTGTCGCCGCCGAAGAAGCTGCGGCGCTTCTCGCTTCGGCCACCGCGGGAGTGGCTGGTCGTGCGGCTGTGGATCGTGGCCGTGTCGTCGTCAAGGTTTTCGTCTTGTTCTCCCGTTATTTGGCCCTTGCTGTCGGATTGCTGGATGGTGAAGATGGAGTTGGTGGCGCCGTGGGATCGCTTGAAGGGGTTGATTATGCTGATCCGGTGACTAACGGATTGTCTGTCGGAGCGCTTGCGGGCGTGGGCATTGCCTCGGGTTGTGCGGCTTAGGTCTTGTTCCGGACTGACAACTCGCTGGACAGGTGCCATTCGGCGCTTGTCGCTCAAGGAGGGGGATTGGCGGGCTGTCTGTGTGGGTGTAGGTGATGAGTACTCCAGCGGAGCTGGGAAGAGAGAAGCCAGTTCGGGCTCGAAGACATCTTCGAAGCGTCGAAGCAGTTCAGCTTGGGTGGCTTGCTGAGCGGGACGCTGATAAAGAGACAGTGCATGTTTGATAGCCAAGGCGTGGTCGACGAGTGCAACAGAGAGCGCAGTCTCCATCGGGTCCACAGGCTGCTGCGTTGCTTGTACCTCTTCAGCATCTTCATCAATTTCTTCAAGCAGCCTGTTCCTTGCCATTTCCGCATCGGATAGGAATACACGGTACGATGCCACACAGTTGGAGTTTGACGACCCGGCCTCAAGGAGTGATTCCAACGCTTCAGTCAGATTAGACAAACCAGAATCTTCGCCGGACGCAGCACGACGGCCAATAAGCTGAAGCTCCTGTGTCTTGCGCCACGTGCGCTCAATGGCAGTCTGCAGAGGCGACAGAGCAACCTCCTGAGCAGAAACAATCTCACTACGACGGAGGATATTCGGGAACGCTTCCGAGACAGTGAAAACGAGCTTTTCGACGAATTGCTCACGGACATCCGAGCTGCCCGTGTGTCGTCGCGAGGTGGCAGAGAAACGAGACGGATCCGAGATCAGTAGGTGCTCGCGGACAGAGGACGGAACCTTCGGGCGCTGGTAGACAGGATGAGAGACATCGCGGTAAGCGCTGACAGCGCTGATCTGAAGGAACTGGCCTTCGTAGTCAGGAATATCGCCAGTAGACATGACCTGCGCAGTAGGGTGTTCCCGCTGCATGCGATCCACGAAAGAGGCCATGCGCTCTGTCGGGGACGTCTCGAAGATGAACTCCTTATCGCGCAAGCCAGGAGGGAATCCGAGACCCTTGTAGACCACACGGAAGTAACGCGGGAATTGTTTGCCGCCCTTGGCGATGAAGTCGTAGATTCGAGCCATGGAGCTTTGGGCTCGGGAGAGCTTGGCGAAGTCCATTGTCGTGTGCTCGTAGTGAACTGCGAGCTCCTTATAGCAAGCTAACGCGGGGCCCCAGGCCATCGCATTTTCGAAGTGCTGGATAATGGAGAAGTACAAAGCCTCTCTCCGTTCGAATGCATTTTGAGGTGGGAATGCGGGTCTGAGCAGCTCCGGCATAGGCTTGTTGAGATCCCATTCGTAGAGATCGGCATGGAACTGAAGGGCAAGACCTGCTTCGGTGAAGTTACCCGCTGCGGCCTGAGCCTCGGCAAGTTCATGGACGTAGCGAATGAAGATATCCTCGCGACCCATGTCCTTCATGTATTCCATCAGTTTCAGAGCGTGCAGACTCTGGGTTGAGGCGCCACTCTGAGAAGCCACCAAAAGATCCAGGAGTTCATCGACTGTCCCGACAAGACTCTTGACAGCATTCGACAGTAGATCATCGGAAATCGTCTCACTCTCGAACAGATCCAGCAGCTCGCCGATGAAGATTTTCTGGCTGACACTCTCATTCATCTGCTTGGACTTGAATAGAGCATCTAGGCTAGAGATGATCTCCGTTTCAATAATAGAGATATCCTGATTCAGATCCCATTCGCTCAGAATCATCGTCTGCAGTATCTGAACAGCAACATGTCGCAGCCCCTCGTGGACACTGAGACACAAACCAATGATAGGAGGCACCAGGCCGGGAACATACTGAACCTGATAACCGCCCAGCCTTTTCAAATTGAAGCGCTCCCTCTCGTCATCCGTGGTCTCCCAACCAATGGCTTCCCAGGTCGACTGCAACAGGTCCGCTCCCTGCTCGCGCACATCGCCGGCGATCTTCCAGACCGCGCGGCGCTTCTGCTCGGGGAAGGTCTCAAGCGCGAGGACATCGCTAGAAATTACCTTCAACAAAGTCATGAAGAATGACTCCCATAGCTTTGTATCGAAGGTATCGGCATCATCCGGTGCCGGAAGGAGTTTGTCAATGAGCAACACTGCAATATGTTCAAGGCTTTTGATAGTCGCGCGGTGGTTGTACACATGAATACTAAACCAAGTCTCGGGGTAAGCCTCGCAGTCGAGGAGGGAGTTGTGGGCCTCAAGGGTCTGAGCAACAAATAGTGCAAGCTCCAATTCTTTCAAGGCGGGAAGGTTGGGAGACGGGATCTTGGCAATGGCAGCCATGAGCGCAGACAGTTCAACCAGAGACTCATCGAAGCTTTGAGGAGTCTTGGCAGACTTCATCTGGAAGGGGAAAGCCTTGCTGAAGAGCAAAGATAGATATTCTGTCTCGTCTACTCCCTCAGTGGAGATAGCACAGTAAGACGCGACGATGCTCGGCATGAACCCGTAAAGAAGAGGATCAGACTGGCTGAGTAACTGAGCCACGATTGAGCTGCTTAGTCGCACCTGATCCCGATACAAATCCGAGACGCTCGAGGTGGAACCCCAGTATGGAGCCAACCAACCAATACAGCTGGAGATCAAGGTTCGTCTCTCCTCACCAGAGGCGAAAACCTCAAATTGGGTATAGTTCTGGATGAGAACTAGCTTATAGAGTATCAACATCCCGGTGACATCCTTGCATGAATCCATGAAACTCAAAGCTATCATAATCATTTCATCCTTGCTCAGGACGTTGGAGAGCTCGGGCAACCACGTATGGAAATGTTGGACCACTAGGGTTTTGCTGCCGACCAAAGCCGGCGAGGAGTTTTTCATCAACGTCTCCATAGACTTGAAAATGGTATGCATGTCTCTGTTGAAGGTGGATTGCACTGTGGTGATACCAATACCTTCCTCCTTGGCCTTTTGCTGCTCGCGGGCTTTGATGATGAACTTCAACAGATGGCGTCCCACCTTGAAGGCAGCGCGAAGACTTCGAGATTGAGTACCGTCTGTCCCTGCGTTCAAGAGGCGCAGGTAGCTTCGAATAAGGCACGGAGTGACAAATGGGAAGTTGAACTGCTCATCGGTGTAGCGGTCGACTAGCGGGCCTAGGTTGTATCGTCGATCATGAACAATTCCCAGAACAGTGACCAGGTCGTTGAAGATCAAGTTCTCGTATTCTTCATTGCCAGCATTCTCGACCAGGATTCCGAAGAGCGCATCGAAGACACCACTGAGTTGTTTGACAATCTCGATCTCGGGAACAAAGAGTAAACGCTTTAGCGTATCTAAGACCTCGTCCACTGGCCGCTCTTTCCAGTTCAGAAGGCCCAGAATGACTTGGTCTTGAGAGTACTCTGTGCTGCAAAGATGGGTTTCAAGATGCAAAGTGGCCAATGGGCCCGTCACGGCTTCATCTTTGGCGGATTCATTCTTGCCAAGCGCGCTCCATGGGAGGTTCAGATAAGCACCCTTTCCATTCTCAATGCTAGATGTCTGCTTATCATAAGCATGTAACAGCAGAGAGTGACGCCCATCTCTAATGAAAGCCTGCTGGTCCCAGAGGGGCATCCAGGCCAGAGCAAAGGGAAATTCTGGCGCATCTGCAACACTCATCACCATATGCGAGCCAGGGATTTGTTCCGTGGGAATCTTGAGTCGAATTGTCTGGTTCCAAGGCGTGCCGCGCTGGGCGATTGTAGTGCGCCAGGCCGTGTTCGAAGCATTGGATGACGAAGGGAAGACACATTTGTCTATCCGAGCTCCTTTAGCATCACGCACTTCGAGCGTAAGTTGAAGATTATGGAGTCCCGTGCTCATTTGCAGAGGAATTTGACCAGCCTGCGGGTGAGACAGGAGAGCATCTGCGGGGAATACGGCCTGAGAGAGCGTCACGTAGATATCGGATCTTGGCTTTGTAGGAGCCTTAGAGAACCCAATGCGCTGGGTCTGTACGACATCGTGCAGTATAGTGGGGTTCTGACGGATCAGGAACTCGGCGTCGCAACTGGCAAAGGGGCGTAGATGGAGGTGCAAACGGGCCGCAGGGTCGGCACGCACATACCGGCCGGTGGGACTAGGAAGCAAGGCGCGGATCAACTTGTCGAAGCCATCCGTGAGCCCTTCGCCGTCTTCGCCGTCTCGACGGGGCGACCAAATATTGATCACCTGCTCAACGTCCTTATCCTGTCGAAGAATCGGCGAGATCTCCAGTATCCCAACGCCAACAGTGCGGATCGCCGTGACCTCCTTCGTTGGGGCGGATTGAGAGGTTGCTTCTTTGGCGCTGGACGTACTGCTTGATGATCGTGGAAGCCCTTGAGTTGTGGACTTCGATGGCTGATCTAAACTCGGTCCCCGTTGCTTGGGCGTCCACATCATGCTGCGCCGCGTTCTCAAACTTCCCTTGGCCGAGGGTTGGACGCCCCCGTTTGCCGTGGGCTTGGTCGGAGTTGGACTCTCCCGCGAGACTGATGGCCTCGACGTAGGAGTGGTATCAGCTGTGGATCGCGACTCTGGAGCACGGACCCAAGCAACTAGATAGAGCTGCCGCCCATTCGCGGACCCATCACCAATGTCTGTTGCGGCCAATTCGGTGAATAGGGTCTTCAGTCTACTGCTTTGGCTCATGTTGACGAACTTATCAGGAGACGGAATATCTAAGCTAAAAGTCTCAGACAGTGGACTGAGCGAACCAGCGTCTGAACGGGAAAACAGCTGAATTCCAATGGTCACTTGGCCCGGTGCATTCCCTGATACGGCGTTGATTTCCAGCAGCAAATGATGAAGTGCGGTGGCATCGGATGTCTGGGTGGGACGGGACTCAAGCATACTCATCTCGGACTGCAGCTTTGCCAGTTGGATAGCAGAGTCGTCACCGGTTAGCAAACGGCCTCTCTCCTCCGGATCGCGGACAATCACGTCTCCGCTAAGCATTTTGTTTGCCTTGACAAGTTTCCAGACTGTCTCGTCCCGCAATGCTTCCTTCTCCTTTCCAGTCAGAACGTTGTGCAGTAATTGTCGTCTCGCAAAGTCCAGCTCTTGTACAATGGTTGACATTTCCTCCAACACATCATACCGGCGTCCCAACAGCAGTTCATGCAAATTAGTCGAATGCCATTCGCGCAGACACGATGCGATCTCATCGACTAGTGGCTCTGTGAGAGAAGTCGGGGTTTCATCACCAATCTTAAGCATCGGGACGGGAGCAGCAGGCTTGGGCGCATCAGGGTCGCGGGGAGCAAGGGAGACAGGCGTATGTGGAATCGAGCCCGTTCGCCATCGCGGACTTGCCTGGTCTGACCCATCGGTCTTGTGAATAATGATCTGGGAAGGCTTCCCCTTTTTCGCAAAGACAACATCAGACACCTCGCCAACAGCCTGGAAGTCATTGACGGAGTAAGCCAGACTATTCCGGGACAGGTATTCTCCATCCCAGCCGGAAAAGGTCAGTCGATCGATGCTTTTCCGGTCAGCATTTAGTAGTGCTTTGTATCCGTCGCCGTCGCCCAGCACCTCTCTGATCTCAACGCAGTTCCGCGGGAAGATACCGGAGAACACACGAGCTTCAAGAGTCTGGCCTTTGGCACTTGTCAATCCGGCCAGCAACGAAGGCGGCGCGACCAGATAGCCTCGGCACCACTCGCCGTCCCTCCCTCCTTGTTCAATTATGTAGAGCTCATCGCCCAGCTCCAATGGTAGATCTGCGGGGGAAGATGGATTGAAAGGGTATATGGCCACGGCAAAGGCGATGCGAGGCAGCGGCCGCCAGGGCATGGCTGTGTTGTGAATCGCCCGACGCGATTGGAGCTCGAGACACCAGATCTAAGGCGTGCCAGTCCCCGCAAATGGATATCCGATTGCAAGATCCACGGGAAGGATTTCAAGGTTGTCGATCGGTTCGAGGAATGTTCGTTTCAAGCGAAGGCCACATGCAGTGGGAGATCCGAGTCAGGTCCCCGGGGGAGGGGGAATTAACGAGAGGAATGTGGGATTTCGAGGAATGCGACAAGTAACGATCTAAAGAGACATGATTAGGCGCAAGTGGGACTAAAGGATTCGTCCTGTCGGGGAGCAAGGAAAGAAAAACAGCACAGAGACAGTTCTCTATGTACACGAAAGACACGAACGAGGTCTGGAGTTGCAATTGAAAGTATCCGTGCTCCCCCCTTGGACATGTGGAGACCATTTAGAGACGTGGGGAAGAGACTCACCGTATTAAAAGAAGAAAAAAGACACACAAGACACAAGTCAGAAAAAAAAAAAAAAAACAGAAAAAGAAAGAGAAATGGAAATATCAAGACCTTGAAAGGAGAAAAAGAAGATTAAAATCGAAGATCGAAGATCCCCCCCCACACATAGCCAAATGGTAAATCAGTCGGATAACTGCCTTTACCTTGCTTCTGCCGTTAATAGGGACATTTTAAGATTACAGTCTCCTAACATAACAGTCGACATATGGTAAAACAATAATTGACATACTTGACATTCATTCAATGTTCCTATTCGCCTGAAATAATCCGTACCTACAACCTAGGTACAGTACAAAATGTGATAGATCCTCCATGCTTAACTACCTATAACACAGTATATCCGAAACCTCAAACCCCTGAAACTCTCATGAAGCGAACGGTGGGTCGAAATGGCCAATAAAAAGAACTAAACTCTTATCCCTGGTTTTATATGGGAAAGTGCTTAATCCCGATTCCCTACTACTAATAGGGAGAATAGGAAGAATAGGGAGACTAGTCGGCGGGTACCCGTCTCCATATAAGAACAGCTCCCCTTGACACATCTCGTCTCAGGTAAAACCATGCAAAATCCAGATGACCTTATCAGATCTCCAAACAGAATTGCTATGAAACATTGACCTTTCGGGCGAAAAGTATGTTTCAAGCGTTCGCTCCGCTGAGTCGACTTTTTGATATCAAAATCGACTAGGCAGCAAAAACGGCTAGTTAACTGCCCAGCCCTCACCAATGAAACTAACCCTTTAACAACCAACTATGATAGCGACACTTCTCTCCACATAGCTACAACCGTAGGGAATCCAAGTGTAGTTACGCGGCAGTGTATGGTTAGGCTAAAGTGGTAGAAGTATTAACTAAGGTGGTAGGGATCCAGCTTGAATCTAAATCGCACCGGGAATAACACTATAAAATGAGCCTCGATAAACGGCCGCGAGATTGTGGTTAGGATTCTCATCGAATAGGAATCTACCAATAAGATGATCTTCCATATCTACAATGGCTGCAATTGGCAGTATACTGTCAATCCGGATAACTGCAAGAGTGAATCTCAAGAGCTTACCAATTATCGTGAGTGGACGTGGGATACGCACAAGGGTGGATGGGAATGTGCCTTGTGCGTCGATTGGGGTTAATGTCAATGCCCGGTGAGAGGGCATGGTCTGGAAGTTATAGAAGAGAATACATAGGAAAAAAGAAGCATAAACGAAACAAAGGGGAATAGGATTATCTTTCAATATGAAGTACATCTCATTTCCGGAACATGCTAAGGGTCTCTTCCTTACGCCAATCCAGCTCCAATTGACCCTCGTAGACATCTTCAATAATCTTCCGGGTGCGGTCATACGTATTCTCATAACGGTTCTCGCACTCCCGGAGCACCTTGACAACGAGGCTGCGGCTAAGACCAGGGTCGTCGGCGTCACCAAAGTGCTTCTCGACACGCTTCTTGAGCATTTCGATGCCACGGCGGATTTCCTTGTTGTCGTAGGAGGCGAGAACCTTCTTCGCCACCGTGCGGGAGTGGCTGGCGCGGGCTGCAATATCGGTCGGGTTACCGCCTGCAGCAAGGAGGTTGTCAATGGACTGCACGAAATCAATCAACTTGCCCAGTGGGCGGTGAATGACCGCGTCGAGGTAGAGCTTCATGTGCTCCTGGAAGTCTTGGTGGGCCCGATCGGCCCAGCGTTCAAGTGCAGGGATGTTGTGCACATCTACTTCTTCGATGTAGTGGTTCATGTTCTCAATAAGGAGGATGTGGTAGTTCAGGATCTCCTTGTCTTCCGGATCACCCGCACCCGCAGTGACGCCCGGAGGTTGGCCGGGTGCTTCCTTGGCAATGAATTTGAGTGACTCCCACATCGCACGGTTGATACGGTCGTACGCGTCATTGACGCTAACGCGAATGTCACAGAAGGCGCCAGACGGGGATGACAGCATGCTTTCCACCGCATTGGAGAAGTTGGGGAACACCCGCATGAAGGAAATTACTCCCTTCCGCTTGTTCACCTTGACTTTGGTGTCCTCGATGCCTCGGATTTGTTCATCTACAAATCGGTTGAACAGTCCCATCAGGCGGGAATGAATTTTCTGCAGTGCATGAAGAATGAACTCTTGGTTCGTGTCGTCAAAGTCATTCATGGCAGTCTCCAACGCATAGAGAATGCCAATTCCTTGAAGAGGATCAGCTTGCATGGCCCAGTCCACCATGCTCTGCATGTCATTCGGCCAGAATGAGTAGATCTCATCCATAATCTGCTCGACTCTCTTTGCCATCCCCCGATCGGGATCATGCGGCTGGTTGGCGGAGAAATCGGGACAAGAGCGATTTTCTGGAATAGTAGCAGACACCAAGTCGGAAAAATCGGCGCTGGCAAGAGAATCGAGATGGAAGAATTGAACAATGAAGTTTTGCTCCTGAGCCATCATATTCAGTGTCTCCCGCAGCGTCCCAGAGAATGCCTCAGACGGCTCAGACTTTCCTTCTTTCTTCCCGCTGCCTGAAGCCAGTCGAAGTCCAGCGGCAGCCCGTACCGTCTTGCCTCGTCGCACGGTCAGTTTTCGTGCAGCCATGGTGAGACCCTCGGCTTCTTTCTCTTTCTCTTGGTGTGTGAAAAGGAGTTCCTGCTCATCCCCCGTTGGTTTGCGCGCTGTCTTCTTCCAAGCCAGATTATTGTCGCGGAAGTCGCCCTGGTACGAAGGCTTGGACTGCTGCTCGTAGAGTCCGACAAGGCTATGCCATTCTGCCATGCTAACTTCCTTAGCGAATAGCATCAGGGTATTATACCGCCAGACCTCTTGACGGAAGTGCCCTCGTGCGGCACTATCTAATTTCATGGGATCATTGGCACCCCCGTTGGTCCAATCAACGCGTTTTTGTTCTGCCATTTTGAAGGCAAGGGCCATGAACTGCTGCAGTCGGTTGAGGAACATGGTTGCCGTAGAGCGATACTCTTCCTTCTTTTGCTTGATCGCACGCATCTGGCCGATCTCTGTATCAGCATACACACCGACACTAGCATCGACTTGACGTTTCTTGTTTTGTCCAATATCAGAGTCGATGGTGAGCATGGCCTTGTACAACGTCGCTAGAGCGCTTTCAGTATCCTTCAACCCATCGGGGTTGCTCAAGGAGGCCTCTTTGAGGGGCCCCAGTTCGGATGAAGATATTGAAAGTGTCTTCAAAAGGGTTTGCAGTTCGCTTTGCAGGAGCTTCTGATTCGCTGTTTGTACCTGCAAACCTTGACCTTGAGCTTCAATATAGGCGACGTCCTCGTGAAGGGTCTGTAATGTAGTCTTGTTAGCGGACTGGAGATCAATCCTGATTCTGCGATCTTGAAACTTACGTTCAGTTCATGAGAATAAAGGGTCAAAAGACCATCCAGCTCGTCACACTCTTCAATCGTTCTGTCAATCAAGCTCGCAAGTTGTTCCACCTTTCCTTCTTGTTGTTCAAGGTTGCCAAGCCAGCTGGTGGCCTCGACACGGCCAATTTCACGACGAACATCTGCTTCCAAATCCTCAATCTTCTGTTCATCGGCCAGCCGTCCGTTCCAGCCTAGATCTGTGAGGATGTCATCAAACTCAATACCACGTCCGTCGAGAACGCTGGGATCGATCCCAAGGGCCTGGCAATATTTCATAGTGTGGTCTTCACGGCGTCTACGGCGACGTCCTTGAGTAGCCGGAGATGGCGATCTTGAACGATCTTCAACCTTTATCACAACATCAGAGAGGTTCTCCCGTGAGACCTCAGGAGTTTGGACAGGGGCCACCGCGATCTCCTCCGGTGCTGGCTCTGTAACCTCAACGGTTGGTGTCTCCGGCCCTGCAACGGGCGCGGGGAATTGGATATCTTGTTCCGACTTTGTTGCCGCTGGACTCTGAGGGGGATCGGTCGCCGACCGGGTAAGGGACGGCGCCGGAACAACGCTGGTGATGCCATCAGGGCCAGCGACATCGGCCTGTGACTTCTTCGCGGCTGCCAGCAGTCGCTCACCAGCCCCACCAGCTCTGGGCTTGAAACCAGCATAAGCATTTGCAGCCTTTTTCCAGGCGCCAGCAATATCTTTGCCCTCCTTTTTCTTGATCATAGGACCGAGCCCCGGGCGATGCGGCTCGAATTCGCCGGTTTCTTCAACTTGCTCCGGGGAAGCCTGAGATGGCGAGTCCGCAGCAGGAGCAGTTTCGACAGGCGTATTGAACTTTTCATTGGAAGGCTCAATAGGCTCTGCCGAGGGCAGATTCGCAGCCATAATGGCAGCAGGTTCTGCAGACAGTCCCTCAATTGCCGGTGACGAAGACGGTTCCCGGGGCTGTGCAGGAGCTCCAGGTGACAAGCTATCTGTACTTTTCTCTTGAGGCAGAGAGGTCTGATTGAACGGGAATGCCTTCTCCCCACTAGCACGCTGGGGGGACTTTGGCCCAAAGCTGGGCGTAGGACGTGGGGCCGTGTCTTTACTCTCATTATTGGAAGAGCCAGAGGTTGTAGGACGGAGTGCGTCATTGCTGCGCATGAATTCTGGTGTCTTGTTTTGGGCTGGCTGGGTAGCAAGAGGCGGAGGTCTGGTCCCGCGATCCTGGCTGCGAGCAGAAGATGGGCGGAGTGACTCCGGAATATCAGCATAGCTGCTGGATTGTGCTGCAGCAGACAAATTATCTGTTCCCCTCGGCTCCGATTGTGAACTCTGGGGTTTTGCGTTTGCTGCGCTACGCTCGGCTGCGCGTGGCGGCGGTTGCTGGTCTAGGGGTGGCCCAGAAAGAAGCGACTGAGGAGGAGACTTATGTAGATCAAAGGGAGAAGGTGCTGGTCTACCTTGTCCTGTAGATGGCCGAGAACCGGTGGACGGCCGAGACATCTGCTCACGGCTCTTTTGAGTACGAAGTGCCGGGTCTTCGGAGGGCTTTCTTTTTACTTCTCGGGGCCCATCGCGACTGGGATCACGGCCTCTGTAGGACGATTGTAGCGAGGGAGGCACCGGGCTGTCCGATGTTGAAGGCTTCGGACCGGGTCCCCTTGACGGTGGTCCATTTGAAGAGCCACCGGGTTGTGATGGTTGTGCTGGCTGCCCTTGTTGTCCCGATTGTCCATGTCTTGCCAGCATTTGTCGCTCCTTGTCGTCAAAACCAATGAGATTGGGGACTTTTCCGTTGGTGTATTTCTTGTAAATCTTGACCAAGCTCCCGATGAAGAACTCCTTTTCCTTAGAAGTCCTAGCATGCCAGTAGTATGGTTTTCCAATTGTGATCGTGAATCCTACATTGCCCGCCCATTCCTTTTGTTGCTGCTCTCCTGGTGTTCTCGGCACGATCGAACCAAATGATTGAATCGCGCTTAAATCGTCGAGCATCCAAGTTTTTCCAATGGAGAAGGTCCCTTCATTGTTCTCTCGAGCTTTGTGTATGCGGACTCTGCCTGACTTTCGAACCGCTATGATAATGATACGGGGTTTCTTGTTCTCCGGTGGCCCATTTGGCGGGGAGGGGCTAGAGGGGTGCGCTGCATCCTCGGTGATGCGGACATGCGTTATATAAGACTCGAGCACTGGAAACAAAAGAGGGCGTTAGCAGAGATCACGGGCAGAATAGCTGAACGAAGCAAACGCATTGCGATCCAATCTAGGCCCTGTACGTCACTTTCGCAATGTGTTGCCAACCACACCACTATCGCCTGAAATCGGGGGGAGGGCAAATCTGAGGAAATACGTTGACCATGTACGTACAGAGACCTTCTTCATCCTTTTTTGCGAAACAACTATGAATGATCCGCTTCTTCTCATCCTCAAAAGCGGCCCCTCTTGTCATGGTGCTTGGACTAGAGCCCGAATCAGACTGCATATCTCCACGATTTGGCAGCGGCCCTGGCAGAGGCCCGCGGGGACGGTCCCTGCCATTCATCATGGTATCGAGGGACACAGAGCTCAAGTGTGGGTAGCCGCGAGATCAAGGGGACATGGTCGGGATGGTCGGGATCGGGCGACGCCACTACGCACCACGCGCGGAAGGAATTGAAATCCGTTGAGGGACAATGCGTTTGCAGGCCGGCGGAATACGACGAGGTATAAAGCAGTACACGTTGTGGCCCAAAGTAATGCAAGTGGCCAGCGCTGAAGTTCGAATTAGCTCATCAATGTGTCTCGCGGGTGGAACCTTGGGAAGGCGGAGAGCTTGGAGCGGAGTATTGAATTGATCCGGGGTTGCCCAGCTGTAAACAAGCGTGCGGAATGTCAGAGATTAGCATTGAATTGAGAGCAGATTTTATACGGCAGCTACTCACTGTAGTATTACAATCTTACTTGATTTTAGGTGTACAGACGTACTAGCCCTGTGTTATGACAGTGCATACCATCCATGACTTTGATCCTATTGGCTTTTAATTGCCAGCAAAATGTTAGTCATCCATCCCATGGTCAGGTCCAGGTCCAGCCTCCAATCCTGGCGCCTAGATGCATGTTGGATGGAAACTGCTAATGCGGCATATATCCAAGTTTCTACATCGTAGTGCTCAATCCCCTAGTCAATCGTGTCCGCCACTATCCTAGCTGTTGTTGTTGTTGTTGTTGTATTAATTAACGTCCATGGAGGTGCGGGCGTAGCCCGTACTCCGTCTACCTCCCTTGGGGTATTGGGACGTGCTAAGCTATGGGATTATGTACAAATTTTGTGCGTCCATAGAGAGCAACTCTTTCTTAATGATAAGATGTCAGAACATCCAGTTTGCTGCCCGTCCTTCTCCGCCGGTTGAGATGGATGCAACTATCCTAGCTGTGATCACCCAGTCGAGGGCGGTGAGAAGAGATAGCCAATCACATGATCAAGGCTAAGGAAGCCAAACAACCACCGCTTCATCCCCACTAATCGACGCTCACCAATATGCGCCAATCACCGTGAAGCTGATGGCTTACCGCCTTTTATATACTTTTTTTTTTTTTCTCTGGTTCCTGGCAGATTATTTCTGAATAGCCTCTTCTTGCCCCGGGTTTCTTCCTTTCGCTACCGTCGAAACGAACCGAAAATCAAGTCGCTATGGCAAAGGTTTCCAGCAAGAAGACTTCGGTCAAGAAGGTACGCTTCGTTTACTTTCGATTGACATGTCGATTGGCGTGTTCATGATCTACAAACAGACGAGCGTGACGATGAGACTGACAATGCCTAATTCAACAGACCGAGTCTTCCAAGACCACCAAGTCCATTCCCCCTCAGCTGATCGCCTCAGTCGCGGCTTTCTTGTCGGACAACTTCCCCGAGACTAGCACCGCCTTCACCAAGGAAATCGCAAAGTCGGGCAAGAAGAGCGATGCGAAAAATGTCCCCTCTCTCTTGGAACTATTCCAAGCATCTGAGCAGGGATCCAGCGTGAAGAAGTCTCAGAGTCCTAGTTCCTCTTCCAGCTCAAGCAGCAGCTCCGATAGCGACTCGGACGTTGAGATGGGCGAGGCCACTCGCTCATCCTCTCCCTCTTCGTCTTCTTCTTCCAGCTCTGACAGTGATGCGGATGATGAGGATGATGATAAGTCTCCCGCGGCTCCCGCCCCCGCTCCGGCTAAGAAGTCTGCCGGTGTGAAGCGCAAGGCCGAGTCTAGCAGCGAGTCTAGCAGCTCCGACTCCGACTCGTCCTCTTCGTCCGAAGATGACAGCCCTAAGGCTAAGAAAGCCAAGACCTCCGCCACCCCCAAGAAGGCATCTTCCTCTTCGTCCTCATCCTCGTCTTCGGATTCTTCCAGCTCTGACTCCGATTCTTCGTCGAGCTCCTCTTCGTCTTCCTCTTCGAGCTCTTCTTCGTCTGATTCGTCCTCAGATTCCTCCTCTGACTCTTCTTCCGACTCTTCTTCCGACTCTTCCTCTTCCTCCGACTCTTCTTCCGAGTCCGAGTCCGAGTCCGAGAAGGAATCCAAGAAGGAATCCAAGAAGGCCCTGAAGACGGCAAAGAAGACTCCTCTCCCCGAGTCCTCAGATTCCTCTTCTGATTCGGAGTCTTCTTCCTCATCCGGGAGCAAAACCCTCGCCAATTCCCCCGACACCGAGACCAAGCCGGCCAACAAGGCGGCGGAAGCTGTGCAGACCGCCTCCTCGAGCGCCAGCCCCGCTCCTGGCAACGGACCTGCCAAGAAGAAGCACGTCGGAGCTCGCCCTACCCCTCTGGCTGTCCTGAGCGAGCTGCCTCATGACCACCCCTCGAACGACTACATGTCGTACGCCTACGCAGAGCGCGCCTGGAAGGACCTGTCTGTGACCCGCGGCAAGGGATTCACCAAGGAAAAGAACAAGAAGAAGCGTGGCTCTTACCGCGGTGGTCCCATCGACATTGGCCCCGCCACGACCTCTTTCAAGTTCGAGGACTAAACGACAACTCTTACTTTCGCGACACAAACGTATTCGCTAGTCCATAATATCAGACTATCGTCAGCATCTAATCGAAAAAATTTGCCACCAAACCCGGGCTTTTTGTCTTGGATGTCGCTTTGCCGAAGGGACGAATCGCTATCTTTGTGTTGCTGCAACTTCCAAGGTTTGCAGTACGACTTAGGTTCGCTGCAATGAATGAATTCGGACAGATAGGGCTCTCGTATCCCGCATCATACTTTACCAATCTCACTCAGCAAGGCGTACACGGAGCTATGGACAAGGTCGTTGGACCCGAGATTTGCCATAGAATTTTTTTTCTTTTGCTCATTAGCTTACATCAATCAAAAGTTTGGGATCTGTCTCGACGAACTCCCCAGTATTTGCAATAATCCATGCAGCAAGAAAGAGGCCAAAGACGTAGCATACCGACCCAGACCCCTTCTAACCCGATCAATCTCTACATGTATCAAAAATAGTAATGTACAAAATAGAGAAGTCAAAATCCGGACCTATTAATCTCGCCTCCTCCAAGCCCCAGGCTCCTCTAAACCCTCCCACCTGCAATCCCAACCCGTATGCGTATCACGAGCCGCATCCGCAGGCTCAATATCCGCAAACGCGCGCTGATTCCGCAGCTTAGATGTAGTAGCGAAGTCATCCTCATCTGGACGCTCATATCCAGCCAGATTGAAGGCCTCGGAGTTCCAGCGCGGTGAAACCCCCGAACCCGTATTCACGCCCAGGTCCAGATTATACTCGTACCACTCCTTCTGCGGACCGGTTATGTCATCCGTGGACGCAAAGTCGAGTTGGACGACACCATCCACAATGCCGGTGTATACGGTTGGCGAGGAGGGCGAGGGCGAGGACATAGTGTAGATGGGGCCTCGGTAGGGACCTCTTTGGCGGTTGCGGGCTGGGACTGGGGTTCGTTGGGGGAATGTAGCGGGTGGTCGGTGGGAGAGGAATATCGAGAAGCCCTTTTTAGGGCGGGACTTTGCTTCCGTCTTGGGTCTGGTGTCGGCGTTGGTATTTGCTGTCGATTGTGTGCTCTGCGATCGTGAGGCGGGTATTTGTGCGTCGAGGTAACTGTACGTGTTGCACATGCGCAGGTCGAAGATCTTGACCACGGCTTCGCCGCCGGCTCCGGCTAGGAAGCGCTCGTGGCCGAAGGCGTGGAGACTGTAGATGGGGTTCAGGTCTGTGGCGTCTCTGTAGGAGACTTCGTAGGGTCTTGGGGAGCGCAGGTCGTGGAGTCTGACGGTGTAGTCGTCCCAGGCGGTTAGAAAGACTTCGCCCGGGGAGGCTGCCTGGTTGTGGTTATTGAGAGGTTCAATGGCGCCGATGTTGACCTGCGATTTGAGGCTTGTAGGGTCGGTGTCTAAAGAACCGATTCCGATCTTTCGATATGCGGAGATACCGTCTGGTGAGATTTTCGAGATAGATAAGGAATTTTCCACATCTCCAGTCCCTACAGCCACTAGGGATGAGGATAGCAATTTGGAGTAGTTGGTCCGTGACGAGCTTTCCGGTAGAAGCCATGTGAATGGCTCGATTTCTTCTTCGTCGGTCTGAGTATGATAGAAAGCGATGGATCCATTTTCAAAATGAGCAGCCAAAGTAGAGTCTGTGTCACTGCTCAAATCTGTTTTATCAAGTTTGAGTCCATATGCCATGAACTTATGTTTGTACTCAAATGTTGCTTCATTAGGAGAGATGGCAAGGTGAGCAATATCACCTCGAACTCGACCAAAGATCAGATGCTCCACGTTGGTATCGTTGACGTATTGGTTCCCAGAGGACAAAAGATGCAGAGAACAAATGTCATCATAGCTGCTAATGTGATCAATATCATTGAACACAAGCCAGTCTTCTTGCGAACGAGCACCGGTTTGCTTGATCCTCATCACAAGCTGGTTGGCAGCGCCCCAGGCAAGCACCTCCTTCCTATCAGCCCAACGCTGGCCATTCCAGATCTCGTAAGAATCAATTGAAGGCCTGTACCCGAGAGTCGGGTTGTCACGACGAGTCACCTCGTGAGAACCGATTTTAGTTATAGTTTCAGGCGGTACGACAAATCGTCCGATGATGGCATTTCTGTCCAAGGCCCGGGACCGGGATGTCAAGGCTTGTGCTGCATCTTTCCAGAATGGCGGTGTTTCGATAGACGGGAACCTGCTTCTAACAAACGCTCGGAAGATGCGAGAATTTTCAGCTGTGATAATGTCGTGTAATCGGCGACATGTCTGGGCCAAGTGGGCTAATGCATTGGCAGTTGGGAGGAACGTTGCAATTTGGTATATGATCTCCGATGGAAGCTCGTAAAGCATCTTGAAAGCGAAAGCCTGATTTGACAGGGTGTGAAAAGAGCAATCGTTTCAAGCTTTCAGATTATCGCCATTGTTCTTTGTTTTCCGCCACTTTCAGGTGTGTTTTGATGCTGTTCACTGAGTGTGCTGGAAAGGGAAATCCTGCGAAAAGGGCCGCGTTTGTTCAACGACAAGCAGATTAGAGGTTCGATCTCTATACTACGCTGCAATTGTGGACCGTTATGTTCATTTAGCCAGTACAATATATGTTGCAGGACAGCAATTTCGTACACAAATTGCCCCATGTGGGCGACAGTTGCCTTATGACGTAAGCACATTGGCTCGCTAGGGCCAGCTTCAAGAGGGCTCTGCTTTTAGCAAAAAAGCAGTTAGGCAGACCCTAGCTTTGAAATAGAGCTACAAGACTATTATGGAATGCACATCAGTTTTCAACTCTAGAAATGGGTCCTAACTTAATAGAGATTTGAAGCATACGCATCGATGTTCCCGTTGATAAAGAATATTGATGTTAAAGAGAGGGTTCTGTTTCCAGGGCATATCAGAGAATGGCCACGGAATAAAAAAAAAAGAAAAAGAAATACATCAGCACAAAATAGCTCCTGGGAGGACGTCGAGCGAATCTAGGCGCAGCTCTCTAAAGCGCGACTCAGAAATCTTAAGAGCTATCTTGTGTATATCGCGACAGGCGAATTGACGTACGCCATTCTCGATCCGCTCCAAGGGATAGAAGTTGTTGTTCGATTGGAAGATCGTGAACATGGTGTCATCCTCAATAACCGGTGCTGGTCCAAGACCATATGTACGCTTATCGCCTTATCGCTTTCGCGGGGAAGTAATGTCGGGGCAGTGTCCCGACTTGGAGAAAGTTTCCCTATCAAACCTGCATGTACGGAGTAGCTATGCACATGTAGCTCGTATTGACCATCTGGAGACAATCTTTGGGGTAATTCCATTACCTAACTGTTCGCCATCGGCAAAGGTAAAACGAATCACAGTGAGTGGAATTCAACGGTATGGGGCCTATAGGTTAATCTTGCAATTAGGGACCACACTCGGCACCACCTGCAATACACGGATGGGTGCTGGCTGGCCTAGCAGCTAGTGGCATAGTGGTGTCGGCAATCTCCATTGTATACAGCTCCGAGGCCCAGAGGGGTTTGCAAGCCGCTTTTCTTATATCTGCGAAGCATTAGGTATTCCCAGGTATCCACCATAGTGGACGCAAACACAACCATCCCGGAATTGAATTCACAATGGCATATTCGATCACTGCCCTCGCGGTAGCATTTTTCGCTGGTTTTGTCATCTACAGGGTGTTAATTTACCCAGCGTTTCTCTCCCCGCTGTCGAAGATCCCCAACGCACACTGGAGTGCTCCCGTCTCCCCGATATGGATGCTATGGAGGCGATTCACAAGCCGAAATAACCGGACGATCCAGGCCGCACACGAGAGACTCGGTCCTATCGTTAGGTTAGGACCGTCGGAGATCTCCATCAACTGTGTCGAGGGAGGAATCAAGTCAGTTTATGCTGGCGGGTTTGAGAAGCATGACTGGTATCCCCGAGTCTTCGCTTCATTTGGGTTAGTATGGACCCTAGTTCACAGTAACCTATGTACGTAGCTCACCATGAGAATTAGGACAGTGAGCATGTTCACCATGACAGGAAGCAAGACGCATTCAACCCGGAAACGGATGTTGTCCAACATATACTCGAAATCGACTCTGCAAACATCCCCTCATATGCGGGTAGTCTCAAATACCGTCATCTTTGACCGACTGCTGCCGATTCTCCAGGAAGCGGCGATGTCTGGCAAATCCCTCGATGTGCATGATCTAAATCAGGGACTGACAATGGACTTCGTCTCCTCCTATCTATTCGGTTTGCAGAATGGCACTAATTACTTGCAAGACAATTCGGTCCGCAAGCACTGGCTCCACCTTTACATGTGCCGGAAGCCGTTCGAGTTTTATGCCCAGGAAGTTCCATATTTGGATGGATGGCTGCGACGGATTAGTCTTCGTGTAGTACCTAAGTACTGCGACGAGGCCAATGCAATGCTTGATTCTTGGGCTTTGGATCTATGCGATAGGGCGGAGCAGATACTATCATCGACCCAGCCAGGCGTCGAGCCAACTGTCTACAAGCAGCTGAAACAATCCCTCGACAAGCATTCCGCAAAGAATGGAGAAGCAGAGCCAGACAAGGCCCAGCAGCGACTCGATATTGCTTGCGAGATGTACGACCAGCTGACTGCCGGCTTTGAAACCAGTGCTGTTGGCCTCACATATCTGTTCTGGCAACTCTCCCGACACCCAGAAGTGCAGAACAAGCTCCGAGAGGAACTACTCACTCTGGATCCCCCGATTTCGTACCCAAAGTCAGCCGATCTGCCGCCGGCCAAGTCAATTGATAATCTGCCGCTGTTGGAAGCGATCGTGACGGAGACCTTGAGACTTCATGCTCCAATCCCTGGCATTCAGCCTCGCGTAACGCCATCTCCGTCGTGCACTCTGGCTGGGTATGCAGATATCCCACCTAACACAAGGGTGAATGCGCAAGCATATTCACTGCACCGTAATCCAGAGGTATTCCCAGATCCAGAAACCTGGCAGCCGAAGCGTTGGCTGGAATCTGAGAATTCGCCAGCTAATCTGGAAGAGAAACGCCGGTGGTTCTGGGCGTTTGGGAGCGGAGGACGTATGTGTGTGGGAAGCAATCTTGCACTGCAAGGTATGTATTGAAGAATCGCAATCATTGAATCATGCTGATTACGGCTTGGCAGAGATGAAATTGGCCGTGGCTGCGATTTACACTAACTTCCGCACCACCATTGTCAACGCCGACAACATCGAGGCTATCGATGCTTACACTGTGAAACCGACAGGCGATAAACTGATCCTCAAGTTTGAGTCTGTCTGACATGTTATGGGAGCGGAATTTGCATGCGCAGCTATTGCTACAGCAGTATGAACTCAGAGTAGAATTAATTTGATCACCAAAAGTGTCAGTATTGCCGCTGAAAGGATAAGCGAAAAGAACGAGACACTAGCATAAAGATAGTCGCTGAGAAGGATATCTTGCCAGGTGGGCCATAGATGCATGTAATGAAACAAGAGTTAATCAATTGTTCTGACAGGTGATTCCACATCCCACATAGTTGTATACTGTACATATGAAAAGCCAACTCCCATAGCCACTGATGCAAAATAAGCGGACCGAATCAGCGGGTGACAAGGGCCAGAGAATTCGCGCAATATTGTATCAAAAAGAAACCCAAAACTCCAGGTGGACAACTCGCTTCTGCTGCCAAGTCCGGATAGACAATAACAATCCAGTGCAAAGAACATTTTAACCGAGAACACCGTCCTTCTTCCGCGGGCCAACAACCTTGGGGTACATTCTCATGAGGTGGTAGTTGACGGTGTTCTTCTTCTGCTCCTTGGATTTCTATATGTGGGAGTAACTCGTTAGAAATGTCGACAATATGAAAAGAACGGCGGTGGATTATAACGTACCGGTGCATCCATGCACTTCCGCAATTGAGCCTCGAGAGCAGCGCAGCCTTCTGCGCCGTATCCGGCGGAAGCCCAGCAATCTGTTTGCAACGCGATATTGTCAGTAACCCACTCACGATTTCGAGGTTCAAGGTATTCGACATCTGGAATGCGAAGCCAGGACGAGAGATTGATAGCGACAAGGTCACTGCCAGTGAGGAGCAAACATACTAAGCATAGACGACATCACTACCACGCAGGGGTTCTGCTCGTTCTGATTCGGCCGGCGAACACGGAGATGGTTGATGGTGTTAAGACGCATCGGGTTGAGCCGGGTGGAGAGGGAGCCTTTGGGTGCCATGGTGGGCAATTATTAGGGTCGTGAAACTGGCAACAGGGTATCAATTGAGCGAGAAGAGGCAAAATGCCTTGAAGCAAACGTGTGCGGGATTCACGATGAGAAACTGGCGCCGGCGACGGATCTTCGACGAACAAAATCCGAAGTTTCGACTCCGCGGAGGTGGATGACTAATCTTTATTGCGCCCCCGATCTTTGTCTACCTCGAGGGCTTGCCACCTATTGACAAGTCCTGTACACTCCTTTTGATATCGCAAGTTCATTAAATTGAAAGCAAATTTATTGAGCATGTCCGCGAGATACAGTTTGTCTACGCAACTCCGTGGTGTTTCTTCAACATGCACTTTTAGAGCTCCGATAGCTCCCGCAGCTAGGCGGTTCTCCGCAGCATGCCACCTGAAACAAACATCGCCCTCATCTACAGCCAAAACGGAGGATAACCATGGCAAAGATGACCCAGAAGAGGACAAAAAGGATAGTCCGATGGCGCGCCGTCTGGCTCAGATGACTGAAGATGCGATGCTGGAAGGTGGACGATCTGCGCAGCGCAACATCGAGCAAGCAGGGTTCTCAGAAGAACTGAAAAATGAGCTCGCAGAGCGCATTGCTGCTTCTTCATTCAGGAGCGAGTATGCTGCTGCTCATTCTATAGTCGATATGCCCGTATGTGGTCCTTATCTTGTCCTACTGTCCAACAACCACTAACCCGCATTCTCTTATCGTAGGCTGCCGCAGGTCAGGGCACACGAGAGAACGCCGCCGCTCCTAAATGGACAGGAACAGAGCGCGTCGAGGATACAACTCTGCGCATGCTAGATGACGCTAGCAAACCAATCCGAATGCCTTACAAGATCCCCGATCCCGTGAACCTCAGAATCCCCCCGAAGCCCAAAAAGTCCCGCGGAGAACGACTTGCCGAAGCGAAAGAACGCACTTCTACCTACACGCTGAGTCAGGCACCTGGATTTTCGGAAGAGGAGCGTGAAGATATGCGCCGTGAGATGAGGGAGCAGTTGACACCTGGGGCGCATTCCATGCCAATCTCGATTTCGGGTCTTTCGTCACTGGCAAATGAGCGAATCGAGGATGCGATTGCGCGTGGACAATTTAAAAAGATACCTCGTGGGAAAGGTGTGAACACCAAGACGGATCACAATGCAAGCAACGCATTCATTGATACAACCGAATATTTCATGAATAAGATCATCCAACAGCAGGAAATTGTGCCGCCGTGGATCGAGAAGCAACAGCAGCTTGGTTCGGAACTTAGTCGATTCCGCGAACGTCTTCGAGCGGACTGGCGGAGACATGCTGCGATGTTGATTGCGAGCAAGGGCGGGTCCTTGGACGCACAAATGAAGCGGGCAAAAGCGTATGCTGCAGCGGAGGCTCGGCTGGCAGACAGGGCAAAGTTGGAGGCTTCATTCGGAGAAGCTACATCCGAGTCAGAGACATCACAGGGATCACCTGTTATTAAGAATGACAGCGAGGAAACAGAAGATCTAGCCCATCTCCCACCATTGCGAGACCCCGGATACCTCGCAATTGAGCGTTCTTATCACGAACTCGCCGTGAAACAAATCAACACTCTCACGCGCTCATACAACCTCCAAGCTCCTCCCTCTGCCCACAAACCATATATCAATCTTGATCGAGAGCTCAACGCATGCTATGCCGCGGTAGCGCCTGAGCTAGCAGAGGAAATTAAACGCAGAGCGACAGAGCGTGCACGTCCTACGTCTATCGTTCCGCCGGTCTCTTCCGGCAAGTTCGGGTCACTGGGCATGGCCCAGTCTGTACGAGTTCACGAAGAAGATCAGTCAAAGGGATATGGTATGAAAGAGCTGTGGCGCGATTTATTCACCAAATCCTGAAAACAGCAAACGACAAAAAAAGAGAACTCCTCCGCTCTTCCTTCTGTTTCGTCCTGTGTGACACCACATCGGAGATAATTATACAGCAATAATGTGATATAAAACCTGACGAGCAATGGAACTCGAAATAAGACAAACAAAGACGGTCTCTCTCAACACCACCTCCCAGCATCAGCTTTCCCCTCACGAAAGTGGATCGGAATCTTCGGCTTTCCTGCGAAGAGAGAGAGCCGTCGCAGGACACGGCTTTCTTGTCGTCCACAGCAAGATTAAAGGGATTACGACGACGCCACCGATAGCAACAAAGCCGACTGCAAGTGCACTTGACAAAACGAATGTGGCGGCACCCATCTGCCTTGTGCCAGCAGCAAGAGCAGGTACGCCCAACACCAAGCAGAGAATAGAGAGAGTAACGGAAGTGAAAGCTTCGCCGAGACGCCTGAAAAGTTGATGCTTAGCCATACGCCTGGTCGCGACAGGGTCCGGGTAGAGATGTGATTGCCCCCGTAGATCCCGCCAGTCGGCAAAAGCACGGCGGACCATGAGGATAAAACCCCAGTACGTGCCGGGAACGAAGACAAGGAAGAGATACCCGATAATATACGCAGAAGATGAAGGGATGCCCGTGTACATGCCTAGGTACCCATGTTTTGGTAGCCAGTCCTGGCAGGTACAATCATTAGGCCACGAGGGAACACACGCTGTCATATTGCTGACTTCGTCTCGCTTGTGCATGGGAATGATGAAATGATGCCAGGGGATCTTTGGGAAGTCGCCCGGAGGCCAGCCGGCTTGCTCGAGGTCGGAGTCACCGAATGGTAAACGCGAGATTATTTCAACGTCTCCAAACCAGATCTCGTTGACTGCGTTGCCTTGGTCGTAGAAGTGGTCAGACTTCACGCCGTGCACGGCCGAGACTTTGTTTCCCATGTAAGGTTTTGCGAGAGTATATGACGCAGTGGTGATATAACAAGGTGCGGTAGAATGGTTTGATAAAACAATGTTGTGGTATAATAAAGTAGAAGTAGATGAAGATGGATGGTGAGGATTCACTGGACATCTTGCCCCGTTGACCTGGGCAGATGAGCCTGGAGTCTAGTTCACATTGTTTTGGAAGGAGCAAAAGAGGGAAGGCACTTTGGTGTGTCTCTTTGCACTGAGGGAGATGAATCTCCTTGGACTACAACAATGTAACTTGCTAATATCAGTGATTTGAATATATTCTGGGGCTTTAACAAGTTGTTCTCTGCTTTGGAGAGATATTCTATTTTCGACTAAGACACCACACATATTTAAGATTCAGTTCTCAAAAGCTTTCCCTTAGATATGCTCGTCAGTATTTCCACTATGGCAGCACTTGCATATACTTCGATGGGATCGCTGGTTGACAAGGAATGCTCTAACTGGATATTCTAGTATATCCAACCGATAATGTGGCTTTATTTCAGACCAATTAAACTATGTTACCTCTCAGTCTCAATCTTGAGAGTGCTAAAATTGGTCAAAAGGTCTTTGGCGGGGAGTTAAGGTCCTCCCCTGTGAGTGGCCGCCGCCAAGTGACGATCGTGCATGAGGGCGCGTATTTGTGACCAACGACAGGCTCATCAGACTGCCTTGGCCCTGCACTGACTTTCTCTTCGCTTCATCACATCGAATATGCTTGCTTCTTATACGTACCCCGTCCCCCCTGCCGCCCCCCATCACCTTTGGAACATGTATCACCAAATCCTCGTGTGAGATTCGACGTTTCGGAATGTCGATCAGTGACTACACCTACTTTTAAAATCATTGCTTTTCCTCTTCACCTGTCATATAATCCAGATATGATTCCCTCGGCGGCCTTCGTCTTGCCTGTCCTTTTTACTCTCTTGATTGTACATAGTGCCCCGGTTCAGGCCCAGAAGGTTCAACGTGCATCTAAACCAGCCGCGCCCCCAACAGTGGATAAGCCACTGTTAGCAATCCAAATTGGGAGCATAGTGGGCGCCTATGTGATATTTGTCGCTATCCTACTAGCTCTACTTATCTTCATCGGACGACGCCTGCGTCGGACAGTTCAGTCCTCCAACTATACACTACATATGGAAATTCTGAAGCCTGCCAGACCTCCCGTCAGCATGGATCCCAGCCCAGTCTCTCCTATGTCACACAACCTCCCCAGTCCCAAGTCAAGTGGGTTTAGGTCCTGGGGATCACTGAATAGGAGCGCCAGACCCTCCCAACCATCCACGAACGGCAGCATGGTGACCATCGACGAGTCCATCGTCGCAAACGACCGACAACGAGCCCAGCACGATATGGAAATGCTCTATGCAGCGGTCATGGAACACGACGCCCAAAAAGCTTCCGGAGTTGACCTGTCTGCCCGCGAACGAGACCTCCATGCACAGTCACCAGACAGCCAACTCACAAACCCATTCACAGACCGTGGCTCCCACGCCTCAGAGAACTCACTGGCGCCCTTAGCTCCATTGAAATCCCCCAAGGGATTCAATAGCTCCCGCTTATCCAAGCTCTTCAACTCAGGCTCCCGCGCCAATCCAGAACCAAGCAAAGTGCGCTCACCGCGTCTGGCTATCCGCAAAATGCCCATCTCCTCCCCACTGGCCTCGCCAGCAGTGGCCACACCTCAACCCTATGTGCCCGAAAACCCGCCTCTTTCCCCGCGGATTTATAACCCCGGCCCTCCTCCAGTTGCGCCGCGACAGCAGGCGAGCGAGCCGATCAAACCGGCTCCTGGGCGTGCCCGTCCACCGGCACCTTTAGCCCTGTCTACCCCCTCGCCTTCTTCCTCAATCCCATCTAACCTACCTTTCCGTGAGGCGTACCCGCCGCAAAGTGCGCCGGCTACCAAGACCACTATCCTGGAACGGCCGGTGAAGAACCGTGCCGCTCCTGTCACGGGTATGGCGACGCCGTATAGTCCGTACATGCCATTTACTCCTGTGACGCCTTTTACACCCGGGCGCACAGTGACAAAGCGACAGCGGAAGCGAGAGGAACGTGGGAATGGATTGCAAGTATTGAACGAAGATGATCTGGTTAAGGATGATGACGATATCTGGGGATGATAATATGGTAGGGGAACGAGATTTATTATGGAATCACCCGGTCTATTTGGCTTATGTTTAAAACGCCTTGTATAGGTATGGACCTCATTTATTTCTTGAACAATCGTCTGTCATCATGTAGAGCCCTGTCCTGAATGAATTCCTGTACATTCCAACTCACTACTGCCCCAGGGCACTCCGAATTGGTCTATGCCTTGATCATCCCACGCTCTAGTACCAACTCCAGGTTTATATAATGCACTAGATCAAATAGCATCGAAATGATCCCTCCAGGGCGCGCTTTTGACTAGTTGCATTTTGTGGCCCCCAAAGCATGCGGTATCTTTGCGAATATTATTGGGGGAATACCTGCATAAGTAGTAGAAGATCGACAACCACTCCCGGGGCTGAGCATCGTATTATTGCGCTCAGCCTCAGTGTACGTTATTATAAACAAAAGATTCGCTGTTCTTCTGCAAACCATCTGACTTCAATGCAGAAATCTGGACCATGGAGCTACACCCATTGTCGCAGCCAGACGAACTGCCCATGGACAAGCTAACCACTTGGTCACAGTCATTGTCAAGGTCGAAGTGTCGATTGGTCGGAAACAAAAAGTCTGAAGATTGGAAAAAGGCGCTTTATCTAGGGTCCTTCTCTACCTTCGTGGTGCTGGTGTTCAATGTTGGCTTCGTACTCTGGGCAGTCACGAATCATGGGCTGCAGGGTGATCAAGCTGTCCTCTTCACTGGGGACTGCGAGAAATCAAAACGGATCAGCACGGGGTTTCACTTCGTGATTAATATTCTAGGAACTATTCTGTTAGGTGCTAGTAACTACGGCATGGTCAGTCACTGAATCATTGATATTCAGAAAGGATAGGGACTAATAGAATCTACGAAGTACAGCAATGTCTCTGTGCTCCGACCAGGGGGGGATATTGATCGTGCTCACTCTAGAGGGAAGTGGCTGGATATTGGCGTGCAAAGCACGCGGAATCTCTGGCACATTCCCTGTATAAAGCTTTTTCTTTGGATCTGTCTGGCTTTTTCATCGCTCCCTTTGCATCTCATGTAAGTCTCCTGACGTTATTCGCGAGATTGGCAATGGATGCAATGTCTCATCTTTCTCCCCAGGTATAATTCTACCATATTCCAAACCCTGTCAGTCTACAAGTACCAAGTGCTTGTAGGGAATAAGCCCTTTTCTAGGTTCAATATAAACAATGTGAGACTCCCTGGTCAAAACTCGCCTGATACGACCTTTTCAAGACTGCTGGAGAAGGACATGAACGGGACGCTCGAGTACTTCAACAATAGCGAGTGTATCTCCAAATACGCAAATGGCTTTCAGACAAATTATGCCAACTTGCTTCTTGTTACGGATGATTATAATTCAACCACCCAAGACTTCGGCAACTTCACGGACTATGGACCACCTGAAACCGACCCCTACCGCTGGATATGCGCTGGATACGGCTCCGCTTCATTGCACCGACACTGCACAAGCCTTGTACCGGAGCTACTCGCAGATCCAGACAACTGGGCGGTACCGGCAGGACTTTCAAGCTTTTCGGGTAAGAACTTTTCACTCCACTCGACAGATCTCAAAGTCAAGTATTGCCTGAGCGAAAGCGTCCCGGAAAGATGTACTGTAGAGTACAGCCTTCCGTTGATTATTGTAGTGATTATTTCAAACATCATGAAAATTGTCATCCTCTGTTGGATTACCATCACCATGGCCGAGACTCCCATTTTGACCACAGGGGATGCCATTTCCTCCTTCGTCGAGATACCCGATCATACCACAAGAGGACAATGTCTACTCTCGCGCGACGTGGTAATCAAGCCGGTCAATAAGAGCCTGAGATTCGATGCAAAGCCAAGACGATGGGGATCGCCCGTGTCTGGTCAACGATGGACGATCTGTCTCTTATCGTTCGTGAATCCACCATAACCCCCTTTTCTTCGACCTAACCCATCACTTTAGATATTCTATTGCCATCCTTGTCTGCGTTTCATTCCTCGTAATAGGCGTGGCCGGGAGAGATAGCGGGATTTGGGCCGCTGGTCTCGGAGAGCCGAGCGTCTCAAACTTGATAATCGGCTTACCTTCCTCCCTGGTGGCAAACACTATCATAGCCAATACCCCCCAGGTCGTGTTCTCGATATTGTACTTTTCATCCAATGGTATCTTCACCATCATGGCGCTCGCCAATGAATGGAGCTACCACGCCCTCAAACGGAAGGGTCTTCGGGTTTCCACGCTTCCCCGGGGCTCCCAGCGAAATTCATTCTTCCTGTCCCTTCCATACCGATACTCGCTTCCTCTCCTGACCCTTTCGGGCATTTTGCACTGGCTCATATCCCAGAGTTTCTATCTGGTGAGCATTAAGTCGTACGGGATCGGGCTGACTCGGGAGCCTGCGGACGATACCACCACGTGTGGGTATTCGCCGGCTGTGATTCTGAGTACGCTTTCTGTTGGGGTCGCCATGTTGGTGTGTCTTGTCTTGATGTCATTTAAACGATTGAAGTCCGGTATGCCAGTGGCAGGGAGTTGTAGTTTGGCTATTGCTGCTGCTTGTCATCCTTTCTTGTCGGGTCTGGATGCGATGGAGGAGACAGCTGGAATCGATGCTACACTTCCGTTAAAATGGGGGGTTGAAATGCCTGAGTGTGATGGGGTAGGGCATTGTGCACTCTCCAGTGGACAAGTGGAGTTTCCGCTGGATGGAAGCGTGTATGAGTGAATAGTTAATTAGAGAGCTTGTAAGGTAATCTATCACTGAGAGATGAATGCCGTTGGCAAGACCCTCCACGAATTGTCGACCTCGTTCTCAGTTATTTGGACCTATACGATCCCCGTAATGTAGTTATCAGTGATGCCATCCACAGCTGACAAGTCTTTCTTTATATTTCTCTAACATGGCCCAACAAAATCCGGCCTATTTCTGCCAAACATGCGCCATCTCCGCTCGAATCATTGCCATCAAGACGACCTGTTGCCATCAACTATTAGCCATGCCTCTCACATATCTACCACCAACATTCAACATACCAAGCTGAGGTCTACCCCTTTAGCCACGCGAACCCTCAAAACCGAGACATCCCGATCCCGCACAAACCGCTTCTTGATATTGTTCGAATGAACCGAGATCTCCGCAATCGTCGCATTACCAACATTAACATAATTCGTTAACCCCATCGCATCGCGCGGTCGCATCTCGAACACCGCACCAGAACCCAATATCCTCCCATTAATCGCCGTATGTTGCGACGTGAAGAATTTATTATGGCAAAGCTCGGCGATCTTGTTGCCGCTAGCGTCTTCTACAAGCCACCCGATCTTACGTCGTAGGTCGAAGACTGGCCGGCCCGAGGCATCCTTCAACGGTCGTCTCAGCGTCATCGAGCTATAACCCCCCGGGCCTTCGACGGAGAAGAGTTTCTCGCCGTTATCGCCTGCGATCGTGATATCTTGGAGATGGCGGTCGTGGACCCTTACCCATACGACGGATTCCTGCTCGGTCGTATGGCCTTCGATTAGGCAGACTGGTGAAGGTGGGGCTTGGAGCTCTGCGTCCATTGTGGCTGAATCAGGTGCCAAGAGCAGGAGGACCGGGTGGGTGTTTGGGGTTATGAGAACAGGACAAAGGTTGGGGGCGGATAGATGGTAGGAAAAGAATATACAGAGAATCAGGTGAGGTTTCTCTATGCCCTGACAGCAAGAGACTACGGGTTCCACACTCCCGAAATGGTAAATGCGCAGTGGTGGGTCTGTTCAGCCTGCATATACGCGGAAGGAAGCTTGTTGCCAGGTTGAAGGAATGCGTAAATAGGCTCGTGGAAGTTTCCCACGTTAGGGCTGGATGTTTGGGGGCCAGAAATTGGACTAACCAAGGAAAGATTGTGTCGTAAATATCGTAACAGCTAAAGGGGTGGGGATATTTGGATTATATGAAAGCGGGACGGGATAACCCCCTTATGCAAGGCTTCGGGCGTCGACTAGTGCCATTGGCGCCACGGCCGATGCTTAAAGTGGACCAAGCTTTCAGTGGGGGCTAGACGTGAAGAAGACATGAGAGCCAATAGTAATCGGTCTGATATTCGACGGAGTATAAGGGGATATGTAGTATTAAGACTTAGTATGGCATAATATCTTTTACACTAGGTATAAGAGTAGGAAGTCTAGGATTATTCAAGTTGATAACTGTCTAGTTCATTTCCAACGGAAGCATTGATTTCCTGCTTTGAACTATGGCCTCCCTTTGGTTTGATTGCCAGGTGAATCAACTCCACGTATGGACATATAGCGCCAGGGCATATTGGGGCCATCGGCAAAACCAACCGGTAAAGGATTGTGAGTTTTTTCATGATGAGTTAGGAAGATTTCGCATGATCTCATCTCACTCAGCGAGGAAGTGACAATTATCATTAATGCCTCAATTTGACCCACGCGAAGTATGGGGCCAATATGCTCTTAGTGCTTATGTTGTATACGGATATCTCTTGTACTAACAGAGTAGGGAGTCTAGTGCTATCATTATAGTGCCTGCGTAGGAGTCCAGTTGAATCTGGACTAGAGATCCCTATTGATCAAGTTGTATATAAGATAAAAACAGAAAAAGGCACGGAGAAGCCGAGCATTAATGGTGGACGGCGAGTGCCACGGGGACAAATCTCTCTTCCATATGACCCAATGCACCACACCATATAGCACGATATGTTACAAGTCTGTAAGACAGTTCTGGCCCCTAACACAGGTGGAATCTGGAAGGCCGGAGTGGAGTCGACACTGGAGCCGGAAGGTCACTATAGAGGCGAAGAAATTAGATAGCAGTACAAGGCAATGAAAACATAGCCCCCTCAAGGGATATTCATTCCAATTTACTCCATGAGGGAAAAGGTAGTCAAACCCGAGGACCAGAGACATCAAGGACTAAAGAGGTCACGGACCAGAGACGAGGTATAAAGCAGCCTGTCCTCCCAGCCGACAATCGATCCAAAGCACTATCTTCCTTACTCGCTCAAAGCTCCTCAATTACTTCCAAAATCTTCCAAAACTCCCTTTCTACCTTCAATATGGTTTCTTTCAAGACTCTCCTCGGCGCTGTCGCCATTGCTGCCTCTGTCCAAAGCGGCTCCGCTATCTTGGTCACGATTTCCCTAGACGTTGCCCTTGGAACCATCGGCGGTGTCATTGGCGCCGCTGGTGGTGTCACCGGAGGTGTCTCCGCTGCTGTCGCCAACTCTAAGCGAGACGTGAATGAGATCGAGGCAGCACCTATCAGCCGTGTTAAGAGACAATCTTACGGCACCAAGTACGACTGGGAGCAATGCCACCAGCAACTCACTACCTCGACCATCGACTTCAATGGCGAGGCACCTGGCAGTAAGTGATCTCGCTATTACAATGCTAGAAGGGCCTGTTTTAGCTAACAGATATGTTCAGCCGTGGTTGTCAGCGGTATGCCCCCGGCTTGCATGACCCTTGCCACTGTCCTTACTGGCAAGTTCGATCAGGGCAACCCGGTTCCGCTCAGCAACAACGCGGTCCGTTTCACTGGCTTGACCGACGACGATGTCAAGCAGATGGAAGACGCTCTGAATGCTCACGCCTAGATCAAACGGGTACGGTCTCCCGGTTGGTGAGCATTGTGAACTAGTTATACAAGGGATGCTGGTATTATTCGTTTGTTTAGCTTTGGATCTGCTGAATCTTGTCTAGATCAGAATTTATACTGGCTTGTGAAATCTACTCTATACTGTTATCTCTATATTGGTCCAAGTAACCCATTTTCGCTTAGTAGACCAAAGGTTTGTCAGAGCATGGCTTCCCAGTTCGTCACATTTCCATAACGCGTGCCTGGGCGAAATCCATGGATGTATGTCAAACTGGGATATGACCCTCCCTAAGCCCTAAATCCAATAACGTATACTATATATGATCAAGCCACACATAATGTATCTTCTATGTAAGACATTAACCGCTCCGTTAGCTGGTAGTTGTGGTAAGGGGTAATATATAAGCTGTGTTTCTACTACAAAGGGCAACAGTCTATGTTTCATGGGGCTTGAGACCCTATTGCTCAACAATTTGAAGGTCCAACTGGCTCCACACAATGTATCGTATTTGGATAAAGGTTATTACTCGTGTGGGGCTGTTTCTGCACGCAGATGGAGTCTGCTTTTTGGGGGCCGTCGTGTACACTGCCGTTCACGTTTGGGGGCCAGCTGCTCCACAGCCCCATATCTACACCTTCCTGCCGAATGGCCCCCATGATTAAAATAACACGCCTGGTAATTTCGGCAGGGGGGACAGGAGAAAAATGCCCAACCTATATCAGATGCGCCGCACTGATTCTGCGCAATTTTACCCTCAAAGGACTGATTTAAAGAACAGTCAGTAGGTAGTGCGGCGAAAGAAGCCATGGCATTGGAACAAGCTATCCAAGCCTTACGACCAGTGCTCTACCTTGGTCTGTCAGGGCTTGCATTTGCCATCTCTTTGCATGCACCGAAACAGGGACAACGCCTAGCACTACTGCCGCTGATTCTAATCCCTGCTTTCCTCTCCTTGTCTGCGGCACTCCATGTGCCATTTGCCCCTGGTGTCTCGCTTGTCTGGGCTCAAGCATTAACAGGATATATCCTGCATACCATATCGACCTTACACCTTGAGGGGATACCACCACCTTGCCCCTCTGTACCAGGTTCGCCGACACCTGGATCGAACACCTGCTTCGGCTTCAACTTCGGTTACTTCCGCCGAATTTGGCTGAATCCACGTTTGATACGTGTGCATTCAAACCAGGCCGTACGGGAACGACCAACGCAGTCTCGCGGGGTATTCCTTGTCCTACAGCTCTCCAAGCTGCTCACGTACTACATCATCCAAGCAAAAATTGCCCCTGCGCTATATGACGAGGTTGTCATTGACATCCTACCCGATGATGTTGCTCCATATCAACAATCTCTCTGGCGACCCTTGAATGGGTTCACGGCGCGAGAGTGCTTGAATGTGACATTTGTCACCTTCTCATCTTTCTGGACGACATTTGTGTACCTCGATGGGACGAATGCCCTGATGGGCGCACTTTTTGTCATGTTCGGCCTGGATGATCCAGAGGACTGGCCACCACTTTTTGGACACCTCTCCCAGGCAGTTGGGCTGCGAAATTTCTGGTCACGGTTCTGGCACACGCTACCCATGAAGCCTTACAGAAGCATTGGGGAATCCATCAGCCTTCGGATCATCGGGTGCTCGCCTCGGTCGTTCGAGCATAAGTCGATCATTGCCTTGGTTGCATTTGGGCTCTCGGGCGCCGCCCACGCTTTGATAGACTGGCAACGTAGGAGCCCTGATTGGCATTTGAATATTTACTGGTTCCTACTCAATTTTATCGGTTGCATGGGCGAGTCCCTTTTCGTCAAGATGCTTCGCCAGTTAGCAAGGAGAGCTGGTCGACAGCATGATCTGCAGACTCTTGAGGAAAGCTGGCTTGGCCGTTTTGTTGGGTATGTCTGGGTTTGCGTCTTCTTCTGCTGGACGGTGCCAATGTGGCGTTTTCCTGAAATTCACCGGCAATCTTTGGCATTCCAGAGCATGAGGCAACTCCTGTCGAACATGCAAATAGTTCAACGTTAGAGGCGCTCATAATTCACCGCATGTATCCATGTGTGGACAAGCAGTGGAAAGACTATGTCATTGCAGATACTGAGACCGTACAGTCAAGTAGCGTCTTGCAGTATGAAGTTACAAGTGGAAAGGCCATTTTTGAAAGGAATCATTTTGAGTACAATTTCACAGGTCGTTACAGGCCTGTGTACATACACTGACTATATAGTCATGTTTTCTGAATCTAATATCTCCCGCATAACCCTATACCTCTGTATCTATCTAGACCTCATCTACATTTTCTCCTTCAAATGCGTATTCCCCCTAACAATTGCCTCCGCAAAATCCGACCTCGTCCCCGCCTTCTCAAGACTCAAAAGCGTCTGGATCGTACACCCCCTCGGCGAAGAAATACTCTCCCTAACAGCGGCTGGATGCTTCCCAGACTCCAAAACAGCCGACAACCCCCTAATCCCCTGCAAAACCAACTCCATCGCATCCCCCGTTTAAACCCCTCCGCAACACACCCATCCAGCAACCCCTCAATCGGCAGCGTCAACGTCGCCATCGTCGCCCCAACAAGTACGGTCGCCAGCCCAATATGCTCAGCTCCTAGGTACTTAACCGCACCGACATGCTGGAAAATCCACTCCGTGATGTCAACCATGGAGATCGGGATCGTCGGCGCAGGAGTCTCGATGATCGTCATCGATTCGCCAAACTGCGCACCCATGTTCGGAATAGCTTTCATGAGATGCGGGGGATCTGCGCTGGCATCTGGGTTTATGAGATTGGTGAGGGTTTCGCATGATTGGCCTGCGAGCATGCTGATGACGAGTTTTCCGGCGAGGGCGTCACGGACGCCTTCTTCGCCGAGCACGGCTTCCGCCATGAAGGGTTTGCAGGCCAGGATTATTATGTCGGCTTCTTGCATTGTTTGGACGGTTTGGTCGGAGACGATTTTGATTAGTTGTTGGTGTTCGGGTGCGATTGTTGTTTGTAGACGGGATGCTGAGCTGGCTGTTTTTGTGCATGCAATGAAGCGGGTGATTGGATTTGGTGTGGTCGAGGTGCTTTTTGAGAATGCGCTGTTTAGGAGGCCGTTTAGTACGGCGCCTCCCATGTTACCTTGGGTTTGTTAGTTGTGGTTTAGTATATATGTGGTTTTATGTTTACATACCGCATCCAATGAATCCGAGGGTTTGTCCTGAGGCCATAATGGTATGTAATGGTATTCTGATATTCTAGATGCCGAGAGAGATGGAAGTTCGATTGTGCTCGGGTTGGGGGTTGGCTATCTCTTTGACTCATGCATGTCGGGTGAGGTGTCCGACATTGGCGGTAGCCGCTACCGACCTTTCTTTTGAGATTTTATAATATTTTATAATATTCTAGGGGTATGATGTTTGAAGGGTTGTCTTTTCCTGAGTTATTTCAATGATGTGAATTGATGTGCCAATTACCCTTGAATGATTCTTTATTCTTCTTTCTCTATCTATAGGTGAAAATATACACTATTGCCGAATATCATCTAGATCTGGTGAAGTAGCTATAAGCGAGTCTCTCTGGTTCCCTTTGCATGCTTACTATATGAATAAAACCAGTGTATCCCACTCCGAATGAATACGAACACTTAAACAAGATGCATCTGCAGATGCAGATGCATGTGTATCTGATTCTTGCCTCAGGCACCCATCCGTATAACAGATTTCCGCATTGGGCTTGGCTTCGCATCGAATGCAGCAGGATTCCTATGTATCGTCTTTGATCTTTCCATTCTCTCTCCTCTTTTTATTAGATCTCCTATATCAGTCAAGATCTAAATCCTCTCCTATGACTTGAATTGTTCATCACATCCAGCACTTGTTTTATTTGCAGATCGCCCCGCTCTTTCCCCCCACCTCAGAAGCAGCTGTCGTCATCCTCGGAGAAAGCGACTTGGCTCTTCCCCCGAATCTATTTCGGTCTGCGTTTTACTCCATTAGGATCGGGCGTACAATAATAGGTAGGTTGTTTCACTCTTATCTTGGCAAAGGCGTGGTTTGGCCTTGGGCTGTCTTTGGCTAACTGGAACTTCGCAGATTTCTGACTTTCTCTTCCCTTTTCTCTCCTTGTTTACACCTATCCTTTTTAGGTTCCCAATACGAACCTCCTACATGCCTCTCACCATCCTCTCCCGATCCCAGCTCCGCGAGCTGCTACATGCGCTCTCCCGCGACGAGATTCTTAATCTACAACGCAATCTCGCCGACGCCCTACGAGAATACTCCAGTGGATCCCAGGAGAAGGGTTGCTCGGCAGCTTACCAACCCCAGCGAACTGCCATCACTCGTCAGAATGGCTGTACCACCCTCTTTATGCCCGCCAGCACGGGCCAGACAATTGGCATCAAGATGATTTCCCTGCAGGACGGGGGCGCTGCCGGCTGTGCTGTTGAACGGGACACGGTGGATATGCAGGGGAAGGAACAGATTTCCTCGCGTAGACGAGGCTCTTTCCGAAACTCAGTGGCTTCCATATCCTCCGACTTGAGCGATTTGTCCGTGGGCTCCCAAGAAGACAAAGAAGACAGTAACTCGATTAGCCCCGTTACCACCACGAACAGCAGTGCGGCAGGATCAAGCACGGATAGTTCCACCCTGCTCACTGGTTGTGTCAATCAGCAGAATGTCACCTCGAACATTTCTAGAACTCTTGGCGCTTGGCCGGGTGCAGGAACTCGTGACACATCGCCGCGCGGCAGTGTGACACTCCTAGATGGCGAAAGTCTGCCATTCGCCCTGATAAACGCCCATGAGCTGACGGCATTCCGCACGGCCTTGGCTTCCCTGATGATGTTCAACAGGCGCAAGAAGGTGCGCACTCTTCTCGTATTCGGTGCAGGTACCCAAGCTTACTGGCACATCCGCTTGGCGTTGGTCCTCCGCGGTGAGGACATCCGCCGGGTATATATTGTGAACCGGTCTTTCGATCGCGCAGCCAAGCTTCTGCAAGAAATCTATCAGCCCGAGAATTCCGAATGGCGCGGGGACGTAAAGTTTTCTGCCGTTAGCACCGATTTCGGCGAGTACGGTCGCATTCTGAAGGAACATGTACGCAAGGCCGATGCAATCTTCTGTTGTACTCCCTCTCCAGAACCCCTTTTCCCTGCGGAGTACCTCACCTCGGGCGAAGGCCGCCAGAAGGGGCGGTTGATTTGTGCGATTGGGTCATATAAGGCACACATGGCCGAGATCCACCCGGATATCCTCCGAGATGAGGTCAATTTACAGGCTGCGCATAGCCATTGGCACAAGAAGGTCCACCGTAGTGGTGTGATTCTAGTGGATAGTCTAGACGCGGCCCTTAAGGAGGCGGGTGAGATCATTCAAGCCGGAATTAAGCCAAAACAGGTTGTCGAGTTGGGCGAGCTACTGATGGTGCGTGATGCCACCCGTGAGGCGGCGACTGTGGATGAGGAAAAGAGCCTGCGTGAATGGGCACAACGGGGGAATGTCATCTACAAATCGGTTGGACTTGGACTGATGGATCTCGTGACGGGCGGAGATTTGGTGCGCTTGGCACGGGAGCGGAAGTTGGGGACCACAGTGGAGGACTTTTAAGACTTTTAGGACCTTTTTAGGGGCGTTTAAGGGTGTTTCAGGGCTTTGACGACTTCTCATTCGATACCTTTTTGCTTATTTTACTTTGCTTCCTATTGGCTGACCTTAAGACTTCAATGTTCCCTCGTCCCAAGGAAATTTCGGAGATCAACAGATCTCCAGGGAGCCACAATATCTCTAAATCCAGAGAACCCTGACCTGAACTTCCAAATACATGACATAATATAGCTATGCCCATGATCTTGAGTATCAAAATAGCATTCTAGAGCTGCAAATAATAAAAAGAAACAATATCTTCCATATAAATCAAGCTCGGAGATCAAGTCAAAAGCTCGTAAATATCTACATAAGGGTGGTAAGTGGGCTGATGGTCTGCGTCATAGTGTATGTAACCTCCCTCTCGGACAATCTTCCCTCTTTTTTTTTCTCTCTGAGCAATCTCCAGCATCGCATTACCAATCCAGCTATTGGTATTGGGTTTGGGTCTTTGCTTTAGCTGCCTCGCCTGCTGTTGTTGGCGCATAATCGTCCTCCACCCCGCGCAGTGAGGGGCCAAAGCAGAGATCAAAGTCTTTCCTATAAAAAGGTCTTGTGACTCTCCAAAATACCCCCAAAAGATATCCTCGCCATGCGAAATACCACTTGCTACTTGCCCAATGGCCTCACTTTTAACGTGTCGCCCGTTTTTGGTGGGGTCACCTTCAAATCCGCCGATTTCAACGCACAGCACAATTCCACCTTCCCTCCAGGATGGACAATCATAATCAACACCCAGAAGCCTCGCAAGTCAGACCAGAAGGATGAACCAGATTCAGAGCAATCCCGCGACGATGACGATAATTTCACCCGGTTCACAACCCCCACCTTGACCCGCGACTCCCTCTACATCTCGTATATAGTCAGCCCACCAACCAGCGAGTACAAGCCCCCGACCTCACCCACGCGCCAGATCGCCATGATGCTCTGGGCAACTCTATGGTGGTACTTCCACGAGCCAGAACCCGACCTGCACCTGGAGACCGCCGCATCAAGCATGACCCCGCCCGACGGACGACCCAAAGGCGTGTGGCGGGTAAACATCAAGCGCGAAGGGATCTTCAAAGGCCGAAACCTCCTCCAGAAGCTGGAGCGGATGGGCCTGATAGCGACCGAAGACTCCTCCGTCGGTCTCCAGCCCATCGAAACCCGCGACTCAAGCAGCTGGTCAACGATGTTCGTCAGCCGACGCAGCTTCTGGCAGCTCGACCCACGTCTATTCCTCTTCACACTCGCGCCCAGCCGAGGTCGTCCCTCAACACCTCCCTTACGGTCGCGGAATGCGTCGCCCGCGCCGGACGGGTCACCCATCGCCACGCCGCAGACGCTAGCGCCCATGGAAGCAACCTTCCACACGGCGAATATGGGCCCCTTCACCTCGGTAGGACCGTTCACGTCCGGTAGCCATCTACCAACGTATTACCCGCCCCCGCCACTGCAGTTCACCTCCACGAACGGGGTGCGACACCCCGTGCGACCGAAACCGCCGCACCAGGGCGAGGTCTTCTACGTGCGCTACATACCCAGCCTGAGCCAGTATCTCTCTTTCCGGGTGGCGTTTGTGCCGATGACGGCGCAGGGTACTGATAGTCGGCCGGGGACGCCTGTTAGCACGGCTGTGACGAGCGTCGCGCAGCATCTCACTGGGGATATCTCCTCTGATCTGGACACGCTGCATCGGTGGATGAATGTCCCTCGGGTGGAGGCGATGTGGGCTGAAGGTGGACCGAAGTCTGTGCAGGAGAAGTTCCTGCTGCAAACCCTGACTAGTCGACACAGTTTCCCTGTTATCGGGTGCTGGGACGGGAAGCCGTTTGGATACTTCGAGATCTACTGGGTCAAGGAAGATCGGCTGGGACGACTTGTGGACCATGTTGGTAATTACGATCGGGGCATTCATCTGCTCGTTGGGGAGCAGGAATTCCGGGGCGCGCACCGGGTTAAGGTTTGGTTGAGTGCGTTGGTGCACCACTGCTTTGTGTCGGATATGCGGACTGAATCTGTGTTGTTGGAGCCGCGGGTTGATAACATCAAGTGAGTTCTGCTGTCGAAGTGATGGAATGGGGCAAAGGAAGATGACCGTGCTAACTTCTCGCAGACTCATTAATTACCTCCAAGAAGCGGGATTCTACAAAGAAGGCGAGGTCAGCTTCCCGCATAAGCACTCTGCTATCATGAGGATCAAGCGCGAGTACTGGGAGAGTCCGGCTCTATAAGCTGCCATAGTGGCGATTTGCATTGAGATGATCACGAGTAACGAAACAGCTAGCATTGCCTAGATTTTGATATTTGATATTTGACTTATTTGAACATTGTGTTGGCCATTTACCATGGCGATTAGCCCAATAGAAGGTGTGGTTATTGCTTATTGAACCGAAGACTTTTCCTAACTAGGCTCCTTTCCCGGGCTCCCGAGGTGAGGGAGGTATCTAGCTCATCCGAGCCTGTCAACGGCCCCCAGCCTGGATCAGTCACAGTCACTCATCATCTTCTTCATTTTCTTCTTCATCTTCGTCATCTTCTTCATCTTCTTCATCTTCATCATAGTCTTCATCTTCTTCACGCTTCACCAGATACCTTCTTTTCCCAGTGATAGGGTCTTTGAAAGTAGCATCGCTAGTAGGCCTCAGAGTATTCAGGACTAGGGTCACTTCATAGAGGAAATCGGCCTCGAATTTGGGACATCCTTGGGCCACATCCCAACCGGCGTCTTGGTCTCAGAGGCGCCAGAAAACGAGAGCTTGGGCCATGATCCGGCGCACTGGATGGCCGTCACGTAGAAAGGTCCCCAGAATCCAGGTGTCGGTATCCGGTAATACAGCCCTACTAGTAGGATATTTGTTGTGGCGATATCCACACTTCGCGAACCTGCTCTTGATGTATCTAGTGATTTGGGATTCGATCTCCGTGAAACCGTACATCTCGGCGAGCCTGGCGAGTTCCACGGCAGCCACTATGTGTCGTTCATGGAATTCGTTGTCGATGTCGAAGTGGATGGTACGGAGGTACAGCCATTGTAGAAGTGCTTCGATGCTCTGGATGGACACGACGCCGTCCATTTCCTGTAGTGTTGCCGTTTCCTCTTGGGACTCTCGGAAATTGCCTTTGAACATCGCTGAAAAGACTGGCGACTCATTGCAGAGAAGGGTCTTTGAGACCGTGTATTCTCGATTGCTTGGTTCGATTCGGATCTTGACGAGTGGGCCGTGGAAGAGAGGAAGAGTGCTAGGTAGCAGACTGTTAGATATTCCAGTCCCGGGGGGACATGGCGGACTTACGAGGTTGTAAAGTGCTCAGTACTTGATCCAGTTGTGTGCTTTTCTTCTGGAGCTTCATCCATCTTGGAGACAGTGAATGATAGATTGATAGTCAAGAGAGAACTGGCTCCCGTGCAGCCAGTTATGTAGCTTGACAGAATAAAGAAAGAACGGCCTGAAGGGCTACAAAGGAGGGGTTTGTCAAACTGCCGAAGCAAACAATCTGTGCTCATTGTAGCATTTCTGCCTAGACTACTTTAAGGTCGATACTATTCTGAAGCCCCTGTACAGCAATCCTGCCCAGGATAGCCTGCAACGACAGTGCCTCAGCACAACCCCCAATCAGACCTTCTCCCCGAGCCTAACTCAAAGACTCGCCAGATACCACTCTTTCCCGTCAATGGGGTCTTTGAAGACAGAGCCGAAAATGGGAGACAGAGTATTAAGCGAGATCCTCACTTCATGGAGGTCTTTTTTTTTTTTACCCGGGACAACTCGCTGGCACAAGCTACATTCTACCACAGTTCAGCACCCCAGCCATCCCCATACAAGACGGAATTTTAAGCGTTTTGGCATCGAAGTCCAAACGGAAACCCTCATGGCCCATGATGTCCATGCCAATGAGGAGCTTCGCTTTCAAATTTTCAACCAGATGCGCCTCGATTCGGATACATGCCGCGTTATCCGCACCGCGGAAAAAGGTGTCGAAGGAAACGAAGGCAGATGATAAATGGCTTGGGATATTCCTGAGCTGTGCTGGCGAACTCATACTTTTCGTTTCGAAGATACCCTCTGACACAAGCCGCGGCGAGTACACGGCGTACTGGGTGCCCATCGGGGTAACATAAGAGCCGAAACGATGTCCTCTTCTGCCAGCAAATGGGTGTTGCTATTGGAAGGCACTCTGTCGTTGTCATCACCACGAAGTTGATTGGCAATGATAGTTTCCTTGATGTACTCGGCAGTCTGAGATTCTATTCTAGTAATCCCATACTTGTCCGCGAGTCTTGCGAGCTCGATGGCTGACTCAATGCATTCTTCGGGGTCGTGCCAATCGAACTTGAGGGAATCGAGGTACAGCCATTGAATAAGTGCCTCGAGACTATGCTTCGAGACGACCCCCGTCATTTCCTGGATTTCCACCACCTGCTCTTGGGCTTCTCGAAAACGGCCCCACGACATGGCGGTGAAAACTGGTGATTGCTCGCAGAGTAGGCCTTTGGAGACCGTGTATTCACAACCGCTAGGTTGGAGTCGGATTTTGACCAGAGGGCCATGGTAGAGTGGGAGTTTCCTAAATAACAAAATGTTAAAAAGAGGACGCAATTCCCAAGAAATGCCCTACTTACTCTGTGAAGAAGGGCCGAACACTTTCTTTGTCTGTCTCACCCATTTTGACTTTGATGGGCTGATTTCGGAAAATATGGGTGTGAGTTGTGAAGGAGAAGATTGATGAGTGGGATGGAGATCGGTTTATATGATGACTTCGAATGTGGTTGTTTGTTGTGAACTTGATCGACCAAAAGTCAATTCTTCACTTCTCAAGGTTAATTGTTGCATTTCTTCAAGCTATAATTATGATATAGAGCAAAAGGCAAGTAAAAAAAAAGTTAATCGACACCTAAAGAAACTGCAAGGTCAAATATATAGGGGATCGATACTTATACACCTCATAGAGGGCCACATGTGTTTATAGCTTATACCTCTCTGTAGGGATAACAAACTTGATGCTATAGCAAACAAATACTGTATGTCAATCTTAGACATTCAATGAAAAGTGACAGAAAGGTGACAGAAAGGTGATAGAAAGGTCAGACTCAATAGTCAGTCTATATCACATTGCACCTTGCACTCTGACCTCTCCGTACAGGTGTCTCCATAGGTTATGAGCCCGGAAGCTCCATCCAAACTCCATATTTACGCCATCATCATCCTCGAAGCTCCATCGTCACTTTTGGCATCATCGTCAACAACCAAGTGTTTCTCTTTTCGACGTGTCAACCGACCTGGTCATTCATCTACCCACACGCCGAGCTTTCACCGTCACGCGCTTCACCACAAAATCTGCCATCGGCCCGGTCAAGTGCCTCGTGCACTTTTATCTATGTTGCAGTACCTCCCCATTCGTGCACCTCACCTTCCCCACATTCATCGACACCCGGCTTGATACGCGGCAACATGTCTTCTTCCAACTCCCGCGAGTGGACTCGCAGGTCTCACCACCTTATGTCGTACATGCACGATACCCACGCCGTTAGTACCTCTCTATTCGACGTACAGCGCAATCTCCCACCTTCAATCAATAGGGTAACAACAAGCCCGCACCCGCACCCGCTAATCGGCTACACCCTGAGGCTACTACCCATACAACATGAAACCTATCCGAGGTATACATGCGGGGAAGGTATACATTCCCACGCCTCGGTGTTCCTCGGCCTAAGTATAAACACGAACATAGCTATATCAACCTCCATCTCCCATACTAGATACCCACTTAACCTACGTACCAACCAAATACGCAAGTCAATATCAACCAAACAAAAATGTCCCTCCTAACAACCTACACAACCCAGAACACCACCAAAATAGCACACCTAACAATCTCCCACGCCCAAAAACTAAACTCCCTAACAACCCCCCTCCTAACAAGCCTAACCCAAACCCTATCCAAAATCTCAAAAACAAAAAATATCCACGCCATAACCCTAACCGGCGCGGGCCAGAAATCCTTCATAGGCGGCGCCGACCTAAACGAAATATCCACGCTCCGCAACGCACCCACAGCCCGCAAGTTCATCACATCCGTCCACGAAACATGCACCGCCATCCGCACGTGTCCCGTCCCTGTCATCGCACGGATTAACGGGTTCGCGCTCGGCGCGGGGCTAGAAATTGCCGCCGCTTGTGATCTGCGCGTTGCGGCGAAAGGGGCGGTTTTTGGGATGCCGGAGGTTTGTTTTCTTCTTCTTCCATTCATATTTACATCTACGTTTACGTTCACATTTACGTCTACCTGATGTTCCTTCTACTTCTCAATCTACTTCTATGGTAGTTTGATAGCATACATGGATAAATACACTTCCCACCCGAAACCAAGCAAAGCATAATACTAACAAACATACCAGGTCCGACTCGGGATTCCCTCCGTCGTCGAAGCAGCACTCCTACCAGGACTAATAGGCTGGGGCCGTACAAGACAACTGCTATTACTTGGCGGGATGATTTCGGCCTCGGAAGCACTTCGCTGGGGTCTTGTGGAGCGGGTTGTTGAGGACGAGGAGCTTGATTTAGCTGTTGCGGAGTGGACGTCGGAGATAGGGAGGAATGGACCGCTTGCTGTGCGCAGACAGAAGGCTTTGATTTCGAGGTGGGAGGAGCTTTCTATGGCGGGTGGGATTGAAGCTGGGATTGAGGCTTTTGGGGAGTGTTTTGATGGGGATTGCGGGACTGAACCGGGGAGGATGATTGGGGAGTTTTTTAGGGAGAAGGAGAGGTCTAAGGCGAGAATTGAGGCTCGGGATAAGGTTGTTGCTGGCAGCAAGGGAGAGGAGGGGTGAAGGGGTAGGTAATATTACATCCTGGGGTTGCGCAAGGGGTTACGTATTAGGTTTGGAATATGGCTATGAGGTTTCTATTTTACGTGGAGTATTTATTGTATGGCGAGATCCAAAATTCAATATTGAGTTTCATTGTCCAAGGAGGAGGTAAGTACAGCAAAAGTACAACGTACATCGGGCGCGAGCGCGAGCAAAAGGTCTAAGCGTAGTGAGTCTTGGATAGCATCCAATGAGAAACGAGTGTAATGTAGACAAGTGTAAGAAATACTAGACAGAGAAACGCCGTCGCGCAAGGCAATGCAGTAGCGAGTGGAATAGATAAAATAAAAGATAAAAAGAAAGCAGAGAGGTCACGACTCTCGATCACGCTCATACATGGTGGTAGATGGCATGTGAACATCAGCATGAGCGAGGGGTATTGGCGGATGTGCGTATCAACGGGGGAACAGCTTTTTCAAAGCAGGAATATGGAAACGAGAAAAGGAAATAATAGTCATATGGAAATGTGTGAGATAATCAGTGAGATAGGAAATATGAGAGATGCAAGAATAGCATCGGTGATTAAGTAAAGATCAGATTGCTGAAAGGGAAAAACGGAAAATCGAGAACCCGCTCGATTTAGTGAGATCGACGACCACCCATGTACGAGCCCGTTGCCGATGCCAGGAAGCGAGCCACGAAGCCACCGCTGTGGGCGTGGTTGCTGGTCTTCAGCTTCTTGGATGGCTGGCGGATAGGCTCGAAGGACTTTTGGATTCGAGATGGGGGACATTCACGTAACTGTAGTTCAGAGAGAGAGAGGTCGGGCTCTGGGTAGAGTCTGTGACCATAAGCTCATCGGCGCCGGAGGAAACTGTGCTGATGGAAGCTGGTGTGCCTCTTGAACTTGGGGCGAGACTGGACGAGCGCGAGCAGAGAGAGTTGAAGGTCTCGGCGTGGGAGAGCGCTGGCACGTCGCGAACGGATGGTGGGGAGACAGAGCGGTTGATTCGGTTGGGGGATGCGCGCTGGCGCTGGTAGGGGTTGTAGCGATCGTGTTCGGCACTCTGTGGTGCGTAGTGGGTGTTGTGCATGGTTGGGCAGGAGACGTGACTAGGGAGACGGCGCAGGGAGTTGTCGCTGCCACGACGGGTCTCACTACGGGTTTCGAGCTTTTGGCGACGGAGGCGGCTGGCCAGCAGGTCCGCTGATGCGTGGAGACGGCGCCTAGGGTGGAGTTAGTTATAAGAAAAGCAGGCTGTAGAACGGGATGCCATACCATTCGCGGTGTTGTTGTTGTTTATGGAGGTATTCCTCTTCGGCCATGCGCTCTTGCTCTTGGGCAATGAGACGCTGGCGGTGGGGAACGAGGAAGGGCTCGAGATACGTGAAGAGGTCCTGCTCGGTGATGCGGAGGTCCCAATCAAGTAGGAAGAGGAGCTGGCGTTCCATGAGATTGACCTCGGGAACGGAGAAGCCGAATCCTTCGAATCCCTTCACTGCGGTGTACCGGGCCCAATGTTTGTTCTTGGGGCTGGAGTCATTCAAGTTCTTTGCGGCGAGGATGAGTGAGGCGAGGAAGATGCGGTGGACAGTGCAGCGCATCCCCTTTGCGACTGGGGGCAGACGGGCACGAAGACGACCGAGGTAGACGAGACAGCTCATGAGAGTGGGCACCTGCACCTGCGACCGAGCAACGAGTGAGCCGATGAAGGCCTCGATTGAGGGCAGGGCAGGGAGGTCTGAGTGGTCCATCGGAGGAGTGGATGGTGGTGTAGGTTGGCCGTTCTGGTTGACGGTGTTGGTCACATGCGCCTCACAGCGAATGACCTGAGATGCCTGTTGAGCCAGGTGTGCCACCATTTCCCGAGTGACTCGGGTAGTGACAAACTCATCGAGAGCTGCTCTGTTGAGTGACAATGAATCCATGAGGGATATGATAAGAGGTGAATGTCGGAGTAGAGAGGTCGAGGATGGGAATTAAATAAGTCGACAAACAGAGATCAAAGAATTATCACACAAATGAATTGTCTCAGATAATCCAATTCAAGGATCTTGGGACAAACGCAATACAAAGGTCTTTGTGTGTTTGGGATTAGAGAGTCGACACAAAGTGAAGCAAAAGCGAAAATCAGATCAAAAGACCTTAAAAACCACAATGTCGAGAAGAAAGAATTCCTGACCAGCAGGATACCTTTCAGATGAAGTACTTTGGTAAAAAAGAAAAAAGAATGTTGCAGCAAGGATGGGATAGTTCGGGTTGTCGTGTCAACAGCCTATAGCCCTAACTGAGTCCAACTGAGACCTGAGATAGTTTCAAGACACAATCCACAGTTCACTGCAAGTTGGCAATAGATTGGAAATGAACTGGGAATATTGGTTTCTGATGAATTATTATAGAGAAGTTGAACGATTCAAAAGAACAAGGAATTATAAAAAAGAAAGGATGACGACGTTGGGCATGTGGATGAATCTCGTGAAGAATCTGGGCGGAATACCTCTCTAGTTATAGTATCTGGTATGCGCCAGAGGGGGGAGGGCGACTTTTTTCCCCTGCAAGGACGGGGTCCAGTTAGAAGGCAGAGAAGGATAGGCCACTAGGGGGGAGAATAGAAACCTGCATACTCCGTTGGATCTAAGATCCAACCTTTTCTTTGGCGCGCGGAGTTCTGAGAAAGTGAGCTGATTTGTCGAGGGATGATGTACATTTGATAGACTATTATTTGTACCTGTGCGTTATTATCCCTGGATTCATCCAATAGGGCCTACTTTGGTTTTACTTGTTGGTATTCTATTTATCTAGTTAATACGAGATGTGATAGTATTTCGATCTTCTACATGAATAATAAGGGGCATATTGAGACTATTCCAACATCCAACATCCAACATCCAACACAATGCTCATCCAGGATCGCCATATATCGGGTCCACTCAATTATTCCTGATGAAACTCCCGTCTCATATCTATTTATCTATTGGCTCATTCCATTCCTTGAACGCGTACCAGAATAGTACTATTCTACATAATGCCACTCTACTGCCTAGAACTAGAACCAAGAACCAACAATCCAACAATCCAAGTCAATCATCCCCTAAAACAGACTTCAGCTGAAAAGAAAATAAAATAAAAGTGGCGATTTCAGGTTGGCGCGAACTCGCGTTAGTGCCCAATCACTCGAAACCTGTCAGTTTCCGATCTGACGAGACAATCCCTGTCACAGTGTTCAAATGTTTCCCTTTCCTGTCAACGGCGCGAAGCGTGTTCGAGGGGGTACATACCAGGAATCTTTCAAGCCCTTCAAGCCCTTTAGACCTTTAAACCTTCAAACCTTCAAACCTTTGCACCTTCGTACCTCAAATTATCCGATTTCCACCTCACATAAGGCAGGTCACATCATTCCAATGTTCCCGATCTCCTTTTCCCCTTCCCGTCAGATCTATCAATTTCCAACTCCCCAACCTTTTATTTTTCTTCATGTGGAATGCATGCAATGTTCCGTGCATAGTCCTCTTAGCGTGTACTCGTACTTCGTCTAAAAAAAACACAAAACACACTGCATATGCATCTATATAAGCGCCCGTCCTCTCCAACACTCCAACCCTCCATTCCTCCCGCTTTCCCGCCCAGCGCTTACAATCCCAACACCATGGAAGCGCTTTTCTAATTTTATGTACATCCGGACGGAGTATGTTCTTGTTCCATGTTATTCTTAGATACCTCTACGCGCGCTACTCCTTTTCTCACTACATACCCCGGACCCATGCGCGGATCGTCACCCGCCGTTCCGCCCAAGCCAGTGCGCGCTTTGGAATGTTGGATGTGCGAGACTGCGCCTCGTTTCAGCATGGCGTCTCGCTGTTGGTGATTTGGTTAGATGGTTGGTTGACACTGCTCGACAACGTACATATACACTAGGTGGTTGATGTTTTGTGTTCAGGTTTGTTCCAAGGTTCCCACATGTGGAGGCTACATCATTGTTATGGCGCCGTTGGGGTTTTTTGAGCTTGTGGAGTTGGGCGCTGCAATGGGGCGGTTTCAGGATGGTAGGGCTGTTTCAGTGTGGGCGGTTAGAGATCGTGTGGGTGAGGTGGTTTGGGGCTGAAACGCTGATGCGACCGTGTGTTCGGGGTAGAAGGAGTAAGTGTAGCAGGTTGATACTAATTTTTGCAGATGTCATCCAGTTATGACTCTATTATTAGTTGTGAGGATTATCGCCCCGATGATTTGTGGATTCAACGTTGATTACTTTTTCTCAATATACTACCTCCCAATCACACGCTTGTGCTATGAACCACTTGGATGCTGATCTAACAAGAAAAGTGCCACAGTGAAATCAGCAGTACCCGACAAAGGCCCAGTACCAGCTTGCATTCTTTCTCAAGCATTCACTGTCGTCCAGACCTTTTCCCTTGAGGCTCACACACTTCTGCTGCGACTTCAGTCCCGATTTAAACAACAGAAACAGAGTACGAAGGCACAGTGAAATCAGCAGTACCAATAAAAGGCTCAGTACCAGCCTGCACAGTCTTCAGGTACTTGCTGCTGTCCAGACCCTGGTCCTTGATGAGGTACTTGAAGAAGTCCAACAGGTCACCGTCGTACTTGTTCATGGTCGACTTGGCGACGAAGCTGTAGACAGTCATCTGGCCGTTGGGACCAACCCAGACATCCCACTCGGAACCACTGATGTTGACGGTGGCGATGGTCTTGCCAGTGGACGAGATCGGGCCCGCACCACCCAGGGCCGCAAGCCAGACCATGATCTCGTACTCCTCGCTGCCGTCAGGAGTAGAGCTGAGGAACAAGTCGTACGCAACATCCGCGACGGTATCGGTGGAGGAGTAGCTATTCCAGAGATGGTTAGGGGCTGTTAAGATTCACGTAGCCATGTGCAGGGTCAAAACCTACCTCCATTCCCAGGCGGACTTGATGCTGCTAACGGTGCTCAGGACCTTAGGGGTGAAGTTCAGACCGGCGTTGGCGAAGCTCTTGACCTCGTTCTTGGCCTCGCCGCCCCACGAGTACTTGGTGTGCCACGCGATAGTGTTGCCGTTGCTCGAGTCGACGCCGGTGCACTGCTTGGCGTTGGGGTCCTTGTCGAGGTTCCAGAGGTTGTTAAAGACGGTGAAGTCGCCGGCTTTGGTGGTGCCGTACTGCTCGCAGATCTCGGCGGCACGACGGACGGAGGCGGCGTCGCCCATGGCGGCCAGAGCCAGGGAAAGGAGGGTCATGGGGGCGAAGGACTTCATTTTGGCTGTTGGAACTGGTGTCCTGGATTGATGGGAGTTGCTGTTGCTATCGGAATTGAGACTTGTTCTGAGGGAATGGAGACGGGGGCTCCGGTCTGCTTTATACATGCCATCTTTTCTTCTCTCGGAGTCGTGTGTTTCGTGTAGAGCACTAGGTACTCCTGTCTCACATTTGATTTGGGCGTGCTATTCGCTATCCAACGGGATCATGACGGGACTCCACATCCTCCGGATAATACGGAAAGCTAAAAAGCTTGCATGATCCTTGCTATGCAGGACTTTATCCACTTCACTGCGGATTGGAGAAGACAGTTGTTGTGCAGGGATTTATCCGTTCTCCCTGTGGATTTGGGAATATCTTCGCCGTTGGCAGCGAACGTGAGACAACGGCGTCGAACATAGTGGTGGAGAATTTTCTGCTTCTCGAATAATATTGACAGAACGCGGTCAAATCTGACGGGTGTTCCTGAAAGGTATCCGCTTTGGTCGAGATTTCCCCTGACTAAACTTCAGTATTTGCGAGATTTCTCCGTAAACTGGCCGGATTCTCTGTGAGGCCATTGTACTCCGTATGCATTTTCGCAACGTCAAAATCCATCAATAACATGCTCGAATCTAGAGTAGTTGCATGATAATTGTGAATCAGCCACGTCGTCACTTCTGCCGGTTCTTCATGCATATGCACGTCGCCCGCAATCCAATGGAAATGTAAGCCACCTCCGCAAAAAGGGCCTGGTCTCCGATACCTCGGCTGCATCTTTGTTCCAAGTCGAAGAGATCGCGGAAATCTGACCGTTCTTTAATGGGTCATGATCGACATTCTGGCCTCCAAACCTCCAAATTCACATGCCAGCACAGCTCTGGGCCAAGTGTTCTTGCCATCCTTCGACAAGTCGATCGCTATAGTGAGCTGATTGTCTTAGACATTAATACATCGCGAACATCACCATCTCCTAAGGTACTCACTCAATCGCTGTACTTAGCCAGTATTTACCCTGCTGGCTTCAGATCCTTGACATAGATCGACGATGGCACGGTGCTAGCGGTAGAGATCAGAGCCTCAGCAAGCACGAAACACCCAATCTATCCGTTAGAACAGACAGGATCGGCCAAGGAAGCGTCCAAGAAGCTCCCGTGTGCAATTGACGGCAGGAGAAGTTGTATTGATCTTGGTTACACCAGATAGGTGTCGATGGAAGTATTTCACACTGCATGGCAATCACTCAGTGCTCTAATTTTAGCGGGTCTGCAGATCACGGCTCCGTGAGTAGGGAATGAAATTATGGCTAGTAGTGCTCCAAAGGATGCTGTATACAGCGTAGGAGGCTAGTGTCCGTTCGGTCTGTAAAACAGAGCACTACATCTAGGCAGCATTAGGTGTATGCAACAGAGTGGTTTCCATATGTGGGACAATTGCTACACACCAATACACCGGCATATCTAGAGCACCTGAGAACTGTCTTTGAAGGACTGGATATAAGCATGAACCAAGGACAAGGGGCGGAAACAAGGTTCATGACCAAAAGACAACATCTATGAAAAAGAACTAATAAAACACCCAGAGCAAAGGAACAGGCATCAAGACAAGGGGGAAAGGCTTCATGACAGACAAAAAACATGTATGAACGAGACAAGAATCAACCAAGCAGGCCCTTGAGTAAACAAACAACCAAAGCCTTAGGCAACCATGCTGTCAACAAACAGCAACATTGAAGGAAAGAACTGTCCTCGGAAATCCTGGGACAACAGAGAGCTATCTCTTGGAAAAAGGGCCAAAAATTATGCCCAGCTCCCATAGGTCAATGGAGAGCCCAGGAAAGTACAGTCTGTATCCACAGAGGCCGAGGGAGGAATGTGGTCCAGGCCTCGACATGCTTCGTGCCATTAGACCGGACCGTGGTGTCCTAATCTGTTTCAGACTAACCTGGACCGCAGCAGAGATCCTGAGCTGAACTCGGGAACCACGATGTGCAATGTAGACCCGGAGTGGTGCGAGGAAGGAAGAAAGAAGAAGACAAAAAAATGGGGGGGGAAGGGGGGTATTTATATTTTCCAGTGGCTGAAGGCAGGAAGGAACGGGGGTAGGGAACGAGCTTTTACTAAGAGGGAAGGCACCCAAAATGGAAGGCACGCATGACACGGTACATGGATTTATGGAAGGCACCATGCACCTTATCTGATATTATGCAGATGTAAACTACTAGCCAGGCAGTTTGGATACCAATATATCCGTGGATGTACACGTGGACTGCACTCGACATGTGGACTTCTTCAATATCAGACCTCGGGATATCCAGTCATCTCACATATCTTGCTTGCCAACTAAAACATGCCGGCCACCTAGGCAGGACAGGTAGGCTAGCCATGTGACCTAGCACAAACAGTCTAGTCCGTTAGACGTCACGCTAGGTAAATACCGATATGCTCAATGGCTAGCTGGCGTCAACTCCGATGGTCATGGATATGTATCTATGCGCCTTGACCATCTACACCTGATGGTCAATAGGACATTTGTCATACCCTTCGTTCTAGTTTACACCAGGTATAACGTCTTGTTCCGTACACACCGAAGAAACAACCGATATCTCAACGACGGCGGCTTGATCTATATCATCGTCAGAGATGAATAAAGTTTGATATTCTTGGCGTGGCTCTGCGAACTGCGGTAGCTTCCGCATATCGGCTACAAGATCTGACGGGAGCGATCATTGGCCGCGGATATTCGACAGTGTACGGAATACGGAGTCTCCGAGTAGCGAGTAGGCAACATCATTGAAGGGAATATCGAGAGTTGGCCAATAGAAGAGACGACAATTCGGATTGCCAGCATCCGGCATGGCCTGTTGATGAGTCAGCCAGAATTGACAGTGCAAACTCATACAAACTCATATACAAACACAGTGCGAACCGTTCAATTGTGCCAGATATCTCCATGATATGGGAGGTGCATGTATTGAATTAAGAAATGAGACATATTTGAGCAAGGAACTGAACTGTTGAACTGTATCCTATACTTTAATAATGAATTGACCAAAAGCGAGGGTGTGTTGATTATCGTTCAATTGTTTTAAATTGTTTTGCTTTGATGCCCCACCGGGTGGATCTCCGGGGTTTTCGCCAGGGGCTGAAATTAAATTTAAATGCTCGGTTGCCTCTTTTTTCCTACAGGACCCTTCACCAATTCCCAAGATGCCTTCCAAATCCTCCAGGTCCTCCAGCTCCGGCTGCGGCTGTCGCTGCTTCTCCCTGAAGACCCTCAGCTACCTCGCCATTTTCCTGGCCCTGTTCTCCGCCGTCTACCGATTCCTCGATGCGCGCCTGGAACAATTCTACATCTTCGACCCAGAGCACCTGCACGATGTGTCTCAGCGCGCCATCACCGCCCACGGCGAGGACACCCGCTCCATCGTCAACTTCATCGTTGCCGAGTTGGAGCAGAAAGTCGGCCCCAACTACCTGAGCACCCAGGAGGAGTGGGTATTCAACAACGCCGGCGGCGCCATGGGCGCCATGTACGTGATCCACGCCAGTATCACCGAGTACCTGATCATCTTCGGTGAGTATTCCCGCGACCAAATCTACCACCATTCCCTTTCGCGCTTCTAACGTTTACTCTCCAGGCACCGCTATCGGCACTGAAGGCCACACGGGCCGCCACACCGCCGATGACTACTTCAACATCCTCCAGGGCACCCAGCTCGCCTACGTCCCCGGCGAGTTCAAGCCTGAAGTCTACCCGGCCGGAAGCGTGCACCACCTCGTCCGCGGCGAGGTCAAGCAGTACAAGATGGATGAGTCTTGCTTCGCGCTCGAGTACGCCCGTGGCTGGATCCCTCCCATGCTCTTCTTCGGTTACGCCGATACCTTCACCAGTACCCTGGACTTCCCTACGTTGTGGGCTACCACGCGCATCACTGCCCGTGAGATGGTCGGCAACTTGTTGCAGCTCAAGCTGTAATTGAGCATACCATTTTGCTTCTTGTTGATATGCAGGCTTCGGTTTGATTGATGAGGTCTATGCGGTATGATATGGGCATTGGCTGGGCACTTGAGGTGCTATTTTGGTTGTAAAAGTTACTGGACATGGTGGTTACTTAATATTTGGTACCTAGGTAGTACCGAGCACATTTTTTAATGAAATCATAAGCCAAGGTTCTCGAGCTGCCTTTGTAGTACTAGCTATTGGACTTTAGCTGTTGTTTTTGCTGCGTCAATTACCATCCCTCAAAACGGCCTGAGACGTAAGGATTTCGAAGTATGGAAATCAATACTCCGACTTCGTTCCGCTAACGGTTACTAGGTAGATAAAGTAGCCACCCTTTCCACTGTTCACAGAATGTGCTACGACTCTGGTTCTACAGTTCCGCAGGTAGTCAAATTGTAATTCAGGCGTTATACCGAATCCTATCTAGGTAGAGTTAAGTTAATAAAATGAGTCAGTGTACCGAAACCATATCCAAAATCATATCCAGAATGAATCATTTGTCAAAATAAACATTTGTTGAACCGTAGATATAGCAAATGAGTGAGCATCTGGATGGCTGTACAAATGTACAAATGAACATCTCTATATAAACTTGCAAGCTGCTTGCGCATCTCCTCTTCTTCTTCATCGTTCATCAACCTATCAAAATCAGTACTCAGCACATCATCACCACTCTATCTCTAAGCTTTGGTTCACGCAAAGCCTATCATGGCTGACTATTGTGGATGCAGTTGGAATGAGCCTGGTGACTGGCAACCTCAGTACCTCCCACAAGTCTCACTCAAAGCCCATGCAACCATCCTGTCCTCTGCAGCCCGTACAACTTTGACACAGACATTTGTCAACCCATCTAGTAGGGTCCTCAAAGAGGTATTCTACAACTTCCCTCTTTACGATGGCGTCAGTGTTGTCGGGTTCGAATGCAAAGTTGGATCTCGTCTCTTGTACAGCAAGGTGAAGACCAAGTCACAAGCTGATGCAGACTACCAAAATGCAGTGGCTCAACAGCAGACCGCTGCTGTCATGGACCACACCTCCATGAATGACGTTTTTGTTATTCGACTCGGCAACCTCCCCGCTCACGGGAAGATCAACGTGGACATCACTTTTGTGGGAGAGTTGAAACAAGACTCCCAGACAGATGGTATTCGCTACACATTGCCAAGCAAGATCGCTCCTCGCTATGGAAATACGATGTCTTACAGCCAAACCCAATTATCTCCACTCGGTGTGCCAGCCAGCCTCCAAGGAATGTCCGTCACCGTTGATGTTCAGCTGGAGAAGGGTTTGGTAATCCGAGAGCTGGAATCCCCAAGTCATCGTGTCAAGGTCTCTCTCGGACGTGTGTCCTCTACGCCAGAAACCTCTGCCTTTGAACCATCACAGGCATCTGCATCTGTGATCCCCCAACAGAACAATACAGTGTTGCTGGAAGAAGACTTTGTCGTCCTCGTCAAAGCGGATGGGCACAATACACCGTCTGCATTACTTGAAAGACACCCAACTCTTCCCAATCAGTGTGCCCTGATGGCAACTCTCGTGCCGAAATTCAACCTCCGACCCGCTAGCCCTGAGGTGGTCTTCGTCATTGACAGAAGTGGGAGTATGGAGTCCAAAATCCCAACCTTGAAATCTGCACTCCAAGTTTTCCTGAAGTCTTTGCCTGTCGGTATCTGTTTCAATATCTGCTCTTTCGGAAGCTACTATTCCGTCATGTGGCCAACGAGCCAGGTGTACGATGCATCTAGCTTGAACCAGGCTTTGGCATTTGTTGACACCGTCTACGCGGATATGGGTGGTACTGAGATGAAACAGGCAGTCGTCGCCACTGTGCAAAATCGACTCAATTTCGAAGATCTGGATGTCTTGATTCTCACCGATGGACAAATCTTTGACCAGGACCAGTTATTCAACTTCGTTCGCGAAAGGGCTGCTGACAATACTGCTCGCTTCTTCTCCCTTGGTATTGGCGAAGCAGCATCTCATTCTTTGATTGAGGGAATTGCGAGAGCTGGAAATGGATTCTGCCAATCAGTGACGGAGTATGAGACCCTCGATCGCAAGATCGTCCGCATGCTCAAGGGCGCCCTGACCCCCCATGTCCACGATTACAAGCTCGAAGTTGAATACGACACCGAGACAGAGCCCGAGTTCGAGTTTGTGAGTGACACCGAGGATCTGGCGGAGTCCGAGACTGAGGTCGAAGAAAAGAGTGCGGATGGCGACGTTTCCATGGAAGAGACAACACGCAGCTCACCGCAGCCGATCTCATTGTACGACGAAAACTTCCAGGAAGATGACATGGATGTTGCCGCGGACGAGAAAGCAGCTGGAAAGCTTCCCACTGTCACCCCTCCAAGAGCAATCCAAGCTCCCTACAACATCCCACCTCTGTACCCGTTTATCAGGACGAATGTGTTCTTTCTTATGGACCCGAGCTCATCTGAGAAAATCCCCAAGTCCCTGAAGCTCAGCGCTACTTCCAACGACGGTCCACTGCAGCTGCGGATTCCGATATGCGACATTGGAACTGGCGAAACCATCCACCAACTCGCTTCGCGCAAGGCCATGATCGAGCTCGAAGAGGGACATGGCTGGCTCTCCCATGCCAAGGATGAGAATAGAAACAAATTCAAAAGGTTCCATAATGAGACAAAGAAGCGACTTGCAGAACTTGAATGCCAGAGACTAGGAATCAAGTTCCAGGTCACTGGTAAATACTGTTCGTTCGTGGCTTTGGAAGAGTGCAGCTCTTCGTCCTCGGCACAACGGGATGAACGGCATAGCACGAAAGAACATGCTGTAGAGCAGATTTCTCCATTGAAACGGCCTGCTACATTGACAGGGGTTCCAAGGTTTATGTCTGTGACTGCACCCGCACGCACTGGTGGTGTACGACATGGTGGTGCACGTCATGGTGGTGCACGCGATGGTGCAGCACGCGATGGTGGCATACATTATGGGGGTTATGCCGCTGGTGTTCTGGGCGGGGGTCGCGCAATGCAAATGCAACAAACTTGTTTATATTCCGGGTCTGCGTCACTTAGTGCGTCACTTAGTCCGTCAATGCCTCCGGGTGGACAGCCAATACGTACGTCTGAGTACGGACCGACCCGGGGGTCCCCTGAAATTGTTGGACAGTATTACGCCGGCAGCCAAATATTGGAGGATACCACTCCTCTTTTCAAGTCTCCACAGATGAGGATCCACGAGCTCATCCAACTGCAAACCTTCGAAGGCAGCTGGATGTGGGACGTAACACCCTTCGAGCTTTTGGGCCATCACTCGACCGTGATAAGGTACAGATTCGTCTCGCTGTACTCCAGGGCTAATCGATTGACTGCATACGGTTTCTCGCCTGAGGAGCAGAAGGTTCAGGCAACACTGGTCGTTCTAGCATGGCTGATGAAGAGGCAGTTGAATTTGAGGGGTGTTTGGGAACTTGTGCACGATAAAGGTGCTCAGTGGGTTAGGCTTGAACTACAGAGGATGCAGAAACATGGTTTGCCTGGAGCTTTTATTGCGTCGATCCAGGATCAGGTTTTGGATATGGTCTAAGAGGCGATTTTACCGGAGAAGGGGTTTTGATTTGGTTCTTGCTCGTTTTGCTTACAAGATTGTTCAGTGGATGGAGATTATCATGTATTAGCTTGGGATCTAGAAAATATACGAAAAGACAAAAACATTGGATAGCTTTGCAATGGAAGGAAAACTCTCACTTTACTTCTTCAAAAGGTTATGGGACCTTACTATACTCGTTAGCAGATTTCTGACAATATCCAGTGCCCCCCACGGCCTTATATAACGAGAAAAGTTGAACGATTGGGCCAGTTTCTGTCTGGACGTCAGAAACACCAACAACCAGAACTGGAGTAGTGCGACCATCAAGTACTCCTTGGAGCCAGCAGTCCAAAAGCAAACGAAGTCTCGGTTTGCGAGGACCTCCCCCATGTTCAACACGCAGACTCTGGGACTGGGACTCGGTTGGAGTTGATGAGACAGGAGCCGAAAGACGTCTTCAAGAGGCCGTCGGGCAACAATTCGGAATGGTTTTTCGTGCACACGCACTTCATATTCGGTTGGCCGACTTTCAGTGTATGTATAGGCAATGCAATGACCACGACCCCTGGCTTTGTCATGAAAACCTCGTGAGAATTACCTTCTTTTAGGCTAACTATGAAATAGCGGTGACCTCTTTTTACAAGCGAGTTACGTCTACAGATGCAGGACTACCGATTTTCAGTTCCAGGGACACATAAGCTCGTCAATATCACCCACAATTCTCCCGGACATATTTCATGCCCATTCGGGGATCCAAAATGGAGAGAATCGATGTTCACACCCATTGCGTGCCACGCTCATATCGCGAGTATTGCCTGCAGAGCGACTTCGCAGGCCGAGGCCACCCAGATGGAATGCCCGCAATCCCAGTGAGTCCTTCTGAACCTGAACGACGCATCAAGTTCCCATGCTAAACATAATAAAATCCAGCAATGGAGCGCCGAAGCACACATCAAACTAATGAATCAGCTAAAGATCAAGAAATCAGTACTGAGCATGTCCTCCCCAGCAACCCACCTAACCCCGGGGAACGATGAAGAAGGCCGATCCGTAACTCGCCACGCCAACATCGACATGTCCAAAACCTGCGCCGATCACCCAGCCCACTTCCTCTTCTTCGCATCTCTCCCCCTCCCAGACGTGGAAGGCTCCCTTGCAGAAATAGACTATGCACTAGACCACCTTGGCGCAGTGGGGTTCCAGATCCTGACCAATTCGCATGGCATCTACCCGGGCGATCAGCGCTTTAGTCGTGTCTTTGACAAATTGAGTGAGCGAAAAACCATCGTCTTCTTTCATCCGACAACCTGTCTTATCCGGCACGATGACTCCCTCGAGAAGGTGACACCGCTCCCTGGTGTCGCGGCGCCGATTATGGAGTTCATGTTCGATTCAACCCGGGCGCTTATGAGTCTGCTTACTTGTGGGACTGTGGACCGATGCCCTGGGATTACTTTCGTGGTCGGTCATTGTGGTGCGACTTTCCCTCCGATTATGGAGAGGATCGCGGAGTTCTCGTCCATGGTTCCTGGTGCAGGGGATGGGATTAGTGGGGAGAAGATCAAGCAGCTGTTGCAGACGCGTTTCTATTTTGATCTTGCGGGTGTGCCATTTCCCGATCAGATTCATGGTCTTCTACGGCTCGTTGATTCGTCCAGATTGCTGTATGGGAGTGATTTTCCCTACACCCCTGCCAGGCTGGCGGAGTCTCTGGCTAAAAGAGTGGATGATGGACTACAGGGTCTATTTGGATCGGAAACAACACAACGAATTTTGTTGGATAATGCGCAGGATCTGCTAGGGGGAAGCCCGTGAATAGCTGTGGACTGCAGACTATTCATGACCAAGGATGCAGACAAGCCCCAAGGTTTGCAATAGAAGTATTGTTGTGGATATATGCACGTTTCTTGACCAGCCAATATTCTCGAGTTGGCCTCCGGAGGTCAGACCTATGACCACACACACATGCTTGCGTTGTGATTGCCTTAGGGACTACCACTTGACTTAAAGTAGTTAATCACCAACAGTACTACTTTGATTCCAACAGTGAAAATCATCGGCAACTCTCAGCTTTTCCTTTTCGGCCTGAAGAGCCCCGAATTTACCCTTCCCAGTTCCGACTCACTCAAAATCCCTGGCGACACATAGGTGACCCAAACAGGTCTAGACAGATCACTATATCAGATCTACTTTCGGCACTTCCGTCGGCTCAACAATCAACCCTCTTGCAGCCAGCAGTCGTGCCTGAGTGAGCTTCAGAAACCGGTAGGTACTATCCAAGACCGGTGTCTGTACACCCTTCGCCCTTGCAACACGCAAAGCATTCCCCAGAATGACCTCCACCTCCACAGGATTCCCCTTATCCACGTCCACCAACATACTAGGCCGGAAAGACAACTCGATCGGAGTAACATCGACCATCTCATCCACAATACCAGGCCCCAGGTCATACCCATCCGCCTTAGCAATAGCCGCCATCTCCGCCATACCGGGTCTAATCAAGCTATGCTCGCCGCCGAATAGCCTCACCGCAGCACTGTCAAGCTGAGTGATAGCGCACATGGGATTGAAAATCCCATTCCAGATCACCTTCCGCCAACGATAGAAGACGATATCATCGACGACGTTCGCATCGACGACTTTGCTTCCGTTATAGATTGTCGCGAACTCTTCGAGCTTGGCGCGCTCGAATGCTGAATCCACGGTTGGGTTGTGGAATGCGCCGACGTGGAAATAGTCGTGGTCGTCGTGTACCACGTGTCCGTTGTGTTCGTGTGCGCCGAGGAACGTCGGCGCTGATAATACCACGTTTGTGGGGAATGCCGCGATTATTGGTGGTTCGATATACAGACCGTTTTGGAATAGCACGATTGCTGTATGCTCTGGGGTTATGGCTGGTGCTATGATCTTGGCGATGTTGTTCACTTCGGGGATATTCTTCATCGTGACAATCACATAGTCGAATGGGGTGTTGGGATCTGCTAGGGGGACAGCATTGAGGACTACTTATGTGTTAGCTTTGGACTTACAGGACAATACTAACTAGCTGTTTTTTCGACTTGGAACGTTTCAAGGGTTACATACTTGCACTTGGTCTCCAGGATGATAATTTCCCGTGGTCGATCGACTCGATTTCGAATCCATTCTGGACAACTTGTTCATAATTGGATCGGAGAACAGCAGTGACAGACGCCTGTCCAGATCTCTCGAGGGCGACGCTGACCATTGTCCCCACACCACCTGATCCGATCACCAACACTCGGCGCTTTGGCGTATCATGGGACATGTTGGGCTGGTGACTCTGACTGTGTCAAGAATTTCAATCTGTGAAATACTTAGGGATAAAATGGCTACTGTTATCTGAAATTATAGCCAACACCCCACCAAGGCCGATGGAGCAAGTCCGACCTCGGGATGCATTTGATTAGCTCGGGACTTCTTCCCCTCTTATCGACCTTCTCTCGATGAAATCCTTTGAATGTTGGCTATAATCTTTTTAGGTCTTTTATCTATGTTTTTAGTGGTCTGTTTTAGTAGTCTCCTTCGGTACTTTTATTAGGGTATCTAGTCATATAGATATTTCCTTCCTCTTCTTAGTTTATTAGGTACATACTAGAAAAGGGCTATAAGGCTTAGTCTATAAAAGGGAACTTTTCTACATATAACCTTCCATATCTCAACTTCTATAGTTAATAAAACACACATCCCCATACTAGCTTTCAGAAATGTTCCGCTGGCGGGGTACGGTATGGCGCACTTGCGGCTATACAACATACACTGCCGTACATCGGGATAGCCCAATTTGGCTGTTGTTTATTCTGCCAAACTTTTCGGGAATAAACTATATCGCCAATGTTCCACCACGGACACGCAAAGCATATTCACAATATCAACTGATCGGATGATAAAAAGTGATGTAACATGTCTACCCTTTCAAATAACCTCAAACCAGCCTCCCATATGCATTTCACAGAACAGCAACCCAAGATGAAGAACCCAGTCAAGCAAATCCGACTCCCAGCACTTGAGGAGGTCCTCAACTACATACAAGACGTCGCAGGGGCCTCTAGCAGATGGATCAACTGGCAGATCATCCGCGGTAAGCGACATATATGGTGGGAGACAGACTGGGAGGTCCTATCTCGCTGGGCACAATCGATCATCGAAACAGAAGAGCGTCTGCGCGAAATCACCCAGCGCGAAAACTTCCTCAAGAAGTATATCCGTAAATACCACGCCGGCTCCGAGTCAGCCAAAGCCGCTCTGCCGGATTTCATCGAAGAGCTGATTGCCCTGGACCACGAGTATGTGCGCCTCGAGCGGATATACGATACCCTCCTAGCGGGTTGTCCCGTTGGACCTATCAAGAGTGGATATGAGTGGATTCGGAAGGAGCCGCAGTGGTATCTCAAGAGTGAGTGGTTGCGCCAGGATTGTGCCAGGCGCGGGGGGTGCTGTGGTCGTCAGTGCAAATGTTGTGAGAGTCCACCTGATGCGATGAGGAGGAAGGGTTGGGGTCATTGTACGGCTCAGTGTGCTTGTTGTAATGATGAGCTTGAGGATGGGTTTCGATTGACGGAGAGAAATCGGAGAATGTTGAAGCCGGACTTTGATCTTACTGTTTACCCATGGAGTGACTATAGTCGAGAGATGTTTCGTGCTTATATTTGGTCACTTGACTAGGTCTTTCAATAGTTTGCTTTGAAAGGATGTTGCTTGAATGTCTGTTCGGTGTACGGCGTTATAGTTGTAGTCAATCGTTCTCTTATCAGTGTCTCAGGTTGAAACTAGACGTTTTGCAATTAGAGGCTTAGCTTGACAGGGCGATCGACAGAGCCAAATATACCAGTAACGGCTGGAGTTAGAGGACTATAAGAGTCAAAGATCATCAGATCAGCGGGGGAAGTCTGCCAAGCCGGCATGTTTTATGCGTCCTGATTCGACCAGTTTGGGTATCAGGGCCACATGGGAAGTATACTTGGAGTTTCCCCGCATACATTGGAACTTGATAAGGCTGCGGACAAATGTCCGCACTTGGATTCTTTAAATAAACGGATCATGGCCATGCTGTGCTCAGGTTCACCCTTCCCTTCATCCAACTCTCGACTATGGAGAACGACACTCACCAAGATGAGACCATTTGGGCTCCAGGAACAGTCAGGCTAGAAGATAGTAAGTACGATACTACAATACAAATTCAACCTTGACTTACACCGTCAGTCCACCAATCTAGAGATCAACTGGTCCTATTCCCCATCCCATCGGCAGACCCCAACGATCCCCTTAATTGGTCCAAAGCTCGCAAAGCCCTCAACTTCACCCTAGTCAGCTTCTTCGTACTATGGACCTTCGTGCAACTCGACATTGGCTTCACAGCATGGGGCCCAATGGGAAACGAACTCAACTTCACAGTTGACATACTAAACGCCAACGCAGCCACCAACTACGGCGGTCTCGCCGTAGGCTGCATATTCTTCATGCCCCTAGTCCACAAATACGGCCGACGACCAATCTACATACTCAGCGTAGCCCTACAGTTCGCTGCATGCATCTGGCAAGCGAAAATGACCACCATCGGCGATCTAATGGGCAGCGGCGCGATATCCGGCATCGGCGGCGCAATCAGCGAGATCGTCGTGCAGATTACCATCGCAGACATGTTCTTCGTGCACCAGCACGCCACCATGAACGGCTGGTACGTCATCGTCCAGTCTGCAGGTGCCTTTCTTGGTCCCGTGGCATCGGGATACATCGTGGTGGCACAAGGGTGGAGGTGGATGTGGTGGTGGTGTGTGATTTTCTTCGGGGTCACACTACTCTGTGTCATATTCCTTTTCGAGGAATCGAAATACGTCCCCGTTATGGATGGTCGCGAGGTTACCGCGGATGCACAAGACACGGTTGAACTGTCCAAATCACACAAAGACGGCGACGTAGCAGATGCAAAGAGCGCCGATGAGACGGTCGCTAGTTGCGTACATACCAACCCGAATATTCAGATGAAGACCTATTTCCAGCGCATGGCCTTGGTGACCCCCACTGATGAAGCGCTGTGGCCGCATTTCTATCAGCCTATCGTGGCCCTCTTTACCTTCCCGGCGGTTTCGTATGCGGCTATCACGTATGGTTCTGTGCTGAGCTGGTTCGCGATCATGACGTCGCTACAGGCGTCTTACATGATTATACCGCCTTACAACTTCGATGCTGTTGGGGTCGGGCTGATGAATGTGGCTCCATTTGTTGGCGCTCTTCTTGGTTTCCCCTTTGGTGGACATTTGAGCGATAAATCTATTCTGTGGTTATCCAAGCGCAATGGCGGTATTTACGAACCGGAGATGCGTCTTTGGCTTGCTCTGCCTATTGCCATTATTGGTCCTGGGGGAATACTTATGTTCGGGTTGGGTCTTGCCTATGTGAGTATGCATTCAAGACATGAAGTTGAACGGGTTTAACACTTTATAGGGTGCGCATTGGGCTCTTCTCGCTGTTGGATTCGGCTTCTTTGGATTTTCTCTTGCTTCCATTAGCGGTATCACGCTTTCATATCTCATGGATTGCTACCAAGACGTGAGTACCTATTTCTTTTCGAGTTCTTGGGCTCTCTTTCTAACTTGTTGGCTTCTAGATCATTGGTGACGCATTAATCGGAGTGATTTTTATGCGCAATATCTTCTCGGTGATTGTACTGTTTGCGTTAACGCCTTGGGTTAATGGGATGGGCATGCGTGACTTGCATATTCTGCTTGCAATAATCGCGTTTCTGACTCTGTTGATCCCTATCCCACTTCTGCTGTGGGGTAAGAAGGCTAGGATTGCCACGGCGCCGAGCTACAGGAAAATGGCGGCAAATCAGCTTAGCCATCGGACTGTTTAGATATTACTTACTAGAGTATACCAGTTGGGATTCCCTGTGTCTATTGAAACTGTATTGGAGGGGTAGACCGCGGGAAGTGATTGGCTCCCGGACCTCGGGGGCGACCCCTGGAGCATAGGGTAGTTACTCACCCTGGGCAGCTCACTGAGCTTTTCACACACCCCGACACTATCAGTTGTTAATATACGATTCACCCCTACCGTCAGCCTCCAGGTGGTATCTTGGATCAGACAGCCCTAACGGTCGTCGACCAGACCAGGTTCACCGGCGCCCCTGTCAACAAGCCCAGATCTATCGACGCGCCGACCAGCTGAGACAGGCTCGTCCCCCACCCTTGTAACAATTGTTTTTACGTGAAATCCAGCTTCAGAGCTAGCTGTACCATGAGGAATCTAATTCCAACCCCATTTCAGCCTTTCCGGGCGCGTTTTTTGCTTTTTCATTGCAAAGCCCGACGAACTCAGCATTACCACACTCAATTCCGCGACTTTTCCTGCATTGCTTCTCGCAGGTCTCACACTCAGGGTGATGATTCCATGCGTCACATTTATGAGCCCATCGAAGAAGTGGAAAAACTAGAAAGCTATCGCGCGGGGGGCTACCACCCCATAACGATCGGCGACCATATTCACAGTCGCTATCAAGTGGTTCAAAAACTTGGCCACGGCACATACTCGACGATCTGGCTGGCCCGAGATCAAAAACATACCAGATACGTCGCTATCAAAGTGTGCACCGCAGATTCGAATCCGCTAGAATTCAGCGTCGTTTCGGACCTTTCCAACTCGCAACAAAGCTCAAGCACCAGCTTAGGGAAGACAATGATACCTTTAATGATAGATAGATTTGAGATTCAAGGACCGAATGGTACGCACCCTTGTTACGTGACCGCACCTGCAAGAATGAGTCTCTCCGAGGCAAAAGACGCCTCATACAACCGCCTTTTCCAATTGGAGGTTGCTCGGGCCTTGTCAGCACAGCTGGTTCTTGCCGTTGAGTACGTCCATTCCCAGGGATTCGTCCACGGGGATCTTCATTATGGAAATGTTCTCCTCCAGTTGCCCTTCGACCTAAGCCACCTCCGCTTGGAGGAATTGTATAAAAAGTACGGAGAACCGGCATTTGAAGCAATTAGACGTTTCGATGGGCAACCACTCCCACGAAATATCCCATCACGCGCCGTTTTGCCAATGTGGCTTGGCGAAGCAAGTGATAAAACCGAACTCCCAGAAGCAAAAATCCTACTCGCCGATTTCGGCGAGGCCTTCTCCCCTACCAAGCAGAAGAGATTCGAATCACACACTCCGCTTGTGGGCCGTCCACCAGATGCTCGCTTTGCACCGCATAACCCTCTATCGTTCCCATCAGATATCTGGTCCCTCGGATGCTCTTTATGGGAAATAATAGGTCAGAACTCGCTTTTTGACGGCATGTTTGCAACCGCAGATAGCATTACTTGCGAGCAAGTTGATGCCCTTGGTATTCTACCCCTGGAATGGTGGTACAAATGGGAGGGACGACATGGTAAATTCGCGGAAGATGGGACGCCAATCAATCGGGAAGGGAACCCGCACCGGTCGTGGGAGGTCAGATTTGAAAAAGATATACAGGAGCCTCGACAGAGGAAAAAGATGCCGCTCATTGAACCGGCTGAGAGGGAGGCTATCTTCAAGATGCTGAAGTCGATGCTTGAATTCCGGCCTGAGGACCGCTCTTCCGCGAAGCAGATTCTTGAATGTGAATGGATGGTCAGATGGGCTTTGCCTGAGTACGAGAAGATCCGAGGGGTATAATCTCAGTGGCCATGGCAAAAGGGATCAAATCACATAATTCGTCGCTAGTCTTCCGTGATAGCACATCCCGAACTAAATTAGTTGCCTGGACGAAGGCTCTTATCGACGGGATATGCCATGAACGTGTCAACCCTGTAAGATAGAGGAGAGTAGGTTATGACGGAAGAAACATACTGTGACATTAAGAAATGGTATATAATATTTTGAGATAAGCTCATAGAAGTATGTAAAGAAAAGACTAAAGTTGTATAGTATCAAGGTATCACAAAGAAGAATATAAATGAGTGTGCCAAAATTTTCCTATTTCGCCTGACTCCCCCCAATCATGTGCAATCCACATGGAGTCGTTTCATTCCTCAAGAAGTCCGCAGACTTAAACCCTCTCCACTGCTTTCTCATCCCTGTAGTCTTCATACGGAGGCATTTCAAAAGTCTGCCGAACCGCGTAGGAGCCACTTCTCTTATGGTTGGAAGTGATAGTGGAAGTGACAGTGCATCCAGGATTGGCCGAGCCCACAAGTGTCCTTTCGGAAATCTCCGATACGTTGTTGGAGGAACTGAGTTGAGACCAGAAGTTGCGATGACCCATCTTGAACAGAGGGCGGAGGTTCGGGAGACAAGCAGCGGTGATTCCGACGGCTGCTTCGATACATGTCCACACAATGACGGGAACTTGGTTGTCTGGAGAAGTTAGCCATATAGATCAGGGGATTGAAGGGAATATTAGCACGATACTTACAGGTAATATCAGGACCTAGCTCAACCAGTCGGATCATGGCATTGAGGCGGAAGATATCGAAGATCAAGGTTCTAAACAGGAATGTTAGTACCTTTTCCACTGCAGCACTAATGGAAAATATCAAACATACAGGCCGCCGACCAGGAAGACTCCGGAAAGAAGTGCCTTCTGGGACTTTGGGATCGGTAATGTCCATACGACTCTCATGGGCATGACCAGGAGAATGAGGTCGGAGAGGATGTTGGGGATCTGCAAGCCATAGTAGAATTTGGCTGGGTCAAGACAGGCTCCTTCAACCGACTGGTCCCAGAACTTTTTGGTTGGAATGCACAGAAGAGCACCGGCAACGTATACACCCACAACCCAAAGAGTGACGAATCCAAACATGATGTTCACTGCAATTGTCATGTGTCGGACTGCAAAGAGTCGCTTGTACAGCGCCAGAATCGAGTATTTAATGAACGCGATGCAGCCAGTGTAGATGAAGTTGTTGGCAAATCCGAGCTACTTGGAGTCAATGCGTGGTACTTTCATAGGGCTGAGGTTGTTACGTACTTGGAAGTAGACCACGAGATTCTTCGCTGGGATCATTGTGATGTGGGACCCCATTCCATTGAACAGGACTAATATCGGTGTTAGGATCGAGTTGTCTGATGGAGTATCCGACATCACTTACGAACAACGACTCCACTGGAGCATGCATATTTGAAGAACAGGGCAACCATAATCAAATAGTCGTCCATGAAAAGCTGGCTCCCGGTGACTTTCCTTGCCAAGAGTCTCAACCCCACGGCGAGAGTCGACAAGGTGTAAGCGAACACCAACGCAATAATCATTGACCGGCGTAGGTCTTGATTCGGGTGTTCGAAGTCACCTGGCGTCCACGTGGGAGTGGAGGAGGGTTCTGGGGAAGACATCACAGGCAGGGCGGGGATCAACACCAACAACGAGGTAAAATTAAAGGAAAGAAAGTTGTTGGCTTGAATGATTTGGAATCATTGAGAGCCGTGTTTCGGGTCTTTAATATACTTGGAGGAGATGAGGAAGGGGGGAGGAAGGGGGAGGGGACCGCATCTATGTATGTAGCCTGGATCTGTCATATCTTTTGGAAATCCACAAAAGTACTGCAAAGATGATACGAAAGGTTTACCGGTCACATCGATGACAGGGCATGGTTTAGATGCAGATGGCATTTCAGCCAAGGCATGGTCCAATGCGAACGATTACAGATTGCATTATGGGACTATTTTGCCTTGAGAAAAAAGCAAGATGCTGGAAATCAACGGCCCGTCAGATCATAAACTTACAGAGCATTGTGTGCCTTGGCCGTAGAGATTTCACCAATGATATAAAAGCACAGGAACCCTTTCCCGACGTATCATCTTGGGAAAGTGGATATATCAGATTTTCAAGGTTGGATCTGACACTTGTGAGGTCCACTTTATTGCAAGTCATTTTTCCCGAGAACTCGGTGGATAAGACTTGCTGGAATGACAATATGTGGCACATTGCTTTTCACTGAGGTAACTAGTGGAAATACAACAATACAGATATGACTGTTCATTGCTTTGCAGTCAACTTCTCACGGCAGACTAACAAAACTGGGAACTCATCCCTATCTTCCAAGCAAGGGATCAACAACGAAGAAGTCTATAGAGAAGATCATAGATAAACTGAAGTAGAGTTTTCGGCCCTAGGAGAATAATTCGAAATGGATAGATAGACGGACAATCTCAATCCACTGACAGATGTCTCCAGATGTACTCCCGTACAACGCACAACTTAGTAAAAAGAACGCCGAAAGCGCCATGATCATCCAATAATTTGAAGCGATGCAGGTCATCAAATACTCTTTTGGAGTTGCCGTTTTGGCAGATCCACAAACAGTTGAGGTCCGGGGTTGGCCCGATATGATATGTCCATCGGACAGCAGACACATCCAATTGCAGCCCACATGGTGGAAGTTAGTGGAATTTAGCCGGTATATTCGATCCACTTGACAGCATCTTTGCCATTCATTACGAGTTCACATGTCTCATGCAGTCGGATTGTACCGGATTGCATTTCCGTTGCATTTCGAACCCACCTCGATTGATGGTCTCTACTTGCTTTTCCTGGACAGTCTCACAGAAATCCATAAATGCAATGGTTAATGCAATCTTAATTGGAATTGTTCAATAGCTTACAGTTTGTGCAGTATAATATCAATATAATCCATAGCTTAATTGCCGGGAAACGTCATCCACATGGACTCAGGCACTGATGATTCCTGATCTTCGTAAGGGGCTATATCGGAGATTAGAACATCTAACCCGAGTCTTTAAAGGGTATGTCATTGGAAGATCCACTCAGGCATCTTTCATCTTCGATCTCTCTGCTCTCCCTTGCCGCTCTATCGCCCTATGCCCTCAATTGAGTTTGAAGCGAAGTATAACATCCCCTACCAATGGGCTTGCAATACCCCAAGTGTATATGTATTTTGATGGCCCTAACGTACTAGACCAACCTAATTGGCTCTAAACGCAGCAAGAATACCAAAGCAGTTAGCATTTCCGAGACTATCCACGCTACAAGCAAGGTACACAAACTTTCAACATAGGGCAAGGCCATTCGAAACAAAAGTTCCGGCTATAGCCTCAATTCCCCGGGACAAGGTTCACCTGAACTGCGAGTGTTGAGCACATACTCGCAGTCGTGATTCCTCCGACCTGCAGCTTTATAAACAAGGGCGACGAGATCACGTTTGAGAGCCGCCAGTCATTCTCAAGGCATAACTTTCCCCTCCATGACTCAGGACTCCACAACAGGGCACCCTCGTCCCAACCCTTCCCAAGTGCCCAACCATGTAGCATAATTGGACGTCGGCAACGTTTTGCTCCATCGGTCTCCACTATGGGTCTACGGCAAAGTGGTGAATATCCTTCCGGGCCAATTGTTGACTCCGATAGTAACCAGACTAGACATAGGCCCTTCCAATCAAGAGAAGCGAAGCTCTAGATGTTGTCGATTAGCGTCAAGCCACACGATCGATGAAAGAAATGTGAAGAAAATGCGAAAAGAAATTGCCCCCACCAAACCGCTGCGCAAGGTTCTTTCACAGAAATATCATTGTTCGATCGCACGCGAAAATGGCCAAGGTCGCTCTTATCACCGGCGGCAGTATGTACTTTTCCACAATTCTCCCGAGGTCTGATCGTCCATTGACTAACCCTTACAGCCAGCGGAATCGGCCTCGCAGTCGCCAAGCACCTAAGCCAGACCGGCAACTGGCAGGTCAACGTTATCGGCAGCAACGAAGAGCGAGGCCAAGAAGCAGCGGCCTCCCTCTCCAATGTCACATTCTACCAAGCCGACGTGCGCAATTACCAACAACTAGCCACTGCATTCGACCAGGTCTTCAATGCCACTGGTCAAATAGACTTTGTCTTCGCGAACGCCGGAAGAGCAGACAACACCGATTTCTTCGCTGAATCTGAGACTGGCATCCCGCCCGAGCCGGGTTCCGAACTTGTCGATATCAATGTGAACGGCGCTCTATATACCGGTTATCTTGCGATGCATTATTTCCGTCGCTCTCCGAAGGCAACGAAAGGGCAGAGGAATCTGATACTCACGTCCAGTATTGGGGGACTATACCCATGCATGCTAACCCCGGTGTATTCTAGTACTAAACGTTGGTCGAAAATAAACAAGCCGAATTAATCGACAGGGTTTGGCTAACCAATTTCTAGATGCGCTCATTGGATTCACTCGCTCTGTTGGAGAGCGCCTTTGGGAAGAAGGAATCCGGGTCAATGCTCTGTGTCCCGGGGTAGTGGAAACGCCCCTCCTCGCCATTGAGGAGTTTCAGGCGGTCTTCCCTCGCAGAATATTCATTCCTATGGATGTTGTAACTGGCGTAGTATTGCAGCTATTGTCTGGGGAGGATATGGTAGATGCCAAAGGGATGCGTGTCGCTGGTGATGAGATGCATTCCCGCGCTCTTCACGTCTCAGGGAAGAGCTTCTTTTTCATCGAAAGGCCAGAGATTCATGACGAGCAGACTCGGCTAACATGGGCTGCAATGATGGGGTATAAATGAACTTCTGCTTCGTGGCCAAATATTGGAAGAATAGCACAATTTCTAGACTAGAACGTTATACATGGGTTTATGTGCAAGATGTCTTGCGTACATAATTACCTATATTGAACCAGTAGATCTGGTTCCTGCCATCCCTCGCATCCCATGCTAAGGATAGGGTGCGCATAACTTGAAGCTGCGATTGCCTGGAGAAAGTCACAACTTCATGGATCTTGTCAGCGACTGCTGCCCGCGCTTCAGTCCCAGTGATCTCAAAGCATGCAACCATATATGCAATTGCCGTGCATGGTATTGAACGCCCTGTAGATTTCAGGACCATGTCGATCTCCGCGGTAATAGCACTGGAAATTTGCAATGCTTCCTTGTCGCGTTGCCCATAGGGATAGCGTAGCCGATGCACAATGATTAAAGCCGCAAGACGGAGAATCTTGGCCTGAGCGAGCATTGCCACAATCTCAGGCTGAGTAAATCGTTCAATAAAATCCGGCGGCGATGAGGGCTGCCATTTCTCCAGGGAATCTTGTATCGTGTCCAATCGTTCAACCATTTCAAAATTCATTCTTCCACCAGTAACTTTCATCAAATGACCAGCCTCGCAGATATCATATAACTGGGCAAAAAGCGACGAGCTAAGCCCAAGATACCGATCAACAACATTACAACGATCCCGTTCACCGACCCGGATAGTCGGGATCTCAGACCGAAGCAGACACTCCGAAGTCTCCGTACTAACCAAACACATCAACAAATCCATAACACCAGGATCCATCCCCGGGATAGTCTGATACACTGGCTTAACAAGTGTCAACGTATAACGCGATATAAGCACCGGCTGGCCATCGGCAACATGCATAGCGAACGTCACTATAGACACGCCGAGCACGAGCGCAGTAACCAGATCCTGCTCCTTGGATATCTGCAACGACCGCAGTCCCGAGATAGCGAGCGCAGCCCGCCGGTGTCCGACTTCGACGCTTGTCTTCGTGTACTGCGCATCTTGGTCTCCAAGAAGCACGGCGGCACAGGCGACTGTGGCGTGTTTCAATATAGATGTTGGGGCGGGGCGGAGCAGGTTCTGCACGAAGAGCCGGTGGTTTGACTCGTGGAAGCTTGGTCCGATTAGGAATTTGTCTAGTGGGGATGGTGCGACGATGTCTTTCATAAGATTGAGGAAGTGCCTTTCCCATTGGTCTAGTTCGGGGAATAGGGCTGGGTTGCTGGCTAGGCCTTTGTCGATTGGGAGGTAGAGATCGGGATAGGGGGTGTTCTTGCATGAAGATAGGTCGAGGGTCTTTGCGCTGCGGGTGACCGAGCTGAGAAATGAGGTTGGGAGATTATAGGATAGGTTTCTTGCGTCGCGTGGCTTTCGCCCCGGTCTCGCGAGATTCCGCGTCGTTTGGCAGGTCTGGTTTAAGCGGTCGCATCGCTCGCATGACGTCGTTGTACTCGGTCGTCGACATTTTTCCTTCAGGGTGTGACATTGATCGCAGGCTCGTTTTGTAGCGGGAGGGGACATCTGGTTTGTTTTGAAGCTATGTATTCAGCTCAGCGGATTGGAAGATGTACCAGTAAAGAAACTGATCCCAGGTATTAGCAAATGCATTTGAGCACATCCTCATATCTCCCCACTATTCCAGTATAAAGAAAGTCGCGACGATCTCCCGAGAGCAAAAGCCGATGCGATAAGGTCGCGTGGACTTGACTATTGCGCGCAAGCGCCATCTTGTGCGGGGATACCCCAATTGCCCCTTTAGCGTGTGATCGTAGGATACTTAGATTCCTCTCTGACAGGTTTAACACTCATGGTTAATTTCAAATAGCAAGGAGAAGATGTCAGTCTCTTGGGTTGGCAACCTCATCCTTTTTCAATAATAATACGGGTTAGCATGTCAAAACATGGAATTATTTGGTATTAAAGATATACTTCACAACACGATATCTAGGTAGACACACGCTCCAGTCGTATGAAGAGAAAGAAAGAAAGCCAACATCAGCAGTTCAAGTCATCCATCATACGCCTCCAAACAGCCTCAGGCAGTCTCCCATGAACCCAATAACCCCCATCCTCCCCTCCCCAACCCCGCGCTTTCCACGTCACCAGCAAATCATCCAAGTGAGTTTTAGTCTCACGCAAAAGTCCACAGTAATCAACACTGCCCTGTACAAAGAGCGGCCTTTCACCTTGGATATCGAGATCATAAAGCGGCAGGTTTTTCCAAGAAGCGATGCGCGGTTGAGCCGCTCGGCCACCGTATGATTTCGGAATCATGGGGTTATTCTTCGGGCTCTTGTGCTGATCAACAATCTCTCCGATGCATTCTGGCTGCTGGCCCTCGTGAACCGCGCGCCGGATGTGTGTTGCGAGTCGAATCAAGGAAGGAGAATTGTATTCACTTGTTGGTATTGGGTCCGGGACAGGCATCATGTACCAGGGGTTGTAGAGGGTTGCTTTGGACTGGACCTGATTTGAGATATCGATGGCTAGGCCGAAGCTGTGGGCAATTGGTGGATGTAAAGAAGCCTGGATATGGTCTCAGTGAGCTTCTTCAAGTTTGGGCAAATCGAACGAAGGTGACACTACTTACCTTGTAGATAAAAGCTGCCACGAGATCATGCTCAGTTACCTTGGCCTTGTCACTCTCGGCCTCTTCTAACCAGCTCTGAATTTGCCTCCGGGGGATCAACAAGGTCTTGCTGATCCGTCTCGCTGAAGGATAGCATATATTCCGTCCGATCTGCTTCCCGAGTGCCCCGATTCCGGCTACCCAAGTGCGACACATTGAATGTTCGTGCAGATCTGCGATCTGATGAGACTCAACCTTCTCGGCACACTTTTCGAGTACTTCTGATTTCAGGGACAGGGGCGGTCGGGTATGGTCAGTGTGGGTAATATTCTCTCCCCTGAGGAGGGTGCAATACGCCTGGACTATTTGATGGGCGCCTATAAGCACAATGTCAGCTCTACTGCTTTGTTGATCTCTAAATAACCAATTACCATTTGCATCGCAGAGGGGCTGCAGAAACTTGAACCCGATTATGCAGGCATCGGTCAAGAATACCGTTCGTATGGAGAATACTCGCTGCCTCCATGCATGCACCAGTCCATACCCGAAATCCAACGCCTTGTCGAGTGCCGCGGAGTCAAACAGTTGTGGGGAGTCCGGCTCGGAAGGAACTGGGACAATGTCGCTGAGTTCTTGTTCAAGAGTTTTCCCCTCCCATACCTCGGTCAGATCACCAGGGTCTTTTGGATCCAAGAATTTGGTTTTCTGTTCAGTGTTAGGCTTCGCGCGGTTATCGATGTTGCTGAGTACTTACCAACGGGTCCATTCGCAAGTTCAGTACAGGCCATTGTAAGAGGAGGGTATCAGAAGCGAACTGAAAGTCGAGCGGGCTGGGATTGGTCCTCACGACGACTGAGAGAGTGAACTCGAGGGGTCGGGCATAGCCCATATCGAGTGGACCTGGCTTCATATTTACAGGATTGAGATAATTAAAATGGATTTTAGGAAAGGTAGTAAATAAGAAGAGCCGCAAAACTGTGCTATGTGAAATCAAGCTAGCATGTTATATGAAATAAAAGGGTCAGGAGAAGGCCATCACAAAATAAAATATGTTGATAACTGTATGAAGTATGTTTATCCCAACTTTGACGTCCATCCCCACATAATTGCCCTATGGAATGCCCGCCTTGTGGATCTCCTCGAATGAGCTTGTTGGCATACTCCATTAGGAATTCTGCACCATGGCAGACATCACCACTGGAATGTTGTATGATACACTTGGCCCACATAGGCCTACCTGTCGCTCACAATTGCCGAAAAGCAATAGCAGTATTGGATAAAGGAGATTGGAGATGCACCGGCAGGTGACTCTATACCAATCGCATGTTATGAGTTGACGTTTGCAGAAATATCAAACTGCGGTGTTTGGCTGTAAGGCACGAATGCCAGGTTATTTTAATATAAGTACTCCGTAGGATGTTGGACTCTTATTTGGCTACGTGTCAAGGCCAATAGAGATGTCACAGAATATACTTTTACGCCTAGGGCATCTCTCACTGCTCTACAATATAGGTGCGTTGTCCAAGGGGCCTCCCTTGCTGTTCGTCACATTATCACATTGTGGCCCTCGCCAACAATTGGGTAAAAGGGCTTGACTGGGTAGGATGGTTTGTTAAGGGAGAGCAATAGCACTAGCTATAAAGAGGGATTAGACTCGGATATCAACATCTTGACTGTTGCTTGGCTGTGGATGATCCACTAGGGCTCGGCCCGGGAGATAAATGTATCGGATATGACTGCAACCTGTTCCGCATGAGTTAGCTAGAGTTTAAAACTTGGCGAGTACACTTCTGGACACTCTGTACTCTGTTCGGAGTACAGGTGTGCAACATAATGCATACGCAATATATGGATGCATGGCCAGTTGCATGAAGCGGTGTGCATTGATTCATTGATTCACAGCCAAACTCAAATCTCACCCCTTTTCTTATGAGTCTTGTTTAAGCGAGGCTGATTCGATAGATATTTCAATATTCAAGATAGATCGACATGCTGATCACATTGCATTATTTTCATCTTATCGAGTACTGACTTCTAACCCAAGTTCCCGCTATTTTTCCAACTTTGAAGATACATCATCGTTTAGGTACTCTCTGTCCAGGTCAATAACTTCGCTACCTGAAATAATCCGAATGGCTGGTACCCAGCTCTATCCTTGTGTGATGGGTCACACAGCTGCCGCCCCATCTTACCTGCAGATCTGTCTGCATGTGCCCGAAACCGGAGTTCATTGCCATCATCGAGCGTCTAGCGATGAGATCCAATAGACTTGTTGTATGTTAACATGCTTTATATTGCCCGTAGACCCACCTGGAGCCCCTTCGTACGATCTTACAGCATTGCATACATCCTTTGGTCTTACATATTCCCATTTTACTCATGAAGGCGGGTAGCGGCGATTCATTCGCATGGATTCATCATGATATGGGATTACTATAATGGCAAGACCCTATTCGTTACCGGAGGCACAGGCTTCATTGGGACTGCGCTTCTTTGCCGACTTTTGAGTCGGTCGTCTCCGAAACGAGTATATGTGTTATGTCGAGGTGGCGCCGAGTAAGTGATCAAAATATAGTTATATCGGCCAAGACCGCACTTGCTAACTTGACTGACCAGCAAAGCAAAAGCAAAATGGTCCGACATGCTTCCTCCCTCCGCCGCACAAATCCTCACCGAAAACGAGCGGATGACTATCCTTGACGGCGAATTGGGAAACACCGCGACAATGAGTTTACCAGAAGAGACAATACAGATGCTCAAACGGACAGTACACATTGTGATCCACATCGCAGCATCAGCCCAACTACAAAATTCACTGCGAGAACTAGCATATAATGTGCTAGCACCAAGCATATGTCTCACGCAATATGCCCTGAAATTCCCCAACCTCGAGCGCTACGTATACTTCTCCACTGCATATGCCAACGCCCATCTATGGAAATCCAACGAATCGACCGACGTATCCGTCGACGAGAGAGTATATCCCCTCGGCAGGGAGGAAGAAGATTACTACAAGATTGCACTTGAAGCATGGAGCGCAGTACAGAAAACGGGCTCATCAGACGAATACGACGCGCACGATTTCCCATGGCCATACGCATACGCCAAACACCTAGCCGAGCGACTAGTCCTGCAAAAGGCAGCCGAGCGTAACAAAATGGATAAAGTCCTAATAATCAGACCGTCTGTCCTCGGTCCAGCCGATAAGTTCCCATACCCCGGTTTCGCGACTTCGTACGGAGCCCCTACGACAATCTGTGCCGCAGAGTACATGTTACACCCGGGCCGGCGAATCAGGCTCTCAACACGATGTCAAAATCCAGAGCAAGAATCTACGATCGACGAGGTCCCGGTTGATGTTGTGGTGGATCGGACGCTGGTCCATGTGGCGCTGAGGACGAGTGGGTGCATTCATGCTGTTAGTGGGGAACAGGGCCGGTTATCGACCGAGGAATGGTGGCGTGCGTTTAAGAAGGAGAGACGGCTGCCCTGGAATGCGAAACCCTCTTGGGTCTCTGATGATTGGCATTCTCCCGATCTCCATCAGCTGGCTCGGAAGTTCAAGATTATTGGTACTTCGTTTGCGTTCTCGCAGGAGCGGACTGTTAAAGCTGTAGAGAAGCTAGGAGATGGAGAGAAGGAGAATCTTCAGTTGTTTGCCGATCGGTCGAAGCCTTACTCTCTGCATTTGAGACGGCATCATATTCGTCATCAGGCTGTCGAGGTGGCTAAGAAGAAGAAGTGGCCGGTTTTCTCTGCTAGCCTGCTTTGTCGGAAGGGGAAGCCGATGGCGTGCCTGGATGAGAATGTAAAGGTTTGAACATGAACGTAGTCGTTGGATGTTGGCACAGCACTTTTCGGAATATTTACACATTGTTCAACTGTGCTCGAAGGGAAGTGACTCGGATCCATTCTAAATGAGTCTTGTAATAAACAGAACAGTATAACAGACAAAAAGAGAGGTAACAAACAAAAACGCGAGCACACATGAACTCATACATGAACCAGCAAATGTACATATCTTCACTCAACTTTCCCATCTTGAAGTAACCCTTCCTCCGCCAACCGTTTGTTCAGGGTTGCAGCATCAATCCGCTTAAGCATGCGCAGCTCCAGTAGATCCCTAACAATGCAATCAAGTGGGTCATCTTGATTTAGCTTCGAACAAATGTCCTGGACCACCCTAAGCCACTGGGTCATCGTGTTGACGTCTTCCATATGGGGCGACAGATGTATGTTCGAGATTAACCAATGCGGTGTTCTTTCGGGCAAGGGAATGCGGCCTAATACCCAGAGTAGGACAATACCCAAAGCCCAGATGTCAGATGGTGGCCCACGTAAGGTCCAGTCTACCATAAACTCGGGTGGCAGATACCAGGGCGAGCCGCCTCCCGGAGAAGGATGGCCATTCCAGAAGCTGAGACCGAAATCGATCAAAACGGCACCCCGACTAGGGCTGTAGAGAATATTTCCCGGCTTAATATCGTTATGAACGATGTTATTGTCATGGACAAAAGCAAGCGCCGAGGCCATATCAGCCAGGATCCTCCGCGTGTCTGAGGTATATCCCATGAAACGGTTGCAGCGTGGGGTCCGCTGACACAACAATGATTCGGCTTCGATGTGCTCAGTATATATACTGTGGAACCGGGCGTCAGATCCGAGCATGCAAAGTATCGCCGGCTGATGAGGGTGTCAGTTTTGGATCAAAGTGAAGGCGAAAGTACATACATGACTCTTGAGGGAAGAGTGGATCTCCGATTCATGTATCCAAGCTCGAATGGCCTGGAGTGTGTCCCTCTCACTTCTGCCGGTCCTTCTAATTATCTTGACCACAATAGTCCCGCCTGGTATACCTGAGTGCTCTGCCCGCCATACAGATGAATTTGGCTGCTCTGCAATAGTCCTGTGTCGCGTGAGCCGATACCCTTCGTCGTCCGCTCCGATAGACATGGTGTCGCCTTTTTCAAGCCTCAAGAGTGCGTTGCCATCTGAAACGGCCTGCATACCACGTGCAGGTTCGATTGCTCGGTATGTGGATTCTCCTCGTTTCACTCTTTTTGGCGATGGGAAGTCGGATTCTGGCGCGGGCCGTTTAGTAGCTAGTTTAGCAGCTATCTCCCATGAAGGCCGTGGGAGTATCTCGAACTCCACAAGGGTTATCCCACTGGCTTCGATAGCACAGGAGCCTTTGTACAAAAAGACGGGAGCGTTAGGCCCAACTTTAACGGATTTCGTTTCAAGCCGCACGCTCAGGGCTTGGTAAGTACAGGCATTCTGGAAAATAAGACGATCTTCGCCAGGGTCCAAGTACAGGTGGAATGACACCCTGTCATGGGTAATAGTGCATCCAACTTCCTCAGAGTTCGGGGTCACGACGAGAACTCTGGCCGATTCGCTTCCCTCTGGACAATCGGCAAGTTGGACTTCAACCCAGTTATCATAGCACCCCGCTCCTCTGTATGGAGATACATCGAGCTCTGGGACCCTGGGGTAAAGTATTATCCTAGCCGTTGGTTCCTTAGACGTGATCGAGTCTAGACGTAGCATGCTGAAATCCAGGTCCAAAGAATACTTCCGACTCGCTTCCGGGGGAGGCGGGGATGCATGGGCTTGTTTCGTCGAGCTAGGATCAGCTTCTTCCGAGCCAGAATCAACTTTCGAGGCTTTCGACGAGCTAGGACCAGTGGGCGAGCTAGGACCGACTCCCGTCGGGCTAGAATCAATTTTCGAGGCTTTCGAGGCTTTCGAGGCTTTCGAGGCTTTCGTCGAGCTAGGATCAGCTTTGGTCGAGCTGGGTTCAACATTCGAGGCTTTCGACGAGCTAGGGCCAGTGGGCGAGCTAGGACCGACTCCCGTCGAGCTGGAATCAATTTTCGAGGCTTTCGAGGCTTTCGTCGAGCTAGGACCAGCTTTTGACGAGCTAGGACCAGCTTTGGTCGAGCTGGGGTCGATTTCCGTTAAAGGTAACGCAGCCACTTCATTCTCTTTTGGCTCCTCACTTCGGCCTGCCTGTCCAAGCTTCTCTTTGGACTTGGAATTGAGTGACATTCCGGGAGTGAGAAGCTGCTCGTAAGCAGCATGTAGACGTGGCCATTATCGTACGTGGGACACTGATATATGTATCCTTCGATCTACGAGAAGGTTGAAGCGCCGGTGAAGCGCCAGGGAAATAAACCTAGCACATTTCACAGCCCAACTTGCCCCTGCATATTGTAAAGCGAAAATCAGGGCCAATGAGTTTAAATATAGTCATAGATGGCCATGTCAACTCTGAACTTGAGCGTCTTAGACTGGCCGACGCCCATGTCTGAGGCGCCAAAACTGGTTTCAGCGTATAAATAGATGCGCTCAGCCCCATTTATAGTGTCTGTTAAAAAGTGTTAGCACCTCCTTAAATAGATAATTTTCTTCCGGTTGAAGATCGCCATAAAAATATACCTACATGGATTCCACTAACATGAACAGTACGGCGGCACCGAGATATGTAGGTGAGGGGGGGCGTTAACACTTTTTGGACTGTAATTCTGCAATGTTGATTCGGTCCGCGTGTTCACCGCCATTTATTGTAGTGCCAGGGGCCAGACAACCTTGCCCATAACAGAGCAGTCATCACCAAAATAGGAGAAATCACTTTACTACTTTCCACTATGGCCAAACTGTGGCAGCGCACTAAAGATACCCATCTCCGGGATCATACTCCCCATTACGAAAAGCATTATATGGATGAAAAGTTCCACTGGGAAGCTGGGAAAGTCGGCTATGAGGATTCCAACGTTCTTTTCACCACACTACATGACGAATACAACAGCTTCAAGTGCGCCATTTCAGACCCAGAGGCTTGGCACTTCGACGTCGCTGACGTTGCAAAGACTGCCAATAACAACGAAGAATTCCTAGCTCTGCTCAAAAAGCGACAAGAACAGAGGTTTGACGAAATTCAGAGAACCTGGCTAGATACTAAACTCCGGTTGATTGCTGATCCCGCTCGTTGGGATATGCCGCCCCCGACGGCAGTTTTATGGAAAAATTTCGGAGGACTTGGTCGAAATTTCTCATACGATAACCTCGTCACGTTCTTTGGCTCCTATTTGACTGACGATGGATCCTCTGCTCAACCTCAGCTGTCAATCAACTTTGAGGGCGTTCCCTCCCAGCCACCACAGCCCAGAAGGCAACCAAAAGGGAATATGGCAACATCATCCGGCGGGTCCAAGTCCTCGTCCAGGGCCCCGAAATCGAAACGTCGGGGCACCAGTGGACATGATGGTGTGCGAAGAAGTGCCCGGTTGCGAGAACGCGCTGAAAAAGCCAGGAGGTAGTACGCAGGACACATTGCTGTTGTTAAACAGCTTAGCAAGGCTGAAACAAGACTTCCTTGCTTTCGGTCCAGAACTGTTGGCTACGACCACTGTTTTCGGGTATTCTTTATCCTCACATTGCATCTCGTAATGCATTTTTCCATATACTGTGCCCTTATGTGGTTTTATATTGGATACGCCCCATGTGATGGGGTTAGTGGCTGGTTCCACTGCCATTGCAGAACACTCGATTCATTACTACAGACTCAATCGCATACAACATTTGAGTCAACACCTCTCCCGTTCAATCCGTTGAAAATCGTCATGATCATTGCTCCACACTTATCTCCATTCCAGTCGACAGGATTTGTGTTTCTGCCTTGGCTATTACATACGTCTACACCGTGTTCATTACGAGCGTCCATGTACTTTAAAACCATTGCACCCGTTGGCCTAATTGGCGTAATATTGTCCAAAACGAAAATTGACTTCCGTAAATGAAATTGTCCTTATAAAACGCAAGTGAAAGAAACCTGAAAATACTGACTCCACGAGAGGTGGTAGGTAGTGTTGATGTAGATCGAACCTTGGAACCCACGGATTAGCGCCCTGAGCACGGACCATCCGATCCACCGCGGGGGGAAAAGAAATTCTTCGCCGCCACCAAAGTCACAGGCGTAACAACTCATCATGGCGCCGACGGCGTGTTTCAACTGCAAGGAGGCGCGAGCCGTCATTATCCGACCTAAGAATAGACACAAACTCTGCCGTGCCTGTTTCATCAAGATTTTCGAAACCGAAGTACACGAAACCATCATCGGCACGAACCTCTTCTTCCCCGGCGAGCGAGTCGCGATCGGAGCCAGCGGCGGCAAAGACAGCACAGTACTCGCTGCCGTACTGAAAACCCTGAATGAGCGATACGACTACGGACTGGATCTATGCCTACTGTCGATCGACGAGGGCATCCGCGGCTATCGCGATGACAGTTTGGAGACTGTGAAGCGCAACGCCGTGCAATACGACATGCCTCTTGATATCCTGGGATACAGCGAGCTATATGGCTGGACTATGGACCAGGTCGTGGAACAAGTGGGCAAGAAGGGTAACTGCACGTACTGCGGTGTGTTCCGGCGACAGGCGCTCGACCGAGGCGCCGCCCGCTTGGGCATTAGACACGTTGTCACGGGCCACAATGCGGACGATGTTGCTGAGACTGTTATGATGAATCTCCTGCGTGGTGATCTGCCCCGTCTGTCGCGTGGTACTAGTATCGTCACCAGCTCCGACGCTTCGGATATCAAGCGCAGTAAGCCTCTAAAGTACGCTTACGAAAAGGAGATCGTCCTTTACGCCCACCACCGTCAGCTCGATTACTTCACTACTGAATGTATCTATTCGCCAGAGGCATTCCGTGGTAGTGCTCGCACCCTGATCAAAGATCTTGAGAAGATTCGTCCCAGTTCGATCCTCGATATTGTCAAGAGTGGCGAGGACATGGCGGCGCTTGTACCGGTGGAAGTCCGGGGTGCTGGCAAATCCAATCAATCTGGCGTGGAGGAGGAATCGGCTGGTGGCTGCGGTAGTCAAAATGGCCGAACCAGTGGAGGAGAGATGGCTGCAATGGAGAAACAGCTCACTGAGAACGACGCAGCCGAGTCACTCGAGACCGAAATCAAGCTTCCTAATGGTGGACGCGTGAAAGCGAATCGTGGTCCCACGGGTAAGGCGGTCAAGGCGCAGACTATCAAGCACTGTGAGCGCTGTAACTACATTTCCAGTCAGCGGATTTGCAAAGCGTGTACCCTGCTAGACGGTCTCAACCGGAACCGACCCAAGACTGCGATCGAAGTCGGTGTTGGCATGGAAGATGAAGAAAGCAGTTCGACTTTGATGAGACAGATGGAGCGCGCGCAGCTCAGCGCTACCTGAAGAGTCAATCAGGGAAGCACGTCTATCCAAAAGCCCAATCTTCAGCGCCAGCGTCATCGGGGGTCAGGGCCATTTCCATCATGACCCTTTTGCTAGGCCGTCGCCTTTGCAACACAGCCACACCCCAGCGCCATCAGGTGTCCATTCTCGGTGCCTAAACACTGTGCGGCAACCCACGTGGTCAGCACTGAACAAGTTGAGATCAGGATCTCAATATCAGATACCCCGAGTTACGACTGGAACATCAATCTTCCAGAGTTAATACATAGCATAGAGAAATTTTCGAAAAAGAACAAGTTCATGCTACTTGGCAATGCCCTCTATTTATTTTGTACATAAACCGTAGTATACAAACCCAAAAGTCAACAATAACGCCATTCCATGGAATACATGCATCCCAGCAAACCACACTATCTATACAGACAAAGATAACATCCAACAAGCCTGCCAATCCGCCTGTACAGTGAATCAGAACGCAGATCGTCCATCTGTATCCACAATGGACACTTCACCAGAAGACAAAACCAAGCAAAGCAAAGCAAGACCGAGCAAAGTCAACAAACCCGCTCAGCTCAGCTAAACCTAACATCACAAACCCTCCAACACATGTTGTAATCACTCCTTCCCCTCAGGAACATGCAACTCAGGCAGATCAAACCCAACCCGTCTAGCCGTAAGACGAATTTTCTCCTCCTCATCCATGGTCATACCGGGGTTATAGCGCTCAAGGAGCTCACAGTAGACACGCTGAGCGCGGGCATATTGAGCGAATTGATCCGCTTCCTGGATGCGGAGGGTGCGTCCCTCGTCTGTTCTCGGGATTGAGAAGGGGAGGGCATTGGAGTTTTCCGGTTGCAGTGAAGATGTTGATGGTGTTGAGCGGAAAATTGCGCGTAGTTGTTGGTGCAGTGGGGAGGGATTTGAGAGGTGGCGGCGTGGGAGTTCGCGGAGGAGGGCGCGATAGGTTGTGCGTGCTTGGATTGTTGTGGACATTTTTGAGTGGCTTGAACCCCGAGGGCCGTGGCTTTTTGATGGGTTGATTGGGGCGGATTGGAGACCCTAGTGCACCGAGGATTGGAGGTGAGTTCAAATGTTCGTCTTTGTCTGAAGCTGATAGGAGGTTGAGATAGTCGGGTGGAACCAATTCACGTGATTGGAAGTGTATGCGGCATCCGCTACCCTACTTAGCGGTACTAGTTTCGACGTTATCTTGTATGTAGGAATCTGACAATTGTTCAATATTGGTATAGGGCTACGATCATATTTGTGGATAGGGACACAAGGGAATAAATACATAAACATGTCAATATATACCGGGGTAGGAAACCGCTATCTGCAAGACAGTCGATGACCATCACTACCCACACCTCAGCACGCATATGTACAAAATGCCGTAGCGGAACGTTTTTTTTTACTCAAGATGTATCAACCGTTACAACCGTCATATCGGCCTCCGCCGAGTTCATGACGAAAAGCAGGTAAAAGAAAACAACAATATTTATCAATCATATAGGGGCGTGGCGGCATGAGAAAGGAAGTGTAGAGGAAGGAAGGGTAAGATAGGTGTAGATGGGGTAGGGAGGGTAGGTAGAGAGGTAGGAAGGCGTTTGAAGAGATGGGTTGTCGTGAGCCTCAATTTGTGTTTGAGACTCACGGGGATGAGTGCCTCAGGATGCCAGAGGTGTGGCCGAAGAAGCGACTAGGTTTGAGAGCGCAACCAGCCGAACTTCCTTCGTCCCTCGGCTCCCGTGGACGGTTCGACAAGCAAACTGCGAGCATACAAGTCCTAGATAATGTTAGTGAGAAGGACAATTATTCACGATGATAGACCTTACCTCTTCGTCTCCAGAGAGCTTCGAGTCCAGGATTAGTCGCTCAACATCGTCGAACTTCTGAGCCTGGGGATGAGGCGTCTTCTGGCTTCGTTGGATGCCGAGAACAACCTCACCCATGACCTCGAATTTCTTCCAGTTGATGCGAGATTTGTTCTCGCCGACAAATGTCTTGTTGCCTTCTTCAGCGGAGACAAGGTCACGGCGGTGGAGGGGTAGGAATGGGATTCGCTCTGAGAATGAATTTTCCCAAGCGAGACGGTAGGCAAAGTGGCTTCGTTGGGTGCTCATGAGGATGACCAGGCGCATAAACTCTTTCTGGGTTTGGATGGGGATCAGATCCCGAGTTTGCGTGAGGCGGTGGACTGGGGTGCCGTTGATGGCGGCGATTACAGCACCCAAGGAGTTGTAGTTGTTTTGGCGTCGGAGTTTCTGGAAAGAGTTGTGTTAGTTACTGCTGACCGTATAGTAGCTGGATGGAGAAAGCCTACCACTGCAATGTTCATGAACTTTTCTAGCGCCTGCGCTCTATGCTTAGGCTTATCGCGCAAAAGGATCAGGCTAGCGACGAAGAATGCCAGATGATTGAATTGCTTGATCATCCGGTTAACGTTCGTCAAGCTCTTGACCTTATCCTTCTCTATGCCCGAGAGGCTGACATGACGAACAAGATCACGCGGCCGGAATGAGTTGTACATGATCCAGTCAATCCGCGTCAGTTCTCGTGCAAACTCCTCTTCTGGGGTTCCCATAAAGAACCGCCACTGGAGTTTGCTAAGTGAAGTCTTATGTGTTAATTCGAGACGCAAAGCTTCTTTTTGGGCTGCTTCGAGGTTCAGCAATGTGAATGACTGGGTGGTGATGTTGTTGGATTTGTCGGTATTCGAGGAGACTGAAAGCCGTGATGTCGAATCATGTGGCCCACTACTGAGATCCAGTGCACTCATACTATAGATGGGGTCTTGTTCTTCTTCGGTGTCGTAGGTGTTGGTGATAGAGCCAGCGCCAGTGACAGCAGCTGGAGAACTTCGGCCGGAGTTGTCGAAGAATGTCTCAACCAGTTGGGGCTCATCAGAATCACTGTCTCCCCCGTATGCCCAGCCGACATCATCGTCTTCTGCGTTCGAGTCTAATTGCGACCCAATCTCCTTGGCAGCGAACATGTAGAAATGGCTCTTTTCGAGTACAGCAACAAACTCAATGATCCGTTTGCGAAGTTTGGGATGAGCGAAATCTCCGGGATAGTCTGAAGCCCATTGAGCCATGGCATCGAGTAATCGCAGCTGATCCGCCATGCGGGCCAACTGATCGTCGTTGCTAGTCTCATTTCGCTCGAATCGGTTTATTAAGGCAGTTAGGAGACTTGCGGGAGCAGCGAACTTTCGGTATAGACATAGGAATATTGAACGGAACTTCTGGTCTTGTTTCGAAATCGGCAGGGAAATCAAACGATCGACAAGCTCATCGAACGATAACCCCGTCTCTGCACTCGAGTTGCTCTCGCTGCTCGGTTTTGGGCGCACAACTGCGCCAGGGCTCGCGGGCCGGCTCTGTCCATCGTCTCCTTCGTCGTCCATGTTTAAGAAACTGTCGAAAGCGTCTGATCCTCCACTGTGTCGCCAGGCGGTATGCAATCGTTGCTGGCGGTTATCGTGGTTAGGGGAGTGTAGTTCTTGTGCTGACGGTCTGCGGGTATTTAAACGCGCTCCGGATGGCGGAGTTTGCGGTCGCACCGGTTGCGAGTTACTGCGAGCATAACGGTGGGGATTGGACGTATGCTGCAAGTACTTTCCATCGGTTGGGAGAGGGTTCTCACCATCCCCATCGACTTGATCTGAGGCCGTTTGTGGGCCGCCCGCGGCTGTGAACACGGCTGGGTTTTCCGAGTTAGAACGAGTATGATGCCAATCCGAAGGTTTTGGAAGAGAAATATTAGAATTATTGGCGAGATCTAAGAATGGAGAAGAGAGGGGTTAGTTAGGGGAAAACCGAAAAAGAGTTCTATGGGGGAACAAAGTAGCGAACGCTCCTACCGCGACCCACCTTGGCCCGCTTCCGCTTGGGGGGTCAAGGCACAACTTGAGACTCGACGGTCTTCAAGGAGAAGGGTAGGAGAAGGGTAAGATAAAAAAAAAAAAAAAAAAGACTTCACGTTAAAAAAATCACTCACCTTCTCGAGTAGAGATCACTGCCCCCAAAACCAACGCTATACACATGCGTTGAGATCGAGGCGAGGAAAACGACGTTCGATAGATCTCGTATCGATCATGGATCGCATCCACTCCGCTGTCTTCCAAAGGTTCAGGGTTGACATCGCATTTGCAGGCAACCTGCAAGAAAGGAAGATCCGAGGCAGCCAATGAGTCTAAATTCCGGGGGAAATCAGCCTAGGAACTTCCTAGATAGTTTCGACAAAAACCAACACCTACCAATGAGGTTCGTTGTCAAAGATAGACGATCCGGCTTGGTGGCATCGTGTAGAACCAGAACCGCGTCAATGGCCGGCACAGATCTGTCGCGCCCTGTATGCGGCCAGATGATCTTCTTGTCCTGGTCGAATCGAACCTGGGTCAAGTCGACTTCCATCAGATGCACAATGTAGACCGATCCGTTCAATGACATTTTCTTCTTGTTCATAGGGGAGACCGGCGTGTTCTTCATATCCAGGGCACATTTGACAAAGCTGGTCTTGCCGGCATTTTCTTCGCCGGCCACTGCAATCGTCACCTCGGGGAAGCCGCTCTTGGGAGCTTCCTATCAAAGAAAAAGGAACTGTCAGCCTGAAGCTCTCTGAACACCGTAGCAACGGACCACTCAAGAGTCCGGGTCTAATTCGAGACGTACCTCCTCCTTTTGACGGAGTCCTGTGCCCTTGGTCGCCTCGCCCGTAATTGGCGACCCCTCGTCCTCCTCCAGCAATGTGTGTTCGACTGTCGTCCCCGTTCCTGGCTTCCGCGCCACATCGAGTTTATGAAGGCCCCCGCCGGAGCTGAAGAAGTTCGACTGCCCATGCCTGGTCGTGAAGCTGTAGCAGGCATTGCTTGAGCTCTGTCACTGAGAGCTCTCTCTCGGCGAGATTGCTGCGAGGCCATGACGGAAGCGGTCGGCAATTCCTCCCCAGAATGGATTGGTGTGACAGCGCCCTGGGTTACTGTGTAAGTTCAGAGAGCAAGCACTGCAGCGCATCCATTGTCGGAACAGATCAAGTTCGGTAGAACAATAAGGTACATAGCCATCCGAGATCAGAATCGGGGAGTTGACTTGAAAACTACCCTAACTACCCGGAGCTGCGTCGGATATCTTGGGTCTTGGCAGTAACAGGGAAGATAAATGATAAAAGCAAACGGATCACCTTGGGATATGGACAGATCACAAAGACTGGGGAATCTGAAATTGGTTTAGGATCCTCTTTTCTTTCCTGGTTATTGCGGTTCTCGCATTTCATTGGAAGCCCAAGAGATCTTCGTGGTCATGAAAGCGGCTCAGCTGAAGTCGACACATGGTAATCTTTAAAGTCTCAAAATGAGTGGCCACTAGAACCGAGGCTGGGTCTAGGATGATTTTGCCTAGTCGACAGGTCTATATTGTACAATGTTGCATGCATTATTTCTTTTTGGTATTTGTTGCTCGACTACGGAACTGCAGTGGCTTTCTTTCACTGCCGTGAAACAGCCTTGGAAAGAGCTGTTTGTCTTTGCATCCCACACAGTCTGCAGAGTGCAGCTTAGGCTGCTCTGCTCATGCGAGATTCTCCATGTGACTAGTCAGAAACATGCAGATTCCGAGTTTTCAGTACTTTCGTACTGTTCCCACTGAAGTTTTGGTCTTCGGAGTTCTGGGCCGTTGGCATATGCTCCGCTTTACTGGGGGCGCTAAAAGCGACGCTAATCCGCTAATCCGACCATGTAGGACTTCGGCTTTTGGTCTTGGCTATGGTAACGTTGTATGTTGTGCGATATTGCACTTTGTGAGCTCTGAGGGCCAGTGCTCAGCGCTTTGATCTACCCTGGACTACTGGTAAATGCGCTAGTCGGCAACCTTGACAGCCGGTAGTATGTATCGTATGTATTGGAGGAGAATGGACACTCATATGTTGCATGAGGCTGAATATATCTGAAGCTGTCAAATCTGACAGCTACTCTATTGGAACAGTGAAGGTAGATCAAAAAGCCCCACCCACCATCTCGTAGATTCAATCTGCATGTCTCACTTACACGGACTCAGCCTGTGAATATGGTGCGATCAAGGTATATGTGCCGACCGTCCAACTCGTATGTTGCTTTTCCCAGAAATTATGGATGACTTAGGCTGAGTCGTTGCCCTGTTTGACAAGCGCCATAAACCGCATGAAAGCCTCAGCGGTCTGGCCAGTCTCCGTCCCTTCCTCACAATCCTGCCTAAGCTTGCGGACTCTGCCCAGGCCGCGGTTGAAGCCTTTCTCGGATGTCCATGGGCCACGGCTACGAGGAGTTAACCCTCCACGGCCTCGCCCGCGGCCACGCCCACGCCCTCGTGCGGGCGCTGTATAGGATTCTACCCATTCTTCCTCCAGCGTCGACTGATACATCTCTTGTAGCTGACTGCGGAGTTCCGGGTGCTCGCTGAGAAGCTCTTTCATCTCGGAGGATGCTGCCACTGCTGCAGGAGTCATCGCAGGGGGATGGGCAGCAGTCGGCTCTGTAGCTTCGGGACCGTTGGTGTCATTCTCGGGTGTGGGATCGACATCGGGTGCTGGGGTGTTACTCGGTTCCGCATTCGACAGTGCTTTCGGGGCACAGTATATCTTATGTGATTGGGTGCATGCAAGTGAGCAACTAGATTTATGACTCTTAGCCACTGGTCCACGTATGGATAGGGGAGTCAATACCTCATCAGTGCGCATGTCGGACAGCGATATTTTGAGGGCTCTAAAGAGCAAACCTCACAGGAACCAGGCATTGCGTCGATTTCCCAATGAAACCATCAGCTGCACAGCGATCAAACTTGCTCCCTCATTTTTCACTGGTCCACGTCCTGCTCGAGAATGATGCAGGATAAGGCCAGGAAAGCTAAGCTACCCGATTTGCATGATTTGCACGAAAAATAAGAAGCTCGGGTCATGTGTTCTGCCTCAGGCAGTAAATATATTCGGCACACTCGTGACAAGAAACTCCATAAATTTGTGACGTACTAAATTTAAATCGAAAGACTGCAAGATATATGCAAAAAGCTCGAAGGGGATGTCAAAATTTTCCCCGGAGACTTGGTTGGAGCCTGATGTCCACGTCCAAAATCGAATCCCTGTCTAGTGTGACGAGACAAACCCAGAATGCACGCGATGCATCAAGAGCCACGTTCGACGGGATATGCAAGGGATCATGTCTTTATCCATCACTCAAGAGCCAAAGCATGATATTCCCTACAATGGACGCGACAATCACTTGCATACTAGCCCGATCATAATAGGTGGATTCTGATCTCCTGATCTCCTTAGGTCGATTGTCAACCCCGGGTGCGTAAAAAAATGTTGGAAAACTGCTAGTTGCCTTACAACTGAAGCATCCACGGGCCTATTCATGACTCGTCGAGAGCATGTTGGCGCCCATCTGCAAGACAAGGACACCTTCATCCATTGTTGCGAGCAGTCCTACTTAGTAGGTGCCAGTCGTCCCACACATGCGGGGCCTGATTGCTGCACTATGTTGCTTCTTCGTCTAATAGGGCACGGGATTCGGCCACGTACCTAGTTTCTCTCGCTGCCCTCTTCAAGTCATGACAGCCTACCGGATCCAACCCATCAATGGAGCCTTTGGTAACTCCACGTATTCTATTCCGTTTGCTATTCCACCACTGCCAGTGCCATCCAGCCACCACTGCAAAGACCAAACCAGAATTTTCAGCTGCTGGTGTACATCCTGCGAGGGCTCGCTTTTTCCAACTTCTCTTACCCATTTATATCACCTTCATACCTCAGTCTGGAGAGGTTGCTGACAGAATGACCAGTTGATCAATGCCTCGGATTCAGGACGTGGCTGGCCCATACACAGGGAAGCAGTGCTATTCTTATCCCTTAAGAGTCCTAGTATAATGAAGCATATCCTTTACCGCCAATTCATACTTTTCACAATAGGTCATTCTATTGCATTCGACAATCTTGGCGTGAGCCAGGCACGACCGGTCAACTGAAGAGCACATATTATATTGCTAGGTATCCTTGAATTCTTGGCTCATCCTTGTATTTATGAAATGCGAGAGAAGCTTGATACAGTGGGACCGCCGAAATATTGGGCTGAACCTTTGTGTGGTCATGTCCTAGTCAGTTCTTCCTTTCGATTGAGCTCGATCATTGCATGGCTCAAGCCCTCAAATGTTGTTTCCGCATGTCGTCGAGTTTCTTGAGACGGGGCTGGCTCGCACCGGTTATACGGCACGAGTTTCATCCTGGGATTAGGAAGCTACTTCTAATAAAGCGCAGGCAAAGTTCATTCTCCAATGTTATTCGGTCATTAGACTTTCCACTTTTATACAAGCCAGCCTTCGCTTCGAGGCTGACATAGAGAAGGTTACTTTCGGAAAGCCTGATTCTGGGTAAATTTCGATCATGATGATTCTCTATCCGTGTGTAGATGACTATTGACCATGAACGACTGGTTTCTCAATCTCCGACAGTCGGCACATCCATAGTTGTAATCGTGCAAAACGTCTCTTCTGATTGGCCGAGAAACTGTCTTCATTTGTCATCCGGCAATGATCTCAGATCACGTGTAATCAAATTGCGTCAGAGCGGCAGCCGCAGAGACCCTCGAATGTTTTTCCTACAATTCACCTGTTATCAACTATCTTGCACAGTCCACCCATAACATAATGTCTATGAGCACTCCATCTACAACAATGTTCCGCCGCGCTCTGCTAAGCAGCCGTCTGGCCACCCCCGTCGAGTGCTCCGCCCGAACGATCACACCGGTATTCGCCCGCTACAGATATGTGTCAAGCGCAGCCCGACTCCCGACCATCACAGCATCAGAGACCCGTCGCCGACCAACAGTGCGACCGCACCAGCAGCCCGCCTCGCAGGGCGGAGTGAATGGCCTCTCACCAACCAGCAAGCGCACCATTTTCATCCAGACCGAGAACACCCCCAACCCCGACGTAAGTCCCGGAGCCCAATTATATTCGACAAAAGATACCGAACTGACCTTTCATCTCCGACCAGGCCTTGAAGTTCATCCCTAACCACCGCGTCCTCCCAGAGGACTTCCCCAGCACATTCCTCGAGTACATGTCACCACGCTCAACCCTCGCACCGCCACACCCATCCCCGCTCGCGGCAAAACTGCTCGATGTCGAAGGCGTTACATCCGTCTTCTACGGCACAGACTTCATCACAGTTACCAAAGGCAGCGACGCGAACTGGGCGCACATCAAGCCGGAAGTCTTCAGCATCATCACGCAAGCTGTGACGTCTGGCGAGACGATCGTGGCGACGATCGAAGGTGCTGTCGACGGTGAGCAGGAGAGTGGCGAGGACTCACTCTCCTTTAACGAGGATGATGACGAGGTTGTCAGCATGATCAAGGAATTGCTCGAGACTCGTATCCGCCCTGCTATCCAGGAAGACGGTGGTGATATCGAATTGAAAGGGTTCGAGAATGGCATTGTTATGTTGAAGCTGCGTGGCGCTTGCCGCACCTGCGATTCCAGCACTGTTACCTTGAAGAATGGCATTGAGTCTATGCTTATGCACTATGTATGTTCATCCCCAGCACTTGGTTTCTTTGGTTTTGACATGAGAATTGTTTGCTAACTTTGCCTTTCAGATCGAGGAGGTCAAGGGTGTTGAGCAGGTTATGGATGAGGAGGAGATTATTTCCATGCACGAGTTCTCCAAGTTTGAGGAGAAGTTGCGCCAGCAGAAGGGCGCTGCTGCTACGGCTGGTGCGCCCTTGGACAGTGCGCCGTAAAATAGGTCATTTGGAAGCATATACCTTGTACATTAGTCTTTAGAAGTGGAAATGAATGCTAAGTAATTTGATTGCATTACGTCCAAGGCAATTGCCATTTTCGTGTAATATTAGAGAGATGCTTGGTTTCTTACAAGGTTACGCAATCTAAAGCTGAGAAACAACCAGAATTGTTCCCATTTACTCGGTGGTGAGTGTGATGGAAGCTTCCAGCCGGTCGATTGCAGATATCTCCAGTGACCGACTTGCGTGCAAAGTCTATATACCTTGGAATGATGGCAGGCATTCACGACTTGGCTGGTGACCTTTATGTCGTACATGTATAACGTCGACTTGGGTAAATGACCTGGGTGCTCGAACTAGCTTTGTGTTTGCGGCTGCTTCGGTATTGCATACCTGGGGAGCTTGGTCAAGTGTCCCAGATACAACTGGGTTCGACGGAAGACATTGACAATCTCTACTAAACGTCCGGGCAAGACAAGCACTTCGGGGCTGTCAATGACACAGAGAGGTTTGTATAACCTCAACTGTTCTCAAGTAAGACGTGTTTTGATATTGGCAGTGCGTAACAGATCTAAGAGGCTTATCTGAAGTTATACCGCGACAAGTCCCCAAAATAACCCTCAAGGTCCTCCGAAAACGGCTCCACTTCACGGCATCCTCCGCTGTAACCGCATGCCAAGCCTTGGCATCTAGATATATAAATTCAACTTTCTTCTTTCATTCGAATTCCATTGGTTTGTGCGACGAAGAATATGGGAGCAGAGAAGGGGACCACGGTGGTCCAGAGCCTTCCTGTCGAGGCCACGGAAGAAGCCGAGCTGTCATTCCAGTTCACGAAACAAGAACATGCCCTCACATGGTGGGATGCCATGCGTCTACATTACCCCGCCATTGGCTGGGGACTTTTCATGAATATGGTCAGTCCCAAAATTTCCGAGACATGGTTCCATACTCATTTTGTCAGGCAACCATCCTGAAAGGCATTGATGGTGGTATCGTCCGCAGTCTGGTTGGCCTTCCCGTCTTCAAGGAGACATTCGGCTACAACCGCGACGGGAAATACATCATCGCAGCAAAATGGCTCTCGGCCTTCGGATATGCCAACCTCCTCGGTGCAATTGTCGGCGCGCTCTGTTCCGGCATTGCATATGAACGACTGGGGCCGCGCCGAATGACCGCCGGCTGCTGCGTACTATCGATCGCATTCATTTTCATTCAGTTTTTCAGCTCCACGCCGGCACAGCTCTTCGTCGGCGAACTCGTCAATGGGTGCATCATTGCCTTCTATCCGATTTGTGCTTCGGCATACGTCGGCGAAGTTACCCCACTAGTGCTGCGTGGGTTCGCAGCCACGATGACCAATCTCGCCTTTTCGATTGGTTCGCTGATCGCCTCGGGTATCCTCAAGGGCACGGAATCTTTGGATAGTCAGTGGTCGTATAAGATCCCTATAGCAACTCAATGGGCTTTGCCCTGCATTATGCTGATCCTGGTGGGGTTCTGTCCTGACCCACCTTACTGGTTGTGTCGTAAGGGCCGCTACCAGGAGGCTGCGGTATCACTGCGTCGTCTCGCAACCCCCACTGTCGATGTCTCGCAAAAGCTGGCGCATATCAAGCAGACGCTGCGTATAGAGGAAAGCTATCAGGGTGAGCGGCCCACCTATCTGGACTGTTTCCGGGGGACCAACTTCCGGCGCCTGGTTGTTTGCGTCATGGCGTATGACATGCAGGCATTTACCGGTAATGTGTTCTTTCTCACATACGCCGTGCATTTCATGGAGTTAGCCGGGTTGGATGCGTCTGATGCCTTTTCGATGAATATTGGGCTGACGGCCCTCGGCCTTCTGGGCACGTGCATCTCCTGGTTTCTCCTTTCATATGTCGGTCGACGAACCATGTACTTGTTTGGATGTACTGTGCTCGCCATCGTACAGTTTATAATTGGCGCCGTGGACCTCGCTCCGCGACAGACATCTACCACCTGGGCGCAGTGCGGCCTGATGCTAGTCTGCACTTTTGCGTATGACCTAAGTCTAGGCCCGTTCTGCTATGTGCTGCTGGCAGAGGTATCTTCGGCCAAACTCCGTGGGCTGACGATTGCATTATCTACCGTGACTTGTTTTGTCTGGTCGGTAGTATTTGCAGTGGTGATTCCGTATGCCATGAACGAGGATCAAGGAAACTGGCGCGGAAAGATTGGTTTCCTCTTCTCTGGGCTTAGCATGCTCTGCGCTTTGTACTGCTTTTTGTGTATGCCGGAGACAAAGGGTCGCACGTTCGAAGAGCTGGATATTCTTTTTGAGCGTAAAATCCCTAGTCGGAAGTTCAAGTATTATAAAGTGGATATCGATGTTGGTGGGAGGCGGTTAGAGTGATCGGTTTATAGATTAGAACTGTAAATAGAATAGAATGGTTTCCCAAGGACAGCGCCATCGCATTGTTGGAGGGAATTCCATATGCAACTTTGACAACATACCTAGCAAAGCCGCACACTCTCTCGATTATTGCGTGATGATAAGTCTGATTAGATAGTGTAGTACTCGTGTCTAGCGACACCAAACAAGCTGTAACCCATGTCATCTGTCTTCCTGTGAATATCGACGTTGTCTTTTGGTTATGGGATTGATTCGATACCAACAGCATGCTTGCTTAGAATTGCCATGAATCCATGGTAAGCATCTGCAGAGGGAACATTTATAACGGCAACGACCATCGACAACCAGTTGATAGATGAGGTTACCTAGGTAGGTTTCCAATGTTGGGAGCTGCAGTGCACGGCCTTGGCTTTCCCATGGTTCCAAAGTTGAGCAACCAAGTTAGGCGATCCTCATTTCAAGCTTCCCCGAGGTCCCTCTCGCCACCTTATCACTTGGCCACTTTGCTACGCATGCTAGTGTAGATGATTGGTTCGCCATTAAGGCTTTTATTTGGGTGTGGCGATTGCTCTATACCAGCACTACTATACAATGATCCGGTATTGGAAGATACGAGACTAAGATACAGAACACTGTGCCAATTGACCAGATGTAGTACTGTCCAAGCTTGGCGTGTCTTGGCCCTAGGGCTTGAGACCGAAGCCCGTACTATAACTTATGTATAGTGCAAATATTTAGAGTTCCGGTGAGATCTACAGTTACTGCTCCTGCCTAGCTGGGGGATAAATTTTGCGGGGTTCCTATTACTATGAAAAGAACAGGACACAGCCCTGGAAGACACAGGACAGTTTTCCAAATGCACCTCATAACGGCGCCTAGCAATACCTAGATTAGCAAACAAGTAAAATGGAGTCATAGCCAACCGTTGGATGTTGCAGCATCTTGTGCCAGGGAATAAACCCGGTCGGAGGCCCAGGGCAGAATGTGATTCGTCAGAAAATAGAACGACAGATGAACCTTGGAAATTGATCCTTGAGTCCGCATTAACAAGTACTTTTTTTCTATTTTCCCCCTCTTATATATTGCACAAGGGAAATCATCCATTGGGGGGAAATAGTCACGTTGACAACGCTATGTACTACACGACTGTGTGGCACAGAACTGTTCAACGGTCCAGGCGCATTGAGATCGAGAGGTGAGAAAGGTGGATCTGAGGGAGGTGACGGTATCCACGCAAGATACCTATAATAGAGGGGTAAAAAGGAAGCTCGGTTTATATTAGAGGGGTTATGAAGTGTCAGAAAATGCATATCAATCCGGGGTAAAGTGGAAGTCTGGCCCCGCAAGTGTGCGACCCGAGGGCCGTGCGAGGGATTATTTCTGTATTATATACGGATTCAGGTAGATACATAATATACGGAGTACAGATATAATTATATAGAGTTACTATAATATGTATAATATGTTCCTGGTCTTCTCAAGGTGCCAACAGAATGATCGGCTTATTACTCCAAGGGACCCGTTCTGGATGGGGGTCTACGCCACTTTGCCTCAGCCTATGGAGAGCTCCGTATTATGATCTTTCATCATTTCCTTGTTTTATCCCATATAGCTTTGTAGAGTAGTATATTCCATTTAATATCTTCTTCTTTGTAAATTTCATGTCTCATCCTTTAAGAAAAATCCCACCAAAATTCACTAAAAGCCACTAAAAAATCGAAGATCAAACCATAGTGGTCCGTGTCCTCCGGGGCAACGTTGCCAGATCCGTAAGGGAAGTTACCCCAGGCTCTCTGCGTTCCCCTCATCTTTTACATTTCCCCCCTCTTCTCTTCCCACTTTCATCCCATCTATACACTCTTCGATCGCAAGATGCGCCATCCTTAAGGGGATCAGCCTAGTCCCCACGGCTTGCTCCACAACGTCATCTGTGGTCACAGCTTCGATAACTCTCCGAGCGCATTCCATTTCCCAATAGACCGACATTCAGAGATCCAGCATCTTCGTTGGCACGCGCCTCATCATTTCCGAAATACAACACTTCGACTGCTCGTCAATCCTATCTATCTGACCTCTCTATCGTCCTCGTGCCTCCGTCCACCTCGAAATCAAGCTGTGCAATTCGGGCATAGGACTCCCAACACTCTTGACGAAACCCACGAATACCCGTGCGCACCGTGCAAATAGACATTTTGAGAGAGAAACGATTAGAGTGGTGAGTCGCGCAACATTTATGCCGAGTTTCCCTTGTCCTGAACGCGACTGGGCTGACACATGGATAATTCCCCAGACACAATTGCGATCACGCGACTGCTTTCGAATTTCGACTCTTTTTCTTCGTGGATACTATTTTGCTTGTGAGATCTCTGGTGATCTACCAGCCAGCTAGGCCAGCCAAAAAGTTTCGCTCAAGTATTTGACAACTTGAGGTACGTACGAGTCTAGTTCTCGGTCGCTTCAGTTTCCTACATATTGGGCAATGTGCACTTCGTCGCGCGATCTGCTTACATGTTATTTTCATATTTCTCTTCTCTGTGGACATTTCTCACTCTTCCCTTACTCCCTTTGCAATTGTTCTTCCTTCATATCCATGTCCTCCGGTTTCAGTTACGCACAACTGTCTCTTGACTGAGGGGGTTTTCTTATTATCCCCACTTCTGGACCCTCTCGCAAGAGGGGCCGAGGATATGCATATCTACGCAATCTCCGCTTTTATTTTGCGGCTCTCAGTCATGCCACACCTACATCTGCTTATATTTTCCTTCATTTGTGTCTTTTACCCCTTATTTTACTATCCAGCTTTGATACGGGAAAAACCACTGACTTCAATCTAGCCTGGGTTGAACATAGCGCATTACTAGTCATCCATCGTCCCTTTGAAGAGCAGAGATCGACCATTTACCCCAACCTCATCGAGAGAGTGGAACAAAGACGGTTGCTTTATCGCATGTGCTCATTCTTTTCCTTCGCCCCAAGAGACCTCGATACAGTACAGCTTTGCTATTAACGAAGAGCGTACAGGTCAGTGAAATCCTTCTCATTCCTTCCTCCATGGCTACGGTATTCCTTGATCAGACAGCCCCGCTCTGGTTGTGTTGCTTCACTGGGTGTCAAGTGGCGCTCATGGTGACACAGTCTGCAGGGAATAATCGCGTTTGTCACACGTATTATACTGAGAATTCCATACTAACAATGCAACAGTGTCCCTCTTACCATAATGGCAGCGCCATCTAACAAACCGACCTCGATGGCCCAGTCATCCACCCCACCAGCCGCGCCGACAGCGTCTGCCATCCTCGAGAAGACTCACCCAGGCGTGCGCCGTTCCACCCCAGACTCGGATGCATTGGCTTCCTCCGACGATGATGGAGACCATGGCGCACAAGCCCAGAACATTATCCCACCTACCACCAGGCCACCAGTCCGTCGCAGCTCGTGGTTGAATGAAGTGCCGCTTTCCGCTCAGCGTAAACATTCGCTGCCTGGAGGTCCCCTTTCTTCCGCCCCGTCTAACCCTACAAGCCCCGCTAGTGATCAGGCACCATGGGCGACAACTACAAGCCCAAGTCTCGGTGGATCTTTCAATTGGAATCAAGCCGGGGGAAGTCCATTTTCCTGGGGCACAGGCACAGGCATCTGGAACACTGAATCACGCAAGGAACCCCCTTCTCGCTTGGCAGAAATGGTACCCTCTCCGACCATGACCAACCCACCTCCTTCGGGCGGCAACGTGTCAGACGAAATGTTGAGCCCAATCACCCGTACCATCTCCGGCGAATCCGCCATCCCTTTCTCCATCCCGTTACAACCAACCCTCAAAACCTATCGTTCTCAGTCATACTCTGTTGGTCAGATGGATCCAGAGTTCCTCAGCCTTTCTACTAGCAAGGCCGGTGCAGCTCCTACTGTTGGTGCTCAATATCCAGGAAGTCGCCCCCGTGGTCCAGGTCAGATGTCTGCTGTTCAGCCTCGAGCATCACGCCCTAGTGTGCTCGGTGAATTAGGGCATGATACTGCAATGCTGGGCCGGGTGCGCGAGGACGATGATGGCGACGAGAGCCTTAACGGATCGGAAAGTGACAGGAGCTATTCAGCGAGTCAGGCTCGGCAGATCGAACAGCTAGCGCGCGAGAACGCACTCTTACGGCAAGCAGCTGCCGCAGGTCAAATGGATAACAGATACCGTGAGCGAGCTGGATCAGCTGCATCAATCGGCGGTGGTCATTCGCTACATCGCATCCGAGGCGGTGTTCTAGAGGGGGATTTGACTGGAGAGGATCCGGGGGAACTGCGCGATATCACCGGATACAACAACTTGCGTGGTAATTCTCGCCGCCGCTTCTCTGAGCATTTAGCGCACCCGGAAGCGCAATTCTCGTCCTTCGCCTCCCCGCTGGAGAATCGTGCTCTAGACAATGTCCGCAAGGCTCATTGGCAAACGTCCCTAGGCTTCGGTGGCATGCCTGACATACCTCAAAGTCGCCGACACTCTTTCGCCGAGATCCCGATGCGTCACGGCTCAATCGGCCCTGACTCGCACACGACTGCCACTCCTCGCGCAGCTATGGGAGACCGTGATGACGGCTATGGTAACCTTAGTGACTATTCGAACCGTGAGTCTATTTACTTGCTACATCTTTTTGGTATCACCCATAACTAATGTCTTCTGCAGAACCTTACTACTCCCGTGAGCAGACCTTGCGTGGAGATGGCTCCTCGGGTATCCCGCCATCTCTCAACCAATATGCCATGTCGAATGCGTATGGTCGTCAGCCATCCGCATTGTCCCATGCTCATCAAAACCAGCTTTTGTACATTGTCGCCTTCAAGTGCAGCCGCGCAGACGTTTTCTATATCCAAGAAGACACCGGCCTACAGGTCAAGAATGGGGATCTAGTCATTGTGGAGGCGGATCGGGGAACAGATCTGGGCACCGTCATCCATGCGAACATATCGCTCCAACAGGCGCGAGAGCTAAAGCAGCATTACGCGGAAGAGCACTACAAGACCCTCATGCTTTTTTCTAGACATGGCCAGCCTGAGGGTTCCACCCTAACCAACCCCAACACGGGCTTGAACACTCGAAGTGCCACAGGTGGCATGGGTCCTCACGGTCCTCACAGTGCGCAGGAACCCACGACAGACATCAAACCTAAGCTCATCAAGCGGTTGGCACAGCAACATGAGGTCCTAACTTTGCACGATAAAGAAGGAAATGAAGCCAAAGCCAAGCGGGTCTGCCAGCAGAAAGTGGTCGAGCATCGACTTAATATGGAGATCCTCGACGCCGAGTTCCAAATGTAAGTCTACGTGATTTCGATTGCCATCCGTAATGGTTGGACTAATGGTTATGCAGGGACTGGAAAAAGCTTACCTTCTACTACTTTGCTGATTCGTACATCAACTTCAACTCGCTGGTGACCGACTTATTCAAGATCTACAAGACGCGCATCTGGATGTCAGCTATCAACCCGGCCTCGTTTGTCACACCCCCAACGACTGGTCTGTCAGGTCCTGGCACTATGCCCAACCCCCTTTACGGCCAGGACGCAGACCGTCGCCACCAACTTGAGAATAGATCCTATGGCGGAGCGCGAGATGCTGTCGATACAGGCCGAGAGATGCCAAACCCCGTTGGCATGCTTCGCACATCCTACGGAGAGTCCTACCAGCCCTTTTCTCAGCCATCCCGTCACTCAGAAGGACCTGCCCATTCGGATGTCTTTGCCCCACAGGCTTCCAGCTTTGGACCTGCAGATTCGTTCGAGTATCCCGGCAACATCGGCGCCTCCAATAGTTCGTCCCGTGTGCACCCAGCGCAGGGCGAATGGCTCAACCGGTTCCAGGGCCTATCGCTCAACTCCTAAATCCCTTCCCTTCTTTTCTTTCATTTCCCTCACTTCAATGCCTCCGCTCCCGCTCGTCTATCTCTGTACAATCGTCTGCCTCTGCCCCGATCTGCTCATTTGCGTCCCGTCCCATGTTCTGGGGCTTGTCCTCGCGGTGAAAGACTCCTTATGAACCTAGATTTGACCATTGCTATTTCCTCTTTTCCAACCCAGATATCGCCTTGTTTATCTCTCTCGTCTTTTCTCTCTCTTTTTCTTTTCCCTCAAAGAATGCTTTTTTCTCCGAAATGAGGACGCGGTTGCCGTCTTTTTTTTTTCTGTTACGTTCCCAGGATCTCCGGTTTACGATACTTTTTTGTGCCCCGGTTCCTTTGCTTGAGGAGTCGAGGTCTTGTTCTCCTGTACTACTGTTGCTAGAATTCATACCCAGGGCTTGCTGCTCTACTGGACACACATCCCTCCCCCCAATTCTGTCGTTACCGCCTCCTCGCCATAGATCTGTTTCTGCGTGACGAATTATGTCTTCCATAATCAGAACTATCTCTCTATCTACAAATGGATGTGTGCGTTGTTTGTGTTAATTGAAGTTCAGTTGATTTGAGATTCGTGCTTTTTGCTTTTGTATCCCGTTGATAATTTCTTTAACATACACAAGTTCTATACAAATTGGGAGAGTCTGAACTTATAATTGACAGAGAATATAAAATGAGTTCCATACAGCCTCGCAGGGGAGACTCGTGTTATTCGTTATGTCTTGTACTTCGCTTTCTTCGCTGTAGTTATAATATACTCTAGCTTAGAGCTACTTGCAAGTTGAAGGGACTATGTGAATGCAGACTAAAGTCCAATTCGGTAAGAATATTAAAGGCCTTCAAACCTCTGCAGTGTAGCGCCCTCCAACAAATCGTTTGAACTATTCGGTCAATTTGCTCTCCGAAGTGAAACAGAGGTACCTAGGTATCCTCGCGAAGTCTTGGTAATCAGCTCGGTGGTCTATCGTCGAGGATAACTAGAAGAGGAAGAAACCCTGGAAGATGTAGGATTCACTATACGTTATTGTTAGAAAGAGCGTTGCATGGTGGAATGTGAGGATGATGGATTCATAGAGTTGTAGAAAGCTAAGTTCTCCGAGAGATCTGATCATACATCATTAGCTTTTATTTCTATTCGTACAAGCCTCCAGACATAGAGTGTTGTAAAGATCTAAGTGTATAACCATAGTCCGACTTGCTTCAGACTATACAAACACCACCAGCTCTCCCAAAGAAGAAAGAAGAAAAACCTCACACCTCAAGCCCACTTATCATGTTTTCCGCTAACCTTAACATCAAGCAAAACCTCATGGAAATTCCCCTCCCTCCTCCCCTTCCTCAACCTCTTAACCTCATCCTCATTCAAGCTCCTCCCAACAATCCCCTCAAGCTCCTTCTTACTAATCTTCTCATATGCTTTACTCTCCTTCGACGCCCGCAGTTTCGGCTTAAACCTCGCCTGCATGCGCACGCGCACCGTCGTCTCAAACGAAATTGTATTCGCGTCTCCACGGATCTCAACGCCAGAAGCAGTCTTAGCGCTCTCTTTTATAGACAGGAAAGACTCGCCATCGCCGCCGTGCGTCTGAAGCGAGAATGTCCCTGAGACTTCGGGCGAAGGTATCGCTAGGAAGGATTCGTAGTGGCTGACTGCTGACGCGGTTGCCGAAAAGATGCCGTGTGTATCTGAGGAGAGGTATCTATGGAAAGGGTTGTTAGTTCTGATTGAGTTGGCGAAAGGGAAAAAGAAAGAACGGGAATAGAAATCGGGGCGATATGCAATGCGATAAAGGCAAAGTCTTCACTCACTTCCCATGATGTCCCTTGAAACTAAACGACTCCGTCCCCGCCACGCGCGACGCAACCCAGACCTGTCGCACATCGTGCGGCTCTGCCGTGGCTGGGTCGCCCTCGACGAGGTTCTCGAGCTTGCTGGCGAAGACTTGGCCGTTGGCGTCGCTGGCGACGCAGGTTGCGTCGTCTGAGGGTAGGACTATGACTACTGGGCCGGCGATGTCGCTTGGGGAGTCGGCGGAGACCCAGCTTTGGTCTTCTTGGTTGTCCTCGGGTTCTGGTTCGGTTTTGCGTGTTTTAGAGGTTGGGGCTTCATTATCTGTGGTGCGGGTCTTGCGTTTCTTTGGCTTGTCGCCTTTGAATGTTAGAGGTTTGACCATTGTGGTTTGGGGGATTGGTTGTTGGAGCTTGGAGATTTGCGGTGGGGAGAAGGCCGGGCGGGTCCTTGGGATGACGAAGTACGTTCTTCCTGGAAGCTTGGCTTCGCTCGACTTGCACCTCTTTGTATTATCGATATTCTCATATTTTCAAAATATGATTGGCATGAACCTCTTCAATATAGTATTGCATGTCACATTTGGGAATGCAAGTTATTAATCTCCAAAGTACCTACCTAGGTACCTAGGTACCTTACCTAGGTAGTCTATCAAGGTCCTCACTTCCAACATATATATAAAGTCAAGATGCCCCATAGTTCCAAGAGAGTCAATTCTATTAACCTCTAAAATGTACTTTGTATGATCCCAACCCACGATATCCTCTAATCGAAGGTGATAGCAGCCTTGATAGCGGTCTTGTTGCGCATCGCCTCAAGACATTCCTCCCACTGCTCAATCTTGTACACTTTGTTCACAATGCCATCCACCTTTACCTTGCCAGAGTCAAGGTAGTCAACAGCAGCAGGGAATTTGTAGGTCTCAGAGAAACTGCCAAGGATAGTGATTTCATCACCGACTAGGAGGAAATCAGCAAAGGACTCAAGAGAAAGCAAACAACAAAACTTACAGATCTTGGCCGGCGACCACGAGACCCGAACCTCACTCGAGTACACGCCGTACACCACCAGCTTACCACCACGACGAACATAGTTAATCGAGTCCTCAAGGATCGTCTGGCTACCAGTAGCCTCAACAACAATGTCGAATCCATACGGGTTCTCAGCCTTGAGAGCATCGAATTGAGCCTGCGGACTCTTGCGCGACAGCTCAACATACTTATCACCAGCACCGAGTTTCTGAGCCAAATCCATCTTCAGACCAGCAGGGGCAACAACAACGACATTACAACCGCCGTTCTGGCGCAACATCTGAGCCAACACCAGACCGGTAGGACCGGCACCGAAGATCAGCACGGACGAGCCCATCTTCGGGGCGATCTTGTCCAAGCCGTGGGCGGCACAGGAAGCGGGCTCGAGGAGAGTTGCATCAACGTCGGAAAGGTTCTTGATCTTGAAGACTCTGCCAGCTGAAAGGGAGGATCTGAAATCAGATTCGAGAGCCCGTACGCTTTTCATATGCTGTACTTACCTGGGTAGGCGCAGTATTCAGCGAAACCGCCGTTCATCGTGACGCCGTGGGCCTCGAAGTGCTCGCAGAACAGCTCGTCGCCACGACGACAGTAGAAGCAGGTTCCGCACAGCTCGGAGTTGTCGGCGACGACGCGCTCGCCGATCTGGAAGTCTTTGACCTTGGGCCCAATGGCGGCGACGACGCCGACGGTCTCGTGGCCGGGGATTAGAGGGAACTATGATCTGGTCAGGACGCCGATGCACAATTAATGCTTCATGTAATGGGAAAAACTGTACCTTGGCAATGAATTCGCCCTCGTGGATGTGCAGGTCGGTGCCACAGACACCGCAGGCCTTGACCTTGATCTGGTGGGTTTGGTCAGTTTGCTTTCCCTGGAGATTGATGGACGGCTTCATACCAAGACATCGTTCTCGCGGAGCTCAGGCACAGGGACCTCGACGATCTTGTGCTTCTTGGGCTCTGAGTACTGCAGAGCCCGCATGGTCTTGGGGATAGTGAAGGTCATGATTGAAGGTGGGATGTGTGTGGAGGAAAGAGATGGGAAAGGTCAGATACCAAGATCTTTTGGAATGAAACGAGAGGGAAGCAAGATGACCAAAGCAATATAAATAGCTTTGGAAAGAGGGGCAAGCGTCTCTCAAAATGTCTCATCAAAGCGCCCCCTGCGATGCTCAAACGCCTCCTTCTGACGAACTATACAGACCACTGTCACTTCCAATTCCATGTGGGTCGAGATCGGCGTCATTTTCGTGCTTGCATTCGACTCCACTGATATGGGAGATCACTATCTACTACGATTTCTCGTCACTTCAACTCTTTCCGAGGTCTGAATCCTCATGGGGTTTGCGTTTACGTTTGCGCCAAGTGAGGTCGAATCGGGAGAACCCTGCGGAGCTCAGTGCAGGGGTTCATCCTGGGCTTCAGCAGACATGGATCTACATCATGATTGATCTTCAGTTATCATCCTTATTACAGATTACAACTATGACCTCGATCAATAACTTCAATGGGTGTGTGAAGATCTTACGAATGGCCTCATTCACCATCTAGCCAAAACCCTACCTGAGCAAAGCTTCCACGGTATACGCAAGCGTATCCCAAACATACTAAACCCAAAAAGCCAAAAATCTCTTCCCCAACAGCTGACCAAGCCCCTCGGAAAAGGCGAAACGAAGCCGAAAAGAAAGTCCCAATCTCCCAGAACCCAATCGTCTCACCGCTTCCCCGCGGCACCCGCCAAGCTGCAAGAAGCAATTCCCAAAGAAGATTCGAAACCAGATCACGCGCACTCGGGCAGCTGATAGCTTAATCCTTAATTTTGAATCCGGGGTCTGTCTCGGATCTATCAAATGAGGCGTCTCGGATCTATCAAATGAGGCGTCCAATTCGACCCATCCAGACACATGTGCTGGACACTTCTTGACCGCTGCGGCAAGAGCGGGAAATCATCCAGGATAATGCAGATGGGCTGTGTGTTTCCGGGTTCAATTGGCGAATTATTCGTGGCATACTGCGCTATCGGCTATTCTGTCTCGAGGTGTATGTAGAGAGGTGCATATGCGTCACACTGGGTATGCAGCCATGTCCTTGGGGATAGGGTTGTACTGCTGGATTTTACCCCAGATTGAGCGGGGGGCTTATGCTTGGGGAGGCCTTCTGGTTTGGGTTGGGATCTGGGCCTGGATCTGGATTGACGAATTACAGAGTACGTCCTCAACGGATTTTGGATTTCGCTGTTGGTTGAGTTGTGTTGGCTGTCTCAAATCGACGGACTCTACTTATACTCCGTTTACTTGAAGCAGCCTGCAGTGAGGACCCCTAACACCGGCTGCTACTTAAGCCGAGGTGTGTCGCCGGTGAGCTTCCAATCTCCGAAACATGGAAAAGAGCTTGAAGTCTATCCCACGCTTTTGCTTAAGGTAAGGCAAGGGCACGAGCTTTACCCGATTGGTCTTCTATACCAGAATGCAACAGTTACGAATGTGTTATAATACTGCATTAACTGAAGTGCTCTTAGCTCCCAAGTTCCAGCTTTTACTACTGATTGCCAAACTCTTCGAACAGCCTGTTAAGCCCCAAAATGCTAAACGCCTCCTTCCTCACGATCATATTCTGAATTGGACATATTGAAGCACCATTCTTTTTCCGTTTCGTCACCATGGTCTGAAAAACAGCATTTTCTCCTGCAACCCAATCTGGAATACTCGCGTCTTCCAGATCTGCCAGTTCCCAATTGCGTACATCTACCAACTCATCGCCCCCTCCGAATGTGCCATCCTGTGTCTGGAAGGAACCATACACGTCGGTACCAAGACCTGATTGAGCGACATAGTTGTGCCTTGTTTATTAGGCACCAAGCGCTTGAACACCTCGATTCCTCCGTCGATTTCGCCGTGGATCTTGACGAACACCTTAACGGCTCGTTCCGCTACGGGTTGTGTTAGCGTATCTAGTACTGCGTGTCATGAGCGTTTTTGGTTCCATCTCTGGCCACTCGTTGGTGTGAACTGTGTCAATACTATCTTTGATCGTGGCCTTGGTCAGTGAGTCACTTTTGGAATGCTAACAAGGATGCTTGTGGTTGCCATCTCGTGTCCATGTAAACGATGATCTAGAATGTTCGGTTGTTTAAGTTAAACGATCAGGCAAGTACTGGTAGTAGACATATCTTTTCGCCTCGGTATGACTGAGATGCCAAGGTTATCCTTTTCCAAGGTTGAGATTCGATACTTTGTGAGTCATCGGAGGTTGCCTAGGTAGGCGAGAAAGCTATTTGACGGAAATTAAAGGTCTCTTAAAACGGATGATATTGGAGGGTCATTCTCTCGCCAGCTGAAAGGTTAAGCCTGCTTGCCTCGGCCGATTTCCGTTTAAGGAAATCTATTAGTTAGCCGACATTGCACTATAATAGCATTCCACCTACCTATATCCCTGCAATATTACAGGAGAATGCGGCTTGAATCTACTCTTGACGTCAGGGTATCGTTGAGATATATCTTTCTAGTGTATCTTCCTCTTTCTACGTGTTTAGATAATTTTCAAGGCTACATCACAAGAGTACAGCAGGTGCCTAGATAAATATATAAGTTTATTAAAATCTTTGTATGTGAAAGGACATGTAAATGCATTATGTTGATATTCCACATGGAATATGCATCAGTCCGGTGTATGCAATCGCCTCTACCGCTTGGTGCTGCTGCTATTCTTGAGCATCTCTTCCAAATGCTGCAAGCCAAATTAGCCATACGATCTCTGATAGACAAAATTCAAATGCTTACCTGCTTCTGCTCAACTGCTAATTTGCCTTGGGTATCCTGTTTCCAATTAGCGATTGTTCACCAAAAACAAAGATATATCGACATACGCTAATGATGGTTAAAATCAATGAATAATTGTTGAAGAGGAATCGCTCTCTTCGCTTCGCGTCTGTGCCGTTGCGACTCAATTTTGCCAAAAGGGAATCGAATTCAGCAGTCAACCGGGCTAGACTGTTGGACACCGGCTCATCGTCACCAGCATCGCTGCTGAGCACAAGGATTCCGTGAAGAAGCTGTCCAAAGCGTTGAGTCAAAAAGTGGGGCGCTGAAGACTGCTTCAGGTCGTCTCCGCCTGCAATCGAAAGGGCGGAGACAGCACTGCGCCCAGTGTTGGACCCAACTCGCTTGAGCGAGTCGCCGTGGTGATCCATAATCACCTGGAAGCGGGGCCAGAGCTGCATGTTGGTTCCATTGACATATGAGTCGGCGACGGGCACCTTTCGGCGCTGAAGCTCGAATGCCGAATGTTGGTTGAGGCGAACACACATGAGGACACCCAGAGAATCCGTGGTGTGCTCGATCAACTTCTTGGTCTGGTTCTGGCCAAGGGTAAAGACTGGCTGGAATATTTCCACGGCGTTGCGGGAGATTTGATGGAAGGTCTTTGAGGAGAAAAACTCAGTCAGAAAAGAATACTCAGCGCACACATTGTCCACCAATGCGAGGTTGAAGTTTCGGAACGGAACTTCGATTCCATGGTAGGTATTATCCTCTTCAGCCAGGTATGAGGATAAAGCCTGGAGATTGCCAGTTCGGAGGATATCGATACGTCTACCCAGAGAGAAAGGGTCATGCACGGCAGAGCCAGCTCGGCCGCCAGGAACCATGTTCCCTGAAACAATCAGTATATACGTGGCATCAGAGAGACATAGCTCTTACCTGATCGATGTGTGGATGGATCGCCTCCAAGCACCTCGTTTCGGTCAGGAGGATAGACCTTGACCTTATCGAGTGCTTGAAGGTAACGTGTGAAATGAGATGTGTAATACCAACGCATTGTGTTAATGTATGCCTGTGATATCTCTCCTGCCAGCTTTGGGTGGACCTTCGAGAGATAACTGTATAGATCCTTATACTTCACTAGTCGCTGTTGTTGGATAATCTGAGAGTTGATGTTTGGCGATCGCATAGCACGAATTTGTGACACAAGATAGTCTCTGATCCTTTGGACTGCCTGCATAGATGTCAATGCAGGTCTAAATAATTTGAGGAGCGTAGCATACTCACTTTGGTCTTCACGTCGGCCAAAAGGGGTCGTACATCCTCGACGGCTTTATAGCCATTTGAGGAAGCGGCGGCCTTGGCTTCGATATTGGCTGTTCGGGAATCGATCTCATTCAGTGCACGCACCCAATTCTCATCGATTGGGCCCTCGACAATTGTCCGCACAGCCTTGGGGGAGATGCTGATCTCCTCCACAGCAGGTCCCAGCAACCGTTCCACGTTGCGCCTATTCTCTAGCATAGCGGTCAACTGTGTTGAGCGAGATTGCAAAGTTTCGATCTCCGCCGACACCACACCCAGCTCATTCTGGAAGTCATTCAAGTACAGCTCAACTGACTTGGACACATCATCACATCCAGTAATGGATGTGTGTAATTCTTGAAACTTATCCCGTTCTTGTTCAAATTGCCGAACAGTTTGCGCATTTACGTCACATTCGCGGGTCTTTTTCCTAGGTGCTGAATCCTCCTTTTCCAGAAACTCTTCGAGACTCAGCCCGTCAAACTGGATGGCTTCTACCAATTGCCCTGGCCGTTCCGGCACCGACGATAGCTGCGGTGCATGTTTATCTGTTTGATTTTCCTTTCCAATGATTTCATTCAAGACTTCCAGCGGATCGGGGACATTGGCTGGTCGAGGTCGTTGAATACCGGTCTGCTTTAAAGGAGAGCCACTGGTCCCTCGTGCAGTTCCAGGAAGAGATGTTGTAGAGTCATTGGGGGTCGCAAGAAGAGATGTGGATGAAGTTCTGGAAGTTACACCAGGGCGGCTATTGTAGGGACTTGGAGATAGCTGGGAGGATGATCGTCGGGGTAGAGGAGAAAGGTTGCGACTATTAGCACCGGAGGGAGGTGACTGGACTGAAATGCGGTCGCGCCACATTGTGTAAAAGGATGGACGGCATGAGAATCCAGCAAAAAGAGAGAAGAAATCAAGAGTGTACCTGGAAAATCAAGCCAAGTAGCCCTTGGTAGTAGTACCCGTATTGTGTAGTTGGTAGGTTACAGGACAACTCCCCTATACTGGACTAAACCCAACATGGACCCCGACCAATCAACGTCCAGCAAGCGACCCCGCCACAAGCGTCGCCGCCCACGATGGATTTTAGTCGATGGTTTTTCTGATTTTCTCCCTCTTCCTTCCATTTTCCCCTCCCCCAAATACTTTGAAAAAAAACACTCCCCCTCTCAACCCCTCTAAATCTATTCACCATGTCTGCCGAGGAGGTATGTACTTTTCTCTTACAAATTCGAGTTCCCCCAATGGCTGTAGGACTTCTGTCCCAGCCCCGCATGCGGCTCCCCCTCTTCTCGAGGGCACGAGTCCATGTTGGACTCTTAACCCCGCCATATGGTCAGATCTTGAAGCGCCTGCTAACATGTTCCAATATAGCACGATGTCACCTTCGAGTCCGCTGATGCCGGAGCCTCGTTGACCTTCCCCATGCAGTGTTCTGCTCTGCGCAAGAACGGCCACGTTGTGATCAAGAACCGCCCTTGCAAGATCATTGACATGTCTACCTCCAAGACTGGAAAGCACGGTCACGCCAAGGTTCACTTGATTGCCACCGATATCTTCACCGGCAAGAAGCTTGAGGATCTCTCCCCCTCCACCCACAACATGGACGTTCCCCACGTGAACCGCAAGGAGTACCAGCTCGTGAGTTCCCTAATGACCCTTGTAATTTGGACTGTTTTGTTGACAAATATTAGCTCGACATCACCGAGGATGGCTTCATGTCCCTTATGACCGACAACGGTGACACCAAGGATGATGTCAAGGTCCCCGACAACGAGGTTGGCGAGAAGATCAACCAGATGTTCACTGTCGAGGAGAAGGAGTGCAGTAAGTTACAACAATATCCCACCTTCCTAAAGAATCGTTACTGATATGGTGCCATTAGACATCGTCGTCCTGACTGCCATGGGCGAGGAGGCCGCCATGGAGTGCAAGGAGGCTCCCAAGGCTTAAATTTAATACCTGGATTTATTACCTGTTATGCCAACCTTTATGTTCCACGAGGGGCTCGAAGCCCGCCAAAAATTTATCTTTCATGGTTCAAAGGAGGATACGATTCTTTGAACGATTATGCCCGTTGCTTCAAGATCTGTCCCCCACATAACCTTGGATGTGGGCTGGACCGAGAATTGCTTTGGTTGGCATGATATGTGTTGTCCGAACAGTTCTGAGTCTCAGCATCTCATGATAGTGTGATGAATGAATAAATACTCAAATCTTGCTTGACTATATGAGGGTTCTAGTAAAATTTCAATGTAGACGAATGGATGTCGATTACGCCCCAAACCAAAACCCAAACCGAATATTGAATGTAATCTAGAAAATAATATAAAATTACATATGTAGTTAATAATAAAGAAAAGAATCCATATGTATATGAGAACTCCTACGTACAATTTAATCGTCTTGAGATAGTCGGATCAATCAGCGCAATTGCGGGACATGTGGAGCGACAGAATCGGCGGTCACTGGGAGGCAGAAAAAAAGTCCCGCTCGCTATACCCTTATGCCAACCCTTCTCTAACAAGCATGAACAAATCCCTTGGGGATGGACTACGTTACCCGAGGGGTCTGCGGTCAAGAAGGTTGCCGTGAGACCCGATACTATCTCGACAATGGACTTTGGTATTGTCGGCGCGGTCATTTGCAGGAGGTATGACGTCCATCGGCTTTCCTAACCTTGTCCTATCGCATCGCCAAATGTCAAGAAATAGACGGCTAATCTGGGCTATGTGACATGCGTAGGGTGTTCAAGTCGCAGAAGATGCCGACGATTTTGGAAACTTAGGCAAAACACATCGCCTGAAAAGAGAGACTAGGGAGAAGGGCAGCAAGAGTATGTAATTAGCAGTTGGAGCATCGTCCTCATCGCTGACCTTTGTCAAAAGCACTTCGTGGCCGTCCGGCCTATACGCTTTTCTTGCAAATTTACCAGCTTATCCTTTGGAAACAATGTCATGCATTGGTTCATGAACACGGTTTCCCGGAGGAACTTGAGGTACGTGCACATGATGCTTCATGTGTGTTCAAGGGTGGAAGCTCACTATACATAGATGGTTGTTCGCGATCTCTGGGCTCTTCGTCTGCAAGATTTTGAATCGAGAATCACTGATTCTACTGAAGATGACGATGATGATACCGAATCTGAGCTGTTCAGCTCACAACCCGCAGGAACAGATGAATCTCGTGATGGATTCAAACCAAACTCGAGGTACCTCGAATGGCCTCGCCTGATCGATTCTGTTGCACTGTGTTATCTCGCAGCGTTTTTGATGCGGCTTCCTGTCTGTGTCAGTGATTTCCACAAGTATGTAAACCGGTCGGTCATTTGCTTCTAGGATGGGCAATACTCACATTCTACAGTATGATAATGCGCCAGGAGATCCCCTACGCCCGAGTACTGGCAACCATCCCTCGGGATATGAGGGATAGGCTCCCGCCAGAACTGACTGCGATACTTGAAGTCAATGTGAGTGTAGTCTGACTACTGAGATTTTTGCTAGTTCGTCCTTGACTAACTTTGGCAAAGACAATACCTAATGCGGAGCGATTCCACCGCGGCGTCCTGGCAATAGTACTGTTCTATCAGCGCCGATTTGAATTGGACCTTCCTCCATTGAATACGCCCATGCTTCTTTTCCGGCACATCAGGAGGTTGGCTTTACCAAGTATGAGAAACCATCGCCGCGTGGCTGTCTAGTTCGTCACAGCTAACGAATTCTAGTTGAGATATACGACGCAACTAGGATATTGCAAGAGCTGCTAGGCATCACATTCCAGTATCCGACGACAAGTTCATTCGATGGCCGAAAAACAGCACAACTTCTTCCCGACTTGCAATTGATGGTGCTGATTGTCATTTCTACCAAACTACTTTTCCCGTTTGATGGTTTGAAAAGGTATCCCACTACAGTTAAAGAGCCTGCTGCACAGGTCATGGACTGGGCCCTGTGGGAACTAGCCCAGAAAAATTTCGATCATGATCAGCCATTTGGGGGAAGTATTGGGAAAAAGACTGCCATTCAGATCACAGACCAAGACGTGTTGAACATGACGTCTGCCCAATTAGACGCCTACATGGACTGGTACGAAAGCAGTTGGCTGGATACTTCTAAGGAACCTAGTCGCATTGCCGAAATGTTTCCCATCAGCCGGGCAGAACAAGATATCGCACCAACCTCTAGTGCTGCCCCGGAATCATCCTCTTCTTCTGCCCCTGCTCCTGTTCCTGTTCCTGCTCCTGTTCCTGTTCCTGTTCCCGTTGCTCCAGATGCTCCAGATGCTCCTGGTGCTCCTGCTACTCCTGCTCCCCCTGATACGACTCAGCAAAAGCTTGACATCCTGCTACAGACAGTCATGCAAGCCCTCAGAACAAGAAGGGTCATCCCTGAGGACGAAGAGGACGATCACAGGCGTCCCGGCGAGTGGTATCACCGGTATCGATGGGAATCACATCTCAGTGGCCCCGCACGGACTTTCTACGAGCTGGCAGCCCAGCTCGCTGCAGTCCCGTTGAAAACTCTTGTCCGTGCTGTCACAGTTGTTGAGTTTAAAATCGCACAGCAAGATGAAGAGCGACAGAACAGGGAGTACTTTGCTAGTTTGGGGACAGAAGGAATGGACACCGACGACAGTGATGTTGATCACACTTATGGAATGGCTGACTTTGAAGAGGACATGTACGACGCGGACTCCGACGATATGGACGATGATGGGTTTATGTCCAATTCAAAGATGTGGTCGACTATCTAGAGGTTGATGGGAAAGTCCGTTGTATCATATGTATGCATGGCGTTAGGGCTTCGGGATCATGTATCTGGCGTTCACCTTTGTACAACCTTTTATCTCTAGTTCAATCATTTGATTTCCTAGGATTGATATGGACTATTACTGTCAGTGTATTGATATTTCCAGTCGATCTAACCATTCAACTTATTTGTTGTGTTTGATCAGTAAATACAATTGACGCCAGAAAGCACGCTTCATTTAATTTCAGTAGAACAACTCCAGGGCTAGTACGGAGTATACCTGACGTAGATAGATGGACCGCCAAGTTGTCATTGGCTGGCGGCCGGGGGTCGGCCGGGGTTGCTTACATAACGCATGACAAAAACGGGTAGCAACTAGGGCTTAGGGTACCCTGATCGGTCCACCTTTGCTAAGCGAGCGAAATCCTCAAATTGACAATCGACAGCTCCGCCTGGAACACAGCGACCGACAGCCGACAACAACGAAAACTCGCAACCAGTACGTCCTATACACCCCGTGCAACAGCGTCTATGCATCGCTATGGATTCAGTGAACTAACATCGTCTTTTTCCGCGCCGTTTCAGTGCAGATGTAGGTCTTCCTGAACCCTCAAATGTCACCGCGAACCACAACCCGAACCCCCGATACGACTCAGGCCCTTGGAGGAAAAATGAATATGGACTAATACGGTGCGATATAGTTTCGTCAAGACCCTGACGGGTAAGACCATTACCCTCGATGTCGAGTCGAGCGACACCATCGACAACGTCAAGACCAAGATCCAGGACAAGGAGGGCATCCCCCCTGACCAACAGCGCCTGATCTTCGCCGGCAAGCAGCTCGAGGATGGCCGCACCCTGAGCGACTACAACATCCAGAAGGTAGGATCCGGAATTCAACCTATGTGATTTGGACCGAAAGTGGGGGCAATTATGGTATCTCGGGCGGGTCGGATCTTCAACATGTTCTTTGTCTAAAGAATAACTCTGTCTACGGATACGCAAGAGGAGGAATCATTGCTTCACGTTATGGTCTATGGTCTGCGAAATGGTGGAATATTCGCTAACATGCGATATCAACTCGTTATAGGAGTCCACCCTTCACCTTGTCCTCCGTCTCCGTGGTGGTATCATTGAGCCTTCCCTCAAGGCCCTTGCCTCCAAGTTCAACTGCGAGAAGTCCATCTGCCGCAAGTGCTACGTACGTTTACCCCGCCTTCTCCGCCAGCGCCCAATACCCGTCATCAAACCGCATCTTGTGGCAAGGCCATCAATTACGTCAGCTCTTGTACTAACTCGGTCCTTCTACAGGCTCGTCTCCCTCCCCGTGCCACCAACTGCCGCAAGAAGAAGTGCGGACACACCAACCAGCTCCGCCCCAAGAAGAAGCTCAAATAGACGACTCGCTCCTCGGTCTTGTGCTCGGCGTGCTGTGGTGCAGATTCCAGAGATGGGGATTGGCTGGACTGCTACATGGAGAGGATTACAAATGGCGTTAGATATGATGATAAAATCAATGCAGCCACAGTCATACTTTTTCTAGTTGGCTCCTCTCGACGACCAAGTTGCACTCCATGAAATGAAATGTGTAAAATTCAAAAAAGTCGAATTGATTCGCATCTTCAAATTCCGTCTGCGATAAGTACAAAGTACAATACATGCATGCATCAATAACACGACTAGAAAACTCGAGCTGTGAAACTTGCTACCTGAGCAAGAATCGACGGAATGGACAGTACTCCAGATGAAAGCCAATGGTCCATCCTCCCCCGCTTATACCCGGAACATCATTGCTCTCTTGTCATCCTTGTCATCATCGTGGTCGTCATGGTCCTTGTCCTTGTTCTTCTTCGAGACGGGGCTCGCGTGGCTAGTAGATATGTTAGTAAAGGTCAATTTGTCTAGTCAGACAAGGACATAACTTACGCAAAGAAAAGCACCTTGATGGCAATAGCCAGAGCCGCATGTAGCACAACAACCAAGATCAAGAGGATCTTGCTAGCCTTAGCATCAGTAGCATTCAAGACTGGATACAAGTTCCTCAGAAGGAAGAAGACACTCCAAGCAAAGCCAACGCCAACAAGCGCCCAGTTAAGCGCAGTCAACGGACTCCAGCTGACCAGAGCAACGGCAATCCACACCAAATTGGAGTACCCATACAAAGCCCAGCACTCGATAAGGTCAGCAGTCGAGCTGCCGAACCAACGCAGCGCACCCCACAGGGCAATAGGCAAGATGCCCGTGTACCCATAGACCAGACCCGCCGCGCCCGATAGCAACCTGAAGTCGTACTCGAAGTGCTCGTCGTGATTGTTCGACAGCCATTGCGAGATAGTGCCCGTCAAAAACAGGATAACCACCACCGTAGTCGCGATCCAGATTGGTCCGTACAGGTCTGCGTTACCCTCTAGCACATCGAGGAAGTTGGTGCGGGGATACACGGTCGCCACGCAGCGGCGGAAGACCTCGTTCGTGTCGACGTCGAAGAATCGCTCGTAGTAGTGCAGTGACCACCAGCTGTGCTTGGTCGGCGTACCGCCAGGGGATCGGTCACGGCGGCGCGATGACCCGCCGCCTAGGAACGCGGCGGAGTCGCCTTGAACTTTGGCGGTTCTCTGGTCGTTTTCAAAGTCTGGACGGTAGGATTACTTGGTTAGAGAGTTGGGCTAGGCTGGTTCACTTGGAGGAACTCACTGGAGGGGTGGAATTCGAGGTCTTCTTGCAGGTCGGTATGGCCAAGGTCGCCCTGTTGATTTGTTAGACCAAATGATGACTTGTTAATTAGATAGTCCTTACCTCTGCATCCACATCTACTACGACATCGTAGCCTCGGTTCGCCATGGTGGTTGGTTTTGAAGTAAGCTGTTGGAAGGGGAGTGGTCAAGTGTACACATCAGCTTCCGCAGATAAAGCCACCGCTCAAGCCACAACTGTGGGTACCACTACGCAGGTGTCATACATGAGCATCGGATACAACATACATCATCTATTATAAATTGACTAATTTCTCTTATTATATCTTAATCTGTAAGTTGCGATCCTCAGGCATAGGGATTACATATTGGTTCTATCAATTTTGTTCTCATTATCGTACACATGTAATAGCACCAGCAATTCGTGATCGCTTAGTGCACATTGACTTGAAGATTAAATCCAGTTTTGGATTGCCTTTCGAATTCGGCCAACATAAGACCAAACCGAGGTGTCGAGTCCCTTTTTGCGGATATAAAAAGATGCAGCTCCAACCAAGATAGCCAACGCCACAGAGCCCACGGAGCGACGGTGGCTCCACAAGAAATCCAGGGCTCGTTTCCTGCGCTCTTCAGCTCGGATCTGTTGGGATTGCTTTTCAAATAAGCACATCGCGTCTTCTGGGGTGTACTTCTGATGTGGGTCTCGTGAAGTTTTGAGCACGCTACACCAGGGAATGCGTTTCCAGGCTCCAAGCGGCAAAGATTCTGGCGGGTGGTCCTCAAAGAGCTGTGCCGCATGCAGGATGTGCCCATCCAGATCAAGTGGGCATGGCAGCTTCGAAAGCGTAAAATGAAGCATCTCAGGCTCATCCGGTGGAATTTCCAGCAACTCCTTTTTCCTAGACAGGATCATTGATGCGAAGAGGTAAATTGCAACCACAGGTTCGCGAGCTAAAAGAAAGTCGAAAAGTCGTGAAATGTTGCTGTACTCTTGAATATCATGGGAGTATAGTGTCAGTGTGGCTGCGAGAGCGAAGAATGGTTCAATGTTGCCAAGGTGTCGTCTTAGTTCTGGGTCTGTTGTTTCGATGATTGCAGGAATGAGATGAAGATGTTTCACAGCTGGAGAGAGTGATGGGAGCATGTAGTCACGTATGCGGAAAAGAGATATTTGTGCCACTGCTGGCGCAGATTGCTTTTCGCCCAGTACCAAAAGAAGAACTTGAACTATGTCATGATATCCTTGGAAATAACAAAGCATGGGGTATTCCCTTAGTACTTGAGTGATCAGGTTTGATAGCTGCTGTTTCTTTCTCAGCATTTCCTCCTCCGGGGCTAGAGTCTATTAACATCCCAACTCAGAGACTTTTAATAGCGTACATACCTTTTGGGTAGTAGACAAAGGACCGGTTGACATCGAGTTCTACCTGTTCCTCATCGGCATGTCGGGGAAGTGCAGTACTCGGGGGCACTGATGCGTTATATTGTCGCATTTGATTGTCGCAATGTAAGAAAATAGGCCCTATTCACCAGTCAGTTGGGTTCATCTCCTCCAGAACATAATAACTTACAAGCTATCTGTCTCAACCCATCGTCAAGTAACCCGCCTTCTGAAGTTGCGTGTGCAGCTAAGGCTTCAACGTCGCGCGCGGCACATGCCTTGCGGATGGCTCTCGCCTTTTTCGTTCGAGCCATCTGTTTTGCCTCTTCATTCATTTTTGGATTCTTTGAAGATTCATCCGATGCAGATATGTCCTCGGAGCTGGGATGATTCTTTTCTTTTCCGGTATCTTCCATTCTTCATTCGCTAAATGTCGCCTTCCCAGGAGGTCAAGTAGCTCATATGCGCACAAAAGAGAAGATGGGAGTTAACGCTCAGTTTCTTTCCCGGTCTGAATGAACAAAGTTGACGTTGTGAGTTCTGAATTTAACCCAACAATATCGAGAGACTGATCGGATATAGATCGAGTGCGACTTTTCACCGGACAACGAAACAACGTGTCCAAACCGACAAATCAATGCCAGGCATATGAGAGAATGGCTTTATCTTTAGCGATTGAGGTCTCTTTGAACGTGGACTGATGAACTTCTAGGCACATATACCCAGGCAATGGAAAGTCTTGAAGTCAAAGGCGGCGGAGTCCCACTTTCCAGCCTTAGGCATCGATCGGCAGCCGCGACATGTTTTCGCCGATAACAACACTCGCCTGTGCTAGGCCTAGGCACAACGTTCCAGTTTCATAATTTTGTGGTATCCATCACAAGATATCGGGCACATATAGCTGTGTACCGTGTTGTGTGCGCCCTTGGAAGTACACGGTTTCTGGGGTTGCGACAGCTTGCCGACGGGAGGTGACTGCATACCTCCGGTGTGCTCGTCCAGGTGTCTGTCAGTGACATTAGTTCTGTGGTAAAGACTTGCTTCCTGGAGCTTGGCAACCAATGGAGCTTGTGGCGGATATTTGCACATCTCCAAGAACTGCCACTTTTGTATAGTGTTCAGGCAAGCTGTAAGTCTCACATTGATATTCCCTATATGTGGGGTGCATTGGTTAATAAAGATATCGCAGGGCTTGTCTGGGAAATACTCGACTGTGAAATCACTGGCAACTACCTGTACTCCCTTGGAGCTCTGGCTGTGTATCAGATATCAATCCACAACCAGTACCGCAGTTGGCCGTCGATGCATGAATCGCAGTTGAGATATTCAACTCTTTGAAGTATGAAGACAGGTGGATCTTGCAAATCTCAAATGCCACCACGCTGTTTCTTGAATACAGAACACTGCAGGAAGTGTGGTGCAGTTCAAACCGATCTTGGGGCTTGTTGCGCCTCAGGCCATTGCCTGACCGGCTTTTGATATTGCCTCTACTTCCCTTCCAACTCATTCACTTACAATTCACCTTCCATCTTCTACTTTCCATCTTTTACTTCTATTTTCATCCTTCGTCTATCTCTCTTCGAGTCTTCTCACATCTCTTTACCCCGCTGTCCATCCTTGGTTTCAGTATCATCTTCTCGTTTGCTCTAATCTGTTTTCGGTTTCCTTTGAAACCCACCCAATTACTGCAATGTCTGAAAACAATTCTGTGGCGCGTCTGACGCGTCTGCAAGGGCTGCTTACCCAGCCATTGATCCCCAGTCCCGTTATCAACTGGATCCTTCCAGCCCGTCTCCGAGATACAGACCACAACGATGTAGCTTTCATTGGAGAGCGGCGAATCCAAATCAAGGAAGCCCTGCCCAGTGGTCATCTTCAAGACGTTGTCGAAAAATCAGACTTCGAGGGCGCGCTTATCGGGGCAAAAGTCATCAATGTCAGCACCGAGTTGCCTTGGGAAAGTCAGGCTCAATCAGGGTTGGCCCCCCCTTATTACAATGATAACCTGCCTCCTCAACTCCTTTTTCTTGCCACGGATTCAGATGAGCTCCTTTTCATGTACTGCTCGGAACTGGGAGATGGCCGATTTGTTTCCTACAGTCGCCCTCTGCCCCGCGATGTCAACATAGCCGACAAATATGGCAAGCATATAGCTGTTGATCCCAAGTAAGTATCACTTATCGCTAACTCCATTTCGAAAGCTTACACAACGGTCAAGGTCGCGTGCGGTCGCAGTCAGCGCATCGCGTAATTTCTTCGGTGTCTTGTGGTTAAAATATCCCGGTGAACTCCAGATGCAGATGGCTCAGGGCAAGCTGAACCCACTTGAAAGTGTATGTTCTTACTATTGTTTTACTTAACACCTGCCCTATATTAACAGTCTTTCAACAGGAAAATTTCTTCCAGGTTGATGGTGATATCCTGTTCATGGAATTCCTGTACCCGAAAGACATCAATGACAAACGGACCATTCTACTGCTTATCGTTCATAGGCTTGGCACAACACGGTCTATGGTGTTTGAATGGGACGATGCCAGCACCATCAGCCGCGTGAATCCCAAGATCACCTCAACTTGTCTGCCTCACCAAGACCAGTTGCCTAGCATGGTCATACCTTTGGCCAAAGAGTCCTCCTACCTCCTGATCACCACGAATTCCATGGCGATGTACACGCCCAATTGCTCGTCTCGTCCGATGCGATACCCGCCAATCATTCCTGATGCCGGATCATCAGAAGCTGGACTGTGGACTCGCTGGGCCAGACCTTCGCGAAACTGGATGTACAGTCAGAGGTACGATGGAATCTTCCTTTGCCAAGAGAAAGGCTGGATCTATTATCTCGAGTTTGGCAACGATGGTGAACTCGAAACTCAGACTTCTTTGGGTCAACTCCACTGCGATGTCGATATGGCTTTCGATATTCTTGATATGGGCCATGAAGGTGGTGACTTCATTCTCGCTGCTGGAAGCCAAGGTGATGGTGGATTGTTTGTCCAGGAGGCACGGGATCACCCCAGATGTGTCCAGCGGTTCGTCAACTGGGCACCAGTTCTCGATGCAGCTGTTATTCCCTCAAATACCTCAGCCCTCTTCAAAGATACTCCGTATGATCACGATCGGCTCTTTGTCTGCTCGACGTCTGCTTCCGGTAATGGAGCTATAACCGAACTTCGATATGGCATTGAGGCTCAGATTGGAGTCTCGGCCGCGTTGGGTGAATTGTCCAGCATACGTGGTATGTGGGCTGTGTCACTTGGTACTAGTGATTCAATCTACCTGCTGGCCTCCGATCCTCTTTCATCGTTGCTCCTCCATACGACTCCCGACATGAGAGATGGCATCACTGCCCTTCAAAATGATGCAGAATTGGAGATTCAACAGACTTTGGCAATGGACTGTACACCTTCTGGTGTTATTGTTCGGGTCACAGAAAAAGTTGTGCACTTTTTCTTTCCTACTGCTTTCCATCTCAGCAGCTGTATTCAACACGATCCCCTTGTATTTGTCACAGCAGCTATTGTGGATGGGCCAAGTTCCACTATTATTATGACTACAAGAAGTGAAAAGGGGAACTTTCTCCATCTTCTTAGGATAGTCGTGACTGAGGAAGGTAGTACCTCTCTATCTGATCATGAGGCTCCATACCCGCTCCAGAAAGAGCCCATCTGCATCGCCTACCAAAATTGGGGGGACCTTGGATCAATTTTCCTCGGCACCAGCGATGGCACAGTGCTATCATTTGAGGTCTACAACGAGACTGGTGGAATCAGACAACATGCCGACACTTGTATTTCAGTCGCCGGCACTACACAAGATATGTCAAAGGCAATCGAAAGCCTCGCTGTTATCAAGACTCTCTCAGACGATAGAATTCACGCGTTCCTTTTCTGTGGACTGCGCAGTGGCATGCTTGTTCCGTTTGAGATAGATACAAACACCACTAATGTCCACGGTGACCCTGTCTTCGGTTTCAGATGTGAGTCATATTCGGTTCAAAATATTGATCGCCTTCATTAACCAGATACTTTCTCTTCAGTTTTGAAACAAAGAGCCCCACGCCATCTTGGGCAAACATCAATCAACATCAAAACCCACAATAAGTTTGCGTTCTTTACATGCGGAGATGATTTCTGGCGGGTGTCATTTGCCCCAGATGGCAATGGCTTTGACTATTTCCTGTCCCGTGTTTGGATTACGGATCAAAACGCTGTAAGCCATGCCACAACCTGTCCATTTGAGCTATGACCTAACATTCGTGCCAGCCCGCATACTTCCCGACCAAATTCAGCGGCTTCGACCTTGTCGACGTAAGAGATAAATCGTCTCGGACTATAACTACATACATGTTCTGTTTCGCGGATGGTCAGCTTCTAGTATGCTCCCTAGATCAGGAAGCAAAGGCCGTTCCCCGACGCATTGACATTCCCGGGAATCCAAGCAAGCTCACCTACTCCGATCATCTCCGATGTCTTATTGTTTCATATTCTGTCGCCCAGGTCCGAGAAATGCCCCTTTATCTTTACCGCACGGCATGTGTCGAGTTTGTGGACCCAGACACACAGTCGCCATTGGTCTCTAACAATATGAACCTGGTTACTCAAGGCCTTCTCCCCTGGAGACCACATGGAGTTACTGGAGAGAAAATCACGTGCATTCTTGACTGGATGCCATACAAGGATGGCAACGCATACCACCTCATCGCAATTGGGACTTCAATCAGTTTGCCTCATCAACCCACTACCCGCCAAGGTCGATTGATGCTCATTCAAGCGTCTCGGGATGCCATCGATCCTGGGAAAATTACTTGCATTGACAAGCACACGCAATGGTTTAATGACCCAGTTTATGCGATGACGGCGTACGGCGACAGCTTGATTATTGTCTCTGGGAAAAAGTTCTTCACAGTCTCCTCGCGGAACTCTCAGACAAAATGGGTCCGAAATATTACCGGTGTTCTCCCATCTCCAGCTGTCGCAATAACGGTGCAAGGAGGGCTGATCTACGTCACCACCTCGAGACATTCCCTGCTGGTCTACAGGATCGTAAATGGGGACATCGTTATGCACGGTTCCGACCCGATCGCACGCGATGGTTTGTCACACAATTTCCTAAAGGCGAATGGGTTTCAATCGGACCTCCTTTTTGTGAGTACTCGAGGCGGAGCTATCCGGATGTTCACATGTCTGGATCAACCGGGAGACCTTGTGCCGCGTCCGACGGCCAATCTCCCCGTCTCGTTGATCAAGCTTGTTCGGGGCTGCAAGCCTCCAGCTGCACTGACGACCACCAAGACCTTCTATGGTTTTGGCATCAATGGATCGGTCTACAGGCTCTTGTGTCTGGATGCGAAGGAGTGGCACCTGCTTCGACTTCTGCTCAACATCTGCCTTAGGGACGAGGCCATCTGTCCCTCCCTGGCCCGCAGACATCGCTACCGTGATGCAATCTCCCAGGTCGAGAACAGCGAGCATATTGACGGCAACATTCTGGCTCGGCTTGCCAGTCGCGACTCGAAATACCTGGATGAGGTTCTCATGGCATGCAACAAGAGCCAGTTCAAGGACCTGACCCCCGATACAGTGCATATGTTCTTCGAGGCAGTTCAGGACGTGCTTGGGGTCTACAACAACCATACCCAGGCCGTCTTCAGCTGGCTTCGGGGCATGCTTCACATTGAGATCTAAGATCTCAAAGGGATCTGGCCGGGGTGGGGAAGTGTGGAGGACCAAACTAGGAAGTACATAGCCTGGAGGTTTGAGTCAAATGTGAGAGTGTATTTATGCCATAGTCAGATTAAAATGTTAGTAATAATGTTTGAAGTTCTGCTTCTATTAGATTAGCGTATACTCGGAATAAGGTACCATAGGAAAAAAAAGGGGGGTTCCTTGACAATATATGGAGGAAATCCAGCTGGTTCCAAGGTTGGTGGTGGTTGTGGCGATTAGAGAGAGTGAAGTCCGATGCCATATTTCCCCACTGGCCATCATTCTTCCCGAAATTCTTTTTCCTTCTCACACCCCTCCTTAGGCCCACCTTACAGAGAGCTCTATCTCTCGCCTTGAATTTTGGGGATCGTCCTTTTTTTGACTTCTGTCATCCTCTCCCTTTTAATACGTGTGCCTATTATTACGAGTCGCGAATAACCGGTTAACTCCGTTTGTGCGCCTCCATTTACTCCGGTCACCACTCCAATCGGATCGTCAACAAACCACCCAATAGAAATCTATCGCAATGGCGCCTAAGAAGAAGGGCAACAAGAGACAGGAGGAGGATTGGGAGGCCGATCTCGGCGAGTCCGCTCCCACTACTGCTGCTCCCGCCGATGAGGAGCCCCAAGAAGATGCCAACGAGGACGCCGCGCCGGTCGGTGGTCTCATGGCTGCTTTGAGAAAGAACAAGGCCAAGAAGGCGAAGAAGGGCAAGGTCAATGATTTCGTCGAGGGCGAGGACCCCGAGAGTGCCGCTGCCGACGATTTGGCAAGCAAGCAGCCTGAGGAAGGTAACTTCGATGACGACGATGTTTTCGCTGGGAAGAAGACCAAGCCCATCAAAGAGGTGGCTAAGCCTGCGCCGGAACCCCAACCTGAGGGCGAGTTCCGAGTAAAGAGTAAAAAGGAGAAGGAGCGTGAGAAGAAGGAGAAGGAGAAGCAGCGCAAGAAGGAGCAGGTAGGTTCTTACATTTATCTTCATGCTGGAAACCCGTGCTGGGTGTGAAAATCATTTACTAATGTGTCTTTTTCTCGTCTATATAGGCTGCCACAAAGAAGAAGCTCACCCCTGCTCAAGAAAAGGCCGAAGCCCAGAAGACTACCGCCGCTGAGGCCAAGAAGAATGAAGCCGCCGCCGCCGCACCCGCCCCAGAGACCGGCAAAAGAAGAAGCTTCCTCCCCATCTAGCAGCTCTCCAGAAGCAACAGGAGCTTCTTCGACAGCAACGTGAGGAGGAGGAGCGCATTGCAGCGGAGGAGAAGGCTGCCGCCGCCAAGCAGAAGCTCCTTGATGAGGAGGAAGAGAGGAAGCGTGCAGAGGCTCGTGAACGCAAGAAGGAGAAGGAGCGCGAAAAGAAGGAGCAGCTACGCAAAGAAGGCAAGCTGCTTACCAAGGCTCAGCGAGAGGCCAAGGAGCGCAATGAGTTGCGCATACAGCAGATGATTGCCGCGGGTGGCAAGGTTGCTGGTTTGCAGGAGGGTGGCGAGAAGAAGCAGCGCCCTGTATATGAGAACAAAAAGAAGAAGGCTGCCAAGAAGCACGAAGAGGACCTCGAAGCCGCCGCCGCTCGAGCCCAGGCTCAGCGCGAAGCCGAAGATCGAAAGAGGGAGGCTGAGGAGAAAGCCAAGGCCGAGGCGGCCGCCGCTGCCGCTGCCGCTGCTGCTGTTGAAGAAGACGCCGTTGAAGACTGGGAGCAGGCTGCCGACGAAGATGTCAAGGACAGCTGGGATGCGGAATCGGTTGAAGAAGAGAAACCTGCTGAGGAGGCACCCGCCCAAAAGGATGAGAAGGAAGAAGAACCCGTTTCGGAATCCGACTCTGAGGAATCGTCCGATGAAGATTCTTCTGACGAAGAGCAATCCGCCAACCAACGAGCCATTCAGGCGAGAAAGGCCGAGGCTGCGGAGCGGAGAAAGCAAAAGCACGAGGAGGCTCTGGCGGCTCGTTCAAAGGATGATCTTCGATCCCCTATTTGCTGTATTCTTGGTCACGTCGATACTGGTAAGACCAAGCTGCTTGACAAGATCCGACAGACCAACGTGCAGGAGGGCGAAGCAGGTGGTATTACCCAGCAGATCGGTGCCACTTACTTCCCTGTCGAAGCTCTGCGCACAAAGACCCAAGTTGTCAACAAGGATGGAAAGTTCGAGTTCAAGGTCCCCGGTCTATTGATCATCGATACCCCTGGTCACGAGTCCTTCTCCAACTTGCGATCAAGAGGTTCCTCCCTTTGCAACATTGCTATCCTTGTCGTCGATATCATGCACGGTCTCGAGCCCCAGACCCTCGAGTCTATGCGTTTGCTGCGTGACCGCAAGACTCCTTTCATCGTCGCATTGAACAAGATCGATCGTCTCTACGGCTGGAAGAAAATTGACAACAATGGCTTCGAAGATAGTTTGGCTATGCAGAACAAGGGCGTTCAAAACGAGTTCCGCACTCGTCTTGAAGCCACCAAGCTTGCTTTCGCCGAGCAAGGTTTCAACTCCGAGCTGTTCTTCGAGAACAAGTCTATGTCTCGCAACGTCTCTCTCGTTCCCACCTCCGCCCACACCGGAGAGGGTGTGCCTGACATGCTGAAGCTCCTGACCAGCCTGACCCAAGATCGTATGACCAGTAAGCTCATGTACTTGTCCGAGGTCGAGTGTACAGTCCTAGAGGTCAAGGTCATTGAGGGTCTTGGTACCACCATTGACGTTATTCTGTCCAACGGTGTCCTTCGCGAGGGTGATCGCATTGTCATGTGCGGTCTCAACGGTCCTATTACAACCAATATCCGTGCTCTTCTGACACCAGCACCGCTCAAGGAGCTGCGTCTGAAGTCCCAGTACGTTCACAACAAGGAGGTCAGGGCCGCTCTTGGTGTGAAGATTGCCGCCAACGACCTTGAGCACGCTATTGCTGGGTCTCGTATGCTTGTTGTCGGCCCTGACGATGATGAGGAGGATCTTGAGGAGGAGGTCATGAGCGATCTGGAGAGCCTGCTGAGCCGTGTCTCCACTGATCAGCGTGGTGTCACTGTCCAGGCCTCCACCCTAGGCTCGCTTGAGGCTCTCCTGGAGTTCCTCAAGGTCTCCAAGATTCCTGTTGCCAATATCTCCATCGGTCCCGTTTACAGGCGTGATGTCATGATGGCCGGTACCATGCTTGAGAAGAGTAAGGAACATGCTGTCATGCTCTGCTTCGATGTCAAGGTTGATAAGGAAGCAATGGCATATGCCAACGAAATCGGTGTCAAGATCTTCACTGCCGACATCATTTACCACTTGTTCGATGCCTTCACTGCGCACATGGCTCAGATTACGGAACAGCGTAAGGAGGAGGCTAAGCTTCTTGCTATCTTCCCCTGCGTCATCAAGCCCATTGCTGTCTTCAACAAGACCGACCCCATTGTCATCGGTGTTGATGTCATTGAAGGAAGCCTTCGTCTCCACACTCCTCTGGCTGCGGTCAGGACCAACGCCGCTGGTGTGAGGGAGATTGTCGATATTGGTAGAGTGTAAGTTCTGATCCCCTTTCCCCTTTCTATATGGTTTTTGTCTGATTTCTAACGCGACCGTTTCCACAGCACATCCATCGAGCGCGATCACAAGCCTGTTCCAGTCTGCAAGAGAGGTCAGCCCTCCGTTGCTGTTAAGGTCGAGGGTCCCAACCAGCCCATGTATGGTCGTCACCTCGAAGAGAAGGACCAGCTTATCTCGCACATCTCGCGTGCCAGTATCGATACCCTCAAGGAGTTCTACCGGTCCGAAGTCTCCATGGAGGAATGGGCTCTGGTCAAGAAGCTCAAGCCCGTGTTCGACATTCCTTGAATTCAGACTTAGGGCTTCCTTCCAGTGTGCGGTGTCTTCGTATCAAGCATCGTCGGCACCGGACCCATTCCAGCCTTGCGGTACCTATCCCCGGGCGAACTTGACGATCAAATGCCAGTAAGTGGCGAGCTTTGTTCTCCGTCCCCCGTCATGGCCTTCGGTTCCATCATAGCCATAGCCAGTGTGGAGGAAACGAATCGGAATATACTGGGCTATGACAATTGCTATGGAAAAGCGCAAAAGTTATTGTATTTTGATTATGATTTGAACATACAATGAATGACCATGACTTGATGGATGAACAGCAAAAGAAGTCGCCTGTACATGATATAGGAAAAGCAAGGCCTGGTCGATACCAGATCCTTCGTTTCAGTTATAGTCAATTGAATTCATACTATTCCAGTATTGCATTACTGAATAGGGATGTCCATTTCAAGTAGTTGATCTTTTATCCGTCTTTCAGGGGGAGCGATTTGATCAGTCTCGATACTAAATCAGTCCTTTTTTAGGACAATAGACCAAATCAAAAGGTTGCTTCGGGATATCAGAATAAACCAGATGATCTATCTACCCTTCAATAATCCTATTCGGCATTATGCAGTATGTACAATCCTCTTCTAGACTTACCACCCAGCAGCGAACTACCCTTATCCCCAGAAGCAACTATAAGCACTCAACGAATGAGCATTACTTCAATCTCACTACTTCAAAAATCATCGCCTTCCCACTTCTCAACCTTCCCCCCATGTCTCTCCCAATCCAACCAACTACCCATATAAACCCCAACATTAGCAGGGTCATATCCAGCCTGCACAGCCATCTGCGCCGCCGCCTTAGCCCGCACCCCAGCCTTACAGTAGAAGACCATCTGCGCAGGCTCGCCCTCACTCTCCGCAGGATCAGGCTTAGGGAACCCGAACCGGGTCTCGAATTCGTCCGGCGTGAGATACAACGCATCTCCCTGCGACGCAAGCGGGATGCAGACTGCAGACGGGATAACACCCGTGCCTTTGAGTTCGGCGGGTTCGCGCACGTCGATGAGGATTACGGGCTTGTGGGTCGGGCTTGGTGTTGACGTTGGGAGGGCGGCGTTGATCTAGATTTGGGTTTTGTTAGATGTGGAACAATGGTTTTCGTGGCTGGTTCTTTGCGGTGCTGGTTTCAAAAGAGAATAGAATTCGAAGTAATCGGGGTAGAAGAGGAATGACGAAAGACACATCCGCTCGGGGAGTACATACTTCTTCGAAACCCCATTCCCGGAGTTTGATTGGGCTCGCCTCATCGCTGTTCCACCGCGTCTGCACTTGGCGCGGACTCTTGGTGTTCGGGATGGACTTTGTTCGTAGGCTGCGTGGTGGTGCCAGGCGGCTGCGCAAGGTACGGTTCTGAGGTGAAGTGGCCAGGCCTCTTGTCGGTGCGGAGATAGCTCGGTGCAAGGCCGCGGCTGGTGATGCCGTGCTGCGCGCCGGGGTTCTGATTGCAGTGGAGGACAGCACAATGGTAGACCGCTGGATCTTCGATGATAATGTCGATGCCATGGTTTAAATTCTGGATTTGATTGTCCGCGGAGGTGAGTCGGGAGTTATTACACCTCCGGACGTAACTGCGGGATCGTGATGTCAATGTCTGCCACACATGACCGCCTACTGGTTTGGGACTTTTTTTCCTCATTATGGGCTATTCGCGAAGTATTGTACACGCTTTGTCGGGCGATATTGGGATCTTGGTCGGTAGGAATGGCTCAATTGATAATTTATAGCTAGATTGTCATTTAAGAGTTAATATATATTCTGCTTGACTTTCATGTTACTAGACCTTGTAGAGATAGCATGGATATATAGTGGAGTTTATATCAAGTAAATGAGACCCTGTGACTGACACAATTTTACTCGAATCATACACATGTATCGCACAGACAAGACAGGTCAGGTCCTCTCTAGTAAACCAAAAAGCTATGTTAAATAAACCATAACCCTATCGATTGTCAGTTCTTATGACTATGTAGACGGACTTGTCGAATGAAGAGAAAAGGACAAAACAAAGAGCTTTAGCCTATACGTCGAGCCATGTGAGGAAATATGTGTTTAGTTAATTCAAGCATATGAATAATTATTTAACATGTCATAAATATCCAAACAGAAAAAGATAATTAATATTGTTCTAATATGCATGGCTCTAGGAGTAGTCACTGGAGAATAGAAACAAGAAACCCCCCCTGCGACCCCTCACGGGCAATAGGTAATCATAATCGCAATAGGGGCTTCTTTGCAAAAGGGTATGAAAGGTCTCTCTAAAGAGAAACATATGCTAAAGACTTTTCCTGTATCGAGCTTTCATCATGCATCAAAGTAGAATGAGAAAGAAGAAAGTGTCAGCGGACCACCCCATCTCCAGGACAGGAAGGCATCATATCAACGTAACCAAGCCCTCTGTCCAGAAAACGGGGCTGGGTTCCGGCTTCGTTTTGGTTTTTGTACAAAAGAGGAGAATTTAAGCACGGGGGCGGAATGTAAGAAGACAGTCATCCTGATATGTGTTAGACAACTGATCATCGGAAGGGAATATAAGCTTGAACATACCTGAGGGAAGATAGTGGCAAACACCTTGATATCCTCCGACTCGGGGGTAGGGGTGTGCTCCCAGTCCATCACCATGCTGGCCTTACCAATCATGGACATCAGAGAAAGTTGAGCGTAGGTTTGGCCCAGACAGTAGTGGGGACCTGTACCGAAGACCAGCCAGTTCTTGGTCTGCTGCTCGGCGGTACCGGTGATCCAGCGGTCTGGATCGAACGAGTCGGCGTTGGGGTAAGCCTCCTCGTCGTGGCATGCGGGCCACACGGAGGGAATGATCATAGAGCCCTTGGAGACGGTGACAGTCTCGCTGATAGGGAAGTCCTTCTTGACCAAGTAGGGAACCATGATGACAGGGGGACGGTAGCGCAGTGTCTCCTTAACGACGGCGCGGGTGTAGGGCATGTTGTCGAGCATATCCATTGTGGCAGGGAGAGTGCGATCACCGTTACGGATTTTAAGGTTCTCCTCACGGACCTTGTCCAGGATTTCGGGGCGATCGGCCATCAGCTGGAACAACCAGGTGGAGGCGGCACTGGTTGCATCTTGAGAAGCGAACAGGAAGGTGAAGATAGTCTGGGCAATTTCATAGTCGGAGAATTCACGAAGAACCTGGCTAGGCTTCTCTGAAGAATCGACCTGGATTCCCTTCTCAATCTTCTCGCGGTACGCGGCGGAATCCAGCTGGGCCTTAACCCAGGCGTCCATGATACAAGAGATCTCGCCGCCGGCAGCCATGCGGGCCTTGGACTTGGCAGCACACTTGGTGAACTCCATAAGCACCATATCGGCGGCCTTCTTGCCGTACCAGGTCTTAGTGTAGGGAAGGATGATAGGGAAGTTAACCAGCTCAAGGGCGGCAGTGATCAGATAGTAGTCATCGGCAATTTTCTGGACACCCTCATCAGTGATGTAGTAACCGACAAAGGTACGGCAAGACAGAGCACACATGAGCTCACGGAACTCGGACATCCAGGGGGTCGGGGTGTAGTTGGTGGCGGCGGACTTCTCGAGGAAGCGCTGATTGTAGGAGTTGAAGACCTCCTCAGCACGGGGAAGGTACATGGCCAGAGCCTGGCGAGTGAACAATCCGTTCAGACCCTTGCGATAATCCACATGGGCCTTACCGTCCAAGAAGACCCAATTGGTCTTGCCGAGAAGCTTGTGCGCGGCGTCCACCACACAGGGCTTGACATAGGTGGGCGAGTTGAAAATCTTCCGGGACATATCACGAGTCGACGCAATGACGACGAACCTTTGTGGTATATTGTTAGAGAACAGACCCAAAGGAAATAAGTACATATGGGGGGCTTCTCACTTGTGGAAAACAGATACACAGCTGAGCTCTCCGCTGTCCCATTTGGCCTTATATTCGGTGAATTTGGGGTTGACTGATTGGAGGAACGGGCCCATAAAGGGGATCTTGTACATAGGGCCAACAATTGCACCCTTGAGGTAGTGGTACTTGACTGTAAATAGGGGGGTTGGATTAGTTCCAAGATGCGATTTCAGAGGCCACCCAAGTCGCATTGGCACTCACACTGGTCATAGATGATAGCGGCAACCAAGAAAGTCAACAAGCCCTTCCAGATCGTGAAGCCATCCAATATGGAGGCAACGAGACCGGCCGGCGCGAAAAGTTGGGGCGAGACCGTCGCATCCGCCGATGGTGAGACGAAGCTCCCAGTGAGGTTGGCCATTTCGACCATATTGGGGAGTCCACGAGGTCGAAGTTCCAGGATTGAAGAGAAAGGGTAATTGCGAACGGAGAAGGGAGGACCGAACCCTGAACAAAAAGGGAAAAAAGCGAGTGGAGAGAGGGGAGAAAGAATTGACTGGGGCTCAGGGGCGGGAACGCCAATTACACGGGAGGCCGCGGGATGTCCAATAGTCCATTAGTCCAATAGTCCATATCAATGCATAAATCATTTGTGTTTCGATTTATTTGGCGTAATTAATGTCCAATTCTGATTTGAATTCTTATTTATTACTTGTATTTTAATTATCCATGGAGTATTTTTTTTGTACACTCTCTGCTTTAGCCTATAGTTCGAGAGATTCTCAGTACTAATTTCCGAGCCGGGCCTAGTATTGATGATGGTATGAGAGTATCGATGGAGGTTCAATGCTGATTTTTGTTCTCGTTCCAAGGTTGAGAATTCGAATTCCTAATAAAAACAAGCTGTAAAGCCTCTATATCATATACGGAGTATCAAATTCCCAAAATACAGACAAGTGAGCGCAAAGCCATATCACCATTACTCAGCACGACGTGACCCCGGCTAGGGAATTCCCGAGAGTTCCAAGGTTGCATCGCCGTTGATTGGTCAGACGTCAAGTAAGGGTTTCGATATGCACGTGCTTGTGCTTGTTACTACAACGTACACGTCGTACTAGTACGAAAGTATACAATCCAAGTTATTACGGACATGTTTCAATAGGAACATCTGAATCAATGGGTATTCGTAGCACGGCATCTATGAAAGGACCTTCAACGACCACCAAAACCAAACCATCCACGACGGCCTTTCGTTTCTTCTTCCACAGGACCTTGGGCTTGAGCTGGTGTCTGAGCAGGAACCTCCTGTCGCTGACCACCTTCGCGCGGGTAATCAATGTAGTTCCATGCCACGTCGAGGAACAAGGGCTTGACAGGGATGGGCTGCATTTGAGGTGGGTAAGGCACCAAATTATTGAGGTCCAGTCCCGATCCTGCGAAATGTTGTAGTCGTTCCACCACTGGTCGCTGGCTCGATTGTGACGCCTCTTCAGCAGTCAACTTCTCCAGAGTAACAAGTCCACGATACCGAGCAACCAATTCTCGTAAAGTTGACTCCAAGTTACTTGCTTGCACTTGGGAGACGTCGAGCTTTGGGACACCTTCAGCATCTGTTGCTGACTGGGGAGAAGCGGAGGCGGCAAGGCTCAGGGCTTGAGAAAACAGCGCGAGAGCCTCCTTTGACTTCGAAAGCACTCCATGGGATCTTCCTAAGGCAAGACATCTAAAGGCAGGGGGTTATGATTAGTTGCGGGAACCAATGAGGATTGTGATAAGAGCCATACCTGAGAGCACGGAAGTAGTGCCGCTTTGCCTCCAGATCCTGCACGAAGGCCGAGTCGGCCGCAACACCCGGAAGCTCGAGAATAAATTCCAAGCTCTGGAGTGTCGAATCATACAGGACGACCCGCTCACGGAGCTTGTTCAACTTCTTGCCATTGCCTGTTGCCTGCTTTGTGGTTTCCTTTCCACCCGTTGTGGGTTGCTGTTCCTCAAATGACAACCCGTCTCTTTCTCCACACAACACCCGGTTACGGCCAACTCGCCAGCCAACCAAGGTGTAATTAACTGCAGTTCGAGTGATTTGCAGTGCCTGCATTCTCTTATCACTGGGATCAACACCCTCACTAGCCAGGTCATCAATGGCAGATTTCGTAGCGTCGACGGCATCCTGACTAGCAATAATCACGTTGTCATATGCAGCAGCTTTCTCCTTAGCAGCGGCGGACTTCCCTGAGTCTGCCAACCAACTAGTGAGGCGAGCCTCCGCGGCTGAAGCAGCAGCTAACGATTGAGAAATCGAGGCATCATCCAGTGGGACAGTTCTCGATCTCCAAGTGACAGATTGGGGCAATTCCTGCACTTCTCCTTCTGCAGTTCGTCGAGTACCGGCTGCTTCCTCAGCGAGACAAGAGGGATCGACCTTCTCAACCTCGGCGCGAATCTCAGAATGCAATGGGAAGAATTCAATGGCCAGCGATGAAGTAGGTTTGGAGCGGGGGAGCTTCATCTGATAAGCCGCGTATCGGAGACTTGGGTCAACAGTCCCCGACAGCAGGTCCCGAAAAGCGTCTTTCTTGACCCTCTGTCCCAGAGCTGTATAAATCACCCTTGCGATGGAGTAGTCTTGGAGACACTGTTCCCATCTTCGCTTTTCAAGCCACAGAGTGCCGGAAATCATTGCCAAATAAGCCCGAGTCTCCAGGATATCCACATCACTTGCCCCAGAAAATGCTTGTTCGTGAAGCAGCGAGACTAGATGCTGTGCGTACCCAGTGGCTTTTTTCAGTCGAGAAATAATATGACGCCGAGCAGCACCAGAGATGCCCTTTGTGGAAGTATCTGCGGAATGCGTGGACTTCATGTGCATTGCTTGTGCCCAAGCTCGTTCGGAACTAAGAAGCAAAAGATGTACATATCTAGCATCAGTCAGAAACTAATCCATGAAGCAATTGGGAAAGAAAATATGAGTAAGTGACATACGATACATTGCTTCCAACGTTTTCAGCAGTCACAGCTGGTTTGGCAGTATACTTGCGGCCTTTGACAGTGGCCTGACCAAGCTTCTTGCGGAGTTTCTGCAGTTTTCTGGTAGTGTGCGCCCGGTAGGCATTGTAGTCTCCCACAAGGAGAACTTCCTCCCTCTCCTTGAAGATAAAGTCGGTCACCTCCATGATATATTACCCGTCTTGTTCCTTTATTCGGTGTCCTCGTGATGAGAATTGGAGGGACACGGTTGAAGTGGTGGGCTCGGCAAAGGCGGTGAAACCACGGCAATTTCATGCACCTCCGAATCTTTTGCGTTGTTTTCTCCAAGCTTATGGGACCTCGCATTTACCGTTCGCTGCCTTTTTGTTTAAATCAAGGTGCTTGGGTTTTGATTGGAAGCTTATGCCCTGGACTTGTGTGAGAGCGGCGTTGTATTTTACAAGTCGACGGGTCCGGTTTTCCTTCCCTGGTACGAATGGCACCACCAAGGACAATTTGCCCAATTTCTTGTTGTACTCAGAGCCAGGACAACTTTCTGACACATGATTATCTATACAGATCTTTCGAACCAAATATAACACGGGAAACGAAATCATACCGGCATCCTACGGCTTGAAACTGCATTTGGGGGTGATGCTCGAACGTGCAACAGGCTCCCTCGAGAACGCGGGCCGGCTTTTCCTTCAAGATTCGAATGGCGTGTTACGAAACAGAAGCTGCTTGTCTGGACATTTCTGGAAGCACAATGATGCCGGAGCGGACGCTCCTCAATGGTTTGTCGCGCTTCTGCAGGCGTCGGGCCAACGATCGTCCCCCATTCTTAGCACTCAGCGCAAACCCAGAGAGTCAAGAGATGGAATAGGGCCATCGCTCGAATTTTTATGTCCTCGGCTGGCTCAAACTCTGGTAGCTTCGCGTCTGCCTCGCTCCCAAAACAGGACTGGATTTCGGAGAAGACCAAACTTAGGCTTTTCCAGGTCTTATGTTTCCATTTCAAGTCTTCCCCAAACTACATCAAACCCTTCACCCAGCCACAACGACGCATCCAAGGAGCGAGTGCCTCGATCTCCAGAATCTCTCAATAAGGCCGGGAAAGCCAGCGCATCGCTCCGTGCTTTCCTTGAGAAGGACGGGACCGAATTCGATAAAGCTTGGGTACTGTACGTCGCAGCTGGGTTTCCATCGAACCTCAGGCCTGTACTCTGTGCTTATCTGAGCAAATCGGTTCAAGCAAAGCAACGAGAACGAGCATGGAAACTATTCAACGAAATTTCGCCTGAAGATCGCACAAAATCAGACTTCGAGAACATTATAAGCTCGCAGCTTCTTTCACCCGGGAAACCCTTGCATTTGTACTTGATCTGTCGGCAAGCCATTTCCACGCCATTTGCTCAAGACATAATCTCGCAGTGTCTAGTGCACATGGTGAGACATAGACAGTGGTCCAAAGTTACCTCGCTCTGGGGCTCGCTATTGGAGCCCCCTGAAAACGAGCGACTGCCATTGGACTCTTTACTGAATCGGTTTGATCGCTTTCAGTTGCCTGAATATTCCTTTTCTAGGCATATCTTTTCTTTATCTGGCCACTTGCAGAGTACCGGGAAGCTTAGTGCTGCAAAGGAAGACCTCTCTCGCCGTCTAATTACGCGCTTCATCGCTTCTCATGACATGGTCAAGGCCACACCGATACCAACTTTGCTTTCGCTGTTGCGCAGATTCCGCTCTCTTGGTCTTTTCACCAATCGACACTATTTTGATTTGATGGGAGTCTTCCTAGAATCGAAGCACAGGTCAGAATTTGTCAAGTGCATTGTTATTTATCGGCAAATGCGATTAGAATCTCCGGATGTAACGCCGTTCCTGCACACGATCCGTGCTATCCTTGATCGCTTGTTGGAGTTCAATATGACAGAAAGCATGATATACTTTTTGGACGAAGAGGCGCACTTCAATGAATACAACAGACCAAGCCTCCGCTCATACCATGAGATCATGGGTGCTTTTTCAAAGATTGGGGATGTGCAAACTGTCCAAGACCTGTTCGATAGGTTGCTGGCTGATCACGGCCACCCGAAGAGTCAAAGGTCGGTGGCCCCACTTCTTACCGTTCATGCGCGGCTAGGTGATGTGGCTGAGACACGGCGACAATTCGAGCGAATTCCTACGGAATTTGGTCTCCCGCTGAACACAAATTGCTGGAATATACTGCTTCTGGCGTACGCTACTGCCAAGGATTTATCAGGTGCTGTTTCGACCTTCTCGGAAATGCGAGAAAATTATGTGCAGCCCAGCTCTTACACATTTGGCACACTGATGGGGATTTTCGCCGAGCGAGGCGACGTCGAGGCTATCCGTCAATTGCTCAAAGAGGCGCAGAAGCGTCGAGTACCAATTTCGAGGCCAATGCTTGATACGGCCGTTATGGTGTACTGCAAGAATGGGCAATTGGGTCATGCGGAAGAGCTGGTCGCAAACAGCTGGAATTTAGCGGTGGGAGGATCTCCCTTGCGAATGTGGAATTTTCTTCTAATGCGGTATGCATTCAGGATATCAAAGTTTTCCTTCCGACGCGTCCTTGACCGCATGGGACGGCTAGGCCTGAAACCTGACCAAATGACTTACGCGGCTATTATGGCTGCTTATGTCTATTCTAAGCAGGTGCATCGTGCGCAAGATACTCTCAGGAAGATGCATGAAGTCGGTTTGCAAGCTACCGAGGTTCATTATTCCATTCTATTGCTTGGGTATGTGAAGCAACGGAACCGTGATATGGTACACATCCTCTCCCGCGAAATTGAAGCACGCTTCGGTCGGATTGGGATGGAGGCGAGCCTGTTGAATCTGAGAATGCAGACTGCGAGAGACGTGGAAAACGCAAAAGATCTTCAAACTCCCGTTGAAGACATCGTCTTGGAGAACGCAGAAAAGAGAATTTCTGCATCAATCGCACAATTTAATGCCAATCCGGCACCAGTCCACGGTCGACGGTCAGAGGGCTCTGCTGTTGAGTCTTTCACTGCAACGCACTATCAGCGTCTGGTCGACGCATACGGCACCCAAGGTGGCGCCGAAAAGGCACTCCAAATTTTCACCCGTTACATGCAACTCAGACGAACTGCGGGATCATCAGACGGCGATTCATTGGGATCCTTGCCGATAGATTTCGTCAAAGCCGTTATGAATGCCTATTCGGAAATCAATAACTATGAGAAAGTGGAAGAGTGCTGGAACAGTATTATGGAAAGGGCAAGCGAGGAAGCGAGAACCTTTGACCTTGATAAAACCCTCTTTGCACGATCTTCGACGTTACCCCAGCCAGCGCCAACCGAGTCCCCCCTCTCCCATCAATTCTTTCGATGTCCACCACACAAGCAGAAAAGCCCAAAATCATTCCTGCCCGACGCTTCATTCTGGACAATCCACTTTCGATTTACCTGGAGTCTTTGGCTCGCCGAGGCATGTCTGAAAGAATACATCAGGTTGTGGCGGAAGTTCAGGCAGCTGGCTTTGCATTGACTGGTTTCAATTGGTCAACTTACGTTAGAGTACTTGCGACATCTGATATTTATTCCGACAATGTGGAGGCTTTTAGAATATTCGAAGAGAAGTTCATTGCTCATTTCCCTGGTTGGTCATGGTTTCTCAAGGGGTATGGCGTGAGGCCAATTAATGCCCCCGTGACAATCCTCCATCTTGAAGGTCGCTCGGGTGCCACCAAACCTCGCAGGATGATGGGAAGATTGGCCCGAAAGCATTGGCGCAAAATTGAGCCCGATTATATGCACCCTCATTACCCCACCATGGTGCATCTAGCCAGCACACTGCAACGGCTCCGGCAAACAAGTATTGCGCAGGGGAATGAGAATCTGGCGAATATCCACAAAATTGCACCAAAGACTGTTGATGTCCTTGCTGCGATGCCATACTCGCCTGATAAACATCAGGGTGTAATTCTTCGCGGTAAGGCGCCGAGAAGCCATCCCCTCCCACGCCCGGCCCATCTGTTCTCCTCCCGCTCTGGTGCTCTTGGCCCCAGGCACGACATGCATGAGCGCAGCTTTGATGATGCGACTAAGGAGCCTCTCGAATTGAACAAAGACGAATACTCCGAGCCTTCCGTGAACGAGTGCAATATGTCTGGCTTACTTTCCGGTGGCCAACAGAAAGTCTTGGGTCCTTTGGCGAGCATCCTTCCTCGCGAGGACCGAATTGACCTGGAAACCACAGTTTGCGAGCATTTCGAGGAGACAGTTTCCTGGGAGGAACGAACCAAGAGGTACAAGACGTTTATTGCTAGGGCGTACGAAAACAATGACATCGGGCTCGCCAGTGTCTACGAACGACGTTTGGCCAAGATGCAACGTGCCAACACCAGGAGGCCGACCCCCGCGCGGCAACTGTTTGACAAGCATAATCGCAAGTGGAAACTGGATACTCCAAACCACCGTCTCTTCAAGACCGATGCTGGGCTCCATGTGAAGCGCGGACGGACGCCACCACAACGAGACACTGTGCGAAATAAACACAAGGGACCTTGGACACCCAGGGATGGACCCGGTGACGACCGCTGAGCAATGTGCTCCATGTATATATAGTCACTGTAATTTTAGCTTCTTTTATATATCCTGTTTTTATTATTTGATTTTGTACAATATATATGAGATTATCCAACTTTCATTGAGCATAACTGGTTATATAAGTTGCCGGTATTGTGTAGCCCACTTTCTTCTTTCGTCTTTTTCTACCCATAAGAGAAGGGAGAAGACGTCCAACAAGACATCGTAGTTCCTACTACATAGCCGTTATGAAGTATCTTCCCAATACCTATTTTCCCACCAAAACCGACCAACATTGAACCCTATTGTCTCAATAATCTACACAATAATGAATTTTCAGATGATTTTCAATAAAAGGTTATTATCGGATTAGCAAAATATTTCTTTCCGAATGGTCCAATATGTATCGCTATTGAGTGCCAAATTCCAAGATGAATCTCCATTATATATAGTGGCTCCCATACTAGACTCGCGATTAGAATTCTATCCAAAATACTTACTGGTATAATTTATAATACATTACCTTAGGTTTGAAGCGATAAATGATATAAAAATGAAAATAAAACAAGTTACAATATAACTTTGAATTCGTTAAGAGAATAAGTTTCAAAGTTGGTCAGGTTTGGTGGGAAAATGGGGAGTGGGTGAAGACTTTGTGGCAGGGTCTGTATTTATCTTGACCATGCAAGGGTACCTTGGACAGACGCAGACAAGTGCAAGGAATTAGGCATCGGTAATGATCCTTGTTGGATATCTACTACCATACATAGACAGCGCTAACGAAACATTACAAGGAAGCTACGAGAGATTTCTTTTTCGAAGAGGATTTAAGTGGAATTGAAAATCTTTTCATTGTGGACCGATATTGAATAGAACCAAGGGATCTCACACAGCGCTCCATACCAACAACCAGAATGGAAGAGGACCTTTCAGACCTCCTCGACACCCACCAGGACCGACCGACCGAAGTCAAGACGTCGAGACCAGGTCAAGATCATCACCACTCCCTAGACCGAAACACAGACACTGCGGACAGCACGCGTGACAGTCGAGGCGGGAGTAAAAAGGTTTCACTTTAGGGCATCGAGGACATGTAGTCATCAGCAAGGGTGGAGATTCTGTGGCTCTTTTAAAGAGTTTAGAAAGGGGACGTCTACTCTAAAGTGATTCTTTGAACTGTGGGAGGAAAAAAGTCAGTGAATAAGTTCAAAATGCCAAAGTCCAATGTGAAAACCCAGAAGGTTTCCAACCCAGAAGGTTTCCAACTGTTGGGGGGAGGAGAACGTACGTAGAGTCGCTTGAAGAAGAAGAAAAGGATCGGGGGATGGCGGCTTATATAGCCCGCTGAAAAATTATTCGCTGACTCAGCACGGCACGTGGTATCCGTGGGACGCGCCTTCCTCGCGTGCAACTTGACGCGTTCCACTTTAGCAAATCGGGAAATCCCAAAGGCCCCTCGACTCCCTCCTTCCCACCACACTATATTGCATCACACATCATGGACGGTTTACAACTACGTGATGAGGCCGCGCAGGATCGCGTGCGTGCCGCAACTGAATTTCTTGACCCTAGTAAGTCCATTGAGTTGTGTGTTGTCGTCCCTTGAGCTAACAACGTTATTTTTTCAGATGATGCACGGGCACGCAGGTTCGACCTCGACGATCAATATGCTATAATATGCATCTAACAGATTTGAACAGTTATCGAGCGGATATTGTGGTTATGCTGAACAAGGGTGGGCGACGATTGACGGTGCGTGGATATGCGACATATCTTGCCAGGAGATGGTGCTGATAATTCCGGACAGGTCAGCATCGATGAAATCAGAGCACACAACCGGGAGCTTGCCGATGGGTAAATTACCCCTCTATATGATGTGGAATTGGGTTCACCGACTAACGTATGTAGGCTGCTTTCTTCGCCATTTGATTATTCACAAGCCTTTGACGCAGCCTTGAAGGCGGTTGTCAAAACCCTGCCTGGTCGACCACTTAGAGAAACCTCGGATGATGCGGTGGGTATTCCGTTTTTGGACGGCTCTTAGCAGACATCGAATGTCTAACGATATTGACAGAACTACTACTGCGCTTATGTCGGCGCATTCGGAGAATTTTCTTCCAACCCGCGCACGTTGGGGTCAGAACACTTGAACCACATGGTCTCTCTCGAGGGCATTGTGACAAAATGCTCTCTGGTACGCCCGAAAATCATCCAGAGTGTTCACTATGTCGAAAGGAGAGATCGGTTTGTTGCCAGAAAATATCGTGATCAGACTATGGGTGCCAGCGGTGCAACCAGTTTGAACGTTTACCCCCAAGAGGACGATGAGAAGAACCCGGTGAGTTCAGCTTGGACAATCTCAATCAATTCTTTGAGACTAATGAGACAATTTCTAGCTCATCACCGAGTACGGTTACTCAACATATCTCGACCACCAGTCGATTTCTATCCAAGAAATGCCCGAACGTGCCCCGGCAGGACAATTGCCCCGAAGTGTCGATGTCATTTTGGACGATGACCTCGTCGACACTGCCAAGCCTGGCGATAGAATCCAGTTGGTGGGTATCTACCGTACCCTTGGTAACGGAGGCAGTGGCTCGTCGACTTTCCGCACCGTCATCATGGCGAACAACATTATCCAGTTGTCTTCGAAGAGCGGTGGAGGCATTGCAGAGGCCGTGCTTACGGATACCGACATTCGAAACATTAATCAGATTGCCAAGAAGAAGAATGTGTTTGACTTGTTGTCCAAGTCCCTGGCTCCTAGTATCCACGGGCATGACTACATCAAGAAAGCCATCCTCCTGATGCTTCTTGGTGGAATGGAGAAGAACTTAGATAACGGAACTCATCTTCGTGGTGATATCAACATCCTTATGGTTGGTGATCCCTCGACTGCGAAGTCCCAGCTTCTTCGTTTCGTGTTGAATACTGCACCGTTGGCGATCGCTACCACGGGTCGCGGTTCGTCCGGTGTCGGTTTGACTGCTGCTGTTACATCTGACAAGGAGACCGGCGAACGTCGACTGGAGGCTGGTGCAATGGTTCTCGGTGACCGTGGTGTGGTGTGTATTGATGAGTTCGACAAAATGAGTGATGTCGATCGTGTCGCCATCCACGAAGTCATGGAACAGCAGACTGTTACAATTGCAAAGGCCGGTATCCACACAAGCTTGAATGCTCGCTGCAGTGTCCTTGCAGCAGCCAATCCGATTTACGGCCAATATGATCCCCACAAAGACCCGCATAAGAACATTGCTCTCCCTGACTCCTTGCTTTCTCGTTTCGATTTGCTGTTCGTCGTGACCGATGATATTGAGGATACCCATGACCGAATAATTTCAGAGCACGTTCTGCGCATGCACCGTTACCGCCAGCCTGGCACCGAAGAGGGTGCACCGGTTCGGGAACAGCTCAATCAAACATTGGGCGTGGGAGGTGAAGACCGTCAAGATGCCAACGCCCCAAGTGAGGTCTTCGAGAAGTTCAATGTCATGCTCCACGGCGGTATGGTTGACGCTGCCAATGCTGGTCGCCGCCGTGGTAAGAATGTGGAAATCATTAGTATTCCATTCATCAAGAAGTACATTCAATACGCCAAGAAGCGAATCACGCCCGTCTTGACCAAGGGAGCTGCCGACCACGTCATCGCCACATACTCTGCTCTGCGAAACGATGAACTCACCGGCAACAAGCGTCGCACATCACCTATCACCCCGCGTACCCTAGAGACGCTAATTCGTCTGTCTACTGCACACGCCAAGGCTCGCCTGTCTAATCGCGTAGACGAGAAGGATGCTAAAAATGCCGAGGCCATCCTGCGCTTCGCCATGTTCAAGGAAGTGGTCGAGGACGAGCGCCGGAAGAGACGCAAGGTGACCACATTTGACGATTCCTCCGATGATGACAGCGATGCCGAACTCGATGACGACTCCGACGATGACACCAACGCCCGCGGCACATCAACCGCCACACCGGGTAGACGCACTGGCACAGCACGCACACGTGGTACCGCAGCGCAGTCTAGTGTTCCAGTCCCAGACGAGGATGAAGACCCAGACAGTCTATACACAGCCAGCCCTCGCGCTCAACGCTTGCGTTCGAGCCAGACCGCTCGCACCCAAACCCAAACCGACTCTCAGATGTCAATGGCATCCTCGCAGCCAGCCTCGCAACTCGTCGAGTCCCAGACAGACTCGCAGTCCACATCCGCAGACGTCCCGATCACGCCTGCCCGCATGACAGTCTTCCGGCAGACTCTAGGCCCGCTCATGGGCAAGACGGTTTTCAAAGATAGCGACACAAGCAAGATTGATGATTTGATCAATGCTGTTAATACTGCTATTCGCGAATCACCCCAACTTGGCGCTTCGCACGTCTTCTCCCGCCCCGAGGCTATCCAGGCCTTGCGGGTCATGAACGACGACAATATCCTGATGTACCTCGAGGACGATGAAGATGTGTACCGAGTCTAATTTATCTGGGTTATGTGGCGCTGTCTGTATTGTCCTTGTCCATGTGGAAAATAGCTAAAGAGGAGAATGCTGGATCTGCCTGCATCCAGTTTTATGAGCATGCTTTCTTGTCATTGCATTGGGATTGATATCATCGCATGTTTTTTTTGTGTTTGGCGTATGGAGTGGGCTTTGTGAGGGAATATTAGTGACTCAATACGAGAAATACGAATGAATACTCGATCCTTGACTTAAATCAAGACCTGAATGGTAGTCCTAGGCCAGCTCGCCTGCAATTGTACTGCCATTTTATGCCATGTGATCTAATTGGCAGACGTTTGTTCATTTGACACTGTAAAATGCAGTAAAATGGGAATTTTCCAAATGAATCAGATGCAACACAACAGCATACATAGGCGAGGCAACCGAGTTCATCTATAAGCACCGGCGACACCGCGCTCTAGGGATATGCATACACAGCTAATGCAAGTTTCCAAAAACAGCAATCTCAACAAGTGTCTGGCGAACATGACAAGAGAGAAGAAAAACAGGGTATAGAGATATGAACAGCATAAGCATGAACGACATTTCGTGCTAAGGTGCAGTATTTTCCGGAACAGAATTCGGTATAGCCTCCTCTTTATCTTTCTCAACTATACCCATAGGCAGCACAGAGTCGTCAGACGAGAAGGACGGTGTACGCACACCCTCTCTGATCTGCGCCTGCGTAAGAGGCGACAGACCCCGCCGAAGCGTCGAGCCCTTCCGTTTCCGCTGTTGCGGGCTTGCGTCTTGCCCGGAGGCGGTGCTTCCGCGACGGGGCCGACTAGAAGTGGAGGAGCGGGAGGAGGGACGGTCTTCGAAGCTGGTGTCGACGGGGGTGGTGCTGCGGGATGAAGTGCGCGAATGGGACTCGGAGCGGGTGTTGCGGCGGGAGGAACCACGCTGCTCCTGGTTGAGTTTCGCGATAGAGGGGTGGTGGCCGTGGCCTAGACGGTGTTTGAATTCCGGCTCGACTGAGCGATGCAGGGTTCCTGCGACGAGGCGGCGGCGCTGGGAGGCGCGCCAGCCAAGCCCGAGTCGGCCGAGCCAGCCTCCTTCTGTTCGGGCGAGGTGCTGCTCGCGCTCGCGCAGTTTCAGGCGTAGCTGGGCACGGCGCTCGTTTTCCTTTTCCCAGAAGTCTGTACGGTAATCGTCCCAGTTTTCGCGGAATTCTGGGGAGAATGACTTGGGTAGGAGGAGGAGACGAATGTAGTCGCCTCCCGGGCTGAGGTCTTCTTCTACCAAGCCGGATCCGTTATCGGTGCCGTTGTAGTACTGTTGATAGTGCTGCCGACTACCACCAGCGCGTTTATCAGCGGGGCTCTGCTCCACAAAATGGTAGTTTCCATTGGGAGAGGGTAAGAACGGGGCGGAGAACGGGAATAGGAATGAGACGTAAGACAGTAGCTCCTGCCAGAAGGGACCGCGGATGATGATGATCTTGGTGTTCATCACGCGCAGGCCGCGATTGGAGACAGCGAGCCAGCGCCGAGGCCATCTGATTCCTCGTTCCCATTGCCCTGTACCCCAGACTAGCAGTGCGGTAATCACCCCGCCAAGCAGGGCGACTTTCTCCCCCATCTCCACCACCCAGTAAACGGAGCCGCCGACCCCGCGGCCATCTTCACGCGGGCGAAGGAAAAGGGCATATGCAAAATGGGCGAGCCAAGCGGCCAGTAGGAGTAGGAAGAACGTGTTCTGACGGCGACGCTCGCGCAGAGCCAAATACTGGGCTCGCAGCGAGGTTTCGAGTATTAAGAGGTTAAGGTAGATCTGGGGCGGGGAGGAGGGCAGATGTGCCAGCGGGTCTGGGGTCGAGGGACGTTGAGGGGAGGAATCTGGCTGGTGAGCTTGGGATGACCGTGAGGAGCTCAATGGCTCTGGTGTGGATGCGCGAGCATCCGGTGTTGGGGCACCCTTGACCACCTGGTCTAGAGGCGAGGCCATGGTAGAAGAGTCCCAAGATGAAAATAAAACAACAAAAGCAAAGCTTGTCAGTTAAAGTCAAATCAAAACTTGGCCGATCCGGCCCAGGACATTAGTGTCATCGCATGTGAAGAGGAGAGAGAGAAAGGCGGAAAGTTGAAAGGAAGCGAAGTTGGATCGACATCATCTGCCCAGTTGACTTGACTTCTATTCTACAATAATTCTGCTTTGACCATTGCCCATTGCCCTCCACGAGGGGTTTCAATTATCATATTTCTTCTTTTCATCAGCTCTTTCCCATCGGATATTCACCTCTACTGCCCGGTTTTGCGCATGCCACGCCTATCGGGGTTAAGCGGAGTGACCGATCTGTCTCCGTGCTCCCTGCTTATACGTCCATGAGCGCCACAGTCCATCTTTTGCTAGCAGAAACCGTCTGTTCTCCCAACTTGCGAACTGCAGGCATAACCTCGCGACTTGCCTCTCCCTATTCAGTCCCTCAACACCAGACCAAACCTCGCTCAGCCGTTTTTGCCACCCACCCTCGGAGACACCGACTGTCTTCAATGGCGTCAGAATCACTCAACTCGTCCCATGAGGACGTTCATGGGCATCACCAACGTCCAGTTGAGAACAATCCCGAGAGGATATCGAGAACTCCGTATGCGGCTCAAGCTGCTGCTGGCGCGGCAGCGGCGCGCGCATTTTTCCCATTGGGATACCGAGAAGGCTTCAGTCAATGGGTAAGCTACAACCAAGGAGCCCCCATTGCCGCGTTCGCGCTGATGATTTGCTTTGTATAGTGGGCTCGTATACCTGCAGCAGCTGCCGAACACAAAGTCCTCTCTTATCTGCCTTACTTGCATCACCAGCCCCCCACTCATCTCCAGACTGGAAAGACAACAGAGCTCCCCGATGGCACTACCCCGACCAGCCTCGAGAGTGCAGACCCCAATCAGTTGGGTGAAGTTACCACCAGATCTCTTGATGACCCTTATGGCCCGCGCCGATGGCGTTCCAGCATGGTAGAACTGAGCGGGCAAGACCGCGCGCTCAATGAGTTCTCAGTGGAGAGGATTGGTGAGGAAGCAGACCAACATTTGGTTATGCTCCACGGCTACGGCGCCGGACTTGGCTTCTTCTATAAAAACTTCGAACCACTGAGCCGGTTGAAGGGCTGGCAACTCCATGCCTTAGACATGCTAGGCATGGGCCGGAGCACTCGACCCTCATTCAAAATCAAGGCAAAAGAAAGAGAAGACGCCATCAGGGAAGCTGAGGCTTGGTTTGTAGATGCCTTGGAAGAATGGCGCATCAAACGCAAGATTGACCGCTTTACCTTGCTTGGACACAGTCTCGGCGGGTACATGGCGGTTGCCTACGCGCTGAAATACCCCGGTCATCTGAACAAGCTTATCCTGGCGTCTCCGGTTGGAATCCCGGAGGACCCATACGCTGTCACTGCAGATGTGTCCGAGCCTCCGGCATCAACTTTGGCCAACGAGGTTACTCAAGACGAGCGAGATATCGCTTCATCTGCTGCCATTCCAGAAACAGCACCGAAGACAAGCGACGGTAGCTTTATCACTGGGCGCCAACCAATTCAGGCTGATTCCGCTCCAGCTCCGCGACGGAACCTCCCCAAGTGGTTCGCGTATTTATGGGATGCCAATATCTCCCCCTTCAGTCTGGTGCGGTGGACTGGTCCTTTGGGGCCACGTATCGTGTCCGGATGGACTTCCCGTCGATTCTCCCACCTACCAGCCGAGGAGGCTAAGGCTCTCCACGACTATTCATACTCCATCTTCAGTCTTCGTGGTAGCGGCGAGTACGCCCTAGCATACATTCTTGCCCCCGGTGCTTTCGCTCGCAGTCCTCTGATCCACCGTGTCCATGGCCTCGGGAGACAATTGATCCAAAACACAAGCGCCCTCCCCCATCCAGTCGCCGCTTCCACCACTTCGTCTGACCCTTCGGCGCCCGCTCGGCGCGAGAAGGGTTTCCCCGTGGTATTCATGTATGGCGACCACGACTGGATGGATGTCTCTGGTGGTCATGCAGCAGCAGCTAGATTGGACGCAGAAAAGCGCAAAGTCCTAGAAAAGGCCACCCCAGAGGACCAGCGTACCGACGAAGGTTCCTCCAAAGTGGTCGTTGTGAATAAAGCTGGCCATCACTTGTATCTCGATGGCTGGGAGGAGTTCAACAATATTGTGCTTACCGAGATGGAAGAGGTCAGCCAGAGGGAGAGAAGTCGTCCATCATGATGTGGATAGGGCCTGTTTCTCATTTTCGTGAATAATGTTCTATCAAATATGCTGGAGTGTGATGTTGATATTTCGTGGCAAATACTTCGTCGCTCCTTTATTGTGGCTTTTTCAATTTTTTTTCGCCCCGGACGTCTATGTGCCTCTCTCCCTCTTTATGTGGCTACAACTCTGTACGGTAAATATTAACTAGATAGACTTGGACAGAATAAATGACACTTGCTATGAACACTCCAGTCGGAGAAGCAGCTTTCATGGCACTTTATTTATCATTTGTGCTGCTTGCGCCTCCCAATGGGAGCAAAAAGAACATCACCCTTCATCCAGCCCGATCCCAAGCAGCATGGCCCCTCGAATTCGGCCCAGAGATACTTTGTCTCCGATACCTTGGGCTAGTGGAATAGTGCGCCATCAACCGGGCTAACCCCACCGATGAAGCATCACGCTCTTCAGCCGACGGACCAATACCGGGGGTATTATACCCACTAGCACTAGGGCTAACTCTTCCAGAGAGAATGTGGCTACCAGAGGACCCAGGCCGTCTCAAAGAAAAGTACCCTCCCCCGCCTCCGTTAGCAAAGCTTCCGCCACTACTATTGCTCCCAAAGCTGTGGCCCAGCCCGTCTCCAGAGCTGGAGGGATGGGAGCCCGTGAACGGTGCGCTGTTGGCAGGGAAAGCGCGCGGGGGAAACCGCGACTGGGAATGCGAGTTCGAATCCAGCCGCGCGTATGGCTGGGGCGTCATGAACGGGGCCGTAAGTCCTGGCGTTGAGGATAACATCGAGTGGCCGTATTCCCTCGAATGGACAGGTCCGTTATCAGGCCTCGTTGACAGCGCTAGGGAGAGCCCCGTACCCGTGCGCCGGTCAGATGTCGTTAGCGAGGAAGTCGTGAGAGAGCGGTGGTGGTGTCTTGAGCCATTCTGCTGCTTTCCGGAGTAGACGCCCTGTGACCCCGCTGCTCCCGTCAGTGAGTGGAAATTGCTTCGGCCATTGCGCCAGTCAGCGCTTTCGGGGCTGTTTAGAGTGCTTCCTGCGTGCACGCTTGTGCATATCGTGAAGAGATGCGAGGGGAGCTCGAGTCGGTTGTTTAGTGAAAGCCAGGCTCGCTCGTCCGCGTCGATGTCTACGTCTGGATCGACGTCGCCGCGGGTGCTTTGTGTCGAAGAGGATGAGGTTGATCCGGTGGCTTTCTCGTGCGGAGTATGCGAGCTGCATGTTTTGGATGTCCGGTATGACCGCCACCCACCTACGCCTTCGAAGTCTCGCCTTTCATCGCCGCTTATGGGCACTCTGTAGACGGGTGTTGGGGTAGATAAATTGTGGGCCTCGATCATGCTCCGTGCATAAGAGTTCATTTTACGGTTTGATGGGTCATCCAGGCTGGTGCCAATGACCCAGGAAGTGAGAGAGTCATTTATCTTTCGAGGATGCGTCGTCGTCTGGCTGGAATTCCTTCTTGATCTACCAGCAGCTGGGGTTGTAGGTTCTGATGCCGTGAATGTCAATAACGACGAGGTAGGTGATGTTGGCACTGAGAAGAAATGCATGACCAATCCACAGAATAACTCAATGCAGACTACTGATAGTCTGAGTATTAGTGCAAAGAGCGCAGCGGAGATTGTAACCCATGCTGAGAGAATGAGTGGGATAGAGATGAGTGCCAGGATAGGCAACCCGAGCAACGTTGATAAAGAGGACCACATTGGATGAATCAGTCTATATCCCCAGAAAGGGATCAAAAGACTGTAAGTCCATGATTATAAGACATTCGGCATTTTAAGACCAAAGTCAACAACAAATTGCGGAGAAAGCATGTGATGGATGCCCCAGGCACAAAACGCCAGTTACATCATTTCGGCAACTTTCAGCCTCGTTGTATATCAAAAACTTAGAAGCGAGCTCCGGAGGGCTATTCTGATTGCCGTTGGAAATCCCCAAAAACATGCCAGAGAACGAACCCTTCCCTTGGGACATTGGCATTTACGATGCCCACTGCCACCCCACCGACACATTGGCCTCAATAGCCGACATCCCGCAGATGAAAGCGACAACACTGACAGTCATGGCCACGCGCGGGGAAGATCAAGATCTCGTACAACAAACAGCAGTGTCACTCTCAGCTAAAGAAAGCCAATCGAAACTAGACCGCGTAGTGCCCTGCTTCGGCTGGCACCCGTGGTTCTCGCATCAGATCTTGGACGACACTGCACAACCAACAGCTGCGCAAAACCCAGCTGACCACAAGTCCGCCCATTATGCCGCCGTCCTCACACCATCTCCAGCCGACGACCAGTCATTCGTTGATTTACTTCCTGTCCCCAAGCCCCTCAAAGAACTAATATCTGAGACCCGAAACCGACTCCAGCAGTTCCCGAATGCGCTAGTCGGCGAAGTCGGCCTGGACAGGTCATTCCGACTCCCAAGTCCATGGAATCCAACAGACATCGAAAACAGAGATGACCAGCTTACCCCCGGCTCACGCGAGGGCCGGCGTCTCTCAATTTACCGCGTCAAGCCGGAACACCAGCGCACCGTGCTAAAAGCGCAGCTACAGCTTGCGGGAGAAATGAACCGTGCCGTCTCGCTGCATAGCGTGCAAGCGCACGGCGGGGTCTTTGAAGTGCTTAAGGAGCTCTGGGCAGGACATGAACGGGTTGTGCTATCGCGACGGAAGAGAGACAAGCAGCGAGATGCAGAAGGCGCTGTATTTGATGATGACGAAGACGAAGATGAAGATAAGACACCCGACAGATCTCAGCCCACTAAAGCAGCCGACCCCAGTGGAAAATCGTATCGGCCGTTTCCGCCTCGCATCTGCATGCACTCTTATACCGGTTCGGTTGAGCCCATTCGCCAGTTCTTGCATCGGTCGAATCCGTCGGATGTTTATTTCTCTTTCTCGCAACTTATCAATTTCTCCGGTACTGCTGGGAAGAAGGTCGGTGATGTTATTAAGGCTTTGCCTGAGGACCGCATTCTTATTGAAAGTGATCTCCATGTTGCAGGTGTGCAGATGGATGAGGTGCTGGAAGGCGTGGCTCGACAGATTTGTCAGTTACGTGGATGGGAGTTGCGCCACGGTGTCCAAGTGCTTGCGGATAATTGGCAGCGGTTTGTGTTTGGCTAGGTCTTGCATTTCATTTCATTTCTATCCTGCATGGGGTGAGTTTCAGTTCGATTTCTGATTTATTGCAGTCTTCCTTTGCGGTTTTCTTAAGTTCTGCGATTAGCGAATCCGCATATATGGCGCTATCTGGAACACTCTTGTACGTACATCTTAGATATTGGCTAAGTGATTCACTCGAGATACAAAAAGGCCACAACTAATTTTATCCGATATCACTATTTGCAATTATATGATGCGGTATATCTCTCTATCATTGTATGTGATCGTTTGTGACATGGTATCGTGGGCTGGGCGTGTAGGTGTCTGTGGCCTGACATGGTCTCTAAAATGTATCGTGTATCTGCGTGCCCTGGCATGGCTCGTCTCGTCGTCAAAGTAGAAAAGGTGTGTGAAGAGCAGGCGATGGAAACGTTGACAGCTCTATACAGTCATCAACCAGAGGTAGCGAGCCAAAGCTAGCTATGTATCCATCCTCCATCGTGAACAAGATCGGCCATCGGGGCATCCTGCCAGTATATCTGCCGCCATTCATCTTCAAGCTCGGTCAGACCTTCTACGCCCACAGGCGGAGGTAGGTCTACATCACCGAAGGCAAACAACTGTCGCCAGTCCGGGTAGTCGCGAGCTGGCTCAATGGAATCTACCTGCATGCTGCTTGAGAAAGGATCGTTCCTTTCCAGCGGGCCTACATTAAGCCGGAGAGGTGCAATCCAATTGTTGAATTGAGGATTGGGTTGTGGTGAAAGGGTCGTCTGTTGGAGAGGGGTAGATTCGGGAGTGGGCACACCGAAAGAGAGTGGTCCGGGGGTTTGCATGGTAATTGATGGAACAGGGGAGGCAACGGGCATCTTATGCGCGTGATGAGTGTCGTTGAACGGCTTGGGTCGTTCAGTAGTTGCCATCCGAAGGTCCTCTTGCAGGCGTTTGGAGTCTTCGAAGAGTCGCAGGATTGTGCCAGCGTGAACCCAGTATTGAGCTAACTCGCGCAGCGAGTAAGAGGCAGAATCAAAGCGGCGTAAGGCATTGATGGCAAGAACAGGATTGGAGAAGCGGAGCTCAACTCGGACTTGAATCATGGCCGTGAAGAGTGTATGGACGCCAGTGTACCAAAGGAACTTCAAGCGCTCATGCATCCTAAGCTCTTCGAATATTGAGGCTATAACCCCGGCGGCCGCACTACAAATTTCTGCATCGTGAGGGCCATAATCATCGGAATAGGCCGAGGCTCTTGGATGGGGCCGATGCAGCAGAATGAGGAAGTTGTTGTAGGTCAAATGGAGCATGGCGGACCAAGGGTCCATATCAGACGCACGAAGGCGAAGATTATCAGGAAGTTTCAGAGACCAGGTTGCCAGTGATCCGTCGGCTTCTTGAAGGACGGCCTTTCGCCGTTCCTCACTTGCCCGAAGTCCAAATCGATCGCGAATGAGATACGAAATCATCGTACATAGTTCGGTAAAATGGATCACGTAATCTGCTTGTACAAGAGGGCCGCAATTCTCAAAATCAGCGGGCGTCAAAGGAGACACATCGGAATCGTCCAAATTGCTAGATTGAAACTTGATTAGTATTTGCTGCGAAGTTGGTCGTTCGGGACGACTTACATCGCTTGAGGTCGGCCATATGACAGGGAAATCAACACATCAAATTGGACCAGAATGAACCAGACTCTCCGCCACATTCGCCGATCGCGAGTCACGAAGCTACTGGAGACGGGATTACGGTGCATTCCAAGTCCCGTGGCGATACGTGCAGCGGCTCCAACCCAAAAGTGAGCATCTGCAGCAACATCATCATCTGCGCTATCAGAATGCCACGTCAAAAGAAGGGCCGCTTGAACAAGAATGTCGCGATTTCGCTCGATACGATTGTCAAACAGATACTTGGTGCGGCGGAAAAAAATCTCTTTCAGAGCGTCTCGCTCTGCTTTCCCACGAGAAACATGCGCCCCAACTAGCAAGATTGCTTGAAGAAGTAAGACTGGCGGAGGATCTGCAGGATCCCGGTTTCGGTATTGCGTCATGAATAAATCTTCGTCGACGATAGGGTATCCCGGATTGACATATGTGAAATAAGCCTGTACCAATTCATCTGCCAGAGCCGGTTCTGGAAGTGTTAGAGCATCCATAAGAAGCTGATCGTGACCCGTCTTCATTTGACGCCGTGGGATTTCGTTGCTCGCAAAATGGTATACATCGTCATCCTGTTCTCGTTGTTGTCGGAACAAGAATGACATGTTGGAATGTTCATGTCCGACATAGAAGGCGCGCACGCCTCTTTGGATCTCCCTTCTGCCGGATTCCTCTTCATCTATCAATTTGACGAGATGTTGCTCCATCTCCGTATGTGCCTCGTGGGCATGCGCCATATCAGGGCCGTGGCGGCCAAATGTCTCCGATCCCGTGCCTTGCTGAAATCCATGTTGCGGAAGGCCCCCAGATACTGGTGTAGCATGGCCACTTTGGAATGCAGTTGGAAAGCTTGGTGGTAGTGGTGTCCCCGCTGTAAGGGTCGGGTTCGAAGTGGTATCGGATGTGGGCAGAGGCCGAGATCGGATCGGAACGGGATCTAGGATTGAGCGTACTGCAAGACGCTTTTTCTTTTCGTGTATGCGACAGTCGGCCTTTCCGGAGGCGCGACAGTTAGTGCAGGGTGTCCCGACGGTACGGGCATCGCAGCGAACCTTGCGCCGGTGACAGTGGACACAAGCTGCAGAGCCTAAGAGTTTTTTGAGTCACCCGTCAGCGAGTCTGATCGCGGAAAAATAACCAATAACCGAGAACAAAAAGAGATCACAAATTAAGATGAACAATGACCAGGCAGACAGGGGGCATTGTAAGCGCTTACCTTGTTTGCGCTTGCTCACCCCATCCGCCGGGAGCGGCGAGGGGGCGTTATCGTTGACGGAGGACATGGTAGGAGTACCATTGACATCATTCGTCCAAATCGGCCACGATTCTGCATTATTCGAGTCACCAACACCAGTCACTTCAAGGCATCATGGGCGAACTCCGAAACGATTGCCGAGGATAATGCGACAAACAACGAAATCAAGAAACAAAAATGTCGGGAAGTTGAGGGACTGCGGGATCGGGTCTTCTAGTGGAGACTCACGTGGATGCGGAGAAGCGGATTATGTAAAAAGAAATGGGCCAAAATCGTATCACGAGGTCATTCCTACTTAGGTAGGTAGTCTTTGGGAATTGCTTAGGATTTGATGTATCGTATTCTCGATCAATGCATGTCTTAAAATTTATAGAATATCACTTTGTTGGGCTGAATATTGCCATTCCTTTAGTCCACTGGTCGATCTATATTTGCTCGCACAGCCGCGGTATGTTCCGGCAAGCCACAGCTTAAGCATTGAAAGCCTTGTTTCTAATTCGCTATAAGCCAATACGATCTTTCAGCCACGGCCTTGTTAAGCTTTGTTACTACTATACCAGAAACCTAACAGCCATGTTACATCGAATGGTAGGCTGATGGTGTGAAAGATGATCCTGCCCTCGTAGAATCTAGGAAGGGCCTATACGGCTGTATATCGCTGGCCTCCACTAGCCAGCTCTACGGAGTACTTCCGGGATACATGGATGCCCTAGGTACTTGTCCCGCTACCCCGTACACGGAAAAGCGCCAAAAGCATGTCAAAAACACCGCCCTTGGCGAGAAAGTGGTTGCTTTCTCCTCTTCTATTGTTCTAGAGCAGGTTGATGCCAGATCTTTCAAACAGGACGAGGAGATCACGCTGATGAACTGGAGTAATGCAAGTGCGCAAAATCTCAACCGATGACGCTACCAGAAAAGTGACATATCTGGAACTAGAGCTGCATATCCTGGTGTCCCTGGTGTCTTCTTCAACATCACCACTGGAAAGCAAAAGTAGATACCAAGGATATGGGACATGGCACTGCCCTATGTGGATGAGTGGATGCGTGAGCTTTTGGCGCATTGCCTCTTGGACCCCGTCCATCCTCAGTTTGAGTGCCGTTTGATCTCAAGCTGCCGGATCGCCTACGGGCGGCGGCTTTTTTAATGATCCATTTCTATAGCAATGCTTCCAAAAGTATGTACACCGCATGAGTATGCCGAAGACTAGTTTCGAACAACACCATTAAGCCTAGCCTGCCCTTCCAGACCTGCCTTCATAATCATTCCAAAGATCTCAAGATCTTTCTTAGCATCCTGTGAAGTGGTTTTAGCCGGCTTACCCTCAACAACAAATGCGTAAAGCTCCTTCATTTCCAAAGTATAAGCATCCTCGTACGTCTTCCGAACCACAGACTCCCGGAATGAGCCATCTGCCAATTTCTCACGAACGTGCATAGTTGTAGGCAACCCCTTGACGTAAGGCGAATCAAAGCAGATCTTGACAGTCTTATGCCCACCAAAGACCTCAATCGACGCATCGAAACGGGGGACGTCATCAATCCCGGACTCATAAGACACAGCAAAAGAGGGATATTGGAAAAGGGCACTAGAGGGGAAGAAGTCAACATATCAGCCGCGACCACAGATATAGAATTTGTAACTTACCTCCAGAATGGCGGTCCATTCGCAGAGCATAGAGAAGCACCAAGCACAGCCGTCGGCATACCAAGAGCCTCTCTCATGGCACTAAGATCATGAGAGCCAAGACTTCCCAAGTTCCTCCACTGAGCAGCAGTATCAGGTGTAACCGGAATCCCCAATTCCGCTGTCAAAGCCTGTTCAAGGAACTCGTTTGTCCGGCTCGACAACTCCTTCACGTCCTCTGCTCTGTAATCAGAGAAAACCTTGGGAAACGTACCAGACTGACCAACAAAGTTCGAGTTCGGGCCGACGATGTCGCGCACGCGCGCATAGCACACTTGATCAAAGCTTCCTATTTCCTTGACGGCGTCGATAAAGGCACTCGCATACCGCCGCATATATCCCACCATCAGCTTTCCGGAAGTTGTCTGCTCAAGCTCAATGAGCTGGTCCGCATCTTGCAGGGAGAGAGCCATAGGTTTCTCGACGAAGACGACTTTGCCGTGTTTTAGGCCCAGTACGGCGTGGGGAACGTGGAAGGCGTCGCTGTTGGCAATCATCACGATGTCCACGTCCGGGGAGGCACAGAGCTCCTCTGCCTTACGAGTCGTTTTAGGGATGCCCCCAATGACCTTTTTGGCACAGTGTTCGAGTGCATTGTCGGATACATCACACAGGTAGGTGACTTGGAAGTAATCCGAGAGGAAGCCGAGAGTTGGAATATGGGCAACTTGGGTGATTTCGCCACATCTGGCTGGAGTATCAGTATCAATTGGTTACAGGCTGTCCCTTTGGTATGCGCTTCTTACCCAATTATCCCCACGTGAAGGACCCTGTTGCCGGCGGTCATCTTGAACGTGTGAGGTGGTTCTCCCGAGGTCAGCTTCTCCGATGACGTAATAGTTAGAGAACCTTGAGGTTCCAAGGTGATTCTAACAAAATCTCACTATAATTCGTGTAGGATAATGAATATTCTAGGTCGGATGTCTCGAATGGATATGTTGGGTAAATTGAACTGATAGAGCGCTGATCTGATGCCCCGCGAGGTGGAACAGCGCTGGAGCCCCGCTGAACTTGGCTGAACTTCGGTCTACGCTTTTTGTTAGCACGTCGGCCGAATACAATTCAACATAGGCCCTAAGGGAGAATATTTAATATTTATTGGCTCCACTGCAATGTACAGATTGCAAACTTAGTCTTGGTCCTATACAAAAAGTTCTGGCAGACCAACACTGGGTGACTTCGGCCACTAATATCTACAATGCTAGAATCATGTAAAGGCTAGGTCGATACTCTGTAAGGAATGGTTAAAGGGGCTGCAGTGCAAGACGTCTTTTAAGGAATGCGGCCGGGGATATCATAATACCACATATAAGCATGTAGATACCTACCTGATTATTTCGTGTTTAAGTACCTTTTGCATGGAGTTGCTGTACAAAAGATACATAATCCTTCGAGTTGATCCAGTGCGTAGGTGGCTTCCGCTATAAAGTCAGACATCACTTCGAAGGCTTGCACTCATAAGTATCCATAAGTACGTCCGGTTTGTGCAATCCCTAAACAATTGGCTAGATGGTTCAAGTTGGCTGTCAATTACAGCTTCCAAGCTATCCCAGGCTTGACACTACTGAGGCCCAAGACACTAAGTTGGAACATCAATGAATCAGGACTGACGGGCATTTCTTTTTTACTATGTTAAGGAGCTAACCTCGCAAGTTTGGCATCAAAGCACAAATCAACGCTGCATTATGTCTAGTCTTTTGCCATCCTAGTAACGCCGGTAGCCTATTGTTCTGACACTCAGATAGCACCACCCGGGAACACGTAAATCGAAAGTATACAAAGAAAAGGAAGGCATTAAGGCTGCACAACCTGGATGTTGTTTTTCTTCTGCAAAGGGGAAACTTAAGTCAGCACTGCCCGCATCGCAAATTCACGGATATGGTTTCAGGCCTAGGAACGACCATGAAACATGAGATGTGCTTACCTTCCAGGTATCCAGCTCACTCTGCTTGGACTTGTACTGCTTGAGCATGTCCTCCAATACTTGCTTCAACCCATCTGAGTTGGTCTTGAGTGTAGGAAGCACATCTTTGACGGTGCGCTCAACTAAGACGCCATTTACCATGCGGAAACATTTGCGGTCTGCGGCGAGAGGGTCGAGGGTCTCAATCACGAGTCTGGAAAAAAAATTAGATGTTAGCATTGTACATATTGGTTGGGACATCGCTGGTTGTGCTAGCTCGTGGTGAAGCCCCCGATTCAATCCCAGCAACATTCCGATATGCTAGGACAGCGCATAACCCTGATTGTGACTCACTTGTGTTCTTCTGCCTCTTGCTCGATATCGCCAATCTTTTGCGCTAATTGCTGAAGAGTATTCTTGAAGTTGGTGTATTGGTTCTGAAGCTCTAGATTGAGAGGTTCGCATCAGCTTTCGTGGATTCTAGAGGTCTGGAGGGGCAATAGAAAAGCATACCTTGCTGCTTCTTAGGGTCAATTTGTTTCTGGCTAGACATGATGGCTGTTTGACACGGTGTGGTTGGCACTAGGGAGCTCGAGAAATTGAGATGACGATGCGGGGCGGTTGCTTTTTGGTGTTGGCAGAGGCCACTACTATAGAATTTTTGATGCACCTCACACCCCGCACACAAGTTAATTTAGCTTTAAATGGTACATATATTTACTAAAGTACTCAAGTGAGCCCCGATATTATTGTAATAATTGTTGATTTACCTCTACGCCACCAATTTATACGTTGTTCAAGAAGTAAGTTACTAGCCACGTGACTGATACCATAGTTTGCAATGTTTGATTGCGATAACGATCAGCTCCACCGCTTTCCTCTACAATATAAAGAAAAGGCTACTTTGGATCAGCAAGGCTGCCAAGAAGCTACCTCCTTAAGAAAACGAGGCTGAATATTGCCGATAACAGTGCCTTTTTAGAAGATTAGGTTCCTACCTAGGTACCCCCTAGAAACTAGACAGTCAGCGCGGTGGCGTTCTTCAGGCAATAAAAGGCGGTAAGACTTTAGAGTGCTAACCGATAGGAAAGAGGTTCGACTCCGCGGAATCGCTTTCTCATAGACTTAACCACCCGCAGACCAGACAGGGTCGTACGTTGCGAGTCACTCAAGCCTTAGACCTGGATTACTAGCCCGGTTGAACGACATGTCTCGCAACGACATGGGCCCTCCGGCCAAAAGGCACAAGGGCTTTGGACACCTCCCACCAGGCTTACGTGACGCAAAACGGAAGGACATTGACAACTGGGAGACCAATCGAATGCTCACTTCTGGAGTGGCACAACGACGCGATCATGACGGCGACTTCATGCCCGAAGATGAAGAAGCGACCCGAGTACATTTGCTCGTCCACGACCTCCGGCCGCCTTTTCTCGATGGCCGCACGATATTCACGAAGCAGTTGGAGCCGATCTCCGCTGTTCGGGATCCACAGAGTGACATGGCGGTATTCAGTCGGAAAGGAAGCAGGGTCGTTAATGAGCGCCGACAGCAGCGCGAGCGACAAAAGCAAGCACAGGAGGCGACAAATGTCGCCGGCACAGCCCTGGGAAACTTCATGGGCGTCAAAGAGGACGAAGGAGACAGCGCAGTCGCCATGCCTGTCGAGGAAACTTACAAAGGAGGAGGAAACAAATTTGCCAAACATATGAAGAAAGACGGTGGCTCCAGCGCTTTCAGCAAGAGTAAGACCATGCGCGAGCAGAGAGAGTATCTGCCTGCCTTTGCCGTGCGCGAAGATCTAATGAGAGTCATCCGGGATAACCAAGTTGTGGTGGTCGTTGGAGAGACTGGATCTGGAAAAACCACCCAACTAACTCAATTCCTACACGAGGATGGCTACTCTAAGTTCGGTATGATCGGATGCACGCAGCCTCGCCGTGTGGCTGCTATGAGTGTCGCGAAGCGTGTCAGTGAGGAGATGGATGTTGAGCTCGGTGCACTCGTCGGATACTCTATCCGTTTCGAGGATTGTACGAGTGATGACACGGTGATCAAATGTGAGTTTCTCCCCTTCCGCTTTGGTGGGATCATGTAGCTAATCTATATACAAGACATGACGGATGGAGTATTGCTGCGAGAATCTCTCACCCAAAAGGATCTCGACAAATACTCGTGCATCATTATGGACGAGGCACACGAAAGAGCTTTGAACACCGATGTCTTGATGGGTCTTCTCAAGAAAGTCCTCACTCGGCGCAGGGATCTGAAATTGATCGTGACCTCGGCAACGATGAATTCCGAACGATTTTCGCGCTTCTTTGGCGGTGCTGCAGAATTTATCATTCCTGGCAGGACTTTCCCTGTTGATCTTCACTTCTCCCGCACACCCTGTGAAGATTATGTTGATAGTGCGGTCAAGCAGGTCTTGGCCATTCATGTATCCCAGGGCGCTGGTGATATTCTTGTCTTCATGACCGGACAAGAAGACATCGAGGCAACCTGCGAGCTGGTCGAAGAAAGGTTGAAGCAGCTGAATGATCCGCCAAAACTCAGTGTTTTACCCATCTACAGCCAAATGCCGGCCGAGCAACAAGCAAGGATCTTCGAGAAGGCCGCCCCGGGCGTGCGCAAAGTAATCGTGGCTACGAACATTGCTGAGACAAGTCTGACGGTCGACGGCATCATGTTCGTCGTGGATGCAGGTTACTCAAAGCTGAAGGTGTACAACCCGCGCATGGGAATGGACTCTCTCCAGGTCACTCCGATTTCCCAAGCCAATGCAAACCAGCGATCTGGACGTGCTGGACGGACTGGGCCGGGCAAGGCCTATCGTCTATATACGGAGACAGCCTACAAGAACGAGCTTTACATTTCAACAATCCCGGAGATTCAGCGAACCAGTCTTGCCAATACCATACTTTTACTGAAATCCCTTGGCGTGAAGGACCTTTTGGACTTCGACTTCATGGATCCTCCCCCACAAGAGACAATCTCCACCTCTCTTTTCGAGCTGTGGTCGCTGGGCGCTCTGGATAACCTAGGTGAGCTTACACCTCTAGGACGTCGCATGACGCCATTCCCTATGGATCCACCTCTTGCCAAGCTCATAATAATGGCCTCCGATGAATACGAGTGCAGCGAGGAAATGTTATCCATTGTCGCAATGCTTTCAGTCCCCAACGTCTTTTATCGTCCCAAGGAACGACAGGAGAAATCCGATTCTGCCCGCGAGAAATTCTTCGTTCCAGAATCTGACCACTTGACTCTTCTCCATGTTTATACTCAATGGAAAACCAACGGTCACTCCGATGCTTGGTGCACCAAGCACTTTTTGCACTCCAAAACCCTGCGCCGCGCCAAGGAAGTGCGAGACCAACTTCAGGACATCATGACCCAACAAAAAATGCCCCTCATCAGCTGCGGCACAGACTGGGACCAGATCCGCAAGTGCATCTGTTCGGGCTTCTTCCATCAAGCCGCACGACTAAAGGGCATCGGCGAGTTCATCAACCTTCGCACCAGCGTGACCATGGCGCTCCATCCCACAAGTGCCCTTTACGGTATCGGCCATGTGCCCGAGTACGTCGTCTACCACGAGTTGATCCTGACAGCCAAGGAATACATGTCCACAGTGACAGCCGTTGACCCTCATGTAAGTTACGACTCCCCTCCCTCCTTTCGCCTGTATGTCATCTAGTTCTAAACTAACTTGTTTCTCTCAGTGGCTCGCCGAACTCGGTGGTGTATTCTACTCCGTCAAAGAGAAAGGCTACTCACAGCGCGACCGCCGCGTGACAGAAATCGAGTTTAACAAGCGCATGGAAATCGAAGAGCAGATGGCGGCTGACCGTGAACGCGCTGCTGCTGAGAAATTGCGCGAACAGGAACGCAACGACCCCACCCGCCGCAGAAAGGAAATCGAGGTTGGCGGAAAGTCCGCCGTGCGTAAACCTATCATCAAGCCAGGACGCAAGGTCGGTGGCTTGACTGCTTCATCTTCTGCTTCCTCGCGGCCTGGAGGCAATGTTGATGGAGGCGGAAGTCGTCCTGGAAGCAGTGTGGTCAAGAGGCCTACGGTGCCCCGGAGACCAGGACGTGCATTCTAGTCTTGCTGTGGAAACAAAAAGCATTAGGGAGTTAAGTGCCCTGTTTGTACAGTATCATTTTGTCTTTAGAACCATTTGCATGCACTGTTTAATTGATACCCATTGCCCGCTCTACTAAATATATATTGGGCGCCTTGACAACAAAAGAGATACAGAATGTTCCTTTGACTGGAGCATAGCCGGAGATTGATTCTATGTTCAGGTACCACGTTAGCATGCATGTCTGTTAAAGCTAGAATTGAACAAGTGAAAGGGTTCACATTATATGTCCTAGATTTCGGTAATCAGTCTTCCACATGCACTTACCTCGACGGCTTACTGGCTGCGGAGATTACCTGGCAGCGGTGGGAGAGGAGGGTTGGGGAGAGGGTCGGCGAGCCCGAATCTGGAACGGGACTATCGAGAAGATATTTGAGCCAGGGGCCGGGAGAGGAGGAAGGTTGTTCAGTTCGATGGCTGAGCCATCGGAATCGGGAGGACGGTGGGCGGCTTGAAAAGCTGTCAGCGTCATGATTTCTATGTAGTAATCCACAATATACCGCGAAAAGTACTTCATGCCCAAGTGGGAGCGGATGTGGATCGCCGCCGTTCCGAACTTGTAGAGCAGGACGGAAAGGACGACAACGAACGCAAGCCACGGACTTTTGTCCAACAGGGCAACCCAATTAACTGCGGGGGGGGAACGAGGCCAGGGGTTTTCTTCTTTCTAGGCCGAACGTTGGAACCTTTGAAGCTCCTGGTGACTATGTCAGCAAATTGTTTCAACTTGAAAAACGTATTGTAGATGTCACAAAACAAAATTGACACGGAGGATGCCATAGATGGATGTTTCAAAAGAAGGTAGACTTACCCAGGGCAACAAACAGCGTAAAAGCAGAAGAGATCATAAGCGGCATGATGTGTGTACTTTGATAAAGTGATGTTCCTACCTAGTACGAGACTGCTTTATGGCCTACGACGGAAGCCCAAGGTGGCTATAGGGAAGTTGCCAGCCTGCGCATGTGACGTGCATCACTATTACCTCCGTTCAAATCTTAGGAATTAATTTCTATAATGTAAGTAGTCGCCTATACCTAGGTAGGTACGGCCGTAGTCTTCTTAGTGGTCTTCTTAGGTAGTGTATTCCAATAATCTTTTTAGAGGTCTTTTTAGAGGTCTTTTTAGTAGTCTCCCTAGGTAGTCTTTTTAGATAGTTACCTAGGTATCTAGCTAATCTAGTTATATAATTATTTTCTTCTCCTCAATAGTCTATTAGGTAGATAGTAGGGAAAGGGCTTGATTTATATCTCAATTCTGAGTATATCAACTTCTATGCCACTTTCTACAATATCTCCATATATATAGTGTCAATTTCTACATTAATCTTTGCTAATCTCTATAGTTAATAAAATAAACATCCACTGGTTCTTTGAAATGTTTTGGCAAAATGCGATATGGGGACTATACACTGCCCTATCATAGGAGTCAGCGTTGCTACCCAGCTGCCTAGGTCCAAGATCATCCATACATTGATGAACCAAAGAACGTTCGGAACGGTTGAGGCCTTACCCTTTGTTTCCCAAGATTTACCGTGGATCAGGTCCGACCCAACTTGAGTGTCGGAGGTTCAACCGACCCGAATTGGGAGTCGGAGGTTCAAGTCAGAGCATGAGCATAAGAACCACTCGAATCCCTCAAAGGCCTTTCCCTTCGCAACTCAGAAATCTCAAGCATCAACCATCAAGCACCAAGCACCAAACACCGAACATGCCATCCTCTTCACTCCACCCGAGTTCACCTACTAAGCAGGCAACACATCACAGCCTGATAGACATAATGCTGGGCGAAGAGAAACCATCCTCTTTACTCCCCTGGAGCTCGCCTACTAAACATACACCTCACAACCGGACGGACATGGCGATACGTGGCGAGAAGACTGAAATGGAAATCAAGCTGGAAAGAGATGGGAACATCAACGCTCTCCAGCGATATCGATACCTGACTTGGCGCAAGAACGCCATACATCCTGAAGTTTCGTACGCACTCCTTGACACAGAGCAAAGCCTCCGAGAAATCGTTCAAGAAGAGATATCTATCAAAGAAGGAAATGCTACGCCGGGAGTCGATGCCCAAGAAAGACTCCGTATCTTGAATACGAAATACTGGCTCCAGTCTCAGAGGTGGTGGTTCTGTCGTTCCGACCTGGAAGATATTCAATTGAGGGCCTTTAAGCTTTGGCGTTCACACCCGCAGTGGTACATGCATCGTGCACTTGTCGAGGAATGCGCGGGTCGACAAGGATGCTGCGCTCGTGGATGTGGCTGCTGTCTTAACCGCAAAATGCTTCCGTCACGGAGTCTTGGTGTTGGACATTGCACGCTCGAATGTGCATGTTGTCGGAGAGCGAGAGGCTTTGAAGTTTCTCCCACCGATAAGAAACTGTTGAAGGAACAGTTCAAGAACGCCGTCCAGGAACGGGGCTACCGCATAACCAGATACCGACAAGTTTCGATTTTCGGCCTCGTCGGCGACAGCCGGGAGGACCCATTTGACATGATTGATGCACCGCCGAGCTACGATCAAATTGAAAACAAAGGCAAAGGCATGGAGGCACTGCTTGACTGGGTCCAAGCCAATGTCTGGGGTCCTGACAGTCCACGCCTCAAAGGCTGTGTTGGACTTGATCCGCGATCCCCAGGAGATGTGGAGTGACTGAAAACTGGAGGGGTTATTGTGGTTATTGTGGTTAATTGTGGCTGTTGTGGCTGTTGTGGTCATCGTGGTTATCTTAATTTCGCTTGGGACTCTTGTACTCTCCTATCAAACGCAGATGGGAAAATGAAAGCCTTTCGGCCGTTTCATACACAATGAACTATGTGCGTCCATTCCTCTCTAGAAGCCTTGGGGTTGAGAAAATCAATCACTTCCTCATCCAGGTGTAAACCAGCACTTCTCTAGTAGTTAGTTCTCTTGTCTATATTCATCATCACTTCCTGAGACCCCGTATCTTCCATCGTATTAGTATCTCACCCGTCTTATGAGCACGGTCTACGACTTCTTCTGAAGCATCGTTTCCATTTTTTTACCTGGGAGGATGGAGCCCACCGGCACCATCCCCCACCCAACACCTTGAATTGGCTAAAGGATATTCTTGATTATACTGGGATAGCTAATCTCCGAGTATACTCTGTTCCACGCGCAGGCTGTCTCCGAGTAGAGCCATATGAATAGCCCGTCATTGTATTTTTCGTTCAGCCCATCTCCAAGTAGTCTGCTCTACACCCAGGCTACCTTCCAAATACAGCCATATAGATAGCATATGCTTTCCCAACAATCGACCTTGTGTGAGTAGAGAGATCAAATATGAACAACATTTTCGCTTCAAAGACCTAGCATACAGGACTAGAACAAGGACCGGCTAAAAAGGTTCCAACGCGGAAGGATATCTAAGAGGCGACATTCCCACCCCATCTGGAGATTGAAACGAACCGACCCCAGACGGAAAACAGAAAAAGCCAGCGTGGTATTGAACGGAGGCATCTAGCGCCGAGCACAGCTCAGTTGATAAAGTTGACGCAGAAAAAGTGTAGGATCAAGCTTCCGAAGATGTAATCGGCGAAGGCCCTAGAATTACAGATCAGCATGTCTTCGTGGCATTGAGAAAACCATCGTGACGTTGAGTATCACCACGAAGGAACAAAACGGGAAAAGAGACTCACCTCTCATGCGAAGTACCCGTCCCCTGTTCTTCACTCTCATCCGCAAAGCGCGCATTCTTCCCCTTGGAGCTCGGCTTCGATCCAGAACCGGTACCGCTGTCACTAGTTTGCATGCGCAGACTTGCCGTAAGGACGAATTGACCAACAGCGGCACTGAAGCCACTGAGGAAGGCATTGAAGGGCTATTATGGGGTGGAGTTGTTAGCTATTGGTCTATAGATTCCCAATCGCAGGTCTCACGCCGTATAGACAAGACAAGAGAAAAGAGGCCATGAAAAGTAACGAAGATTTAGCGGCAGCTAGCCGGAGCTTCGACTTACGTAGTTTCCAGCTAGGACGCAGTACACGAACTGCAATCCACCAACAAGAACCAGGAACGCCATGAAGGCATCTAGGAGGAGTGTCCGCTGCGGCGTTGTGGAGGCATACTGCTGCCAGACATGGCCAGCGATCTCAGCAGCTGAGGCATTGGTCTTGAGGGTTGCTGGGCCTGAGGAGAGTTTCGGTGTTGTGGGCGCGGGCGTGGGCGTGGAGGGTGCCGCGGAGGTAGTTGAGGCCGCGTGGCGCTTGGGAGCCATGATTTGAGATTTGGGAGATCGGTGAAGTTTGGGAGTGTGGAATTGGCGGTGGATAGTTTATAGAGAGCACGGATGGATACTTCGATAGAGGATTGGTGCAAAGACCTTGAGTAGGAGGACAATGGTGGAGCTGAGGTTGATGCCAGCTTGGAGCTTGTTATCACTACGGTCACGTGGTGGAGTAGATCTCGATTTGGAAGTATACAATTAAGCGATAACGAATGTTCTATTTTTTTTCAATGGTTCAATGGCAGACTCATTGACTGATATATATTGAGAGTATTTTTAAATTAAATTAGCGTTTGCTTTTGGGTATACAATGTTGCCACCACACAGCGTCGCCGATATAATGCATAAGAGAGAAGAGGAGTATAATCACAGTGAGGGGGAATATCGTCTCAGTAACCAACGCCATAATTCATCACATCATTAATAGCCAAAGCCTCAGGAGGGAAAGGGAACGCCATCTATAAAGAGGCTAGGCGAACCATTCGGCAACATTAGTTCCGGTGGCTGGCCGGATATTTTCATTTTCAACATCCATCTGGAAATCCCGCATAACTTGATCCCATTCCTCCCAGCTGAGTTGAGAAGGTTGAGAAGCATCGGCAAGAGGAGTCTGATTTAAGAATGGGTTTATCATGGTCGTATTGTAGGGCATGCTTGCAGGCAAGCTTGGTGCCGAGATATTATTCTGGGCCGGTGGAGCGTCGAATATATCGTTCGAAGTAGCTAGGATGTCTGTCTCAGGGAACATGCTCCGAAGAGCATCCAACGGTCCATTGCTGAGGTCAATATTGTAGTCTGCATCAGACATACACGGTGCTGTTGGGCCTGGTGGATTGATCGAGGGCGAATTCGGCATCCCTATTGGCATATGAATGCAGGGAAGAATATTGTTATGACTCATGCTTGGAATTGGCTCCGTTGTCGCGGGTACTGGTCCAAAACTGGATAGCAATTCTTGCTGTTGCTTGGACCGGGTGGCAGCAGCTCTTTTCATCAATGCGGCCAGAGGCCGCCACAGCATGCCTTTCTTATGTGTACCATGCGCGGCCCATTCTGCGTAGATCAAACTGACAGCGTTCCAAGCTCGATCGGTAACAGGGCAAATGGGTCGGACGCATATCTCAGACAGAACGAATGCGACTCCGTGCCATTGCATGTTGGTCCGGAAGAGCCATCCCCATTTCGCGGTCTTGGGATCAGTTTCAAGCAAGTGGCCAAACTCGAGGACCTCGATTGCAGTTAGAAACAAGCTCTCTCGAGTGGCTTGGGAAACATTTCCCCGGTCTTTTCGGATCATTGGGTGATGAACGATCAACCATAATTTAGCAAGGATCAGACGCCCAACTGTGGCGGCGCACCACTGCAGGGGGATTTTCATATCACAGTGCCTGATATACCGTTGTTCACATCGCTCACTGATAATTTGAATCATCCGTCCAGCACGATCTATGGGCGGTAAACTGCTAGGTACACGAAACTGGGCCCCGGGACAAGCGTAGTTTGCTCTCCGCAAAGCACTCGTGATCTCACAGCGGATAAGACAGAATGTAGCATCCGTGCAGCCTTCTCGCTCTTTTGGAGGCTCTTCCATGTCGGGTGACAGGTCGTCGTCATTGATATTTAATGGCAGTAGAGTGTCGTACATCCTCTCATGAATGAGCGGGTCCGTCCCATGGTCTTCAGATGAGCGGACATCCAACAGCGAGATGTGCCACCATAATCGGCGCCGCATCTCCGTTTCGAACGGTTTCAGAGCGAAATTGCTGCCATCCCGGTGTAAACCTAAGCTTTGAGCAAGGCGTAATACGATCGATGTCATAGACCACACAAACTTGCTATCATCTTCTCGTCGCACGCAGACCAAGAATAAGACAGCAGCTTGTAGAAGGACCAGGCTCTGTGTATTCAAGAACCCGGCTTTTGCCAGCGCTTGTTCTGTAGCAAACCTGTACCGCTTGACAGCAGTAGTTCGGTCTTCTCCGAACTGGAACCAGCAGTCATCCGGCTTCATGCTGACAATGCTGCAAAGATACATGGAAAATACCAGTGCCTCTGAATTTTTGTCCAGGCCATCTGGGTGCTTTGCTGCCTCGGCAAAAAGTTCTCTGGCAGTCGGTCGGTGTACGATGGTGATCAAAGGGGCCACATTTTCCCGATATGTTTCCCAAAGTACTGAAACTTTGGCCGCCGGGGGATGAAACTCTCGAAGAGACCTTGAAAGCGAGTAGAAACCAAAAAGGAAACCCTCGTGTGAGCCCGACTGAGAAGACTCTGGCGAAGGTGCATCATCCTCCTCTGACGATGAATGATCAAGGATATCTTGCAGCTCCTCGATCTGAAAGACGTTAGTATAAAGTACGCTGAGTAGCAAAAGAAAATGAGGAATATCTACCTCGTCCCCAAGACTAGTCCAGAGCCGATTGCTGACATATCGGCTCCGGCCTTCATCAATGACCAACCGCCCAAATTCATTCTCAAACTTATTGGTAGCAAGTTTCTTCGGATCTGTCTCTTCGAATGGACAGACACGTCCGCCGCCAGCCTGGTTCTGTGACTCAGACGAAGCAGACGTAGACGCCGTCGGTTCGCTCCGACCGGTTGAAGATCCAGTCGTAGAAGGCGGCGCCTTAGTCGAAGTCGGTGCACCTTCCGTATTTCCGCTGCCCCTAAGATGGTCAATAACACCCTCCAAACGACGCAGCCGTGAAAGCAGCTCTGCGTCCGCTGGACGCTTCGATTTCCGCGGTGCACGGCCGGGAGGAGGAAAGATGCAGTCGATGCCGGCTTTTGTACAATTCGAACATGGAGACCTCTTGTTGCAGCGGACTTTCCTGCGGCGGCAGGTCACACAGCTGCGAGAGGTCGAGCTCGGGGGTTCCGCAGCTGCGTGGCGGGGAAACGTGGCTGCCAAGTTCGCAGGTAGTGGGGGTTCATTTGGAGAATTATTGCTGGCAGAAAAGATATTTAGCTCCTCTGGGGAAGCTGAAGGGAACGACATAGTGTTGAGGTAAGGATGTCGGGTCTGGCTTCCCACATTCTTTGAAGCCTCGTGGTTTTAGCAAGAAATGACTGGCAAAAATACGAACGCATAAACCTAGGTAATGTCTGCCTTCCCGTTTTAGTGCTCACATCATGCCGCTTTTTGACCACTGAGTAAAACTGAGCACGCCGTTAAGCAGTCCACGGGTTCTCTGAGCATCCACATGATCGTTATATAAGCCGGTTGACTCACCGCCCAGCCTTCCAAGGCTGGAGCTGATCCGTGCCCAGGTGGCCCGTGGACCATGTACCTCCTTAGGTTAGCGCGCCCTAATTCCAAGGTTTGCTCCTTGACCTCGGGAGCTTATCCCACTCTCACTACCTACCTAGGTAGGTTGTGACTTGATCTCAACCTCACTTGCTCGTTAAACGCGACGTATGCGGGCAATCCTTGGCAGAGAGTGGCTAAGTCGGGTTGTAGTTTATGACGGACATTCGGGGTTTGACAAATCTATGGTATATTCTAATGATACATATGAAAATCTATAATCCATAACTAAAACGGCAAAACAGACAATTCGACAAAAGAAACAAGCGCCTAGACTCACATTGTTTAACTTTGCCAATTCTCTCCCATACGAGATAAACGTTTTAGGATTTCAATGTTCATACCCAGGCCATCCTATAGTGATCGGAACCCAAGCGCCACAAATTGCTAGCAACAGCAGACTCTTTATTCGGGACGCTTGTTCTCAAGTTTCTTTATATTCTATTCTGATTGATGACGCTACACCATAGTCTACGATCGGCGGGTTAATTAAGGTATAAATTAAGGTTTGCCCCTTTGGGAGCTAATTTTTAGCGGCAACTGTAAGTGAAGAAACTAAGAGAGGGAGTTCCTATGAGATTATCTTTTAGAGGTGGAGGAGTAGAGACGAACTGTTGGATACCGTGGTTGATCTTATCTGATAGTACTACATTTACTTCTGTCGGTCGTAACCTGGTTGGGTAGCCCTATTCACCACACTCCATTTGCCACACCTGTTCTACTATAAGAATTGACTCACTCGGCCCGGCGGGGGTTGGGCCCTGCGTTGGAATCAACGACAATGTGCAGATGATCGTGCCCATGCATCCCCAGCGATTCTAACCGTGGAGAGGAGCAGCTCTCTATGTCACAGTTTTCGTACGGGGACTACCGCAAGAAGGTGGAATCGTGGATGCAGGCGAGAAGATAGAGAGGTCCCGTTGTATAGAGATGTGGCTGATTCTGCAGACTCGATTTCGACTGCGCTTCTGATCCGTGGTCATGTAATATTAGATGCACAGGAATACGCGACAAGATCGCGACCAAGTTCGAGGCTGGGCCCCAGATTGCGATGTGTTGGTGGTATAGGTACGGGTTGGACTCAGGACCCGTGTCGGACATCTCCTGTCCGTTCTTGCATGCCTCCGTGTAGCCCTGGGACACCTGATTCTTGTCCATGACCATGACCCTCTCCGGATCCTCCGCGCACGTGTGGTATGTGATATAGATGAACAGATCTCCTCCGAGAGGGTAGGCGAACTTCCAGATCTGGCTGCCGTAGTTCTCGATCCCCCTGATATCCGTAAAGACAGGAGTGTAGTTGGTCTGGCATCCTATGCAGACGACGGCCGTGAGCCTGTCGTTGCGCCCGGCGTACTCTATCACGACGTTCCTGAGGGTGGTTATGTGGGTGGCGTCATCCTTCTACGTCTGCTCCTCTATGATCGCGATCACGCCCTGGGCAAGGTGTGACTACAGCTCGCCTGGTTGACCTCGGTGTTCGAACTCCAGATCGTTTTGAAGGTTATAGTGGATGATCAGATGCTTCTCCAGTTGTAGATCAATTCTCCGTTTTGGTCCTTGAGGTCGCGCAACTTGCTGATCATGCAGCCGTCTACGTCTAGCAGCTTGAGCGTGTCGGGATGGACAACGGTGTAGGGAGCATCGTTCGAGGTAGGCTTGGGATGTATGCACGTCTTCGTCTCCGCGGGCAGGGACCTCATCATGGTCATGAGGGTGTTCTGATCCACAGTTCCAATCGCTAACACATACCGCTTCATGCAGTCGTTGCAGGTTGTGATTATGATCTGAGTTTCGTTCCGAATAGTACTCTGAGTTGGAGGTGTTATGGTAGTCGCCGACAAGCAGTGGTAGCAGAGGGCGATGAGACTTTGGTCGACTGGAATCTTGGATCCAACTCCAGGAGGCATCTTTGTGAGCACGTCCTTAATCATAGATCTGACCGTCATGAGGCTCTTCCCCAGCCTGTTCTGACCCCATCTCCCCACGTTCGACATGGCGAGCTTCGAGTTGAAGCCGATGCCCCAGATCCGATCCATAGGACTGGCCTCCACGATCATCTTGTCCCCGGTTCCCAGGAGCAGCTTCATGAGGTCAATGTTCTGCGCGAACTTGCAGTAGTTGCCGTTGATCGCCACGTTCATGTTCCTGGACTCCCAGATGACCTCGTTGAAGTTCGCGACCTTCCTCCCCATCGATTTGTGCTTGCGTGGATGAGCCGACGACGAGCAGAGGATCCTCTCCGACATATTGCTGTCGCCGAACATCATGGCCTTCTTGTACATCATGTACTGCTCCGCAGTTGCAAAAGCCTCATCGTCACACACGAAATCAGACCTGTACCACTGGCTGAACTCACCAAAGTCCGAGTTGATCTTCCAGAAGAAGATCGTGTCTACGGTCGTGATCTGGTTGATCTGGTTGTCCGCGATGTACTGCTGGAACGGGTTCATCTTCGTGCTGGGATTTTAACGTCGCAAAGGACGATGAACATCTTCGTGTGACGTGATTTTATGATTATAGAGAGTTCTGGGGGTCGGGTCATGTCATGAGTGTACATATGTAGAGAATAAGGGGTGCATCATGGCGGGGTTGTGGCTGGTTCGTTTGTTGGCATTTAGAGAGTAACCGGCCTCTGTAATTTCTTTTCAAAAAATACACCTGGCCACCCAAAGGGGATCACCCATATGCAATTGTACCTTTCACTAGGCGAGCCTAACAAAAGGTACATACAAGAAAAGTTTGATTTTCACGAAGGCGGACTATAATAACACCGTATCTTTAATATGGACCGTCGATGATCCTGTATTCATCTATAGAACAATACGTTCGAGTTTTCCTCCGATTCTGTAAACTTTGGATGACATCATTACTTTTCTAAGCTAGTTATATAGTTCCGGTTATGAGCCAACTCACATTACCCTTCGCACTACCCTTCGAAATAAAACAAATCTTGAACTTGAGAGACTCGAGAAGACCGAGCACCGTTGTGGACAACCATGCCATACTTGAAGCTTCGAGATGGAGCCGAGCTTTACTACAAGGACTGGGGCAACCCTGAAGGGGCCATCGTCACCTTCTCCCACGGGTGGCCCCTGAGTAGTGACAATTGGGAAAATCAGATGATATATCTCGCCGATCACGGCTACCGTGTTATTGCGCACGATCGGCGTGGCCATGGACGATCTGCTCAAACCTGGGACGGGAACAACATGGACACCTTTGTCGATGACCTCGAGGAGCTTTTTGTCCACCTAAAGGTCAAAGATGCAGTTATGGTTGGCCACTCGCACGGCGGAGGAGAGGTTACCCATTACCTTGGGAAGCATGGCATAGGCCGTTTCAAGAAAGCCGTCCTGGTCGGTGCCGTGCCCCCTCTGATGGTAAAGACTAGTGTCAACACCGAGGGGACTGATAAGTCCGTTTTCGATTCATTCCGAGAGGCAATGCGTAAAGATCGCGCGCAGTTCTTCTTGGATGTCCCTAGCGGACCGTTCTTTGGATTCAACCGACCTGGTGCGCAGAAGAGCGAAGGGCAAATTCGTAGCTGGTGGCAGCAAGGGATGAACACCAGCTTCAAGTCAGCGTATGACTCAATCAAGGATTTCTCTGAAACGGATTTCACGGAAGATCTAAAGAAGATCGATATCCCGGTGCTAGTTCTACATGGTGATGATGATCAAGTTGTTCCTATTGAGGCATCTGGACTGAAGTCAGCAAAACTTCTGCCTCAAGGCAGACTGAGGATTTACAAAGGGGGATCCCACGCTATTCACAACATCAATATTGACGAAGTCAACAAAGATCTACTTGGCTTTATCAAGGAATGAGCCAAATGTCGTTACTATAAGACAATCTCTGCTGCTGTTTGTAATTTAAACAAAACTCCCTCAAAATACAGGAAAATAGCTAGTCAATATGCACAATATGCTTCGTTTACCGGGGAAAATATCCTTGGCGGAGAATTTGGTCCAAAGCCCAAATTCCCTTACAATCCGAGCTATACTATCGTGGGGATGTAAGGCTAGTATAGTTTACACTAGATTATTGTAAGCTAAATTTAAATAGAGCAGATTATTCTATATGCCAGGTTATAACAAGTCTTCAAAGACTTTTGTATTACTAAAAATTAGAACCTACGTATGTACCTTTTGTATAGCTCGCCTACGGAGTAGTAAAAGGTATAATTGCATGTGGGTGATCCTTCCGTCTGGATGTCCACGGGTCGGACCCTCCGTTAGTAAGGTTTCGGTAATTTTCGTAAAAAATGCAAGGGCCGGTTAGAGTGCATTGTATTCGAAAGAGGTACATTTAATCAGCGGAAAGGAAAAACAAACATTAAAGCTACATAGGTTTCTTGAGACTTGAGGGTGGTGTGCGTATACATTTCTGCAAGTTTTGAAGCTAGAGTTAATTACGAGTTCCGTTTGGTGATCGATATGAACTAAGAAGTCCGATAGTACCTAGGTATGCCCGAACAAAGTGCGATGAGAGAGCTTATTGGATAAGTCAAGAAGAGGTGCTGTTGCGGCTAATTGCAAGGACACTCGTAAACAACCCGAACTGGGATCAGACTAAACGGCCAACTAGGCTTACCTAAGGACAATAATCAACGGAAAGAAATTCAAACTACCTAACTATCACTCACTGCCAGCTGGCTAGACTTGAAGGGAGATTCCGTCGCCGAAGCAATCGCCGGGAACGAACGCCGGAACACACCGGTGGAGACCGAGGATCTTCTGCATGCCAGAAAGTATGACGTCATGCCATAACAATGGACTTCACCTTTGCAGAATTTCTTACAGAGTCCGCGGCTAATTACCTCTATCTTATTATTTCCAATGAAGAGTATTACCTATGAAGCTACCGTCATAGGAGCTGGGCCCGGGGGGCTGGCAACCCTCGCAGCTTTGTGCGATGCAGGTCTCAACCCGATTTTATGGATTGACAGGACCTTCGAGGGAGGAAGACTCAACACTGTATACCGAGAGATATCATCGTGAGTCGGTTTCCGAAGCTTACACATATCCTTGCTGACCGATGCAGTAACACCAAGATTCGGGATTACTTGAAGGCGATCTATAGTTCTCCCGTTTGCGCTTCAATCATAAGATCTATTCCTGCACCTAACGCTGTGACCAAACTTGAATCTATGGACAGAGACAAGACTTGCCAGCTCAGTTTTGCCGGGGACATGGTACTTATGCTCGTAAATGGGCTGTTAGAGCGTCCTGAGGTCCAAAACGTTGAAGGTGCAGTCGAGAAGGCTTCATTGAATGTGTGTGGTTTTCAACCCGTCCGCAACTCTCAGCTAATCCATGTCAGAGAGGCATATGGACTGTGTCAACCTCTAGCCAGAGCTTTAAGGCCACTCGACTATTTATGTGTACCGGTTCCCAACCCCTGAGCTCCAGTATGCATTACCCATTCAATAAAGATCTGACCGTACTTGATCTGGACGAGTGTATGCTTCGCTCTCACCTAGCATCCATTCTTCCAAAGGATGGTAAGTCGGTGGTGGCAGTTATTGGCAACTCTCATTCCGGCATCTTGTGCTGCAAAAATCTTTACGAAAGTGCGAAGTCGAAAGAACGAGACATCAGAATTGTCAATTTTGGACGCAGACCAATCAAATACGCCAAGTATGTCGACAGCGGTATTATTTTCGATAACACCGGGCTCAAAGGAAGCACCGCAGAATGGGCCAAGGAAGTCATGGAAAATGACCCAGACCCAGAAATTATAGAACAGGTTGATTTGAGCCAAAACCAAGATTTGGCTTTTCGAGAGCATTTACCTCGCTGCACCCATATTATTTATGCAATCGGATACATACGTTCACCATTACCGGCACTATATATTGACGGACAACTGGCTGGAGAGGAGCTCACATTTGACATGCATTCATCGGGGTTCCATTTCGGTGACAGGGCTGAGAGGGTCCAAGGACTTTATGCTAGTGGCATTGCCTTCCCAGAGGAAGTGAAAGACCCGGAAGGACATGTAGAAGCTGCGGTGGGAGTCGCCAAATTCTTCAGCTTTGCTGAACGGATGAAGAAGAATTGGTTGAGTCTTCAGTGAGCTTTTGAAACATTGAGGTCTATTGCAGATTAAGTCATAGGTTCAACATGGCTACCTTACCCAAAGCCATCCAGAAACGACTAGTTCATCCACTGGTATTCCTTTGAGTCAGTAACTGATAGAACTTGGAGCCTATTGTAGAAGCGTATACCAGATCGTTCCCATTTAGTTTAAAAATATCGATATCAAGTAGGGATGTGTAACGATCTCTGAAGACCCTATGCAAAAGGGTCTAGTATAGTATGATCAGAGTGATAGGGGTATTATAATACTACTATAGAGGCTTTATAACTAGTACTAGGTGTATTCAAACTAATATCTAAGCCTCTAAAACTAGCTCCGAGTTCTTACTATTAGAATTCGTGAAGGCCCTCTCTAGTGGGTTGGCCGTCACCCTGGGTCTTCGGTATCGCAGTACCTAGGAGATTTTCAAAAGAGTGGCCACTGAGGTTTAAGGCTTCTTGTAGCGAAGGTAATTTACCTCTACCAGGACTAGGGGAGACCCGAACAATCTATTCGATGGCATAAGGATAGTATACTGAGGAGGTGGTGTTCGGGATATACAGACATCAGTCAAAACAATCCAGATTTAATAGAGATCGGCATTCCGCATAAGCTTTACGTCAGTTGAATAGGCGAGTACGGGGTAGGCCCACAGCCATGGACGAGTAGAATTCCGAGAAACTCAGGCTGAGGGATTCTCTGCCGACGTGGGTGGATCTAGGGTTATAGTGGAGCTGAACGGAGCTGAACGGTGGGGTAAATTCACCTTCAGCACTCCACCTTTGTTCGATGGACTACTTACCAGTTCCTCGAAATGCGAGAAGTACACGTGAATCACTGGTGTGGACTGCCTCTAGAGATGTATGGTACTTACCTTTTCATCATCTGCCCATCGCTGTCTGGTGCCTAGGGAGGCAATTGGAAACAAAAAAGGAGTATTATGATGATCATCTCTCAGGTGGAGCCGAGCTGCTTTCAGCTAGATCTTGGAACCATTCCCCCGGGTTCCTAATTCTGCCAGGACGCGAGGCTGGGGAGGGCCTGGTGTTGTAACTAGTCCTGAATAAGTAGACTAGCATGAAAGTGGCTCCTACGCCGTGCATTAGTGCGGGAGCTTCAGCCGACAATGCCGATCAATCGCGAGAAGAACTGAAAAACTCGGAATGCGATATATTGTCTTGTAAGCCCGTCCGCCTGTTTTACGAAAGCACTGGCGACAAGTCCGACACCATGCGTTTTCGTTGCCTGAAGTTCAAGACAAAGGACAAACCGTTCCCCCAGGACAAACCGTTCCTCCAGGAAAAACCGTCCCCCAAGGGCAAACCGTTCCTCCAGGACAAACCGTCCCCCCAGGACAAACCGTTCCCCCAGGTCGAAGTACATGAGGACACCATGCCCAATCCCCCGGGACAACCGGAAGCGGCCTTGACGCCGGTTCTGCTGCCGCCAAAGGAAGCAGGGGGGGTCAACGTATGCGGAACCATCGCCGCCCCCAGACCAGCAATTAAGCAGCCCAGCCCCGGGTCCCCTTGGGCCTGCCTTGGAGGACAATGAGGAGATACAGAAGATCTGGACAGAGATTCAAGATAAGGTCGCTAGCCTGGCTCGGAGGGATGGCAGACCCGTCAAGACTGGCATGGAAATCGAGGATGTCATGGGAACCCTCTATTCCACCGAACACCCAGATGTGGAGCCGCGCAAGAGAGATGCAGTTAAGGAGACTTTTAATAATACGTTGAAAGTTATCCAGACCGTTGGCGGATTTGTCGCAGATGGAGCATCGCAGGTGAGAGATACTAGACCTCACTGAAGGTACTACGAGATGAGGTTCACTGACATAGACAGGTCTTTCCTGCTGCCGGGCAATGCTATAATGCCATTGGCTTTGTCATTAATGCGTGGCAGGGCTACCAGAGCGCGTTCGATGGCCTCAAAGACCTTTTCGACCAATGCACGGACTATCTCGACCGGCTAAGGATCTACACCCAGGGGAAAATGGATGTCAGCCTTACCAAGCTTACGGCCAACCAGCTGAAATTGTTCGTCACAATATGCGATCATGCTATCTCGCTGAGGCACACCTCGAGGGGGAAGATCAAGACCGCCTTCAAAATTGCGTTCCTGGGCGATAGTAATATCCAAGACTTGGTCGGTCAGATGGCCAAACAAGTCGGCAAAGAGCACATTTTAATCTCGGCACACACTTTTCTGAACTCGCAGCAGGCTGCGGCTGCCTCCCGCATCACTCTGGACGTGACAAAAAACATCCAAGATCAGGTTTCCCAGGTGCAGAAGAAACTCAAGGATATGTACACCGCGACAATGAAGGGAAAGGAGGCGCATGAGCAGAGCCGCACCGATGCAGCCATCAAAAATGCTCTAGGCTACGGCCGCGACATCGTGCATATCTGGAGCGACAGGTATCGCGACTATATGAAACAAAGACTGCCATCAACAGGCCAATGGATATTCGACGACCCGATGTTTGCACGGTGGGAAAAAGGCCAGTCCGGAGCCAATATCCTCACAATTACTGGCGGTAGTCGCACCGGAAAGAGTTTCCTGGCGGCGTCCATCATAGAGCACTTTCTACACCGAGCAGGTCCCACTGAGGCAACAGATACTCGGGCTACCGCCGCGTTCTACTTCCTTGAAGGAGACGAAGTCAAAGCTATGCAGAGCGTAAGCAACATTGATGATGTGGCCAAGTCCCTTGTCTGGCAATTCACGTTAGCCGACGCGCGCTACAGGAGGTCTGCTGCTGAAATCTGTCGAGAGTATCAAGTTGTTGATGTGGCCGCCATGTCACAGCGTCTCCTTTTCGAAAACCCGTATCTTCGTGAAGTGCACGGCATGTTTTATATCATAATTGACGGCCTTGTGGGCAAAATGGGAGAAGGCATGCTCCGCTTTCTGAGGGACGTGTCTGCCGCAGCAACAGGCTGCCGGATCCGGGTCCTGGTAACCTGCGACCCGGAATGTTTTGAACATCTGGGCCAGGCCGACGGCATCTCTTTCAATCCGATACACATCGAGGCGAAGAATAAACCGGACATCGAGGCGCTGATTGAGTCGAGCATGAATTCCATGATGCCACTGAATAATTGTGCCGACGCCAGCGTCCGGGACCTCAGGAAATCGGTCTGCGATGGGCTGATAAAAGAAACAGGGGGTGATTATGTCCGAGTCAAGTTCGCCCTCGACGAGATCAGCAAACAAGAGTTTCCCGACAAAATCTTGAGCATCATGCACAATGCAGGAAGGCAGCGTACGGAGCAGATCAGCAAAGAAATTGAGGAACTGAACCGAAATCTCACCGATACAGAAATATCAGAAATCAATGAGATCATTCTCTGGATACAACACCACCGTGGTCCGTTAACGGAGACCCGAATGACTACTGCTCTGTGTGCACGGAATGAGAGAAAGTCTCTCCTTCGCCTGTCAGACAAGTTCAAGGCGAAGTATACTCTCTTCACGATCACCCACAGAGGCGAGGTGAATTTCCAAGTTCCAGAGGTTGAGAAAGCCATTCCGCAGAGGCACAAGGCCCGTCATGAGCCGGAGCAACATAGCCCGACTGCGGTCTCCCAGGGTGAAGTCGACATGATCAAACACTTCCTCGCCACAGTATGTCCGCCAAGTACCTACACAAAGCTGGACATAAACGCGTTGCTCGCACAGAAGCCGCTGGATAAGGGTACCCGCATCTGCCAGGACGATTCGAATACGGCAGAGGCTAAAATGGCCCTGACCTGCCTGAAATTTCTAGCGGAGGATGCAGATAAACAGGAAAATGGCTTACTGCCTTATGCTAGACAGTCCTTCGATCAGCATCTGTCCGCGGTCGATTTGGCTTTTGTCGACATTGAATTAAAGGTTGAAGCTGGCCAGCACCTTGTCAAGCTCTTCACACATGATACGTCAATCGACGCATTGCTCTGCAACAGGGAGTCAAGTCGCTTTACTCCTGTGCGAATCGAAATTTGCCAGAAGCTTTTACTTGAAAGCGATACTGCGAATACTGTCATTCGATGGCTTAGGGACTCGGCGGTCACTTCTGGAATCACCGACGAAGAAACCAAGGAGTGGATCTCAGACGTGATCAATGGCGGCGGCCATGGCAAGCTACTAGCACCAGCCGCGAAGCGAATGGCCTTCCACCTCGTGCGAGAGCCGCACAAATTGCCGGTCACCAGGGGCGCTTTCCAGTTCATTGTGTATTATATTCGGAAGGTATGGAGCTCTTCGCTAGAACAGCGAGATTCCAGGTAAGCTAACAGCTAGTTTCAGTTCGAACACGGCAGCGAAAATCCAGAGGAGAAGGATCCTTTTACTTCATCCATTCGGGACATCGAAATTGTCGACCAATGGTGCGCGAACGTCCTGGCAATCCGCAAGAGAGACTCATTCTGGCACTCGCAAATTGCCGCCATGCTACTTGCCTGCAAGATCACGCCGGGAGCAAAGAAGCGAGCCGCAAAAGCGCTAGCTATCGATGGGGAGAATTGGCGAGCATCATCCCTCTTGGCGAGCAAGGTTTCGGCTGAAGAAGGGATCGAAATCCTAAAGCCTGTCATTAGTCGCCTTGGGTCTGACCACGAGTGGCAGCAGTGCTATCTCAACCGATCGGGGTATTCAACGATGTACTTCATCCTCGCCGAGAAGACATTGTGGCTGCCTGGAGAGGGCTTTTATGCTGCCATTTACTTTGTGAAGACAGCGATGCGAATTGAACCCACTGACTATCCCCGGGATGTGAGGTTCCTGCAGATGTGTGCCGACCGTAAAGAATGGCTACATTATATTGAACTTTTAGAAACAATTGCCAATAGCTCGAATGTGCTAGAAGAGCATGCGCTATCCGAGCTGATGATCCTGTGCGTTTTTGACATGACCCAGACAAAGCAGCTTCCATTGATGTTGCGAGCGGCTCTCCACACAGATCGGGTCAAGTTCATCGTGGACGCCTTCCAGGATTGTGTGGAAAAGCTCGAGGCACGCGGTGATCGTGCCAGACTCTGCTATATTCGATACTACTACGGGCGTGGGCTCAATGCGCTTCATAATGGGTCACCAAAGGCGATTGAACAGTGGCGTAAGGCCATCGAGGAGGGTGCCGGTCCGGATCTTCTGTCGTCACTGATAAGCAGCATCGCGCCGTATTACCTGCAAAGGGCCATCAATGCAGCTGCCGCGCACGATGAGGAAGCTGCATCTATCAATCTTGACAAAATACAAACGTTGTTGCCGGAGGACGTACCCGAATCCAGTGTCATGCTTCCGCCTGCTATATACATTGTCCGATATCACGCGAGAAAAAACGATCTAGTCCAGGCCAAGCTTATTGCTCGCGACATAGTGGGGAAAGGTATTGAAATCCTGACCGACGATATCGAAGACAACGACCTCCCTGCCTACAAAGAGCTCTTGTGGTTATTTATCGCGTTAGACGATAAAGAGAATGTGATGGCAATCCGTTCTCTCATTGCAGCGCGTTACAAAGAGTCTGATAGTCTCTCCTGCGAAGGCGAATGCGGAGCCTCTTGGAACATAGCAGACGAGATGTTCTGGTGCCAAGATTGTATCAACGTCAAATTCGAGAACCTGTGCTACGGAAAACTTGATGAGACCGGTTTCCAGGTTTTGTTCTGCAATAAGACGCACGAGCTTCTCCACTTACCCAAGTTTGATTCTCCGCAGGATGGTTACGTACCGATTGGCGAAGGTGTGATCCCGGTAGATGAGTGGATGCAGCGCATTCAGAGGGATTACATTGATCTCGTGCGCTGAAAGGCGTGACAGTGACCGCACACACAGGAGATTGGCGGTAAAGAGGGTAACTATTTTCGAAACCTACTTGGTATTTTGCTATATGAATTACCTGTTTTCGTGCGCCAGAGCATGCGTGCTCCTGGGTCCACGTAGACCGATAGTATACTATACACGTACCCATTTTTGCCCTTTTTTCGCTTGGTACCCCACGTAGCCCAAATACTACACTGCACAATGTCCCGCTCAGTAGCGTAAAAAGAAACAAAATTAGATTACAGCCTTGCATATAATAACTGTTGACATGCACTGCACGCAGGGTATCTGTTTGGCATGCAGTCCATGCAGGGGATGCGTTTGTCTGTGTGCAGACTGAGCATTTGCCTGGTTTGTCATGTTTGTCATTCTCGGAGGCTATTTATACAGCCTCCTTTCCATAGATTCATATCAGACCTCTCTTCATCTCCATCTTTCCTCTCCTCCGTAGCCTCAAAAATAACTTTTGGAGCCGAAATTTGGCCGAATAAGCGTCGAAGAACTTGACTCTGAAGCGGTCGATTATTGCCGGTTTAGGGCAAAATAATACGTGATAGGCGCACTTCTCCATCGCGTCCTATATTTTGCTCCGCGTACTCTACCTAAATAGGCTCATACAACGGGGCAAACGATTCGTTGACATGGAAAGTTCCCAGATGGACTAGAATTATACGGGCAAGTTGGGAGATTGATGTCGGTGATTGAACTGCGAATGGAAACTCGAGCCCTAAGATGGTGTGGAGCAGAGGCCGGGATAGGATATCCACACGGTTTCCCAATGGAATTTAGGTCGAAGCAGATGCTTGCTGGTATAGGTCAGTTCAAGACAGCCACTTCTCACCTCCAATGGAGCTTACGAGTTAGACCCATTGTCAATTTTCATTCCCCGAACTGGGGGAGCTTTGTCACTGTATGTCGGGTCTGGCCAAAATCACTCGATATACAAGCAAAGATGTGATCCATAAAGAATGTTCAAAATATTCATGCACCTACGATTTTATTTGTTAGAAACTGAGAGCCAAATTGAAAATAGTGCTTAGGGCTTGGACACAGAGCATAAGGCCAATACAACGCCGATTTGAAGCTCGATTCTTCCTGCCCCCGGGGCTTTCATTATATACCCAGCCATTGTACCTCGGAATATTTTCTCATTTGACTGGGTTCTTTTTTCGCCTCGGAAAATCACCATGGGAGCACCACCCAGGCATGGGCCGTCAATTTCCTGTCGACTCCCTTGGATTGGTTCCAAAGACTCCACCTTGATCGCTTCAAAAAACGAAACCCCAACACAAACAGTAGAGGATGCAGAAGAGTCTGGGCAAGAATCCTCGGTGGTCACATCTGAGACGGATGCTCCTCCCGATGGCGGTTACGGATGGGTATGCGCCGTGGCCGCTGCCGTCGTGAACGCACATTCGTGGGGCTTCAATTCCGCATATGCTGTTTTTCTGGCATACTATCTCAAGCATGGGACCTTTGAGGGCGGAACGAAACTACAATATGCCTTTGTAGGCTCTCTGAGCCTGACCACCATGTTCACAATCTCTCCCCTCGCAACCATTTCCACGCAAAGGTATGGTGTTCGAAAGACTATGATTGCAGGTGTCATTTGCGAAACAGCGAGTCTCATATGTGCCAGCTTCGCCAAACAAATCTGGCATCTCTTTCTTACCCAAGGCATTCTCTTTGGATTGGGAATGGGTTTGCTATTCATTCCTGTCGCATCGGTGGTCCCACAATGGTTTACATCTAAACGATCACTTGCCAGTGGTATTTCCCTGTCAGGCGCTGGCCTTGGCGGTCTTATCTACTCCCTAGTGGCGTCAGCCATGATTCACAACATCGGTCTCAGCTGGGCGTTCAGAGTACTCGGTCTTCTGGCGTTCTCGGTTAATACCGTTTGTGTGCTCTTGATCAGAGATCGCAACAAACCAGACAAAACCAAGAAAATCACGATGGATATCGCTATCCTCAAATCGCGAGACTTTGATCTTTTGATCGGATTCAGCTTCTTCACTATACTGGGCTATTTCATCTTGATTTACAGCTTGGCTGACTACGGCCAACGGATTGGCCTCACCTCCTCTCAAGCCTCACTGGTCAGTGGCATACTCAATCTCGGCCAGGCTATCGGCCGACCTCTCATTGGTTACTTCAGTGACAGCGTTGGTCGTATCAACATCGCCGGCATTACAACCTTTATTGCCGGCGTTCTTAGCCTGGCAGTCTGGGTGAACTCGGAGAGCTACGGACTTTTGATGTTCTATGCAATTGCTGAAGGACTTGTGGCGGGAAACATCTGGGCAACGATAGCACCTTTGGTTGCAGAAATCCTTGGTGTGGAAAGAGTCGCTCACGGGATGAATCTTGTTTGGCTGAGTATTATTGTGCCATCGACTTTCTCAGAGCCAATTGCCCTGGCGTTGACCAATGCAACAGGAAAATACCTTGGTGCACAGCTTTTCACTGGGTTTACGTACATCGCTGCATCGGTGTTTTTGGCTATTCTCTGGTTCCTGAGAAGAAAGGGACATTGAAGATATCATATAGAAGTATAGTGAATACAGTATAATTAATACAACAGCATCACACTCTGGTTCATTATCAGACAAAATCAGACAAAAGTCCTAAGTTCTTTGCTCTTTTATCATCTTCTTGTACGGCTTTCCCTTTCCGATTTATATTACTCACCCTTGCTGTTCCTTTGGTAGCTAACCTTGGAAGTACGGAGTAATTAAAAAGCATCCAGACCGATTCCAGAGTTCATGTTCCTTTGCCACAGCATGGCCCACGGCCAGATATCAAGCCCTTGATATAGTCAACCACGGATCCCGAGCGAGAAAGCGAATTATAACTAAGAACGCCAGTCTACCAGAACCGCTGTCTGTATGTAGAATATCAGATGATGTGCCTTCGGATGTCATTGGGTGCCAATCGCTAGCTATAGATATATCAGGATATATAACTACGTGACATCGCAAGGCTTGGAAGTAAAGAAAACCAAGCCATCAAATACCTAAGAAACTACAAACTACTCGCATATTCGACTGAGAGAGATGTCTTCATCAGTCAACGATTTCCAAACACTCCTTGATTCACAGGTCGGGAGACTACCAAGACGATCATGGCCTGTGCCCAGAGGTACGTAGTCTCTCCTGGTAATAATCCCAGTTCAGCTAAGTGAAAACGTAAAGGTCCAACAAAGAATCGTAATATACCGATCAACTCCTTGCGCTTGCAGGGAGCTGCCTGGGCTACGGCGGGTGGTGGTATGTGTGCGACACTGCATGGAGCCTACAAGATCTTTCGGAATTTCCGTGGATTTAAATATATCTGACAGTATCGCCATCCCTTACCACCTATGAAACAATATGCAAAGGAGGAGGATGTTTTTCAGCTTGCTGCGAACCTTGCTGAGGATTTAATGGAAACATATCGCGCGGTAGGGGCACTTCTAGTGTCGTGCAAGGAAGGGAATGACAGAAAGGAGCTACAAAACATATTAGGTCGAACTAATTGATGACTCGAGTTAGTGAATGGGCATATTCTTTCACATTCCTTTTGCATTTGCGCCTTAGAAATATACGCTGTACAAAATATATACATGTTAAGGTTGGTAGATCCGACTAAGGCTCATTTTAAGCAGCGTTGCCTTGGAGTATATCAGCAGACACTAACTACTCAGCAACATATGGGAAATTATCATAAAAGCTAAGACGTGTATAAGTGACTAGTAAGAGATGGTCGCTGTGCTTATATGAAGACACTGTTGAATTGTCGCATCCGCTAAACTATAGCTGCTCGGTGGCGCAACGGATCAACGTCATGACGAAGTTTTGCCTTGGGTCAATTATTTCCATTTCTTGAAATCGCACTTCTCGATTGATCTGCTGATACTCTTCGTGTTCAGCGAGTTCGTTACGGTTGACATCAGTATGACCTAATCGCGGAGTATATTCTCGCTGCTTTAAAAACAGCTGTCGTTCAGGTGGTGATGTGAAATGAATTAGATATATTTTCCAACAAGTGGTGAATGAACCAATATGCAACGATATATCGCGAGGTCTTCTACCTCTTACGTCCCGAGGCTGACTCGAGCTTTTGCACAAAAGGTCCAGTCTAGAAATGATGGTGATCAGAAATGTACGACCAGCATACCTATTGAGACAGGCCCGATAGCAGCTAATACAATCCGTCCTAGTTAATGTCGCTGCGACATTCCCAGATGACTTTGAGGACTCGCCTTTGAAGTCCGAGATCCTTGAGAGGAGAAACCGAAACCGGGGGATTGACGACTCTTATCACCCTGTTCGTACATGATCAGATGTTTCACATATCGTCACACCACTGACAAGTCATCATCAGACAATGGACGAGATCATCGAAAGTCTCCGAGGAAAACCGCCTCCCGGGAGTCCGAAGACAGCCAAGTCCGCGCAGACGAAGCGGGATCCTGTTCGAGAGGAGCGAGAGCCTGAGATTGATGAAATGTGATGTTTTGCCAATAATCAATAATTCGAATACCATATTTGTTATGAGTAAGTCGATGTCTCTATGTTTTCTTGTATCAGTTAAGCCCGGAACACGCTTTAATCTCGCGACGCATGCGCTGATAGACATCGTATTGAATATGTAAATGTGGGGAGAGTTGCATCTGATCTGTAGTGTTCTTGCAAATGGAAAATGTTATCGTGGGACCCAGGTTGGTGACATATACTGCGACATTCAATGTGCCAGATCCGTAGGTCACTATAAGTCCATCTCATTTATACCCACTGAACCCCACTGGCATTATCCAAGGTGAGTCCCAATTCACTTCATGATATTGACTATTACATGGTCAAGCTAGCACAGAAAAGTTCCAAATCCAATTACTGTGGATTGTGGTGTCAAGATGATACTTGTATATTTGATGAAACTATGAAGGAGATTATATGCAGGCTCGAAACGTCTATACCATCAAACCTCATGATTGATAGTCATCAAGCGAATCCGAAACATAGGCCAAATTCTGAATGACAGCCAGACCGTACTGGGCGATATCGTTGGTCGCAAGCCAAGCAGCCTCATCGACGGGCACCAAAACGTCGCTTCCGTCCACATGCGTGATGTTCCAGGGGGCGTCCGGCAATAGTCCATCGCTGGCATAAAAGTCCTTCCAGGCCCGCAGCGCAAGGGTTTTATTCTTAGTCTCATACGCCGCGTACGCCGCCAGCCTCGAATGCGCCTGGAGAAGACTTATCTTGCTGAAGCTCACTCCATATCGGTCCTTCTGCTCCGACGCTGAGGCATGGTAGTAGTAGCAGTAATCCAACCAGGCTTGCTTGAACCCTTTGGGTATATCATCCGCCAGATAGGCGATGGCTTCAGAAACAACCTCGGGAAGACCGAAGACTGCGTTCAGATGTGATATAGATACGTTCCCCCGGTTACCCGGGTCAGAAGGGGGAGGGCCCAATGTCCAGGTCACAGGGTCGTACAGCCCCGAGCCGGTCACGAATCCGTTAGTCAGATTTGCTATTCCTGCGATCGTGTTGGTCAACTTGGTCTTGGCCTCTTCCCATCTCGGACCTCGTCGTTCCCATTCAATCAACCACCCTGCAGCAAGACCCGACCAATCGGTTCCAAGACCAAACGAAACCGTCGAGTTTGGACTGGGTTCCCAGCCGTCTGTGCGAACCTTTCTCTGCGGATCAAGCTCCCCGTAAGTCTTATCGGTGTCAAGCAATTCTTCCAGCAGCTCTCCGACGCGCTCGTCTCCCCCGGAGAGGTAGAAGAAGTACTTTCGGTACTGCGGCTGAGAGATGCGAGCCTGTTTTGCGCTATCGCTCCAGTGTTGCACACCGTGGCGTGTGCCCAGTCCTTTCCAGTCACCGATGTGGTACACATCGACTTCACCTGTGTGCCTTGTCAGGGCCTCGGCGAATCGGTACGCATCTTTGCTGCCAGTACGGAGGAAGTAAAGCCAGAAGAAGAGATCTGGTGACAGCTCTGAGTTGTCCCAGGCATAACCACCGACGTCATACCGCCAGGTGTGTCGGTCGGGGTCATATGTGTGCATGAAATCACCGTAGTCCAAGAAGCCGTACCAGCGACGCTGCTCAATTTGGCCCTTGTAGAAGTCAAAAATGAACTGAAGCCGATCTTCCAGAGTAGCTGCAGCGGGACTGGCAATTCCTGGCAAGGCCCAGTACTCGCCGAGGGCCTGCGTTTCATGGATATATTTCGGCTCCGCGACCAACACTGGGGGATCATTCATGTACGCAGTGAGCGATGCGAGTTTGTCACTTGTTGGTGTTTGGTCAAACGCGAACAAGTATACTTCACTAGTTCGAGCAATTCCATATGGCGTATCAAAGCCAGGTTCCCAGTCCTCGTAGGTAATCTCGAGAGCGTCCAATTGATCTTCATATCCATCCTGGCCTAAGCCATCGTGGAAGGGTCGCAGGTCCAACGGCTCAGCAGCGGGGCTATATAACCACAAAGTGAGTTTACCAGTATCGGAGGCAGCATTGGAAATGTCAAGCCCAACCGGGTACCGCTTCCAGAAATCCCGTAGACCGACGGCGAGACCTCCTTGCGTAGCACCACCTAAGTAAGCCAGGCCTTCAGCACGGGTTCCGCTGGGGATGTTGACCCATGACTGGCCAGCCTTGGTCCTCTTTTTGAGGCCGAAGCCGTCGGCTGTGAGCTGAGTAAGACTGTAGTCTGCCCACGTTGGAATCCATTTCAGCCGAGTGCTGACCCTGGGTTCCCAAGTCTCTGGGTCTGCCAGTTTCTGCCCCGCAAATTGTGCTGCCCTGATTTCTTCGCCGGGGTCTCTCCGCAGTCCAGTTATTCCCTGAACTGCCTCATTGAAGATGCCGCCATCCACGCCAGCGAACCTAATGTGTCGGTCGTAGTACTCCTCGCCTTTCAATGGAACATCGAATCGAATACCGAGCCCGGTGATGAAATCATTCCCATCTCCATCGAAGACGATGCTATGCATCACTTTGATAGTGGCAGAGTTGGCATAAAGATAGAATCTGACAACGAATGGCAGCCACGGATCGTGGTCGGTACCATCGGTGACCGTATGATTTCCACGGACAGTGACGAGCGTGCGAGCCGATGTCTGATTCACAAAGACCTCATTGATGTTGCCGTCAAAGTTGGAATATTGGATGGGGGAATTTGCTCGGTTGTCAAAATTATCCGGCACCGAGTCCTGAGATTGGAGCACAAGTCTTCCGTTTGCACCGATAACCTTGCCGCTCTTTGTCTTGATATCGCCAATAATGACGTTCCCTCCCTTAGGAAATGAGACGGCGACCTCCCCCGTGTTGACAGTAAGCGCGTCGGAATTGTCTGTTACAACAATAGAGCTATTTGGTGCACTGGATTCTGATGACGAAGACGAGCTCTTGACACAGCCCAGGGACGATGCAGTAACGGTATATTGGTCAGAGATTTGATTTGATTCGGCAATGGCATGCGCTGTCCATTTGAGGGAACCGTCGGCCCAGTAGCCAGTTGCCCAAGATTGCAGTTCTGATTCGTCTTCAGTATCGCCAGTAAGACTGAAGCTAGTCTCTTGGGGTCGATATTTGCCTTGCGGCCATGGCAGACCGAAAGTCACACCAGCATGGTACGTCGGTTTGTCGCCGAGCCAGTGAACTGTTGCGGAAGATGAGGTGCAGTTGGACGCCACGGCGTGATGGCTTAGATGTCCAACAAGAACCAGAAAACCAACACCAAGTTTCAACATGGTAGAAATTGAGACACTCGTGTGTTCTTAGCTTTGCGCAGGGGGTCGACCCCTCTTAAAGCCATTTTGACGCAATCTGCTAGAGCTATGAGCATGCTAGCGCTACTCTTGGCGTGTCGACAACCATGAGAGGATATAGCACCTCGGCAATAAATACCCTGTCATCTTCTAAGTAACTCTCATTGTGGTATTTTCCGACTGAAAGTGATTGGTGGTAAGGTCAAATCAATTTCACCGAGGAAAGTGACGTCGGGGTCACATTGGCCCATAATCCGCAACACTTGCGATGACTCCAGAAGTGCCCCCGCAGCAAGGGGGCTGTCTGGGACCTGCAGTCGGGAATATCGGCGTAAGCAACCCCGAAGCACTTTCGGGTACAGGAAATTGGTTTCTCCGTGTACAGAAGGGGAAAATCACCGGGCTTCAACGAGAGAAGTCCCATCTTCGTGCGCGCCAGCGATCAACTTACGGGCACACCTATTGGTGCCTCCTTGCAACTTCCCCGTATCCTGGAGACCCGCTATCGAGACAACATCTCGACTGACGTACTGCATAAAATATTCCTTCGGCGCCAAGCGCTTGCCTCCCGCGCCGGGGAACCCATCTAAATCGGATCTCATATTACGAAGCTCCCATACATGTAGGAGCGGGTTCGATCATTGAAGGATTAATACTAAACATCACGACCCATGAATCCCTGCCAGGCCAGCTTCGGACACAATTAAGCTCGCATCGAGGAGGACTAAAACAGGCGAAGTTGGCACTCATGTTTAGCAAGGCCCTGAATACCACTTTATAAGTGGCTTTTTAAAGTGTCTTAATTTCAATAGTCCGCACTTATCTTCGGCTGTCCACTTCCTATTAAGAGGCTTAAAAGAAGATGAGAAATGCAAACCAGACCCGTCTCACATACCAGGCCAGTTAGGGCTGTGTTAGACTTCGCCGAGGCGCAATGGCTGTTTCGAAGTCGCGCGGCATAGGGCAGCGTAATAATAGGAGTGGCGATCAGGCCCCGGCAGGCCTTGACGAGGCTCTAAGTTCGTCTTCAGGAAGTGGAATACTCTACATGTATGTAGGTAGATGGGGATATATACTTGTTGTAGCCTGAATATCGCTTCGGCAAGGGGTCGGAAAAGAAATCACCCATCCATCCATTCTGTAGCCTTATACACTATCAGAAAATACAAAGTAACATAGAACTAGATAATACAAGAAGAGGCAGCAGCGGTTGTCTCGGTTTGAGATCAGCTCCCTCACCAGTCTGTGGAGATTCCGGTGATTGTGAAGTAGTCGGGCTCGACCCGGATTGAGCACTAGTAGTACTACTCGGGGAGCTTTCGTATTCCACAACCTGGCTGTCAGTCCAGTAGCCTAGATCATGGCATTCGGACCGATACATATCGAAGACTTCCCGTAGGTCGTCGTTTCGGATGGTGATACATCGTCTGCAGCCATCGAGTCGTCTTAAGACAGGGAGCGTACAGAAGCACTCGGCGGCCGTTCGGTTGAGTAATACGCTCCCGTGGTAATCGTACCCCTCCGCGAGTACACTCGTCTGAGTTGGTGGCGGGGACGTGTCTAGGTCGACGAGACCACATTCCGTAATTTGTCCATGGATTACACCGCAGATCTCACAATCGCTATTGTAGTCCGGTGCTTCAGTCGTGGGCGGCATGGATGATAGAGTCGTAGAAGGAGAGGAGAGGGTCGAGTTAGCAAAATACCCGAACGCCTTACAATCCCTATGATAATACTCTGCAACCTTATTCTGGTTGGCTGTTGGGGTCTCTGACTCGGGTTCGGAATAGCATGAGCCCGAACAGGCTGAGCGGGCACAGACTTCACAGTCTGAGAGTGAGTTGGTTGCTTTGGTGCAGAAGCATCGCGCTTCGTCGTAGGTCGCGATTCGAGCTGTCTCAGGGCCATTTCCAAATGGGGCGTATTCCAGACCAGAGAGGTTGCGCTCGATGGGGAGATGTTGGAACTCGTGCCAGTCCGTGTCGAGATCAGGAAGCGAGCATGATGATAAAAGCGAGGAAATTGGTCCACACTCCTGGGAACACTGCCCTCGGACACCGGGGATGGCAAATAAAACCAGCCAAAGCATATTCTGAGCGGTGGCTGAAAGGCTGAAAAGCTGACGATCTGCTGCAACCTGGAGGATGGAAAAGCGAGTGTAAACGAGAGGGAAAAAAGAAAGGGAAGGGAAATGGGATTGATTTCATAAAAAGGTTAAGATCATCCCGAGGTCTGGGCGAATCTTTGACAATCGGATTTCTATTCGTTCTTGGCTAACCTTGGAGTGATGGGAATCTCGTATTCCTATGTCGATCTGCACATCCCCACTCGCTTTGAGGTACCGGTTCGTATTTTTAGAAGTGATATTCTCGTTTCCGATATCAGTTGATGCTACCACAATAATGCGATGATTAGTGCCCAAACTTCGCGATCAGGTATCGCGTACATTGGCTGGCAAACAGAAACTCCCGGAAGAACGGATCGAGCCCACCAACGACCTCAACCTGAGTACCCTTGAAAAACCTGTAGCCATTCGTCCACGCCAGTTTCGTCTCAAACACCTCGTCTTCGATCTTGCCTGTTCTGCTGCCTGCCTTTGGCCGTTCCGAGCGAACCTCGACGAGATATTCGGCATCATGGCCTGTCGCAGGGTCAGGTTTCCAGACAAAACGACGCCCTCCGAATGTGAAGCGCCGTGGTGCCCATTCGGTGCTGCGGTCTGATTTCTCCTTAATCACGTTTCCGTAGCTGGTTGTATGCTCCAAAGTCCGGCCGCTAAAATTCCAGCGAGCTGGCCCAACGCGAGTTGTGATGTATGGCTGGGGATACTCTGAAACTCGAGAAATTGTCACACCTGGTATTTGTCGCTTTCTCCGCTTGAGTCCGTCACAAATGTATAGATTCTCCTCACTTCCGGTAAGTTTGACCTTGGTGGAGCACCAGTGGGAGATTTTGAAAGGCGAATTCTCAGCATCCCCGGTGATGTCGAACCGTAGATTGGGAACAGCGAGGTCTACCGTTGGCGTGTAAGACGGAAGAGGTGGTCTCACAAGATACTGGAAAAAGGGTTCGATTTTCGCCTTTGGGTCTTGAACGCGATCACGGTTGAGCTTTCCTAGCGCCATATCCTCCTGTAGCCATGAAAGAAATTAGTTTGCAAGCCCCCCTTTGTATTAAGTGGGAAGTTTGTTCTGGTTCCCTTATCCGGGTTTACTCACCAGACCAATTTTTGCAACCCCTCGCTGAAGCTGCTCCTCGATTATATCCTGCCTGTTCTGAGGGACCACTAACACAAAAGGGGCAGCATGCTGTATGTTTAGGTTTCGAAGGCGACCTTCGTGTATTTTGATTTTCCGTCTTAGTACTCGCTTCTTGTTGTGCTCAAATCGACCGGTCCTCTGGAGGGCCTGTGTGAGATGCTCGACTGATGACCCGTGAAGGGAGGCAGCAGACTGATGGTCGTGTTTATACTCCGCAGTGAAGGCAGAGAGACATAGGTCATGAAGGCCTTGAGCCTCCGCGCTGCTAGTGTCTGCCATGGACGAAGCGAGTAACGCTAACGAGAAACAAGACCGGGTAAGATAAACACGCAGTTTCTGCGAATCATTTGTATAGTGGCCCTGCGAAAGAGGGGTATTTCTAGACAAGCACCTTCTCGATGTTGGCTGCCAAGCAGGTAGAAAAACAGAGTTCCAAGCCTCTCAAGCCTTTCTCTTTGGCTTTGTAGATCTCTCGTATGCGCTAATCATCGCCATATCAAGTGCTGGGAGGAGGAGAGGAGAGGAAGAGTCATTGGTCAAGTCCTCGGTTTGCACAGCCTCAATCTGATGAACATGATATCTTGGCATTGGACAAAAAGGTCTGTCACCCTGATTCACTGAGGTGCGCAGAGACGAACAGGAGAACAGGAGAGGATCGTGAGATTAGCATCCTTCTGGGGTCCTCGGCACTCGTCCAACCCGCCAAAAACCGCTTGAAAGCTGCAACCGCCGGTGTTATGGATCCTGCAATCACCAAGTAATTGAGTTCTGAAGGCCAATCATTACTAGAAGCTGTAAATTAGGTCATGTGCAGATGGTATATCAAGGGAATGCAAACCTCAGATCTGATGTCCTTCTACTAAAGGCCCTCATATGGAAAATATGCAAGAAAGCTTTAATATCTAATATGACAAGACTAATATATTCAAGAATAACCTTCAGCTTCTGCATCAGCGATTTCCTTGCTGGCACCGATTCTTTCTCGGAGTGATTCCCATAAAATCGCCGGAGCTCATCGAGGTCGAACGTCCACAATGGGCAGCGGTACCATATCTGAGCACCGATTCAAATGACCACAAGAGCAACTACACTGATACAGTTGGCAAAGAGGTTCTTTGCAGACATATCTTCATTAAGAGGTCAAACACTCGAATAGAATGTCACCACAATTAGTCCAATGCACCAAATAAGTGCCACCATGTCGCATACGAATAAGCCCATATTCTGAATATGGGCTTATTCGTATGCGACTTCGTCCCGGCTTGGGACCTTCCGGGCATAGCGGAACCCCAAATGCGATAGGCAGATAATTCCCCATCTGAAGAGGGTAAGAAGTGATACTAGGTTGGAAAGCCATGTAAAAACCAAAGATAAGTCACTAGATAGGCTTCAAGCCGTATATACGATATGCACGCAACAAGATTTTATGGATCCTCATCGGTGTAACTCGACGGACAAGGTGAGGCTATAGAAGAGAAAGAATCCTATGCTAAATTTAATACCACCTGGGTCTAATTGGCACACTATCAATTTCAATCCTAATATTGGTACCTATCTAGACAAACATGTGCGCTATCATTACAGAAATGAGAGAACCAACCTTTGAAAACATTCTATTTGACCTTTAATCAAGTTGGCCATGCTAAATGTACCGAAAATAGAATTCTAAGTATATCAAAGTTCATAAATAGCACGTATAATGCGTGCCATTGCTTCCTCCAGCCAGGGAAGAGGATGTGCAAACACCAAGCGGAACCACCCCGGATTCTCTGGTCCATAATCAGTCCCGTGAGCCACATAAACCTTGCTTTTCAATAGTTTATCAAATATCATATCAGTCAACTCGAGACCTTGTCCTGTCTCTTCCGGGTGAAGCTCGATATACTTCTTACCAAGGTTCACCCACAAAAAGAATCCAGCATTGCACCCATGCAAGTATTCGATGCCATGTTTGTCCAGGAGCTGGGCGAGGAACTCGTGTGATAGAGAGAGCTTCTCTTGATTTGTCTGAATATACTTATCGGTAAAAGCATCATTCCGAAGAATGGAAGCTGTGATGTGGTCCGATAACCCAGAGACAAATGAGTACAGCGACAAACACTTCTGTGCGATATGCAGCTCCGGGTTGGACTGCGAGATAACAGCACCAACTCGGAGCCCGTTGGCACCGAAATCCTTGCTCATGCCCCAGAGCACATGCACAAGAGCGGGATGGATCAAGCCACACGTGTCTCTCGATAAAAGGGACTCAAAGGGTGTGAATGGGACGTCCGTATCCACACGGTTCTTCCATACTGAAAGAGCGTAGATCTCGTCGCTGATCAGATGCACCTGACGTGACTGGCAGAGTCTCATGAGGCCCTCGGCTGTTGCGCGAGGATAACAACGACCCAAAGGATTGTGTGGGTTGCAGAGTATGATAGCCCGCACTCGTTTTCCTGTGCGTTCTTCAAATTCCATTGCCGCTTTCTCGTACTCGTCGACAGCCTCCGGGCTCAGAGGGTCCACGTTCCCCGTTTCCACTGGTACGATCACCGCTTCTGGACGTAGGGTGATATCAGCGATGAAAGTACTGTAGTACGGCTTGCTCAGGAGGATTGCTTCTTCTGGGTTCAGAAATGTCCAGCTCAAGTGCTCAATCGCAGAGGAACATCCATTTGTCATTAGAATGTGGTTTGGTTCCACTGGGAGGAATGGATTGAAGTATCTGTTAAGAAAGTGCGAGACTGACTTTCGAAGTGCCTTGGATCCCATGCTTCCATTGTTGTAGGTGAGAAGTGAGCCCGTAAAGCGAGAATTGTCGTGGATATACTCGAGAAGTGTGTCATGGAGTAATGTATTCTCTGCCATCCCGACAGAGAGGATACCATCCGGGTTGGTCTGAGGATGCCACATGTCACTGACCACGTCCCATGTTATATGCTTGGTTCCCAGGTCAACGGCAGCTTGGCCGCGCTTGGAGAAAATCTCATAGGGCCAGACGAGGAATCTGTGATGGACCCCATGGTGTTTGAATGTTTGCAATGGCGGCTATAATTTTGCGAGCGACCAAATTGGTAGAGCTTTATCCCACGTTCAAGATAAACTGTGAACTGCAACCTTAAGTCGTATGATTATCACTGTCTCTTTTTATAAGCCCCACGACTAGTGAATACAAATTATCCCCGATACACTTTGACCTCACTTCTCTGGTAAGAGTAGCGAAAGCCGAGGGTCAACGAAAATCAAAATCAAAATCCCCGGTTGTACATTTGTAGATATGATTTTCAGATAAACCCTTCCATATCGGGTAACGCGCCAAATGAGGGTCTCGGTGTTTAAATAGGAACTCCGATTGGCCCGCCGGTATCTTGGTTTCAAAGGTTGCTCAGGGAATTTGTGGGGGATTTGTGGGTTTTTTACTAGACTCGTACCCCACATGCATATCACCAGCATCTGTCCAGAGGATGCAGACACGAAAGGAAAGAATAACGCAAACATTTAGGGGATTGTTAATGGGACCCCCCCTTGTTAAACATTTATTGAGTGATGTTGCTTTTATGAGATAGGCGGAACAGATTGAAGGAATAAAAGTCCTATATTACTACGGTCTGTTTCGCCTGTTCTGATAAGATTAATCGAGCGACAAAGTAATATGTAGCTCTAATTTGGGACTTCCCGAAGCAAGGGAAAGGAAGTATCAACAAGTAAACACTCTACGGGGAAAGGAAAAGATAATTTTCCTCCATGGACGAATGATGAATCAAAACATTTTGATATTTCTTATAAAAGCAAACAGATAACGAGAAGACACCTAAGGAATATGTTTCAACAGTTAAATATCAGTAAAGCCGTCTGCAATCCTTTTGGAAGACACTTGGTTGTTGAAATCTCGAAGTAAAACGTTAAGCATTGCAGCATTTTTCCTTGGAGGGTTCTCCATTTGGAGAACTCCTATTGAGCAAGGACGGCGACTGGAACGTATCCAAGCGGCAGAAGCACGATGACTTGATCGGAACATCGGCTACCGCAAGGGCTAGTTTAGCTGGCTGTTCAATTACAGCCGCTTCATCCACCCTCCCCAGACGAACCAAGCACTCATGGTATCCCTGCAGCGACCAGACATTGTTCGGGTGACGACGCGGCCGGATGACAGAAGTATCCATACCCAGATCTGCGCGATATGTCTTTGCTGCTTCTTCCAAATTGCCCTGCTCCATCATCAGTGCGGCATATGCATGGCGAACAGGTTGCATCCACGACCAAGGTTCACTGTATGGCAAAGTGTCCTCGTGATGAATTGCACGGCGGAGAGCCTCGAAGGCCTTATCGTAGTTGGCGCAACGGTATTCAATTTCTCCTTCCAACATCGACTCGGCGACTTTGAGCACGTCGACGATGTTACCGTTGTATGCGCGACGAGTCACGGGAACGCGTGCCCACGCTTGGCGGAAGAGCTCCTGTTCCTTTTTGGCTGATACCACGTCCCCTGTGGCGGCGAATGCAATACCTCTGGCATAGTGGGTAGTGGCAGTGGTGCCTGCATATAATGATTGGTCATGGGGCAGCTCTTTGACCTTAAGCTCCTCCCACATACCGAAGCGTACCATCACATGTAGGCGGATACCCATGAACTGCTCTAGCCAATCAGCCATAGGTGGGGACTCAATTCGAAGGACTTCTTCAGGCACGGTGGCTTCCATGCGAGTGACTGCGTCGAGAGCAACCTTTGATTTACCGGCAAACATGGCCGCATAGACCAAGGAGTGATAGTCGTGCATGCGATAGAAGGTATAGAAGTTCTTGGCGCCTGACTTCTGGAAGAATTTGTCATCCGCGAGCGTTGATTTGTGGTTCGAGGCGATGGAGCGCCGCCAATCGCCCATCAGAATATCCAAATGAGTGGGCATGTGGTGCATGTGACCAGCGTCGGGAACGAGGTCGCGGAGATGATCGGCAGCGTTGATACCCAGCTCGGGAGTGGGCGACATCTCGATGAAGTGAATGTACAAGTGAAGTAACCCAGGGTTCAGGTATGCACCATCCTCTTCCTGTGAGAGTGCTTTTTCGAGCACTGCCTGTGCTTCCATGGTGGGTGCTTCAGGGTTTGGCTTGCCGGTAAACAGATCCCATAGAGCCCATGGGGTCATATTCATCAAGGCATCGGCATAAATTGTGGCAACATCCAAGTCAGCTCCGAATTCAGCATACACCGGCTTCATGGCCGCGGCGTAGCTCTTGTTCAGAGCGGGGTAATCTGTCGCAGGCTGGTCGGTCGGGAATCTGAATTGGATCGCGTCGACTAGAGCCTGTTCAAGCGGAGTTGCATTTGCCGCGCATTTCTTTGCTTGCCGTGTGGCATTGTATCCTCGTTGCACACAAGTGTGTAGATCTCCCTGGTCGAACTTCTCCCACGGCTTATTGTAGTTTGGGCCAACCGCATAAGCCAGGCCCCAGTAGGCCATGGCGCACGCTGGGTCATGGGCGATAGCTTGTTCGAAGCAGTAGGCACCTTCCACATGGTTGAAAGAATACACCCATATCAGTCCACGGTTGAACCAAATCTGGGCGTCGGGACTGGTGGTGGTGATGGGATGGGCAAAAGAGCCAAGGTTGTAGTATGTGTCACTAGCCGGGACGGGTACTACCGTTCCTGAAGTCATGATGAGTGCAGGAGTCAGATGTGATGCAGGGAATGAAAGCTAGGGTCAATGCTCAACATAGGAATATTAGGTGAGATTATTCTGTGGGCTTTATATACGTAGTAAAGTAGCTCTAAGTTGAGTGGCGCCATTGAAAAGCGGAAGTGGAGAAAATGTGGCTACTCCGACTTATCAAACACCGAAGACGCCGAAGATCCCTGCTATATCATGTATCCAGAATCATCTACACCTGAGCAGTTAAGCCTGGTTTCTACAATTGGCTACTGATTTCATTTAATCTACCATAGTAATGGGAGTTCTTCTACACAAATTTTATATCGAAGCTCAGTCAATTTGGGCCGATTGAAATACCTCGGTGATCGATCCAGGTGGAGCTGCCGTAATCGGTCCTCTCAGAACATATGACTCCGGCCCTTCCTTTCGGGGGATGAAAATATGTCGATTATAAAGCTTCGATGTCGATTATAAAGCTTCGCCAGAAACATCCCGAGACAGTTTGTTTCGTGTGGTGACATTGTCTTTAGCCATGGCGACACATCAGCCTCCGTGAAGAAGAGAACCGTGTTTCCGTCCATTGGTCGGATCATGTCGTTCATTGTGGCCGCAATTCGGGTTTATCTCGTAGACGTTGCCCGTCACGCGCTCGCCTCCGCGACAGAACAGAATACCCGGTCGAGGGCTCTTTGGGCCGGAGGCAAGGCGGCTGGGTATAAATATGGCATTTATGACTCCATTCCGTCCGAAGTGGGAATTTAAGATCCTCTATAGTCAGATCGGGGTCGTTCGCTATGGTTTCATGTGTAGATGACTGTTCAGAGTGCAGAGCAAGAAGCTCTTCGAAGCTTGCAGGTAATGCACGGTGTTGCGCATCCTCGAAAGCCGTAACCTCAGATTCATTGAGTGGCAAAGGGAAAGTGGCCTTGGGCGGGAAGGCAGCTCCCATTGTTGATTTGTTGATAGACGCAGCGGTAGTAATGGAAAAAGCCTTATGATTCATGGCCTTATAGACCAGGCAGTGGGGTGGTAAATCAACACCGACGGAAGGATTGCACTTACGAACATTGAAAGTATTTCTGTGTCGGTATTTCACCTTCGCCCTTGTATTCTCTTGTTACATTCTTCGCTCATGAGGTTCGGTTCTGTGTCTCCGTAGACTCCAGAAATGGTAGTCGTCAAAAGAAGTCCATAGAACCACAAGATTCCTTTGACCGAAAAGCGCATTCTGTCATGGATATCGATAGATTCTGACACTTCATGCTCTCCGTGTCAAATGAACAACAAGCCTTGGAATGTGGGGTCACGGATTTAAGCCGTGCTGTAGTCCCTTCCAGAGTAGTCGATCACCGAGGATCACGCGGAAGACAGTAACATACATTGTAGAATTGGACAATGTATGGAGAGGGAAAATATCAAATAGAAATGAGGATAGAATGTAAAACAATCGAAGAACTCGGGAAGTGTGAGAAAGTTATCGCAGGCACCCCTGGTGCTCCCGATAGCAGGGATCCTGGGGCAGACCACGCTTTCCCTTTCCTCCCAAGCTACCCTAAGCAGCGTCGCTCAGTGTTGAGTCAATCCCTTCCTCATTCAGGCTGATGGCCGATATTAGAGCTACACTCTTAGCAATAATTCCCAAGGCAGCCGCTTCAGATATCAACCTTAGCGTTGGGTAGGAGGAGCCCTTAACAAGTCAGCTTTCTTTCCCTAGCGGAAGAGCCTGCCACATACTAATTGTGAAGTAAGAAAGGTCCAAAATCCGGAAGCATCTGCGGACAGAAGATGTACCTGACCCGTCTCCCGGATGCGAATCCCCGCATAGAGTTATAGTTGTGACGGGTAGCGGTGCGCCGGAAACGGCGCCCAAAATACCCACAGCTCGCCTAGGCTAACTAGAGCGCATCTAGGAGTCGTATCTGTCATCGTATTCTGGATCTACGTCGAGATCAGAGTCGGACTCGTCGTTGCTAGCCTCCCTCCCTATGCGGTCCGACATTCAGCTGGTTCCCAACAGGGAGTATCGATAAGGCATTTGCTACACCGCACAGCCATCATAGCGTATTTCAATCCAATAGGCGGCCAGACTATCGCTCCATATAGTTATATCTGCGCAGGTGTGTCGTACTTTAGCACCAGGTCGACCCATCTTGTGAAAACCACAGCATCAACACCACTGACACCCGCCAGACCTCCATCTCTATGCAGGGGGATCTCAACCTTGCTATAGTAGGCATCCATGATTGCCGAAAACATGTCATTGACCCTTTCCAACCTGCGACCCTTCAGGTCATTGCCTGCTTTGGCTGATACCGACTGGACTATGGCTGGAACAAACCCCCCGATTGGCACTCCCGTGAGGCCGGCTAGAACCATATCGACCAGCCAAAGCGACAGATCGTACCTTTTTTCCTTCTTGTCCTTAATCCGCCGATAGAACTTCCTCACACCTGCAAGCACTAGCCCGACCTGGATACCGCGGTCGATATCGTTGTCCCACCTCTGTAAGCAGTCCGTGAAAAACTCTGCGTCTTTAGCCAGAGGCGCCCCCGCGGCGCTAGTATTCTTGCCGGTGTTGTCCGAGTCGATCTCCTTCACGCTCGTGTTTAAGACGTCTGCGACGATCTCTGCTGTCGCTCTGAGCGCTAAGATGGGCTGGGCGGCACCACCTTTGTGGTCCTCAGCCTCATTTTTGTCAACGACTGTGTTGTCGCCATTCTTATTACTATCAGTATTTGCTTTGCTTTCGGCGTCATTTTCGTTTTTGGACTTCTTTTCGTCGTCGACAGCCTCATTGCTGGCCACATCTTCGCCTTCGCCCTCGTCATGATGCGCAATATTGCGCGCTACCGCATGCACCAAGTTCAAAATATCGTGGAAGTCGAGAAACGGCGGCTGGCAGAAGTCGCGGAACATATATATCGTCGCCGACGGCGAAAGTCCCAGCAGCTCCGGTACCATCCGGCGAAGGCGGCGGTTATCGTCGCTACCACCCGTCTTATAGCGCAATCCGAGGGCCAGAATCATGGCGATGGCGAGATTGCCCTTCTTCGGGGATGTCCCCCTCCAACTCTTGCCTTGTTTCCTGCTCACAGTGATCATCGCCGGTTTTCTTGACAGAGCCACAATAGCTAAACGCCGACCGGGACGGCCCAGCGCATCTACCTTCTCTGCCTCGACATGCAACAAACTTAAAGTCGTCGGCCGGTTCGGTATCTCCTTAAAGACGTCGTCATAGCCATCGCCCGAGAGGCGGATTGGCTTTAGCGGCGAAGTCGCGCTTTCGCCGCTTGCCGCGACCTTGACCTACCAGTTCCCTCAGAATGGTTTGTTGGTGAAGTATCGATCACACTCACTTCCAGTCTAAACCCACTCCCTTCGACCACCGAAGGCGCTTTCCCATCCGCCGACAGGGGGCCACCTTTTCTGAATTCATCGGCCCTGCGCCTCGAAGATTTATTTCTTGTCATCGTCCTTACTAGGCCACCGAAACTTGGTACGTTTCTGGCGTCTTAAGCTAGGCGTGTGGCAGGGTTCAAGAGCCGGGTGCAGGGTAAACCGGCAGAGAGCTTCTCACGGCAGTCGAGTTGTATCAGACCCCTGAGTATCCTAAGGTCTATGGGAAGGTGAGATCAGAGAGATTGATTTAACTGAAGATTTAACTTGAAGAACAAAACTGCGTACGACAGGAAGGGCAATTTATAGCAGGAAATGAGAAGCTGGTCGGGCAGCTCTCGGGCACAAAGAAATGGCGCTATTCAGATCCGAGGGATCTTCAAATAAGCAAACAGAAAATTAGGAAAGACGGATGTTGCATCCGGGATAAGCAAGATATAACCCATTGAAGGCCTATCTGGGGTGTGGAAAAAGATCTGTTGAAGATAGGTCAAAGTTGGCTAAAAAAGCACCTCCTCCACCTAAAGACTGGGGTCCATGCATGTCCTAATAGTCCCCCCAAATCGCTGGCAAGAACTTATTTCGGCCTGCTTGCAGCTTGCAGGACGACTGGGGGGACCTCCGCTCCATTCCGAGTCCTCAGGACAAACCGGATCACTTTGAAAGTCCCTTTCGATCCTCCTGCTCTCCTGCAATGCAGCTAGCTGTTGTACAGTTTAGTTACCTACCCGGGTTCTGTTAGTCACCCTGTCAAAACTGGGGTATGGCCTTCATTAGGCTATACACATTAACCGTGGTTTTTGTGTTGGTCGAGTGGAATAATGCCGTATTTTATTCCAACACACCCCACTCCTCCCTAATAACACGAAGAAGTTTGTGAGCAATTCGACAATCTCTACGACCCAGCATACAAAGCTCTGCGAGCTGGCCTCAATGATGTTCCCCCGAGCGTGAGGAGGGAAGAGGCTGTGCATGTTGCGCTCGGCTGGGTTCAACACATGCAGATACGATAACCATATGGTGATTACTTTGAATCATGGTACATTTTGTAGGTATTGTAGCAGTGGCTGGATGGCGGTTTCCCCATGCTGCTGGTAGTCACAGAGATGAGGGATCAGAAAATGCATTACTATGGTTGGGGCTGCTAGAGAATCGAAATATGTGGGTGGTGGTGGTAAAATGGGTTTTTGGGGTGGAAGCCCCAACTACCGCAGATCGGCCGTAATCCTCCGGCACCTAGGCTAGGTCCTTATCCGTATTATTATCTAGGACTTAGTATCGGGCCTAGTAGACACTTCCACATTCGATAGGTCTGCTTATAACGATTTTATTCTAGTGCTTAGACTTGGCTTCCTCCGAGCAATCTTTCGACCCGCTAGAGGGGAACACTCCGGCTCGGTGAGATCGGTCTTAGAGGAATCGGGCTCGAACGGTCTATTATTGTCGGTATCGATAGGAGAGGCATAAGTGGATTCGCTTAGCCACAAAAGCAAGGCCTAAAGATGTTCGGGTGTGCCCGTCTATTCCATAAACCGGACCTCGCCGTTGTACCTCACGCGCTAAAATGCTTGTCAAGCGACAGAAGTGGAAATGAGAGGTCAGATCAATTCGGAATTTATTAATTTATTAATAACAAGTAGAAGGACCATGTCAGTCCCCTCAATGGAGTAGCATTGATATTTATTTGTATGCAATCGACAGACCTTGGAACTCGCATACATCTTCTAATCTACTTTGACAACATAGCCCTACAAATTCGCACATGTCAAACAGCACCTGTTTCGAATATTCTAAGGGCCCACTTGCCCACTTGTCCGGCATACCGAGAAAATCAGATCTGAACGGAGACTACCTAGGTTGGGTCCGCTATCACATGCTTATACGAGTTGTCTTCTCATCCACTCAAATGTGCTCATTGTGGAGTGGACAACAACTGAGACATGCATGCAGATATGCAGATATGGTTCAATGGTTATTTTATACTCTCGTAAAGACGACCTCTATCCCGATGAGCTTTAGTGAACAGAGTCATACGGTGCTCCGGTGTATTCGGGGAATTTCGCCGATATTCTCCATTTTTAGAACCCTCGTATAACTATATTTTCCACGATTTGTACCTAGGTAGTGAAAAGCCTTAGTCAGCTATATTTATATTTACTTAGGTATATTCCCAACTGTGGATTGATATTTATTTCCCTCATCTCCACAAATAGGAAGCTCTAGCGAGAACAAGAGTCGCATGAACCGATTGGGGCAGGTCCTAACCGCCGGGCACTTTCGATAGGCCAATAATGGACTTCCGATGCCATTGGCTTTTCGGTGGAGATGGAGTGGGATAATGATTCGCTATGTTTAGCTTTAGGCTTTCAATCCTGATGTATTCGCTCACTTTAGTACTCATGCTGGTGCCTATTTCCCTGAACCAGCCACCGTAAAAGCATGGTAGATCACATCTGTACGGGTGTACCTGTATGTCCTGTGTACCGGAGTTTATATTTTCCCGGGGTGCCGCTTTATTAGGGCGGTATATGTCTAGATATTCAATGTCGAGGAATAAGCATCACTAGCGGGGAGGGGGAACCTATACGCAAAGAATGCATGTAGAGACATTATATTCGCTATTTTTAGTGAGTTCAACCTTTTTGGGCAGATGAGATCGGTCCATGTTGTATACTGGAGTACGCTGGAGTAAGCCTTCCAAGATTGGACCCTGGTCTTGGCGGTTACTTGGGTGATTATTCCATGTTCACTTTGCTTTCCAACTAGTTAGCGTTACTTAGATGGCTTCGTTGGCCTCGGCTTCCTTGTCCATTTGGAATCTAAATTAGTCTCAGGCCGCTAACATTCGGGTATGAATATTCAACAGCGAAGTATTTACGGAGCTGCGCGACTCGATCACCAAATCACCAAGATAGGAAAGAATTGTGCTCCAAATGCCTCACAAATCAGGCCACAATATGTCAAAATCGGTGATTGATGAACTATTTTTTATCTCCCATGATAAGATCAAGGATCAACTTCTTCAAAGCCCCTATTGATACTTCATGGAAGCGTCAGAGTTATAGATTGTAGACATAGTTGCTCGAGTTTCCTCGGTGACCCAAAAGCGGCCAGGAGTAAGCACAAAAACAGAAGGGAAAAGCAGAAGTAGAGGTAATATTACCAATGTATGTATTTTATCCCAAGGGTTAAAGCTGACACTTAGCGTGGAGAAACAGGGTTTATTACCTCTTCTCTCCACTTCTCCAGGGCTTCTAGCCTTGAGCATCGTTTTGCTTTAAGCTTCCATTTATTTTCCTAGCTTTCACATGATAAATCCTTGACTTTCTTATTCGCATCCTTGTGGGGGCATCGAAATCTATCGGATACTTTTTTGTCAATTCGACTCTCATGTCAATTCCCCCATTGCACGATTTTCACTCGACACAATGACTCGATATACACAGTAACCATCGTTACTCGGACGTAACATTGAGGCTCTTAGTTCATGGGAAACAACCAAGCTCTCATTCCCTGACAGTTTCTGGCGTGTGTGTATGTGAATATGCCCGAGACCTCCACACCCAAAGGAGAATCAAGCACTCCACAAGGATCAAACCAGCAGTTGAATAGATCCTGCGAGTCTTGCCGAAGTCTCAAGGTCCGCTGTCTCCCCAACCCATCCACACCTAACCAATGCCAGCGATGTGCGAAGGGCAAACGATCCTGCGTCTTCGTGGCGCCGCAGAGACGGCGGCCCCGGAAACGGACCGACTCGCGCGTCGCCCAGCTGGAAAAGGAGATGCGCATGATGCGTTCGCTGTTGAAAAATCGCATCCCTGAAGAAGAGCCAGATTCCAGTGATGACAGCGACGTGGACGAGGTCCAGGATCATGATTCGGCCGATACGGACTTTAAGAGCAGTCTTGCCTTGCGGGATCACTCGACCCACTCGTCCGAGGATGTTCGTTATATGGACTATTCCCCTGAATTGCTGAATACCCCGCACGCCGGCGTGCATGACAGTGGTGGCTTTTCGGCGCCGACTTTCGCGGGTATGTCGGCGCGCAGTGAGTCGGAGCAGGAGAGGCTTCCTCCAGCGGACGACGTGATCGAACGGGGGATTCTCTCTCTCGAAGATGCGGAGCAATTGGTGACGTATTTCATTCGCGAACTCGCTTTCTTTTTTCCATTGGTCGTCTTGCCTTCGAATACCACGGCAGCTCAACTGCGACAGACAAAGCCAATCCTCTTCCTCTCCGTGATTGCCGCGACATCCATATCCGTCGATGCAGGCCTGGCAGCCGTGCTGAACCGCGAGATGGTCCGCCTCTATTCAGAGCGGTTCTTCATCGAAGGCGAAAAGTCATTAGAGTTAGTGCAAGCACTGCTGCTGATGATCATATACTATCTCCCGCCCCCCTCGCCATTGAAGCTGCAGCTTTATCAGTACACGCACATCGCTTCGACGATGGCACTGGAAATTGGGTTAGCTAATAAACGTCGTGTCTCGAAAAAGTCCGATCGCAAGAGCAGCAAGCATGACGAGGTGCTGGCTGAGCAGGCGAGAGCAGTCCTCGGCTGCTACCATCTCGGTTCGAGTGTTGCGATGAAAACCCGGCGCCCAAATCTGCTCCAGTTCAACGACTGGATGACAGAGTGTCTCAAACACCTGGAAAACTCGCCACATCGAACGGATCAACATGTCGCGATATGGTTCCAGCTGCAACGAATAACCGATGAAGCAGCGTCTTCGTTCGGCCTGGATGACACCAGTACCACATCGCCCCTAACCGAATCGCGCGTCCAAGCCGTGCTACGCTGGTTTGACAAGCGGCTCGAAACGTGGAAGAAGAACGTCCCATCAGAGATGCTCACCGGTATGAAACATCAGTTCCTCTCACTTGTATTATGCGTGCAATACTAACCGACTCCATCAAACCAGTCCCCATGATCCTCGAATACCGCTCCACGGCACTGGTGATGTACGAACTCGGCGTAGGAGAAGGCTATCGCGACCCAGACGCAATAAAGCGACGATATTACACACTGCCGACCCTCGATGGAGAAGGCAATAGCGGCAGCGAAACACCAGACGCCCCACTCAGCGCAATCCGCATCGACATCAAGGTGAAATGGATGAACGCCGCACATGAGCTGCTGGACGCGGTGCTGACCTGCAGCACGGACACGATGCGTAAACTCCCGAACCTCATGTACACCCGGTTCGCGATGGCCGTGACATCTCTGCTGAAAATCCACTTCTCCGTGCGAACCGGTGCTCTTGGGGAAGTCGTCACGTCGCAGGCCGTGAACGTGGCTTTCTACCTCGACGCCCTGGCAAACAAGCTAAACGAGGCCAGTGGCGGGGGCAAGTACCCCATCCCCAGTCGGTGGTATCATGTCGTGGGTGTTAAGGGTCGGGATTGGTACGATCGATTGGAGAGGCGGCAGAGTGGAGCGATGGAAGCTGGTTCCAGGGTCGTGTCGGCGAGTCCGTCGACCGGCACTGCAGAATCAATGTCGGGTTCGGTATCACACCCTAGTCAAAGCCAAATCCAGAACCAGAACCAAGGCCAAGGCCAAGACACACGCTTGGACCAAGTCCCGTCAACTATTGACTCCTTCCCCGTCGTCCCTATGCCCCCAATGCAGCCAGCGATGGACACCATGCGTGATGGGTACGTACCAATTGGTGGTCCGGGTATGTGGGCCATGGACGGCGGACATAACCCACAATTCTATCCCCTGAGCGCGGCGGGGTATCAGCCCTCGGTGTCGCATGCGCAGGCGACGTTGCCGCCTCAGTTTTCGTATGAGCCGCAGAGGGTGCCGGTTAGTGCTGCTGGGCAGCATATGGCTAGGGCGGGCATGGAGTTGGATGGGTGGCTTCCTGACGGGAGTATTTTTGGGGTGCAGCCTTTGCCTGAGTTTTGAGATGGACATTGGAATCCGAGATAAACGAACCCTGCGATGGGTGTGCATGTGGGTAAGTCTATGGACGTATGGTCATAGATCAGAGGTATGAACTGTATCGTGTCAGCTTGTTGATATTTTATACCGATATCCCATGGTCATATCAGCAGAGGTCAAGTTATACTCACCAAGTATATGAGAACAAGATCTAAAAGAGAAGATCCAAGAGGGTAGAGCAGCTCAATGACCCAACCCTAGTAGATGGAGTATAGAACTCAAAAGGTAGCGGACATACCCACCAGTGCGCAACAAAACGACCGTCAAGTCACCAGGATGAAAAGAAAAGAAAAGGGAGAATATCCCAATCCCCAACGGACATTAATCCCATTTAACCCGAAATCAATATGTTCGCAAACCACCGTCGGAGGCTCGGGAGAATCGGAACTTCCGAGATGGAACCGTCGGGGATCATTGATGTATTGAACATGGGTCTGATGTGGGTTTAATCGGGGCTTGGATATTTCTTCCTGCGCTATAAGATACATAAGTATGTTGTTATGTTGCATTGACATATGGGCTTCATGGGATTGGCTCGTGTCTCTTGTCTCCTTGTATTCCGGACTGATTCCGAGCTGAACCTGAACCCGAGTCCGATGTTCCCTGGGCTTCTTAGATTAGCTTGTGAATGCATGTTGCTATTGAATTTCAACGTGATATATTTTCGTCCCGCTATTTGTGGGGTTTCTTAACTCACTTGTGAATGTGCTGTATATCACTCATGGAGCGGGATGTAAGAAGGGTCCGAGTCAACAGACGGTAGTCACATGTAATAACGCATAGGAGAATCATTAATCATAGTTTATACAAATAATCTCAATCACAACAGGTTCGTCAATTCATTGCATGGGTAGAACATGGATATCAAAAGCCAACCGAAACCAGGACCAACCACTTGGTCTATTCAACTCCTCGGGAGAATCAATAAGCCTAGTACACCAACAAAGGAAACTGTGAAAGTAAGAAATGTAAATCACAGAATTGAAAATGCCTCCAACGCATCCATAAACCCAGCAATAGCCCCGATCCCTACCAACCCCCTTGTAGCATTACGAGTCAACGCCTTGTGTCGATCCTTGGCATCCTCACGCGAGGATCGGCGTGGGCGCGAAGACGGGGACCGCTGACCTGAGCTAGGCGGTGAGGCTCGGGAGCTAGAGACGGGGGATGAGGAGGAAAGCGGGTAGGCTGATGAATGGTGGCGGGGTTGGAGTTTGTTGTTAGGGATATTGTTGTATGCTTGGTTTCGGGCCCTGGGAGGCTCGAAGTGGACTTGGTTTGGCGATGAACCTCTGGGCGAGGGGTTGGTATTGGGATTGGTGATGGCTGGATTGCTGGGTTGGTTCATGTTCATTGGGACGGATCGAGGCGCCGTTGCGTAGTCTTGGTTTGGATAGTATTTGTATGGCCGCTGGGGAGGACTTGGCTGTGTGTATGAAGGTGGTGGTGGAGGACAGGGTAGAGCATAGTTTGGTGGTGGGAAACTGCCGCTTGGGTATGTGGGGGGTCTGCTGTCGGGATTACTGTGACTCGGAGGATATCTGGATGAGAGGCTGTTAGAATGGAAACGGCGGCCTTGCATGGGGTTGGTGCTGTGCGAGGGCCGAAGAGTGTCGGATCGTTGCTCGCCCTCGTCACTTGAGTCGATGATTCTCGAGTCGCTGCAAGGTTTATCCCGGTGCTTGAGGTGTTCGTCCGGCTCTGGTTCGCTTTCCACGTGAGCCTGGTAGCTGGAGTACTTTCGGCGTAGCTCTGCTGCATGTTGTCGAGCCTCTTGTGAGTGGGGTTCCCTCCAGTCCATTGTTGATCCCTCGAGAAAGTAACCTCGGATATCGTGGCTATCAAAGTCTAGCTCTTCGGTATCATCTTCTTCGGTGTCTGAAGAGACATAGACTCGAGGCTGGACTCGCTTGTTGGATGTGTTAAAGCCCCTGCCGGCGTGGTGTAGTTTCGAAGGTTCAATCAAAGGCACCCAGAGTGAAAGCAGCCGGTTCAATGTACTCTCTGATAGTTGCACCATATCCTTTGGGGATCTTTCCATGTCACTCAGTCCCACGTCGCTGTCTCCAAGCGTAATGATGGGAAGTCTTGTCGGATCCGAGCGTCTGGTCAATGGCTTCGATGTCGACGCCGTATTGGACGAGTAATTGGAAGTTATCCTCTTGTTTGTCGGGTCACTGGCAGCATCCGAAGTCTCCTGTTCCACAAGATCCCACAAACGATCTAGGCGCTTGACAGACCAATATCGGACGATGACCATGTTCTGGGACTCAGCTTTCTCTTGAGCAATGACATCGTCGGCGGTGGAGGTAAGTGAATCAGTATCAGCCCCCTCGTCCACGTTGGATTTGATAATGTTCCCGAGCTGTAAAATTTGGAGCATCACAATCAGGCTGAGTTTGAGGGATTCCAACTGGGCTAGCAAGTAAGTGACATGCTGCTTCCGGAAACACCATTTGAGTCTTTCCTGCAGTGGGATCCTCATAAGATCATTGTCTCTATCGGTTGCCTTCAGTTTGTCCAGCATGTGTTCGATTTCGATGAATATCATCTGGCCTTGTCCGGCGATCTCCCAGGCTTTCTCTGTTGCCTCTGGAGACTGGTCAACATTGGTGCCCTCAATAGTCTGCCCAACGTTTTTGAGCGCCAGAGCAAAAAGCGAGATTCCCTTGGCAATGCTATGGATTTCCAGTCTGGACTGAGCGAGTTGACAAGCGGCAGCATTGAGGAGTAACGAGAGCCGAAACCCCGCGCCAGCGATCTTAACAACGGAAGCCTGTAAGCCTTTAGATAGAGAGAAGGAGCTCATTAGTAGAATATCTCAACTTCTCAAAGGGAAAGTCGTACCTTGTGTCATGATGAAGCAGTGTCTCAGGGCATATCAAAAAGACAAAGTGGATTTCCCCAGGATCATAGTCTCCAAGCTACTCTCTGCCAAGAACTAGAGCCGCAAGCCTACTGCATATCAAGTGACTCACGTCTGACATACGGAGTATGGGATCTGAACTTCCGGGGGTTCTCTGTTTGTATCCCCGCGATTCATGGCGTCATAGTCCATGTTTCCTCTCCTTCTCGTTGGTTTACTCGGACGGGCGCAGTTGATCTTCAACTTGAAATGACCTAGCGCATGTTCTTCCTTGTTACGTGAAGTTTCGGGCAAAAGTACCCGGCACTGCCTCAAACTTTGATCAACATGTTCCGCTCGACTCTTCGCCTTGGATTTATTTATCAAGTCTGCCTCTCCCCTATCAAAAGGGCACACTCTCTACCGGAGGTCCTCGGATGCCGGTGAGAGACCATACCCTTGCTCTTTACCCGGGGTTTCCCCCAAGGCGAAGCATAGTGGGAATGACCTCGTATTATAAAAACTGGGATCTGAAATGGAAGATGAGCTAGTTCAAGACCTCCGCTATCTCCGATTCAGGGGGTTCCCATACTTTGGACAACAATATACAATAAGGCAGCCACACCCGTTATTGTATGTTGTATGGAGTAGATATGCAGCTATTCCGAGGTGGATCTTATAAGCATTGACCTGTTTAAATGTGAAACCTTTCAAGAGTATAGCCAGATAAAGAGCGAAAAAAAGTATTCTCAAAATACCCTAAATATCCCAAATATCCAAAAGAATGTATATTTTATACAAATATCTAAGTAATCTACTGTTTTCATTCAGACTTGTTTATTTGGCAACTGACCCGATGGGCGCACTTCCGCTTTCGGTTCCTCAACAGCTCCTTTTGCGAGTTGCCTAACCTCCTCCAATACGTCTAAATTTCTCTCTACAATAACTCTCTAAACTCTTTAATTAAAAAGTTGACTCAAATCTTTTGTTGTGGCCGCTGTACTGGCTAATTGATCTCTCCTCTCTCCGCCGCATTCTCCGCCCCTCCTCCTTTTTCGCCGCGTGGCACACCGTCATCTGCGGAGATTGACCCGATGACCATCTAGTGTCCCACCATCGGACGTGGGAAACTTGGCACAGGGCGAACACACCCAGATAAGAGCTCAAAAGCTCATCGCAACAATTGTGAGGCCGGATGGGTGAGCTCCCGAAAGTATCGCGAAGGAACGTGAGGACGCAAGGGACAACTGGGATCCGATACACCACCTTAAGGCCCTTAAGAGCCTCAAGTCCATGAAATCATGACCGCAGCCTCGGGTGTCACCGTAGACACCTCCGATGCTCCTATACCCTCCCCGCCGAACGCCACCAATTCGTCCCACCACGAGCCCCAATCGACAAAGGGCAATTCCCCCACAATCCCGAACGAAAAAGAGACAGAGGGCTCAGCGCCCCAACCAGTAGCACCCGAAGCTACTGCAGGGTCTGCCAAACAAGATCTCCCTGCATCAGATGAATTAGATGATTTTGGTCTTCCCATTCGAGCACGCCGACCCGACCCCACACCCAGCGATTCCCCCGAAGGAAAAAATGCTGGCCAAGACGTTCAGAATGCGGCAGTGAGCTCGACGGGCTATAATGATGATGCGAAGGAGGCGGAGGAGCCAGAGTTGTCACAGGACAAGCTGGAATCGGGGGCCCCTGAGCCAGCCAATCCGAATAATACAGAAGAGCAAGGCAAGAACGCAGAGCATCAGGACAATTCTGCTGCACCTCCAGAGTACTCGCAGGCCTCTAGTGCTCTTGATCAGCCTCGCACCTCAACTTCGAAGCAGAGAACCGCCCAGGTGTCTGAATGGTCGCACCAGCGCCTCGCCCAACCTGATGCACATCATCCCGAGAGTGAGGAGTCAGATGCAGAGCCCGACGAATGGAAATCGATGCCTGCACTTGGTGAATTCGACTACTATGACGACTATGGAAGACTCGTTGCTCGTGGCGCCAGGGAAGAAGACGACGAGGCTGTGTACCAAGGATTAGGAGGAGCAGGGAGGGGTTATACTCGCGTGCAGCTCGACGAAGATGCCCAGTCTGCTACAAGTCTAGATGAAGATACAAGCTACCTGTTCCGAGAGACAGGCGGCAACTCTGCTGGTCTAGTTGGCGAAGAGCTGCGAGATTCTATCAGCCAGCTCCAGGCCACCAAAGACCTTCTCAACGAGACTCAAAAGATCGCGTATGTGGGGGTTGTCAGGCTGGCAATTCATAATATGAATCACGATCTAGCGTCGATTGCCACAACCAAATCCACGCGCAAAACCATGCAGAAAGCCTCGGATGCCATGCGAAAGTGGGGCCAGGCGATCATGGGGCGAATCTATGCTCATATGGATATTAATTCTGCTGAGCAGATTATGATTGAGCAGCTCGCGGAACATGGAGTGCAACCGGAAGATCTGGTGCGACCACTCATGCAGAATGCGCGAGTCAAAAATCCTATGGCGGAGAGTGAACCGAAGACTTCTACTTCCAGTCAGAAATTAGACTCTCCATCCAGGTTCTCCGCGGAGACGGATTCATCTGAATTAGATCCCCCTCCGCCATACGAGGCCCACGAGACCGAGGAGCCCCCGGAGGTCAAGATGCCTTCTGAGATGCCGACCTCTGATCGCATAGATATCGATCTCCGCTGGACTGTCCTCTGTGACCTGTTTCTTGTGCTCATCGCAAATTCAGCGTACGACGCTCGGTCGCGAACTCTTTTGGAGAGGGTCGGCGCAGCTTTGGATGTAACATGGCTACAGATCTCACGGTTCGAAAAGCGAGTCACTGACTCACTTGAAATGCAAGAACAGGCCGAGAAAGAGAATTGGGATGAGTCAGACCACATGGAAAAGCGGCGCAAGATGGCCTTGAAGCGGAAATATATGATTATGGGCTTAGCGACGGTCGGCGGCGGACTGGTCATCGGCCTTTCTGCTGGCCTGTTGGCACCTGTCATCGGAGCTGGTATTGCGGCTGGTTTTACTACGGTGGGTATCTCTGGGACTAGTGCGTTCCTGGGAGGAGCCGGCGGCACGGCTCTGATCGCTTCTAGTGCTACTCTAGGTGGAAGCACCATTGGAATGAGAGCTTCGCACCGACGTACTGGTGCAGTTCAAACGTTTGAGTATCGACCTCTTCATAATAACAAGAAGGTCAACTTGATTGTGACGGTCTCTGGCTGGATGACCGGCAAGGTTGACGATGTCCGTCTACCTTTCAGTACTGTCGATCCGATTATGGGCGATATATATTCCGTGCTATGGGAGCCTGAGATGCTTCGAAGCATGGGTGACACTATCAATATTCTGGCAACGGAGGTAAGCGCTCTAAAGCTGCGTGGAATTGTTAATAGACTAACTGGTTCTTTAGGCATTAACACAAGGTCTGCAACAAGTACTAGGTAACACCGTTCTGATGGCGTTGATGGCATCCTTGCAACTACCACTTGTCCTCACTAAACTCGCATACTTAATTGACAATCCCTGGATCGTTTCGTTGGCACGCGCTAACTCAGCCGGCCTCGTTATGGCCGATTCCTTGCGAGAGCGGAATCTTGGCAACCGACCTATTACATTGCTTGGTTTCTCCCTCGGTGCGCGTGTTATCTTCTCTTGTTTGAAAGAGCTGGCCGAAAAGGGCGCCCACGGGTTAATTCAGAATGTATACTTATTTGGCTCCCCCGTCGTGGCGAACAAAGACGAATACCTGAAGGCTCGCAGTGTGGTGTCTGGGCGATTCGTGAACGGTTATGCCACGAATGATTGGATCCTGGGTTATCTCTTCCGGGCAACAAGTGGCGGCATCATGAGAGTCGCCGGCCTCGCAGCTGTGGAAGGTATACCGGGCATTGAGAACTTTGATGTCACCCCGCTTGTGAATGGTCATATGGATTACCGTACGGCTATGCCTCGAATTCTGAGGGAAGTTGGTTGGGAGGTTCTCGAGGATGAGTTTGCCGAAATCGAGGATCCAGACCCAGATAACCACGCTGAACGACAGCGCGAGTTGATCCGGGAGATTGATGAAGCTCGCCGAGAAGCAGAGGCGAAGCCAGAGAAGAAACGCTTCGGGCTGTTCAAGCGAGGCAGAATGGCCGAAAAGAAGAAATGGGAAACTTATGATGTCGATAAAAACACCGCGCCTCGCAATTCAAGCGAGCCCGAGAGCAGCCCTGGCACTGTCCTCTTCGACATCGAGGCCATTCGAGCCGAATTGCACTCCGAGGCGATTGAGGTCAAGGAATTGGAGTCGACTATGCCCCTGATGAAGCTAGACCTGAACGCTCCGTCAGAACCACCACCCGCCCAGCCCTCTCCCCCTACCTCCAGGAGGCCCAAGACGCCCGAACTTCCAGCTGTTTCTCGGACTGCTTCGCTGCCCCCGCAAGCATCGGGGCCCAATGAATTCACTCCTGTGCCAAAGCACGAAGACATGGAAATGACCTTTGACACATCATTCCATGAACCCCCACGATCCAAGGACGATGACCTTCACTCTCGTCCAGAGTTGAGAACTGCCTCTACAATGCCGGCGCTTGGTACCAGCGCCCTCGGAGCCATGGCTATGGAGCCCAATGCCTGGGCAGATCATGATGAGGGACATCGGGATGGCGAGATATCGATGACATTCGAATAGAGTCGGCTCTGGGGCTTTTCTCACTTTGCTTTTCTCATCTCTCTTTATACTTTCCTTCCGTTGATTCGTTCCTGAGACTTAATGAGGCGCATGGCTTGCACATGCGGTTTGGCTTAATTACGATCCGATGTATATATGCCCATCCATCTATATAGAGGCAACCTAGCTTTTACAATCATCATGATATGATCTCAAGATACATGCAAGCGGATTTGGTCCAGCTGGGTGGGTTCTTTGTCTGCTTTCTCGTGTCCTCAAAGCTAAATTACGCAGCAAATCCAACAAAGAGACCGTAGTATTTCAAAATATGTACAGCCATGAAGGGGATAGATAGCTAATCAAGTCTTACCTAGATATTCCTAATATATTGTGAGAAACCGCAGTATCAAATCGGACTGCAATCGCGCGTCACGCGTTCCCCCACAATTTGGTGCCAGGTCCAGTTGGCGACAGCGGCAAACTGGACAAAAATGGAGCGGGCATTTGATTGGTTCACTAATGGACCACTAGTTCACCGCCCTGCTCGCCGCCTTCCCCCTGATCCGAACGTCTTTTCTGGATATACAACATGAATATCGGGGTTTTGCAAGTGCCATTCTGAGTCTGTCTCGTATCTCGCTAGGTAATCTTTCTAAATAGGCCTATTGGGACCCTTCTTTATGTTGTAGCTTGAAAATATATTCTCAACCCGTACAATAACAGTACAAAGCATTGGTTGTTCCCACGAACGACTTTTCAATATATAACCATGCAATAGTTGGCGTACTAGGATAATTAGATACATGTACCTACCTACCTAGGTAGGTCTATAGATGTGTGTTATATCTTCAAATGTTATGTGTACACTCAATGGTTTTCTGCCGTGTAAAAACACAGTCTTGGAGACGGTTCAGCCAATCATATTCTAGCTGTTCGATATGCCGCTGTGGTCCACCGTAGCCAGGTGTCCGCATTTGTCCCAGCTTCTCGAGACCGAGTATTCTTTGTTTCGAAGACCAAAGAATCAATCCAACACAGGTTCAACCTCTTACCTCGAACTGAACCGCAGGCACCTTTGCACGGATAGTTAAAACCGCGCAACAACCCGTTCCCCCGTCCCAAGCCCGAATTTCCCCCCAGGCCTGAGCAACACGCTTCACATAAACGCGAACTACTTCTCCTTGGCTTCCAAGCTTTGAGACTCCCGGTTCTTCTCGACAACTTATATTGGCAATTGGAGTCCTCCGCAGTCCACCATGATGACTCGGGCCAAACCCGATTCCAGCTGGGCGTCCAATCTGATGACGAGGACGAACCCTCCTCGCGAGCATCTTTTGTCTACTTTCAATAAACATGAGTCGGAAGATGCGAAAACCGAAGTCGCGGGTATCAATAAGGATGGTATTCATCCTAGTGTCGGGACAAAGCCGGAGATTGATACAGACGCGGAGCCTTTAAGCTCCGGTGGAGAGGAAGCAGAAGGCCCCAAACCGGACGTTGCCCAGCTTAGCACTGAGAAAAGAGCGAAGATTGATACAGATGCCGAACCTTTGAGCTCCGACGAAGAGGAAGTCGAAGAGCCCATGCCAGATATCGCTCAACCTAGCATAGAGACCTATCCAGAGACTAATACAGACACCGAACCTCTAAGCTCCCCGCCTCTCAGCTCTCCACCTCCCATCTCCGATGAAGAGGAGGAGGAAGTCCCGAAGTCGAGCGCTCCTCAGTCTAGCATCAAGACGAAGTTGGATATCGACACCGATGCCGATCCTCTAAGCTCTGATGAAGAGGAAGTTGGCGATAGCGATACTTCCCCACGTCGCAAAGAAGTAAACTATACGACTATGACTTTGGAGAAGAAGCTTGCGGAAGGGAACAACAAGACGTACAGTAGTCCACAAACTCATAATGGATACTCTCGCAAAGGCACTTTTTCACGAACCCTCAGCGCTATGACGGGCTCCGATGATGAGGACGATCTATTTTTCTTCTCCTCACAGAGCCACAAACGGCAAAGGGCAACAAAATATGCATCCAAGACCAGTTACTTCAAGAGGCCGTCTTTTCCCCCACGACCGACTGAGAAAGCGAAAGAGTCGTCGCCAGTCGAAGAAACACCCAAGGAACCCGAGGAAACGTTCATAATGCCCAAGGACATTGAAAACTCGAGTTTCCGAGAGCCTCGTGGCGGGGAAGACTCAAACTCCAGTTTCTCACATGGCCCTTACACGATGGAAGAATACGAAGCAATGCTGCTTGATGATGATTCACCACTTTCATCCCCATCTTCTTCCACATGTGAGCAAATGTCGCATCCAGAGGAGCCCGCAGCCAAAGAGAACCGCGAAGCATCACCACCCCGCCGCGCCCTGTGCCCGATGTGCCATAAGGAAGTAGACTGGGCATCGCTGGAGCTTTTCAAGGCACAGCCGAAGCAAAGAATTCGCGAACAGGTCATGTTCTGCGAATCGCACAAACTTCGCAGTGCGGTGGACTTGTGGCGTGAGCGAGGGTACCCTAACATTAACTGGGATGGGTTTGAAGAGCGTGTTCAGAGCTATTTCCCCCAACTTGAAAAATTACTTGTGCCTGGTGCTTTCTCTTATTACCGAAACATTCTCAGTACCTCTTTCGTGCCAGGGAAAGCGAGAAACTCCCGTGTGAGGATGAGTGATGGCGAGAGACTTGAGACGATGACCTGTGGTTATTATGGTACCATGGGTGCAACCAAAATGTATGTGGTATACAACCCCCTGCTTCATTGCACTAAGCTAACATCTATGTTCAATCTAGACTAGAGACAATCATTCGTCGTTTTTCTGTGGTTGTACGTCGCCTGGCGACAACAGATGATCTCATCAAGACGGCAGGCGTGGCTGGCTACACACAGTCTGTTCTTGTTCCTGAGTTGGCTGTGCTCTTGGTCAAGGATGACATGAAAGTCAACGACGAAGATGCCCGTCGGATTATGAGGGAGAGTATGGACATTGGTGACAGGGTCAATCCAGACCGCAATGTCGTCCCGATACCGGAAGAAGTCGATTTATGATTGTGGCTTTACTCCGTTACATTTGATACCATGGGCGCTATCTTCTTTCATCTTGTTTCTGGTTGTGAGGTGTGTTTTGTCTCCTTTTGCCCTCATCTCAAGGGCCATATAGTTTATCGTCTTGAGCGATGGTATATAGATAGCCATTATGATACCACTCATGTTCTGTCTTATATTTACTGGAATATCACTTGTTATCTATTCTCATTGAAGACCCAATTAACGTTCATTATCATTTTGCGAGGAAACCCGAGTAGCTCGCCTAGATCGTAGATATCAACATTAACCCGTAGAGGCAATTTGATGGCGGGCTGGTCCGCCCCAGGCGTGAGGGGTAGCTTTGTCAGCCGATAAGGTGATCGCTCGGGTCGATGATACAATGCGGAGAAGCTTTCCTGGGCAAGATTGGCATTTGCACTCTTCCATCAACACAAGATGAGAGAGAAAGACATGCGATTCTCAGAGACCACCCCTCTACTGGAGGTCAATGTCGCTCCTCCGCGGCATAGATATCCGCACCATGCTGTTCGTCGAGTGTGTACTTTCTCCCTTGCGGCCCTACTTTCTGTGGCGACTGTTCTATTCCTACTCCCCACCGCTATTCTACCTCGGGAGGGTGGATCTATTTGGTCCTATCTCCCCTGGGCTCACCCAATCCCCCACGAAGCATGGCCGCAGAGCTACGGTCTGCCTTACGACCAGCTCCAGCAGATCCTCCTCAATGTACCTTCCGCAGATAAGGCCCGAGAGTGGAGCCAATACTATACCGCAGGACCACACTTGGGAGGAAAGAATCTGTCCCAGGCGCTCTGGACTTTGGAAAAATGGAAGGAATTCGGTGTGGAGGATACCGGCCTCGCGGCTTATGACATTTACATCAACTACCCGCTCGATCACCGCCTGGCCCTCTTGAAGACGTCCGGTGATAAGACCGAAGTGACCTTTGAAGCTACATTGGAGGAGGATGTCCTCGAAGAGGATCCTACTTCCGGCCTGCCAGACCGTGTCCCAGTGTTCCATGGCTATTCTGCTACTGGCAATGTGACCGCGCAGTTTGTGTATGTCAACTTTGGCACGTACAAGGACTTCGAGGACCTCGTCAATGCCAACGTCACCTTGGAGGGTAAGATTGCCATCGCCAAGTACGGTAGGATCTTCCGTGGGTTGAAGGTGAAGCGTGCACAGGAACTTGGAATGGTCGGCGTAGTTATCTACAGTGATCCGCAGGAAGATGGTGAAATCACCGAGGAAAATGGCTATGAAGCTTATCCTAATGGACCGGCACGGAACCCCAGTGCTATCCAGAGAGGTAGCACTCAATTCCTCAGTAAGGATTTTCTCCCGAGACAGTGGCATTCCGAAGCTAACTTGAACAAGGTATCCTTCCTGGTGACCCCACAACTCCGGGATACGCATCTAAGCCCGGATGCGAACGACAGGATCCGCAAAACTCCATCCCTTCAATCCCATCCCTCCCCGTCTCGTACAAGGAGGTTCTCCCATTCTTGAAGGCGCTTAACGGTCATGGCCCCAAGGCGTCGGACTTCAACGAGTGGTGGCAGGGAGGCGGTCTTGGTTACAAGGGCGTGGAGTACAACATCGGACCATCTCCCGAAGATGTGGTGATTAATCTTCACAACCTCCAGGAGTACGTGATAACGCCCCTGTGGAACGTCATCGGTACCATCAAGGGCCACATCCCCGATGAAGTTGTTATTCTCGGTAACCACCGTGACGCCTGGATTGCCGGTGGCGCAGGGGATCCTAACAGTGGATCCGCTGCTCTGAACGAGGTCGTCCGTAGCTTCGGTGAGGCTCTCAAGGCCGGTTGGAAGCCATTGCGCACTGTTGTCTTTGCCAGCTGGGACGGTGAAGAGTACGGGCTTCTTGGCTCGACCGAGTGGGTAGAAGAATATCTTCCATGGCTCTCCAAAGCCAACATTGCATACCTTAATGTCGATGTGGCTACTTCGGGAACCGATTTCAAACCTCGGGCCAGTCCTCTTCTGAACAAGGTTATCAACGATGTCACCGCTCTGGTGCAGTCACCCAACCAGACCGTCCGGGGCCAGACAGTCCGCGATGTGTGGGATGGTAAGATCTCCACCATGGGCAGCGGCAGTGATTTCACTGCCTTCCAAGATTTCGCCGGTGTGGCCAGTCTCGACTTCGGTTTCGGCCGTGGTGAGAATGACGCGGTCTACCACTACCACTCAAACTACGACAGCTTTGCATGGATGGAAAAGTACGGTGACAAGGGCTTCCTCTACCACCAAGCTTGCGCAAAGCTCTGGGGTCTGGCCGCGGCACAATTGGTGGAGTCCCCCCTTCTCGCGCTTAACGCCACCGACTATTCTCTTGGCCTTGGGTCCTACCTGGACCACATCAAACCTGCGGCAGACAATCTCCCGGAGAAGACCCACTTCGACTTCGGATCTCTAGATAGGGCCATTTCTGAGTTCCAGGAATCCGCAAAGGCTTTCGATGCCCATGCTGCGGACCTGCAGTCCCAGCTTGGTGATGACGTGCCCTGGTATCACTGGTGGAAGAAGGTGAGACTATGGTTCCAGATTCGCGTTACCAATGCGAAGTACAAGGGCATTGAACGGGCTTTCTTGTACCAACCCGGTCTGGACGGCCGTGACTGGTTCAAGCACGTCGTCTTTGCCCCTGGCATTTGGACCGGTTACTCCGGAGCCACCTACCCCGGACTAGTAGAGAGTCTTGAGGCTGGTGACGTGGAGAATGCCAAGGCAAGTGTTTAACATCCCTCTTTTCTTTGCAATTGCTAACTTCTTATCTCTAGAAATGGAGCTCCATCATCCAAGAACGAATTGATACTGCAACAAGGTTGCTGCTGTAGATAGCTGGTAAGCAACTATCTTACCTTGGTACGATAGAACGTTGGGCACACAGCACAGTTGGCTCGTATAGGTACAACAAAATGAACAGATTAGCAATGGCTTAATTAATTATTCTACTAAATGGGGATAAGAAAACGGTAGTTGAAGTGAAAGCGTTAGGAATGGTTAGATTTACACAAGGGTTCACGTGATTGCATTTTGACACCGCAAACATAGGCGGTATGGAGACCAAAGCCGTGTCTCTTCAAATCTTCCTCTTCTTCAAATCTTCGTCATCTTCCTTTGATGTGGGTCTCGCAGCACTTCGTACTGCCTTGTATAGTATGATTCCTTGCCAAAGGCCGTGCCGTTCCTCCGTGGCCCAAAATCAGTGGCTATGAGACTCCGAGTTATTTTGACCAGCAATACAACCCTGACACCAAATGACAATCTCTCTGGATTGATTCTACTCTCTCTCAAGATATAACAACGTTCGCACTCCACAATCAAAATTTTAGTACTACGCGGCAAAAACGGCGACATCCACTTACAAGTCCGAAATGGAGGTTATCCGCGTCACTTCATACCACCGGCGTGACTTCGATCTAGCGGTGGCCCGAATAAATCCCCACGACCATAGCCAGGTACGCAGTTCGCTGCTTCGAATAATCCGTGCTACTACCTCAACCCTTGGAAATCTCCAATCGTTACCGCTTGAGATTGTCTACGAGATATGCTACCTCCTTGATATTCAGTCTTTGTTTAATTTCCGTCATGTCAATCGCCGTGCCCAACAAATCGTTAGAGGGACTCGTGGCTATAAATCTACAATCACCCATGCCCTTGAGACCCTCTGCGTTATCACTAGAACCGGTATTGCTTCTTGGTTCACATTACCCGACCTGTTTGAAGTACTCTGTACGAAGGACTGTCATCTATGCGGCTCCTTTGGTGGGTATATCTTTCTTCCGATGTTTATAAGGTGTTGTTTTTCTTGTATCCGAGAAGGTTCTCTTCCCTCTGTCTCGCCAATTGTGAAGAAACGTGTCAAAATGAGCTTAGGGCCCACGGTGAAGTCATTGCCTGGAACATATTCAATGGATGAAATTCCGCGGAAAAGGAGAATGCAAATCGTGCCGACAGGATTTGTTAGCAGATCATCCTTACGCGAAGAAGACGAAATGACACGTGTGACACAACCAAAGGGAAGAGCGCTACTACGTTATATGGTGACTACCTCTTTACCCTATCTCGACATTGAAAGCGGCGGCATTCAGAATGGGGTCTGCTGTAGTGGGTGTCAAATTGCTTTGGAAAAGGATCTAGGGTCATCTAGGGTTCAGCCTAATTCTTGTGTTCTACGGGATAAAGTGTACTCCTATGACGAATTCATAGAACACTTTCAGGAATGTCGAGAAGCTCAAAATCTATGGAAGTTGAGGAACCAAGGGGTTGATATCACCAATCTTTCGGAATTCGTCAGGCGTGGAGGACACTTCAAAAATCGGGATGTTATCATGTCTTTCAACAGCAAAATGCCTACCTAACTTTCTAGGTCGATGAGCTCATGTGAGGAAATCTTTTGGGGAAAATCACTGTTCTGCCCAAGGATACGGTAGCGGAGAGACGGGTGGACATAACATCCTCAATATCCTAATCCAGACCACGGCTTCCCCTCTCCAAAACCAGAACTTATACAAGGTAGGTAAGTGTTTGCGATGTTTTACGAGAAGGCTCGATCAAGCTCACTGTCCTAGATAATCTACTTCATAATCATCCAATTAGGGATATATAAACATTGAAGTAACTAAAGTGGGCCGAACGGATACCGATACCAACAGGTGGCTATGCCAGTGTTTCTTGGTGCGGGGATGGACGTTGGGACGGTTAAGAATTACTAGCAAATTTAGACTCTATCTCTAACTGGATTCATGTCCTATTACTTACATGTGGTGGCGTAAATGAGGTCCGTATGCTTACCCTTTCTTGTGTAGATTTTAGCCAATCGAGGAATAGGCGCCGTAGCGATTAATGAATTATGCACACATTACCCCAGACTTCGTCATCTGACTAATCAATTGCATGACCCGTGGACCGAGCTTCATCTGCGTAACGTACAGCTCTCCTAATCTTACTCTTAACCAACATCCAAACCCCCAGAAAAGAAGAGACAACCTGTCTTAAATCTACAAGATGGTATGTCTACAGATCTATATATTTCCACCACAACTACAGTCCAGTCCCCCCCCAATCGAACACTCCAACCCATATCCAAATCACCATGAACATACCACCCCACCTCTTATATCTACCCCAAATAATCATAGACTAACAAATACAGGCACCACCAACAACCTCCGCTCTCGCCCTCTCCCTCCTCACAAGCCTGGGCGGGATAATCGGCTACACACGAACCGGATCAATCCCCTCAATCGCCGCCGGCGTCTCCGTCGGCCTCGTCTACCTCCTCTCATTCCTGCGCTTGCGCGCCGGCCAGTCCTACGGCGAGGAACTGGGTCTCCTGGCCTCGGCTGTGCTGGGTGGAAGCTCTATCCCGCGCGTGATCAAGACGGGGGGGCAAGCCTATTCCAGTTGTTTTGTCTGTGCTGGCTACTTATGGGCTTTTTGTTTTTGGGTTTGCGTTTAAGGAGAAGAGGGCGTGAGAGACTAGGATTGGAAAGTAAATGAAAATGAGAAAGTTGGGAGGCAGAGATAATGGAGTCAAATCATTAGTTGGTCTATCGATATACTCCCACCTCAATTGAGACATATTAGCCATTTGCGTATTGGCTTCAGATATTGTATACATGTGTATATCGGTGATACCTTACGGCTACAAGATAAATAAGGATCATGGAAATCAAACATGCATTGATAGATAAGGAAAAGCGCATGAGATACAAGGCCAAAACGCCTGAGATGGATTTCCTACCTCCAGAGAACCGCTAAAAACTTACATCGACCTTAGATGGCATCACTTTGCCGTCTAGACATTCACATAAAACAGATTCCTCCGGGGTTAAACCTCCAGTGAGGTGTCAGGAGGGAGGATCAAAGGGCAAGGCACGTACTGTACGTAGGCTCGTCGATGTGACTTCCACGAGCCAATAGCTTAGACCTGGGCCTCCCTTCCCCGAACGAGCGAGTCAGGGAACCTTTCATTTTCGTTTTTGATGTTTTTGGGGTTTTCGATTTTTTTCCTTCAATGGCTTTCAAGATGTCTCTTCATCTCGCATCATCGGACTCAAACAGTATCAACGTGGCCTGGGGTTGTCGGAAGAGACATGGTGGGACGGGGGAGAACTCGTCAGACTAGGATTTGGAATCAGAGCCACTGATGACAACCAAAGATCCAGCCAGAAGAAAGCTCATAACTAGAAGTAGTGACGTGTCGACTTAGCTGGGTTCCGTAACTCCATCGCCTGCAAATGCAGCAGGGAAAAACAAAGCAGAACTTAATGTGTCGTATCGAGAACCGTGTCGGACTCTTGAATGCGGCCCACGATTACATTGCCGGGGAGCTCGCTGAGGGCGGTTTGTGTGCTTCGGTCTGGGACGTATGCATATCGAGGTAGTTGTGCCATCTTCTCCTCCGGACTAAGCGTATCTTCGTTGTAGACCAATCGGATCGCAGGCTTGGTCTTTTCTTTCTTGGGTTTGCTAGTAGCCTCTGTCTTCGAGGCCACGTCATTGGCTGCGCCTGAAATCTGATTGTCAACAGGTGTGGAGACATGCTCAGTCGGCTGAGCGCTGGATCCATTAGAGTGACCTGGAGCTGCGGGGGTGGGGGACGGGACATGTCCCATATGCATCTGTTGCATTTCGTGCGCGTTGACCGAAGGCACAGCAAAAGCAGGACGCTGAGGAAGATTCGAGGCGGCCGGTAGGCCCGTAAATCTGTTATCGGATGGTGGAGGTTGCTGTTGGGAGAAAGGAGGAGCCCCATAGGACACTGGTGGCTGTGCAGGAAGTCCAGCGGGGTATGGTGAGGGATATCCGGTCGGGGTGTAAGGCGAGGCACCAGGGACCTGCTGTCCACCAACTGGGGAGTAGCTTGAATAGACAGGACTTCCAGTCTGCGGCAAATGAGGTGTCACACCAGCAGGGGGGCCACCGTAGGGCTGAGGGTAAGAGTATTGCGGAGTGGCTGCGACCGGAGGTGATTGCGCCTAGAAATATTTGTTAGTTTTCAAGTCACTTCACGTTGAATACCAGGGTACCACTCACATATCCACCGGGTGTTGGCGTAGACTGGACCGCACTATTGGGTGTCACATCGCCGCTGCTACCTCCGGCAAGTGCCTCTGCACGCCTGGCCTTGTGTTCAGCTAGTCGCTTCTTGAGATCTGAAACAGGTTCGAGCTTGGGCTTCTTTGCCGGCTGGCCGCCAGAAGACGCCCCAGTAGGGGGGTTTCCAGTCGCATGCTGGCGATCCAGCTCGGCCTGCTGAAACTGTGAAGCAACACGCTGCCGGTGAGCGTTGAGGACGTCATCAGGAATACCCTCCATGCCAAAGATTTCGATATCGACACCCATGCGGTTCGGCAGTGCATTTTGGACCTGAGTCAGTTGCTCCTTATGGACCTGGCTCAAATGCACGGATAGACCTAGTGACGCAAGCCATCAGTACATGCGTACACCTCATCTAGGAAATATGCAACTTACCTCCAGCTGTATTCAGTCTGCGATTGCAGTTGTCACACTTGAAATGTTTTGCTTTCTGGTGAGAGATGAGGATCTTCAGGTCGTCAAAGTCACGTTCGCAGTAGTAGCACCACGGACGGTCCAGGAGCTCCTCGAGAGAGGGACCGCGTCTTTTTTTACCCATTGTAGCGTCAATTCTCAAAGCGATTCGAAAACTGTAAAGGTGTGGTGGTTGCAAAGGAGGAGAGGTTTGCTCAGTTCGCAGATCCAGAAGCTCGCCATTACGGATGAGGCCAAGCCTTTATCACGTGCATCACGTGCATCATGTGCATCACGTGGTAAACTCCGGACGAAACGCGAGGTCAGAACGCGCCTACCTGTCTCTAACGCGACTATAAACAACAGAGGGAAAGAGGATAGAGGGAAGATCAAAGAGCAAGAGCGACTGCCACTGTGGCAGTACGTATGTACACACGAACACTCATTTTGCTTCAATATAAGAGCCCTACCCTAATAATTGCGGAAAGTCCTAACTACACAGTCTACGTAGTATAGTAGGCCAAGTGTCAAACTGGGATATGGTCTCCATTAGGCTATATACATTGACCTTGGTTTTTGTGTTGGTCGAGTGGAATAATGCCGTATTTTATTCCAACAACAAGTATTGTATGGAATATAGACAGTGGAAAGGTGTAACATGCGACGCGATGGAAATCTAGATGTGCTGTAGAGAATTCAACTAAGAATGTCAGCATTGAGATGTTCGAACAAGAAATATAATCTCTATATTTCTCATTCGTATATAAAATACTCCTGTTATAGACAACATACTAGCATACTGCAGGCAGAAATCTGGACTGACGTAGTTATTGGCGGTAATAAACTCACTGGAGCACCGCTCGTTATCCCATTCCATCTTCTCTTTCTGCGGAGTCCAGTGCCTCCTGTGGAAAGTGATATAAGGATCGGCGAAGAAGGACTCAGGGAAATTGGAACATGGGTCTGGGGTGGACAGTCTTATGTCGAATTGTAAAAGCGCAATTGCTTAACGTTGAAGCAAAATATAGCCCATGATTTAGGTACCATCTACCTACTTGGACGAATCCCGAGTCCGTATCCAAAATACAATCTACAACCTTGAGAACTACAGACAGAGAGCAAGAATTTTTTATACAACATGAATTTAGCCCTAGAATACATGTACTGGTGCCCTGGCAGTGTCCGGACACTGCCAGGGCACCAGTACCTTATGATCATAATGTATCTGATCATCGCTTCCTGGCCCAGACCCCAGGGAGGTCAGAGATCACAGGGAATCATCTCCACCCCGGTTTATCGACCGCGGGCTCAGCCCAGTCACGAAGAGGGCCGTGCACCAAGCAGGGAAGATAAACCGGGGCGAAGATGATCCCCTGCGACCCCATTCCAGACCCTGGGGTGGGCCAAGAAGCGATGATCAGTTGGCGTCGAGGCAATCCTCAGTCCCCTCTCTCTCACTTGAAAAAAACAAAAGTGAGATGAACATGAAGTAAGAAATATCTAAAGTGAGAGAGAGGGACAACTGAGGATTGCCTCGACGATGCCGGCCTGACCTCAACGGCGTGGGTCCCGCGGGTTATGACCCGGGAGGGGACCCATCCCGTGGTACTGGACGTACGGGAATGGGGCGTACTGGGGCGGCATGGGTTGCCCCAGTTGCGCCATAGGCGCAACAGACGCAGCAGCAGCGAAAGGGTTCACTGGGCCGGGGCCGTAGTGAGGGACCACCCCCATAGGAGGGAGGGTGGGTGGCATGGGCTGCTGCTGCTGCGCCTGTACGCTTGCCATTGAGGGCAGGCCGGTGGGCCCCTTAGGGGCGAGGTTGCCAGCAAGTGGTGCCAGCGAGGGCGACCGCTTGCGGCGGCCGTGGCTAGTGGGCTTGGGGACCTCGTCGGCGGCGCCGTCGACGGTCCGGTCCTGCTCGATTTGGGCCTTGGATCGCTTTGGGTTGCGGATCCGTCCTTCCCGGTTGAACCGGTCCCAGTGATCGAGCATCGCCTTGGTCCTCTTTGGGTTCTTCGAATTGGCAATCTTCTGGCGCCTGGCCTCCTCGATCGCCTCAGCAGAGAGAGCCTCCTTCTTGGCCGGTGCCGGGGTGGGTTCGGCAGGGCTTGCAGCGGCCGTCGGTTCGACGGCCGGGAAGGAGGTCTCTGCTGGAGGGATCGATGAGGAGGCCAGGCTGCTAGGGCCACGTCGACCCCTGCCCCGGGATGAGGGTTGGGTTGGGGCAGGGGTGACTTCAAAGGTAGCCCGAGAGGAACCAAGGCGACCAAGCCCACGGCCGCGTCCGCGGCCACGGCCACGGCCAATGCCTCTGCGAGAGTTTGCATCAGACTGAGTTGATTCGGCAACAACAGTTTTGCCACCGCGGCCTCGTGTGCGCCGCTTTGCAGGGTGGTTGTCATCATCAGTTTCGTCAGCATCCGCACTCTCATTCTGAGTCTCTTCTGTATCAGTTGTTTTGGCGGGAACTTCAACCTCTGCGGCCTTGCGCTTCCGGGTGACTTTTGGCACAAGTGGCTCGCGTCGAGGTTCATGCATGCGAGGGTGATATTCAAGGCCATGTTTCTTCAAGATTGCCCACCCATCAGGGTTAAGATCACCACTCTCTTTGTTCTTAGCAATCATCTTTCTGGCCTGTGCAGGAGTTGGGACAAAGCCTCCCTGCACAAATGGATCCTGCTGTGTGCGGATCGGAACAAGCGGTGTGTTGCCAGGGAAATAATTGTGTTTGTAGCCATAGAGCATGGCCTCCTTCTTTTCCTCGAAGTCATTCTTGTCCTCATTGACGCGAGCCAGAGGGGCTCCACCCTTTTTCTTGTGACCCTGCAGTTGATGTCGCTTTGTTTGGTATGAGGGTTCATCTCGTTTGTGTCGATGCGCCTTAAGGTAGAGATCATCTAGAGCCAGGTATTCATCTTGAAATACCTTCAGGGCAAAGGCAGCGGTTTGTGTGAGTGCGTAGAGTTCTTCGGGACTGCATTTTTCGGGATTGCGGAGCATGCTGACGAGCTCATCGATTTCTTGAGTCTGTACTTCAAGGAATTGGCCTTTTTCGACTTTGGCCTTCTTGTAGGGAAGAGGATGAGGGGCGGGTTCAGGAGCATCACGTTTCCTCGTCTTAGAGAGGTCGTGGAAAGTACTTTCCCAAGTAGATTCACACTTGGCAGCTTCCTGGTCGTAGTCTGGAGAGAATTTGTTGGCATCATGAACTCTCCAGAAGCGTTCAAGGCGCTTTTTCACATCTGGTCGTCGCCACTGGGCCTCGCGGAGGCGATACTCCTCGGGATATCCAGTACGCGGGTTGGAAAGCCAGTCCAACAGGTCACGTTTAGTTTCGGGTATGTTGCTGACATTGTCTTGGATTTCGGTTTGCTGGGTGTCATTGATATCGTCAGTGGTCATTTCCACTGCGACCTCTTCGCCTTCTTCATCCTGAGCCTCGCCATCTTCGGGCTTCGCGGCTTGAGCTATGGGCTCGTTTTGTTCAATGGCGTCGTCATCTTGGAGATCGCCATTCTCGTCGTAAGTATCATCAGCGCCATCTTCGGCGAGCTCTTCAGCGAGGTCTTCAGCTCCATCATCGGCACCGTCATACCCAGAAAAGCTGATAGATTTCGGGTGAGCTTCGTTGATATGATCATTCAGAACATCTTCTTCAGAGATGCTTGCGTCATCTGGGAGCATCAAAAGCTTCCCACACCAATCACACTTGAGCCGTCGAGGCATGGGCTCTGGGGACTGGGAGATCTGGGTGGAAGTAGATTGGGGGCGGAATGGTTCAGAAAATTGACGGCGTAGGGGGAGTCCTGGCTGTCACCAACATCCGAAGAAGGATTGTCCCCATCCAGATCGGCCCTTGGGATAGGGGCCATTTTGGTGTAAATGGACAGGGAAGGGAGAAAAAAAAAAAAAGAACAAGAGGGGTATGAGTGTTTCGATAAAAGACGAAAGAAATAGAGGGAAAAAAAAGAAAAAGTAAACGCAGGTCTCAAATGGAGAATGAAGAATGTCAAGAAAGAATCTGTATAGATGGTCAGCGTTGGTTCGCTTGCGGGTGCCAAGACGCCAGTAAATCGCAGCGCAATTCCGCGGTCCCAAGGCCAAGGCACAAGGTACAAGGCATGGACGGCCAGCACAAGGATCGCAAGACATTGTAAACCCAGTGAATGCAATATGTAACATAAAAAAAAGCATAAGACATGAGACACGGTCGGGCAAAAATGCATGGATCAAGATGTGACCGGGAAGTACTGCGAGACTGTGCCAGGAAAAAAAGTAGAAAAGACGCGACACTTACCATGAGATGTTTAGAGTCGACTCGAATGCTTGTGGATAGAAGACACGAGTCACAGCCAATGACTGCTGGGTATTAGTGAGTGCTGCAAAGAAGGATGCAGGATGGGCGTGAGTGGCTGCCAGGGATGTGTACTTACTATCTGACTGGGGAAGGCTGGGTAGGTGACAGTCCACGTATTGGGACACAAGACGAAGTGGGATGGGAGAATATGGAGAGGGGATAAAATTTAGGAGACAAGTGAAATAGAGAAGATGTCAAAGGAAAAGTACGCCGCAATCTTGTGTTTGGCGCGCAGATCTTGCGTCTCCGGGTAGTATGAAGAAGAAAAAATGATCTTCGCCGACGCGACACCGCGCAAAGAAGAAGACACGAAAACAAAGACGATAGATGAAGTGAGATTACAGAACAGAAAGAGCACAGGTGAAGGAAATAAATGGGAAGGGGAAATGGGTTTAGGATGATGAAGTTGAGAAGAGATTGAGGTTGAGAGAGAGATAGTTTTGTAGTTTCATAGGCAGTGGAAACCCCGTCCTGGCCCGACCAATCAGAGGCTTCCTATCTACTAGCCACATTGGACGACATTGAGGAAAGGGGGATTCGGATTTGGATTGATCGCTATTGATCTCTATTGATCTGATGATTTTATTGATTCTTTGCATTGTATTGATCTTTAATCGTCTATTCTCTTTATTAATGCATTGTTACCTACTCGTCTATAGACTTTTGTGCTATTCGCAACTCACGTCACATGATACGTACTTTAAAAATAGTGTCTTCTCAATAGCCGGCGATTGAGGCAGCTGGAAATTAGAGCAAAGATTTGTCTATGCGCTTAATTCTAGGGACTCTGCCATGGCCGGTCCCATGGACTCGACTATATCCATACCCAACGAGTAAGTCTCGGGTAAGCGACAGGGACGGGACCTGAAAGAGATTATTTTACCATATTCAAAATGGTACCCAGCTAGTGTGAATATCCCCGTAGGTGACTTCCCTTGGTCCACCCCACTCCCGGTGCATGGTCTCCGTGCCTTGTGTCACCGGGGGAATGACGCCTCATCCTGGCTAGAATATGTGGACCAGAAGCTTTTACCTAGGTAAATAGTATCGCCTCTGGCTAGTTGCATTTAAGATGTAGACAATGTACAGGACGAGTTTGGCTTATAGATAGATCCCCCTCCAATATCCTCTCTTATTCATGCACCAAGTCACAGGCAGAGCCAGCAGACGTGCCAAAGTCAAACTAGCCATAGATACCAAGGAAACTGTTCAGATCCAGCGTCATATAGCATATCTCATCAGATATGACGTTATATCGACCGTGAATGACCGTCTACCTGCGCTGTCATCCTTGCGGATGATCGCCCATGTCTCCTTCGTCTACATGATCCCAACCCTCCGGGGCTTATCGGATAGAATCCTCAGTCAAATGTTGATAATGTTTACAAGAAATTTTATATTCGTCTCGCAATTACTGTCTACATAACAAATGGTGAGTTGGATATCGTAGGTTGTCACATTCATCTAGGCCATATACGAGGGTCTTTAGCGACCGTCACGCCTAATCGGACTGCTACCTTCACCACCGTCTTAGTCCCCTACTACAAGAGTGGTACACAAGGATAGCTAGCCAGTTATACGGTCTTTGTATGTTGGTCCTAGTAGTGTTTATAGTACATAGTCTTCGGTTTTCTTAGATATGTCCTTGAATGTATTTTTCATAGATACTTCTTCCCTTTATGAGTGCTATAACTACATGTGTACATAGAAGGATAAGAAGAATCAGGTGTCACTATCTGCATATGTCACGTACTTTCATATACAAGTGACATGAAAAGATCGGGTTCCTAAAATTCACCTCTGTTCCATGTCACGATATTATCGTTGTAAAATACCTGTCTTTATCAAGGAGTCGAAGCCGATGTGCTGCTCTCTTTACAATGACGATATGTTCACACAGATGGAATGGCATGTCCTTCAAACCCTTGGCTGGTCCATTGGACACCCGACCGTGGATGCTTTCTTGCAGCACACTGTTCTATTACGACGGACGAGTTAGACGTCTGTCTTCCCCGCGTTCCCAATCTCGGGATGTATAGAACCTGTCACCCGTAAATGTATCCCGTATTTCGGGTTCTCAACCTGGATCTCCCAACCGCTTCTCTTTTCCCCACTGCTTCAGGTCAAACGTACCTTCCCATAGTTCATCTTATTGTCCATTCCACATAAAAGTAACCATTTCAACAGTATTGGATGCATTGTCATCATTCAGAAGGTCGATCGAGCATTGTCTTAGCCGGTTTTGTCCGTCTCATAAGCTTCGAGTCGATCAAGCTGCGTCTGCGATACGATTTCACACGCCATACCATCGACTGAATGAAGCGGCTTTAGCGATTTCAAGGCTTCAAGACTTAAGAGAGCGTATATGAATTCATCAACGTCCCGTAGAAAAGGAAATATAGACTTTGGGATCTCTAGTCCAGCAGACTTCAGACAGAACTGTCAGGTGCTGTTTGCTTCTGCCTTAACACGACTGCTGAGTCATTGTCTTCCAGGAATTTGCGGACCATCAGGGAGCGGTTGTCACTCATTGTGTGGATACGCAGATGCTGACCTCAACAGGCCAAAGATCCCGAGGTCAGGTCAAGGGATACGAATGGTACGTAGTCCCACAGATTCTGCAATCTCTGTTAGTGCCATGGAGATACGATGACCGAGGCTTCCAAGATTGAAGTCCGGAGATATTACGTCAGCAGTAGATCTTCCCCAGGGCTACCAAGGTTCCCCCCCATCGAGAGGAGCCACAATCTAGACTCCACTGGATTTCTGCCCTTTCGTTCCGCCTTTTGTTGTGGAGTGGGTTGGATTCTTCACTGTGTTAGACCCGTGAAAATGAGTATAAATAACGCAGGAATTGCTGGAAATTACATATATACTCATGATCAAGCGCAAACAGTATGCAGTAAGTACCATGAGCAACAAGCATAATAGCCGGGACATATAGGTGGCACAAATGCCCAGAAACATGCGACATACTACAGGGCCTATACACTCCACATGAGAATTGAAGCAGTATCGCACAATAATATTTATCGATAAACAAATGTCAAATGTTAATTTGACTTGACGATATCCATTAAAATACACTACTTAAATGTCGGTTGTTTTTTGACATGCTAAACACCTGCCCACATCCATCTCTAACTATATATATACAAAGTCCATTTGATTGGAGACTTCCGCGTTTAGTTGTATTCTCTGGACAGACCTACTAATTCAGTTTGCTTTTTCTGCGAGTCTTGAAGGATGTACCAGCTATGAACCATACAAGCTCTCTCCTCTTGCTTTTGCTTTGCATTTGGGCGCTGCTGGAAGCATACATCTCGAAAAGTAGATTCGGACCCTGCATTCATGGCTATCCTTTATATAATGCCCCCAGCTCCAATCTTGTTAAAAAAAATAATATCAATCTGGCAAAATCAAGGAGTGCAACCTAGATAGGCTTGTCGGGTGGCCACCTTGGAAGTACCACAGGCACCCAGTTAGTTCCAGGGGTAGAGATGCCGCCATATTGCTGAGGCGCCAGATGATAACACTGAGATGTTGATTGAACCAGGGTGAGCCCTTGAAAGCGAAAGATGGACGAATTGGAGAATCAAAGAGGAGAGAAGTTTTCAAGAAAGATAGTGTACTTCATCATTGTAGACTTGACGCCACATTACTTGGATGTGTCACATTCTTCTTAAATGTGGTAGATCATTACGAGTATTGGGCTAGAGGTCTCTAATTGTGCCTGATCATCAAGCTAGAATACTTCAGTACATATTCTTACATATGCTTATCATCAACAAAATGGCAACAGCTCTTCTAAAACCAGTATATTCTGTCGTAAAGCTTTAACACACCTACAGCTCAGTGCAGGTGGTTCTTCTCGCCAACATCCAACGCCACCAAAAACCGACTAACACAATTATAAGCCGCAATTGTAGCAGTAATTTCAACGACCTCGCGCTCATCAAAACACCCTTTCAGCTCCGCAAAAACTTCATCAGGCACCGTAACCGTTTTAGTCATGGCATCGGTATACTTCAGCACAGCCCTCTGGTCAGCACCCAAGACCGACGACGCAGACTCACTCGAGAAGTCCGCCTGGGCATCCCCAATAAACTTCAATGCCTCTGCGCTCAATCCACCTTCCGTAAGCAGAGGTGCATGTTGTTCCCACTCGAACAGGGCGCCGTTGACCACTGCAACGCGGCAGATGGCTAGTTCGCGGACGACAGTTGTGAGGGTGGTTCGGGTGCGGATTGCGCCAATAAATGAGTTCCAGCCTTCTGTGACCGGGTAGGAGTGTAAGAGGGCTAGGTCCAGGGGGAGGAGCGGGTTTGGAGCTCGGCGGGCTTGAACGCTGGCTAGGATTCTGGCTTCATCTGGTGTGCTAGCTGCTGGTGGGTCTGCAACATATGGAAGACGCATGGTTGTCAGTTCTTAGGGTTGTAGGTGATCTGAATTTGAAGTCGGTTTGTTCAATGGCTGGATTTGGGGCGGAATCTGGGGTCTAGTGTTTGATGTCAGTTGAGATGTGTCTCGAGATGATGCGCTTTGGAGCAGACAGCTGCTTCGAATGAGAGGCAAGTATTCAGTACCTGATTCAAAGCTGCAAGATACTATTTTGGCAAAATCGGAACTGGCTCTATACGGGAATGAGCAATTATTTATTGACAACCCCGCGTGGGTCCATATGGAGCGGATAAGTCAAAGCCGCGGAAGTCGGGTTTGGGCTTCCGAGTTCCGCATGATTTGGTTTGGTTGTGCTTAAAATCCAAGTGGTATAGACTTGTGAAGGGCAAATGTGAAGATGTGAAGGTGTGAAGATGACATTGTATACCAGGGTACCTTCCAAGGTTATGTAGGTACTCTCTGTATGGTGCGGGGTGACACATTAAATCCAAGGCCTGGTCCAACATCCAATATGTCCAAGGCGCATATTTTTCTTTTTTTGTTGAATGAAATATTCAACTTGAAGTGAAGCATTACAGCTTTCTCTTCATCAGTTCAACTAAATTTGACTTCATCAAGCATCTGCAGTCAGTGCTGTTGGTCTTGGCACATGATCTCCACCGGTTTAGAAGCTCCAAAGGTGTCGTCACCTCTCCTGAACATTGTTCCCGCCAAACAAACATGCCTCCAAAGGGCCCTAAACCAACCAGTGATGAGCTTCTAGCTCAGTTTGACGACCTCGGTCTTGGCAAATCCGAAAACAAAACATCTAAACCCACCGTATCCGACAATGCTAAGGGCGGGCAGGAGGACATCCTGGCCGAACTGGACCACCTAGCCACACAGCGTCCAGCCAGTGGACCAGGTACTCCGCGTCTGTCTTCCGATAAACCCAGGCCATCTACACGATCTCCCCGTCCGAGCGCAACCATCGAGCGAACGACCGAAGAGAAGGCGCCAGTCCGCCGGTCTGAGGAGACCAACCAGCCTTCGCGCGCAGAGACCAAGCCAGAACAGCCCAAGGCCGAGCCTGAGAATGTCCCCGCACAGCAACCAGCCGAGGAGAGTGCCGGCTGGTGGGGTGGATGGTCGGGGGGGTCTGTTCGCAACGGCCAGCGCGGCTATGAAACAGGCCGAGGCGGCTGTCAAGGAGATTCAGAATAATGAGGAGGCTCAGAAGTGGGCTCAGCAGGTTAAGGGCAATGTTGGAGCTCTCCGTGATCTTGGTATGGATCCTCCTACCTCAACACATGCTTTCCAACATGCAGACTGAGCTAATTGGCACACGCAGGCGGCGAGCTTCGAGACAGGGCAATCCCAACGTTTACCAACCTCATCCACACCCTCGCACCTCCTATTTCTTCGCATGAGCGCCTACAAATTCACGTGACTCACGATATGTCTGGCTACCCGGGCATCGACCCGCTAGTCTATGCTGTATTCTCGCGAGTGATGGCCCAGGTTGAGGGCGGGGACCTGTTGGTGATCCAGCGGGGCCAGGAGTCGTCCCCGAAGCGCGGGGTCGATGTTAGCGGCTATATGACCAGTGCGGGCTGGAATGACGGGCCCTGGTGGCGGACGGTCACCCCTGGACAACCGCGGAGCATCTCTTCCGTGCGAGGCGTCGTGGAAGGTTCTAAGCTCGCTCGAGCCAGCGCCGAGTCCTACGCCACCGAGTACTTCTCGTCCCGTGGGGGAGTCGAAGAGGCCGCGAAGCACGCATCGGAAGTGCTGAGTGAATCGAACCCTGTCCGTAGCAGCGATATATTCTTGGCTATCCAGGCTATCAGCCAGACTGCTTCCAAAGACCTCTTCCAGGCGGGCGCGACTGGTGAGAAGGCTACCGAAGGAGCCGTGGAAGCTGATACGCAAGAAGAGGAGATCTGCTTTGCGCTGTACCTCCACGACCCCATCCATGGCATTGCGTTCCACGCCATCTCTCAAAGTATCCCGCAGACATGGATTGAATGGCTCGATGCTTCGGTGCCAGTCCCTGAGAACCCTGACGCCGAGGATGCGAATGTTCAGCGTGTTGTGGTGCCCGAAGCCATCGCCGAGATCATCGAGAGTGGAGGCGTTGACCCCCGCGAGTGGGTTTCGGAGTGGATTGAGGAAACCCTCTCGTTGACCGCTGGTATTATTGCGCAGCGATACGTGGCTCGACGAATGGGTGTCGGTGAGGGAGGTATCGGCAAGGGCAAGATGCGAGCTGAGCAGGTGTCGACTCTGGATAGCGGCGCAGGCGAAGCTGCCCGTGCACTCTAGGACTGGTGTGATCTTTTATACCGAGCTCAAGAGCTGACGCTCTTATTCCAGCATCTCCTGTCCTTTATGTGATACACCCGCTCTGATCGTCTGTACCTGCACCTACACTAGCTATTTGATGTCTATTTCTGTATTTTGTTTCAGTGGCTACGCCAGACTAGGCTCTCTGGTAGCGAGAATAACAACGAATGACCTTTATCAAAATCCCAGGCAAAAAGAAAGAAAATCGTGTATGCAATTCCCGTATATGTACAAAACGGACCGGCCTTCCTATAAACCACCATATTATGCATTTTCGAAAACCATTGCGGGTATCGTAGGATCATCCAAAGCATTCAGAATCTGTTCAAGAACCCATTCAAGAATCAAGGTCCAGCGGCCCTTCAAGATCGGGGACATGCCAGAAATTGGCTCGGAGGGCAGTCACACTAGACACAGCGTTAGCATATGCGATTCCAGCAGTGCTAAAAAAAAGAGAAAAAGAAATAAAAAAACCCATCTCTTACCTAGTCGAGCCATTCAGCACGGTATGAGCATCCGTGCCCTCCTCACTCTCCTGGAAAGTCTTCTTCATATCCGACAAATCAGCAGACCACTTAAACTGGCGCTGTCTGGGAGACGGAGCATGACCATTAACAGTGGTGCCATTCGTGTCGCCATTGACATGGACGCCATTCACACCATTCACACCATTCACACCATTCACACCATTCACACCATTCACACCATTCACACCATTAACCTTCTTCCCCGTCCCCTCCTCAGCATACAAACACCCCCGGGACCAATAATACGGCAATGTGCGCGTATACAGCACCGGCCTCTCCTCAACATCAAGAACCATGGGAACATTGATATTATAAAGCTCGACGCGCTCATCCCAGTTCTCATAAAGATGTCGCACAACCCTAACAGCCAGTCTCGCCGCGGCGGCAATAACATCACCAGGCTGTGGATCCTTGCTACCAAACGAGATAGCAATACCCCGTTTCCCACAGAACACCGCCTCCAGCGCACCGCCTACCGTCCCCGAAGATAGGTTGTAGATGGTGGAGGCATTGCGGCCGTGGTTCGGGCCCGAGATGACGAGGTCGATGGGCGCCCGCTCGCTGAACAGGTTGTACAGACCTAGTTGCGCGCAGCTGGCTGGTGTGCCGTTGCGGATTACCACCCAGTCGTTTTCCGGATCTGGGGATTCAAAGCTCGTGTCCCAGCTGCCGTCGGCGCGGAAGGCGTCCGGGTGGACGTAGCTGGCTGTTAGGGAGGCCTCGATTAGGTGGGCTTTGCCGATCCAGGAGCGGGACGCGGCTGGGATTGCTACGGAGACTTGGTGGCCGTTTGCTTTCAGGGTGTCGACTAGAGGTCGCAGGTATGGGGAGAGTTTGGTGTTTGGTGGACCATCGTCGTTGACTACCTATTTTTGGCTGTTAGTTTATTTGTCTTTTCTCGATTTTTTAGTTTTTCTTTTTTGTTTCGGGCTTCTTTTTTCTATCTACGCCGTGCAACGTATTGCGCCAGGCTGGGGAGAGAAGGAAATGGGATGAATTGTCATCGATATCCTCCTAGGAGTGTGGGAGTCTGGATCTATAAGCAGATCCCTGCAGAAAATGGCTTTCTATACATTTGCCAGAGGAGAAAAAAGAAAAAGGGACTTTTTGCCCGATGATCTCACTTACCAGGATGTGCATGACGGGCGGGATTAAGCAGCGCCAAGGGCGTTATGGGCGATATTCGAGATTTCGATTTGGATCTTTTGAGTTTTGACTCGGTCGAGGTTCCCCGGCGGTTTGAACAGGGGTTTTGTTTTTGTCCCTTTTCTAATTTTCTTATAAGAGGATAAGAAAAGAAATAAATATTCTGCACCCCGGAAATATTCGGGGTGCAGGACACTTATACCTGGGGGAATCAGGGTAAGGAATGAGCCATTGGCCACACCGAATTACACACCGGGGCATTGGGGTGAAGCTGTTCAGGCTGCGGGGACAACGGTAGGGCCGAATGCAGCGTGCGGTGAACCGATTCGGATTTCTTTCGGATGTATGATTTCTGTTACCTACATATGTAGGTATTTGGGGAGATGTTGATGGTCTTAGAGGGATAGATAGGTTATGTGCGGAGTACTTATGTGCTATGAGTAGAATGCAGATTTAATAGAATAAGGTGATCCTAGGATAATAGTTCATAGTCTAAGATTATAGTTCATAATGCTGTTCAAGTCATTCATGTAGGGTCCCTATCTAAGATGTAGTCTAGAATACATACCAAGTGAGTATATATCTATGTATTAGTATAATATATAGTTAGATATAATTAACTTGGTTAATCCTATGTATAGTTATGCACGTTCTATATTGTATACAACTTCTGATGCAGAGGGTCTTTATAGTCAGAAGTTTAAAGCCCAAAAGGGAAGATGAGGTAATCACAGTTCTGCAACTTACACGGTAGAACAGGGTCTGGTGCCTTCTTTTTTTTTTTTTTTTTTTTCATGCAACGGAAGACAAGGAAAAAAACGTTAGTAGTGAGTACAATATAGATTGTAATATATTGTACTGAGGTTACATTTTGAATCTGAATCTTATGTTCCCGGACCATTCATATCTCAGGGGGTTGCCACGGATGCGTTGATCTGACACCATCACCTCTCGTAAGACCAGTGAGACCAACGTGTCGGAGATCCTCTCGGAGATCAACAGGCCGGTATAGGGCTCTACACAATGCTTTCTTATGTTGTATATAGTATATATCTCCCATATTCTTCTGATAATTTAGTCGATATCCGAAGATTTCAAAAAACACTTACGAAGACATTGAGAATCGATTTTCATACGAAGTACATAAATAAAAGGGAAATCCCAATGTGGTCTGTGCCACAAACACGCTAAAGACGATCGCAGAAAATCTTGAGGTGGGGAATCCCGGCCCTTCAACAAATCCTCTGGCCCCTCAACTCTCTCCTCTTCAAGTCACCCATATCCATTACTTCGACGAAATCGACACACACACATCTTCGCCTACATAATTCCAATCTGTTACACCCGCAAAGTCTCAAAGAGCGACAGTCTTTTTGGGATCTTTGCTCAACGAGGTCGTCGCCGCAACCTCACCCTCTCATCCTGTATGGACTGTGGAAGTACTGGGACCGCTGCGGGGATCGACCCCAAAATCTTGGACAATTGGCAAACTGAGGGCGCTTTTTCTGTCGCCTCGTGGGAACATCTGGGTTACGACCAACCGCCCGAGTGGGACACCAGCCAGGAATCGAGTCAGTGCGATGCGGATATCGCGGATCTAGGCACCTTCCATGGTCCATTGCCTGGTGAATTCCGTCGTCTTGAGAACAGGTCCGGAAACCACTTCCCACACATTAAACTCCTTCCTAAACTCCTCCCTGATGTGAGACCACCACGTGCGGTGTTGATGTAGCTGACACTGGTTTTGTTGCAGAAAGCACGATGTAGCACCCGAGAACTTGGGCTACCCCGATGGCCTCGTCGAAGGCACTGGCAGCGGCACTGTCAGCCCCAAGACCATCCCATCTTCCGCCGACGAGAATTACCATTCCGACGAGGCTTGGCCACACTTTCAACTGTACAACTCAGTGAGCATGCCAATGGATGCATCTCTTCTCTACCCCTACGCGAAAGGACCAAGCCACTCGAATGGCGCTGTCATTGTCGATGATGTTGGGGAGATGCCTCACAGTGGTTTCTCGGATGCCCCGGCAGAGGGCATTATGTCGTTCCAGCAGATTCCACAGTCCTTCCCCATGATCCCCGAGGACTGGACCGAAATCCCACATGGCATTCCCGTGGACCATATGCCTTTGCCGCAAGAGTCCATGCCACTCACTGTGGATGCACAGGAGAACCCTAAGGATCACTCTCTCCGCGGGTTCCAGACTTCTATCAGATCGCTGGAATCGCGATGGCTCAATAGTCTGGAATCCCAACTGCCCACCCAGCACATCACGCCGGTTTCTCAAACCGCTGGCCCGCGAAATGCACAGGAGTTCCAATTCAAATCCGAGAACTCTTCAGTGTCGGGTGATTTGTCGGGAATATACGAGTGCTCCTACTCCGCCACTAGCGACGATGCCCCGGCATTTGCGGACCGTCAGTTGGAAGATGACGATGTCCAATGGAAGACCTCACCGCATGAATCGACTTCACCGGAGGCGCAGCCTGCATTCACCACCACTGCCTTCATGGTGAGTGAGACCCCCGAGTCTCTAGTCTCCACTGTTCCTTCAAGGTCGAGGGCTTCGTCGACTGCTGGCCAGCGTTCCGGTCGACCGGCACCACTTGCCATGCAGACTTCGGCTACAGTCAAGAAGCGCAAGGCCAGAAATCCTGCTTCAATGGAGCAGGGAATCGCAAGGCCCTTGCAGATTGTCCAAGAGGATGGCCAAGGAGGCTCCATTGCATCTGCAGACTTTGTCTCGCCCCCACGCGGCGCTCGTCGCAAGGGCCCATTGAGTATGGTTGGGCGGGCCAATGCAGGCCTGCGCCGAAAGAACAAGGACACTTGTGTTCAGTGTCGACTAAACAAGCGCAAGGTAAGGATTCCCTGAATTTTAGGTTTTCATAAAGCTGACGTGTTTGCAGTGTGACGGAAGCGCCCCTTGCGATGCTTGTCGCCCCACGCTTCACGAGCAACCATGTGCTCGTGCATGCTTCTCCAGTATTGTCGAGTTTGGAACCTGCAACTACATCTGTAAGCATCAATGGAACCTCCCGATGGATTGCTCAAATTGACTAACCCTATCTAGCTCAACGAGCTGTCAACCACCCTACGGTGGATGGTTCCAACCGGGTCCGGATGGAGATTCCATCTGAATTTGACCTCAGTCAACTATTGTCTTTGCTCGCTGAGCGCCAGGGCCGGTTCAACATCCGCGCTAGCCAGGCCTGGGGCTCTCTCTATGTCCTCGACCTAGGAGAGACCTACAAGTTCCTGAAGAACCTGAGCGAGTACAACGGCAACTCCAAGTCCACTTTCCTGGAATTCATCGATCGACGAATTGTCGACTCGAAGGACAAGTCCAAGAACTGGCTGTCCTGCGTTGCCGACTGCGACCCAATGAATCAAGCCTATGTAGGTGTCCATTGTCCCACATCTCAAGGGTGTCAAAACTAACCAGCCTTAGACCCTCCTTTCCCAGTGGAACAACATGCCCAGCCGCGCGAAGTACAGCTTCGTATCCCTTGACCCAACAGGCGAAGAACGAACAATGGATATCAATAAGCCAGAGGACCAACGCGAGATCCTCCTCGCAGCGCAACTCTCCCGAATCTTCTGCCGCATGCTTGAAGTCGAGGGCTTCCGCAAGCTCGAGCGCGACTTCTACAACATCAAGTGGAAGCAGATCTCCCACGAGACGCACGTACGCTTCCTCGGCGAACTCGGCCATATCCTGCTAACGCTGCGGTGGCGCGTGAGCTGGTGGAAGCGGCTCGGCGACGGCGGCCAGAACCCCGATCCCACACAGCAGCACTACATCGATCGTGTCGAGCTGCTTTGCCGCATCCTCTACGTCTACTACACATGCGTTATGGCGAAGCTGCCGTCCTGGTCGGCGGCTGATGTCCCCAAGGGCATCTGGTCGACGTATGCGGACTCGGAGAATGCCGTCTGGGATGATTTCCCTTTGGACTCCAGTGACGACGGCTTCAATGGTTGGATGGAGCGTGGCCAGGACCTGATTGAGCAGGCTGGTGTTCCGAGCCGCATCTCGAAGTTCTGAGATCGGGGTGGCAGACCTTGTCTGCGAATATGGTTTGGATATATGGCATTGGAGTTAGAATTATAGATACCCTTTTTTTTTTGTTTATTTCCTTCTCCTGATTTCGTTGTTTCTATTGGATACATCATGACTTTTACATACTCTGCCTTATGATTTGATGATTTCGCGCTTGTTATATCTTCTTCGGTTGGTGTTTCCACAATTTGTACATAGAATCTTTCGATATATACACAGCTTCTCTTCTCCATCTCTACTTCATCCCGTACTCTTACTACGTACATACCTACCTGCATGTCTAGACATAGACCACGCAAACCGAAAAGACAATAGAAACTGGGTATCGATTTCATGCACTCATATAACGAGCTCCAGATAGACGAACTGCAAAGACCACTCAAACAAAACCATCTCAATCCATTAAATTCCCCACACTTCAAGTCGCCTTCTTAGGACCAGACTTCAAAGTCCCATCTTTACGAGCCGCGTTCCGCTCCTTCTCCAGACGATCCTTCTTTCCACCACCCAGCAGCTCGAGATGGCCTGCCTTTGTCGCCAGACTGCGTTCTGTCATTGAGACGAGGCCGGATGTGAGTTTCTAAAGAGCAGTGTTAGTGTTTTTGCTTTTTAGTCTCATCTCGCAGGAACCATGTTGCAGTCTAGAGCGAGAAACCCGGAAGTGAACCGGTACGTACCTTGGTCAATTTCTTCTGCTTGATCAGGCCGGCCTTCTTGGGCGCGACGGAGCGGACGCCCGGTCTTGTTGTCTTCGAGGGCCTGGTGGAGAGTATGTTAGTTTAACTGATGAATTGCTCCTCGGTGCACGGATGGGACTCTTGTCGATTGTGGGTTCGTGTATTTCTCTCTGTGGCACTTACTTCCTGCCTGGGCCGGTAGGAGTGGCCTTCTTCAATGATCCTTGCACCATGGTTGTGTTGATTGGGGTTCGAACAGAGGGAATGGTAATAGGTAGACGCTAGTGGAAGAGGTAGATGGATTTTGTAAAGTAGCACTGCCAGCAGCACGAAGTGATCTTCTGTTTCTTTTTTCGGGGTGGGTTGCCGGAGGGAAAATTGCTTATCGGCTTATCTGATCACGTGTATTGTGGGACTGGGGCATGTATTTCCGCTCCGAAGTATATCTGATTGGAATAGTATTGGAGTGATGATGAAAGTGATGGAGATAGGATAGGATGGGGGTAAAAAAAAAGATGACAATTCGAGAACGACCGGGGTCGAACCGGAACAGTCAGGTAGTGGAAGATCTTAGGCACTTCCCTCGTGGTACACATGACGAAGCATGTTACCACTAGGCCACCTGCTGTTGGGTCCCTACTACTTGGGTTTGTCTTCCTTTTATCCCGCACTTGCCTAAGGTTATTCTTTGCTTTGAGCACTAGAGGAACAATGTAGTATCTGTGTATGCATGAGGGGATGTGATGAGATTCATTTTGAACATTTGGATTCTTCTCTAGCACGGTATGAGACGACAGGTGGGCAATACATATGTTGACATTCCCACGATGGATGGTAGTAGCCTCAGGACAGAATTACATATTTTGCTATGCCAACACTTTCATCATCAATCTATCATCAGGATGAACACGCAATTTGACGGCTTCAAGTTTTCTTGTTGCATCACATATTGTGCTAGCTGATGGTTGCTAGCTATATAAGGCAAAGCCAGAAACCTAGCGAGACAGTAACGAGAATAAACAGGAGAAAGAAGTAAACACATTCCTATAGTACTTGGCCATTCATCAATTATATACTTGAACACAATCTGTCCTTGAATTGGCTTTCCGCCAGCATCGACCCATGACAGGGTTCCAGCATCAGTGCACCAACACCCAAGATGTCCAGGGCCTTGGCTAGCATAACGCAGAGCAGAGCAGGTCGGCAATCTAGTGCGCCTTAAGCGGAAACCGTTGTTCCAACAATGCCTTTGAGACCGCGTCCATCAATGGGTACGGGCTATGTGACGGCTCACTTCTATTCGCCGTGGATGTTGTTGCTAGGGCAAGGATATGTTAGAGACGTATGCAATGGAGCGCAATAGTCGATGGTCAAGGTTCTTACCTTTGCCAATATACTAGAGAGTTCGTACGCCAGTCAAGCCATAACGAAGACACACCACAGCAGTTCACTCACCAGCAATAGTAGCCGAGAAAGCCCCAGAGCACAGGTGTGCCAGATTCTCAAGACATCCCAACATGCCCAGGCCCGAGAAACCTAACAAGAGCATTTCCACCAAGGAAGGGAACACGCACATGTCTGTCGCTCGAGTGGATTCCTGGATAGACATTCCAACTGCGGCATCAGCCCATGGTGACACAATGAGGCACTGAGCCTTCGCCACGGAAAATCCCATACTCTTTGCCGACATGATTGACAGGAAGTCTGCAATGGAGTAGGTGGTCATGGTTGTCAACACCAATAGGATGGTGTATGCTAGACTTCACTGTCCTTGCCATTTGCAAGTTGTTTAATCACACACAGAGAGAGACAGCATAGACACGTTCGATTTCGGCAACGAGAAAGGAGGCTTTGACTTCATTGACGAATCCCAGAATTGGGGGCTCTTTCTAGGAAGGGAATAGGAATGCATAGGGGACGATGCCCCAAAGGCGGGCCAGGATGTCTGCAAGCTGTATTGTATTGATCAGCATGGGATTTCTCAAGAAGGAAACCTTCGGGGCGGCCATAACCTCCGAGTAGAAATCCACTGTCCACCGGTCCAGGCTTGTCCATCCACCTCCATCAAGCCAATACACCACCAAAGCCCGAGGGAATGGATCCGATTAGGCAGAACATAGCGTTACGCTTTTGCAGCTCGGGGCACACGTACCAGGTGCCGGGGAGGTGCCAGTCTATAGAGCGTCGAGAAGCAAGTAGGCAAGGTATTATCTTGTGATCTGGGATGAAACCGAAGGAGTAAGATAGATATTGTTAGCGAAGAGGCCTTGATGTTTTCACTTATGGTAGAGCTTACAACAAGATGGCACCCAGAGAAGTATAATGCCCGAGAGAAACATTGAAGACATTGGCCCAATCTTGCGAGTCATGGCTGCGGTGGGGAGGTGGAAGATCGTGTATGCAATGAAGAATACCAGTGATGTGATGTTGTTACCATTGCTGGATTAGTGCTTGAATCGTCGTACATTCTGGAGTCGTGCACCATGTATACACCTTGTTCTATTGACTTCCAAGATTGTCCTGCAATGGAATGATCAAACGTGACCCAGATCAGGTGCCTTCCCTCTTAGTCAAAACTCCTCCCCCCCGTTCCTTCCTGCCTTCAGCCACTGGAAAATATAAATACCCCCTCTCCCCGCAATTTCTCTGTCTTCTTCCTTCTTCCTTCCTCGCACCACTCCGGGTCCACATTGCACATCGTGGTTCCCGAGTTCAGCTCCGGATCTTTGCTGCGGTCCAGGTTAGTCTGAAACAGATTAGGACACCACGGTCCGGTCTAATGGCACGAAGCATGTCGAGGCCTGGACCACATTCCTCCCTCGGCCTCTGTGGATACAGACTGTACTTTCCTGGACTCTCCATTGACCTATGGGAGCTGGGCATAATTTTTGGCCCTTTTTCACAGAGATAGCTCTCTGTTGTCCGAATAATCTTCTGAGGGCACTTTCTACAAGGTTCCTTCTCATGGTTCCACTTCCACCGCTGTCTCGTTGTCTTTCGTCTCCTATCTCTTGCTGTCACTTGCCTCTTGTTGTCTGTTGTGGTCTATTGTGGTCTCTTGTGATCTCTTCCTTGTCCAACCTTGGAAGGTCTAGAATATAACATTAAAGGTCTTTTGAAGAACTGCGTCATCGAGGTGCTAGGAGCTTCCGCATGTGGTACCCACCTTGCCAGACTTTAACCTGACCGAGAGCAGAAAACGTCTACAGCAATACTGGATTTATGGAACTAGATGGGAAAGGGAAAGCTCTCAACATCATCAAGTTGTGCCACTTGGCTAGAGAGACGGGATTCCCTATTCTGCTCGGATTATACCGTTCTTGTTTCGGTATAGTGTCGCTATTCGGTTGAATCCACTCTTAGGCGGACCTTGCTCACGTTGGATCGAAGGCAGCGGGAACTCGTCTTGAGAAAATGGAAGGACCTCAAAGGTCCCCTTGATTTGAGGTTTGAAATGCGATAGTCTGATAGATATTGTACATGATGCTGAAAAGGAAAAACAATTACTCTCGCAGCTTACCTCCAGTAAGCGCCTCGCCAAGCTTCTTAACACGTTCCTGAGAGACATCCCAGCGAGCAGCCTCGTTGGAGCGGGTCTTGTTGGCAAGATTGAACACAGTCGGAGGGTTACCCAGGTTCCAGATATTCTCGCCGGGCTGGTGGTCGTTGCGCCACGCCGGGTTCTCGCCCTCGGGGAATACCCGGTCAATTTCAGCATTGAGCTGCTCCTCAGTTGTAATGAAGGTGCGAGCATTCACATACAACGACTGGAGGTGCTCCTTCCGCTCAATCTCTTTCTGTGCCTGCTTGGCTTCCAGGCGTGCCCGAGAGAGCGCAAGGCGTTCCTCGCGGTTGGGGTCGGGCAAAACTGGCTGTTTGTGGGGCATCATCGCCTCGATGGTCGATGGGCGTGTGAGGCGCTCGTCCTCCCGCTCGGGTTGCTGAAGAATGCGGTCCCGCCGATTCTGATTCTCAAGACTGCGGCTGATGATCTTTGAATCCGCAGACCTTTTGCGCGAGTACAGGTCGCGCAGACCGTCCCGCAGGTTCTGTCTCCGTAGATCCGCCATCTTGTGCTTCCATTCCTGCTTCTCGGGGTTGCTGCTATTTGGGCTCACTACCCGTTCCGTCTTGGGGAGCTGTGTGACTGCATTGAGGTATTGTATCCGGGGCTTGTCCGCTCGGCGGGCCGGGAAGAGCTCGCGAGGCACGGGTAGAGTACCCCTGACATGAGGTTTGCGGGGGTTGGTGGGCTGGATAATTCTCGGCACATCGACGAAGTGAGGCGATTCGGGCCCGACTCGAAGGTTGGAGGAGGAAGCAAATCCACGGACCTGCACAGTGGCAGTCCGGCTATTGCGGAGGACAGACATGCGGCGCAATTCAACCCTGGCACTCCGGGGAGTGATAAAACTGGCAGGGGTTTGTTGCAAAGTAAATAGTCGAATCGGAGGTCAAGACACGACCTTCAATTAAGCCGGGATGTAACCTGAGATTGATTGCCGTACAATAGGGAGGATACGCGGTCGAGTAAGTCGGAAGAAACAGAAGCGATTTTCCCTTGGCCCGTGCACACAATGTCTTGGCGCCAAAAAAAAATAATTCCTTCGCCGCCTTTTATTTTCCTTTTTCTTCTCTTTGCACTCTGCCACTCTCTGTGTTTGGTCTTGCCTTCGATTTTTTTTTTTCGTCAGGCACTTACTTCTCCTTTCATATTTCAACCCACAACCGCTATCATGGGTACGGGAAAGAAGGAGGCCGCACGTAAAGTGCGGCAGGGGAAGCCCAACGATGGTATGGGAAATGTCAAGACCAAAGGTGAAAATTTTTACCGGTATGTACAGCCTCAGCCAAAATGCCTATTATTGCCCAATAACCAATACTAATTTGCCTTCCAGTGATGCCAAGAAGATCAAGACCTTGAACATGTTCAAGGATGGCACACCGCGCCGCAACGCACAAGGTGACATCACAGTCGCCGCGAGTTATCAATCTCGAGAGTTGCCCACAGCCCGCATCGAGCCAAACCGTAAATGGTTTGCTAACTCCCGCGTCATTTCCCAAGAGGCTCTAAGCTCGTTCCGTGAGGCTGTTGCGGAGCGTGCTTCCGACCCGTACCAGGTTCTTCTCAAGACCAACAAGCTCCCCATGAGCTTGATTCGGGACAATGATAAGGTCAACGGCCTGAAGCAACACCAAGCTAAGATGGCCATTGAGACTGCTCCCTTCAATGATACCTTCGGCCCCAAGGCTCAGCGCAAGCGCGTCAAGCTTGGCGTATCATCTCTCGAAGACCTCGCTGGCCACACAGCCAAGATGCAGGACTCCTTCATCGAGAAGAATGATGAGGGAACTCATGCTGATGGAAGTGCGATTGTTCGTGGCGATGACACTGCCGCGGCCGAAGACCTGGGTCTACTTACCACATCTCGTGAATCTGTCTTTTCCAAGGGACAGAGTAAGCGTATCTGGAACGAACTTTACAAGGTCATCGATTCTTCTGATGTCATCATCCATGTCCTGGATTCCCGTGATCCCGAAGGTACCCGTTGCAGAAGTGTTGAGAAGTACATTCGCGAGGAGGCACCACACAAGCACTTGATCTTTGTTCTGAACAAGTGTGATCTCGTCCCCACTGGCGTTGCTGTAAGTTCCATCATTTCCCCCTTTAAATATCTTTTTATCACACCGTTCTTGCTGTTCTTCCTTCCTTTTTTCTTTTTTCTTTCTTTGTTATTCCCCCGTTCCATCGCTAAGTCAAGGCCTCTTCCTGCGACTCCGGTCGTGCACAACTTCGGTTGTGCTTGTTTCAATGGAATTCCGTCTGTTACAGCTTTGGTATATTAACACTGGCCCGCACCGAATTTCGTTATGAACCTAGGTTGACTTGCTTTTGTCTTGAAAGCCTGTCGCAAAGGGCCAGCTGTGTTTTGTTTTTGAGTAGAAGTCTGTTTCTGCCTATTTGGTGGCTTTGTAGCAGACTTCTTAGTAACATCCCACACATTCTGCCTTTACACAATGTTTCATTCATTGCTGGTGACTGGTTGCTAACTTTGCATCTTTGACTAGGCCGCTTGGGTTCGTCACCTTTCTAAGGACTACCCTTGTCTTGCTTTCCATGCCAATATCAACAACTCTTTCGGCAAGGGCTCTTTGATTTCACTGCTTCGCCAGTTCTCGTCCCTTCATTCCGACCGTAAGCAGGTGTCTGTCGGTTTGATTGGCTACCCCAACTCGGGCAAGTCTTCTATCATCAACACTTTGCGAAGCAAGAAGGTGTGCACAGTTGCTCCTATTCCGGGTGAAACCAAGGTGTGGCAGTATATCACCCTGATGAAGAGAATCTATCTCATCGATTGTCCTGGTGTGGTCCCGCCCAACGCCAATGATACCGAGGAGGATATACTTCTCCGTGGTGTCTGCAGAGTGGAGAATGTCCACAACCCAGAGCAATACATTCCGGCTGTTCTTCGCCGTGTCCTGCCCCGTCACCTTGAGCGCACCTACGGTATCAAGCACCAGGAGAACTACCTCGACTGGCTCGCACTTCTTGCTCGCCAGGGTGGTCGTCTCCTCAAGGGAGGTGAGGCCGATCTGGATGGTGTCGCCAAGATGGTGATCAACGACTTCCTTCGTGGAAAGATCCCTTGGTACACACCCCCACCCAAGGGTACCGGAAAGGGTGAGAAGGGCGAGAAGGATGAGCAGACTGTCGAGGGTGTCGAGGGCCGTGAAGGTCGACTTGGCGAGATGCCCCGCAAGCGCAAGTTGGATGAAAACAACGAGCCCGCTGCCAAGGATGCCGAGGCCGAGTCTGAGTCTGCTCAGGACGAGGCCGTCGATCCCGAAGACAGCGATAATGATTCGATCGCCAACTTGGAGGTTAGCGACGTGGAGAGTGGCGAGGAGGAGTGATTGATCCATTAGTGTTCTCTACGGCACTCGAGTGTCATCCCCATTCCGCCCTACGAAAAAACAGACAGTCTGCCCCCGTGAGATCGGTTGTGCTAGCTCTTGAAACAACAGAGCTTCTCGCCGAGTCATAACTCCACATGTCCCCATGAGCGGACTTGGCTCTCCATAAGGCATTCGCCATGTGCTTTTATCGCACAGAAGTTTGAAGGCTGCCTTGCGACATGTCGCCCAGGCCTGATGAGGGCCTGTCATCCAAAAGCCGCGTGATTAATCGTGAGCATCCCAGTACATAATTTGTACAACCCTAGGAGTTTTGGTGTTTATCAGTCACTAGCTCCAACTCAGATACCCGATTCGATGAGGAATCAAAATGAATGAAAATATTTCTCACTTAAGAACCTTTAACCTTTCAGTCCTTCACATTAGATGTAATTGGTATCTTCGTACACAATGCTCTATACTAATCCAACCTTGCCGCGGCTGAGACACCCGTGGAAAGTACCTAGGTAGGACCTCGGGAGGTTCATACATGTGTTTGGTTGTGGTTCTCTCCACTCTTCAACCATGGATTGAGACTGGAGACAGAAACGTGGCAGAAAATAGCGACATATTGGTCAAATCCATCTTAACTGAGCATCTCTATCAACATCGTACTCACTTCCACGTCATTTTTTCAGTTGATCCTTCCAAGGCGCTGGACGGTCTAAAATGGCTTGAAGACCGTGGTAGTTCCGATGACGGGTCGGCACCATCCTCAAAAGATCAAGCACATTAAGCCCACTACCTGGATCGCGGATGGACGGATCAGCTCCAGCACGCAGGAGGATATCCACAACCTCAAAATTGAAGCGAAGGCTGGCAATCCACACAGGTGTGGCTCCAATTCGGCCACCCGGGGCATTGACATCGATGTCTGGTTCGGAAGCAAGAATAGACTTGACGACTGGAACCATACCAAACGAGGCAGCGTAGTATAGAGGATGCGTTCCGTCAATGGCCACAGCATCATTCGTGTTTGAACCAGCCGTTGTCCGCAACAACATCTGCATCCACATGCCATAATTCCCCCTGCCGGGAAGAGACCTCGTGGCAAAGAATTTATGGACCATGTCTTGCTTTGGATCCCCAAAGTCGCAAGCAGCACCGTGTTGTGGCCAGAAGTTTGCGGCGTAGGCCATGAAAGGATGATCCTCTCGTACTCTGGATGGGTTTTCGGGACATGTCAGGTATCCCCGTGCAAAATTGTCCAGACATAGGTACGTGAGACAGCTGTGCATGGCTTTCTGGTCTGCAGTTGCAGGATCTAGGGCAAAATATTGGACTCGAGATGAGCGAATCCAATCGGACGTTAGAAAATCTTTGACAGACGCATGTGCAAGATTTAGATAGCCGTCTTGGTCCTCAGTGATGAGGCCTTGACAAATTTCAAGGAGAATATGCGGTGGGACAAGCATCATATCCTCATCAAGTGTCTTGCTTGTCTCATCCGTGACTACGATTTCGTTGAGACTCCTCAGAGTAAGAGGCTGTTTGGTGAAGCTGAGCCAAAAGAGGGCCTCATGAGCAACCTTCCAATCATCAGGGGCAATTCTTTCCAACATATTTGCATATGTCTCGCGTAAGGTCCCTGGGAGATTCCGTAAGGCCTGTCGCATCGCCCTTACAGATCGCTGCGTGCTTAGATTGTCCAGAGAGAGCTGGACCCAGCGGAATCTGCGAAGAAATAATTAGACCACCGAAAGCATAGTAAGGTCGACGCTGTACTGACGAGCCATCGGCATTTCGAAGGAGGGTGTATTCAATCTCCGCTTGGAAATCTGGCGCCAAATTTCTCAACGTATTATCGGTCTCAAGTCTGTATTTGATGAAGGTATCAATGTCCCCTCGCGACTTTCCGCTTATGTTTAAGACATATGCATTGTGGTGCTTGATGGAACTCATGGTACTTGTAGTGGTTATAATCACGCGGATGTTTGTAGATAGATTGGCAAGCCTGACAAGGGATGCTTCGAGGAGCTGCATGTCATGGCTTTCGTTGATTGCATCAACCATGAGGACAACCTTTGTCTTTTCAGAAGCAGACTTGAGGATGGCAGCTTCGAGAACAGACAATTCGATGGGGAACCTATGCGCCTGATTCTTTGGACCTTTGTTGTAAACAGACCGAATCTCATCCAATATTGAAGGAACTGTGCCCGTAAGCTGTGCCACAAGTGATCCTAGAACATTTCTTGCATCCTGGGAGGCAAAATCGCTAATTGTGCAGTAAAAATAAGCGAGACACATGGATTGGCCTTGAGAAGCCATATAAGTAAGTTCGTCGGCAGCTTGCGCACTAGGGACGTCAGATATAAGAAGCAACCCAATTGCGAAATGGGACTCACAACAGCGTAGTTTTCCCAGTTCCGGCTTCACAACTATATCAGTCATACGTCTTAGATATTGCAATGGGTACGTACATTTTCCCAAAAGGAAGAAAGCCCGATTTTCGTCTTTATTGAGAAAAGTCTTCAAGTGGCCGTCGACAAACCATCTGCCAGTTCCATTTCTATGCCTTTTTGACGCCCGCAGATGAGAGCTTTCGGGGTTCACGGGAGCTATCCATCGCAGAAGCTCTCTGTTAGCAAGTTGGTTCCGCTCTTGAACTCGAATCTGCAAGTCTTCCTTCAACGTGTTTGTCAAATCACGAATCTCATGCTGCATGTCCCGATCCACCGAATTATGGTCTGCCATGAGAACCAGTATCAACCACGATTTGACTCTTTCCAGGCGGATCAGATGCTCGCTAACTTGTGTTTGCGTAAATGGCCATTTCAGAGTTTGCTTGAGGCGCTTGAACTTGGTCTCGGCCGTTTGCAAGTCCAGCAGTAAAGATTGGAGGAACTCATTCGTTGTATGCAACACTCTCGCCAAGACATCTCGGTCAAATGGGCTTGTTTCTAATTCCTCGCATTTGGGGCTATCATCTACCTGTGCTGACAGGTGTTCCAAGATCCCTTTTAGAGCAAAGAGCTCTTCGCTGAGTTTGCGCACTTCGGACTTTGCGGTTTGCACCGTTTTGGCATATCTGATCAAACTCGATAACACACGGCTGACCTCTATTACAAGACTGGTAATAGAAATCGGGTCCATCGGGATTCAATCGGGCAGGAACTGGTGTTCTGTGTATTTGAGGTGATTATCCAGAGCTGGAGGCTGTGTGTGTCGTGTAAACTGTACCCCACTCCAGGGCTCATAGTGTATATAGCCGCCAGTGTGGCTATTTCAGTTTTCGTGATGATTCCCGAATTGGGTCGCCATTGGACTGCAATCTCGAGTTGTGCTGGGATTTGATATAATTAGTCTCCATTTTTATCTCATTATCCATGAAAGAGTGCAAAACAAGGAATGTAAGGAAGGTTAAGGAAGAGATATTGACCGAATGGTCGCTATCCACCACCGTGTCCTCACCGCCCTTGGCCTACATCGTCATCGATGGCAGCTCGCATTCTCATTCCCTCACATCCATGCCAGAATGCCCGCCGATATGTCTATGGTCCCCTATAATGGGGCCAACCGTGATGTTGTTTTGTAAGTGGTCTCCAACTTTGTGCTACGAGTTATCTAACTTCGACAGGCGGCACAATGACTCTGTGGTTGTCTTCGACCATGATTCTCAGCAGCTCGTTCTCCGCAATACGTCAGATGAAGACATCGACAATATGGAGCTGGCCGACTGCCCATTCTGCCATCGCTCAATGCGCGATAATGGTAGAGAACGACATTGTGGGGATACTGAACCCGAAGGCGAATTCGTTAACCCAAACTACTTTCACATGCTCAACAATAGCCTCCCCAGCTCCGCAACATCCTCGACCCCTCCTTCTCCACGCCATCGCCTTGTTCAGCCCGCACTTCCTCGTGGCCCTAACAATAACAGGCTCGCCGAATCTACCTCGTCGCCACAGCCGCCCCCGCAGGGAATTTCCTCTGCCGCATTCAGTCCAGATTACTTCAAGAGGTTCTTTGTGGAGGAACGAGTGTTAGGCAAAGGTGGAAAAGGGGTGGTCCTACTAGTGAAGCACGTCCTGGATAGTGTGTCCCTTGGCCATTATGCCTGCAAGCGAGTCCCTGTCGGCGACGATCACGAGTGGCTGGAAAAAGTTCTGGGCGAAGTGCAGCTGTTACAGCATCTCTCGCACCAGAATCTTGTTTCGTACCGTCATGTTTGGTTGGAAAATGCAAAGATAAGTACCTTCGGCCCGAGTGTGCCTTGCGCATTTATCCTACAGCAATACTGCAATGCCGGTGACTTGCATGATTATATCTGTGGCTCTGTGCAAACCTCCACCACTGCGCAGCAATTGAAGGATCGCCTTCGCCGCAAATCCAAAGGCGAACCAGAGCCTCGAACCAAACTTGGAGGAGCTCGGACGCTTCAGCTAGATCAAATCTATTCTTTCTTCCGTGATATCACCTCTGGACTCCGTTATCTTCACGCCAACGGATACATCCATCGTGACCTGAAACCACACAACTGCCTGCTCCACGAGACAAATGATGGCATTAGAGTTTTGGTCAGCGACTTCGGTGAGGTACAGTCTCAAAATGCAATGCGCAAGTCGACTGGTGCAACCGGTACTCTTTCATATTGTGCACCCGAAGTTCTTCGCCAAGAATATCCTGACGGACCATTTGGCAATTTTACGTTCAAGTCTGATATTTTCTCCCTCGGAATGATCCTGTACTTTTTATGTTTTGCAGCTCTCCCATACACCAATGCCGACATCATAAACGAAGAAAAGGAGGACTTGGATCAGCTCCGTGCAGAGATCACGAGCTGGGCCGGATTTGATCACGCACGAGCTATCCGCTCCGACCTCCCTGAAAAGCTGTATAAGTTCCTAGAGCGCTTGCTCTCGGTTGACCCCGACCGCAGGCCCTCTGCTGATGACGTTTTAAATGGCATTCAAGTCGGTGCCAACTCCAATGAAAAGTTCCGCTTCAGGAAAACCAGCACAGGAAAGTCTGACCTGCCTGGGGCTCGAATCCGCCCATTGGATAGCCAGCAGCCATCAGTAGAGCGAGCACTCTCTCCCACCAAAAATCTGCGCCGGAATCCAACATCTTTCCGACGCGACTCGAAGTCTGACTCTAGTCATTTTCGAAGTAATACGGCGCCTGTGTCTGATACCAATCCAGGGGAGAGTCCTTCTGTCGTCCCAGACCAAGACAAGATAATCCGGCATCGCTACTCTACTCCATCACCGTCATCCCCAGCCCGACCCCCTCACGAATCATCACCGCTTCTCGATCCGCAACCCCAGCCTCAACCAATCCGCCAGCATCATCTTCTCCCACCCCCACCGAGCCGCTTCCCTCTCCTTAATTACCTAGCATTTAACCCATTCCCATCATCGTCTGTCTTAGAGCTCACTCTCTTCCTCGTCAAGGTCATATCCCTTCTTCATCCATGTTCGCCGCTGGCCGTTAACCCGTGGATCCTTTACCCTCTCCTCCTCTCTGCAGCATTTACTTTAAGAGCCCACAGCATTCAAACCCAGGCCCTTGCCGTCTTTCTGCACCTACTTGTCGTCGGTCTGAGTTTCCGTCTAGGTGCCCTATGTATCAGGCGCGGAGACTCGGAGATGAATTTGTGAATACTCTAGTTTTAGTGTGCCTTGCATCTATTTCCCGGCCCCTTTGATGTACATTTACATGACTGACACTACCACGATGATGCCCCTGTTATCTTTTAACGAGTTGACGAGATATTCCATTGCATAGGCAAGCAGCTACCCTCAATAGTACAAGTGTTACTTGGATTCACCATAGCAAAACAAACCTCGGAAGCAAATAGATATGCAGTGCGTTTAACACTTGGGTAAATTACACGTAGTCAGCCAGCTTTCCTTCCCTATCTCTGAGATACTTCGATACTCTAGTTAACGATACGTCCAAGGGTCAAATGCTCCAGGAACATCCGTAAATAACCCATTCATCTCATTGCTCGGATCTAACTGAAACTGAGGCACCTCAAGACCGGAGTTCTGGAAATATTGGTCCAACAAGAGCTAGGAGAGAGGAATATGGTCAGATATTATTCATAATCGGTTCAGTCTAGTCTCCATGAAGGACTTACCCAGTCGAGTGTCTCAGACCCATCAATCATTTCCGACATTGGCTCCATGTAGGGCAGCTCCGGGCTTACTGGAGGGATATCCATAAACGCAGCCTCGTCACGCGAAAAGCTAGCCTGACGCTCAGCCACCTTGCGAGCCATCAAGTCCAGCGCCAGCGACGCAACTCGAGATTCCGGCGAAAGATGGCTAATAGCAGCCCAAATCCGTTGGGAGGTCTTCAGTGCCCCAATCTCCCTCGAGACAAGGCCATGGTCTGCGCGCTCGTCTACAAAAGCTGTCGTATGAGATTCGAGACGCACAGATAGATCAAGACAGATGACCATTGCAGCTAGGAGAAAATCGTGAATTGTCAGTGAGGAGAGCATCCACTGGTCTTCTTGTAGACGGCCACCGGGTTGAAATGCTTGGTGCATGTCTGCTTGACGGGCGAGGATTTCAAGAGCCGCCTCTACGCAGAAGCGTCGTGAAGTCTCGAATTTGGCGTCTTGGGGCTCATAGCGGATGTACCGTCGGTGCAGAACAACCAGACCTTTCAGGTACAGGAGTTCGATTTTGCAGCGGTTCAGGATTATCTCGGATGAGTCCATAAGAGACTGGCTGGTGTCTCTTCGTTTTAGGAAGTCAGGAACTAGACTGTAAGCCCCTCTCATCTCGGCATCCAAAGTAAGGGTTCTGCTGTAAGACGGTGGCGCAAGAGAAATTGTATGTGCAACGATCTTTTTGAAGATGCTCATTACACCAGCCTTGGCGATACAATAGAGGACAGGAGTGTATTCCGAGGACGGCCGGGAAGTAGGCAATGCTGACATCCCGACATGGAGATCGGCGTCGTATAGATTCCTGGGAACATGGGTGTCACAACACTCAGCTGGTATCATGCTTGGAAGGCCTATCTGGAAACTCAAGAGCGCATCTAATTGGAATATATGCAGCCACACGCGACGTCTCATTTCGCCGTCAAACGGTGTCGTCGTTCCTGGAAAAGTGCTAGGATCACGGTGGTAGCCCATGCGGAATGCTAACCTCAGTATGATACCCATATCGAACCATTGTCGGGAATTGGTTTTCAGGTCGCCTAAGAAGCCACTCTGAAGATACAGAAGCAACGTCTCTAGTGCGTAGGCATTAGCCGTTCTATATCCTCCTAGCAGAAGGCACTGCGCCGTCTTCTGTTGAAGGATATCGGGCGATGGAATGGAACCATTCAAAACCCCATCTGCGTTCGCTTTCAGTCGAAACTGGACTGATACACTAAGTATAGCGAAAAGAAGCGCAATCCAAAGCACCGGAGCCTTTTGTGGTGCTTTCCAGAATTCCACATACTATCACGAGTCAGTTAGGACAAGGGATGTCCCACCGAGTAGCCGCGAAAAGGAAGTACAGCACAAATATGGGACTTACTTCATCCTGAAATTTCCCCGAGTGCACAATACCTGTCATTGTCCTAGAATCAGCCAGATATACATTGGAGGGTAGTTACAAATGATATCCCACCTAGTACCATGTACGGAGCATTGAAATATCGGGAGACCAACATATCGCAGATAGGGCGTGCGGGTAGCGAGGCAAGGATATCCTTAATTTCCAATCGCGTTTCAGGCTCAAGAGCAAGGCTCACGTCTGGCTGTCCACTTCCACCGTCGCTCGTTAGCTCGCCGAGCGAGAAGGGATCAACGGCAGACAAGCTTTCTCGAACTTCCTTGATATCCTCCAATATAGAAACCCAGTGACTAGACTCGACGTGACTAGTTTTACCATGATGAGCCTTGGTAGTACTGGGAACTGCTTTCTGTAGAAGATGTTGGTCTCCGGTGCGAGGTTCATCGCTCGCAGCCAGCCCGGGCGCGGCGATTGATATTCCATGGATATTAGGAAGGCTTCCATTCTCGTTAAATGCATGTGACCCTTCTAATTGTGGATGTGGGTTTGGTTGGGACACATTATCTCCGACAAATGACTGGATTGTATCCTCGAGACGCTTCAGTCTATCACTCAAGGCACGTTCCCTTGGAGTACGCGTCTTACCGCGTACAGCGTTAGAAGCGTACACGCAGTTAGCTTGCACGTTGCGTTTGATACAGGTATCACAGGGTTGAATTCTGTTGCATTTCAGCCTGGGAAAACGTGAGTCTATGATATCAGATCCGCGGATGTAGTATTTGATGCATGCTTACTTCCGCGTGCGACATGGCTCGCAGGAGAGAGGTGGTCGATTTCGTTTTTCAAATCTCAGAGACATTGTCCAGGAATAAGATCAGAACCAGAGACTTGGATTAATTTAGTGTTCAACAGATTCCAAGGTCATTCATTCCAAGGTCAGATCGGAGTATACGACAGAAGGGAAGGGCGAAGCGGAGATATTATCTCCGTCCCGTTATTTGACGGTATTGATACAGTATCTCCATAATTACACGCCTTTTTCCGCCAAGGGGACTATGTAATATATACGCAGTAGACGGAGATAAATAAAGCCCTACGTCTTTCAATGGAGAAATGTAGAATCGACTCGATGGATATAATAAACCCGAGTACCACAGGCTTAAATACAGGATGGTGCCCTATTTAAACCAGTGAAATCAGCAATCCATGGACGCTGGTTCAGGTTTTGAACAGTAATACTACTACTTGCCGACTCTTCTCAAATTCAATCAAGACGTGATCATGCCTTTACTCTCGTCTTTAGAGGGTATCTCATCAACAGTGCTTTCCAACACCTTCATCGAGCTCCCTTATCCCGAAGGCGATCTCAGCGGACAGACGATCATCGTATCCGGTTCAAACCAAGGCCTCGGTCTCGAGGCCAGCCGCCACCTGTTGCGCCTAGGCGTGGAGAAGCTGATCATGGCCGTGCGGGATGTGAAGAAAGGCGAAGCTGCAAGACAAGAACTATTGCAATCCACCGGCCGCGAAGAAAGCTCAGTCGAGGTGTGGCTGCTGGATATGGATAGTTATGTCTCAGTCAAAAGCTTCGCCAGCCGTGCCGCAACTCTACCACGTCTTGATGCTCTGTTGGCGAATGCCGGGCTAGCTACCAATACATTCAGTATATCGGAAGAAGACGAGAGAACCATCACCGTCAACGTGGTGAGCACGTTCTTGCTTATTGCCTTGCTTGTTCCCAAACTGCGAGAATCAGCTTCCAAGTTCAATATCACTCCTCGCATCACCATCCCAAACTCGGCTCTGCACTATACCGCTCCTCTCGGGCAGTTGGATCCTCAGAATGAGGACGGTATTTTCAAATCGCTCAGCAATAAAGAAGCTTCCAATATGGCGGGTCGATACCCATTGTCAAAACTGCTGGTATTGTTCGCTGTGCGTGCGTTTGCAAATCATTTCGTACAGAGTGAAGCGCCTCTGGTTATTATCAACACGCCAAATCCCAGTTTCTGCAAGTCTCAACTAGCGCGGGAATCGGATAATGTCGGTCTCCGTGTTAGCGAAAAGCTGCTGGCTCGTAGTACAGAGGAGGGCAGTCGTGCTTTGGTACATGCGATCATGGCTGATGAGGAAAGTAATGGGCAGTATTTGACAAACTGTCGCATCCACAGGTCAGTCGGTTGCTGGTGTCTGTTTAGGAAAATCAAGTTAGCTAACTCTGTTCTCCAGTCCATCTTGTATCGTGACCGATAGTAAGGGGGTTATGATCCAGGAAGCGTTTTTCAAGGAGCTGGTCACTAAGTTGGAGAGGATTGCCCCAGGCGTGACGTCTTGTTTTTGAGGCCATGTCATCCTTCGTTTGTTGATATGCTGGGAACCATGTCGCATTTTGATGTGCTTTGTCGTCGGTAGATGTAGGTTTATGACAGATAATGAGGTGTTCTAGTTATAAATACTGAGAGTTCAATCCCTTTTGTCTCAAAAGACCAGACATGCAATCGTGTAGGTCTGGATAGACGCGAGATCAGTCTCAACATAAGGGTGGAGATACGATACAGGAGCATCAAGAGAGGGACTACATAACAAGCCATCAAGACAGGTGACAGACGGGAATAAAAAGTCGAGAGACTGAGTGCATTCACTCCAGATTAAACTATATACAGGTGATGTCGAGAGGAATAAATAAACCACACCTCCATCTGTCCATCCTACAGGCAGTCAATACTCCCGTAGTTGCTCTGAAACCCCCCGGAGGAGAAGAACGAGTAACATACGATTTCTCTCCTGTTCTGATAGAATTGAAGGAGTGCAGCCAGAGAAGCTCTCTTTTGGTCTTGGACTTCAGTTGGTGAGTGATACCACGGTTTCCCATCTCAAGAAGAGACAGGGGTATGCACCTTGTACTTCCTTGAGGGTAAACCCAGAAGGAATTGGAAGCCCGTTGGTCAGAGGAAGAAAGGAGAGAGAAGAAGAAGAAGAAGAGAGGGGGGGAGGGTTATGATGGGGACTAGGGGGACTAGGGAGACAAACAAAACAAACAGTAGAATCATTGGCCAGTTGATACCAAGAGAGTAAGGACCAAGAAGGATAGAGATTTTTTTTACACTAAACAAATCTAGATCTTGATCAGGAATAGAGGGGGAAGCGGCAGAGAAAGAGAGAAGGGGACGCCCTCCACTCGCTCCACATCCTATCACGCGGGATTACCTCTCATTCGGGAAGCCTTGAACTTGCTCACCCGCTTAGGCTCATCTTCCTCGGGAGGGAGAATATCCTGTTCCTCATCGTCTTTAGGTGAGCCGTTCATGCGTTTTTGCATGTTGAAGAACTCCGACGCAATCTGCTTCTGATGAAGCTCCTCGTCGTAGTGATCCGGTTCAGGGGCCACTGCGGCCCCAGTTTTAACCTCCCGCTCAAAGACCTTGTCGGCTAGAGTTCGGTCATGTGGAAATTGAGGCGGAGCAGGTTTCTCGATGATATCGGAGATTGGTGCGGAGAAGGGCTTGGGCTCTTTGGGTGTCGCGGGGAAGAGGACAGGTGGTACCGCAGATGGAGTTGTATTAGCCTGTTTGCGAAGGCGAGATTCGGTAACTTCTGAGGGATTTGCGATTGTAGCCCCAGTAGTAACAGATTCACTGCCGTTACTACCTGGAGCGGTGGCCCGAGCACTTCTGAACCGCGACACCTTCTTGGGAACAGCTGGTGTGGTTGGGGTGGGCTCCGGGGCCCGGCTGGTCCGTTCAACAATGGAATCAGCGAGCACCTGAGGTTCGTCCTGTGGAGCAGGAACCTTCTCAGCGGTGGCCGGGGGTGCGGGAGCTGGTGCGATATCAAGATCATCGGCGAACGCAACCCGTTTCTTAGGTTTCTTCTCTTTGGTCGAAGTTTCGACCTCGGCAGGTGTCGCGATATCTTGCTGCACTTCCTCGGGGAACGTCTCGGTATCCTTGCCCATGTTCATCAGGCCTCGGGCATTGAGCTTTGCCTCCAATTCCATCATCTGCTGATGATATTCCGCCGGAAGGCGATTGTGAGAGCGGCCGTATTCGTCTTCGTTATCTTCCTCGTCATAGTCGTAATCGTAGTCCTCGTCAAAGGAAATCTCACTTCCGGACTCATCCATTTCCAACTCTGCCACAATAGCTCCCACCTCGTTGATCCCATAGTCGAGCATTTCACGGCGAAGTCTTGCTTCTTCTGCAGATTCATTCACATCCGTGACAGGCGGCTGCATGCGATCTTCGGCAGTCACCACAGACTGAGGTTGAGAGAATTTCAGGGATGGGCCACTTGGCTCTGTAGTTGCGTTGTCGCCGCTCGAGGAACCGTTCGGCTGGTCTCCAGCCTTTGAACTGGCTGTCTCATCAACCGCGCTTTCAGCTGTAGCATCGGCAGGTGTTGCAGCAGTCTTCTCCGGCACACTCGTCTCCGGAATATCCTTGACACCAGCCTTCTTCAGCACATCCAGCAATTCCGAAGCCTCATTTCCAGGTGTATTGATCTTGCTAGAGACGACGTTTCCGTTCTCATCAAGCTCCTCCATAATTTCCTGCATCGGGAAATCCGCACCATCCTGCGGCGGTGGCTGATCACTCAAGACCAAAGCGTCCAGCTGATTTTGGGCCTTCGAGAGCCTCTTCTCCATAGTCGCAACATTCTGCTGTACGTAGTCGATGCGTCGTCCGAGAAGATCAACCACTTGCCCGCGAGACCGCGTCACACCTTGCGAACCAAGTATCACCTGCATTTCCTTCTGGTCCACCAACGTGCCTCCGAATTCCAGGGCGACGGCGAGAAATTCGTCTGTGCTGGCATCATCTTCTAGATTGCTGATCTCCTCACGGAGTCCATCGTATTCTGCTTCCCAGGTTCGCCAGTGGTAAAGCGATTTCTGAAGTTGGAGGATATTATCTTCGAGGGCGAGGCGCTGCTCCTCGAGAGCGTCGAGGTTGGGGTTCGGTATCCCCATTATTGCAATAAGCAAAAGCTCAGCGGCAGCTTCACAGTGACAATGTCGATCTAATGAAATGGAGAAAAAGAGAGGAGTTGCCGGAGGCAAAAAAAAAAAAAGTCGCAAAAAGTTGACGATGGCGTGGTCCGTGCGCATGGATTGCTTATCAGCCTCAACCCAGTCTTGAGGTCTATCTCTTCCACGTCACTTTACTCTCACCATGGCGTCGAATGCGGCTTCTCGCCGTGATGAAGACGGTAGGCTTTTGTTTGGCTTTGTTGTGATGCATAATGCTAACCACATCTTTTCACAGAGGTTTGCCCCGTCTGCAAATCGTCGCGATACCTCAACCCCGACATGCGTTTTCTCATTAACCCCGAATGCTACCATAAGATGTGTGAATCGTGCGTGGACCGCATTTTTTCATCCGGTCCCGCAAACTGCCCGGTAGCTGGGTGTCGCAAGACGCTGCGTAAAAATCGGTTCCGCAAGCAGACATTCGAAGATATCGGGGTGGAGAGAGAAGTAGATATCCGGCGGCGAGTGATGCACATGTATGTCTCTTTCCAAACACCCCGAAAGCAACCTGCGATATGCGAGGACTAACAGTTTATCTCAATCAGCCTGAACCGTCGTGAAGAAGAATTTGATTCAAAACGGGCATATGACGACTTCCTCGAACAAAGAGAGGACATAATCGCGAACCTAGTAAGCCGCATCGACGTGGCGAAAACCGAAGCTCAGCTCCAAAAATACGCTGCAGATAACATGCAATCTATCCGCGCAAACCAAGCTATAGAAGCCGAGGAAGCCTCCTCATTCCAAGCCCGCATGAGCCTCGAACAAGAAGAAGCCCGCCTGCGCCGCCAAGCAGTACGCCAGGAATACGAGACCGAGCGGCGCGAGATCCAAGCCGGACGCGAGGATTTCCTCACAAGACTCGCCTCCGGCTCATCGACAGATGCCGCGGCCATCGCGCGCGAAGGACACAAGGTGCTTCTCAAAAAGTCGTCGGCGCGCCGCAGCGAGGAAGAACGCATTCGACAGAAACAGGCTGCGCTGCGGTTGGACAACAAGCGTGTGTCGAATCTTTCTACCGTGGAGCAGGCTGGTGCGGCGGATACGGGGCTTGTCAAAGGTCTGCGCAAGATCAAGACGCCCGAGCCGGAGAAGCCGTACGATCCGTTTATGGGCTATGTGCCCGAAAAGCGCGATTACTATTCTCTCCAGTCGTATTATCCGTCGCAGTATCTTGATCCTATTCGCAATGATGCGCGTATGCTGGCTGGTGGTTATGATTTGCGTGAATACTACTCGCGCACCCTGCTCGAGGCTTTTGCTGGTTTGAGCTGCTTTGTTGGGGAGGAAATCTCTCAGCGAGATGCTGCTAATACTTCGAAGTCGACGGCTACAGAGGGTGCTTCTATGGCTGTGGAGGGTGGAGAGAACACCGCCTGAATGATGCTTTGACTTGGTTTGCAATGGCTATGGGGGCTTGCATGGTATTTGAGTTGTTTTATGAGCTATTGAGCATAGCGACGGCGTTTTTTTCTTTTTTTTTTTTTTTCTATTCATTTGGGGTATCCCGGCCGTTACATATGGCATTGCCATCATATCATCTAAAGAATGAACGAATATATTGAGATTGACACAGATAGCACAAAACAAGTAAACAGGCTGGAGAGCTACACAACATTGAACAAGAGATGGAATACGTTATTTCCAAGGCCGCGATATGGCCACAATGACATTTGTGTATCGAGAACTTAGGTACCTGACCAACACTCGATTGCCCAAATCAATGAATTAAACATACAGATGGAACCATACTCCATGAAACAGCGCCAAAGTAGCAGCAAAGTAACCAGAATGCTATCAACACACGCAACGCGATGCAATAAACATTAGCTTAGTGACCGTCCAGAGAAAAGTGACCAGTCATCTCAGCAGTGCTCTCGATGCCCTCCCAGGGCAAGTCCTCCTCGTCATCCAGGTCAATATGGCTGTGGCGAGAAGACTTATCGGTAGTACCAGTGACATCAGGTGCGTGGGACGCGCCAACATCGATTCCAATTGACTCGAGAGTCGCTTCCATTTCGTGCTCGGTCATTTCACGACCATCTTGCTTTTGGCCCTCCAAAACATCGTAAAGAGCGTAGATTTGGTCGGACTTCATGTCGATGTCCTTAAAGACTTTGTCAATCTTTTCTTGCAGGGCCTTGCGCGGGCGCTTGCCGAGCGATGCGTCGAGCTTGCTGTAGGCGCTTTGGTATGTGGCCAGTTGCATCTTCAGATGAGAGAGTTCGTCCTCCAGGGCCTTGAGAACAGCAGCAAGAGCGACAGCAGGGGGTTGCGAGGGGCGCATGGTTGGTTCTTCGTTCCAGACGGATGGCTTGGGCATACGCTCTGACACGGGAATTGGTTTGGCGACCTTCACGGACTCGTGGTTGCAGGTGCCGTCAGTGGAGTGACCATTGCAAACCGTGCAGTTCTGGCCATTGTGACGAGCAATGCTATCCAATGCTTTTTGGGTGGCTTGTGGCAACTTGGATGGATCAGCCGCCGCCAAGTCGACGTGGTGGAGGGTGATATCAGGAAGGATGAAAGCGGATGTCATGTCAGCGGCATTTCGCTGCTTCTTGCGCTGGGATGTTGCCGGCAATGAATTTTCTGAATGGCGTCGAGGACGCTCTGCAATTGGTACTGTGAGACTACTGTCTCCCTCGGTATTTGCCTTTGAGGCAGCGGTAATATCTCCAGTAGCCGAGGCTGGGCGAGGGATTTCTGCTTTGGATTCGCGAAGAGAAGATTTGCGAGGGGCAGGGGTTTTCAAAATGCTCTGTCTGGTCGAGTTGACGGTCTCTGTAGGATTAGATTCCTTAGGGGCACTCGAGCGACGCTGCTTGCGCATCATTCTTTCTTCTTCCAATGTCTTGCGCAGACGAGAGATCTCATGTTCATCAATAACGCTCAACAAGGTAACATCGGCTTCAGACGAAGCCTTGGTCTGCTCGGACACCTCCGGCCCAGTCACATCTTCAACTACCACTCGCTTCACGCGCTGTTTGCTCACGTTGGGTTGTTTTCGGGTGCTCTTGGATTCGGAAGAGCGAGACACAGCTGGCTTCGATGGTTTAGAGGTCGATGTACGTCTCGATGATGGCATCTCAATAGAGAAGAGAGCCTCATCGGCACGTTCTTTTTCAAGCCGAGAAATTTCCTTATCCACTTGATTAGACACCTTGGAGCGGGAGTCATCATGGCGTCTGGTTCTCGTTGTGGAGCGGTTGCTTTTCGATGTGATGTCTCTGGTGCTCCGACTAGCGTCTCCACTGCGCTCAGTGTAAAGCTGGCTGTCATCGACATCATCAGACACGGCTGAACTAGTTTCGGACTCAACGGTGTCCTGTTCGCGAGCCTTGCGGGCCGAGGATCGGCTGAGCTGGGACCTGAGTTCCGCATTTTCCCGTCGCAATTCATCGTTGTCGGCCTTCAGCTCTCGAGTTTCGAGATAAGCGGCTCCAAGTTGTGAGATAGCCGACTCTCTGTCATGGTTCAAGCGCTTGATGGCAGACTCCTGGACCTGGGCCTTTCGATCGGCAATGTCCAACTGGTTTTGTAAAGCGAGATTGGCTGCGTCTAACTTCTGGATCTCATTTTCCAGGCGCTTAGATCCCTTCTTGTGCGCATTATCCTCCGATTCCGACTTAGCCGATGACTGGCGGGGTCTGTTCGCCTTCAAAGATGAGTTCTCCTGGCGGTAACTATCCATTTTGCGCTCTGCCTCAGACTTGAACATCTCCAATTCTGCCACTTTATCCTGAAGTAGTCTCAGATGAACAAACAGGGCCTTCTCGTCTTCGGGGACGGGCACTGCATCCAACGGCATGTGCTCATGGGGGAGAGACACGTCCGTATGATCATGAAGTGGAGAAACGAATCGGGTAGAGCGCATCTTACCCTGTCGGGAGTAAACAGGTGTGCCATCTTCGTACACACCAGAGACAAGTTCAGAGATGTTAGGGAGGTCGGGAAGAAGGAAGGATTGATGGGTCATGGTATCACCAATAGTGTTAGTGTTGGTTGCATTGGCACTGCTTTTCCGGGGAGTTCCTGCGTTGGAAGCCGATTTGCGGAGTTCCTTTGCGTAGGCGTCCTGCGAAGCTCGCTCAATTGCGTCTGCAATCTCCTGTGAGGTGTTTGCGTTTCCAAAACGCGTCGAACGCGTTTTCGTGGCGATAGGGGCAGGTCTTTCATCGCCCAAAAATGAGCCCTCATAGCTGTCACGCACTTTTGCGTGCATATCGGAAAATGTCCGACGCTGGTCGCGTTGAGCCTTCGAGACTTGGGGGCTCATTGTTTCTTTCTGTGCTTGGGTTGCTCGTCGCACCTGAGCGTTCTTTCGTAGGTTGTCACTGACTGCACGACGCGACGGACGCGTTGCAGCAACTGCCTTTTGTGGTGTAGGGTATTCAACGCGCATGGCGGGCGAGGATGAGCGTACACTGTTCTCGAAGCTCATCATAGAACTGCGCGAGTCGTCGCGCCCTGGTTTCTCAGCAGCGCGTCCCACCTCAACGGACATGTCGAGGTCGCTATGTGAAAGGTCGTCGTCCAACTCCTGTTCCTCCTCTTCGGAGGTCTGTATTTGGGAAAATTCGGGGAAAGCGCGGTCAAGTGTTGACGTGTTGATATCGTAGTCAAGCTCCTCGTTGACACGTCGTGTTGAGGTGCCCATTACTTCGTCATTCAAATTGGTGAGCGAAAATGAATCGTCGTTTAAACCAGAATTTTTGTTCATTGGAGGCATTCTAGGAGTAAAAGGGTGAAGTTGGAGATTGGAGCTGGTTTGTTTTGAAGCAAAGTTGGAATGTTTGGGTCGGGCGCGTCTCGGCAACCCCGGGAATTCTGATTGGCTGTTCACCTTATTTCTACTTCTGTACTTCTGTACTTCTCTACTTCTACTTAGATGGCTAATTTTACTAGATTTGTTTGAAATACAAAAACTGGAGTATGTACGAGTACGACTACTACTTGATGGTGTTAAAGTAAACATAATGTTCTGTAAAAGAAAAAATTCTGGTTGGCATCTTTTGTGAACATGAGGAAGTATGATATGGATATGTAATAATTGTAATAATACTTGATAACCACAGTACCCAGAGAAATTGACATTGAGATGGCTATATACTATGTGATTCATTTATGATTTGCAGGTGGGAGCATAGCCACCAACCGTCCTCGACACCAGCTGTGAAAAATTGCTCATCATCCCTCGAAACGGAGCACTCGCGAAATTCATACTCCCCTCTAAGTATGGAGTCTCGGACCTTCTGTGAATGGATTCTAAAAGGCTCCATAGTATAGCTGACTCCCGCAACCACATCCCAATGGTATTGCCGATGCTCCACCTTCAAGTAAGCAGCAAATTCTCTGAGTTTTAAAATCGGAGAACATATTCGTAAAGATAGCCTAAAAGGCAGCCTGTGTGGCTGCGAAAGAAACAGTACACATCAGGAGTATTCAGCCTTCTTCTGATAAAGGAATCCAGAAGTTGATGTAACGCTGGGATAAAGGGCCATCTAGCGGTTCCCTGGTGATAGCAGCTTGTCTGTGTGGCAATGTCCGGAAGCTTGATATCCCAATCAGAGGCAGCGGTGAGAGCGACCAAAGGATCTGTGGGGCCCACGCTCTTGCATTGCGGTTCAACAAGGTAGCAAGTGGCCTCCGCAATGTCAATGTACCGCGCTTCAAACTCGGGAGGCGGAGGGCGCCAGCCTCTTTCAACAAGTGTGCCTGCGGCTTTCTTGGCATCGCCCACGACGATATGTACGTCAAAGACAACTGTGGGTACTCCATAGTATGCTAAAGCATCTTCGGCCCAGAGGTAGCATGGTATGCCGCTTTCCTTGAGTAAGCGACATGCTGAATATCGCTCAATAGACCACGGGTCATCGCAAGTTTGTTTTGCATATCGTTCAAGGAGCCAGCCTTCAATGAGTGAGGCTTCATTAAGGGTGGGCGACATCTGTAGGTTTTTAGAGGACTGCAACAATCAATATATTCTGGAGTCAAAAAGGACAACTTCCCCCTTAGATACAGATCCTTCTTGGGTTGTCGTATCGAATATCTAGCCTTAATGTGTTCAGTATATCTAGTACCACGGCCCTGATTCAACGTCACAATCCTTTCGCGTTGGTGCGTGGTGGCTCGCCCCTGGTTCCTAGATACCCCACCTTGTGATGCAGCCGTCATGAGCTCGTTCTTGTCCCCCTGGAGGACTACTAAAGGCACCGATGCCTAAGATAGTAGACAGTCTACCTAGGTATAACTAGCCAGTGCGCATGTCCACGGATGGCTACGATACATACATACGTATGTATGTAGGATGAATCAGAGCTGTTAAGGGCCCCTGAGGGTTTTGCCAAGGTCTAGTTTCATTGTATGAAACTGATTTGGAACATTAGTTGTTCAGATGAGAGTCAACATTAAATGTCTTATTCCCGACGGCCAATATTTCTCCACTTGATGGATATGTACGATGCTAAGGAGCCCTTTGAATTTCCTAGTTGTTTCGTAATTATTGTTCCCCGACTCCTGTCTCACTTCGAACCGAACGCGCTTCCTTACTATAAAACCCTTAATTACCAGTCAATGATATACTTGGTACAAAGCATAAATCACCCACATCAAGAGCTGTACAGATGAAAATCCAATCCAATCAGCTGTTAGGGCTCGCTCCTTGGGGGGTTACTCTGCCTCTGGACACAGGTTGTCGAGGCATGCCCAACCGCTCCCGGTTCGTTTTCTATACCTAGTCTTAGAGCTGGATTTCCACTCCAAAGCCATCCGTCTCGTTCTCTCAACTCACGCGCCGCCGGGAATGGTGCCTGCAAGCTCAAGCCGACTTCAGTGGATCTCAGCGAGGGTATCGGTGCTACAGACCAGACTTTTGCCCCAAGTACTGGCACCCTCAACGCCTATATGATTTTCGTTGACTTCCCTGATGCACCGGCCTCAGAGGCCACTGAGGAATTACACCAGCTCTTCGTTCCCGGTGCACCAGACTGGTACACTAATTCCTCCTTCGGTCAACTCAGTCTCGACATCACCACCGACACATCCCGCTTCTATCGCATGCCCAAAGCGTCCACCTCCTACCCCTACGACCGGGGAATTACCTCAGAGCTTCTAGCAGAGTACATCCAAGACGCGCTGGACTCAGTCGGCAAGGCCATCAATTTCGCCGGCACCGACGTTCTCTATATCGTCCCGACCAAGGCAGCAAAGCACATCTCGTTCTCGCCTACCTACATGGGCGAACTGACGGCAGGGGATGGAACCATTATCAGTAAGACTGTCACCTTCGGCCAAGACGCTCCAGACTCATGGGGCTTCCTGGTGATGAACCACGAGACTGGACACACAATGGGTTTACCGGATCTGTATCCGAGCTCGGATACTGGCGACAGCACTACCATGTACGTTGGTGGGCATGACATTATGGGCTTGATTAGCGGCGCCCTTCCCGATTACTTTGCGTGGCACAAGTGGAAGCTGGGATGGTTTTCCGATGACCAGTTCGATTGTGTGGACGGTGCTGGATCGACAACTCACACCATTACCCCTGTGGGAACGAAGGAGGGCGTCAAGGGAGTCGTTGTGAGGCGGGATGAGACTACTGCTATTGTCGCTGAGGTGAGAACCAAGGATGGCGCGGATAGCAGTGCTTGCAGTACGGGAGTCCTTGTCTATACGGTATCGTCATCCACGGGTTCGGGCCAAGGCCCTATTCGCGTCCATGATGCGACCCCAAGTTCTGGGGGATGTGGTGGGGACGAACTCAATGATGCCCATTTCACAACCGAGACGGGCCGGGAAACTTTTGTTTCGGAAGATGGTGTCAAAATCACTGTGGTTGGACAGAAGGGGGACGAGTATACCATTACAGTCGAGGTGGCGTGAGTGGAATATATCGTCGGCGTGGATTCTATTTGCGTCCCGTGTGTCTTCAAGTTAATTCGTGTACGTACATATTTGTCAGGGCAATAGATGCATATACAGACGGTGCTAAACCAGAAACCAAATTACATTGAATGGGCCTCTAACTATTTACTCGCGGAGTTAAGTGTTCATTAGCCCGTAGAGAAATAAACAAAAAAAAAAGCCCCCGCCATTCAAGTCAATTCATGCTGGAGGCTTTACCGCTTTCCCTTTATCAAAGGACAAGCTGATAGGTACTCCTCCCTGTGGAGTACCTGGCTGGTTTGCAGTCATTCCGCCGCGCTCCGCGCGGCATCAGATTTATTTGTGATTATATATAACCATCGTCAGATTCTGCTAGAAGCAGCTGTTAGTCTAGCATACTGCTACGGTGTATATTTAGTCTCTATTTCCCGGTTCAATATATATCCTAAATATGTCCTTATGTACATACCTAGGTACTTAGGGGGTGGTGCTGATACTCCGTACGCCTTTATCACTCTCGGCCAGAGTGATCTAATTGATCTACATATGATCTACATGTCAGCACCGAACGTTGAAACGGGCGATCATGCCTTAATTTTCTCACTGCAGCAAGGGATTTTGATGTCGATGACCTTTTGGTCGAGTCTATCACCTACATACGGAGCGACTCTATAGCACTTGAGTACGTAGGCAATTTGTTTTCATGCGCCATATGGATCTGATGAAAGGGAAGAAAACACTGGACCAAAAGTAGCATTGCTGAATGGAGTTCACAATAGGCGTATGTACAACATGCTTGCTCTCCAGTCATTCCTTCTATTCCTTCTAGTTACTTAGATTGTTGCCGCAATTTATATAAAATATCTCAATTCACTGCACATGTTGCTTCGGTTTCTTGTAATTGGTGGGATGTATTTTTATCAATGTAACGCCTTGGAGGAGGCGATGCTCAAATATATCATGTGCAAAGTAGTAAACCGAGGTCGCCTGCAATGGTAGATTACGAATATATCGATTTTGCTTGAAGCCTCCGGGTACGAAATGAGTATAGGGCATGGTAATCTCATCTGATAGGAGCCACAGAAACTCTATCCATGAGCTTAGAAGGAACAAGCTAGTCTTGGAAAACTCAGGTAAGACATAATTGCCCTGGACGGAAAGAAACAATGTAGATTATAATGAAATGAGGATGTTGTACGTGAGATTTGGACGATCACCACATGTCGAAATTCCCCGTTGGGCTAGTATATAAATTGGTACCTCTAGTAACATCCATCGGCATACTAGAGTATTGTATATTTAAGTACTGCGAAGTATCCCAGTCACGGGTAGGGCATCCCCCGGTCCACGTGTTGCAGCCTCAAGCAAGAGCGACGGACCAATCAGCGGGAGCAAAACACTCACGAGCACAACGTTCGCAAGGGTTAACCCAAATGCTTTACAGTCAGGTCGACATTTAAATATGAACTGGTTTCCCCCTCTTCGCATTCTATATGCTCACAGGTGTCACGGACTAGTCAAGCTGTGATTTCGTGTATTCACCGGTGTGATGGCGGCGTTTTCTAAAAACCATGGAGAGGAAGAGGGCCTTCTCGGAGAGAAACAAGAGCAACGCTGGAAACAGCAACGCCAGCAATCTTCCCGAAGATGGACAGCGTTGACCATCGTGTCCCTGCTGGGCACTTTCGCCCTGGTTGTGTACTTCGCGAAGGGAACCCAGTGCAACCCTCCTCCACGTGCCACAACCCAGCCTGACCTACCTCTGACTTCCCCCGTGAACATGTCGAAGAGATCTGACTGCACTACTGTCGATGGCGGTTACCAATGTAATTCCGAGCTCTCACACAAGTGGGGCCAGTATTCGCCCTATTTCTCTCTTTCCGAAGAATCATCCATCTCGAATGAGGTACCTCATGATTGTCAGATCACTTTTGCTCAAGTGATCTCCCGTCATGGTGCTCGATTCCCGTCCGCGAAGAAGAGCAAGGTATATGCCAAGCTCATTGAAAATATCCAAGCGAACGCGACTGCATACAATGGCAACACGAAGTTCCTCCGCTCATACAAGTACACCATGGGCGGTGATGATTTGGTACCCTTCGGAGTGAACCAGATGGTGGACTCGGGGACCAAATTCTACCAGCGCTACGAGGCGTTGGCGAAGAAAGCTGTGCCCTTCATTCGGTCATCTGACTCAGGGCGGGTTGTGGCTTCAGGCGTGAACTTTATCAAGGGATTCCAGCAGGCAAAGTTGGATGATAAAAGTGCCAATCACCGTCAGCCAAGCCCCAAAACCAACGTCATCATCTCAGAAGAGTCTGGCACCAACAACACTCTGAACCACAGCGAGATCTGTCCTAAGTTCGAAGACAATGAGCTGGGCGACAAGGTCGAAGAAAAATACATGAAAATCTTTGTGCCGCCCATCCGAGCTCGTCTCGAGGCCGATCTCCCTGGCGTTAAACTTGAAGACATCGATGTTGTCAGTCTGATGGACATTTGCCCTTTCGAGACAGTGTCTTCAAGTGACGACGCAGCCGAGCTATCTCCATTCTGCGACCTCTTCACCCCGACCGAATGGAGCCAATATGACTACCTCCAGTCGTTAAGCAAGTACTATGGTTATGGCGCCGGCAATCCTCTCGGCCCGACCCAGGGTGTCGGTTTCGTAAACGAACTGATCGCCCGACTCACTCGCCACCCAGTGAGAGACCACACAAGCACAAACCGTACGCTCGACGCCCCCGGCGCTGCGACATTCCCCCTCAACTACACCATGTACGCCGACTTCACACATGACAACGGAATGATCCCGTTCTTCTTTGCTTTGGGGCTGTACAACGGCACCGCTCCACTCTCGCTCACCCACGTCCAGTCTCCTAGCCAAACAGACGGGTTCTCATCCGCCTGGACAGTCCCCTTCGGTGCTCGGGCTTATGTTGAGATGATGCAATGTCGTCGGGAACCCGAGCCGCTCGTGCGAGTCCTCGTTAATGACCGTGTTATTCCGCTGCACGGTTGCCCGGTGGATAAACTTGGCCGTTGTCGCCGTCGTGATTTCGTGAAAGGGCTTACTTTCGCACGCTCTGGCGGCGACTGGGCCAGGTGTTATAAATAGGGGGATTCTGAAAAATAACCGGTGCAGAGTTGGTCCTCCGACACATTTGTATTTGATGATACCCTAAAGATTGCATCCCTTACATAGACATCCATATCTTTAGTCAATATTAATGCGGTATATTTTACCACGAAATCCGTCTTGGAACAATATAATCGTACCCGAATATATATTCAAACGGCTCTAATACGTGCAAGTCGTCAAAAAGGTAATTCAAACAGCCCCCACCTCCAAAAAGTATCCAAAAAGTAACTATCATCTTTTAGACACCTCTGCCTCTCCTTTTTACATACTCCAATGTGACTGACCATTCCTTTTAACGCGATGCGGAGCAGAAAGAACCCACGCCTCCCAAAGAGGCATCTGCTCACGCAAGACATGCACACCGTCATCCCCTAGGTCCTCACTAGACAAAGCACGCAGTCTCCCGAGCGACGTCCGTCTCAGCGGCAATCGCCTACCCACTACCAAAGCAGGGAGGCCATCGGACGCGAGCGGTGCAGTAGTTGGCGAATGAACAGCCGAGGACGTACCAGCCGCAACAGTAAGAGAAGATGGCACAGGGCCAGCAATGTAATCATCAAAAACCTCCACACCGTTTGAGACAGAAGCAGAATCAAAATGTGCAGCATAGTCAATATCCTTTAGAACTAGCCACTCGAGCTGCTCCATTTCCTCACGCAGGACAACCAGCACATCGCGCCACAAACCGCCAGGCCGGAGGTAGACACCGAGTAGGCGGAAATCGCGTAGCTGGGCACTATGGCGACGTGCTAGTGCGACGATCTCATCTGCGCTCAGGCGCCAGCCTTGAATACTGAGTTTGCGGAGGGTTTTCCAGCGGATGTGGTGGAATAGTAGCTCGAGGTCGAGGTCTAGGGGTGTTTTGCTGAGGAAGCCGATGTGGATGGCCATGAGGTTTTTGGCCGCGATGAAGAAGCGGTGGAAGACGCCTGAGAGGTCGGCCATGGTCGTAGTAATGTCGGTTGCTGAGTGGAAGTTTATGTCGAGGCTTGTGAGGCGTCCGCCCATGGCGGCGAGGGTTGTTGACGGGGCATGGAGGAGCTGCAAGGTTGCTTCGGGGCTGATCTGGGGCCCTGTGAAGCGGATGGAGCTGCATTTTGAATCGAGGAGGGCGATGCTGAGGTTTGTTACGGCGCGCGAGCAGGCGGTCTCCCAGTCGAACCGGATGCTTGCGGTGCTGGTGCTGGTCCCCAGTGAGTGGTCGCGTATAAAGTCGATGAGGTACTCGTCTGCTTCGTCTTGGAGTCTTAGGAGTTTTATTTCCTGTAGGGCTGAAAATGATGCGATTGCACGGCGGAGGCGGGTTCGGTCATTGTTGGTTTCAGTTAGATTGGTTTGTTCACGCAGTCGGCAGCTGTGCAGTTGGGATATTTCGGGATTCTCTGACCCCAATGTTCGCAGTGTCCGGGCCCAACCTGTATTTTGCTCTTAGTCAATTTGCTCGCTTCTATATGAGAGATTGAAGAGCTGGTACCGCTTCCTTGATAAAAGGGTCGCACCATGTACGTGATGGTCTTCACATAGTAGGCCAGCTGCATGTCTACCAGTTCATCTAGTCGCCGGAAGCCGTGCTCAGAAAAGCGCAAAGTAAATCGGTTAAACTTGTAAGGGGTACCGATTTGCATGAAGCGCTTGCAGACGAGTCGAAATTGATCCAGATCGGACACTTCGACATGTTGGTCGCCAGCCCGGAAAGTATGCCCATTTTTATTGAATCTGCCGTTTAGGGCTCGAGGCGCGGGTTCGAGGAGATAGGACAATATCTCGCTCAGTAGCTCGTCAGCGAGATCATAAATGTGACGTGGCTGGGCCATGATCGGCGCGCGCAGCCGAAGCATCGGCTGCTTGATGAAGTAGCAGCAACATGGAAATATGGAGGAATTGAGGGAAAGTCGACGTTCTTGACTTGTCCCCAAGACCGGAGAGACAAATCACGGAGGGAATTGGGGAGGAGGGGAAACGAGGAATAATAAAAAAATTAACTAAAATTGATATCCAATACTCGACTCATCGCCGTTCTCCTGCAGACACTAGTAGGACAGTTGACTTGTCTCACCATGCATGGCGAGAGCTCTCGCCCTAACGATTGATTTCGCGACCGGGGACGATCGTCTAGTGCCTGGGTTAGCGCCCTCTGCACTGACAAGCCGGGCTTTCTGACCCGATCCGCTTGATTTCATTGGCGACGGTGCCACACAGGAACCACATGATTGATTGACTCTGCGGCCAGCCAGCGCGCGAACTTGCAGAAAAGGCCATTGGATGAGAGTGAGTAGTGTTGAAGAGGGGGACTAATGCAGACCCCGCCGGCAAGTCATCACATCATGCAGGGTGATTGACCATGCGTGTGGGTTATATGCCTGCCCAAAAGGATTGGGGGTTAATGGCCGAAATCAAGACGGACTAATGTATGTACATGTGTTTCAGAGATTATCTACTAGCTATCGGATCTTCCATATCATTACGTGCCGTGTGCATGCAACCTATCAGACCTTCGCGAGATGGGCTCGGCGCCGTCTGACATCTGTGCTGCTGATTTTGGACTCAAAGTTCTCAACGTCAGTGACAGTGGCAGCCTCCCCAGACTGGAGTACGTCCACCTCGAATACGGCAAGGCCTTTCCATCCCTTCTTCACCCGCTCTTCGTTGACGGCCGCCCCTCCTGAGTGCGTCTCCTTCGAAACAACAATTGCTCCAAGGTTCTCCTCGGTAATCGTTGGGCCAAATGGATCGGAGATCTCCACAAATTCAAAGGCAAGGTTGGGCTGGATCCTTACGACGACCATCTTGCCATTGGGACCTGGCGCAAAGGCACGTTCAATCTGCGGTGATTTCTTTTCAGGCGAGAAATCCATAATGGCCGTCAGGAAAGCCGCAGTACTCTGCCAACGTTCCTCCCAACTCTCAAGGAATTCGGCATATTTTTTATTGACCAACAGCGCATCCCCGGTAACTCCGATGGTCAGGCGGCCCTCCTGCCCCCGGTCCAGCGGTTCCAGGACCAATGCAACTGCTGTGAGCAGTAGTTTGTGACCAACATGAAGGTGATCAAATGTGCCACCAACGACCACGGAATACTGTGGAGTGGATGGATGTTGGTTGTCGGGAATTAACAGGCGGCCAGAGATCGTCCAGTCAGGCTCGCTTATGATGGCTTGCATGCTTGCCGCCCTGCCGTCCCGATCCTGGCTGCCGACACTGTTGGTGAAGGAATTAGCCAAATTTTGGCCTGTTATGTTGGACAAATAGAAAACATAATCCCAACAGCGCCCCGAATTAGCTAGTGATCGGATGTCCAGAATGGGCCCAAAGCGAGAACTACCAGAGGCCTGGATGGCCGAGGTGTTCTCACTTGCGTCGATAAATACCACCCGGGTGTCAATGCCACCTGGAGAGTCTAATTCAATGTTCTGCGTTGCACAGACAGCACCAACCAGGGTATAGACGCTGGTCAGGTAATGTTGGAGTTGTGCAAACACTTTGGCCCGAGGTTGGCAGCTCGGGGAAAGAAGATCTGGAATGGCCAAAGCAATATCCAGCACAGCTGTACGGTTGGATCCACTCAAGGCATTTGAGAGCTTGGTGTAGACGTCCACCAAGGATGGCTGGAAGACATCTTTGACTTGGGCAAAAGAAAAGGCTGGAGGCGGGGGAAGTAGTAGTAAAGCCGAGGGTGAATTGATGTGATCGGAAGCCATGGTGTGAAGAATATATAATTACAGCAACGAGCACTGGGGGGATTAACACCCAAGTCAAGAGATGTAAGATCAACAAAGAAACCGAGAAATCACATAGACCACAGAAACAAAAGAACCACAATTCCCTGAAGAAGTGATCGGATCCATCCACATCGCAGGCTGGGGTACCCGGCTGAGTCAGCTATTTCTCCTGGGATGACACCGCCCTCTGTCCTCGACTCTACAACTCTCTGATCGAGATGAGGATGCCATTGAGAGCCAAGTGACCTGATAAGCTGGAATGATATCTGGCTGACACGGTCCTCTGGTTGGAGCTCCTTCGAAGCCCCCGCTATATCCCCGATTTGGTGCACCCCCCAACCTCCTTCACTGGTCTCGATCGAGAAACAGTGGAGCTCATCCTCCCAACTACGATCCATCGCACCATTCCCTTCATAGACGGCGCTCTTGCTCTTCAGCATAGACCGCATCATGTCGAATCCCGCCTCCTACGACTCTCACCGGCGCTCAGCTGTCTTCAGTCGCCAGCCGGAGGAGCTTCACATTCCATCAACCGGGCCAATCAACCCGAACCTGTCCCGCCAATCCTCCTCGCACGACTATCCCACCACATCGGACGCAGGTGCCCGACTCCCCTCGATCAACGTACAACAGAGCTCTCAGTACGGCGGCGACGGGAACACTAGCAGTAGTGCCCTTCCCGGAGCCTTGCAGCCAGGGAACCAGAACCGTCCGGCTGCAGTATCAATAAATACCGCTCCATCAGTCGTCCCTACCATGCCGCAGTCATCGTCGCAGTCCAACCACCGAGCCAGCATGATCAATTCGCATGGACATTCACGATCTAGCCCCGCCGGGTTCGACCAATCCATGTACAAACAACATGCTGCGCCTGATGGCTCCAAATATCCCTCCTCCCCTGGAGGATTTCCGCCTCACACCCCGCAAGGCTCCAAGTATTCTCCTCTTGGCCTCGCCGATATCAGGCCATCCGGTGAACACTTGTTGAGCGAGGCACTTATGAACCCCGGAATGTCATCAATGTCTTACAATAATGGAGACAACCAGGTGCCGACCAACAGCAATTACGTGGCCCCATGGCCTATATACGCGGTGGATTGGTGCAAATGGCCCATCACAGGCAACTCGGGCTTTGGTGGAAAGCTAGCCATGGGAAGCTATTTAGAAGATAGCCACAACTATGTATGTGCATCCACCCTATGGATGAATATGTTTGTGCTAATCCGTTAATAGATTCAAATCCTCGATACCCACTGGACGCAACCAGATCCCGACACACCAGATGCGGCCGCAGGGGAGATCAAACTCGACTATGTGAAAACAGCCGAGGCAACACATTCTTACCCTGTTACCCGCATCCTCTGGGAGCCTCCCTCATCTCAGAAGCAATCAACTGATTTGCTGGCCACGTCAGGAGACCACCTTCGCTTATGGTCACTGCCAAATTCTCAGCCTCTCCAAAGCTCAAACTCGATCACTCGTCCCATGAACCAGCGAGAGCCCGCCACCTCCAAACTTTCCCCGTTGGCCTTGCTGTCTAACTCAAAATCCCCCGAGCATACTGCTCCTATTACCTCTCTTGACTGGAACACAATTTCTCCTAGTCTGATCATTACTTCGAGTATTGACACAACTTGCACCATCTGGGACATTCCCACATTGACAGCGAAGACGCAACTGATTGCCCACGACAAGGAGGTGTATGATGTTCGCTTCTGCGCCAACAGTGTCGATGTTTTTGTAAGCTGCGGCGCTGACGGTAGTGTGCGAATGTTCGATCTGCGAAGCCTTGAGCATAGCACAATCATTTACGAGCCGACGGATAAGAACGAAAAGCGTACGTGTCTGCCTGATAGTAATTACGTGCTCTGAATATTGACAATATCTTCAGCAGTCATGAGCCCAGGAGCTCCCGGAAGCTCCAGCCCCCCCGGCCAATCGCAAACCGGCCTCTACCCTCCGCCTTTGTTGAGGATCGCAGGTATGGATGGCATACCAAAACATGGAATATAATTACAAGCTAACGAAATTTCCCAGCATCCCCACATGATGCCCACCTCCTGGCAACATTCTCACAGGACTCCAGTGTTGTCCGCGTTCTCGATGTCCGACAACCAGGCCAGGCTCTATTGGAACTGAAGGGCCATTCAGCTGCCTTGAACTGCGTAGAGTGGTCTCCAAGCCGTCGCGGCATCCTCGCATCCGGTGGCGATGATAGCATGGTTCTCCTCTGGGACCTCATCAACCCGCACAACGCCGCACCAGTTGCTTCCCCTCCCTCCAACACCCCAGGAGCGCCGCCTTCCACAACCTCGGAGCGCGGCCCAGCCGGCGTCTGGCAGAGCGAATACGAAGTGTCCAACATCAGCTGGTCCCCACAAGGCGGGCCTAACCACACCGGCCAGCCACGGGAATGGCTGGGAGTGTGCGGTGGACGAGGACTAACTGGTGTTGCGTTATGAGCCGACCACAAAATCAGGTCTTGATTTCCCTACTTCCGTCTCTTCTCTTCCCTGGAGCTTTCCGACAACCATGGCTCCTGCATTAGATGGTCCAATCTCTGATATTTGTTTCTGTTTGCCGCGATCTATAGCTTCGCGTGCCCACAGCATCCCCTGTTTTGCTTTGCTTTGCTGTTTGTGTGCTTCGCCAGTACTATCGGCCTTTCTGTGTCTGATCCGGTACGCTATCTGCATAAGTCCAGTTACAATCCGGCCGTCTTCATGGACTGCTCTTGTGTCTATTGATTGGCCATACTTCTGACTTGTTTGGTACGAGTGAATGAATGAACGAACTACACATTGGATATGTACCATTTCCTATTAGTTAAGAATGGCCTTAGGCCATCTGTCCCACTTGAATTATCTTACTCCAGCTTATGGTAACCCCCTTGGAACAACTAAGATGACAGGGCTCCACTCCGCCGTGAGTATTCGACTGCTCGAATAGGAAGCGCGTATAAGATGGTGGTTATTGAATGTTCTGCTCTGGGATATTTACGTTCTTCCATTTTCTGTTGAAGGAGAGGTATGACGTGATAGTCTTAGTTTGATCACGATTCTAAGTAACAGGAGCTGGAGACACGACGATCTAATACAGTAAAAATAACCAAAAAGGCTCGCCCAGCGAGCAGGTATCATATGAATTACAGGTGTAGCAAGACAGAGAAAGCAACCGCTAACAATCACAGTCTAATATGGACAGTTTGTTGCAAACAACGAACAGTTTCACTCTGCGCGGGTAGCCAGGGTTGGACGACTGAGTGTCGGATACTTGCAAATGAGACGATCTTCGAGCGAGCGCGCAAACTTGACGCTGGGGATGTCCACGGCGCGCCAGAACACATCGCCTAGCCAGATGGCGACGGGGAGGCAGATGAGCCAGCCAATGAGGAAACCGAGGCAGTATTGGAAGTTGGTCTCTTTGCCAGTGAGATTCCAGATGTTGGGCATGATGGAATAGCCCAGACAGTGGAGGACGGGGCCATGGACGACATAGAATGCAAAGGAGATCTTGCCTAGGTATTGGGAGAAGGAATTCGTGAAGAGTTTCTGGATGTCAGGGGAGTGGTTGATGGAGAAGACGATAAACACGGCTCCGATAGTTTGCGCGAAGCGATGCGGTTCTGGGTAGGTCTTGGGGGTGATGTGCCACAGCCAGCTGTAGAAAGGTGTCCACTTGAACCCGATGTTGGGACATGAACCGAAGTACAGACCGACTACGAAGAGCGAGATCCATAGCCCGCGGCGGGAGACTCTGATGGTGGTTTTGCTGCCGGGACTGAGGCGAATGGCTGTTTTGTCGTCTTCTTCTACTGCCGGTCGTGCGGATGGCTCCCAGGTTCCGTTGATGAGATCCATTTCGGCCATCAGCATGCCGAAGAGGAATAAGACGATTTCCCAGCGACCATAACGCATGCAGAACCAAGTCAAGCCAGAGACTACTGTCATGCGCACAGGTGCCACCAAGCGTGATGTCCCCATGATGACAATGAATAGGATAAGCGAGGAGCGGAATTCGAGAGGAATTGTCCATAGGTGCGGGTTGTAATAGTTGTAGTAGAGCGCATAATCGAATGGGTTCATCAAGGTAGCCAACGTGACCCACAAGTCATCGCTTTGTTTTGAGAAGGATTTATAAACACGTGGATGTTGCTCGTTAGTACCGAGGATTGTGTGCCCCTCCTTGATGACGCTATGGGAGTAGTTATACAGTCCAAGACGAACAGCCACAAAGACGCAAAGAATCCCTGTAATTGCGGGGATATATAAACGAAATGCCCGACGGAAGGTTCCTGATGCGAGCACGGTGAAAGTTTGATCGAAGGACCTGCTCCGAATGGTTTTCAGCGGTTTATATGACAAAACATAGCCGGAGAGGACGAAGAAGATGGCCACCATAATGTGACCAGAGATCAGCATGTGGAAGAAGGGCAGCTGGTGAATCCCAAAGTTCTCCTTTCCAAACCCCCATCCTATCGCGACTTTCCATGTGTATGTGAAGAAGAAGTGGAAGTTGAAGACCAGGAGACAGGCCCAGCCACGCAGCCCGTCTAGAGCCGCGATGGCATGAAGCTTCGCAGGCTGGGGTGACGAACCGCCCACTAAATGTTGTAGGAAACTTGGTGTGAGTGCAAGTGTCAACCTGTGCCATGTGTCTTCAGAATATGCCAGCCAGTCTTCTTGCGACATCTTCGGTGCCAGTCCGTCTGGATGCGCGAGGATGTTGGAGGGGTGAAATTGAGAAAAGCCATTCCAGCGGGGTGTGATTGTCGAGTCAGATTCCGAGGCAGATTCCAGATCTTTCAAAGGGATATCGGAGGCGGAGGTGGTGGCCCGATCGTCGAGGTGGGATGTCATCTTGTTATGCTATGTCGGTCGATCGCAAATGGACATGTCCAGAGGGGCAAAAGCCTTGATTTACACAGGATACCAGACAAAAGGAAGCATTCCGGTATAATTGAGAAAGTCGAGAGGAAGGACAATTCGCTCCACCGAGGTGCGGAGGTCGGCGAATTCGGGCAAATACGTCAGCAGGGGCCTGCCCAGGTGGTTCACCGCCACAGAGAATGGCGAAAGATTAGGTGGAATAGGAAATTAAACGAGAGTCAGGGATAGTTACAACATAAGGGGAATCAAAGAGTTTCGGAGAGTCAAGGAGATTAAAGTAAAGACAGGGCAAAGACCACGGGAGCCGATCGATTGCCGTTTTCGTTAAGCCGGATTCAGAACGTGACTGTACATAAAAGCATTTGATATGAATTATGAATGAGGCTATAGTTCAAGATACAATTAGGTCTATGTTTAGTTTTATCTCCCTGGGCTATGGATGTGTCCTCGAGATGTTCTCCAGGCTGACGCGTCAGTATCGGGAAGTCAGCAATCCTACATATCTACATACCTACATACCTAGGTATCTTCTTCTCTCATTGAGAGGCTGGATACATGTATTCACAGGCTGGTTCTCAAAATAAGAGTAGCGATTTTCATATCATGTTCCAAGTATTTCAGGTAGAAAAGAAACCAATCCGTTTACTCGTCAACTTCATCAGAATCAACATCAGAATCAACATCAGAAGCAACAACGTCCGAATTTAGATCGACCGAGCCAACACCCAGAGAACCAACACCCCCGGATTCAACTGCCGATTCATCATTCTCAGATCTCGCATCCGCCGAACCAGTATCATTATGACCATGTTCAGAAGGAGAATCGTAGAAAGGGTTCGGCTGATTATCTTCAAGAGCCTCCTCGTCCGATCCATCATCTCCAGCAAACTTCGACAATTTCTTGATATCATACTCCACACGAGCATGAATCTTGCGTAGATCCTCACGAACGGCAATCATGCCAGTGGTGTCATTTGCTAGCGAGCCGTCATCCAAAGGCGTTCTGTACCACTTGGCGGAGTAGGCAGGACCATGTTGCTGGGATTGAGTGGAAGTAGAAGAAGGAACTCCAAGATGAGCAGGCACAGACATAGGTCCCGCAATTTGAGCAACACTGCTACCCTGCCCCCGGGCCTGATTGTTTGCATGGATCCACTCGATGATCCATTTTGGAGGATTAGGGCCCCGAAAGCTGCACTCCGGTTGTTGGTAAGCAAATACACAGTTCATACATGCACCAGCAAACAGAGCCCTTCTAAACATTCCTAAGTCCATAACAACACAAGATTTGAAAGCACCACGCCCTCTCTCACATCGTGCACGCCCTTGTCCAGGCAAAGCAGCCTTACCATAGCGTTGACAAAGCGCAGCTCGACGTCGGTTCTGGGACGCCAGATTACCTTCATCAGCGAGACGCCAGTCGAGGTCGCGGACTGGGGCCAAGGAAAGTATTTGGAGCTCTATCGGAGTGGTGCAAAGATTCAACATGGGATTCCCTATCGAAAACATTAGTATGAAGCTGTAGGAAGGGGTCTGTACACCATCAATAGGAACATAATCAGTTACTTGTTGAAGCAGTTTGGGCCATGGCCTCAACTGTGGGATCCCAACGAGGAGGGGAGTTGGTCTCTACAGACGAGCCAGGCTCATTGCTCAACCTAGGACGTTTCTTGGCTATATGAATGTGTTAGGTTGATAGGATCTTGGATATATTTAAGCGAAATTACTACCTGGACGTTTGCTCGATGGGTTTGATGCCATGGTAGTGGTAATAGGGAGGTGATGGCTGGAAAGGGATCCCTAGCACACCTACGAGGATGCCCCAGAAAGAAGGGGAGAGAAAGGAAGATGGATTGAGTTTCTACAAGCAGGGAATTTGCAAGCTATATATATTACGCATCGGCCTGAGGAAAGAGGCATTTGACAAACGGATGTAGGTATAGGTAAACAAGAAGGCATTCGGAAAGACTACAGAAGTGCAAAGTAGCTTGGTAGGCAATAGAATCAATAACGCTGTAGGGCTAATGAATTAGAGCTCTGAGAATGCCTGCATTTGAATAGTATGTATGGACATCTACTCTTGCAATATACCGCGAGCTTGTCTTCCAATACTTGAGGTTTTGACCTTGACGTTGATGGAAGGACAGTGTATAGTTCCCAAAACGGTTTAGCTCATAGTTAACTGCCTCAGGTGTCAATGCCAAGACATCTCGAGATCACAACCGTGGCCTTTTTTACCAGCGGCCGAGGATTCAAGACGTTGAAACACATATGTCACGTCAAATACCGTTAGACGCTTGTATGAATTGGGTGATCTCAAAAAGACAATAGACATTTTCCATAGCGCGCTCTACCAAACTCTCCGAATGCATCATACTTCCAAGAGCTCCATTTTGCACGGGAGCTTCGCTGAACATTTTTGAGCTCCAAAGCTCCCAACGTAGAACTTAGACATCTCTCTGATCAATACAAATTGACACATAGTACAGACTATTGGACCTTGATGTCGCCGGTTCCCTAAAGCGGCGACGATCCTCTCAGCTCCCTGATTCGCGCGATTCCGCAGTTCGAGAACTTCTCCCTTCCTCTTTGTCTATCCACGCTCATTGTCCCGCCGCCTTCTTTCTGCTCCCCGACATCTTGCGATACGGTCTGAATGTCGCGATCGCCTGTCACGTGTATTTCTTGATAAAAGTGCTCGCGTGGTCGAAGTGGTCCCGAAGTGGGTGCAGTCACGATGGATTTGCGCACGATCATGAACACCGACGGCGGCGCCTCCAACCCTCCACCTCCAAGCAACTCGGCCAGCTCTCCCATATCCGATCAAACCCCCCAAAAGCGACCGAAGAAGGCAGCTTCTTACTCAGAATATCCTACACGTCCGCCCCAGCCTTCTCCGTTGCAACACCCGCAGCACGCTTCCCCAGAGCGAAGCTCACCTTACACATCCGTTCAATCGCCATACCAACAATTCAACTCGGCCCCAGTGATTAATACAGCGCAGCGCAGCCAGACACCTCCGCACATCTCGACACCGTATGGTCCCGGCACCCGTGATCCATTTGGCGCGCCGGCATACGGGTCGCATCCCCAACACCCCGGTGGTTCTCTGGTCTCACCGTACACACCGCAGCCGACGAGTGCAGGACCACAACACCCGGAACAACAGTCTTATTTCGCCCAGCAGCGGTCTCAGCAGCGGTCTCAATCACTGCAATCGGTGATGACAACATCCCGAGCTCCAGTCGAATCTTTCCGCAGCCCTCCTGTTGCGTCGCAACCTCTTCCATTGCAGCACTTCTCTCCCACCGCACACCGATCTGTCCCTGGCACCCCGCTAGGCCCTCCTCCTACCTTTGCTACGCGCCAGTCGCCATCAAGTGCCCGCCCGCCGTCCTCCGGACACAATTCCCCCATCAATCCCCTATCCAGCCCGAGGCCCACACAGGAGGCCCCACCACGAGATCAGGTTCCAACGCAGTCACCTGTGGCTCAACGACAGTTCTCTCCGCATAGTTATCACCCCTCCGAGCCGACTCATCTCCCTTCCGGCGGCTCAAAGCAAGAGCCAACCGAGAGCGCCAGTCCCAAATCGATCTCCCGTCACAATAGTATCATCGCGGCCTCCGAGTCAGCGAACGCTGGCCAAATTCGTACTTCCGAAGACCGAATGCTGGTTGAGAGTCCCGCTGCACAGAAGCCCACCGTCGCAGGATCAGATTTACTAACCTCCCCATTGGCACCGGGTAGTCAAATGAACAGTTCGCCCTCTGGCGCTCGCGGAGGCGCCCATGCCGTGGAAATGGAAGTCGACCACCAACCCCGTGTCGATGCACAACAACCCAAGCCAAAGAGAAGGAGATACAACGAGCCCCCGATCTATGCTCGGTTGACGCCTCGCAACACAAGCAGACGCCCGATCATTCCCAATCCCCGTCCCCCAATTCCAAAACATGCGCGACAGAGCCAGCAAGATTTCTCTCTGGATACTCGCAGACGGTCTTCCTCGATAATGGCAGCCATACCCGCCGCACGGGTCACACGAGCGCCTGCTGTTGCTTCACCAAGCACAAGTATGCCTCGCGCCCAAGGTCCCCCAGCTCCGTCAGCTCCCCCACTTCGTCCGCCGAGTAACTCGGAGGCTGTAGGCTCGCTGGGCCCTTGGGAGCCATCCATTACTGGCTTCATTCCACACGAGGAGCTCACAAAAACCCTTTGCGATTTCTTGTTTCAGCATGTAGTCATGAGGAACGACGTGAATGCCGGGCCAGCAGGTTCTGCTGCTGCCGGCCAGGGGACTATCATCGAGATTGAGGCGAAATTGGGCCACATCATCGAGATGGACAGCAGAGATCGTATCCATCTTCCAATTTTAACCGAGAGTGTCCTCAATCGGGAGAATGCACGGGTTCGGACATCTTTTGAAAGCAAAATGACTGTGGTAAGTCGTTTCCCAACGTGTCCTGGCGAGGGTGCCTCAATCCCCATCAAGTTTACTTAGTTACTTATCATGGACAGGAACAACACCGAGCTATGAATAATTTCCTGAATGAGGCTGTGAAAGCGTCCATACCGCAGCCCAACTCGACCCGAATCCCACTTGCATACGTGCACAAGAAAGAACGTGACACTTTCTATGAGATACAAGCAGCTGATTTGCCCCCTGTGATCCGTCAAAATTTGAACCCGAGACACAAGCCCAAAGTCCGGGTGACAACCGACGAACGAACCGGTGAAATCATCGCGAAAATAGTCAAGTGTCGAATTGCCGACGTGGATGTCTGCAGCCCACGGACAACGGTGGACTGGCGCGTCAGTGTCAATCTGGAAATGGAATACACAGGCGACGTCAGCCATCTCCCTGTGGTAGATGCAGCAGTCAGTAAAGGCGGACGAGGCGATCGCATCAAGGATCGCATGAGCTACCGCCACTTGGCCTACCAGGTCGACTTGACTCAAGTAGCCAAATCCGATGTAAGTTTATACAAATGTTCTGTGTCACCCTCAAAAGCAGTCTTCTGACCATGTCGCAGCAACAACCGGGCAAGAATGAGTTCGAGCACGAGCTTGAAGTTGAAGTCTCGGCTGAGGAAATCCGTCGCCAGGGCCAGCTTGCTATGTCGGGCGATCCTAAGAACCAGTACGAGGACCTGGTGAAGGGCTTTGTGGATAATATCCGTCTGCTGGCTCGAGCGGTGCCGCCATGACGGTCTTTGCCGCTTTGTATTATGTATTTTTCTTTCTTTCTTTTCTGATCTAGGCTTTACTGGGGTTTCGTTTGTGGTTCACTGCAGATATGGTTTTTGGTTTTATGGTAAAAAGTACGCACTACAATAGACATTGTGCATGGGTTCTATGTTTCTAGGGGTCGTTACCTAGACAAGGGAATGGCCAATTCATCGTGTCTGGTCGCCTCGATTTGGCTGAATATCGGATATTCTATCAAGAAAAGTAGCCAAAGGAGGCCAAGCCTGTACACCAATCTGTTTTATGCCTATGCCACTGTTGGATCTCCTGTAAATCTCATAATATCTCTGCCTACTATCATGTTCATACCATCCACATCTGACCTTGCACATGTGGATATCCCGAAATCGAGTTAACCCCAAATAGGCAGTCGGACGCGCCCTCTTGAATCCGCATGATCTACCGGTGTCCCCGCATTGCATTAAACGGCCCGCCATTCATCTCTCCGCGCAACGCTGCAAGCACAACACCCCAAATCCGGCATGTCGACCCGCTCATACCAGGGCTGCTGGACGTGTAAGCGACGGCGACGTCGTTGCGACAACACCCGCCCTTCGTGCCAAAATTGTGCCGAGCGCAGGACCGTGTGCGAGGGCTATGAGGTTCGACTAAGATGGGGTACGGGGATTGCGTCGCGTGGTCACTTTACTGGCGCCGATAAGCCGGTTAAGAATTCTGTGCCGTCGAGGCCGAGAGGGAGACAGAGGGATCTTAGTAGGGAGATGAGAAAGCGGGTGGAAAGGGGCGGGCATGCCGGTTAGTGTGATCTTTGAAATGATGCGGTCCAGTATTGATTGGTATGTAGCTTTGGATGGGGGTCAGGAGTTGGAGCTAGCGGCTTCACAAAAGGTGGTTGAGGATGAGAGTCTTTTCAATGAATGTGAGTCTGCAGCAGGAGATCATTTGAATATGTATGCTGGTTGCCACACGATACTGATATCGAGTAGTTATGAATAACGGCATTGACGTGCTTCACTCGACAACTGCAAGAAATACCATGCTTTATCCGCGTCTCCCGCAGCTTTGTCAAGAATCCAGTGCCTTGTATTCAATCTGTATTGCATTCCAACTCGCACTGTCGAGCACAGCCACCTCGCAGTTCTGTGAGTACTTCGACACAGCATTGAAGACCTTTCGATCAGAACTAGCGTGCAGCACGACCCTGTCTGATGGGACGTTGACTTCAGGGCTGCTGCTGTGTACCATTGGCGTGCGTAACATCAACTTCTTGTTTCGGTTATCCTCTGGCTTAAGGTTCTGACACTGATTTGATCCCAGCTGATGCACGGCCTGCCCTGGACTATGCATCTAGAAGGTATGCACAATATTCTGCAGAGCCACGGGCTCGATGATTTGCATCGCCAATCTACCCCAACTCACTTCCGTATCCACCTCCTTGAGGTGATGGGGGTGCTAGACCTGGCGTGCTTTTCGGTTGGTCGCCAGGCTCCGGAGATTGGTATCTGGCGCCGGTATTGCCAGCCCGCGGCACTCAGGTTTGGTATTGAGCCTGTTAGTGGTCTTCCTCGTACACTACTTGATATACTTGCCGGGATAGGCGCAGAGACTACGGAGCAGACTCTTTGGGACTGGCCTGGCCAACCAGGGAGCTTTTTACAATGTTATCTATGGGAGGCGCATCGACTGGCGGGTATCTTGATCATCAGGAAACGAGCTAACACGTCTGCTACTCCTACTTCCAATAACAGTATCTCGGCATGGCGGCAGCCTGCCAAGTGTCCAGCAGATACATCCGTTCTTGTTGCACGGATCCTCGCTAGTCTTGATGCTCTCCGTCTTGCGTCAGTTGAGCGTCCAACGGAAGATGTCTTCATCAAGAATGCAATTCTGTTTCCTATGTTTGTCGCTGGATTGGAAGTCAGTGTCCTATGTCGCAAGCCGGAATGGCAACAAAGCATTAGGAAGGGTTTGCTAGGCTCTCATCAGTGTGGAATTCTCCTCAGCCTGCTAGAAGAGTTATGGCAGAAGGAAGACCCGAATCTGAGCGTGCATGAGTTGGCTCGACAAAGAGGTCTGGAGATGGGGCTGATATGACTTATGGATATAATTGTAAATCTACCAAAGCTATGTGTTAATCTGACTACTAAGACACTCAACTGCTCCTTTTTATATCCCATAAACGCACGCTATTCCCAATCAGGAAGGCTGACGCAACAGATAAGCAACGGAACCTTGGAACCTTGGAAGGTTCAAAGCGATCAGAACTCTGACGATAACCGACCTCGATCAGCGAACCAATTCCACCTCGGAGATCTTTCTGTCCGCATCTTCAATGGATGTGCAACTCCTGGGTAATAGCCGGGTCACAAAGCACATGGCTTATCTCTCTGCCTGGATTCTGGTATCTGTGGCATCGTGGCATTGGGGTCAAAAGATCAACGTCTAGCATGTGCAGCCACTACCTGACTTTCAAAGTAGACAGGGATTTGGCTGCATATCCAGGGCTTGACCACGTCTTTTAAGGGCCGTCGAGAATTATACCTCTGCCAGCACGCTCCTTATATCTGGAGCGTCACTTCAACCCTAGGAACGTCTATAACCCAGGAAATGGCGGAAATCCAAGTTCTATCTTCTTTTGAGGATGAAACGGCCCAGCCTCCGGGCACATTCAAGCTGATTCGAGGTGAGGTTCCTTTTCTCTCCTGCGTTGGGGTGTTTATTGACAGCTATCCTGTCCCAGACGACGGGGCAGATGAGCATGGGAAACACAGTGTCGTTCTCGACCCTATTCCCTCATTCGATCCCAACGGGCCCCTAGTGAGCCAGCGCTTGATTCATATCTACCTATGGATGGGCTAATCCCAACATATATCCACGAATAGAATTGGAGCACCATGCGCAAATCAGTCAACTTCGCAATTGTCTTAGCTATGACAATAGTTATCTTCACAGCGTAAGTGCAAACTATCATCGTACATAAGACAGACTGGTAACATTACTGTCATATCAGGCTATCCATTCAAGCCATTTTTTGGCAGCAGATGACCATTGACCTGGAAGTCACCTATACCCAATTGAATAAAGCCATGTCGGTAAACTTTGTCGGTCTCACAGCTGGTTGTATTTTCTTTATTCCCTTCGCGAAAAAGTACGGCCGACGGCCAGTTTATATCGTCTCAACAGCTCTAATGTTGACGACATCATTCTGGACATCCAGAATAAACAGTCTGACAGAGCTGTATGTGACCAACTTGCTACAAGGTCTGGCTGGTTCAACCAACGAGTCGATAGCGGAGATAACAGTGAGCTATATCTTTGGACTGATAGTGAAGTGTCCCGTCCTGTTAATGTTGTACAGATTTCCGACTTGTTCTTCGTGCATCATCGGGGAAGTATAAACGGATTATACTTGACATGTGTCATGATTGGCGTAAGTCTTCAACCTCGGAGTTTGGAGATTCAGGCGGTACCTGACGAAGCCATGTATAGAGCTTCCTGACCCCCATGGCTGCAGGGGCACAAGCCACACAGCACGGCTGGCGCTCGTGCTATCAAACCATGGGGATCTCCAACGGTATCCTTTTTGTCATCTTCCTCTTCATATACGAGGAAACTAAATACGTCCCCTTGTTGAATGGGCAAGCCCACGCCACCGTTGAAAAAGACAAGCCACCCGTCTTAATCAAAGAAGATGGTGCGGAAATTTTTGACTCGGGGTCTTCATCCAATTGCTCTTTATCTGTCACTGAACGGGCCCGTCCTCATCATGTACTGGACCTCACTATACCGCAGAACCCCTGGCGCAAGAGACTTGCCCTGGCAACGCCAACACTAGAACCAATCTGGCCGCATTTCTACCGCCCCTTCTGCGTGCTCATCCTTCCCGCTGTGGCATTTGCCGCGTTTCAATATGCAGCTGGACTAGCCTGGCTAACAGTAACTTCGAACGTGTTGTCACTCACACTTCCAGAGCCGCCATATCTCTTTTCCCCTGCCCAAATCGGATACACTAGCGCTGGTCCATTGATTGGGAACATCATCGGTACAGTATACGGCGGCTTCATCGGTGATCGGTCGATTTTGTACTACGCAAAACGAAACAGGGGCTATTACGAACCCGAAATGCGGTTGTACATCTTACACCTTCCGGCCATTTTCATGGCAGGTGGCCTTATCATGTTCGGTGCAACGATTTCTCGGGTAAGGCAGCAACATTCACAGTCAAAGTTTCTATTCGGGCTGAGGGTCTGTTGATGAGTGAGTGCTAACATGTTGTTTCGTGGCTTGTAGGGAATGCACTGGATCTGGCCAAATGTCGCAGGTGCCTTTTTCGGGTTTGGCCTGGGCAGTATTAGCGATGCTACATTGGTGCTAGTCATGGACAGTTACAGAGAGGTATGATTGGTTGCTGTCCTACCTCTCTCTTTTCGAGATACATGATATGATACATCCTTCAGGATACATACTTCCTCTATTTCGAGTAGTCCTTTGTACTCACACCCATCTCTAGATCACCGGTGATGCGTTCACGGCTGTGGCGTTCATGCGAAACGCGGTCGGTATCGCTGTTCCATTCGTCATCTCTCCATGGATCCAGCGCAGTGGCATACAGAATATGTTCATCACGTGTGGGATGTTGAGTCTAGCCATTACTGGGACGATTATCCCAATGGTTCTTTGGGGAAAGTCTGCTAGGCGCGCATTGGCAGGCCGCTATCGCGATATCGCGGATCATGGCCATGCTATGGGACAGTCTGCTTCGTTGCATGTTCCATGACCTGAATATTGGCTTCGTGTCTCTTTAGCAGTGAGGACCTCCTACTGGAGGTTGGTGGAATTTGGCTGCCTTGGTTAGGGTTGTGCGGTTTGGGTGTCGGGTGTCGGGTGATATGGCTATGCCGGGGACTTATTTCGAATCAGAATCAGGTATGTTGATGGTTAGAGCTTTCATTGGATACTTTGGATGATATGAATTCGGTACCATTTCATGAGCCGGATTGTACGTAGGGCTGTCCGAATGAATTACCGAAGTTGTACGAGATGATACCGTAGCTTTGGGATTCCTTGATAAGGTACATGGTACAAGGTGCAAGGCACTTCCCTTCGCCAATGATCGTTAGCGATGGGTTTCACATTGCTTGTTAAGCCTTGAGAGAACATGGAAGCCTGATCTAAAGGAGATAGCCGGAAAACTCTAGCCCTAACTCATGCACGACAGAACTAAAAACATAATTGCGAGATTCCATAAAACTAGATGTCTTATTTTGTTCAGCTGTCAAAGACGATAGACTAAGAAAAGGAGTACCGCGTGGTCAGACGTCAGACAAAATATTGAAAAAGAAATTGCAAATCTAATATGCAAAACCCCAAGAAGCAATCTAAAGATTTGCCCTGTGAACGTCATCACCGACCTCTTTCGGCAACACCGTCTCAACAAACCTCTCCTCCGACACCAGCAACTGCTCAGGGAACCACGAAAGATCCGCACTGACAGACTCACTCAGCGAGGCATCCCGCGCGAGCAACATAGTCGCCATCGCCTTACCACCAAGCCAAGCCTGAACCATTCCCTCCCCACCGAACGCAGCACAAACCCACTCAGCTCCTTCAGACCCATTCTCAGACCGGCCTGTCACAGCTCCAGGCAACCGTCCTACCCAGGGGAATCCATCCGAGCTGAACGCCATATTACCAGTCCACATCGCCTGCACCGGGTCACCTTGCACGCAGCCCCAGTCTTTGGCTCCGAAGATGGCACGCAAAGCCCCAGACAAGTGGATATCAATGTAAAGACTAAGATCAGAGTCCGTTGCGATACCCAGGTCTGCTAGACCGCCGGCTTCGCTCTGCGCAAAGCCCCCGCCGAGCATCATCTGTCCGCCGGGCAGCTGGGTCATGTAGTCGAACCCGCGGTCGTAGTTGAAGAGCCAGGAATGATGCGCTCCTTGGTTGGGGAACCTGTCGCCAGGGGTTTGTGCTGACATCTGCCCGCGCACGGGGAAGATCCGGCCCCGGAAGCCGGGTACCAGGTGGCTGACATGGGCATTGGTGCAGTGGATAACGTGTCGGGCGGTGATAGTGCCTCTGTTTGTCTCGGCCTTGTATCTTGGGCCGTTGGAGGAAGTGGCGTCGTGGATAGCGGTCACGGCGGTGTTTTCCTCGACCCGGAAGTCATCCGGGAAGTCTGCAAGGAGACGTTTGAGGACGCCGGTGACGAATTTGTAAGGCCAAAGGGCGCCTGCAGGGCCGGTTATGACGCCGCGGGCACGTGTCAAACGGAACTCCTAGAAAGAATATTAAAAAATCCGCGCTTTGGGTGGTAACGATAGGATATCACCGTACCCTCGGGATAGCATCTCCCTCGTAAGACGTCCATTCAGCAGCTTCCTCCGGCATCCCCTCCTTGAAACGGTGCATCCGCTCCAACGCTGCCTTCCAAGCCTCATCGCCGAAGTAAACGCTCAGGAACTGGACCTTGCGTGCTTGCGTCTCTGTAGTGATGCCAAGCTCCTCTGCGACGGCGAGCACCTCCTTCAGATGTGCCAATCGGAAGCGGATAAGCTTACGCGCGGCGTCCACGCCAAAGATATCGGCGAACTCGGCGTACTCGTCGGCTGTCTCCAGGATGTGACCGCCATTGCGGCCCGTTGCACCGCTGCAGACTGTGCGAGCCTCAAGCATGACCACGGATGGATGGGAGGTAGAAGAGGGCTTTGAAACGCGGTTCTGGAGCAAGGTTCGTGCAATAGCTGATCCGGTAATACCAGAGCCGATGATAACAACATCGGCTTCTTTGGGCAGAGGCTTTGCAACTCCCTGGCTGAAGTTGTGTGGTCCCAGGGTCCAGAACGAGGAGGTCGTCGAACTCTGGGGAACACCGGGGTCAGAGTGGATGCGATTGAGAGCTTGCTGTCTAGCAGAGGCTGAGACCGAAGGGTCAGTTAGGATATCTGTAGCAAAGGGCATTGTCGTTGAAATGTCAGAGCCACAGTGCAGGGTAGAATGTTGGTTTGGTTGAAAGGAAGTCAAAGAAGAGAGGTGTGTGGTGGAGTATAAGTAGTAAGGGGCAAGAGTAGTAGATGATAAAACACTTCGAGTCTTACGCGAGGTCTTGTAGATACGTGAGAGCGAAAAATAAATAAAACTAAACTGAACTGAACTGAAATATAAACACGAGGCTGAAGTAGTCAGGCGCAATATCAGATCTCGAATCAGAAGTGGCCTGTTGGACTTACCTATAGCAACCTTGGAAGTTTCAAGGTTGACTACAAGCTCATCTTATTCAAAGGTTTTCATTTCCGTGGATACCACCTGGACACCTGCATATGCCCCATCCGATAGAGTTCAGAGATAACGTGCGGGTCCACCTTCCTGTTTGGGATTTAGAGATTGCGGGGATTTTTAGAACACACCTGAAGGGCCATTTGGCCATAAGGATCATAGGCAGACTATGCAACGGTAGTGAAGGGAGCACACGTGAAGGATCCCTGTTCTTTTTCTTGTTCACGTGTTCGATTTTTCCCAAGCTTATCATCTCACTGCCTCACCCTCCATTATCTAAATGCCCTATAGTTAGCTACCGTCTGTACATCCGATAGACCCCCACTCTACGTTTGCGCCCACGGCTTGTACCGCGGCATTCCAGGAACAAGGTATGCCAAGCCCATCAAAAATAATCCTCACATTGTTTCGGCCAGAAATGGGGTCTTAGGAAGCGGTGGGGTTCTTCTAGTATATTTTGCATTGGGGCTAGGCCTGGTCCGTACAACCGGTGTTTGTGTGTATGTGTCTCGACGTTGTCTGCTGTGAGAGGGTGGTGATCTAGAACGATATGGACTACCTGACCGGTTTCCATGGGGTAACAAGTTCAAAAATGTGGTAACCAGGTCAATATAATCGATAAACTACCTAGGTAAAGTTGAGGATGGAGAGGGGTTGGATAACCACGGCAGATAGAGGGGTTGCATTGCCGGTTAACTAGTTGGAAGTTACCATAGCCGCCATTCACACCAGGACTTTATTTTCCAGTATATGACAGGGATACCCTGCAAGAACAAAAGTAATGACAATGAAGTGACGTTAGTATTCAACTTATTCAACTACGTTTCACTCTACACCCCAAGTGCTATCGCGGATTCCTTCCGACTCCAAGCTATCCCAAAACGGCGGGTCGACACACACTTGATCACCAAGCCCAAGTGGGGAGTTAAGACAAGTGGGCAAAGCGGAAGTTTCCACATCTTCTAGTAGACAAGTTCCGCTGTTCCGAGCAAGAAAAGGACATAAATTCTACATAAAGAGGAGGACGGTCACCAACGTAAAACCACATTTATCCCATCCCCAAATGGCATCCAAAGCACCCCCGAGCAACTGGCAAGACCTCGTTGCTGCCAAACACCATGAATGCGAGCAGAAGATCCCCCGAGACTGGCTTCTGAGCTCAGACCAACTGGTGCTCGCAGACGAAAACCCCCGTCTACTAGATATTGATATTCCTCGTCGCAGTGGTCTACTCTCTGAGGTCGAATTGGACCTGACGGAAAACTATACCGCGAATCAGTTATTGGTCAAGTTAGCGTCGGGGCAGGTCAGTTCACTGGCTGTTACAACAGCGTTTTGTAAGAGGGCCGCTATTGCGCAGCAGGTTGTGAGTACAACATATCCCTGACAGCACAAAAGAGCAATAACCTTAATACATGTTTTGTATAGACCTCATGTCTCACGGAGACATTCTTTCCCCAGGCACTGGAGCGTGCTAAACACTTGGATGAGTACCTCCAGCGGGAAGGAAAGCCCATTGGACCCCTCCATGGTCTACCGATCAGCATAAAAGACAGTTTCTGTGTCGATGGTGTGCAAACAACAATAGGATATGTCGCATTTCTCGAGAACGAACCCGCGAAGACGAACTCAGCACTAGTGAATATGCTACTGCAGCTTGGCGCGGTGTTATACGTGAAGACCAACATCCCACAGACAATGATGGTAAAAATACCGAATGGCTCGTAGATATGCCCAGGGCGTGAAGCTAACAACCACCCAGACAGCAGACTCGGAGAATAACATCTTCGGCCGCACCCGCAATCCACACAACACAACCCTAACAGCGGGCGGATCCAGCGGCGGCGAGGGCGCACTGGTAGCATTCCGCGGCTCGATTCTGGGCGTGGGGACCGACATCGCCGGTTCGATTCGCATCCCCGCGCTATGCTGTGGCGTGTACGGCTTCAAGCCAACAACCAACCGTATCCCCTTCGGCGGACAGATCTCCGGCGTCGATGAAGGGATCCCAACCCTTGTTCCAACCGCTGGTCCGCTGGCACATAGTATCGCCGATCTCAAGCTGCTGATGAGTTCTGTCGTCGCCGACGGCCAGGCGTGGAAGTATGACTCTAGTGCCGTCGCGGTCCCGTGGCAAAATATCCCGTCGGGTAGCGACGCCAGCGAAAGCTTGACTATCGGCGTGCTTGCTGAAGATGAGCATTTCCCGCTCCACCCGCCTGTAAAGAGGGCTCTGGATCGGGCGGTTGAGGCGTTGGCGCGAGCAGGACATCGTATCGTCCGCGTCAATGGTGACGATGAAGCACAGAGTGTGGCATATGCGTCGCGTCTTGCCTTCCAGTATTTTGTCTATGGCCCGCACAAGGATCATCTTGCGGCTAGTGGCGAGCCCGCTGTGACTTCGGTTGCTAAAGCTGCAGAGCCGATGTTCTCTGGCCCGTACCCTGTCCAGCAAGGACTAGGACCATTTGAGACTATCCAGGCGTTGCATGTGGCCCGCCAGCGGGTTCATGATGTCTGGAGGCAGACATGGGTGGACCAGAAGCTCGATGTGATTCTGGCTCCTGGGGCTCAAAATACAGCCGTGGGCCATGATACATATGGATGGCCTCCTTACACTGTGATATGGAACTTGTTGGATGTAAGTATCTTTTTGTCTCGTTCTGCTGTTTTCGCCTTGGCTGTTTGGCGTATAGACTAACTTCTGCCAATCCAGTACCCTGCATGCATTATTCCATTTGGAAGAGCGTCCAAAGAGCTCGACCCCGAGCCTATGGCAACAGGTGGTGATATGCAGCCGGACTGTCAGTGAGCCTGTCTCTTGTATCGAATAGATTGCTAACAGATACCAGATCACCCCGATGAGGTGGACGGCGCCCCATGTGCTATCCAGATCATCACGCCACGCTTCCAAGATGAGAAGTGCCTGTGGGCGGCAGATATCATTGACCGGGCATTGGCCGTGTATGACAAGGAATAATAGGATGTTGGTATGTGTCCACGCCGAAGGTTGGCCGGATCGCTACGCTCAGGTATTCAGGTATGCCATTCAGGATCGTACATGTTCAGTGACTAGGAAATATCATTTGACGCCGTATGCTGTTTTGCAAGAAAGTAAATTCGAAAGGTAGAATACATATGTGAAACCGGTCCTATCCCGTTTGATATCTTAAAGGTGTGTGAAAGGACAAAGTTTTGGGGCTTGAAAGAGAAACAGAACAAGAACTATGGACTCGGACTATCATCGTACCGTGGTCCGCCGTCATTACCACCGTACCCAGCACCAGGCGTAGCAGCCATTCCACCCATCGCCGGAGTTGGCGCATCGAACGCCGCAGGGGTTGGAGCGCCACCGGGAGTGGGCGCACTGAAAGCTCCACCAGGGGTGGGCGCACTTTCGGGCCACCCGCCAGGAGTTGGTGCGCCAGGGGTCGGAGCAGCGTATGCGCCGGGTGTGGGGGCGGAGTAGTTTCCACCAGGAGTCGGGGCATCGTCGAAATCACGCTGGTCTCTGCCGGCAGCCATGCTGTTCCAGCCGGGAGTGCGACTGCCTGTGTTTGCACCCGCGTTCCAGCCGGGAGTGCGGGATCCAGAGGCGAAGGCATCGAAACCGGAGCTTGAGTCGTACGGTGTCTTGGATCCCGAGGTCCAGGACGGGGTTCGGCTGCCAACTCCTCCATATGCGGTACGGTTCCCTTCGTAGGGGTTTGCGGTACGGGAGCCATCGTTCTTCCAGGCCGGTGTACGGCTGCCACTCAAGCCACCCCAAGCAGGAGCTATGTTATGATTAGCATTTTTGTCAACTTCATAAGAGTAGTGTACTTACTTCTCGCAGAAGCGCTGTTCCAAGCGGGGGTTCTGGACGAATCGGCGGCGGCGATCGGAGTTCTGCCACCGGCCCAACCATCTCTCCCAGGACCGCCTGAAGTGTATGGAGTTCGCCCTCCAGGGCCACCTCCTCCTCGTCCACGGCCCATGGAGAGGGGCTGTTTGGAAACAGGACTACGGAAAAGTTAGAAAGGCCGTGCATCAAACAAAGTAGGGGAAGAACATACTCTTTAGGTGTCAGAATGTCACGCGGAACGTGTACGGGCTTGTTAGATGTGTAGAGTTCAACTTGAGCGGAGTTATCGTCGGCGTCGCGGACAATACCGACGAGACCCTTATAACGACCCTTGCGGATAGTCACAGTCTTTCCGATAAGGTGATCGCGGCCGCGACGAGGAGGTGGCATTGCAGCACCACCTCCAGGGGTTTGCATCGCCAGGGCAGGGTTCATCTTGGTGAGATCGGGTCCAGTGGGCCGACCACCTCTTGCTGACACGGTAACGACATTCGTTGTCCGCACCACAGAGATACCCGCGTTCTCGGCTTGGGCCTTATTATGCAAGAAAAGGAACGAACGGTGGATATGGCGGATTACTCCACTGCGCTGCTCTCCGTAGACCTCGCGAACGGTATCACCGCTTCGAATCTCTGCGCCATTGCGATCAGTAGCCACGGCATCGCGACGGGGGTAATCTTGTTTGCGATTTGCGTAGGAAGAATGTTGCGGATAGAACCATTCTGGTCCACCACACGCAGGGACTCCCGGTCCACTTTAATGACACAAGCAACAGTGGCAGCATCAAGCTGGACGAGATCGTGAACATCATAGATGCCAAGTTGTCCATCGGCAGCCATCTCAGCAGATAGTCGAAGATCCTTGCTGAAAATTGTGATCTCCTGCATACTCATATCACTGAGCAGAGTGACGGTGTCATCCTTGACCTGCACGACCATGCCCAGTTCATTCTGGTATCGACTGCCGCCGATAACCTTGACGTGATCACCTTCCCTAAATCGTTTACGGAGAGTCCGAACAGGCGCGTCAATTGTCTGGCCGGCGAGCTCGCCCTCGGTGACTTGCAATGAAACAATGTCACCTCGAGTTGACACTGTGCGACCAATAAGACCCTGCTGTTCACCCCGGTAAACCTCCACTGGATCACCCGGTTGGTATGACTCTTCAGCGGTGGAGTTCTTCAGGGTCTCGGCCAGCGATGCCAGATCCAAATTGGCAGTTCCATCTTCTCCTCCACGCGCAAACATTGTAACCTCCTCTAGCCGGGGGTTAACATTTTTGGCATTCAAGTGCTGGACACGCATATCCTTGATGAGGAACCCATCCACGTAGTTCTCGTTCAAGTAGTTCCATGATTTCCCGCCTAGACCAGAAGTAGACGAGAGATATTTTGCGTGCTTCTTTTTCGCCTCTGTCTCACTGAATAAACGCTGGGGAGGGCGGACGGTGTTCACAGCACCGCGTTTGCGCTTAGCATCGGCAGCAGGGGCGCCAAAAGCATCGTCATTCAGGCCATAGTCCAGTCGAGGAACAAGTCTCACAGTAACATTCAATCCGTTCGTTTCGACCTCCTCAATCTGGGCCAAATCGCCCATGTATTTGCCACGCTTGATGCGAATCCAGCCACCGGGCAAAAGCTCTTCCGATTTGTGGACGCGAAGAAGATCTGGCATCTCCTTCACTGGAACGAGGGTCAGCTTCTGGGATGGGTAGTAGAAGTTGATGCCGTCCAAGCCTTCGGTGACATCGGCCTGCCTGCGCGCTTCACAGTAGAACCAGCCCTGCATAATGTTTCCGCGCTCAAAAGCCGAGATAATTCGAATGGGGTTGCGGGAGCCAGGTGGACGCTCTTCGATCCGTTTCTGGATGGAATATACGACCTCCTTCTCCTTGCCAGGCTTGCAGCGCCCACCCCAAATGCTGGGGTCTTCCACACTAGGAAGTAGGAGTCGCTTCGGGATTACAAGGGAATCTGTTGCGGCAGCACGGTTGCGTCCATATCGTTCCTTGAGCATCTGGGCTTGCTTCTCTGCGTCCATGCTGGCGTCGATCTCGCGCTGGCGATCCAGCTGTCGATGGCGGCGGTCGTCTGTTTCGGTGCCTTGTGGTAGCGCATCAAGATCATCCGGGTGTGTTTCCATGCCATATTCGGCGAGCTCATCTTCCTCATCATCGGCCTCGTCCTCCTCCTCATCGACACCAGCCTCGTCTTCGATGAAAGGATTGGCAACGCGCTTCACTCGCTTTTGTGGACGAGCCTAAAAGAGAAACCATGCGTTAACAACTATGCATTACCAGGTCCCACGGAGAACATACCACATCCTCTTCCTCGTCTTCGTCTTCGTCCTCCTCATCCTCCTCGTCTTCGTCCACTTCATTCTCGATCTCTTCGTCATTTTCGACATCCTTGGCGTCATCATCCTCATTTGCATCTGTTTCGCGAGGGTACTTCACATCATCCTCCACATCAGCGCCATCGCCACCTGAGTCTTCTTTCTTGGTTGGCTGTTCCACGCTCATCCGTTAGTGTTTGTTCATCGAGGTTTGACAGGAGTCTCTGGACCGACCTTAGCTCTGGGCTCCTCGGCATCAGACTCTTCTTGGGGAGCAGGGTTGAAGTCATCCTCGTCGTCCTCGGACCCGAAGTCTTGGTTGAGAAAGTTTGACATTTTGACAGGTAGTGCCTTAACGCGCTATTGCAATGATCTGGTCGCGCCACCTTCGGCACGTCGTAATTTGGACTTAAGATGTAGTGATATCTCTACCAATCACAAGGAGGATCAGCAACTGGACAGACAAAGATAAATGCGAGAAGCAAGACGGACCGTATCCAAGGAAACCGCGCTACAACTTGCGGGTTGGGGCACAAGGCGTAGCTAACAGGATGCGAACTGCCCGGGTATTTCCGATGAATGGTCAGTTCCAAGTAGCGTCAGGTCAAATGAAGCTGATCCAGACGGGAGAAAAGCGAATGGAAAGTTAAGAGGGAGCACCGCAGACAGTCGAGCTCTGCGGGCAATCACCGAGTTCCGCGACCGCCTACAAAGAACACGGACCGGAAGAGATCTCAGATTTGTTAGAAGATGAAATAACAACAACACAACGCAGGCGCAGATTATAGCTCTGCTAAGGGATAATTTGAGAAAGGACAAATGAGAACTAAAGTGTGGGAGGAGGTCGAGTTGCCCAGAGGCATAATCCTTGCGTAAGTGGTCGTTGTGGCGCGCCGTACTTGGCCTTTGAGCCTGGCGTTTCTCACCTTTGCCCTTCGAGCTAAAGAGTAGAGAGAACATACATCAATACTCTCTGAGAATCAACAGAGGAACCCAAATCCAAGCCTTGTCAGGCATACAAGCTCATGTAGGTTTACTTGGGATCAGGACAAACTATAATGTCCTTACAATTATACCACTGCGAACGAATGCCCCGATCAATAAATATTCTTGCGTTTGGACACAGAGAGGGCGAAAAAAGAAAAGGAAAGGAAAGGAAAAAAGCCATGAAGGATCACAAATACATATACATCCAAAACAGTCGGGTCAGTGATCAAAATCAGTCGTTGTATTGCTTGGCTTCGAGTATACTCGGATATTTGATACCTTGGCCCTCTTCGACCTACTTAGAATCATCCCGGACATCCGAACTTAAGTCTTTCAAAATAAAGTCCATCTTGACAATCGAACAGCACTGAATGTGCCAATGTCGCTGTTCACACAGCCCCCAGGAATCCCAAATTCCAGTCTGTTATTCAGCGCTTCAGTTTTGGCTGAAGTGAGGGAGCGCAGTTGACCCATCTGCTGAGCTCTTTCACAGCTTGGCTCCTTCTGATCATATCACGATAATTCAGAATAATCGACCAATACAATCTTGGAAACCCTTGACAGCTCGAATCCCATCAAAGATGAGAATAAAAGAGTGAGATCGAAAGAAGTCCGGTGCTGAACATGGAAACTTAGGCCCAAGCATAGTTGGCTCGTCTGAACAAACAAGGGATTTCGGGACATGGAGACTTCAAGCTCCTGCTGAGCCATTTCCCTTTTCTTTGGTGGATTCTTTGAATCTTGCTTTTCGTTGTCGGTCGTAATTAATGGTTCTTCAAATGTTCTTACCAACGCAATGGCCAGCGAATACCGCAAACTATGGAGACACCGAGAGTTGATTTATGAATCAGAATCAGTTATATGCAGCAAATATCCAAAAAGGCGGCGATGTCCACCGTAAATCGCGAAATGTACAAAAAGGCCAATGTGATGTTATCGTACAAGGCAGATCGTAGCAAAAAAGAGAAGTCGTCACAGACGAGAGGATATCTAGTCAAAAGCAGCAAAAGAAAATGAATCAAAATGGGTATGGTCTACCGTCGCAGTCGAAAACACCCCAAAAAAAAAAGCTTTATAGCTTCATGCCAAACATGCCGTGGACACGCAAACTCTGGCGCATACTTAGATCGAGCATAATCTCCTCACTGCCACCGGGAATAGCATAGGCACGCACATCACGGTACAGTCTCTCGATCTTACCTCCCTGGCCGCCGCGACTGTAACTCAAACCACCGAAGATCTGACTAGCCTCGCGAGCGCAGAACTCGAAGCATTGCGTAGACTGCGCCTTCAATCCAGCGATGGCACCGCCAAGCTTCAGCATAGCCTCGGTATCCTCCATGGACTGGCACTGGAAGATGATGTTCTCGAGCCAGTTGTAGGTGGCCTCGATCTGGCGTGCCATATGGGCGAGTTTCATGCGAATAACTGGGTGGTCAATGAGGCGCTTGCCGAAGGTCTTGCGCTTGTGCGCGTATTTCATAGACTCCTCGTAGCAGACACGGGAGAAGCGCACGCACTGAATCACGATGCCGATGCGCTCGTGGTTGAAGTTGGTCATGATAACCTTGAAGCCCTGGTTTTCCTTGCCGATTAGGTTCTCCACAGGCACCTTGACATCCTCAAAGGTGACGTAGGTCGTGCCGCTGGACCACACACCCTGGCAGTCCATGCGGCGGGTGCTGACGCCGCCGGCTTCGCGCTCGATGAGCAGCACGCTGAGACCGTTCATGCCGTCCTTGCCGGTGCGCACAGCGGTCGTGAAGTAATCGGAGTAAATACCGTTGGTGATCCACTTCTTCTCGCCATTGACGATGTAATGCTTGCCGTCCTCGGTGAGCTTAGCCTCGCAACCCAAGTTTGCGACGTCACTACCCGCATCGGGCTCGGTGATGGCGAGGCAGATACGCTTGTCGCCGGCCAAGATACCCGGCAGGATTCGGTCAACCAGCGGCTTCTTGCCGAACTTGACCAATGGCGGACAGCCAATTCCGTAGCCACCAATCAGACTCCACACCAGACCACCGCTGCCGGCACGCGATAGCTCGTCGGTCAGCAGCATCTCGTGGAACAAATCCCACCGGTCTGGTGACACAGACTTCACGCGGTGCGGGGTGTGCTTCTCGGGGAAGTGGACACCCAGCAGGCCGGCTAGGTAGCCTCGCTCTCCCATCTGTTTGTAAATGTGAGCGGGCACTTCCTTGGCCTCGTCCCATTCGGTCACATATGGCTCGATCTCGGACTCGACCCATTGGCGAACCTCGTCTCGCAGTGCAGCGTGGGACTCATTAAAGTAGGGGGATGCATACTATGAACGACATATAGATTAGCCTCTGTGCAACCGCAAGTCCCGCAGATCTATGGCAGATAAGAAAAGCAAAAGCTTATCAGAACTTACACCTTGGTACCATGAGGGATCGGCGAAGGGGATCAACTCTCCATAAGGGTCTTGGGGCGCTCCGGTGGCAGGTGGTGTCACGGAAGACGAAGAGGCGGTGGACTTCGGCTCGGGGGCAGCCTTTTTCGGGGCTGGCGCTGGGGTAGGTGGCGCCGGTGCCGCCTTCTTCGTATCCAACGAACCGATCTGCAGCTGACCCTTGTATTTCTTCAAAATGCCCTCGTTGTGGTACTTCCAGAACTGTTTTGAAGCATCCTTTCCGGCAACTCGCTGGAGAACTAGATACAACCTGTTAATATGGATTTATCGGGCGTAACGGATGCTCTCGGGTCAGCGTACTCTTCTTTCCGCCTGTTCAAAAAAAAAAGTGTTAACATGTGATCCCCATGCTTATCTGCACGCATGACTTCGCTTACCAGGGTGCTCTTCTTGAAACTTGGAAACATCGTAGACATCTTCGTCAATGATAATCCAGGGACTGTCACCCTTGCTATGGGAGGCGACGTCCTCTTTGCTAAATGTCTTTGCCATGGTGGCGACGGCGGAGGAGAGTGAGGGATGAAGGGGAAAAGGCGTACAACAAGATTTATATCGAGGTCAAGGAATAGTTGGGAGAAAGAAGAAAATTTCAAGTCCGGGGAAGCTGGGGAATATATGTATGGGGCAAGAAACAATTTCCGCTAAGTTCGGGCGATATTCCAAGTCTGGACATGAAGATGCACCAAAAGGGGCCTCGGAGCATGATACCAGTTCACATGCTCCCACACAAAGCAGACCTTGGGACCTTACTTTGTAGCAGTCATTGGTTGTTGATCATTTCGGTCATCGCCGTTGACAGACAGTTTATTGGCTCGTGCTGCGTCATAATGGAAATGCCGAGGCATAACAGCCCTGCGCTGCCCAGTGCAGTAGATTCCTGAGTCAGCAACGACGTCGGCCCCGTGGCATGTGAACATGTGAAGATGAGTATCGGCCGGTTTGCAATTGGATTATGTCGCTATGATTCTGACAATATATCTCGATGTAGCTATATATACTCAATGTAACACTTATATATATCTACAATAATAGGTACTTTGTACAATTAAGTCTGGTTCGTGGCTGCGAACTAGTACCTCTGGCATGTGCAAGTTCTACTCCCGAAACCCATTGCAAGCCGGCCTAACCGGCATGTTCAAATCATGGCGACCCTACTGTGGTCCTTCTGACCAAGTGTATAGAGTACACAAGAATGAAGGGGCAATTTAAAAGTAACATAGGAATTTCCATATCAATCACAGTGACGGAAAGCTATACTAGCCCTCCAAATAGATCACGTCGGCGTAGACAGCCTGATTAGTCTAGTAATACATCCAGCATCAAGATTCTATGCCGCAACAACATCTACTGCTCTTCACCATCTGACTCGTAGGAGAACTCGTCGGGGACAGGTGCGTCCTCCACGCCTTCTTCGTCCTCATCCACAGCCGTCAGAACACCGGCACCAGCCGCAGCACCTGAGGTAGCAGCGGATAGAGCAGCCCGAGCATCAGCCCGTTGAGGAGTCTGCAAAGCAGCGGTTCCGATGGCAGCCTGCAGGCGGTCTTGGAGGGTCTCGGTCGCAGGAGGTGCTTGGCGAGCCTCTTTGCTAGCCTTCAATTCAATTACCTCGCGAGGCTCATCGGGCTGCTTGTCCAAAACGACGACAACACCGCCAGTGGGCTGCAATTTTGTTAGCATTGAATTCATTGGGACGAACAGAAATGAACATACCCTCTTAACCGGCTCGTACCGGGGGTCGGGGAAAGTGAGGTACTTGAGCTGGGCTGGAAGTACCCTTGACAGGTTGTCCAGCTCGTACCCAACCTTCTCCCGCTCTGCTTTCTTCTTCTGTACCTCTGCAGCACCCTTCTCTGTCTCCTTGCCTTCTTCTCCCTCCTCCTTAGGGGCTTCGTCTGTCTCCATTGCGTCCAGCTGATCAGCAGCCTTGGGTGTGGTAGGCGCTTGGTCAATATCCATGCTCTCACGGCGTGCTTGCTTCTCCCGACGCTGCGCGCGACGCTTTGCCTGGGCAGTGGTAGAAAGAACAGCAGTCTTCACCTTCTCTGGGGCCTCCTCGGCCTTCACTTGTTGCTCAGGGGGTAGTCAAAGAGACTAGGGCGGGTGTTGCTGTGGAACTTGAAGTGTGGGACTTCGAGCTTCTGGTCGACACCGATCACGGATGTTGGGGTGAAGCTAAGCGACAAGAAGTGTGTGAGAGGGAACCAGTACCAGTACTGCACGAAAACCGCAACACCGACGATACCGGGCATGTTGAGGTTACCCGTCTGCGTCTGCAAGCTGATAGTGCAGTTCCGGCCACCAGCATCAATGATACCGAGAGCAATGGCACAACCGAACTTAGCCATAGCGTCCTCGTGACGGTCACCAAGCATCTTCATCATGGCCTTGCGGAGGCTGGTAACACGGGGGTTCATGGCCTCGTTCTGCTGGACGAGAACCATGGCAAGAGAGATCAAAGCACCCTGACGAACAAAGTCGGTGGAGTCCTTAAGCATAGGCTCGAGGAGGTCGATGGCTTCGTCCAAGCCAGTACCGGCGCAGGAGATACCGAGCGCCATGGCGGCACCGTATCGGACGTGAGGGTTGTATGATTCAGAAAGCAGCTCGACCATGCGAGGAACACTCTGGTGCTTGCGGAACAAGATGAATCCCAAGCTGAGCACTGCAACTCGGCGAACATCGTCGTTCACATCACTGACAGCGACGTGCAGGAGCTTGCGGACTGCCTTGTTGCTGCCGGTGCCACAGTAAGCCAGGGCAATGGTCATAATACCACCGTAGCGCAGAGTTGGGTCGGGGTCACCGAGAAGACCGTTGATGAGCTCGTCGGCAGCTTCCTGGCGTCCGAACATGATCAAAGCCATACCCATGGCCAGACCACGAACAATCTTTTCGTGCTGCGTGTCGTGTGCGTACTGGATCATATCCTCGAGAGCCTTCATATTGCCGGTGCCAAGCATGATGAGACCCATGGCGAGACCGACGGCCTCACCATTTAGAGCAGAATCAGTGTAAAGGACACTCCGCAGGTCTTCGTAAATGCCTTCGTCCCCTGTCGCCATGCCTGCAACACCGAGACCAAGGGCACCACCATGCTGAACAACCTCCTCCGTGGCCTTCTTAAAGTGGTCGCGAATGATGTCGACCGCCATACCACCGTGGTTCGCGTAGATGAGACCGAAGGCGTAAAGGGAGCCACCCTGGCTGTATACAGATCCTGAGCCTCCAACTCCGGCGATGTGCTCGCGGGGCAGGTAGGGCTGCAGAAGCTTTTGACCCTGGCTGAGGTTGCCGCGGTGGATACAGCCCAACGCAGCAGTGGCTGTGAACTTGGACCAATTCACGGCCTTGCCGAGCCACTCTAGGTTGTCACGGAAGAACTTGTCGTGAGTGGTTCCCGCATGCATGAAGGCGTTTGAAAGTGTCACCGCAGTGTGGAAGATAGAATTGCGAGCCTCAAGGCTGTCACGAACCTTGTTCAGAATTGCGATGTCGGCCTTGTTGTTCCGGTATAAGAATTCCAGATTCAACTGGATGGTCTTGATTCCATCGAGAATCAAGAGAATGTTCTTGAATGCAGTCACCGCATCATCTGGTAGATCTGAACGTTTACCCGAGGATCGGGAGGAGCTTCCCTGGTCTTCGAGTAATGCGTCAGACTCTCTTGGCTCGTTGTTCTCGTCATTGTTCTCTTTCTCCGTCTCGTCTTCGGGAACAAGCTCAGCAATCTCTTGTCGAACCTTCTGGAGGAACTCTTGGGTGCTATTGTCGTAAAGGTCGAAGGAAATTTGATAGGCAACGGCGAGGGATCGCGCATCTCCCTTCTCAACCAGCTGACGAAGAATAGCAGAGGCCATCGAGTGTTCATTAAGATAGACAACGCACTTGGCGATCGAGAAGAAGTCGGGTGCCGGGATTTCATTAAGAAGTTCCAAAATTAGTTTAAGGATCTAGAAAGTTAAGCCATGGTTAGCCGACTCGGGGGACTTGTGTAGGAATATTTGGAAACACGAACCTCGCTGCGGAAGGCTCGTTCTTGGACAATGCCCATGCAGATATCCAAAACATATTCCATGAGCTCCTCGCTGCCACGGGAGTCGCCCTCCTCCTGCTTCTCGTCGCTACTGGCACGGAGGATGGCCATACGGAGCACATCCAGACTCTTTGCCTCGATGGCGATTCCAATGACTTGACGGTATCGCTTTTGTCGGAAGCATGCTTCAAACAGTCGCTCAATGACAGCCTGCAATTGACCCTGGACACCGCGCTTCAAGACAAGAGAGCTCTCCTCGTGCTGAACGGTAGTGTCATCGCCACCAGGGTGTGCGGCGTCCACGCCGGGAACCTCCGCGCGAGAAAGCAACGATTTCGAGGGCAGTGCGGATTTGGAGAAAGGTGTGATAGGAGAAGTGAGGCTGGCGGATGTGCTGCTTGCACCGTCGCCCGATGCTGGGAATGCAGTGTTCAAATTCGCTGGTTGGTCACCCGCAGCAGGCCGTTGGGCGGCAGATAGAGAGACGAAGGTATCGACGCATTTCGCTACATGAAGAAACACGTTAGTATCAGTATCAGAGAGAGCCAATGGTGCTGATCTTCTTCAACATACCGATAATGGTCTCCTCATATTCGCCGCCGTTTTCCAACTTGAACAGCTTCCCAGCGCCTAGAGCAAGAACCATGCTCTCGTTATATTCCTGCAGGTGATAATATACCTTTGATGCGACTAGTGCCGCAAGGCCGCGTTCCGGAAATGATTCATCTTCGTAGAGAGCCTCACTAGGTGGATAGTCAGCAGAGGCCTAGAAGCCGGTCGGACTCGGGAGAAATGACGCAACAATCGAGATGAAGCTCATTCTCACAAGCCTAGTCAAAAGGGACTCACATTTCAGGGACAGCGTTTACAACCTCTGTCCAGAGATGATCGATCTGAGAATCTAATGTTTTCAAAGCAAAGACCTTGAGCTCTGGGTCAGGCTCGGAGAGGAAGCCAACCAAACCGGCGGCCGATATGAGTCCGACCATCTTTATTGAGAAACGATTCGCGTCACGATTCGCTGGACGGAATTTAACAAATGATAAGTGTTCTGTTGCTGTTGTGATGAAGCAACGTCAATCGGGAGAGAGCTTGAACCAGCGAATCAGCCCCAGCGCAGAACAAGGTGTCAAGGGAGGATGAGTCACCCCGAATGATGACAATATGGCAAGAAAGACAAAAGTTGATTAAATGAAAGAGACGAAATGGATGAAGTGCACGTACAAATGGAAGCTGGGAGCAGTTGTCAGAAGCTTTGCTGGCGCGAGAGCAACGTCAACGCCTGAGCGGAGCTGACTGTACATGAAAGATCACGTGGATGGCGCCCAGTCAGCTGCGAGCGGCCCCAGTCCGCGGTAAACAGGTCACCGTCACTTGGCGAATGCTCCTTCTTTCTGATCGCGTGATGATTTCAAGAGTTAATTAATCTTGGTTTGAAAATACTAAATACTCTTCCCACCCAGGACTGCCGCGACGAAGCTTCAACTCTTCCTCTGGTTGGAACTGGCCATCCACGCTTCGTTTCCCTATCATGTCGACGCTTCTTCAACAATCCTTTCGTGGTAAGAAGCTGCCACCAGTACCGGCTGGAGCTTCTATGTACCACCATGACCCTCTTTTATATGTTGAGCGTCAGACAAAACACATACAGCGCAATCTCCAGGTCCTGATCGATGCTCAAAGCGAAGGCCTTCTCTCTGTTCTCGCCGCGCCTCAAGCAGATGATATCTCAACGGGGACTTTGACTCCAGCATTGTCATCTAATGCAAGTCAATCACAGTCCCTTTCCACGGTGCCCACTAGGCAGCCCGCGCCCAAGAAAATTGGGCTTCGGGCTGCCCGGGAGGGCATATTTCAATCAATATATGATCTACTGAAGTTGCGAGAAGAAGAACGAGAGATTCTCATTTCTCAGACAAACGAAAGGGACAATGCGCTGCATGATATCCAAAGCTTCCTCTCGAGACGAAATGGTCTAGAAGACGCTATTACTACTATACATGGAGATGAGGAGAGCCGACGTTCAAAGCAACTAGAAGAAGAGGCTCAGAACCTCGAGACTGACATTCATGAATTGGAGACCAGGCTGTATGAGATGAAAGCTAAACATCGACATCTTGTGAAGGAAATATCAGACGTTAACAACTCGGTCGATGCCAAACTTTCATCTTATACTGAATCTTTGTCTTTACTCGACTCCGACATCCGAAACTATCTCCGTGACCCTCCAATCCAACCGTTACCGCAAATCTCAGGCGAATCCACCTTTCACTCTTTGAACCCCAAACGTCGCACACTCGACATGGCCCAGGAGCATTGGAACACCGAACAAGCCAGTCTGCGCAGTAGGCAACAGAAAGTGGATGCGGAAATACTGGCACTGGAAGAAGGAGGCGGAGTATGGAAACAAGCGGTGTCCGACGTCACCGGCTTTGAGAAGCGCTTACAAGCCAACATGCGGCATTATGTTGAAATGACCACATCAACGACCGAGTCAGAAGGATCCACACCGACAGGTTACAAAGACGGACTCGTGAAGAGTATTTTGGATGACTTGGAGAGAACCATTCACCGGATCGAATCACATTTGGAGCTCGCCGAAAATAAGGGCTGGAAGCTATTAGTTTGCTGCATTGCAGCCGAGCTAGAGGCCCTGCGGGAAGCAAGGGGCTTGCTTCTTCCCGCCTTCGGCCTGCCGGTGCATGAGGAGGATGCACCCTTGGATTCTACTTCTCCCAAAGAGTCTCCTCCGATAGAACACGGCTTGAAGGAGGGACATGAGGACACTCATGCGGGTCAGCTGGAAAATGACGACCCTGAACCTCCAGCCGATCTGCTCAAGGATGCAGATCCCCATAATTCTGATGCCAGATCGGAAGATGATGATGAACCAGATCCGTCATGGCTGACCTGATCAGGCCTTTAATATATAGTACATATGTTTTTAAATGAATGATAATCCACCTCTGCATGGTCTTCATGACATCTTCCAGCCAAGCGGTAATATCATATTTTCGCTAGATAAACATATCTGAAATCTATTGTTGTTCTATCGTGTAAATTTGATCGATATATCTCTCGCTAAATAGCTACCCACACTTGACTCTGGAGGCGATGTTCAGGTTGTGCCCGATGGTTGGCCCTGCGAATTATTGGGGTGGGCGGACCACCGAAACCTGCCGCACCTTCGACCTCTTCCTATAACAACAGCGAACTGTAAGCGATGCATTTCAAAACAAAGAAATATGAAATGAATTAGACCCGGCCATGGATCTTCCATCAGCAAGCTTCTCTTTTTACCTCCCATCTATTTACGATGGCAACAAGCTCGAATGTCGCATTTATCTCCCGCCCGCGCTCCAAAATATAGAATCAGCAACAACGTGGCCCAGCCGCGGTGCTATCGTCGCACATCCATACGCAACTCTGGGAGGATGCTACGATGATCCAGTCGTCAGTTTCATTGGGAGCGAACTTCTACAAGCCGGCTGCACAGTGGGGACCTTCAACTTTCGGTATAATCATCCATTGCTAACAGTCCGCCATGACCATCAAGTTGCTAACGAATGATATACAGTGGAGCTGGCGGCTCCGAAGGACGCACAAGCTGGACTGCAAAGCCCGAGCTTGGTGATTATGTTTCGTTCTACGGATTCATGTTGCAATATCTGCACTTCCTCAAGCTCGCGTTGGCCCCGAGTGAGCAAGTAGACTCCTCAAAGCCTCGTAAAGCCACAGACGGAGCCAAAAGTAGCCCTGATATCCGCCTTATCCTTGGTGGCTATTCATATGGGTCTTTGATTGCCTCACATGCACCGACCCTGGATACTATGCTCGACCTTTTCCAATCCGCTCGAGCGACAACCTCTACAAACAAAGCAACACCAATACACGAGATTAGGAGCATAGCAAAACGTATAGTCGCATCGTCCCTGGAGCAACTTCGAGTGAGTCACAGTCTGGCCGACGCCCCAGACCTCCGTGCATTGACAACATCCATCTCCTATCTCCTCGTGTGCCCGCTATTACCCCCGATTAGCCAATTCCTAACGGTGTTTTCGACCTTATCGCTGAACGTGAAAACGGAGACCCCTAAAGGACCGCACATCCCCTGCCCGCGTCCAGCAGACCAGCAAAGCACGCACCATACCCTGGCCCTGTTTGGGGACCAGGATAACTTTACATCTGCTGAGAAACTGCGGAAGTGGTCAGATGAGATGGTGCACATGCCATGCAGTCAGTTCCAGTTTCGGATGATTGACAGCGCGGGCCACTTCTGGCGCGAGAACGGGGTCGAAGTGCAGGCAAGACATGCGCTGAAGGAGTGGCTCTGTCAGATATGAAATCTTCTGCTTTTAGTTATTTGGCTGTCCAATCATATTCAATACTCCCCATGTATGCATGTAATGTAGCGACACAACCTGGAAGGATGACATAGGAAGGCAAGAATCACTCCTGGAGGACTCACATGCAAAAGGCATGTGAAGAAGCCACCGGTAGGCTCCGTGGGGTTGATGCCCAATTATTTTGGAACACCGTATTCCAATGGTCGCAAGACAAAAAGGAAAAAAGAAAATTTGTGGCATTACTATTGTAAAGAGATTGAGGAACTCCGAGAAAACATAAGGTATCTCTCAGTGTACGCAAATATTATATGCTTCCCCAGGTCCGGGATGGGGTACATGACCGTGGGGTTGAAATCATGGGGAAAATATCAAGTCTTCTGATAGTCTTCTGATATTATCCGCCACAGGGACAAAAATAAACTAAAATATTATAAATCCAATATCTTCTGCCCAGGTGGAATAATAGAACAATAGAGTGATAGTGCAGTCATACAAAGGGAGAATGGTCAGCCCAAGGGCCTGAAGAAACTGGCTACCATTGGCCCTCGTGACGTCTATTAGGTCACCGCCAAACTTGACTTGAATCTGTGGGATCTCTACTTTTACCACTCATTTACTTCTTTCTTTTTTTATATCATATTAGTCTTATTAACCAGTTAACAGATCTCCGCGTTTCAGACCCCGGCTGGATGGCTTGCTTCCCCAATGCACAGGCCTGCCATGTCGGTGTTGGGCGACCCCACAATAGCTCAGTGCCAGCATGGGCGCAAACACCCCCAAGAACACCCTTTATCTCAACCCTCACCTCCACGGTCGCTCCGGAAAACGGTCTCCATCCCAGCTGTATCATCACTCGTGAAAGATTCGTGGAATTGGGCCGGTGACACTCTGCATACCTACCGTGATGGTCTCTCCAAGGAACAACGGAAACAAAGGGCGGACATCGAGGACCGCAAACAAATCCTATACATGAAAATAAAGAAGGTAAGAACATGCAGTGTACCTGGAGCAGGCGATCGCATATGCAGAGTTACCCCTTTCTAACTGTTAGGCTGCATGCAGGCTGTGTCGTACGAGGAGTGGCGGAGTTGCGCCAGTGAACTGGATGAACTAGAGAACAACAATGCCTGGAAGCAGACTTTCGAGTGCACCGAATACGATCCTCGTTTGGTACAAGATCGCTTGCGACAGTTGGAAGATGCTCGTATCAGCTGTGATGTGAGCCGGATGCTGTTTTTGGTGCGTACTGCGCTGAGTCGGGACCTGGCCCGCATGAGCAATGCCTCCCTCTATCGCCATTCGCATATCGGCACCAAGGATTTGATTGACAGGTATATTACTACGGCTCTGGAGACCATCGCCACCCTGGTGGACCTGTCGGTGCATGATCGCTGCGATGGGCTCGAGCTGAAGTACATCCTGGACCAGCTGCTGGCAGCTCGACAGGCATTTGGTCGCAGTGCGCTCCTCTTCTCTGGTGGTGCCACTTTTGGAATGACCCATATCGGAGTTCTCAAGGCCCTCTATGAGGCAAATATGATCCCTCGAATTATCTCGGGTGCATCTGCTGGTAGCATTGTGTGCGCGGTTTTTTGCACGCGCACCGACGACGAGCTGCCGGGGCTTTTGGATACTTACGTACATGGCGATTTTGACGTCTTCAATGAGAAGGGCCAAGAGGAAAATATCCTACAGAAGATGGCTCGTTTTTTGAAGTTTGGATCATTTCTTGATATATCCCACTTGGCAAAGACTATCAGGAACTGGCTGGGAGATATGACATTCCAGGAAGCATATAACCGCACCCGCAGAATCCTGAACATCTGTGTGTCGAGTGCTGGCATGTATGAGCTTCCACGGCTGTTAAATTATATCTCCGCGCCGAATGTCTTGATATGGTCTGCTGTGTAAGTTCCCTTTTTCACCCTTTCAACACATTCCTAACTTATCTCAAGGGCGGTATCATGCTCTGTTCCCTTCGTCTTCAGGCCATTCACGTTGATGGCTAAAGATCCGTTGACGGGGGAACCGGTCCCGTGGAACGATCTTCACAAGCAGTATATTGATGGCTCCGTTGATGGAGATCTGCCTATGACACGGTTATCGGAGATGTTTAACGTGAATCATTTCATTGTGTCGCAGGTGAACCCCCATGTTGTGCCATTCCTTCCAAAGGAAACAGGCCCACAGAATGAGATTAACGACGGCCCTTCATTCATACCTCGGTGGATGAACACGATGACACACCTTGCCAAAGACGAAGTTCTGCATCGGATGAACGTCCTCTCGGAACTTGGAGTCTTCCCAACATCAATGACAAAGTTTGCCTCCATTGTGAACCAGAAATATCATGGAGACATCAACATATACCCGGAACTCATTTCCTCCAACTTCCCACGGCTCCTAGAGAACCCAACAACCGAGTTCATGCTTTCAGCATGCCTGAGTGGCGAGCGAGCGACATGGCCAAGACTAAGCCGTATCCGAAACCACTGTGCCATTGAACTGGCACTCGATAATGCCATTCGAAATATGCGGGCCCGGGTAGCCTTCAGTCCGAGCCAGGTTGATCTACGTATGCCAGCCCGTAGTCGTCACTCGATCGACTCGGCAGACAATAGTGGAAGGGGACGTTATCGCGACAGACGAAGAGGATCCCACAGCCATGAGTTGGAAAAGAGGCACTCGGCCGAGCAAGCGCGGCATCAGCCAGCCGGGGAACTGAGAAAGGCACGAAGCACCGTTTCACTGGAGAACCCTCCAGTCTCGCGGTCGAGCGACTCAATCCTCATGTCAACCCAAGCGAGGACCCACCGCCGTATGTCGTCAGTATCCTTCACCAACGGAGGAATATTCGACATCGGCTCAAGCAGCGACGACGAGCTCGAACGATCATACACGCTTCGTCCCAAACTAGCAGGGCACCGAGCGTCTTCGGACTCGTCCTCATTTGGTGGAGCACATAGGAGCCACGGACCCCATAGCCCCATCCGGTCCCGACGATCCTCATTCTCTTCTGGCGCGGCCTATACCCCTTCCGTTACAGCTCGTCGCAGTTCCCCAAAGCAGGCTTATGCGCCGTCGGGTCGCGATTTCTCCATGACCGTACCACCTTCGTCTCGCCATCTGCTCAGCATGACCCCAACACCAACAATCTATCCGAGCTCGCCTGACTCACTGACGCGGAAACAGCGGCACTGAAGAATATGCGATTAAGCTCGCCTGAAAAATAAAAACTGATTTCGTGGTCCCGTACAACATCGTACGATGTAGGACACTCGGACAGAATTTTGATACTTATCAACTCGGTGATTTTGTACACCTGCCGCCGAAGCATCCCTGACATCTCTTTGGCTCAGTTATATTCCGTCTCTTCTTCTATTACTGTCTGCGGATTGCTGGCATCATGAAGGGGTTGTTTGACATCCTCATACTAGACCGCCTTTTGGCTGTTACTCTTTGGGTTTCGGTTTTCGGTATATCAGATCTGCTGGATAAGCAGGTTTTTCTTTCGTTCCTTTTGCTTTTGCTATCTACAACACATGGCATGCATATGGCGGTTTTCTGTATATAGCGGGGAAAGTTTCCACGTATACGCCGTGGGGCGTTGAATCCCCAGATGGAAGGGAGTTCGGCTTTAGACTTTCAAGCGACTCGGCATATCTTAAGTTACTTAAGGATATATTGTTCTACGCCGTATCTACTCTGTACTCCTTATAACATACATTGAAGGATTAATACGAGGCTCCACCGTCAGCGCTAATAGCCCTGAACTGTTTCCCCCAGGTCCCGAGGAGTTGCCGCTGAGTGAGCTTAACAGCCACAAATGAATGCTTGGCGCCGTTGTACAGCCAACTAGAAAGAAGCTTGTGGAGGTCGGAGGCAAATCGATATCAGGAAACAATCGGCAGTCACCATTGGGTTATGGAATACGCGCGTTTTCTGTGTCCATGCCATCAATTGACAAGTACGGAGTACAATAATATCGATATGATAAAACTAACTACGAAACAGGCACATATTTTATCGTGATGTCTACTCCGTACATTGCAAGTGTTTTAAGGGAAAAGTCGAAGTGTCCAATTCCCGACTATGTTGTATGTCACGGGGTTCCACTGTGGGCCAGACCCCAATTCACAAGGGGCTGACGACGACTCGGCCATGTTCCAGGCATATCCCAGTCTCCTACGCAGTAAATTGAGGCCTGTATCAATGTTCTCGAACTTTTATACCAGAAACAGATGCTCTCCATATTTCAGTGGGACACATCACAGTTCAATCTTGGAGACTTTTCTCATTGAGTCGGTTTGACCGCGTCTCCATTGCTGATCCCAAATCAGCCTAAATACCCCCAACTCAGAAATTGGAACAAAAGCGTTCCACCTCGCCGATCAGTCGGTAACCATTGGCCCTCACTTATCAATCAGTGGCTCTGCCAGGCTTTTTCAGTCACCTGGCATCCACCCTCGTCCGTGGACAAGGACAACCAGCACATCCTGACACAGGCTGTGTAATCCGCATCAGACTTTCTGAGACGCATGATGTGGCAAAATCCATACACATGAAACGAGTGGCCAGCCACTCGGTTACAGGCAAAGTGTGATGACGGCGGAAAAAGGAGGGATGAGCATGTCATGTCGGAGATGAGGTCCCGCGGCCTCAAAAAAGGGGCAACTTGCAACAGTTGCTCTAACTAAAACCGAGTGAGAATAGCATCTCGGCCGTACCACGCTCTGAGCCCATCAGGTACGAACGAGCCGAAGGGAAGCATTTGATACGGTCAGACCATCCCGACAATCATCGATTTGCTTTTTGTGCTATTCTGCACGCGGAAGATGATCGTCGCACTATTGTTTGGTACCTGGCTGTGGCGTCTGTAGCCCAACCGTGCCGTAGATAGTTGCCTTGTCGAAACGTACCGGAACCACTTTTTGCCTTTTTTTGACGCGTTGGCTGGCCAGCGAAGGCTTCGTGGAAAATAACTCAGCCCCAGCCCATGTGCTTCTGCCTATCCACGGGTGGTTCGTACCTGGTCCCTGACGACCCGAAGGTCCCTCGAGTTGAGATCGACACACTCGTATCTACTCCGTACCGCTGTGAGGTATCGTAGTCCGGCCAGCCCAGCCTCTGAGGGGGCAACAAACAATTCTGAAGTCATGGCGCGATCCCGGAATCCACTTCGGCCTTGGACCTCACAGATCAACAAGGTTGATAAATCGGTAACCTTATAAACCCGCCCTACGCCCTCCGAAACTTTTTCCTGAACTATAAAATCTGTCTTTGATATACCACCCATATATCCAAGTCTGATTCTCGCCCAAATTTCTGCGTTTTTTACTTCGATATCTTACAATTAATCCACACCAGTCACAATGAAGTTCACCGCCATCGCTGCTATGGGAATGATGGGCTGTGCCCTCGCCCTGCCCCAGGGCCCTCCTCCTTTCGTCACCGACCTGCCTCAGGGTCCCCCTCCTCACGCCGGTGAGCAGGGTCCTCCTCCTTTCGCTGGTCCCCACAGCCACACCTCCAGCGCTACCCCCAGCAGCACTCCCAGCGGCACTCCCTCTGGCTTCCCCAGCGGCTTCCCCGCGCCCACAGGTCTCCCCTTCGGCAAGCGCCAGTGGGGACTGGGACTCGGTCACGAGGGCCTTCCCCCCACGGACCTCCCAGCAGCGTCCCAACTCCTAGCGGCCCTCCTAGCAGCCTGCCGACTCCCACCCCCTCCGGTGTCGCCAGCGGCTTCGACTTCTCGAAGCGCGACTTCCCCACCGACCTCCCCTTCTCCATCCCTTCCGGTCTCCTGACTGCCTTCCCCACTGGTTTCCCCACCAACCTGCCCTTCCCCTCGCCCGCCCCTCAGTAAATACTGAGCGGCTGAGTGGCCGAGCGGCTGAGCGGCTCCTTGCCATCACTGGATCTAGTCTTGGGCCTGTGATATGAATTGATGTTGATGTCGCACGCAAGACAGCCTCCGCGCTTTGTACATATGTACAGTGGAGGTGAGGGTTTGATGTATTGGGATTGATTGATTCAAGTGCCCAGTACTGTATATTATACAGGATATATGGGTTACGGGTCATGGGATAGATTGGATTGGAATGTTTTTCTTTTGTTAGATTTGGGTCTGCGAGACGATTTATTATTTATGAATTACACGCAGGCTCTTTTGTCGGGTTCGACATTTGAATTTATGCTTCCATATTGGAATACACACTCGTTTGAACCATAGGTATTAGTGCAGATCATGATTATGGTATCTGTAGATCGCCTTTCAGTGTGAAAACACTGGTTTCAAAGTGACTGGAGGTTTCAATCACGGGACTCATTCTATATCAGAGGACGATGAGCGTATCTCCTTGGGGCTAATTAGCATCATACGTACTCCGTACGCTATACAAGACAACATCATTGACTTGACAGAGACCTTTCTGGAGTATGTACCTTTACTATTCTCTGCACATTTCGTTTCCCTAAAGTTAGCATCAGCTCCCTATAGTACATGCCCTTCGGCGTTAGTCTACCTGGAATTAGCTAACGCCCAAGGGCATTATCTCATTTTTGCTCTTTTGACGTAGGCCTGGTCTGTCGTTCGTTCCCGGTCTCAATCATTATTTGTTTATTTATTTCTTTTTGACCTCACTGGCTTGTCACGATCTCATTCGTGAATATTCTGATTGTCCCGAGCCTAAGAAGAAACTTGATAAGAGTTATCCACGGGTGACATCTGGGATTAGGGTTAAAGTGGGGCACGCGGGTTCCTGCATACGAAATGCAAGAGCCTCAAAGCGACCTAACACAGGATGGGACATACATAGCTCAAATTTCATTCTTGTAGATCATATAGTATTCTGTTAACTCTGGTTTCCAGTGACCTGAAGAACTCTGCACTCCTATTATGACCAGGCTCGTCTCGAAACTCCACACGTCATAGTAAGGACCATGCCAATTATAGTCTCCTAAATAATCCATCCAACTCGACTCCGAATATGATTTGTAGTAAACTCCCGGTCCCGAGTGTACATGTAATCACACCATGTGCTTCAGACGCCCCCGGAGGTAGATTGCCAAAGATTGCCCGTCCAGATATCGTCAACGCGCTATAGCCTCTCGACGGACCATGATCACCGCGAGCGGATTTGACTCAGTCCCGAAACCGTAGACTAGCCTAGGCATTGAGTCTGAGTATGTCGTTGGAGGGAAACGAAGGCGCAACTCTTAGTGGATAGCGGGGAGCAGCAGAAAGACGAGTGCATTGATCATGCATTGCATCCCCAGAGTTCGACGGGTATAGTTGGACAGGTAGAGTTCGGCGATAACCTAAGAGACTGCGACCCCTTGTAGATGCCCCCATTGTCTTAAGCAAATGGTCTCTGAGGCAACACCCTTTCTCTTCGGTTATTGGCAGTCAATCCATGGCGCATTCACGGAGTCAAGCCAAGCCAAGGATTCTTGGGCGGCAGCGTACCTGGGAGGTGGAGGTGACGATATCCCATTCAATGGACAGTGAAAAGGGATGATGTTACCTGCGTCTCGTCGGCGAGGCCGATTGTAATGTGAAGCTCAGCTAAACAAATCTCAGATAGAAGTCAGTGTCTCGCGAGACAAGCAGCTACGCTGGGCTGATCTGTGTTCCAAACCAAGTGTTCTTGCTTGCGTATTTGAGATACAGATAGTGACAAGCAGGGGCTTGTTCTCCAGAGCTCTAGCATGTACCGTATTTGGTAGTTTGTCGTATTGAGCGGCAATCAGCAATTCATGACTGAGAGCTCGTTATCTTGATCCCCGCGCGTTTGCTCGAAAACGCAGAGGTATAAAAGCCCCTCGACTTGTTTGTTCTTCTCAGTTCTTTTTTTCTCTTCTTCACATATCCTCTTAACCCTTTCGTCTAAGAAGACTTCTATCCCACTACAATACTACCTTCATCATATCTCATTCTCCATCCTAACCACATCCCCTATTCTCCACAAAACTTCCCGACTTCCTTATGGCTCCCCCAACCAAGCCCAACACTAAGGGCAACCAGGCGGCCAAGGTGCCGAGACTCAAGCTGAGCCTCAAGGCCCAGCCCAAGGCCCAGCCCAAGGCGACCTCAAAGGTCTCTGACGAGGTTTTCCTTCTGACCCTTCTTAAGGGTATCAAGGTTAGTCATCTGCTGCTTAATACGTGCACCTAAAGGCTGGGTTATAGATTATACTAACAAGTCTCACTACAGGTCGACCATGAGGCAGCCGCTGCTGCCCTTGATATCAAGAAGCCAGCGAGCCGGATGCACTATACCCGGCTACAACAGAAGTATGGCTTTAAGGCGGTGGGCCAACGTGAGAAGGAGGCTCCTGCAGACAACGCCGATGTCACCGAGGGCGGGGCTGAGGAGAAGACCGCCGAGAACCGAGACGTCTAGACAGCCAGATACAGCTTAGAGACAATGGCCACAGGCCACTATGAGGATATGAAACTTGTTCTTCAAAGCTCTAGCATATACCGTATTGGGTAGTTTGTCGTATTGGAAACACAATCAGCAATTCACGACTGAGAGCTCGTTATCTGATCCCCGCGCGTCTGCTCGAAAACGTAGAGGTATAAAAGCGCCTGGCTTGTTTGTTCTTAGTTCTTTTTTTCTCTTCTTCACATATCCTCTTAGCCTTGTCGTCGTTTAATACTCCCACAACACCGAACTTTCATCGTATTTCATCATATTTGGTCACAAAATTCTCTCCATCTGATCACACAATTCTCCCTAAACCTCCAAACCTCCAAACGCGATCATGCCTCCATCAACCAACTCCAAGGCTAAAGGCAAGCAGGCGGCTAAGGCCCCAGCCAAGGCGGCCGAGAAGGCCTCCGACGAGGTCTTCCTTTTGACGCTTCTCAAGGATATTAAGGTTAGTCATCTGCTACTCGATACGCGTACCTAAAGGCTGGCTTGTAGGTTATGCTAACAAGTCTCACTACAGGTTGATCACGGGGCAGCCGCTGCTGCCCTCGGCATCAAGGAGCCGGCCAGCCGGATGCGCTATATCCGGCTCCAACAGAAGTACGGCTTTAAGGCCGTGGGCCACCGCCCGAAGAAGGAGGCTCCTACGAACGATGCCGATGTCGCCGAGGGTGAGGCCAATGAGCAGGCCGCCGAGGACCAGAACCGAGACGAATAGGCAGCCAGATGCAGACCAGGGACAATGGCCACAGGCCACCGGCGTAGGGCTGTGACATACTCATTGATGATTCAGAGGGGAAGGGGGAAGATATGATGTACAACAAAGAAACAGATTTCTCACTCGCATATCAGAATTCTCTTAATCGTAACTCACCCAAGATTAAATGTAATTTCATAGCGGTATAGTCCATTGCCATCTGCACAGATTAATTTACTTACATTATCCTATCTTTTGTCTCTTTTATCTTTTCATCATCATCATCATCATCATCATCATCATCGTTCACCATGAACACGCGAACCTGCACATCCTTCAGCATGACTCTTAGAACGTCAGTGGACTCTCACTTTGCCTTCAGTGGCACCTTACTCTTATTGTCAGATATCGACCTATACTAATGTGGCGTTCTCTTCATAGTGATCATGAAATTAGAGAGCGTTCTCTTTATCCGGTTACGCATATTCAGATATGCCCCTACGTTTCTCCAAGCCTCTGTCTGCGCTAGCACCGTGATATTATTACGTGCCATCTTCGAATGATGCCGTCCAAAGCCAGAGTTCGAACACCCAGCCTCGGGCGTTATCCTTCCGCTCAACTTGTGAGGGCAGCTGTGCGGTTGGCTTCACTTCTTTGACCCTGGTACCCTTGCGAGGACTGCCTCCCTATACTCATTCTCGCCCAAGCCTACTGGCTCTCCCCAAGGCTTTAGCTGTGGAGAATGCTCCAGTCCATCTTCTACAGTATACTGTTCTTCTTGACCTTCCTTGTCCCATCCTTCTTCCACCGGCAACCCTTCTAACGGGTGGCGTCGTCCTGCACAACCTCGAGCCCCAACAAGGATCTGCTTGGCCAGGAGCCGAATGTCTGGGGCTTGAGCCCCTGTTCCAACTTTAAGAGCCAAGTCAAAAGCATTCATCGAGATCAAAGAAAGTGACTCGGGGGAAGAAGCCAGAAACACTGGAGCTCCCATTCCATTTTCTCCTTCTACGAAGTCCAGTTCCCCCTGTGCAAACTACACAGTATACAGTCCTTTACCTACACTACAGCATTGCGGCTCCTGTGATTCCTGGACGGACCTAACTGCAAGAAGACGACCACAAAGGAGATGGTGGAAGACAATGGATCCCTACTGCTTTTCACTTCCTCCACCTACGTGATGAATACAGCTTCGAAAGGGCCAGATGTGAGTGTGCCAGCTCCATCTACACATGTTCTGAAGGAGCCCTCCCGCACCATGTCGATCCAGAAAATTTGTCGTCGACGAACATGGCTTCCAACATGTTGGAATAAAATACGGCGTTATTCCACTCGACCAACACAAAAACCACGGTTAATGTGTATAGCCTAATGGAGGCCATACCCCAGTTTGACACAACAAGCCGTTGACCAAGCGTTTGGGCCGGTCAATCAGAATCACGGCCCAATATCCTCACAACGGAGAGCTCCCCGCGTTTGCCTGGGGAAGGTTTGCTCGAAGTCCCTATGTATATGAAAACGCCAATATCCTTTTTCTATTTATATTTCTCGGCAACAAGACTTCCATCCTATTACAATACCGAACTTCAGCTATATTTGAACATATTTCATCACCCCATCCTCTCCATCCGATTATCCGATTATCCCTAAACTTCTATACATACCTTCTCGTCCAACAAGGCTTGTATCCTACCACAACACACCTTTCATCATATCTCATCTTCGCCTCATCACCACATTATCCTACCATCAAACTTTCCAACTTCGTTATGGCTCCCTCAACCAACTCCAAGGCCAAGGGAAAACAGGCGGCCAAGGTGCCGCGACTGAAGCTCAACATGAAGGCCCGGCCCAAGGCGGCCCAAAAGGTCTCTGACAAGGGCTCAAACTCAGGATCTTGTACGTAGGGCTGCGGGTGGATATAAGGGGCTTTCTAGGTTAATTTGTTGCTCTGCTACCTGTCAGTAGCCGTGTGCGTATAATCTGCACTCAGTAGGTAGTTTTAGCCTTATACCAATACTCATTTGCTTGCCTTAATGTATAATTCTTGCATTTACCTTTGAAATTTTGGATAGGTTTTGAGTAATTTATGTCTACACATTCTTATATAGTCGGCAATGAACGAAGCTGGTCCATATACACATTTTCGTGAGCAGAGCTAACATAGAATAAAAACGAGAAAGAAAAGAATCTTTTGATATGATGAATATCAGTCGTGAAATCAGAAAACATATATACAAAGGCCAAGTGATAAAACCATCAAAACGCTAGTCTTTCGCACGAGTTCCTCCATTTCAGAAAGGAACAAAAAATGGAAAAGCAAACCAACAAGCCGAGAAGAGCTGAGCTTCTATCCTCTACTGAGGACGATAGAACTTGCTCGGAACCCAAGGCATACCAACAACAGTAGCCTTGCGGACCTTATTGCGGACCTTAACAGCAAGCTCGGTACCCTTGGTGTGCAGCCCTTGCTTAACATACGCCATAGCAATATTGGCACCACCCAGGGACGGACTCGGTAGACCGGAAGTGACAACGCCGACATCAACGGGGTTGGCGGGGTCAGAGATATCGACGACGACAGCGCCTTCGCGAGCAGGGGGTCCCTTCTCGACGGATAGGCCGACGCGACGCTGGGGGATAGACTTCGGGCTGGCGAGCTGGGGGGAGGATAACGGAAGCACCATTGAAGGTAGCAGTTGCGGGATCGCGACGGTCACGGCCGACGACCCAGCCGAGAGCCGCGGCGGGGGAGTCTGCGCGGTGGAGATGTCGTGGCCGTAGAGACACATGCCTGCCTCAAGACGGAGGGAGTCACGGGCTGCCAGACCGGCGAGACGGGACTTGCTGCTGTCGGCAAGGAGGAGCTCAGTGACTTGTCGGGGTAGGGATGGGGCGCCGGAGGTCGGGATGGAGATCTCGAAGCCGTCTTCGCCGGTGTAGCCGGTGCGGGAGATGAGGAGGGGGTGTGCGGTTGCGCTGCCGTCGGGTAGGGTGAGATACAGCTCGCGGCAACTGCCGAAGTAGAGAGTGCTTAGGTCGGTTTCGGAGGCGGGGGTGTTTGCGGTGTGGATGAGGGGTTGGAGGACAGAGGCGGCGAGGGGCCCTTGCAGCGCGACCAGCGCGCGGTCGGCGAGGATCTCCCACTTCAGGCTGTCGGCGCCGTGCTTGGAGCGGTAGGCGTCGATCTCAGCGGTTAAGAAGGCCAGATCCTCTGCGCGACGGCCGGCGTTCGTGACGAAGTAGAAGGTGTCTTCGCCGCGGCGGGTGATAACGCAGTCGTCGATCATGCCGCCGGTGCCTTCTTCAAGGAGGCAGGAGAGGGAGGAGGTGTTTGGGGCTAGCTTGTCTACTGAGGAAGGAGTCACCTTCTTCAGTAGGTCAATGGCTCCGGGGCCGCTGAGTTGGTGCTGGACCCTGTGGATGGGGAAGTCGGTCAGCCATTGCGGGTTTGCTTTGGCTCGGAGAAGGGTGACTTACATGTGGCTTACGTCGAAAAGACTGGCCTTCTCGCGAGTCCACATGTGGCTTTCCACATGGCTCAGATCCGCGTACTGCAAAGGCATATCGAACCCAGCGAAGGGCACCATCTTGGCACCGTGCTCAACATGCAAGTCATACAGCTGCGTCTTGCTGAGGGGCTCGCTGGAGCTAGACGCATACCGCACAGCCTGGTTGGCAGCACGCGAAGCCACGGCTGCGACTGGAGCATTGGTTCTCAATGACCGAAGGACTGTTGGTCGCACGATAGCCGCGGAGGAGAGCTCCCGCCGAAGTACAGTGGAGCCGATAGAGGCGCGGGGAAGGTTGAGGGTGGCGGCCCTCGCGACGGCGAGGTCAGCACCTCGTGTGAGAATACGGACACTTGACATGGTGAATCAATGCTGGAGGAATTGAATTAACAAAAAGAAAAGAGAAAAAGAGAAATAAATGAACCGCGAGAAGTCACCAAGCCGCCGTCGGGGAAGCATGGCGGGAAAATCACGTGGTGATAGGCGATCGGGGAGTAGCTCATTTCCCGATTTGGACATTCTAGAGGACCTGTTGGCGATGTACATCTTATAGACTGACTATATTACTGGACTGTTCTCTAACGTAAGAACTATGGTGCATTGTATAATACTCGGTGAGTTCCCATCTACATGTTCCGCCAGTGGCGGTTGCATTCCAGTACAACTCAGGTACATGGCTATATTGATTGGTAGACCAAAGGCCATCGGAGTATTGCCGCGGCGATGGCAAACCAAACCCGGAGAGCCAAATTGTAGCCTCCAAACCGATCGCCTGCATCGAATTAAAGATGACAAACGCTGCAAATGATGCAGGGATAAAATACACATATAGTGGGAGCAAGTCCCATAATCCGCCCTTTTCCAGCAGGGTATACAAAGCAATTGAAAGCCCGTGGAATCAGCATCTAGAAAAGCTACCTAGGTATTCCTATACCTCAGAGATGCTCGAGTGGTAAAAGCCCAGGATTATCCACCACATTGCTTTTCTGGGTCATCATAGTCATGAAGTCACCGGAGTCTACGACCCAGTCTATCGGGAAACGTGCACAATAGATTCAAATGCGAAGACGAAGATAAAAAAGATGTAACAAACTCCCCGCCCTGCAGGGGGTCTACAGTGCGTTGCTAGCACATGTGAAAACGCCGCCAACAGTCCCTTCTTGGTAGCTGGTAACCACGGACATAACAGCAGCCTAGAAGAAACATGTATGTTAGCAAGAGAACGAGGGAGACAAGAAAAAGGCAAGCCGAAGCACGCCAGACAAGGGACACATCACTTACGTATGTTCCAGGTCCCAAGAAGAAGAAACCAACGAGAATTAAGAAGACATTAAAAATGAATCCGACCCAGCCGCGAATCCCACGGACCATAAAGAAACGAGGTCCGTGATCCGCAGAACGCATGCGGATGTAAGCGGTACCCCAGAAAATGAAGCCGAAGAAGGAATCAAAGAGGGAGCTCATGATAGACAACAAGCCAGAGAAGAATGGAATGACCTCAGCAACGATAAAGGCGGCAAGCCAAAGTGCGGCAAGAATGCCACCCCAGGCAGCCCAGCCGACGAGAGTGTTGTTGCCCTTGTGGCGGGTGCCCTCGAACAGACGGAAGAAGATGAAACGGGCTGAGACGGAGGCGTACAGCACGCCCAGGAAAATGATAGTCGGGATCATGAATGAGAACGAGACCTTCTTGAACACGTCGTCGCCGATGGAGCCGAAGGCCGGGGAAATCATGTACTGGTTGCCGACATAGACGTAGGTGACCGCGCCGACGACGCTGAACACGATGATCTCGGCGATTGTCACGGCTGTCACGGACTTCCAGAAGTCGCGGGGCTCTTTCATCTCGGCAATGAAACTGGGGAGGGTGATTTGGCCAATGAAGGTGTAGCTGATATTCAAAAAGGCATTCATGCCCTTGACAAATGAGGTGCCCTTGGCCGGGATGACGAGCACAATGGGCTCTCCCAGTGCGGGCGTGTACCCTGCCGGGTGGTCTTCGACTGCAGCGAACACGGCAGCTAGAATGACGGAGATGAAGGTGAAGAACGCTGAGAGGGTTGCGACTTTGGACAGCGTGCTGAATGTTCGGGGCAGTGAGAAAATCCAGGAAATGATAGCGACGATGAACGAGAAGACGACTGTGCATACTGCGCCGTTGGACATCGTGTTCAAGTACTCGGCACCCACCACACAGTGCAGGCCCTGGATGAAAGTGTTGTTCAGGAGGAACATGACTGCTGTGGCCCACCACGCAATCTTGGAGTCCCAGAACAGATACTGACCGATGTCGCAAACGTCGCGGACTTCCGGGTGTCGCAGACAGAATCTCCTATACAAAAATTAACACCGCGATTGGTCGCGGGCTTGCAGCCATTGCGCAGGATATCATACCAGGTGATCAGCGAAGTGTACAGGACAATACCGGCAATAACCACGGTCAAGATTAAACCGGGAACCAGACCCAGAATTGAGTACGACCAGGGGAAGGACATAATAGCCAGACAGATGTACTCAGAAAAGAGCAATGCAGCAGTCTGCAAAGAAAAGATCAGTCAATGGGGTCCCAACTTGCTTATCGGTCCCAAGCGCACCTTTTGCCAACTACACGTGCGATATTTGATTGTGTTGTCCGACTCCAGCTCAATCTGGCGACCGATGCTTTCTGTCGTAGACGATGAGTCGATGGCAGTGACATGATGCTGCGAGCCGCGACGACCCTGCCCCTCTATGTCGAAGTCCTTCAGCTTGGGATCCTGCTCGGACTTATCGGAGAGCTCGGGGCTGTCGTGGTCCCGGTCATGGTCCCAGCTGACAGGATTGGGCGATTCATTTGGACCAGCCATTTTCGTATGTTAAAGAGCGGATGAACCGCGCTTGTTGTAACTCGGTGGAGTCGAGAGGCGAGTTGAAGACCTGCGGATGCATGTAATGCTCCTCGAGAGGATAATTGATGCGATACTGGTCGCGCGTAAGCGGATTGTGTTCTTTTTCTGTGTTTGTCTTTTTTTTTTTGCCCCAAGACAAATGCAGCGACCAGACACTTACACTCAAATAATCAAATTCTGGAGGGATCGGCGTATTGGAAGGTGAAGCGACCAGAGCTGGACGGATTAGGGCAAATGCGGGTACCTGAAGTGGTATTGAACTGCACGCAATATTCGCAGGACTGAAGAGGAAGACGAGGAGACCAAAGGAAGAAAAAGAAGAAAAGGAAGAAAGGGAAGAAATCCAAAAATAAAATAAAAACTCGAAGGTATAGCTGGTATAGTCGAATACCATCGCATCGTAATCTATTTAATTCCTTTATAATATCTGGAATATCTGGAGAATACCGACATTTCCGATCTCCACTCGAATTCTTCCATCAACCGGTAAAAAAGGGAGAAAAGAAAAAAAATCAACCCAGAAAGGAAGAGAGATATGACGTTACAACAGCCAAGCATCAGCCGCAATAGGCGAAGCGTTCAGCCACGGGCTTATGACTTGTGCCAAGGGTGTTTTGGACCTGAGATGAACCCTGGAAGTCATCATCGATTACCACTGGACTTGGTGGCATCCCATAGTCTATGAATGGTCTATGATATACTCCGAGTACATCTACAAAGTGACTTTGTCCTCTTTTCTATTTTTTTCCCTCGATATCAAACTCCACGGGCATCCCGAATCCGCTTTTCCCTAAGCCACGATATACGATTGCCATTTGATTGGAACTTTCAGAATGTACCTAAACCCAACTAAGGCAAAGTCGGTTGCGCCCCCCATATCATATGCGTTATTCGATGCGTTGAGTGGACCGTGACGGCCCCGCATGCGGATGGCTGTCGAATGAATCCATCGTCAAGATTCGAATCCATGCATACCACGCCTCGTGAACATGGGTTCAGCCAGGAATAGTGGAAACATGGTATTTGGTCAGGGATTTCATTTTTTGATCTCGATTTGGCTGTAAAGATCGGAAATTTGTCAATGTGGACGTTTTTCTGTATATTTCTGCCTGAGGCAAAAGTCCCACGTGTTGCTGACTCAGGGTCTGGCCCCGGGGCCCCAGGCCCCTTGCCTCTCGGAGGTCTTCAGACATGGATGGTGTATGCTGTATGCGACAACGCCTCCAGTGCTAAGCCAGTCAATCATATTGTATATACCCAGCACGGTATCCAAGAAAGCGCTGAATACTACTCTGTACTCAGTACGTACAAAAACGGCAAAAGGACAATCCTTGACCATTGAACCGTTCTGGCCTCGGCTCCAGCAGCCATTCTTGCGTGCGAACCCGCAGCGATGGCATCAAGGTCCACACGGCTTACTTCGTATGGTGTCGAGTGATTTGGGGGGCTTTCAAGCCACACAAGATTTGAGCTTATTTGGATGCCCTGCTTGTTTAATACGTTAGGGTATGAAATTATTATGCGCGATATTTAGACATGGTTTTGAGACATTTCATACGGAGTATTCCGTACTTGAACAGGTTGTAGGTAACCTAGGTACCCCTTGCAACACTGCTAAAAGCCAAATTCAGCGCTATTCCGTATTCCGTATTTCGTATAATGTCTATATTGTACGCTATGATTGGACCCCGGGGTTGTCCTATAAGACTGCTTACTTTTGCCGAGAGAGAGGGGTAAGGCTTGGTTTTGGTCCTTGGTATCTCCTGGGCATTATTCCAAAGAGCTTGTATTGACTGCGTCCAGAGACGAGAAAGATAGATAGGATAGATATGTATAGACAACAATGAAAATAAAAAATAAGAAAAGCAGAATGTGTGCAACCTGTAACTCCAGATGCAAAACAGGAACATTGAATTTTTGGCCCCCACGGGGGGTAAGAAATAATCCAACTCTTTTTTGTGCAAGAATAGATTACATTCCCAAGTCCTCGTTCTCCAGCAGCGCAGCGTAGTCGTCCGCAGAGGCGAAAGTGGGCAGCTGCTTGAGCTTGCGACGCTTGCTGCGGTTCGACTCGGGTGCAGCATCGGGCTTCTCGGGCTCTTCGAGATCGACTCCACCCAATTCCATATCCGATGGCAGATCCTCGTCGCTGTCGATGAAGGCATCGTCGTCGGAGACATCCATATCGAAGTCGTCGGAGTCCTCCTCGGCTTCCTTGGAGGGCTTCTTGTCCGCCTTCTTGGTCTTGGCGGGGGGCGCGGCTTCCTCGGGCTCGCTGAACTCGGCCATTTCCTCGTCGGAAGGAACATCGGACTCGTCGTTGAAGATAACACCGCCGTCGGAGTCGTCCTCGTCTGCGCCTTCCCCATCTTCTTCGTCGGAGCCAAAGGCGGATTCCAAATCGGACATGTCCAGATCGTCGTCGCTGTCCTCGTCGGCTTCCAGCTCGGGACGAGAGTCGACCAGAGCTTTCCAGATCTCGTCCTCGTCGCCGCTAAGACCCTCGTCGGAGTGATCATCGGCATCGACGTCCTTGCTCTTCTTCGAACGCACCTTCTCCTTGTCCTTGTTGACACGAGTGAAGTATTCGTGGAAGAAGACATCCTCCGCGGCAACATCGTCAGCCTTCTTCTTCCAGAAGGCTTCGGTGTTGAGCGGCAGCTGGTTCTGTGCCTTCTTGCCTGCCTCCACCAACCGGTCGGCAGCTTCACCACCACCCAGGGGCTGCATGATAGAAGCACCGCGGGAGCTGGCGTTGGCCTTGGGCGTGCGGTACACGAAGCGGTCGAGGAAGTGAGTCAGAGTGTGCAAAGTCAGATCTGGCTTGCCACTCATGGGGTTGTGCTCAAGCAGATTGGTAGCGTTAAGAGAGACGGAAGGATGGAAGTGAGAGGTGAAAGGCAGCAATTCCCAAAGACAGCTCCGGTCGGCATTGCTGTGCTCGGGGTCTCGCTTGCGAGGGTCGTATACGTTGTTCTGCTTCTTGGCTTCGACAACAGGAGCAGGTTCCAGCTCTTCATCATCCTCATCTGGGACATCACGGAAGACCTCTTCATCGTCATCATCGTTCTCCTCTGGCTGATCGACCAAGGCAGAGAGACCTGTGAAGGTCTTCTCAAGCTCCCGGATCATGAAGAAAACACCGCAGATGAACGAGGGCTGGTGCATGCCGAGTACCTGGACAAGACGCTTGACAAATGCCTTGACTCGGCGGACGTTCAAATCGTTCTTGAGAGACTTGTACAGGAGATTCAGGTAGAGAGATTGCTTTGATGAGGTGGCAACGCGGGGGTCGAGCAAGGACTCGTACAGGGTGCGGTAGAAACGATCACCGGAGACTTGGTTAGACACCGTGAGCTGTTGGATCAGCATGAGGGCTTGGATGCTGGTGTTAAAGTTCGAGGAGTGTGTAATACGGAATAAGGTGTCGAGGTGTTTCGACATGCTAGTAGGAGTTAGTACATTGCGTGGAGAAATAGAATGTTAGGAAAGACATACCGTTCGGAATCATTGTCAGTGAAGGGATAAGCACGGTTGACACCGGTCAAGACACCAGAGATCAGCTTCTCCCGCATTTCGTCGTCCTGGGCCTGTCCCTTGGCAGCATCGTCGTTGCCCTTGCCCTTCGGTCCTTTTCCATGCTTGTTGTATTTCCCCTTGGGAGCAGGCTTCCCCTGGTGGGAAGGCTTCAAAAGTACGAGGAACAGTCCAAAGTAGATGTCCAACAGCTGAGCAGCCACCTTTTCTTCCTTAACTCTCAAGATGGTCTGGTTCAGAGTGATGATAGCATAATACTTGGCGTGAGAGCTCTGACCAGGTCGGAACAGCACTTCCTCCACTGCCTTGATGATGATTGGCTTCATCATAGGATGCGACTGCATCAGTTGTAGCAGCAGGTATGATGCTCGAGAGGCAATCTTCTTGCCCGGGTCTCCGAGCTTATTGACCAAAAGTCGTAGAAGATTGGTCTCCTGCTCGGGCTTCTCCTTGAGAAGTTCGTAGACATAGCTGACCGCTCGAGTCCGTGAGAATTCGATCTCGTCATTGCACCAAATCTCCAGAATCTTGATGACTTCGAAGAATTGATCTTTTACAATGTTTTCAAAGGCCCACACAATGAGTTCGCTCTTTTTCAAGCCACCCGGGAGAGGGTCTTTCTCATTCCACCGCCCACCGGCGCCTTGGAATGCTGCGACGAGCCCAGGCTGATTGGTGAAAGACTTCAATCGTCGGTCGCTGGGCAGCAAGGTACCCTGTGCGAACATATCCTTCAAGGATCGCAGAACTTCAACAGCCTGTGCACGACTACGTTTCTTTCCCAGACCAATCAAGGTCTCCAGTGCCTTGGTGTTGTGCAGGGGCGACTCTTGAATGTTAAGGGTCAACGCGGAAATTTTATCGCTCAGGGTACCGGACGCCATGATGGTTGAGTAGAACTTGTGGGAAGAAGAAGCAGATGCTCTCTGGGCCGCCGCATACTCCTCGTTTTCTTCCTGCAGCAATTTGTTGGCAAGCTCGTGAACGCGCTCCATAAGGTGGCGGGGCAAAGCGTTCATGTGTTTCGTGTCGGCGGCGGCGGAGGGCGTAGGGATATTGTACCAATCGGACCGAGGAAGAACATTCTATAATGATCATGTTAGCAAAAGCCTTGCGGTGCTGGACTGGTGCACAACTTACCAGCTTTAAATACTCCTTAGGCACGACAGATTCATTGTCCTTTATCCTAGGAGCGGGGGCTTCCTCAATATCGGATTCCGGCCCGCTGCTCTCTGCATTGTCTTCGCTGTTCTCGAGATCATCCTCGCTCTCAACTTCCTCTTCGTCGTCTTCGATTTCGTCTTCTTCGACTTCGTCATCTGCTAGATCCTCGGGCACGACGTGACCTGCAGCCTCCAACATGCTAGAGAGCTGCTTCCGAAGATCATCGTCAACGTTGCCGGACTCGCCCTCAACCTCAGACTCAGAGTCGACACCAGCAAGAAGATCAAGATCCTCCTCAGTACCACCCATAGCCATAATTTCTTGGCGGAGTGTTTCGTCCTCGTTGCTCTTCTTGCCACCCTTAGGCTTTTCTTGCTTGTTCATTCCACCATTGTTCTGTTCGCGAGCAATGACCTCGCCGTTGCGATCCCGCTTCTTGCCTTGCGCAGAATCCTGAGGGCGGCTGGGCTTGGCGGGGGATTGCTTTCCTTTATTTGCGGAAGCATTGGCGGCAGGGGCTGATGGCTTGGTATTATCCTTCTTGCCCTTCCCAGTGCTCTGATTCTGGTTCTTCAAACGCTGTTCGATTTTCTGTCGTAGACCTGCGAAGGCGCTCTCGTCCGGCATGGATGGCGTGGTTTCAGTAGCGGGAGCTGAGGTGTTTGTCGCAGGAGCAACCTCATGTGCGCCCGAAGAGCGCTTTCCTTTCCCCGCAGCCATGCTGTGTTGTGTTTTGGGATTGAATGATGGAGGAAAGAAAATTAAACGGAGAAATCTTTTGCGGCGGGTTATCGGGGCGCTCGGACCAACGCGATAAGAAACATCGGAGAAGGGACACTCGACTTGCTCTACAACTTGTTTTGTGTCTAGCCTGCTGGTCAATTGCGGAAATTATAGATTTTGACGACTAAAGCATCTTGATCGATGATTTCTAGGATACGACCTCTATCAGGGCGCATAGCCGGGCGGCGGCTAGCGCTGAGCCTGCGCGTTCAGCAATGCAATATTCACGTACGTGCTTCCAAAAGATTTATTGAATCTGCTTGACAGTGAGTACTGACTCGATATAGGTTGACGGCAGAAGCCGTGTCTCAAATATCTGGATCCCTACTGGTGGAATCTCCAAGAAGCCCGTTGATGGTGAAAAGGGTACGCCATCCACGAACCCGATAGGGAATTGACTATCATCAGATGTTAACAGGGATCTAGAGGATGCCAATGACTTGCTGGTCCGGGCTGGCTTTCTCCGACAGGTGAGCAATCATATCTTTTTATCCAAGTAAATATCTCTGACGGCCTTCCAGGCATATTCTGGGGTTTTTCATTTGCTCCCACTTGGTTTACGTGTCCAAGATAAGCTAGAGCGTCTGATTGACAAGCACATGAGCTCACTTGGTACGGGATATACCCTGTCTTTGTCATGAGATGACAACTAAAGCAAATTTAGGTGCATCCAAGGTCTCCTTGTCCTCAATATCCTCGCAAGAGCTCTGGAAACAGTCCGGCAGACTGACTGACGGCTCAGAAGTAGGTCTATCATAGATAATACCCAACAGTCTTGCATACTGTCACTGACATACACCATAGCTGTTCCGATTCAATGATCGGAAAGACACTCCATTTCTCCTGGCCCCGACACACGAGGAAGAAATTACAACACTTGTGGGGCATCTGACAACATCATACAAGAGCCTGCCTCTGCGGGTGTATCAAATCTGTGAGTCTCCATCTTTATTTGTTTATAACCTTCGCTAACATAACCGAAGCGCGAAAGTACAGAGATGAGGCCCGGCCTAGACAGGGCCTGCTTCGTGGGCGAGAGTTTATCATGAAAGACCTCTATACATTCGACTACAGTGTCAACGAAGCATTGAAAACATACGATGCAGTCAAAAATGCCTACACAGAATTATTTAACGAACTCAAGATCCCCTACCTAGTTGCGGCAGCAGACTCGGGGAATATGGGCGGCTCATTGAGCCATGAGTACCACTTCATCAGTCCGAAGGGCGAGGACGAAGTGGTCAGCTGCTCGCACTGTGACCATGTCTATAACGAAGAACTCGCAGATGGCAAGACGCACAGCTTTGAGGAGTCCGAACAGAACACGGCACCTGGCTTCCAGACAGATGATGCACCTGTCGAAGGTGGGCCAACAATCTCAACCGGCATGTGGATGGCCATCTCTCATGATAGCAACACCATCGTGCGGAGCTGGCATCCCAAATTTTCGATGCAGAACGGCGCGACAGAGCCCGTTGAGCGCCATATTAATTCACACGCCGTCAAGGCAGTGGCGACCGCCGCTGGTATTGACCTCGATCTCAGCGTGGAGAACCCCTTAGAACGATGGACCGCCCACGTAAAGGCAAACAAGTCCCCCGCACACAACCCGCGTGTATTGGATCTATACGACTCACAGGTCCGGGTATACCAGCGTCCACCGCTGAGTGATCTTCTCCAGCAAGCTGGCTGCACAGCCTCGGATATAGATTACTCCAAGCTGGACCGATTCCCTGGGACTCCCAATAAACTCAGCCTTGTCCGCGTGCACGACGGAGACCGATGCGCGCAGTGCGCACATGGATCGTTAACCAGCCACGCGGCCGTGGAACTAGGACACACATTCCACCTAGGGACGCGGTACAGCAAAGTCCTCAATGCGTCTGTTTCTGTCAACTCTGCTCTTCTGGAGGGATCTTCGGAGCTAGATGCGAAATCTTCTGCCAAGGAACAGATCGTGCCCATGCAGATGGGATGTCATGGTATCGGCGTCTCGCGTATGATCTCTGCAGTGGCAAACCGACTTGCTGATTCCAAGGGGCTCAATTGGCCGCGTGCTATGGCGCCCTACGAGGTTGTGGTGGTCTCAGGAAAGGGGCTGGAGACCGTTGCAGATCAGGTGTATGATAGTCTTACCAGCGACACCGCGGCGTCCCTGGATGTTATCCTCGATGACCGGGATAAGGGTATGGGCTGGAAACTTGGCGATGCAGACTTGATTGGATACCCTATTATTGTTGTTGTTGGAAATGGATGGAAGAAGAAAGAGACCTTGGAAGTGCAGTGTCGTCGGCTGGACGTGAAGGAGGATGTGTCATTGGATGGACTCCGCACATTTGTCGAGTCCTTGTTGGCGAAACTGTGAATGACTGGAAGCCACAGTATGTAATATTAGCAGTCAAATTTGTACATTATCTCATCTCCGATCCTATCCTGGGTAAGTGTAAGACTACATGGTTCCTGATTTGTCAACAATGACACCCAGACAACAAGAGAAAAACCGAACGGCATCATTTTTGCCTCAGATATACCTGAGAAATATAGTAGATAACATGAGTCCTAGGGAATGTTATGCGGACGCCAGCATTGACCATGATATAGTGTATGATATTCACTACTACACAGTAGCGGTGTACATGTAGTTAATAGGGCGTCAGGTTCTCGACCATCTCCGATTAACGCATGAAATCAATAAGGTTAAATGTCCACTTTTTCTCCGGACTTCACGTTTTCCGTAGTGATCGACTCTGGAGGTCGTCCCTCGGGGGTTCCACGCCGAACACTCCGGTCCGAATACTCCGTTCTGTCATACTCCACCCGCCGATATATAGAGATGGCCTTGACTCAGTTGAAGGGCAATTGATTCTATCCTCTTGACTCGCATGTTAGATTGTCTTCATATCTCCTATTCCAACTCATCACCTATCTCACGACCTAATTTAAGCATCACACCATGAACAAAACCAACATCCATATCCCGGGCCTCGGCGGATCCAATGCCTTCACCCGGACTCTGAGCAAGGACGACGTGAAGATCTGTGTAGCCGTCGAAGAAGCATTTACAGAGGCGGAGCGATGCTCAGAGGAAAAGGTAAGCCAGAGCCAGAGCCGAGCCAGTTAGTCCCCAAGATTGTTTCTTCTGACACGGTGCAAGTTCTGCTATCGCCTGGCAGCATGCCCGGAGCTATGCCTGGGACTTTTTATTGAGAATGAGCAAAACCCAGCTTCACCCACGCTCATTGGGCATGTCATTGCAGTTCGCTCTCCTTATACTCGTATCACCGACGGGTCGATGGCAATGCCGGAGAATTGGCGGTCACTGGATGGTGAGCCTGTCTTCGTTAACGACGAGTTAATTGGGAATCATAAGTATGGTGATAGCGTTGCAATTCACTCTGTTGCTATTTCGCCGGAGTATCAGGGAAAGAAGGTTGGGAGAGCTCTTGTCCGGGCGTACCTTGAGCATCTTGGCAGGGGTTGTTTTGGAGCGAGCAAGGTTGTGCTTATTGCGCATGATTACTTGGTAAAATTTTATGAGAGTGTTGGATTCAAGAACCAAGGGAAAAGCCAGTCTAACTTTGCAGGTGGTGTCTGGTTTGATATGGTATGTTTATACCCAGTGCCGATTAATGATCGTCCAGTGCTAATATATGTTACTAGACATTTGATTTGGAATGATCTCAATTTTTGGTTTGATTTCTCGCACTGCGACCATATTATACAGGATCTAAGCCTTCACAGGCACCAAGGTGGCATCCAGAATAAAGATAGCGTTAAGGATAAATATAGAATTCTTTGCCGTGCCTTTTCTTCCAAACCAATCCATGCTCACAATATCTTCTGTGAGTGCCAAAACCGAAATTACTCATCATCTCCAAGGTGTTCAGTCAATAGACCGCATCAGTCTGTGTTGGATTGAGTCTGCTGGCTTCCCTGTCTCTCGGACCCCTCTGGAGTTCCATTCAGCCACTTCAAATCTTCTAGGTCAATCATCACAAAGGACTGTGACGTGGGATTCCACAGTACGTTGCGGAAGGATGCATATTTCTGAACAACTCCATGTTCTTCAAGTGTGCCCTCAAGCTTTTGCGTCTCCTGTTCAAGGTATTGACACACTTCGACAACAGCATCTTGATCTGTTCGGATTCCAGACCAGCTGAGCAGCAGCATGAATCTCATGTCAACTCCATGATACCAATATGGGATCTTAGGCGAAAACATCCCAAGACATACAGGAATTTGGGATCCCTGCAATGGCATCAGATTCTGATAGTTGCGCAATTCGGCGTGGATCCTGTGGGACTTGCTGGCGCCAGTAGCCTTGATCAACATCGTGTACCCATGAGACAGCAACGTAACTTTTAGTAGATAACAGGTTCGACCAATGATGTGCAGCTGCTGAAATCCTGTGTACCGATTCTTCCGAAGCTGCTCACTCATTCTCTCACATATATCCTCTGCGCTGATTTGATGTCTTTCTGCGCCGTGCTCAGCAACATTCGGACAGTTTTCATCCAGAATGTCCTTTTCAAAGGTGCCACGGAGGCATGCCTGGGTACAGTAAGGCTTGTAAACATCTGACAACCTCCCGGAGGATTCTGAAGTAGGGCTTTCATCAAATACCGGTACTATGACATCACCCACATTTTTCTGCCAGAAGCCAGGCCAGAATGAGTTTTCGTAAATGAACTCTACTGGTGGACGGAACCGAATTTCATCCGGGGCTTGGGGCATGTAGACTGAGTGATCGTCTTTGAGTGGACGATAGGCTTGATAGACCGCATCATGCCATTCTTGCGATGGTGGACTGGCCGCTAAAGACTGTAGGGTGAAACCGAGGACTTGGCCCAAAGCCGTAAGGCGAACCCAGTGTGAACGCGTATCGTAACCATGAGAAATGACGTCTCGAGCAGGAATACAGAGGTAGTGTTCGACAGCGGAAGAGTCTTCTGGGGTGATGTGAAGAAATACCAAGGCTTCTCCTGTATAGATATACCCATACCGGCGCCCAGAGCAAATCATTCGAGAATAAAGTCGGGCGATCACACGGATCACCATGTTAGCGGCATGTTCCTCAAATGTATTGGGTTCCTTGTCGAGAGCCTCCGTCGGTGATGTCGTACGCAACCCTGCGACCAGTTCGGGCACAGTCAGACAATAGCCTGGGATGTACAGGACAGCGTACGCTGGCTCTTGGAATCCAAACTTCGTAACAGAAACGCAGCAATCACTCGGGTGGTCGATCTTCAGTCGCCCGCGGACACTAAAACCGTATCGCAGTCTGTCCTCACGTCCCATAAAATCAATAATCATCGCGAGGAAATCGTCCAGTGTTCTGTGTGCAAATTGCTTCAAAGTGTCTTCCGAATGCACCGTGTACCATTGCAGGTGATGAGCAGTGTATTGCATGGGGGTTTGCGAGGGAAAGACCCATGGAGTAACCAACTCGGGCGCCTGGCAGATTTTCTTCCACATCGCTTCTTGGTGTTGAGGGAATTCAAGCCAAGGGTGGAGCGATAAGGGGCATAGTCGCTCATCCCCTGGGAACCAGGCAGATGGCCAAACCAATGAATGTACATCAAGCTTTAGCGCATGTAGGAACATATGATAGACTCTTTCAAGATGCGGGGTGAATGGAATGTTGGGCGGAGGGGCTGGGAGTTTAGCTGGTATATGCGTGCTTGAAGCCCCCGGCCCTTCATTGAGGCTTTCGATCATATGTTGCCATTCTGTCCATGTTTGGTCCATGACTGTAGTGAATATGAAAATACAAATTGAAGAATATGGAGAGGAGAACGTCTTCGACTTCAAGGGTTTCAATATTTGGAGATGTGTTGGTTCGTTCCTGCCAAAGAACGCCCTGCGCCCTTGCCAACAAGTGCCTGATATAGGAATGATATCACTGTTGGATACTATAGAGCCGTTGATATAACGAAGTATAGCAGGTAGTGTTCTTAGACGGTCATTTTAAGACGTCTGGTTATATAGATCTTGTCCCTCTTCCTACTTTCTTAGGTAGGTATTGTATTCACTCTTGAGATGTAGTCATGGAACGACACTAGAAATGTATTCTGCATATGTAACGACCGGGATTATTGCAGTTGTCATGTAGTTCAATTCTACCTCATAAGGTAGGATAATGAAAATACCAGTTTACCAGTGATAGAAAGGATATCAACCCCAACCAGCCGTCGCAGTGTGAAGATATCAAGCAAGTACGTAGAACTCCGCGACCACTTATCTGACCCGGTCTCCCAGTGCAATGATTGGTGGTGGTCGTTCGATATTCTGTCTGAAGATATATCGCTTGATCCACCAAGGAAGCCACACAGTCAGTTCGTAGTGAATGAACTTCTTGGTCGGCACTGAGAAAACCTCTGCGAACTATGTTAGTATGTATTCTCACTGAGATTCATAACTCCACTTACGATCCAATTCCTCTAGAGTTAGCTGCTTGGTCTCCCTCACAAAGCAGAAAATCATAAACCATGCGAGGAGGTTAAGACCAGCATAGAAGCCAACTAACGCGATGGTTAGCAATCTAAACACCGCATTCCAGAAGTTGTCAACTTACATGCACCGGTTTTGGTCATTACAGTCATCATTCGAGGGAAAGTCAGGCTGAGGACGCCAGCTGCAGAGGACTTTGTTAACGGCATGTTCGGTGGATTAGATGCCCTGAATACTCACCAAAAGTGTTGTTGATGCAAACAGCCCACGCCATTCCTTGCTCTCGCTGAATGGTCGGGAATACCTCAGCGGAGTATTGGAAAGCGACTGGTCCTTCACCTAAGGAATAGGCAATAGTGAATAGATACACAAACCTAATCGGAGATATCAATCAGTCTATGCTCAGACGAAGTGGAAATGATCAAACTTACAAGGCAACCGGTGCAATCATCGCGGCATGATTATCTGTGTTGTTTAGAAGAGAGAGACCAGCGGCTAGCAGGAAGATGCACATGAAGGGGAACGTCTTTGTAAGAAAAATAGTCAGTAATATTCCGCAATAAATTCCGAGCTGACTTACAATTAACGTCAGTGTTCTTCGGCCTTTGGTATCGATTAGGAATAAAGTAGGAATGGTGGCCACGACCTGGATAGCACCGTAGCCAAGAGAGGCATACAACGCCTGGTCCTCTGTGTATCCGACCTCCCGGAAGATCGTTGAGCTGTAGAAAGAAATGACTAAAAGGCGTTAGCGATGGCTACTCTCACTGAGAGTGACACAACTTACTGTTGATACCGCACATTTGTTGCGCAATCATAACCGTCGAGGCACCATAATTAGCCCGTCTGATCCTCGGGACGGCAAAACAATCCCACAGACGAGAGAAATAGCCTGCGCCACGAGCCTCCTTGAGTTCCTCTTCATAGATAACGTATGAATAATAGAAGTCTCTCGCAGCAATGATTGGATGAGCTCGCAAGCGCAACATCGAGTTGAATCCTTCAGCGTGTCTGTTATGCTTCATAAGCCAGCGAGGAGACTCAGGACAGAAATATATTCCGGCGCCGAGGATGAAAGATGGGATAAACGCGGAACCGAGTTGGAGACGCCAAGCGATGTCTTTGACGTCTTTGACAATAACATTTGCAGCAAAGCCCAAGAAAATACCTGCGCTGAAGGTTAGCCATGTTTCTTGTTTCTCGACGAGGGAGGACCGATACTAACCAGCTACGACCCAAAGTTGCCAGAACATAACAAGAGCACCTCGAGTTCGGGCCGGAGCCATCTCAGCCGAGTAGATCGGCACCGTAGCGTTCTTTGCCCCAATGCCGATACCCATCACAAATCGCGCAGCGAAGAGACCTTGCCATGACTGCGCGAAACCGGAGCCAATTGGCGTAGCAGTGAGACACAGAGCAGTGACGAAAATCTCACCTCGTCGGCCTAGATAGTGGTTAAGCGGATCGACAATCCAAGCTCCACTATATACAAGGTCAGTCACAAAGGATTACAAGGAAGATTTTCTTCACCGGTGCTATACTCACATAAGGCCCGCGGTCAAGAAGATGATAGAGTTGACGATTCCCACAATCCATTCATCCTTTCCTTTGCCGTCAATATTGAATTCCTCGTGGAAGGACAAGTTGGCACCGTTAGATCCAGTCTGATCCCATCCTTGCGTGGCGGCTCCGACAGCACACAGACCGATTGAGTACCAGAGCATTCTCGGACCATGCCATTTATGGTCCCTCTCGTATGTAAGCGCGGCGCGCTCCTCTTCGTCAATCTCGGTAGCCGTCGGGAAGTCGTTGGGGCTCCGCGCAATCACAGCAGCCCGACCAAATAGGTCGGCGTACTCGCTCATGTTGTGTGACTCGGCGTATGCACGGGCATCAATCATAGCCTGCTCCTTGGAGCTGCGCTATATACACAAAGTCAAAGTCAGCTTTCGTGCTCGACGTGATTACCAAAAACTGGGGGCTTCAGTTGTAGGCTTACCATCAACGGATTCTGAACGATATTGATACCGATAGCCTGGCGGCGCTCAGGTGCATCAGCGTTGGCCGCCTCATCCAGCTCTGCTTTATTGGCCTGGACCGCATGCTCATAGTGAGGAGGCGCCTCCTTAGGCGTCTTTTCTTCCATGATGGTGAGCGTTTTGGTAGCTTTTCAGATTCAGGAGATCCCAGATCTTACGATTAAAAAAAAAAAAGTTTGGGGGAAGATTGGTTACCCCACAGAATATAAAAAGCCATCAAACTTCCCCCGTGGGGTGAGCGCAACTGCAGATCAAACCCAAAGTGAGCTTGTGGCTTTGTCCAAGGACGGCCACATTGGACCACCCGTCAGCACTAAGACGCTAACGGGGATCCAAGCACCCGGCCAAGTTACGGGCAACACGCCATATTATTACATTTGTGGGTTGAGACGTCACCGACATAGAATAAAGTAGTGGTAAAGGCATGTTAGAAATAGTGTAGGACAGCCCCCGGTCTTTAAAACCCACCCAAATCTGACAATAATCATCGATCATCGATCACCGCTGAATCCACCCATGTCAAAGCGTATGCGGGGGTAGAAGGATGATCATGAAGGCCAAGCCTCGGCCTTTTGAGTCATGCGGCAAAAAACGTGTTAAGGGAATAGGCTCGAAACTATGACCCTGCAAAGGATGTTTTATTACAGGCTGATTGGCCGTTTGTCTCCCTTAAGCCGAAAAGGAGGTGAGTCTCAGATTCGGATTCCTGCATCTGCACCATCCATGGAGATGACGAAGAACGTGTAAGACTGCAGTCAGCATCGGATATATCCGGATCACATGATGCCTCCCAGCCCTCTGTTCAGCCGCGAAGTGGTCGATCTCATGACGCTACGCTAGGGTGACATTTTGGATACTATAGTTGGATCCTCCTCTGAAATCTATCGGAAATATTGGTCTTTGATGATGAAAATCATGGAGGTTTCTCCGTCTAAAGCCACTTACACCATTATAGGTGGTCTGACAGGGTTGCGTGGTTGCCTCGCGCCTTAAGCAACGGAACCCGTTCATCCTCAACATCCTTGTCCTGGGTCACGTAGTGACCGCTCTACGTATCCCAATGTTCAGACCTTCCTAGGTACTTCTCCTTTCTTGGCGCGGACCTTGACTGGACATATAAGACCCAGCCATAACCCAAACCCGAGGACCGAGTACACAAGGTCTACACCGGGCGTGGGAAGGAGAAACGTGACCAACCTTAGTGACTAGAGGCGGGACCATGCAGCCGACTATATTAACTGGGTTATAATAGTCGGACACGAGCGATGGAATTATAACAGGTTGCTTCTCTACTTCTGAAGGAGTCATTCTTCGGCACTGAAGCAGATCCCAAGCAAAATGAGTTTGATAACCTACTTCATATTGCCTTCGTCTCTAAGGGTAATCTCAAGTAACCATATCCATTTAAGAGCCCATCAGAGAGGTGTGGAGTGTGATTGGAGTTCAACATAGCCCGGATGGTTGCTCAGGGAATAGATGTGGGTGTCAGTAAGCCGATTCCAGCTTATGACTAGAGCTATTCTTCATCGACCTGAGCTCACCGATGAAGACCCACAAAAGCGTGATCGCAACCCCGATCCCAGGAAGCCTCTTGTTGAGACATTAATCGTGCATACGCCGCTCGGGGCCGCAGGGGTCCAATAGATGGTAGCGTTATTATGACCTCGGTCAAGTTACTAGTATCTACTTATAGAGGAACCGTTAGTGTTCGATCATCATCACTCAACGACTCACCTTTGACCGGTCCAACTACTTGCCATTCACGTCAGTCCCATCCAAGGCAGTCGTCGAGTTATACAGGCTCCGCTGGATACACGCACATTGACAGATTACATCGAGGCCGAGGTGTCTCCCCGTGGAATGTCTACCTTATCCTCGCAATCGCCAAGTGAGGACTTCCAAGCGCGTATTCGGTGACTGGTATGGCGCACGATCATTTAGCCGGCACTGCTGCAATGGGAAAGATGGTTGCTCCGGACTTCTGTGTCCATAGAGTCCATAACCCTCGCGTCCAGGATGCGAGTATCTTGCCTGTAGGCATTAATGGTTACCGGTAAGCTAATCCTGATGCTATTGAAAAGCAGGCGGTGGATATTAATTCTATATTAATCGTCACAGTTTTGGTTGTGCGAGTCTTCGCCTTCGTATCCAGTCCCATATCCAGTTGCAGTTTAAGCGGCTGATCACCAAGCTGAATGTTGTTCTATCGAACATGTTCCACTGAAGGCATCAGAAATATACATATATTGTATCATCTTTCGGATGATTCTCTTTGATGGTGACAATTTTTGCTTAAGTAGAGGGCTATTTATAGATTGATATATTCCTAGTCTTGCTTCAAGAGTCCGGTCTGTTCCCTTTGTTCCTAAATGGCGGCTCTAGTTGTCCCTGGGCACTTCCTCCCCTTCTCTTCCTTTGTTTCTATATCATCAGAAACAATACGTTGGGAATGTATTTAATTGGCCGATAGTTGGTAAAGGTCTTGTTTGGATTTGCCAAATATCTCATGAATAAATCGCTTTGTCCTCGACATGCTCCCATTGACAAGAATACGTCCCTTTGTGTCTCCCGAAATACATAGACAATGTCTGCAATAATATAGCAAGTACAAAGAAAGGGTCTTTTAGGTATTTAGCAATCGAGGCATCCCACCTAAACCATCGTAGTCTCTAAAAATTCCAAACAACTTCAAGTCGACAAGGCAACAATACAATAAAACAAGCTAACACGTCAACAGTCTAACCATCTAGCAGTCCAATTCAGTAGGCCGACATTTAGCAAGATCACTTCCTGCGGACATCATCCAATATGCCTCCGAAACCCATAGAATTCAAAGTGAATATGAGCACAAAGCATGAGAAACCAATTTGGGAAGCACTTGGTATCGATCTGGCCACGAACAATGCCGAAAAATTAGCCATCCTCCGCTTGCTTCGAGAGATCCATAACCCCATGTTGCACGACTGTCTTCAAAGAGGAAGTGATTGGTCATCGACATTTAAAGCTCATTTGGGATTCGAGATTAGACAGAGGCTCACCGCTAGGCAAAGCGATTTGCCAGCTATAGTTCGTGCTCATGTCCCAGATCCAGCGACACTTACAGAGCGTATGTTCAACGTCCTTAGATATTACCGCTTCACTGATCCTTCATGGAGAGTCGTCGACCCCAACTATCCTACTGTTAAACTTGTCCGTCTACCTACTCCTGCAGGGGGCCTTGCACCTCGCCCTCCTGGTCCTGGTCCTGGTCCTGCTCTTGTTCCTGTTCCTGTTTTTGCTCCTGCTCCTGCTCCTGCTCCTATTGATAGGCGTCTTCTTGTCGCTGATCCTAGCTCTGTCTTCGTCCCTGCTTTTGCTCCTGCTCCTGCTCCTGCTCCTGCTCCTGCTCCTGCTCCTGCTCGTGTTCCTGTTCCTGTTTTTACTCCTGCTCCTGCTCCTCCTCCTGTTGATAGGCGTCTTCTTGTCGCTGATCCTAGTTCTGTTTTCGTCCCTGCTCCTGCTCCTGCTCCTGCTCCTGCTCGTGTTTCTGGTCCTGCTCGTGTTCCTGCCCCTAAACGTGGCCCTATTCGTGCTCCTCCTATTGATGACGTTCCTTCTTCACTTCCTATTCATCCTTCTGCTCTTGATCGTCCTCGTGCCCGTCCTCGGCGTCAGCCTCGTGCCCCTGCCCCTGCTCTTGCACCTAAACCTGCTCTTGCACCTAAACCTGCTCTTGCACCTAAACCTGCTCTCGCACCTAAACCTGCTCTTGCACCTAAACCTGCTCTTGCACCTAAACCTGCTCTTGCACCTAAACCTGCACCTACGCCTGCTCCTGCTCGGCCTCGTACTCGTGCTCGTGCTCGTGCTGGAGCTCGTGCTGGAGCTCGTGCCCCTGCCCCTGCACTTGCACCTAAAGCTACACCTACACCTACGCCTGTTCCTACGCCTGCTCCTGCTCGGCCTCGTGCTGGGCCTCGTGCTGGTACTCGTGCTGGTACTCGTGCCGGTACTCGTGCTGGTGTGGGTGCGCCTGATCCTGCACCTAAAGCTACACCTACACCTACGCCTGTTCCTACGCCTGCTCCTGCTCGGCCTCGTGCTGGTACTCGTGCTGGTACTCGTGCTGGTACTCGTGCTGGTGTGGGTGCGCCTGATCCTGCACCTAAAGCTACACCTACACCTATATCTGCGTCTGTTCCTACGCCTGCTCCTGCTCGGCCTCGTGCTGGTACTCGTGCTAGTACTCGCGCTGGTACTCGTGCTAGTACTCGTGCTGGTACTCGTGCTGGTGCTCGTGCGCCTGATCCTGCGCCTGATCCTGCGCCTGCCCCTAGCCCTGCCCCCACTCCGGCTCCTGCTCCTAATCCTGCTCCAGTCCCTAACCCTGTTTCAGTTCCAGCTCCCACTCCTACTACCACCCCTGCTGCCGCCCCTACTTTGGATTTATATTTCGATGAGCAAGACATGGCGCTACTGACAGCGTTTACGGGCGCTGGAGACGCATCTCCGCCACCCGACACAATATCTGCTGCTCCCGCTCCCGCTCCGAATTTGTATCTCGATGAGCAAGAAATGGCGCTACTGACAGCGTTTACGGGCGCTGAATACGGATCTCAGCCATCCGGCGCAGCATCTGCTGCTCCGGCTCCTGCTGCTACTCAAGACTTGTATTTCGATGAGCGAGACGCAGCGCTAATGACATCACTAATTCGCGCTGGATACGGAGCAACGGACACAACATCTTCTGATCCCGATCCTACTCCAAATTTGCATTTCGATGAGCAAGACACAGCGCTAATCCGCGCTAGATACGAAGCTCAGTTTACTCCCGACCCACCCGCCATAACATCCCCTATTCCAGCTCCAGCTCCACCTCCAGCTCCACCTCCAGCTCAACCTCCAGCTCCAGCTCCACCTCGTGGCCGTTTCCGTCCCCTTGCCCCTGCTCCAGCTCTGGCTCCTGCTTCAGCTCCTATCTCTGTCTATGTCCTTCCCCCTCCTCCTATTGATAGACGCCTTGCCATCGCTCCTCCTCCCCGTAGTCGCGTCCCTTTTGGAAGGTCCACGGGGCCAAGTTCTAAGAATCCCCACCAGGCTCTTACTAATACTACAGCTCCTCTTAGTGAATCTCTCACCGCATTTGCCCTCACTCCTACTTCCGGTCCTCAAATTCAACCTAGCATTATTCTCGATCCAGCCCATGCTGTCGTTATTGCACCAGAAGACCTTCACGCCCCTATCCCAGATGAACCACAAAATGACTATCTTACGACAGATCCTATGGAACCTCTATCTCTGCCCGTTACTGACCTAGATGCTTCTGCATTGGAAAGCCTTTACGCCTCTATCCCGGATTTACCAGATTATGACTTCCTTACGACCAGTCTTATAGAAGCTCCATCTCTGCCTGGTACTGACCTGGATGTTTCTGCATTAGAAGACCCTAACGCCCCTATCCCAGATGAACCACAGAATGACTACCTTATGACAGATCTTCTGGAAGCTCCACTGCCTGACCTAGATGCTTCTGCATTAGAAAGCCTTTACGCCTCTATCCCGGGTTTACCAGATTATGACACCCTTATGACCGATCTTATGGAAGCTCCATCTCCGCCTGGCACCGGCATAGATGTTTCTGCACCTACTATTGAACGTGAGAGTCGCAAGCGGTCTAGGGATGATGATGGTGAGCAAGATGACCCGTCTTCCCCGCCACAAAAGAAGCAGTCCGAGTGGGCAAATTTTACTACTCTAAGTGACTCTTCTTCAGGTGGCGATCAACCAGAGCCGGATGCTGATGGCGATATCCCGATGGATGATGAAACGTATAAGCCTTATAAGATTGCGAATACGTCTGGTGAACCAGATAGTAGCGTGTGGTCTACTATGAGAGGATATCTCGGTCTTACGGGCCGCGGATCTACTCCACCGGAGCAACCTGAGGAGCTCTAGGGGGTTTTGGAAATAGGTGAGTGATTTAGTTGACGATTATTCCACGCGGCCGGGGAGTATGGATATTATAATACAAAAATAAAATAGACTAGACTAAGAAGAAGGACAAAAGGCCATAATATATAGACACTGCCGGATTTTGGCATCATTAGATTTGACTTTTATACGCTACTTGGTTGTATGTTGTATACTAGAATAAATTTTATTTTTGTTCTTCGATTGTTTAATACAAGGAGTACCTAGGTATGCATCCTTTTAGCTTGCTTAGTACTTATAATCCCGTAGATGCAGAGGTCATTCTTCATATCCATGTGTTCTCAACTTCATGTCCGATGATGAATACCACAGTAGAATCTAGATAGTTGGGGCCTACCTAACGTGGCACATGTTATACAAAGAAAGACAGATAATAAAATGACTCTTTTCCATGGGTGTATCTTGTGGTCAATGGTTATTTGTCGGTCTTGTTTCTTCTGGCTTCAACAGCAAAAAGTAGAAGACATCCAAACACAACTTCAATATATAACCTCCAGCACATGGGCAGAGGTTATAGTTTGTACGGTTCCGAAAGCTCGTCTCCTTGCCTTGTGTTCAATGTTCTTTGTTAGATGGAATTTTATGTGGACGCTCATAAAGGGTTTTGTATCTCAGTTTGAGAGTATGGATGAATTCCTCGCTTGTAGCAAATTGACTGCGTGCATGGTACAAAAACTAGTCTTTGCTGCCTTTAAAGCTCCAAGTCCTTCACCTTACATATGCTACTTTAACTCGTCCAAAAGCTCATCAGTAAAGTCGAACGAGCTCAGTCTGCCTCCAAAGCAAGACATCCATAGAGGATCGGATGATTCATCACGCCATATATTCTTCCAGTGTATCACTACGTTTACCTACTATATGGCAGGCAAAGTAGGGTCGGAAGCTAACAAAGAAGGATGATACGCGAGGTTCTCCCAAAAGTCAGTCTCGAAATCGCACAGATCCTGGCTGAAAAATGAAGCCCAATCACCATTCTCTCCCAGATGCGGTGGCGGTTGCGTCGGGGATTGTATTCCTTCGCGGTGAATTGAATCAAGGAACCGTTCAATCGTCTGTGTCGCTTTGGATACCAAGGCGTAGTTCGGATCTCCACGCCGAACGATGCTCCCTACCTGTACCTGCGCAACAAATATACCGAGATTTAGTATTGTTTTGGACCATGAGGATCTCGCTTCGGTTAATGTGCGATGTTGTTTCAGCATTGAAAGGAGAATAATCCCTGCAGCCGGGAGGCCGAAGTGGGCGATCTGACAGAGGTTTAGTTCAGTAATTAAAGGTTAGAAAAGACAGACATACCTTCCAAACGAGTCCAGTTCCAGAGTTGACCAGTTGATCTCGTAAAAGAATCGCGTCCACTACAAGAGAGAGCATTTGATCCGAGATGTCGAGTATAGATGGATCGGGCTCGGTCAGGGTATCGAGAAACGACAATTGAAGTAGGAAGAGAACATGTAGTTGGTCCAGACGTATGCTAGCTAGGAGGTCGCGTTCGAATGCATCTCCAGAGCATTCTTTCAAAGAGCCCGAAAGGTGGAAGTGAGGGGGTAGGTGTGCCCATTGAGTTTCGGCTTTCTGCCGAATGATGCTATGTATGTCACACTAGGATGAGCCAGTGTATCCCACATAATAGAGCTCTAACTTACCTAGCTTTCTGGCTGAAATTGTCGCGCTGCTTTGATCGAAGCAATTCGAGGACGTCTTCTTTCAGTGCGGAGCAAAGGGTCGCCCACCGAATACCTGACCTATAGCAAATGGGTGTATCTGTTTTCCATCTGACGACCTCGTCCTCAACGTGTGAAGTGTTCGAAACCTGATCCGAACTTGTTGGTGATAAAGGCACTTGAAAGTGACAGAACCGCTTGCTCATCCGAGGTGGCCGACCAAGGAATATAGCAATATTCTTGTCGGCGGAGTATGTGGTGGCCCAAGCTGTCTTTCGCAATTCCGCAAGGAAAGTCGGAATTGGTGGCTTGGTTTTGTCGACATTCTCATGGTAGCCGAGTGCAAACATGGACGACACAACGTCTCCAAGCCTACTCCACGAATGATAGCCTTGATTATCGGTGAGCTGCGAGTTTTCATATGAAAATAAGGGAGAATTCTTACTTTGGTCCCCGTCAACATGGGTATGTACAATACAGTTCTCATACTGTAGAACCAGTTGTAGGTCATTCAAGCAATCCAGGGAGAGCGCAATATCTAATGCGAGATCGCTCAATTTTGTAGATAGCTTCCGAAGCATGAATTGGTCCTTTTCGGTTTTGAACAATGGCGGGAAAAATGATATATCGATCGCTGCTCGGGTCACAGCAGAGAGGAAGATACCTAGACTTTCCCATCGGAATTTCTGATCGAGGAACTGGGCAGAGAAACTTTCCATATCTGAAGTGCTGTTAAACTGCAAAGGTTCCCGGGAATTTTGTGTTAGACGTTGGGCGTATGCCAAATGCCAATTGTCTTCCTGTGAGAAGGACGTGAATAGGCGCGTCATGTTTTCAGTGCACTTCTCGGTAAAAGGCTCTGCTAGAGCTAGATTTGCACCTGTTGCCAGCCAAAAAGTAACAAAATCCTTCATGGCGGCTAGAGGAAATGTGTTTAGCAGCTGCCTGAGGACATCCGCGCCTTGGATTAACAAAATATTCTCCCCAGTAGACTGCGACTGCATGAGCATCGTCATGTCCTCGGAGGCATGGTAGGTATCGGATGCATGATAGTCTTGCGGGGAAATTTCGTTGAAAATAGCGACATGGCTGGAGGACCCCAGGAAGCCGGGGTTTGGATAGGGATTACTCCTTGCGGTGAAAGATGGTTGGGCCGGAGGTAGCCGGCTTCAAAGTCAATAAGCATGTGGAAAGAAACAGGATAATCACATGTATGAATCACATATCACATACCTAGGAGACTGCACAGGTGTAGAGCTCGACACTCTTCTTCTCTTGAACGGCGTTGTTCGGTAGATGCATATTCCAGCTCTATCGTTACTTGCACATCGAGTACATGCTGGTCTTTTATGATCACAGGCAACTTTTGCTTTTCTGCAAGCTTCACATGCTGCCAGTCTGGAAGCCATTGGTATGTGGTGAACGAGGATTCCGGAGCGGAGCGGAGAAGAGGGAATCGTCGGAGTGATCTCTAATTTCCCCGACAACATTCTACCTACTTGTATCTACCTATAGGTACTTGTAGTCATGGATAATACAGAGGTAACACACCGACAACTTCCTTTTAACATAATTAGAGGCTCTAAATACACTATGGAAGTAATAATTAACCCTTTGGTTATCGTCAAGTTCAAGTGAGGTAGTCAGGTGCGTGTGTATAACTCATCCACTGTTCTGCCCACACTTCCAAGATTAACCCCACTATCACCACGCATCAGACCCAGGAGTTTTTTGAAGCTCCCCCCACCACCCTATACACCTATACAGTCCCAATGCGAGGACCTGATCTACAATAACACAAAACTCCCGACCCGGAAATTGATCCCCGAGATACCCTACTCTACATTCCGAATCCCAAAATGTCACAAAACACAGATGGAGCTCCCCAAGGCTCAAGTGCGTCTCCCATCCCCAACACCAAGATGACACCGCAGCGCGGGCTTCCGGCTCTGCATGTCATATGGAGATAAATCCATAGCTAACCAACCTGAAACCAGTCAACCTCGCCTCTCTTTCTGTCCCTCAGCTCCGCGCCCTCCAAACCCGTCTCACCTCCGAATTGGAACACCTGACCACCTCGCACACGAAGCTGCGCGCCGCCCAAGCCAAGTTCCGTGATTGTGTGCGCTCAATCAATGACGGCGTGACTGGGAACGCGAAGAAGGGAACCGATGGCCGCGATGAGATCCTCGTGCCCCTCACCAGTTCGTTGTACGTCAAGGGCCGCTTGACGGATCGCGAGAAGGTGCTTGTTGATGTCGGAACTGGATTCTATGTTGAGAAGGTATGTGGCGACGGGGATATGCCTGGGGGTTGGGCGATTGGGCTGACGATTTTTTTTTGTCCAGACTGCGCCTAAGGCGGTTGCGTTCTATGATGAGAAGGTCAAGGGCTTGGACGCGAACTTGCAGGAGTTGGAGAAGATCGTACAGACCAAGAGCTCGCAATTGCGCATTGTGGAAGAGAGTGAGTTGCCCCCTTTTTTCCCGGATAATAGGCGGCGGGAGTCCTATTGCCTTGCGAAGTCCTTTTTCATCATACGCTAATCTAATCTCTCTACAGCATTGAGGCAGAAGATGCTCTCAGAGGGTGCTCCTCAGGCTGCTGCGGGCTAAACTGAACCTACTTGGTACGAATAGTTCAACATGATTTACCTTAGAGAAATCGAAATCATATACAGGAACAAACAAACTGAGGATGAATTATAAGAAGAACGAGAAGAAGAAAAACGGCCCAATCCAGGGCTGAAGAGGCTCTACGGTATTGGAAAACAGGGATAACTTTGAATATGAATTGGAACTATTATCGCTACATACCTAATGATCCATGCTCGATAAGCAAGCTGGACGGTAGCTAGGTAGTGCTGCTTTTTTTTGGATTTTTTCGTTTTCCTCCTTTTTTTCCTACCTTTTCCTTCTTTTTTTGTTTAAGTTGGCTCTTGTGGTCCCATGAGGTTTGACGATATTGGGACGATTGTGCTGACATCGACTAGAACAGACTTCCGAGATCAGTCTCAAGAACATCTGGCATCTCAGCACCTGGATTCCCCAGCATCCGCGCAACCTGCTGGACAGTGCTCATGAAAAGGCCCAGCTGTTTCTCCTCTTCCACCTTTCGGATTTCGGCCTCCTTGCGGAGTTCGTCGTCCGTCTTCTGCTTCTCCGTCCGCTCCTCACCATCCCCCGGTGGGGGAAAGAACACCGATAGACACGCATCTTTGGATGTGTCGAGGACCTTGATATCGGCCTGTTCACCCAGTATATCGTCCCAGTCAGGATTGAACAATGATGCACCCCAGGACACTTTTGGGTTCATCGACCATTGACCAGCCGCGTACGTGTACTCGTCGAAGCGGGCGAGTTCGAATACATGCGGCGAGTCTTTGACTTGGAGCTGAATTGTGGCCTTTTCGACGAAGCGCTTGATAGGCGAACCATAGGAGAACCTCGCCTTGCGCTTGGGGGCAGATCCAATGCTCTTTGCGTTTGCGTTCCATTGGAAACCAATCGAACGCATAAATTTGTCTAGATCCGGGGGGATCTCATTTTCGGGGCAAAGTTCAAGAGCCTTCACTTCGAGTTGCCAGTCGGACCTATATTCAAACTCAGCTTCCAGTAAAATTCGAAAACGATCCGGGATAAACGAACCTTTCGAAGTCGATCATGCTGATCTGCATTGGCATTTGGCGATCAACAGGAGCACCAATTTGCTTTGATTTGAAACAACGGATTCCGTTGACTTCAAACTCCTGTGAGCCAACAGGAAGAGAGAATTTCGCTTCCACGCGGATCACCGACTCATTGTTCACTTGGTACTCAAAGTTGGCGGAATATCTAGGCATCAGGCTCAGCAGCGATTTGATCTTGGCTTTACCCCAGGGCTTAAGGAAGGTTGATTCTATGATTCGGTTGAAGATCTCATCTTGCTGCAGCCGGATTCTAAGAGATAAGTCAGTCAGCAAGCCATCAGATTCCAGCGGGGGGTGATAACATACCCTGGGAGCAAACGTCCCTCGGTGTTCATATGGGTAAGCATCTCGCGAAACTCCGAGAACTCATAGGAAGTGCCATCTTTCGGCTTGCGCCACTGTTGCAACGCGAATGAACCGAACTTTGCTCGCATTTGCAGGAATCCCCGGAATTGAGGAATCACATGCAGTGCTTTCCTCAGGCGGGTGGTGACCATGTTCTTGTTGCTGAGCTTGATCTCATCCGCAGTGGTCTTCCAGTTTGCGGCCACCTCTGGGGCCAGTTCCGGTCCACAGATGACAGGTGTCGAAAGCCCACCAGACTTCTGCAGGAGTACATGAGTTCTCATAGCCTCTGCCCGGGGCGCCGCAACAAGGAACAGCTTGATTTCCGTCTCGTGCTGGACCATCAGCCTCTCCCACAGCTCTCGGAACCGAGATGCAATGATGCACATATCCCGCTCATTATTTCCAGACATGAAAAGGTAGTCTGGGATACCAGGCTTGATGTAGATGTTCACGTCATATTTCAAGCGAATGAAATCGAGGAGCTCGCGCCGAGCAGTAACAAAGTAGTTCAGTGACGGGCCGTCCGGGGGCCAGAGGAAGCCAAGCTGTAGCATCCAGGGTTGGTTAGTTTTAATAAGGTTCAAAAACAAAGTAGGGCTGGCAGAGTGCGATACATACCGTGTAGTCCGTAGCAATTTTCGGTGGCTTTCGCATCTCGGACAATCTTTCCTGGTGGCTTTCCCGTGTCCGGGCATGGGCAACTTTCGTATTCGAATGTGCGTGTATCTTGGTCCAACGCGATGGTGCCTTAGCCGATGTCCGCTGCTGCATTAACTGATTCAACATATCCTGAAGCAGATTCTGGGCCGCCAAAACCTGATTTTGTCGGCCCCAGATGTGAAGCAACTTTGCGTTATCAGTATATTGAGCCTCCCGAAGCTTGGGGAAATTTAGTTGAAACTGACTTTGGCATTTCCCGCACTTATCCTCACATAGGCATCTGTCTCCTCGATGATCCTCTGGCGAAAGTCGATGTTGGAAGCTTCCCCAGAAGTCACTTGCCGAATCCTTCAATGTCTGGGTTAGTTGTACGGCCAACAACTGCGGATTTTTATGTACTCACTTTTCTTGGAACACTTGACACTCGTAAGGTAAACGATAAGAAGCTATATGGCTGTTAATTGGGGGCTCAATGTTGGTGTAAGCACACTTACCATCTGGAGAAAGGCCTTTGCGCCACTTTGCCTTGGAATAAGAGTCATTTTGCCCTGGTGCGTTAGGTGGATTCTTAGCTCTGTTTTGCGACTGAGCCGAAGCAGAACTGCCTTTCTTTGACTGAAGCCGTGCTCGTGGTGTGTCAGTATGAGCCCCCCTGCGAGGGGTGCGTTGGCCTGATCTGGGATTACGCGACGCATGATGCGGCTGTGGTGCTAACGTATTGGAATTGCTGGTGTTAGGCCCACGCTCGTTCAAGATTGGCCCCTCCGGTGCCTGAGCTTGACTTGTTCTGGCCCCAGTGATGACTGCCTGGGTTGGAAGGACGCTTTGGTTCGGAATAGGTCGTCGTGTGGGCGGAGGAGGCACACTTGGGAGGGATCGACCAGTTACGGGCACTGTAGAAGTCGGGGGGCGCGGCGGGTAGTTAACTGGAGGGGAACCATAGTTCGCATCTTCGAGGCCACCCTCATCATCATGATCCGGACTCGTCTTATATGCGTGCTCGTTATCGTCCTGGCGATAGATGGTTCCCCCGCTAAAGTCTGGACCGGGGCCGTAGTTAGGCAGTTCCCATGCTAGCTAAGTCAGTACATACAACCATAATTGAAACAAGGTTTTTCTCTCACATTTGGCGTTGATACGCTCCCAGCTGGTAGCATTAATTAGCAAATTGTACTTGTAAGTACCTGTGTGAGATATACTTACTCCGTCTCGTAGGATCCAGGCAGAGCCGCCATTTCAGCGGGATCAGACAGCCACCGGCGTTCGAAAACTAGGTTTATCGTTCGGAAGGGGCCAAGCCGAAAGGGGGCGACACAGTTATCTCAGAAATATTAAACCGGTAAGTGAAAAGAAAAAGAAGACGTGCCAAGGCTCTCCTTGTCGGCAAAGGGACGTTCGAACTGAAGAAAGATCGATTGCCCGGGGCGGCTGGATGCACCACCTAAGGAAGGTCACCCGGGTGGAAAGTAAAAGAAAGATAAATGATTGAAATAGATAATGAAATGCCAGAGGAGACACAGAGAAATGAGGCTGAAGTGTAGTTTCTTAAATGGGAACTATCAGAGGAGTAGTAAGAGCATCCACCCATTCTTGCCTAGGAACCCTGGAACCGCGGTTATGGATTACATACACGTATGCTGAGATCTCACCACTGCCCATATGTCTATATACCTAGGCCTAGGCAATATGGAACTTGTCCAATATGTCATTTTCTCGGTACAATGAGAAGATATTGATAGGCTAGAACGTCCCGGAACCAATCTTCCTACGATCATATGGAGCTTGTTCTTGTAGTGAAATTTTGACTGCGGAAGATAAACGACGCAGGCTGCATTGTATACTGAGGTTAAAGTGAAACAATCCATCTGTAGTGGCGAGAAACCAAGTTAAACAGATCCAGTAAGGAGTATACAACATATAGATCTGATCCGCTGGAATGTCGTTGGATGTTAGGGTTCCGGAGTAATATTATTCCGGTATCTCCGGGATAACGGCATATTCCGCAATCCTGAAGCATCTACAAGTTGTAATCAAACACCGTTTTTTTCTTTTGGGTAACACTTCAAATGAATAGGGAAGCTGTGCTATAGCACATATAGCTATACATTAAGGCCAGCTCTTCAAAATGTTTTAGTGCTGTCTATGTTCTGTTCTTACTAGGTGAACTTCAAAAGTTGTAATATTTAGGCGGGCATAGCGAGCAATTCACAGCATACTGCCCTACATAGGCCAGAGGTTTTAGCACACTACACCACCATGGTGAATGTCAACCGGACAACCGATAAAATTAAGAACATGCAGTGTGCACATGTGGTTTATACCTACCCAGCTGCAATATACTAGAGATAGATGCATTTGATTGGCCAGACCTCTCTGTCGGACTAAACCCAAAAGGGACGAAAGTGGACAACGCGTCAAGCGCGATTTCTCCTTCGTTGCATCTTCAGTTCGATCACATCTCTCGCACCCCCCATGAGCGATAGCGATTCAGAATCTTCGCCTCAGAGGCGCAGCGCCCGTGAGCGCGCCCAATGGATGACCAAGGGAGCTCTGGTTCGAGATGACTCCGATGATGAGCTAGGTGTCGAGGACCTTCCGTGGAACTGGATTTACGACACAAACGAAGAGACTACTCAGGAAACAGAGAACAACGATGATACCCCGGCGAAACGTAGTCGAAGACGGTCCTCCCGTCCCGCCCGCAAAAAACGCAAAATTGTTGGTGCACAGATGGGTCAATTCCAATGCAAAGTGGGCGATGTGATTCTTCTAAAATCCCCCGAAGCTGGAAAGGACTGGGTTGGCATCGTTACGGAGTTTTTGGAAGAGGACGACGAGGACGAAGAAGACGAGATTGTCAAATCTGCCAATATTATGTGGTTCGCATCCCCCGACGAATTCATGGGCACGAGGAACAAGCGCCGGACCGACGCCTTGCCCAACGAACAGTACATCACACTCGATTTCAATAGCAACCCCTTGACTTCAATCAGCGGCAAAGGGACGGTCATGTCTCAGAGCGCCTTCAACGCTAAATACCCGAATGGGCCTCCAAAGAACAAGACCGAATTGGCGGAATACCACAAGTGCATTGTTTGTCGACGAGGCGTGAACCAGGTTCAAGGACGGTATACCGAAGAGTTTATCTGGGAGCAGGTGTACGATGAAGACAAAATCCACAATCTGATCAATTGGGTCAGGGATGGCTTGAAGGCTTCCAGAAAACGCAAGGTAGCGGATGATGAAGTGAGTTGAACCAGTTCGTTCCAATTGCAGAGGCAGCGCTGATGGGCCATCGCAGTATGTCGACACCAAAGAGACCACGGTACCTACGACGCCGAGAAAGAGGCAGCGACTAGCAGCCACGAATGCCACGCCACAATCACAGCGCAAGAAGTCCCTAATGACTCCCACCCACAAACGGTAGGAAACGACGGAAATGAATATTCCTCATGGAATGCGACTGACATGTATCAGGATTGTCGTGAAAAAGCCACTCGAGTTCACCCCGCTGGGCACCCGTGTCCTCTCACCCACGCATTTCGACTCTCCCTACCGTCAAGCTCGGAACTTGCTACATGTCTCCACTGTTCCAGACTCATTGCCGTGCCGAAAGACCGAGTTCAACACTGTATACAACCACCTTAGTGCTGCGATCATGGAAGGCACAGGCGCCTGTATCTATATCTCCGGTACCCCAGGCACTGGCAAGACTGCCACGGTACGCGAGGTGGTTGCACAGCTAAACGCTGCCGTGCATGAAGAAGAGATGGACGATTTCATCTTTGTCGAGATTAACGGCATGAAAGTCACCGACCCGCATCAATCCTACTCCTTACTATGGGAAGCCTTGAAGGGCGACCGAGTCTCACCTTCCCATGCATTGGATCTTCTCGAAAGAGAATTCTCAAATCCCTCCCCTCGTCGGGTCTCTTGTGTTGTGCTCATGGATGAACTGGATCAACTTGTCACAAAGAATCAGTCCGTCATGTATAACTTCTTCAACTGGCCTGCTCTCCGCCACTCGCGCCTCATTGTCCTGGCTGTCGCCAACACCATGGATCTTCCTGAAAGAACCCTAAGCAACAAAATCTCCAGTCGTCTCGGTTTAACCCGTATCACATTCCCTGGATACCGTCACACAGATCTAATGGAAATTATCAGCACTCGCTTGGCAAATGTACCGGGTAACATCGTTGATCCAGACGCCGTCCAATTCGCAAGCCGCAAAGTCGCCGCCGTCAGCGGTGATGCTCGACGAGCTTTGGATATCTGTCGACGAGCTGTTGAAATCGCCGAACAAGCAGCCGACGAGGCTGCTGCCGCAGATGAGGCCAAAGACGAGACAGAATCATTGCCTCCCACGCCCAGCAAAACCCCCGCTCGGCGCAATAATGCTATCGCAGCCAAAGAAGCCGGGACATCAGCCGTGGCTAAACCTCCTGCGAAGGGCCAACCGGGGCGCGTTACTATCGCCACTATCAAGCAAGCCATTCACGAAGCGACATCAACCCCACTCCAGCAATCCTTGCGCTGCCTCCCGCTATCAGGAAAGCTCTTCCTCGCCGCCCTGCTAGCTCGCGTCCACCGGACTGGCATTTCAGAATCTACATTCGGCGACGTCCTCGATGAAGCCCGTCGCATCGCCGATGCAGCCGTCGCCGTTGCTGGAGCCGCTGGTGCCGGAGTCAAAGATTTCTTGCTGGGTGGAGGCCCCAGTGCTCGCGTGCGGAGCCTAGGCCATGCGGCCATGTCGCTCATGAACTCGGGTGTCCTGGCGCTGGAGCAAGGCTCTGGCTCTAAAAGCGTGCTCGGGGGTACTACAATTCCCACTCGCGGCGACCGCAGTAGTAAAGTTCGTCTTAGGGTTGCGGCGGAAGACGTGAGGTCGGCTTTCAGGGAGGATGCTGAGGCTAAAGGCTTTGGTTTGGGCATTGAGCAGTGATGTGAGGGTTTGCTTTTAGGAGTCTTGATACGATACGCATTATCTGGAGTTAGTGTAATATCGCACGATAATCTGCATACGATACCCTTTCAGTCGAGCTGTGTCTTGCGCTCTAGATCAGATCGTAGAGGCTATTTGTGCGTGTTGTCCATCTGGCCGATTGCCAAGGGTATTATTGGCTCAATTGGGTTTGTATCATACAAAACGTTAAGGCTCTTTTTTCAGAGACATGAAATGAGCCTTTCCGAAGAAATTTCTCCAGATACATGTTTGAATATTTTAAAACCAAGGGCCTTCCACAGACCGCGCTTAACTCCATATAGTGCCAAAAAGAACTTGATGGCAAGAAAGAAAATGAATACAGGGTATTGAGAAATCGGAACAGAGGGTACGAACGCCAGTGATGCTGGTCGTCCCTCTAGTACCGCTGTCTACCGAGAGTCGGGGCCCAAGTCAAAGGGTGAGTCTCGGGGGTAGCTTGTTCGTCCTGCTTCCAGATCTTGATGGTCTTATCAGCTTCGCCAGTGATAAGACGCAAACCAGTACGATCAAAGGTAGAAGCCATGACGCCGGCTTCGGCTTCAAGAGAGCCGGGCTGTGCAGTAGTTTCCATAGATTGGAAGCGATGACCAGTCTTCCAGTCCCAAAAGGACATGGAACCGTCGTCACCACCGGAGAAGAGAACGTTCTCGTCGTTGACGGCGAGAGAGTTGATTACCGAGTTCTGGCCCTCGAAGTTTTGCATGAAATCGCCCTTGGGGCACATCCACTGCTTGATGCTACCGGTACTGGCACTGGCAAACGTGAACTCGGTGGGGTGGATGGCCAGGTTGCGAACACCCTTCTTGTGGTGCGTCAAGACACCCATGCTCTTACCGGCGGCCAAATCCCACAACCGGACTGTGGAGTCCAGCGATCCTGAGATAATCTGAGGGTCGGCGTCTTGGCACTTGATATCGGCAACAGTGCCTTTGTGTCCGCTGAGAACGTGTATGTTGCTTCGCGTCCGCATATCCCAAACTCGGCACACACCATCACGACCACCCGTGACTAACAGATCGAGACGAGGGTGAAGGGCCAGTGTGTACACACCGCTAAGATGACCGTGGTAGTGACGAATGACCTTATTGGTTTCCAGATCCCAACACTTGACCATCTTATCCTCACCGCACGAGAAAAGGTACGGATGCCGGGGTGACACTGCTAAGCCACGGACGGTGGAGATGTGACCGGTGAGAGTGAGTCGCAATGCGCCCGTCGCCAGATTCCAAATCTTGATTGTCCGATCTCCTGCTCCACTGGCAAACCACTGGTTGTTCGGTTCCACTGCTAAAGACCGCACCCATCCTAAGTGTCCCGAAATAACGCGCATCAGCTTCCAAGGCGCGTGCCACTCGGGCCGCTGTTGCTTGGTGGCCGACGGTCTCTGGATCAGACTCTTAGGTTGGTCTCCACCTGCTACGCCCGCTCCCGCTCCAGCGCCCGATGGCCGCCTCACAAGTGACATGGATGAGCCACTGCCGTCTGCGGGTGCCTGTGCCTGAATCTTCGGTCGTTTCGTTCGGCCTGCTGTAGCCTTCGCCTGTTTCTCTGCGAGAGCTCTGGGGAGCTCGGTAATATCTGCGTATTCCGCCTTCCGTCGGTAGGAAACGCCGATTGAGCTGTCTGTAAGAGTTGTGGGTGTGACCATCAGGTATTCGGTACCAAAGAGTTCGGCAGTCCGCTTTGCGGACATGCGCACGGCGTCATCAGCGGACTGGGGTGAATTGTATTCCATTGTAGTTGTCCAGGGTATTGATTGGGAGGGTGAGATGGAAAGGTGTGCTCTGAAGGAGAGGAGCTCCAAAGAATCACGATCTGATGGGGCGCGCGATAAAAAAAAGCCTGCGGCAGGTTTGTGACTGCAACCGAGTCCGGAGATTCAGCCTAGAAACAAGGCTTGTAAGCGCAATTAATTGAGGAAAACTGTGTCTCTAATTGGTGCGAGACAAAGTATGGTTGAAGAAGATACAAAGACGTGCATGAATCTTTGGATCGAAGTTGCAGCGGGTGTTCTTGCCTCAGGCGCCATCCTTGACCAATATTATGCCTGGTCCAAAAGGGGCGGTGAGTCTGGGCGGTGGACTGTGGTGTATGATTTTCCAAGGAATCCAAGACATCGATTCTACCTACAATGTACGTAAGACTTCATTGAAAGATATCTGAGTATTCATTTCTTCGTCATTTGACCTATTCTGAGCTAGGATGTACCTTCCGTATGCAATTCCAATACAAAAAGTACAAATTGAATCACATCACATGGATCACTATATATGAGAACAACTGTAAAAGCTCCGTCCATTTAATGAAATGAGTCTCTCAGGTATATGTAGGTCTCTCCCCAAGGTACATTCATCCAGCTATGGCGATGTTGTAGAATGTATAGCTGTGCAGACCTCAGGAACACCCCCGAGGCCGTCAACATTGCTGACTCAGCTGCCCTGGAAGGCTTATCGCAGCTCTTATCGCAATATCACTCTTCCTCCTCCATAGTCATCATGGATTCCGATCAGAAGTTCGCCCTGCACGAGGCTGCCCGAGAAGGAAGAAGTGAGAGCTTAATTTTTCTTTGTGTAATGCAATATACTAATATACCTGCTTAGACGAGGTTGTTGAGTCGTTGCTCAATGTGAGTTGTGCTCCACCTGGGGCCGAGGCTGCCCCGCAAGATCAAGCTGGCTCTGGTACTGTCCGGTCTCCAAGAGCAAGGCTGATTATTGAAACAGGCAAACCCAAAATCCGCGTTCGTGAAGGATGATGATGAGCGTCTTCCAATCCACTGGGCTGCGGCCTACAACCGAGTCCCGGTTGTGGAATTGCTAGTCGCTATGAAGGATTTCGACCCAGACGTAGAAGTGAGTGTCACGGTTCTATTTTGAAAGAGAATCCCTGTGCCTTTCAATGTCGAGTAGGCACTGTCACATAACTTGCTAAATCAGCATAGGATGGATCCGGTTGGACGCCTCTCATGATTGCAGCTAGCCTAAAAGATGCCGCAGGCGACGCGACTATCGACTTATTACTGCGAAAAGGAGCTGATGTCTCTATCAAAAGTAACTCCGGACAGGTCAGACTTTCGGGACAAGGACAAGGCTATTGGATGTACATGGACTTACTGTTTAATAGAATGCGCTGCACTTCGCAAGTTCCAAAGCCAATATTTCCACCGTCCGCACCCTGCTTGCCAATAAATGTAGTGCTAGAGTCAAGGACAGACGTGGTCAACTTCCTCTTCACAGAGCAGCCGCAGTGGGATCTGTGCCTATCTTGAAGACCCTCTTGGAAGAGGGTAAGAGCCCTGTCAACGCAACGGATGGGGACGGATTCACGGCACTTCACCACGCTATCTCTGAGGGTCATGGACCTGCCGCAATCTTATTGTTGAAATCTGGAGCGGAAGCGGAAAAGAGAGACAGTGAAGGTAGACTGGCAATTGAGCTAGTCCCAGATGACAAGGTAAGCCCGCCAGAATTAGGTATCCATTTACATCAGAACGGCTAATCCTTATCGTGTCGATTCAGGTCAAGCAATACATCTTACAGACAGCAGAGAGAGAAGGGATTGAACTCCCTTGATTATTCTAGAGCATCTTGAGCGCTGGGGATCTCCTGGAGGATAGCCCTGGGCAGACATGCCTCGGTCCGACTTCCCCGCACCAAAATTCCCAACCTTCGAACTTGGATGATCTTCGATTGTCTATTCCAGCTTTTAGTGAACAGGCCAATACATTCAAAATTTGTCAAATACGCTTTTTCAACTGTTGCCAAAAAGATCAAGGTATGGAGTAATCTCGGACTATTTCTTGCAGCTTTGAAACACGTTGCATGAGACTTGCATAGGCAAAAGATAATTGACCTCGGTAACCCGATGGTTGAGTGATCAGTACTATTGTTTGTCTGCGGGGAAGCTCTGGGTTATATCCCGAGCTGCGCTGCCCACGATTTACTTGTCTCTCGAATGGCACATGCTCAATCCGTTCCAGAATCTCAGCGACAATTAACACACGTCTCCCTGTGGGAAACAAAGACTTCACCAATGCAACTGTTGTCATTATTGGCGCTGGCATATCGGGTATACTCAGTCCTCCAAGGCCAATAAATCTCACTAACCTTTCCTCAAGGGATGTGCATGGCGATTGATTTAATCAAACGGAACAAAACTCAGAATTTTGTTGTCCTCGAGAGAAGTAGCAGCGTGGGTGGAACTTGGAATGACAACAAGTATCCCGGCTGCTGTTGTGACGGTAAGAAACACTCGACCTAGGCAGTGGCAAAAACTGATGAATTGTAGTCTTCAGCTCGCTGTATAGCTATTCCTTTGAACAGAATCCTAATTGGTCAAGAGAGTATCCTGGACAGGAAGAGATACACGTTAGTAATATTCCTGAACCTCCAGGCCTAGACCTGTCTTGCTGTATACGAGCCATTGCTGATTATGGTGCGTCGACCAGGCGTATCTCGTTGGAGTTGCAGAGAAATATGGACTCTACAAGCATATTCGATTCAACTCCACAGTGGAGGAGGCCCGGTGGGATGACACCGAGTCCAAGTGGAGGACAAGCGTTGTGATATCAGGCCAGAAAGACAGCGAGTTCTCAAGTTCCTACGTCTTGAATTCCGATTTCCTGGTCTCTGCTGTCGGGCAACTCAATTTACCCCGAGCACCTGACATCTCAGGCCTGGCGGATTTTCAAGGGAAGATGATGCACTCCGCTCGGTGGGATTGGAGTTATGACATGACAGGAAAGCGGATCGCAATCATTGGCAACGGTGCGCACTTACGAAAGAGACAAAGAGCCCACCTACAAGCTTGTATACTGACTCAATTACAGGAGCAACTGCTGCCCAGATCGCCCCTGAAGTTGCTCGGGTTGCTTCTCATCTCACTATCTATCAGCGGACGCCAAACTGGGTCATTCCACGCCTAGACCAACCAGTATCTACCCTTCAAAAGACCCTGTTCAAATGGGTTCCACCCCTCCACTGGCGCAAGCGAGCCCTTCAAATGAAGTTCCGTGAAGACCTTTTTGGCGCTATCACAGACGGAGATTCGGAACTTTCCCATATGCTTCGGACTTTATGTACAAATGCGATTAAATCCCAACTGCCTGACCGACCAGATCTGTGGGACTCGCTGACACCCAGTTATGCACCGGGATGCAAGCGAATCATCATTACGGATGATTATTATCCCACTCTTGCCCGTGACAATGTCCACTTGGAGACACGGGGCATCACATGCGTTACAGACTCTGGTATCAAGGTCGACGAAGAAGAGCAAGAACACGACCTTATCGTTCTTGCTACGGGCTTCAAAACTGTGGAATTTATGCATCCCATCCGGATTTATGGCACAAATGGTCGACCCTTGGAGGATATCTGGAGAAATGGAGCAACGGCATTGAACGGTGTGACAGTGGAGGACTTGCCCAACTTTGGAATGTTCTATGGTCCCAACACAAATCTGGGTGAGGAATACACTGTTTCGGATAATACCATAGTTTAATCATTCTGACTGATCAACAGGCCACAACTCCATCATCCTCATGATCGAAGCACAGTCACGATATCTGAACGTCCTAGTTGGGGAAGTAATGCAAGCCCGCCAACAAGGTAAGACACTAGCTCTCAAGCCAGAGCCGGGTGCGTTGAAAAGCTACAACGACAGGATCCAAGCTATTCTACGGCGTACCAGCTTCGCGGATCCAAATTGCAACAGCTGGTATAAGAGAGATGACGGGGTGATTACCAATAATTGGTGTGGGACTGTGATTGATTACCAACGTGAACTTTCGAAGGTGCAGTGGCAGGACTATATTGCCGAGGGAACTGGTAAAGACCGTGTCATGGACAAGGCTGCTACGAAAGTGAGTCATGCTCAGGAAGAGATATTGTTAAGCAATTCTTCATTGCTTGTTGGGGCTATTGGTATTTTATCAGCGACAGGTTACTTTGTGGCTCGGTCTAGACGACTTAAGGCACACTGAAACAAATTTGCGTATTGTTATAGGTTCATTTCCCCAAGACCATTATTCTCAACCCCTCTTCGTATTCCGCTGTCGAATCAAATGTCCATATTTATAGAAAACAAATGGAACCGGTGTCATCAATGCGGAGATACATCCCAGCTTATTGTCATGGTCTGGATCGAGCCATTCCGAGATTTGATACACCTTATCCGACCTGAATTATCAGTATGCGAAGACATGACGTTGTGGTACACAGGACAAGATGATGATCGCTTTGTCCAGTAGTCGATATGACCGTGTGGGTCCTGTCGTAGTGGCCAATCAGCGGCAAGAACAACTATGTATCCATCCATCCCTACTATTCGTTGATATCCCGAATACCTTCAAGTTGGTTTCTATCATGGGGGCAATCTTGTCGCCCTCGTCGGCTTATTTAGCATACAGTTCTCTCTCCACTTTGGATGTCATTTCTACAAGGGTGAAACCATTCATGCCGGTGCCATTTGCACCATCGAGTGGAATGTATAAGACCAAGGCCACTCGGGCCCGGCCAATACTCTGCTGAAAAAGGGCAGAATATCCGATATCGCAGGATATGTGGCGGTAATCAGCAATAAGTACAGTATAGTATTTACTCATTCCATCTAATGTTGTATCAACAACTAAATTAAAATCTAATTCCAGCGGAATGTTACGAGCACTCATCCGAGAAGTGACGATTACTACCATCTACAACGCGTCTCTAAGCTTTGATATCAAGGCTCAAATGGGTCAACATACATGGCTAGCTCTTTCACAACGCCGATGGCGACCATGCACGACTTCTGCAGGATGTACCATCATTACTTCCACCAACTTGACCGGTGCATCAGCTACCTGGACATCGAGCGGGGCAGGAAGCGCGTTGACTCCTATTTATGCCGCCCCATTTGCACTTGTGGGTGCTGCACCTGCTGGCATGTTGGCCTTCTATGCCAAAAGTGAGGGTATTCAGTGGGAGAGGTTTAGAGTTCTAAGGAGCTGTGCGGAATGCATGTGAGTATGGGTAAGAACAAGTACAGTTTTTCTAGCTTTTGGTACATCTACGAAGTTGATTATCGCTTTTTGACCTTGTATGCCAATTTAGCTATCTGGATCCTTATCTTGCGATGAGAAACCTTTGAAATAGTGCATGAGATAGGTACCTAGAAATTCTGTCCAAGTAGCACCGTTGTCCTGGGGAAGTTCAGCGAACCTGCCTCAACATCTCAAATACACACAACTTTCCAAGTTCAAAAACGAAATTTGGGGTATAAGGAAAGAAGCAAATTGAATGTACTCCATAGGCCGGAAAAGTCATGAATCCAGCAATGAAATGTGGAAAGGGGGGAAGTGTATCTAAAATCTCAAGTTTCTGGATCTTCCAAGGAATGTAGGGCTGCATATTTTGATTCCCCAGGTATCTGATAATGTCATACATTAAGGTGCATACTTCTGGCAACACGTTAGGCACATATAAACGGTGCCCCCTTGCTCGGCATGGATCGTCACTTGTCATAACCAAACAACGTCATATATCACTATTTCAATGCTTCTTCTCTTACAATTCACATTATTCCTTGTCAATTCTCATTGCCCTACCCTCACCTGTGTTGAACTTTCTTATCCACCGAGCTAGGTCTGCGCCTCAAGCGTCAAAAGCATGGCCTCTTCAACACCATTGGTGAAACGATCCCTCTCTGGGCAAGAACTCCCGGGAGATGAACCGCTAAGCTCTCCCGCAAAAAGGCGCCGGGTCAATTCCGCTAATTCCGCCGAGAAAATGCCCATTGAGACAACTGTTGCATCCGAAGGTCTCAGAGAACTCATGCCTCGGACAACTGCCGAAACAGAGGTCCTAGTCGAACGTACCTTTAGTTTAAGAAGTGTGCTCGAGGATGATGATTTGCCAATAGTATGCAACTGCCCACCATTGCGCGGCCGATCCGACTACCGCATCTGGCGCCGCAAAATGAGGCTTATTCTGAGCCGAAATCTGCTTTTGGATTTGGTTGATGGCAAAATCGGTCAACTCCCTCAATCGCACTACTTGGAAAGTCAATTAGACAGTCTGAACGAGGCGGCGAGAAAAATCATTAATACAAACCTGTCTGCGACTACCAGGCTGATTGTTCGCAATATTCGAAACCCACAGAAGATGTGGGAGAAGCTGGAAAAACACTGCAAACCTTCTGATTGGAGCTTGGTGCGATCTGGCTGGCTTGAGTTGCAGAATATCAAGTATAGCCAGTGCCGTGACATCTGGGAGTATGTGTATAAGGTGGACGATGCATGGAGGTGCATCTGCCTTGACCAGGAGGATACTCTTGAGAAGCACGAGGTTGCCCGTTGTACTAGTCTCATGTGCTCTTTGGATACACCGAAGTGGGAAACTTGGAAGATGGGATTTCTTTCTAGTCGTGATACCAATATACCGAGCTGGGCAAGCCTGGTGGAGAGCTTGACGTCAGCTGAGGACAAGGGCATTGTGTCCGATCTTATTGGTATTGCAATCTGACTGTTTGTTCCACTCAATCACGAATACCTAATATAATCTCCGATATGCGTTACGCTTAGAGAATAGGCAACTTACCACATACGAATCTACCTTATCTACCTTAGCCCTTAGAAATTGCCTAGCTCGGGAGTTACATAATTTTGTAGATACGACTTACTAGGGTGATAAGTTATAGTGGTTAATAGGCGGGATATGACTCTCGAGCGGTCTAAGGCCATTACTTAGTAGTTTCGTCAAGTTGAAACGGGGAAACACCCGTGGACATCTCATCTCTTCCACGCTTTTACCCCAGTCAACTACTCTCCACTGCCAAGATGTCTCGCCCTCGACGAAATGTGAACTTTTACGACGGTTTAACGGGTGCTCATCTCGGCGGTGTCCGACAGAATGGATCTATCACAAACGCTAATTTTTTCCACATGCTGATGGATGTCTTACTCGAAGCCGATGGAATAATTTCAATCGACCACAGAGGGACCGGAGAACGAATGCCGATGAACACTGATCGCTTAGCCGAAGGGGATTATGATATCTTTTGCCCTCGAGGTGAGTCTAATGAAACAATGAGGAACTAGGCTAACTTTATTAGGTGGTATCAGACTGACCGAAGAGAATTTCGTGCGACGAGTCTACTCACGTAGCCGAAGTAGCCGAGAGAACTCCTTTCGAGATTCTGTACGCGCGCGAGACGGAAAATGCGTTTTGACTGGAGTGGTGAACAATGGCGCAAGTGAGGGTATGTGGACCGGCTTCGAGGCCGCGCATATTTTCCCATTGGAGCGCCGGGAACTCTGGCGCCAATGTAACTTCGACCGTCTTATTACGCGTCCCGCACGAAATCCAATCAACTCAGTGCAAAATGGCATGTTAGTCTCGTCATCGGCACACAGGCTATTTGATAGCTTTCTCATTTCCGTTAATCCGGACGTAAGTGACCTTGGAAAGTTACTATGAGGTAAGCGATGCATCTAATCTCTATATGTTTAGGATTGTTACAAAATCACAGATTTTGCTCAAAATAACTGGCAGGCTGATGGTCGAGTACTCGATATCGTGTGCCGAAATCCAAACAATCCCGACCGTGTCGCAGATGACTTGCTTCGTTGGCATTTCCGCCAGTCTGTGCTTGCCAATATGAAAGAGGCTGGCGAGCCCATCTTCGAGCACGATTTTCCCCCGGCACTGATATGGTGAAGGAAATCCTCCAAGGCCCAGTTCCGGCTGAGCGCATGGAACTAGAGCTGTTTTCTCGGTTACAAAGCACCCCGCAAGAGGACGACGATGAATCTGCCTACTAGGTTACTTCAAGCTTACAGTGACGGTCCATAAGTTTGGGCGCCCCTTTTGGCTACCGCCTTCCTAAACGCCATACCGCCTACTTAAATAGCTTTATACTGTCATACCGACAATAATTGTAGTGATTTTATTGGTGGAAATAAAGCTGGCAGAACAGGGGTGCTCAAACTTATGGACCGTCGCTGTCCCTCAACTACATACATACAACATACGACATACGACATATGTAAACCACATCCGATGTTGAGAATAGTTTAGCCCCGAGTTGGCTATTACTATGTAAAGCCACATGGCTGCTGGCACGCTCCCTTGGCTCGACACGTGCACCGATTGTCAATCGCGACTGGCTCGACTGCGGTGGAGCTTCATTTTGTTTCTCATCCTGGGGTCATTGGCAATTACTTCAGAGGTATACATCTTCGAAGGTCTTCGACAGAGCTGGTTTTTCTCTCTCAAACCTATCCCCGTCATGCGCAGTCTCGTCTTGCTTTCCGCGGCCTCGGCGCTGGCTCAAACCCCGGGGGACTCCTTCTATCCCCCAAAGCTGAATGATACATCATACATCAGCAACAGCTCAATTGAGACATATGGGGGTATATACGAAGCTCCAACCAATGGTCCGACCGGAGGCAACCCCTACGGCACCTATGACTACTGCTCCATGCCGCATCCTCGTTCAAAGGAATACGAGCTCCCTGAAGCTCTAGCCAATGGGTCAACTGAGGGAAAGCTTGTGTATTTGGAGTATCTACAGCGTCACCAGCGGCGAACTCCGTACAACATTCTCCCGGGTGGGGAGGTAAGCAACCCTCGAATCGACTCTCAGCCCTAAATTAACTCCTTTCCCTAGAACCAAGAATATCACTGCGACGATGTGCGTCCGTATCTCTACGCAGGCCCGAACAGCGCAAGCGGCATCCAGCCCATGCCAATGTACGCACAGACATACCAGGATCCCAGCAACCCCTTCACACCCGGCGTGAACGACACCTGTCAGTACCCGCAGATGACCATCGGAGGAGTCCAGGACGGATATCAGCACGGCAAGGACCTCTGGGGCGTTTACGGCGAGAAACTCGGCTTGATTCCCGCGAAGCCAAACAGCCGCGTCTGGTTCCGCTCCAGCGAGTCAGCTCTCACCCAGGCCTCGGCTGGCGCGGTCCTGCGCGGCATGTGGCCTGGCCACAAGGAAGCTCTACCCTTGCACCAGATGGTCACGTCTGTCAATACCGTCAACAGCGGATACTCTTGCCCTGCTGTCAGCTCTACTCTATCGAGTATGAAGACTACAACGCAGTGGAAGGAGCATCTTGCTGTCACCGAGGAGTTGCGCTCGGAGCTGGGCGCTATGTTGGGCGCGACGGAGAGTTCGTGGCAGAGTACCTTTGACCACTTTGCGGATAACTTCCAGGGTCGTCTCTGCAACGGCTATGATCTGCCCTGCAGTCTTACCAATTCGTCATCCTGTGTCACGATGCAGATGGCTCAGGAAGTCTTCCGTGCTGGTGATTGGGAGTGGAATTACTACTGGCGCACGAACCCAGATGTGGTCAAGTACATTCAGGTTGTCGAGGGCTTGTTTATTGGCGAGATCATCTCTCGTCTGCAAGCTATCCTGGACGGGAATTCTTCACTCGATTACAGTCACATCTTCGTCCATGATGGGGATATCGGTCCTATCCTGGGTGCTTTGGGAATCGAGACGCTTCGCTGGCCTGGTATGGCGTCGAACATTGCGTTCGAAGTTTGGTAAGTCAAGCTGTTTTCTGATATGCTGGATTTCTCTAACAACTTACTTTTCAGGGAGACGAAAGATAGTAAAGATGGGGCCTCCTTCTACGCCCGGGTTTTGTACAGTGGCCATCCCATACGAAGCATCCATGGTGTTCTTGACTGGATCCCTCTCTCGAAGCTGATTGATATCATGAGCCCCTACGTCCCTGAGGATATAACTTCTCTCTGTGGATAATGGTCTCAAAGGATCTTTCCAGAAATATCATTCCGAAGCTATCCATTTTTCGACCCCTTCCTACACCCATAGAAGAAACAATACGGTTAACTTAGCTCAAGCGTTGAGAATCCCATTCCACATATAAAACATCGTATTTCTTATTCTCCGAAGCAGATTACCACATGATACGGGTAGACGTCCCACGTGCAAGCTCGGTGAGGTGCTAGTAGCACTAACGTTTCAGGTGCTGCCTAGAAAACCTAGCACTCAGCTATTGTAACCAGGTGCACAGAATCAACCGGTTTGTAATTGCTAAGCTTGAGAATGTCATAATCCGGATCAAGTTGTTGTCTTTCCGCATGGGGCCCAGGAAAGACCCAAATGCATCCCCGTCTCCTCATGCGATCTCAGAAAGTACAATTATTCAAGGGACAAGGAGATCGCAGATTAATATTAATATTTTCGTTATTCATGACAATTGCACGTTGGTCGCTAAATATAACGCCGCTCTTTGTCTACTCGTCTTTCTCAACATTATTCCCTATACCGCCATCAACAAATATCCTGCAACTTATTAAGAATCAAAAACAGACAACCAAAAGATAGACTCATTCCACCGGATCCGAGATAGCAAACTTGCTCAAAGCACGAAGCCTGCCACCATAGAAGTAAAGCAACCAGATACCAATAATCCCAATGACACTCAGTCCACCAAGAAGACTGACACCCCGAGCAACACCCAAGTTCCCAAACAGCGGATGCGCAAACAGCACACTACCACAAGCAAGCGCACTGCGGAAGAAATCATTCGCCGCGAACAGACTAGCCGCGTACTTGGGGTAGGTGAGCGGGATGTACATGAAGATGCACTGCATAACGATGAAAACCGTAGCACCATAGATGGTAATACCAATGGTAGGCGCGATCCAATGGATAGACGCACGCGCAGTCCAAGCAAAGAGGAAAAGACCAATGAGAGGACCAAAGGAAGCAGGCAGCGCGGGGATAAGAAGCTTCTCATTTACAGGGAAGCCGAAGCGACGGATGCGCCGGTTCATCCAGAAGTGGATGTAGCTGGCGTAGACGGCAATTCCGATAATGCATGAAACCAGCACACACAGGAAGACCAGACCGATCTGGCCGAGGTTCATGTTGTAGTCGACTGGGTAGACCAGAGGGAAGACCTCGAAGAAGGAGTAGTAGATGCCGTAGATGATGGCTGTGTAGATCTGCACGAAGAGGACGGCGGGATCCTTGATGGTTATTTCCATAGGCTTGATTAGGGCGTCGACGGCGATGTCTGAAACACGCATGTTTCGCTGGTCGAGCTCGGACTGCGACATGAAGCGGCTGGTATTGTGGATTTTGCGGAGACGGGCGGCGCGGCGGAGGAGGATTGTTGCGCTGCTGGTTTCTGGGAGGAACATGAACATCAGGATGAAGACTGGGGCGGAGGCCCAGATTGATTCGAAGAGGGACCAGCGCCAGCCTTTGACGGGGACGGCGAAGCCGCTGAGGAGAGGGCCGAGGGCGGCTGTAGAGTTTTGTTAGTAGATGGACGGATATTGCGTGTAGATAAAGTGGGAAGGGGAAGCTTACGTCCACAGTAGGCTGCAGCAACCCAAGCCATCATGGCAAAAGGCAGGTTCATTAGGCTATACATGTCTCCGATGGAAGCACCTCCAGATGCTAGACAGGGTGAGCCGAAGAATCCTTGCAGAAAGCGCAGCACCATCAGACCGGCGAAGTTGCCCACAAAGGCTGTTGGGATGGAGATGATCACGAAGAGGAACATCGTGATGATATAGACTGGATTGCGTCCAATCACGGGGATCTCACTCAGTGGAGAGAAGACCAATGGCCCGGTGCCATACCCCAGAACATAAAGTGACAATCCCAGAGTAGCGACCAAGGTGCTCACGCCGAACTCCTTCATGACACCCTGTGTTGAGGAGGTGTAGATCGCAGAAGTGGTATACACGACGAAGGTGTAGAGACAGATCAAAATAGTAATGAAAGCGCGCTTGCCATTGGACCAGTTGTGTGGGTTCTCCAAATCATCGGTATAGTACCAATCAACAAGGATGGAACCATCTTTTGTTTTCTTGGGGGTGATGGGGATGGATTTTATTTTCTCGATTTCATGTTGTTCGTCGGCCTCAAGGCGAGCTTCGGTGAATTCTATGGATGCTTGAGTCGACGCCCGGCTTAGGGGCTCACTATCTTCAGGGCTTCTGTTTGAGACTTGTTGGATGGCCTTCTTTTCGTCGTCCTCGTCTCCATTGGAGTTCAACAACTGGAGCCATGTGTCGGGAAGCTTGAAGTCAGGCTTTTCTTCGGGATATTGGAAGTATTTATTGTTCGTCAAGAGACGAACAAGCTGCCCGAATGGGGCATCTCGAATGATAGATGCCATTTGGATAAGAAAGATAACAGATAACCCTTAGGTTGTTATAGCTGAATTGGATGAGATACTATCAAATTAAGCTTGTATTAAGAGGTGGAGTAGCCTATATATACCTCCACAATGCTATAAACTACATGTCCATTTCAAATCGGTTGAATAATAGCTAAACTCCGAGTAATATTAGGAATCAACCTGATTTCAAAGGAATCCATTGATCGATAATCAGATATTATACGATCCCTGGGTCGATGGATTCGAGTCTGCGCCAATCAGAATCGCCCGTCAACGCCATCCCAGGGTTTCTGATATGAATTCACCCGACTCCGACTCGTATAGCCTTACGTTATGCTATATACTCTAACCTATAACGGGAATTAACGTTGGAACAATGACATGTTCATCATTTTTGACTCATCGCATCATTAAAATGCAAATTTGCTATGTCGTTATGTTCGGAGATTAGCCGCTTAGGTCCGCCATTATATCTCCTGCTTAGCTCCGTCTTCGTATATCCCTGGCGTCTTTCGTCTCAATTCCTTGGTCGGACTATTACTCGAGAGTTAGACATTTGAATATAGGTGAGAAGAAAAGTGTTAGATTCAAACGGAGAAAGCATTTTGCACTTGCTAAAAAGAAATATAAAAAATATTTACCATTCGCCACTTCCAAGCGCCCGGGCTTAAATAGGTACATACGCACGCCAAAACCCCTAGCAACACCGACTTGTTGACACGGAAAGTTATAGTGTATCAAAAGAAGATAATATATACAACCAGAACTCAAAACATGAATCATTGCACATCAGGCATAACAGGCTCCCGCCAGCTGGTATCCCTAGTAAGGGATGAAATCGAACTGCATTCGTTCTTGGAGATGTTAGCATGAACAACGGAATGACCAAGAACGATTCTTACCGAGGAAATGGCTCCAGTCTTCTTCCTCACTCAGCTGATTAGCCCAATACTGCTCGAGGAATTTCAATGATTGAAGAACGTTCGGAACGCGAATAGTGTCATGCAAGGACGACAGCAGTTGTCGGACCGTATCTCGGTCTTGACCGCGCGCCTCGCAGCCCGCAATAAAAATCGGTGTCGTCAACATCACCCAAGGCGAGAGACCCGATGATGGCCCAATCTGCGCGGTACACTCCAGGATACGTTGGACCGACTGCTGCACTTCTGGCGACATAGATGGCGTTTTTCGAAGTCGTCGGTGGATCTGAATAAGCGCACTATGTTGGAATGCCTCGTTGCAGAGTAGGAGCTGCTGTGCGCTCTCCGCAGATAAGCTTTTTGCGGCACTAGGGTAAAACGAGGGCTGCGTGGTTGAGTCACGATCCATGAGTTGTCGAACTGCGGACTCCAAAGACCCAGCATCATCTTCAACACTGGCATCAACTTCTCCTGCGACGAAGCCCTGGGTAGCCTTTTCGACTTCGTGGCTTCGCCAGGCGGCGGCGCCGATCTGCCTAAAGACAGCCGCAAGGTCGACACTGAATCCCCAATAATCATCTAGATAATCAGTAGACCCGCCCAGCCCCATCAAATCAGAGGAGGCGAAGTCCGAGATATCTCCAATAGGTGGACCATTGCCCGTCAGTGCCGTAAGCGACACGATCGACCAGTACCAACGATCCAAATACCGCCGGAAGCCGCTTGTAGACCGCAAGGAATCCTCCCCAGCGGCATCCGATGCCCTCATCAATGCTCTCGCCCCGTCAATATGTGCTCTCCATGAGTTCGGGTTTATCGCCCCGGAATGGATCTCAGCTAGACAGAGCGTCCGAGCCGTCGCCACCAGCGCCTCGGGGTCCTTGGATGAGGGATTCTGCAGCTCTGTTCGGAAATGTTCGAGACTGAGAGCCATTAACCGGGCAATATCCGGTGCTGATTTTACGCTCTCAGACTGGTTGTGTAGGGCTTGGATATGGATCGCGGATAGGGCGGTGGTAGCGTATAGTAATGAGGGAGTCTGAAGCGCCATTGGGATTAACATGCGACATATGTCCTGTTGCATTCCCGAATGACACGCCGTAATCTGTGAAGCATCGTTGATAAAATGGTGCAACAGGGCCTTTTGACTGGATGACAAGGACGAGAAGGGATCGACGGGTTGCGACAGTGTGAGATCTGATCCGGTACTGGCGCTGGCTGGCTGCACCGCCGTCTTTGTGGTGTAGATGAACTCCCCTGGTGAATATTCTATAATGGTCAGAACTATGTACAAGCCCTCTCTGATATAATGTACATACCGAGTCTCTGCATGCCTCCTGTCCCGACGCAAGCACCAAACCGGGATCGCGAGAACGCCCGCCCACCCCACTGCAACTGCATTGCATATTGGCATTGCTCGCCGGCAGTCTGGCAGCGACCGCAGTTCGGTCTCTGCTCGTCACATTTTTGTCGGCGTGCCTTACATCTCTTGCAGCCTGTGAAGGATCTCGACATGGGTGCTGTGGGTTGGTGGGATGATGTTCTCGGCGAAGAATTCCTGCGGGGGCACCCCGGACATAACCGCCCGCGTGGCAATATAAATAAAATCTGGGGAACAGCAATAGGGGTTGAAATTATTGAAGGTTGTTATATTAGGTTTCTATAGAGAAATAGAGGAGTCGTGTTCTGCCTTGCACCGTTGCACATCTTGGGTCATTTAGCGGTCGATCCCAAGATCCACCATTTGGAGTATTGGAATATCAAAATCTAGGGGCCATGGATTTCACATTTGAGTATGATTCTAATGTCCCACTAAAAAAAAAGTAGAAAGCGAGTATGCGCTATGGCAAGAAAATACACAGTACATGCCAACCAGAGTATATGTTCATCCCGGAAAGCCATCAACATATCAAATCCTCTTTCAGGGATCAGCCCTCAAAGGTATATCGAAGCCACTCGCCGACCGCATGCAAGCTCTCCCACCGTACTGATTCATCTTGATCAACCATCAATTCCATCACCCGCGTCTTTAGGCCCAGTCGCTCCAACTGCCCACGGCGTTCGGGAACCTCCTTCACTAAGTGCCCTACGTCGCTGCAAGCAATAGCCAGCACCTGCTTGTCGTTATCCCAACTCTTAGACAGAATTTCAGCTAGTTTCTTGGGCAAAGCACCGTTCGACTCCTCTACGATTCGTCGAGCGTTGTCTTTCCAGAAGGTCGGGTTCTTGTGAGGGGGCGACCAGCGCAGGTGGCCCGTCTGGACTTCGGCGGCATATTCGTCAAAGGTGGTCTGTGTCTTGGTATACTCCTCCAACATGGAAGAGAGCGCGTTGAGATCCTCAAGCAGGTCGGGGTCGGTCAGATGACGACCGGACAAGTTGGTCAGGAGGGCGGGGAGTCGAAGGAACACGGCGATGGGTAGCAGAGTGGTCCGGTTGCTGGAGCAAAGATTGTACAAGGTTGCAACAAGCAAACGGGTGGTCTTTTCTTTCGGCGAGAGACGCAGAAGGTGGATGTAGAGCTGAATAATTTCATAGTTCCTAAGTGGCGTCAGTAGCCGCTCAGAGTATAAAGCGATCGCCTGGTTGTCACCTCACTTACTCTTGGAGTTCATCGCCAACGAGTGCGCCCTCGAATGCAAGCTGCCACAGAACAAGGAGCACCCGATATAGAAGCTGAAGTCCAACACCACCGGCGAGACCAGGCTCGACACTGCGACTGCTGCTTCCCAGTGTGCTAGCGTTGCCGACGTTGTCTTTAGCCCCTGCCGCAGCTCGAAGAGTGTCGATCAAGGGGGCCAGGGTCTCTTGACGTTGCGCCCAAAAGATCTCTCGAGCTCGGCTAGTTCTCAACAGCTCTGAGAATCCTTGGACACCAATGTCCTGGAGCCCACTGTCCTGGTTCTTGGTTAAGGTAGAGAGATAGGTGTAGAGCTGTGGGAGAGCTTCATTGTCGCGCGGTGCAGGTTTGGATGAAGCAACGAGACTGTGCGATACGAGCGCCGTGAGGAAGGTGGACGTGAGCAGAGGGATGGGGTCTTCGGCGTTTGTCGAATGCTGCAGGAACGGTAGGAACGGCTTGTACGGTTCTGGGTGAGAAACAAGCGAGCTGGCCAAAGAAGGTACATCTGTTAAACATCAGTTCAGCGTGTTTCCTCGGAGCTTCAGCTCAGCCACAGCATATACCTTGAATCAAGTCCGAGGCCAGCACCAGTATATACTGCACGATATCGGTCCTTCGAGAGGCCGAGTCCAAGACACTCTTTCCCTGTGCACCACCAGCCAACAGATCTGTGTATGCAGCAAGATCTCCTTCTATCGTTTGGCGGCGTTGATCCTTGCGCACCTTGTCCACCGCCTTGATCTTCTTCAGGTGGTCATCGGTGATGTTGCCCGCTCGGACGGCACCCTCCCATGGAATTGGCCGAGCTCGAATGTTATTCTGGAGGGAACTGAGGTAAGTGGGTGGCTCCAGCGACATTGTGAGTATAATCTGGAGGAACTTGAAGCCAGAAAACGAGTGTCGCTGGCTGTGAACGATACAAACTGGAGTTGTGTCCAGAGAGACGGGGGAGCTTGGGGATGACGGAAGCCTGTGCCAAGACCGACGGTATCTCAACGCATAGCCTCAACTTCTGATTTCTGTTCTCTATTTTGATTCTCGCTTCCTATTTCTCTATCATCTTTTTTGTTTCTATAGGTCTTCCCTTGCCGATCATTTGCCTCGCGTTCACTGTCTTATCGGTCCAGCGCCTTAATCTTTGTTCGGGTTTCAGCCTAGTACATCGAATTCGGCTCAAATCCTACCAGTCTCTCTCGTTTTGCCCTCGCAGCAAGTGCTTGCCATTGCCGCCTAAGCATCGACACATCCAGCAATAGTTGGCGTCGAATTGGTTCTGAAACGCCCCCACGATAATCCAAGTCGACGTCCGAGCGCAGCCCCCACCGAATCCATGCGAATGCGACACGAGGCATTTGCCGCTTAGTAGCCTGATCGCAATTTCCAATACAGTAACTCTGCCACGATGGCGCAAAACTCGCAGACGCAAAAGCCAAAATGGGGGGTGGGTTCTTTTTTCCAGCAAGCAGTAGCCGGCGTCGAGTCTCGGCTGGATCACATCTTGATGGATGAGGAGGGAAACCAATCCAACTCTACTGCAAAGCCCACTGAAACCCAGGGCGGAGAAGCACCACCGACAAAGGCTCCTGTTCCTTGTATGATATCCACAACACGTACGCGACCTGTAGTACTGGCTAACATCTTTCAGCGGTTTCCCGCAGTTCATCGACCGCGCGAAGAAATGACCGACTTCAGGAACGTCTAGCCCGAGCTATGGTAAAGCAAAATACCTCAAGTCTATCTTCCAAGTCTCCACAGAGCCGAGTCTCATCGCCGCCTGCTAGTCCAGTACCTAGCAATGGGGCTCGGTCGAGTATGGACATGGATTCCAGCGTTGCATCGGTGAATAGTGCGGTGGAAGACCCCAAGGCTTCTCAGTCGAATGATGACAGCAACCCAGCTAAGTTGGGCTCACCGAGAATAAGCTACGACTCCGGGGTATCACCGCGTGTTTCAACGGAGATCAGTGTCACAGACTCCGCGCCCAGGACATCCGTAGATGTGGTTCAACCATCAATCGACTCAGCCAAAGCTAGTCAAGAAACGTCAGATTCGCAGCGCGATTCGGTACTGAATGATCTTGCTTCGGGTGATAGTCCGCGGATTAGCGTTGAATCGCCATCAGAGGTACCCGAGGAGGGCGAAAACCCAGATATCGCTCGCTTGCGGGCTGAGCGTAAAACTGCCGAGTCTCAATGGCAAGAAGAGATGCATGGTTATATTGAACGTATTGATGCGTTGCAGTCGAAATTGAAATACCTCGCTAAGGATGCTGCGGAATCGGCTAAAAATGCTGCGGCGAGTGCTACCCCAGGGAGTACGCAAAAGCAACTCCTAGAGAAAGATGAGAAGATCGCATTGCTCCTTGAAGAAGGGCAGAAGCTGTCCAAGTCGGAGATGGACCACCGCACGGTGATCAAGAAATTGCGTCAGCAACTTACCGAAAACACCAAATCTCAGGCTGAAATGAAGAGAAAGACGGACAAGCTTGAGCGGGACTTGGCCAACTCCGAAGCAAGAGCCAAGCGGGCAGAGGCCGCAGAGAAGAGGGCAACCGAGTCTTTGTCATCCCAAACGAAGTCGACTAAAGACTTGGAAGCTGTTACGAATGAACGCAATGCGCTCAGTCAGACTGTCCAAGACATAAAATCGCAATTGAGTCGGGCTGTTTCCCGCGCCGAAGCCGCCGAGACAAAGGCGAACTCTGACGCTCTAGAGCTAGAGAAGCAACGGGCGAGGGAGCTAGACGAGGAGCTATGCAACCTGAAGATTGAGCACGACATTAGTGAAGAAAGATCCAAGAGGGAAATTACCGAGTTGAAGGAGAAGATTGACCAAGAGAAAGAAAGAGCCCGAATGCTCGAGGCTGAATTGAAAGGCGAACAGTCTGTCTTGGAAAGCAAGATGGAGAGTCTTCGCTCCCGCGCAGAGGAAGCTTCATCGGGGGCAACAGGAGAGACGCAGGCCAAACTTCTTCGTCAGATCGAGACCCTGCAAACTCAATATGCTGCTGCTAGTGAAAACTGGCATACACTAGAGGGCTCTTTGCTCTCACGCCTGGCTAGTGTGGAGAAAGAACGCGATGATGCTGGTCGACGTGAGATCGACCTTCGGAAGAAGATTCGAGAGATGGTAAGATCTCAAATCCATGCCTCAGTGTACCCCCAGATTAACCAACGGGAATGTAGAACCACAAGTTAAAAAAGTTCGAAGAGGAACTAGACAACGCCAAAGAAGCTGAGCACGATTTGAACAGCAGGCTAGAGGAACGCATGGAAGAGCTGCAGAAGCTCCAACAAAAACTCGAGAAAGCGGCAGATGACCTTGCCTCAACGCAAAAGGACATGGCCGAGCAGAAGAAAACATGCGACACAACGTGGGCGCAGAAGCTCGAGGAGGAGCGGGCCAAGTGGAGAGAGCAGGTGAACTCCCCGTCGCAACTGCGCGGAGTATCACCCGTTGCATCTCTACGGCGATCGAGTACCCTCGACGCCATGACCCCAGGGCAGCCGGAATGCCGCCCTCCTAGCCGGCGCTCATCTACTATGGCTTTCACCTCACCGGAAATTGGCACGCCACCTCGGCAAAACTCTTACCCTGCCTCAATCACCCAAGCTACGCTTTCTCCGCCACACATCAACACGAATCCCTCACTCATGGCAGCGCCCTCCATCACCTTTGAGCCGGACGAGTATTTCGAAGATTCTGGTACTCCTGCCACTCCTTCAGCCTACGGCGGCACCCAAGCACATCCACCGCGCGGTATCAACGACATAATATCCGAGTCAACTGTCGGCGCCGGCCCTTCTGTGCAGCTGGTCGAGCGCATGAGTGCCACAGTCCGCCGCCTTGAGAGCGAGCGCGCCGGATCTAAGGACGAGCTTGCCCGCGTGACCACCCAACGCGACGAAGCCCGGCAACAAGTTGTTGATCTCATGCGCGAGCTCGAAGAGAAGCAGCTTTCGGATTCCCGTGTGCAGGAACTCGAAGCTGAACTCGAAGACCTTGATCAGCGCTACCAGACCACTCTTGAGATGCTGGGCGAGAAGAGCGAGCAGGTTGACGAACTCAACGCTGATATCGCTGATCTCAAGAAGATCTACCGCGAGCTAGTTGACAGTACTATGAAGTGAGGGCAAACTGCTTAGATGTTTACCTACCATTTAGTGGGCTGCCAGCTTGACTCTTCTTGGCTATGATGTTTCATGCTTAGACTTAAACTACTCGGGTTTGTAAATAGAATATATCCTGTCCTGTACAAATTAATTGGTCTCATACAACGGATTTATTCCTTGATCACAGCCCGCCTTCCATTCTAGGCGGAGCGGTCATACTTGCCGGGTCACTTCGATCTCGGAAAATGAGACTTCCCCTCCATCCTTACGCACATTCGGACTCTAGCTCTAACAAACCTTCCAGTGGCAGTATACATGCAATTGTCATTTACCAGCAGGCTTCGTCACCTCTCCTATACTAACCATAACCATTTAGACTTACAGGCAGGATCGGAGCTCGCGGCAATTTCCAAGGAACACTCATATGGATGGCCCGAAACATGTTTTCATGGCAACTTCAGACATCAGCGTGTGAGCGCCTTGCTGCACGGCGTTGCAACTATCTTAAAGTTGTTATAGCTACGGACATGCATATATCAAGAAGATAAGGAATGCACCGTGTTCCCTGTGCCCGGCCTAAACTGCACCAGCTGCTGGGACCTTTCAGCTTGCCTCCTATCCCAACTCGCAAGAAGCAAAGAGCAAGTAGCTGAGACTAATTACAAGTTTCATAGCATATTTCTGCCCTTCGAGTTCTATCTCAAAAACTGAAGACGCATCGGAACGACCTATTTCTCTAACAATCCGTATGTTGGCAGGGACAACGTCCAGCGAGCCTTGGTTGCTAGGGCGCATTGTTATTTTAAGAATCTACGTTGTACTGAGGTGTGGTCGACTTCGGCCAGCTCCCTGACTGATTACGAACAAATTCACGTGAGGGGACCAGAACGAGCGGAATAGCGGAAGAACTATCCAACGCAAAGCCCGAAAATCACTGATCGCCCAACAGGCGCGAGCTCGGTTATTAAGTCTTTGACCTATGAGACAAATAGACAAATTCAAGGGTGAGACATGATTTAGACTGCGGGAAGGGGGTGGATCAAACGGTGGTGCATAAGCCACCTCTTCTTTGTTGACGTGCAGGTGGACTGAGACAGCTACTTCTATATATTGACTGGTCGGTACGGAGTCGTCTTGAATTGGAAGGTTGGGTACGGAGTACATGTTTCAGATCAAGTTACCCAGGACATCCCCAATTCATTCTTAAATATTTTTGAAATATGAAAAGCAACATGCCATGTGCTACGTAACACTGTCTCGGGGTGTTAAGCTCTTAAGTCAGTGGACCCTTATGGAGCCGCATTTTAGAGTCATTAAGCCCATACAATAGATAAGCCACCTTGCAAGGATCTTTTTATATCACAGTCGCCGAGATAGCAACACTCAGTCTATTTTCATACGTTGTACTCCGTCAGACCAGTGAAACAATGGTCTCCACGGGGCGTAACACAGTGCATAAACGCCCTGAGTAAAACAACCAGTGGAGTTGATAAGGGGTTGAAGACACGGATTGATAATTTTAATATTCGTCCCTAGTGTTAAATAAGGATAGTGTGGTAATTAGTGCCGGGCCTTTTCTTGACCACACGGGAGATTAAGAAAAAGTACATGGAGCACATGGACATCGATATACAACATAGAGTTGAATCCTTGAGTTCTGAGCCGGAGCAAGGAACAAATGGCTATCCAATCAGATCCGGGCGCGAAAATAATCCATATGAATTGCAGCACGTGATCCTTTTTAGGTGGGGTCTTCAGCGCTGAATGACTCGGGATTCAGCTCTGTATGGAGTAATGTCATGCCTGTGGCCTGGACTCCGTACGGAGTCCAAAATACAACCACATTGGCCAACTTCCTCATGTGATACAATGCAGGAACAGTTCTTTAGCACCTGGCGCTTAACCCGTTGAAGCAACACATGCCGGCACCACGCGCTGGCCCGAGTGTCTGGCGAGACGCTGTGTCGATCGACGTCTCATTTTGATTGGACACTTTGATTGGACACGGCACAGTGATTAGCATGTAGTATTGGCTTGAGCACGTTCTTCTGTCAGGGAATAACCTTGGTCTTTTCACAAAATTGAGAAGCTTGGGACTATAGAGGGACCCGAAGGGGAAAAGGGGCAATATCTCCACTGTAATGTTTTTCTTTCAATGGCCCCCTTAATATATGCAGATTGTTACTTAATTCAAGTTCCTGGCGAAGGTAATATACAAAGTTTATATGAATATATTATTATATGGAGTATAACATAATATGTAGTATGTAGAGTGTGTCTGTTGTAGACTGTACAACATATACTCCGTATGATCATGGCAACATTGAATGTAAATGCAAAGAGGTATAAAGTACATTCAAGTATTTTCCACTTGTGAAAGATAAGAAAGTTACAAAATAGTACAGATGCGGTACCTGTTAGTACAGCCTTGAAAGGCGGCTACCCCTGAATTGCCAAGCATTAGCCCGGGCCAACCTCTCCTCCACGACTCAAGGGGTTCTTTGTGTCACTTCACACTATTGAATGTTCTATTTTCATCTTTTGAGCCCTGTCACCGTACTCCGTATCCTCCGTATTCTCCGTATATCGACAAGTATACAGCACTTTTACCGAGTACTCCGTACTATCAGCAACCATCACACTTGATGGTAGGTTCAAGCGATGTCGATCCTACCGGCCAGAGCACCATTGCACGATATATCTGTACCAATTGAATCGATGCAAGTCCAGACCCACGCCAGCCCCCCTGCACTCCACCCACGCTTACTCGTCCCGAGCGCTACTGAAATGGAGAACCCACGGGCGGTTTACGCCAATCGCCCCGGGTTGTCGTGTACCAAGACTTTCTCCTTTTCTCCCCATTTCCCTTCTCGTTTGATATTCTCCTGAGAATAATCCTTACCCTTTTGGTCGTTTCGTTGGCGCGTGCCGTTCTCTTTCCCGTGCCAATCGACATGAACGACCGTCGATCTATGGCTATTTTTTGATACGGACCAGGGTGTTTCATGGCGTCTCCTCTTGGGTTCGGCGGCTCTCCCGCCCATTCAGAGAGCTTCTCTAGTCCCAATCCCCATCCAATTACTCCCCCAGTCCGAAGGAAACCTCTTCCGCATAATGGTGCTCCAGTGACTTCGGGCCCTGACCACCCCTCCTCTCCCATTTCGCTCGAGGGAGATAAACCCACCTCAATTCCCACTGCACCCGTGTCCAGACCACTATCCCCTTTGTCGGTGGATGGGGACTCAAACATATCGGTACAAAAGAACCCGAACAGGTACGCGACCAGCAATGACCCCGGTTTTCCTCTCCCCGGTCTTTGTGCAGACCCTCCTTTGTCTCCCCGGCTACCTACCGATCCAACATGATATGGCCTATACATGCTATTCCGCTTCTACAGAGTTTGGAAGACTAATCGCGTGCCTCTGTCCCACCTCCCCAGATATTCCCGAGGACGGCACCCTATCCAACCCCTACACATAGATACCGCCGCCTCCCGCCACGGCTCCGCCTCGTACTTGAGATCCGTTCTCGAGGACGACGACGACGACGAAGACGAGGGTCCTGATTACTTTGACGAAGAATACGAACACCAGTTCACGAATGGAACCCCCCTACACAGTCGTCTAGATAGCGAACCGTTCATCCCGGTTCTCAAATCCCCTCCTCCAACGAAACGATCGTCACGACGGGCAACGAGTATGGCATTACATCCGCCTATGAGCAGACCACCTCCATTACATATTGACGTAGACCCGCGTTCGGTGTCAATGTCAATGGGTGCGGGAGATCCAAGACACCCAAAAACCCCCCGGAAACAAGATCAGCTCCTTCTTCGGCTGGAAGGCAGCGAATAATAATACAGCTACATCCCCTGGAGGCGAATCATCGAGCACCGAGATCTCGGACTCGGGTCGATCAGCCATGCCTTCCCCCATGCCACCATTAGCCAACGTCCCTTTCAAACCCGGCTCTCCATACGATTCGAAGACCAATGGATATGGACTTCCGGCGCGGACCCCTTCCCTAGGGGCTTCGAGTTTAAAGGAAAGTATATTTACATCGAAGATGGCAGAGATTGAGAATGAATTACGAGAGATAAGCTCCGAATTGGCGGGATCTATCCGCCGGGAAATGGAACTGGAGGATCTAGTCGAACGGCTACAATTAGAAGGTCCGGACGTCAATCGACGCACCAGTGACTATTTCTCAGACTCGGGTACTAGCTCTGTTCGCTATGCCTCAGATCCTGGGAAGAACGAAGATATCGAAAAGATTCGCCGCGCTGCAGAGCAAGAACGCGCACAGCTCAAGGTCGAATTATCGCAGAAGTTACAGGAGGAGCGGTCTCAGCGGTTGGCATCAGAGTCGCATGTTCAAATCTTGGAATCTCAAGTTCAACAGGTACGGCTGGTACATTACGCGCAACATGCGAATGCTGCTAACCTTTATCTAGCTTCGACGCGAGAGAACTGATCTGTCTGATTTATCGTCAAAAAACAAGGAACTCGAAACCGCACTGGAAAACACCAAACGAAAGCTGCTTGAAGAGCGGCAATCCAAAGATAACTTCGAGGACCTACTTACTGCCATGCGAGTAGAGTTGGAACAATTGCGTAATGATCGAGATCAACTTCGAGATAACAGTCTCGTGGAGGAAATTGAAGCTTTAAAAATCGAAAATGCCTCTTTGGCTCAGCTGCAGGGTGGTCGATTCGCTTCGATCGCCGAGGAAGGTGGCTCACCCAGAAATTCGGCATTTGGGGTATCACGATCGAGCTCCATTGCACGCAAGCCCAGCGGCTTAGCTCGCTCGGGCTCGCTCTCTCGGTCTAACTCGATAAATAATAATAACAGCGGTGGTAAATCACCAGAAACACGTGAATCATTGGTCGATAAGGTTCATGATATCGAGGTTCAACGCGACGCCCTCCACCGGACATTGCGGAGCCTCCTTGATCGCCAGGCATACCAAGCGCGCGAATACGAGAAGCGTACTCGTATCCTGGAAATGGAGCTTGCTCGAGCCCAGCAATCGGGTCAGCCACGGAAATTGGGCTACGAGAGAGATGTGCGCAACCTGCGTGACGAGGTGAATCATCTCCGCATGCGCGCTGAGGATGCCCTGGATGGCAAGTGGCAATGCGAGAAGAACCTCGCTGGTCTCAAGATGGACTTGGACCGTGCCGAGCAGGAGACCAGCTCCCTACGTGCGCTTCTTCTGGAGGACACTTCCGCCGGTGCAGAGTTGATGACCGGCCAAGAAGGCTTTGCCGAGGTCGTGACCACATCCTCGTCCCTGCAATCCGCATTCCAGCAATTGCAGGCGGATCGAGCTGAGGCTGAGGCGGGTGTTGCGGATTCGGAAGAGCTCTCTTCCTCCCTTGCCCGGACTGAGGCACTGGGCAGCAAGATCGATTACCAGCTTCAGAACAACGCCTCTTTGCATTCCCGTTTAGCAGCGGCCATTGATAAGGGTGACAAGGATCAGCAAATCTCGGTTGAACGGATCAATGTTCTGCAGAACCGCATGAGGGAGCTGGAGGAAGTCCTTTTGGTTGCGCAAAACCACTCCGAAGAAGAGATGGGCAAGCACGAGGAAGAAATTCGTTTGCTGAAGGAAAGCCAGCATGCCCAGCTCACTCGGATGATGAATGGCGGACGCAGCACAGTCGGCCTCTCCCCGCGGCCGCCAAACGCACCATTCGATTCTCGCTCGCCGCGTCTAGACCAGACCACGAGCGGCCAAGGTGTACCCTTGACCGAGGTTGTCCAGGCCGAAATCCTCGAGCGGCGAGTGAAAGATCTCGAGAAGCTCCTCCGTGATGCGGATATGGAAATGGAGCAAGTGGTTGGACGGATGAACCGTACGCAGATCGATGTGGCTCAGCTTCAAACTGACAGGTATGTAATTCGTGTTTCATCTCATACTCCCTCTTTTCATCCCATCCCTTACTAATTCCTCCCACAGAGACGACGCTCTCCGCCAGACCCGCCAACTCCAGACCGAGATCCAAGCCGAGCGTGACGCCCTCAGAGGGCTCATCAACGCCCTGTAAATTTGACAAATCTCGAGCTTTGTCCTTTGCTACTGTCTTACTATACCACGTCTGCATTTGCATTTGTGCTCCCGTCGCCCACGATGGTAGAGTACAATATCTTGGAGTTAGCCCGGAGTCCCGGGTTTTTGTTTTGGGTTCTTTTATGAAGATCATGCGTGTGGCATCACGCTGACCTCTTCCTGACTTGGGCTTGGGGAGGCTTTTCTTTCACACTCACGAGACTGGTGATTGACTACTGTTGGTCGCGCTTGTATATAAAAACCGTCTCTATTTGGGTAAATATCTAATCTATTGTACAGTATCAATTGTGGTCAATCTGATATTCATAGAATATATCGAGAATTAGCTGAGAATGATGTACAAGTGCAACTAATATCTACTGTTGTAAGTAGAGCATCTCTTCACATGCGATGTTTGTTTAGTTTGCTTCCTCTTATCATCCGGGTGCCACGCCGCAACTTCGAAACAGCCTGAATGTCACATTCGCTTCTATCATTGATCGCATCGGAATATATACCTTCAGAAACAACCTCTCCTAGTCTCCGCTCAAGCTGACCTCTAACGTATCTCACGAAACCCCTCCTCGGCCTGGTCGCATTGCTCGACTACAAACAAGCTCCAGCACGAGATCAAACAAAGCGCTCTCGAGGCAAAGAAGCAACGCCTTTGAACACTGAGAAGCCCGGGTATTCTTTCCCTGTCTTGTGCTGGCCATCCCCTCGAACATATCCATTTTCAAGGGTCACAAAGAGTCAAATATCTTAAACAAAGCGCCAGCGAGCCAAAGGAAATCACGGACCTGACACGCGAGGGATCTCTCTCTATCACCTGTCTCTCCCTTGTCGACCACTTCAAAATACAACGACCATGGAGTTCCTACCAGGTATCTACCTCACTACCCTCCAAATACAAACACCGCAACGCAAAGTCCCACAAGCTAACTAACCATCCCTCGGACACAGAAAACCTCCAAACAGTCCTCCAAAATCCCACATTCACCTACCTCCAATCAGCGACCCAAGACCACCTCACAACAAAACTCTCGGACCTGCGCGCAATGGTGCTCCAACCGTACATAATCGAGCCCGTCTCGAGTTTCCTCGCCTCGTACTCCTCCGCCATGCCAGACCTACTCTCAATATTCCTTCTCGCCATCATAATCCTCGTCTCCCTTAAGATTCTAGACTACGCCTACCGCTTGGTCGTATTCTGGGTCACGCTCGCTTTCAAACTTGTCTTCTGGGGCTCGATCCTCAGTCTCGGGTGGTATGTCTACAGCGTTGGTATTGAGAATGCCGGCAAGGATTTCGGGTGGCTTTGGGGTGTGGTATATGGATTTGTCGGCGATTTTCAGGAAAAGAGCAAGACCGCTGCGGCGGCTTATGCTGGGAACCCCAAATAGGGTGGTTTGGTTTGGTTTAAATTGGATGCAATTGTGTGATGGAGATTGAGTCAAAATACTCGGCTTGTTAATGTCTTTCTTCGTGGCTGGTATGCCTGTTTGGGGGCATATGATGAAAATGCGCAATGGGTCTGTCTATTTCTTTTCTTCATCCTGGTGAATTGGTCTAGCGATTGATGACCTCATCTTGTTTTTGGAGTTCTAGGCATAACAATATTCATGAATTGATTTTGGTTTCATTATGGTTTCATTATAAGTTCTATTAACTGAGGATATGACCGAATATCCATTTGACATCAGCTATGGTTGTGTCGCAAGTACAATTGATCCCAGACGCCAAATGATGTGTAGTCCGGCGCGATAAGAATATTAGAAATCTTTCCAATATCGCAAGGTCTATCGGCCGTACAATAGCAACGCGAGACGAAAAGTGGGCTTTGTCTCAGATTTCACGGCTACCAGAAACTCGAGGCTGCTGCATTGGGTGGCATTGGGTGACGTGGTTGGCCGTGGGGGTCTTGAATATGCAGGAATCTGACTGCAAGTCACAGCACTGCAGTAATCACGTGCAATATTCCTCAATCCTCGTAGTTTACCTCAACTTCATCCTTGGGTTCTCTCGGTTCCTGGGCCTCATGGTACTGGATGGCATCATCGATGTGGCTCACGATCGCCGCGACGCTGTCCTCATCCGAGACATCCAATTGGAGGAACGAAACCATACTGAAATCGTCGATTAACTGCCCGACGGCCCGGTTGAGCTGCTTGAAAGATCCGCCGCTCATCAAGGAGTCCGCGGCCATGGGGTTGGCACCTGCGGTGAGATCGTCCTCTTCCTTCTCTTGCAGCAGTTGCACATCCACGTTGGTAAACCGTTTCAATTCCCGGCGTGTCACCATATCGCGGACCTGGTCCATCTTGCTGAGAATGTTGACGTGTGGCATTTCCATCATCAGCATGGCGGACATTGCACTGAGTGTACCGGCGAAGAATTTGGCTTTGTCGATGACGAAGGTGCTTTCGAGTAGGTAGGCGGCGCACATGTTGATATTCAACGGACCTTGTCGGGAGAGGAACGTTGTGAGAGTTGGTAAAAGAGGAATGTGTGTGTAGAGCTCGATTTGTCCGGGCATATCGAAGATGATCAAATACTCTTCACTCAATGGCTCCAGTGCCTCTGATAAGAATTCCAGGTTTTGGAGTAGAAACTCAAAACAGTAGATGAGACCTCCATTTGGTCCCAGGCCCATCTCTTCCATTACATCTTCCAAAGTGATCAGGTCACGAATGTCGAGATCTGGCTCGTAGGCGAATGTCTCGGCGGCGGGGTCGAGGTTCACGTAGAAACAGCTTCGACGGGTGGTTTGAAGGTGCTGGATTACCGCATTGCTGAAGGTGGTCTTGCCTGCGCCTGCAGGGCCCATTACCAGGACACCGAATTTAGACATGGTTGCTATATCGAATAACAAGTACAAAAAGAGCTTGGAAGTTCTATCTTATCGGAACAAGAAAATTCCAAGGCCTGTTGATCTGCCCGAATTCACCGCCCCCGGATGGCGCGATCTCGGGCGGACAAGGGACAGAAAGTACCGCGTACGGAGTACAATGAGGGTACATCGGTAGTACCTGCATGTGGCCCACTCACACTATCTTTTCTCTGGTACCGCCAAAGTAACTCGGAAAAAAAGCAAAACCCCACCAAATTTCCCCTCCCCGAGAGATCTTCCTCCCTTTCCTTCTCTCTCCATTCCTCTTTCCCTCCCTTTTGTCAATTCCTTTTCTCTTCACACACAGTCACAATGGGTTCTGTTTCAAACAGCGGCACTTTCCTTTTCACCTCCGAGTCTGTCGGTGAGGGTCACCCCGACAAGATTGCGTGAGTTATATCCCCTGAAAAAACTCTCATCTTCGCTCTCGGAGTGTTACATGAGGTTTACATTGATTCCATTTGTCAATGTATTAATTCCCCAATAGTGACCAGGTTTCCGATGCCATCCTCGATGCCTGCCTTGCTGAGGACCCCCTCTCCAAGGTCGCTTGCGAGACTGCCACCAAGACCGGTACGTTGACCAGGATTACTTGAGGCCAGATCACAGTCTGACATGTCACATTAGGTATGATTATGGTCTTCGGTGAGATTACCACCAAGGCCCGCCTGGACTACCAGAAGATCATCCGTGGCGCTATCAAGGACATCGGTTACGATGCCTCTGAGAAGGGCTTCGACTACAAGACTTGCAACGTCTTGGTTGCCATCGAGCAGCAGTCCCCCGATATCGCTCAGGGTCTTCACTACGAGGAGGCTCTTGAGAAGCTCGGTGCCGGTGACCAGGGTATCATGTTCGGCTATGCTACCGACGAGACCCCTGAGCTCCTGCCCTTGACTGTCCTCTTCTCCCACAAGCTTAACGCTGCCATGAAGGCCGCCCGTCAGGATGGCTCCATCCCCTGGTTGCTCCCCGATACCAAGACCCAGGTCACCATTGAGTACGCTCACGACAACGGTGCCGTCAAGCCTCTGCGCGTTGACACCGTCGTCGTCTCCGCCCAGCACACTGATGATGTCTCCACTGAGGAGCTCCGTGCTGTCATTAAGGAGAAGATCGTCCGCAAGGTCATCCCCGCCGAGCTCCTCGATGACCGCACTGTCTACCACATCCAGCCCTCTGGCCGCTTCGTCATCGGTGGTCCTCAGGGTGATGCCGGTCTCACTGGCCGTAAAATCATCGTCGACACCTACGGTGGCTGGGGTGCCCACGGTGGTGGTGCTTTCTCCGGAAAGGATTACTCCAAGGTCGATCGTTCCGCCGCGTACGTTGCGCGCTGGATCGCCAAGTCTCTGGTCAACGCCAAGCTTGCCCGCCGTGCCCTCGTCCAGCTCTCCTACGCCATTGGTGTCGCTGAGCCCCTCTCCATCTTTGTTGAGACCTACGGTACTTCCTCCAAGACCTCCGACGAGCTGGTCCAGATCATCCGCAACAACTTCGATCTCCGTCCCGGTGTCATCGTGAAGGACCTTGACCTGGCCAAGCCCATCTACTACCAGACCGCCAAGAACGGTCACTTCACCAACCAGGAGTTCTCCTGGGAGTCCCCTCGTACCCTCAAGTTCTGAGCGGGCTCTGCTTGATCCGGTGACTCCGGACAATTTTTGACGACTGTGATGATTTGCTTTGTTTTCAACAACTCAAAGCACGATGAGCATAGACTATAAAAAGAAAACCCTCATAAAATCCCGAAGTTGGTTTCCACCTGGAGACCAACATCTCTTGTTTCATTATCTGCATGGTCGCGCAAATGACGGGCCTTTTCGGCGAAGACAAAATTCAACATGATACCACTTTTCATCGGCTGGGAAAGGAAGTTTTTGGCGTTTTTCTGGAGCGATAGTCTTCAACACCATATCTCTACCTCACTGTCCACGGTACCTGCCGGGAGATTTTGATCCTGCTTCCACGCTGGATCATACTCCATCGGTTTCGAGGGAAACTTCACGGCACTCTCTGGGAGAGTGTGTGAAGGTTCTTTTCGTCTTGGTCCTGGGCCTGCTAATCTAAACATTGGCGATAGATTCATAATATTCTTCATATCTTTTTTGGACATATAATTTTTGGTAATACACCACTAGTTTACGTCTAGGTACTTCGTAACGTAACTCAATCTAAGAAGACAATTTCAATATCTAGACGAAAGTCTTGATTAAAACGCTCTCCATTTCATTCAAATCAATTAACGTGTCTTACATTGGTCCAGGCGGGGTGCACGTCCCGACGCGTGACGACAGACCCGCCAGGATTCGAGCGCGATCTTGTCGACATCTGCACAACGTCAATTGCTTTGTTAGTTTAGCATAGGACTTGACTCTTTCAAATTACAGGATGCCCACGATTTCCTAGACGCGACCATGGCCTCGCGTATAGTCCCCAACATCCTGGATCCGCTCAGTTCATCCGCGCTGAACAAACTCCACGAACCGGCCCCTCCACCCATAAAGAAGCGGAAAAGAGGCGAACAAGAGGAGCTAAACGATACTGCTGGACAGCTTGCTACCTCTTCCATCGTCATAAGAGTGAGTCCCGCTTATAATTAGCCTAGTATACGCTCAATCCATTGGTTGCTGTTGCTCACGCTCCCCAACTTGTATAGGCTCACTCAGCGTCTTTATCTGATGAACCTTTGATCCTGGAACCAATTACCGCCCTCCCCCGCACAAGGCTGCCTCTCTCATGGCTCGACGACACGCCCGCCTCCCGATCTGACGAGCAAGCAGGGGGCCTTTTCACCGCGGACATCCCCACGCTGGAAATTGACCTGCGCGCAAAAACGGAACCGACTGTCCTCGCTGTGCGTCTCGTACCCAATGGCGGGCTCTACATTATCGAGAGGGTGAAGATGGGCTTATACTCGCTCTCCAAGCTTGCCCGATGGATACACGAGGGCAATCTCGTTGTTGCGGCCAAGGGGTGGCATGGAACTGACGCCGCGGTGGATGGCGAGGCTGTTGACGAGACCGGTGGTATTCCTGATGGGTTTGACTGGTGGCAGGTTGCTCAGATCGACGAGCCCCTCTCGGACATCGAGATGGGCGACAAGTCTGCTGGGCTGGATATTGCGGTTGTCTTTGGTTCGTCTGAGTCTGATGTCGGTAATATTGAGACATCCTTTGTGGGTGTTGTAGAGCACCGGAGTCAGTCGCTTGCTCCGTCCAGAAGTTTCGATGCCGCTGAGGGAGGTGCTTCCCTGCTTCCTGAATCTCAGGGCTTGGGGGATGACGCTGCGGCTATGGAAGTTGATGGTGTCGATTCCAATGTCGTGGATGTGCAACAGTCGCCCGAGGAGTTGCTGGACGGGATGAGAGACCACTATCTGCAGGCTCTCTACGTTTCAAAGGTGATATGGTCTACTCGATAGTGGGGGGTCGTCCGACTGACATTTTCTAGACTTCTGTGGCGTACTTTGCGAAGGGTCCATTGACACGCTGCCGGACTGCTTTCCAGGCTCGTGACTCGGAACAGCCTCACGGCTCGATAGAGCTGATTGAATCCTACCGTGAAGCTATTCTCGCTACAAAGAAAATGGACCTCAAATACAGGGAAACATTGCCATCGGCAATTCGTGATGCAGTTCTTGCGCTTTCTGATGATGGCGCGAAATCTAAGAAGCGGAAGAGTAAGAAAAAGAAGATGGGCAAGAATGGTCTTTACCCAGAGGAGGAAGCATTCATCCACAGGTGGTGGAAGGACCGGATCTTAAATGAGTCTTCTGCGCAGGAGACGTCGCGTGAAGCAGAGTCTAAGAAACAAATTTCGGATCTCCGCCTCCGCGAGACGCAATTGCAGATCCTGCTGATTTTGGAGGTCATGGTGTTGGAAATGACCATTGCTTCGGCAGAGAAAAACAACACCAGCAAGGAGAAAGATGTAAATGGGGAGCAAGGAACATCGAAGAAAGCCAAGCCTAAGAGATCTACGGATTTGAATGTACTGCTTGAACTCCATCTCGATCGGATGTGCATTTGGCATGCTGTGACAATGGAAGAAACTTCTGCCGCTGACACAGCAAAGGCTTCTTCTTTCAGTGGCAGCCATCTTTCAGGCAAGAAAGTCGAGAGCGATGCGGTGCGCGACTTCTGCACGGAAGTCATCATTCCATTCTATGCTGCGCGTCTCCCGGACAAATGCAAGTTGATCACCCGCAAATTTGGCGTATCTGGTGGTATCTCCCCAGCTGCTAAGAAGACACAATCTTCGAGTAAATCACACCGCGTGGAGCCCGGAGCGGAAGTCAAGCGACAACAGCCTGCACCGAAGCCGCGACGAACATTACAACGAGTACTTACGGACGATAAAGCGGCAGCGTCCCAGGCTCGGCACCCGGGACTGACTCGATCAAACACTGCACCGAGCCAGCATAATGCGAAGCGCGATAGTGAGCCCTTGCTGCCCACTGTTCTCAGTGGCAGTGTTCGGGGTGGCATTCAGAAAGCAAAACGGACGGAAAACCGCGAAGTTGATCTTAATGCCGTAGCACGACAGCATGAGGCGAAATTAAGAAAGGTCCAAATGCTTGCCAACCAGAAGAAAGAGCTGGATGCTGCTATTGACGCGCTCCGGAAGCCGAACAGAGAGCTCGTCTCCAAGGATCTGGCAGACGATGCTTCGAAACGAGCTATGAGTGGCGGAGGCAGTTCGAGAAAGTCAAGAAACCCCGTGCGCAATCCGTTCGGCGAAGGTGTGCAGGTCATGGCGACTCCTCGAGGTAATCGAAGGAAGGACGCGGCCCCTCGTAGTCTGGCCCCATCCCGGTCATTTGCCGGTGTGGAAAATTCCCCATTCGGCGAGTCTCCCATAATGATCCCATCCTCAAGTCGACGGGCGATCTCATTCTCTGGCGCTGACTCGGACCCTTTCAATTCTCACGACAATCCACCCGATGGACGAAGTCCACGATCGAGTCAACCATATGGAGCTATCCAAGAGACTCCCACTAGGCCGTCTTCCAAAATTTTCCAGAGTGATACCATAGCTGCGCGTCGGCCGTCATCCTCCACTGGCAAAGGCCTGTTCAGGGTACCCAACCTCCCAGCTCCCCGCTCATCTACACAACCAATGGTCCCAGGCTCCCCCGTCCATTCACGTCCTAAGAATATCTCCGCATTCACGGAAAATTTGTCGACATCGTCTCGACAATTCAGCCAATCTCTCAAGCACGCTCGCGCCTCGGCAATTATGGAGACGCCGCCCAGAAGACAGGCACCGCAGAGTATATCTACTCCCACTGCTGTGCCATTTTCTCTATCGCTTGATGCCATGGTCACTGATAATCCTCGCGCTCACTCCCCACCTGCCGTCATGGGAACCCCCGTCAAAGGCGCCGCAGCTGTGCCCGTGACGCCCGACAAATCCCAATCCAAGTCGATATACGAGCAGCTGGGCTGGGATGACGAGATGGAGTTCTAATTTTCCTAATTTCCGATGCATACCCGCCCGAATGCATATCGTCCTCATGTATCATGCATTTATGCGGAGTTTCTCTGTGCTTGTTTTTGCTTTGCTGTGCGTCCGTTCGTTTCTCCGTTCTTTCTCTTTTATTTGTACTGGTGTTCGGTCGCCACCTGGCTGGAGTTCGGGACGGTAGAAGTACTGGCATGGCGTGCATTGTCGAATTGCTTTTTGGTTATATCCCCATTGCCGCATTATCTTAGCCTCATATTCATAAGCATACGATACATCTTATCCAGATCTGGAAAAAGGAAAAGTTGAACATTCCATACTATTGTTCATTAGGGACTTAGATCCATGTAAGTACCTATATCGTACGGAGTGCTCCGTACATTGTAATGTCATTATAGGTACAATCTACCTGAAACATGAGCCAAGGTGTATAATCTTAAGCCAGGACGCCCAGCTTCCCCTGGAAGGGTATGAGTTTACAGTCTTTCTCCAAAGGAAATGAGGGCGCGCCATGGCGTCTCATCCATGTCAAGCCCAGATACGCGGATTCTCCTGATCACATATTTCCCAGTGGAAACTTCTTCATGTTTTATATTTTGCTCCTAATTCCCCTTGCCCTTCTAGCTACAACACTCACGCTAACAAAAAGTATACAAGTTTACCAAAGGCAACCAACACCACCTGAGGTCATTCAAACGGCCAACTATTGTCAAGTAGACACTCACACACGCAAGATACAAGTCACCTATCTGCTTTTTTTTAGCCTAGTGGAAGTCAATTGCAACTAGCCCGGCCACTAGATCGATCTTGGCTTGATCTAAAAGGCCTTACGTGGTCGCCCCACTGTCAAGGCAGTCGTATTCGGTCTACTCCGTAGGATGTCTTGAATATACGAAAACTCCTGAGGGAAAATAGTTATCAAATAGTTCACTTCCTTTACCTCCACATTTTCCTTTCCGACGTGATAAACCTATCTAAATCACCTTCCAACAATCCGACGATGCTTAAAAGTCCAAGGAATCAGACATCTACACGTATTCCGTGCCAGTCAGTCCGGTCATGAACGAACACGAACACAACAAGGCCCCCAACCACAGCCGACCTCTACTATACGTCCCCAACACACTATGGACGCGATTGTTTGCAGCAACGGTGGTCATCGAGACGGTCCTCACAGTCGCAATTGAAAGGTAGGGGCCCGACCTCGAATATCAGTGCCTTTCTCGGACTTGGAGCTTATGGGGAAATTAGCTGGATTCTCATGAGCCTGTGGGACGACCTCGACAGCGACAGTGAATCAAACGGAACAATGCGCCTTCAGTCTTTTCTAGGCCTCTACATTTTCGCTCTTCTATACGAATTGGCACTGTCATATGATGCGCTCCGCCGGAAGAACACAATCCAGCTGGTCGGTCTCTGCATCTGTAACCAGGGCCTGTTCACATATGGCCTTCTCCAGATGAATGAGATCAAGGATACTATCTCTAGCTCGACCAACAAGGACTTTGGCGACCGTTTGAAGGACGTGTATCATATCGAGATCATTATCGTCCCGGTGATTTTGGGTGTCGGGACTGTGTGCATGAGCTTTTTCACGTGGAAGTTGCGCGCGGAGTTTTCGTGGTCTATATACAAGAACGTCAGCGCGGACTTGCAGATGAAGCGTCGATATTTTACGTATCAGGTTTGTTGCAACACTGATGATGTCCTTTGTTTGGCGACTGACCGTATCCCTAGGTGTATATCGCTCTCCTAAAATTCGATTTCTTCTTCGTATTTGGAACTCAACTCCAAATCCTCCTTGTTATCTTTCAAGCCCCTGAAGACATGGATTTTGTCGTCAATGCCTCTGTGGTCCCAATCACGATAGCGACCTTGGTCCTATCAGCTCAATTTTGCAAGCGCGAGAAAAGGAAATCTCTCATGTTCATGATGGTGAGGATCCTCGCGAAGCAATATCCGAACTCTAGACTAACCAGTCATTCAGTTCCTGATGCTTCTTATAGTTGGATTCCTTGTTCTCATCCTCCTTCGGATGTACAGCCCCGGCGATCACACTGATTTCAGCTCTTTCCGGACGTCCCTGACGTTATTCGCAGGTGTCTCGTTGCTGCTGATGGTTCTCACGATCATCAACTCCGTGATGTGTATCCTTAATTTCAATAAAGGATTGAAGAATCACGTCCACCCTCCTAAAAAGGGGAAAACGGTCTCGTTGGAGCTCGAATCCCAGGAGACACCTACGCGGTTCTTGTTGAACTAGTATACTGACTTCATGACTTACTGCCCTTTTCTTTACTTGGTGTATTCTAACTATTCTATGTACATATAGACTTCAATGACATTGGTGACTCGCCTAAATCTATATCTTGTACTGAATGGTCCCAATGTTTACTGATTGGGCGGACCGGCGAACTGAAGGTTTGCCGAACACGTCTCCCACTCTCCCACTCGTCTCATGATGTTCTCCAGCGAAAAGGATTCCTTCGCATTTTGTAATCGACATACGGATCAAGATGTCCACTTATTCCAAAGGTATACCTAATCAGCCTGGGCAACGACCACCACTCGCACCACAGCAACCCCCAAGAAAAGAGCTGTGGCGCAAGTATGCTCCAAAGGCGACATCAAGCTTCCGCTCACACTTCCACAGCTGTCATCGGTGTCATGCACGAGAGATCAATGGTTATGGTTTACCGTATATCGCGTTCATCATGATAGAGTGCATGGGCGGTTATACGTATTGCGGGGATTGGGACTACAGAGACATTCGTTTTAAGAACAAACCAACTCTTCATTGGCGTAAAATAGATATTCCTAGATGAATCCAGGATGCAACGCTACGGAGCAAGTGTGGGGTGATCGCCGGTTAATAGCTCCGATGTCTCAGGTTGCCTCCTTTCTAGAGACTCGACATTTAGCTGCAGTACCAGCTGTGCTATTTTACAATATTCTCTAGGTCTTTATTCTAACCTGCCAAGGCAATGGTCGTGAATAATAGCCGGCCACGGTACAGTTCATATAATGAAGCTTGATTCGAGATTCTTCTTTTTCTCTCTTGCCCTGGCTGTGCAAGCATACGACGATGCACTTGGTTTAAGGAATGGCTATACTTCTTTATCTACAGCCAACTTTGATATCAAATTAGTCAAAGATTCCCAAGTCCTTGCCTCCCTCAAACCAGCTGGAGAGGCATTTGACTTCTTGCCTTTCGACGATATTACATACAGAGCGGCAAATGGCCAATACCATAATGGGGACATTGCATATCGTTATCGACTATCGGGCTCAACAGAGTGTATTGCAGGCGATTCATCAAAAGCAAGGAAATCGTTGAAAAGTGTCGAGACCGATGCTCTTGCTGCCGCTGAGATGACACGAACCCTACCGACCTCTCCTATCCATATCCTTCGAGAATGGATTGATGTGGACGGCGATCTCGGCTTGACCTTTACTCTGACCAACAAGGGAAAGCAGACACTGGAAATTGGCAGTCTAGGCTTCCCAACCGAATTCAACAGTATCTTCTCCAACCGCACAGCGGAAGATATGGTGGCCAAGTGCTCGCTCACAGATCCATACATCGGAATGGATGCTGGGTACCTTCAGGTGAACCCCACGTCTGGAACCGGGGCATCGTTAATCGTTACCCCATTGTTCAACACAAGCACTCCACTAGAAGCATGGCGAAACTTAGACGAGCCGAGTACCGAACCTCTCTTATATGGCAGTCAGACATTTGAGGGGTTCTACGAATGGCAGACTCACACCAAAGCCTACGCTGAGAATGAGTGGTCTGGTGTCACCCCATGGAACGAGCCTAGCTCTCGCCTTGTGAACCCCGGCGAATCAGTGACCTACGGATTGCGCTTCACTGTTGTCAAGGATGGTGTGCGTGGTATACACGATGCAGTCAAAGCCACCAACACGCCTGCTACGCTGGGCATACCGGGATACGTGGTACCAGTCGATCTCACAGCTCGTCTTTACGTCTTCCACTCTCGAATCTCCGAGGTCGTATCCGAGAACAACTCTTTTAAGATAACCCAAGGTGCGAATGGCATTCTGTCGCTCACCCCGACTGGCTCGGTCTGGGGTCGAACTAGAGTAACCATCACATACGAAGACGGCAAAGTCCAAACGGTACACTACTTCATTACGGACTCGGCACCAGCAACAATCGGCAAATTGGGCGAGTTCAGTACCACGTCGATGTGGTTTAATGACACAGATGATCCCTTCCACCGAGCTCCGTCAGTGATTACATGGGACCACTCAACCCAAGCGCAAGTCCTCCAAGATCCCCGAGTCTGGATATCCGGGCTAAGCGACGAAGGCGGCGTGAGCTACTTAGCCAGCGCAATGAAACAGTCTGGTCTAGCCGACGCGACAGAAGTATCGAAACTCGAACAATTTGCTTCTGATGTTCTGTCGAAGACTATCCAAAACCCAGACTTCACCGTCCGCAAGAGTATCTTCTTTTACGAGCCTGCTCAACTCCCTGAATACACATACGATCGCTCTATTGATTGGGGTAATTGGTGGTCGTGGAATAAGGATGCCTCATATGCTACGGACCGTGCCTACAACTATATCCATGTGATCGGGGCATACTGGGCGCTGTACCGGGCAGGTCGAGATAACGGGTCGCTTCTAAAAACACACACGTGGCAGTGGTATCTCAGTCAAGCATACAATACCACAGTGACCTGTTTCGCCACGGATTCAGCCGGGAATGGGCTCGTGGGATATTCGCGTCTCGGACTCATGGGCGAGACTGTCGTTGGCGAGCTTCTATCGGATTTGAAGCGTGAGGAATGGACAGCCGAGGCCGACGCTGTGGAGGCTGCTATGAAGCTTCGCGCTGAGGCATGGGATACGGAGGATGTTCCTTTTGGCAGTGAGATGGCCTGGGACTCGACTGGCCAAGAGGGAATCTACTACTGGAGCAAGTGAGTTTGCTCATTCGGGACCTTTTGGCAGCAACACTTGATTTATTAACGTTCCATTTAGCTATTTCAAGTTAACCAACACAGCAACGAAGACCATCAACAGCATCCTGGGGTATATGCCCACAGTGCCACATTGGGGATGGAATGGGAATGCCCGGCGATATTGGGACTTCATGTAGGAGCCAGTCCAGTCTTTTACAGTTGACCTCTCTTGACTTGCTTCCGTTACTGACCTCTCATTAAGCTATGGCGGCAAGCTACAGCGCATCGAACGCATGATCCATCACTACGGATCGAGCCTCAATGCACTACCATTGCTATCACACTTCCGCCAGAATCCGACCGACACATATCTCCTCCGAGTTGGCTACGGCGGAATAACAGGACCACTATCCAATATCCGACAAGATGGCTCGATGTACAATGCTTTCCACTCCTTCCCTGATACCCTGCAAGGCGACGATTATTCAGGCGATTACGGTCCAAACTTCCTAGGTATGATGCTTGGATCCGCTGTGTATGTCGTCGATGATCCGGATGTCGGGCTCATCGCATACGGCGGGAATATCGACACCAATGGAGACACAGTCACTGTGCAGCCACGAGATGCTGTGCGTCGTCGGGTGTATGTTGCACAAATGGGGGTATACGTCATCATCAGCGCTGGATTGATAGAAGAGGTCTCGTTTGATATTTCTCAGCCAACGTCCCTTCAACTGCGTCTCCTTCCTGGGTCATCGGATGTCTCTTCTGCTGTTGTTTGGGTCGAGACTCCGGGTACGGAGGATGAGTATGCTGTGGCTGGAGATCAATTGGAACGTGTGCGAGGAGGCTGGAATGTCAAGTTCGCCTCTGAGGAAGCGAATCTTGTTGTTTCTAAAGTGTGATTTGCTGTAAACCCGGGGCCAGATGCAGATGCTATTGGATCATTTAGTACTCGTGTGCGATGCAGCCGAATGGAATGGGGAATTATATTATTCAAGATGGACCAATGAATTGTTTAACTGCAGGGTTTGTGCAGGATCACTTGACCTATTGGAGTCGCTTGACCTATTGGGACGACTATGCCTTCGCGGTGTATCGCAAGATGATGCTAATGCGCTTTGACCGATTGAGGTGTATATCCTTGCGTAACTAGTCACTTATTTGGTCCACCTACATCCTATTTCGCTAGAAGCATCCGGCTCCCCAAAGTAATGTCCCCTTCAACAAGCATAGGTCACATTTAATTGATAAATTATTCCTCAACACCATCCCAAATCAACCACCTGGGAGTCGCCGCTGAAATGGAGGATATCGTCACTGAGGGCGTGCATCGAGCTGCAAGGAAAGCGCAGGTTCTGACTATGCTAGCTGGTGTTTTAGACTAGGGGAAGACAAAGGTGGCAATTTGATTCTATCTGGCCTTATCTTATGGTAAGAAGAGGATAAGATAGAAGGACGAGTATCAGGCAAGGCCAAAACATAAGTGATCATCACATGAAGATCCAACCTCGGATTGTTATTGCTATCCAAGTAACAACAAACATATAGTATTCAAGCATTACGCCTCCCGTCGCATTTATCAAGCTAATCAACCCAAGGCCAACCCTCAACAGTACTTTTGCATCGACCCTACTAGACCCTCGTCTTACCTTTTCGCCAAACCGATCTCCAAAAGTTCGAAGGCAACAAAGCAAACCAGCGTCATCTATGACATAACCGAGAAATGCCAGGCATTGACGTCGTGATCGTAGTCGAGCAGTTCCTCGCAGCCGAACGTTCACCGAGGGAATACTTGCTATAGGGAAGATCTTTGGATGAGATACCAGCCAATCGGGCAGATCCGCGAGGCAAACGGGTGTACATGATAACTTTACAGACCTGGAGACGTCTGTGGCGATGTTGTAGATGTCAGATTGCATGTCCTCTGGCCGAGATCCATCAAATCGGGCAGATCCGCGAGGCGAACGGGCAAGCACGATATTTTACAGGCCTGGAGATGTACTCCGTACTGTGGCGATGGGAGGGTTCTCTTGGCCGAGCAGTGGCTAAAGTTCCAGTGACGTCCTCGAGTACTGTTTTATACGTGTGTAGGTTTTATGTGGCTGAATGCGTTGTGCTCTGTGGCTTTCCGGCGTTTTCAGTTTTTGTTTTCATGTTTTTCGCAACTTAATTTGATTCAAAGTTGATAGACACGAGCTTCGGTTATCATAGCAACGTCAGATGCATGTTGATAGTTTGATACAGATCAAAGCATTGGTGGGTCCGAAAAGTAGGTGCATGTACTCCGTACCAATGGCATGGATAATGGGAGTGTCAGAATGTCAGAGTGTCAGAATGCCAGAATGTCACTTGTTAAAAAGTACGTTATGTGAAATGTGATATGACATGAGTACATGAGTACATCTATGATGAAACCTGTCCCGATCGGGTAATTCGCCACTTGTCCAAGTTTCCACCACACAGAATTCAGGATACTCGGATACTCTGCTGGTTTCCTTTGGATTCCACGAGGATCATGGTTCCACATCCCCAATTCCTCGGGTTTGGGGCCTGCGTTAGTTCTCCATGACATTAATAGATTTGGAAGATCAGCTCATCTTCTCATATTTCCTTTCTCGGCTATGTGTCATGTGACTTGGGGTTACGCGGCTGGTGAGTCACATCGCTTGACCTTCCGGCTTGGGCGCATCCAAGAATAGAGTGTGGGGAGTTTGGGGAAAGATTTCAAAGCGGAAAGACCCAGGCTTGAATAGGCTATTTTCGAATGTTTATGGTGTGATCGGGAAAGCAGATTGTCCAGCAAAAAAAAAATTGGTTCTTTGGTAATTATAGTATGTCGGAAGTAAAGTAAAGTTATATACATGGGTTCATTTTGGTGTATTCATCATGGTCATCAAATCGTAATATCGTGTCGGTGGCAAAGGATCAGGAAATATTCGGGCAGTCGAGAGTAGAGGAGAGGGAGAGGAAAATTATAAGGAAGAGGCGAGGTCAACCCGCGATTGGGGATACGATGCAAGATCCCCCTGTCCAGAGGTGTTTAGAGGTCGCCTCGAGACAATTGCGACCCTTTTCCAAAAAACCATGCTCGGAGGAATTTTCAGACGAGGTTGATGATGTTGATTCAGGTGATGCTGGTGGTGCTGGTGGTGTGGGAGTTGCCGCAACAGCGACAGGCTCTGATTTTTGTGATAATTGTTGGGTGACCTCGACTGGAGTCTCGTTGGTCGAGGCTCTGTTCTTCAGGACAGGCAGCTCTGTGTTGATCTCATCCACATCGTCTTCCTCATCGGTATCTTCGAAGTCGAATGAGCTGATGCGAGACTTCATGTCATTCTCGGTCCAAGAGACAGATCCACAGTGCAGGCGGAAGTGAGCCACGCAGCGGCGAAGGTCCGGGTCTGGTGCAGTGGCTTCACGGGCGAGTTTCTCTTTTGACAGGTGGGTGAGCTTGTAAGGGAGGGCATTTCGGTTTGCCATTGGGGGCCAGCGTTTATTTTGCACAATTGGCACGGAGGCGGTTGGTTTTGGGGTCTTGGGGGCTCTTTGAGTAGTGCCGGTGTTCATGTTTTAAATGATCATAGACTGTCTTTTTATAATAGGAGCAGAGAACAGCGATCAGCGATCAGATTTAGGAGATAATTTTGGAGAGAGTGGAATAGTAGAGTTCCAAAAGGAAAAGAGCCAGGGAAAGGGAATGGAGAGTCTTATACCCTCGAAAAGAAGAAAAGAATAAAATGGGGGAATAGGGAATTGGTCCAAGCGCCCAGGCCGTGTCACCAGATCAAACCGGTTCCAGGCTCTGATGGGTCGGGTCTCTCTCTCTGACTTTTTCTCTTCTTTCCATTCTGTTTTATGACTTGTCTATTCCTTTTTTAAACTCTTCTACCCCAGGAAACTTAACTACTCCATATTCATTAATTTTATTCTTCATTTTCTCAGTCCAAATTGGTTTAGAAAATATCAATTAAAAAATGGGATCACCGGTGTACGTAGCGGCTATTCGGACCCTCCAAGTGGATAGCCCCAGTTTTCTTTGATCATTTGATGCTTCGAAAATTTTTCGGTGGAGACTCTTCTGCGGAGCTTATCTTGCTTATTCGCCCTAATCCCAGAAAAAAAAGAAGAAAAAAAGGGAAATCAAAGAAGAAAATAGAAAACGTTGCACGGGGAAACTCACGATCCCCACGGATTACTTTCCTAGGAAATCCGAACCCCCTCATCCTTCACCCCGTTTTCATCTTGACATATTTAACACATTAACATATTAATTCATCTTTTGTTTCTCTTTTCGAAATCAAATTAAATGAAATCTCTACTACATAAAAACCATTTCCCTTTGGTAACCTTGGAACACCATCGCATTGTTAGGTTGACTCGGCAAGCCCTGACTCCCGGGGAACCTTGGAACCCTCTAGCTAAAACACTGCATTGCTTCCGTAGCCAAAAGAGAACAGAGATTCCACTGCATTATATTCTAACACGTATGTTGTATGTGGCCCGACCACGATCTGCTTGTCCCGTGAGCATAATAATGTGCTGGACAAAGAACATCCGTACACCGACAAGTCCCCAAGCATTCCACATGTTAAGCGTCCCACAACCCAGGAATACGCCCCTCCTGACGATCTTTGGGAATCCGAAGACGGCTTTCGTCCCTAATCGTCTGGTTGTAATATCCGTCCTCAGTACTCCGTATAACGGAGATGCTCCAGACCCCCCGTAAACCTACAGCTCCTTTCGTGGACACCAAATAAGCCATAAAAAAAAGGGTGGCGCCCGAAGATGGAATTTATTTACTCCGCCCAGTTTATCCTTAGAAAGCCATGGAAAATTATCCTGCCGATACTTCCTATTTCACTACGGCCCCGCCTTGGATAAAATGGGAAGCCAAGCACAACTCGTAGAACCTGATCGAAACAGTCGAAACAATGAACAAAACAATAGAAGTGTACAATATACAATAAACTCGTAATAATGCAACCCCGTTGGCGAAACAAGTAAGGGAAAAACAAAGGGATCTGCTGCAGACCCCACTCGAATTCCATCATTGAAGCTATTGCAGCCACCGAGCCCAAAAATCGAAGTCTAGAATCTCCTTTAAAGGGCTGGGCACTTGGAGACGCTTGGAAAGCAGGCTCTGTCCCCGCTAGCATACGTTTGGTGCGGCCCACAATGCTTCTAGCGCGCCGCGAACTCCCTCTCTGCCACTTCTTGGCGTGCTCTTTCTGTTTTAGTGCTCAGGCCTTGACGCTTTTTGCTCACTGAATAAAACTAGCCAGGTGAGTACCAGGTAGGTACCTAGGTAGTGGACGCCCCTAAGTATTACATAATCACCAGGCTCCCGACCTCCAGGGCTCGGGACCTCGGGAGGTCGCTTACTGGGTATCACGTGACTATTATGTAAGATAGATGACTCCCGAGGTCGCTCACTAAGCGTGACCTGAGCGCTCTGATTTGCTCACTGAGCAGCCTGATCTTACTCACTGAGCATGACCTGAGCGCTCTGACTAGCTGTATACGTAGATGAGGACTGAATTCCGTAGATGGATAATCAATATTAAGAAAAGCTACCTATAGTCGACTCTAGATACAATAGATACAAGACGTAGCACGAGGAAGCAAAAGAAAGGTAGCTTTCTCGCATTCAAGGGAACCTATATACACCATGTGGGTCCCGCAGATCATTTCTCCAAACATCTGTATACTTCATGTATGTTGTATATCCCTGACACCAGTAGCGGCCGGTATCGTTTTCCATGTCGGGTACAGCGAGATGTTCTTTCAATATATACATAAAATCCTAGGAACATAAACATGACACATTGGGATGAATTCAGTAAGTCATCTCAGATTACCTGAGCCACACATCACGCCCAAGACAGCATTTCTGATCAAATTACACAGATCCACACTACTTCTCGTCCGTGTCTTCATTTGCGCGTACATGGGCTACGGACACAATCCGGCGGATCCGCTCAGAATTCGAGGATTCGAATGGCCTGTACCGTGACAGTATATTGAAGGAGCTGTTGGAGATTGAAAACAAGATCCCGGACATACAATATGCATTCGAGGATGAAACTGAGGGTGATGGAGCTGTATGTATGTACATTTACCAGAGAGCAATGCCAGGCGGACGCTGGTAATAGAGAGGCCACACGTCCTCTACAAACCCACTTGTGTAGTGGTAGAAACTGACACTCATATCAAGTCTGTGTAGCATCGTCCAGCCGGTATTTTCCTCCACGCAACCCTCGATTGACTGATAACCGTGCGCTAGTTGCTCATCAATCTCTTCTTTAAGGTCTGGATCTTGGCTCGTTGCATACTGCTCCCTCAATGATTTCCACCAACCATCCACAAAATTCACATAGCCATTACTTTGTAGACCCCTCAACCGAGGACCACTTTCGGTGTCATGAAGAAGGCTTTGCAGAGACTTTTCGTCAATCTGGATAAAGTACCGGTATCTGGGTGCGGTCGCTAGGTCGGGGTTGAATTCTTCAAACGGTCGCGGGTTTTCAGCATAGTACGCACGCTGAGCCCACTCCTGAAAGTGCGCGCGAAGCTGATCCTTTGATGCATTCTCGAAGTTGGGCCGGTCCTCAAGGAATGTCAAACTCAGACTTTGATTCAGAGAGTGATCGAGATCTGGAGTTTTGTGGTACTCGATGGATTTGCGCATTGCCTCCGTAATCACCCCCTTGAAGCAGTTCCAGTCTTCGTCGTTTTGATACGTGGAGCGATAGATCACCCAGCCCCATTTTTGGTACCCCCCTTCCTTGAGGTATTCGTCAAGTAGACGTGTTGCGGGACTCATTGCGTCGAGCATGGCTTGAGTTTTGATGGCCCCCGATGTGAAGGACCGAGATAGGGGTAGTTGAAAGAGCGCATATTTTCCCAAGGGAGCAAAGAATGGACAAGAGGGATTGGTGGACGATTGATGAAAAGGAAACTGGCGTCCAAATGGACGTGTGAGAATAGGGTATCTCATTAAAGAGGACAGTGAAAGACAAAATATTAATAGGTGGATGGTTTAGATTGGAAGTTGGAAATTGGAAACAAAGGAGGAATGGTATGAGCCATTTAGTAAATGGCCTAATGGGCACCCGTGGAACCTGCCCAGACGTAGAGCTATCATTCACCGAGACTCGATAGCGGAGTAATGGAAGACTAAGGATATAAATCCGGCTCCGAGACACACTAGACAAGGTTGGTAATGTTGATGGCAGGCTAAATCTACTTATTCAAGTAAGAATCACTGAAGTAGTAGATCACTGGCTAAAGTGCTGGAATGGACTGGGGGAGAACGGAGAGAGATAGAGAGAGAGAGAGAGATCGCGTGCGAACTATCTACACTGGACAAACACCGTCATGTGACATTCGTCAATCAATATGAATGACCGGAGCAAATGTTCACGAGAAATACGAGATGCAGATAAATCGAAACTGGTTTATATCTCAAAGCGCAGCCTACTCACTCCACTAAGCAGAAAAGAATGAAACGATAATACAATCCCTCATCGGTGGCCGGATACAATACTATCTTCGTTCCGCTTGTTGGAGCGTAACTAGCGAGTTTAAGCCAATCCGCCGCTAAAACAAGATAATTCTCTTCTGTACTCTATATACATTGCGTTCTCCGCTCTCGGCTTCCAATCTTACCATTTCTGATAACTTAGCTTCTTTCAATGCGCCTTGATCACTGTCAAAACACCCGGTCGAGATTAGTTTTTGCCATGAAACAGATAATTTACACTTCACCGTATTCGACATCCCACTGCCGAGTCGTCGTTCGGATCCGGCCCGGCTGTCCTACCAGCATCTCTATACCTCCCTCCTCCGCACAATTTCACCGTAGAGAATAATGTTTATGATTCGAAGTCGACTTATTCCACTTTTGACTAAGCTCTGGATTCTTTATAAATCACTAGGAAAGCCGGTAAGTTAGTGAGTCAAGGTACAACGTCGGTACCGGCAAGTCCACTGGCGAGTAAAGTGCTGGTGGTGGGATACCGGTGGGAGACCAGCCCTGGAGTGGGAGACCGTTGACAAACCATCATCAGCTTCGGCATTCTTTGGATGATCATGGTGATGTAAAGAACCGACTAATTAAATAATCAGAACTTTCCAGATACAAATAGACAGAACTATGGGTCATTCAGTGGTTACGCCGCAACTATACTTCTTCCATCGATTGTTCTTTATTGAGCAATCCCCATGGCCCTATTCGCATTGGCATCATTGGTCTTTCATATGGTGCATGGGCAGCTAATGCTCATCTACCCTATCTGCAGAGCCCAAAGTTCCAAATTGTGGCTATTTGCAATTCATCTGTGGAAAGTGCTGCGAAGAGCATCAAAAATCACAAATCCCCAGGCAAAGTAAAGGCATATTGGAATGGACACGATCAGTAATGAAAAATCTCTCCCCTGGATTCTGCCTTCCCCTTAGTAAGACCTTGACAATCAATAATTCGGGAAGTATGCAATATTGTTTGAATTGCGCCCGTCCGTTAGGGATATTGTTAATGGATTACATGCAATTGACCAAGCTATGGCCTACGTAGCTTGAGTAGGTGGGAAGGCGTAAGAAGGTGCTGATATAGGTGTTAGATTAACAGAACCGAAGGCCTAACAGAGAATGAAGCGAGTTTGGTAATTGATGGTCTATGTTGTATTACAATCCGCCGCCGTGGCGATTTATTCCACATGATGCCGAACGTCGGCCTAAAGCGCTCTGTTTTCGAGATTCAACAATCAATATGCCACAACAGGAAGGTTTAAACCCTTGTTTATATGCTTACCTACCAGTTGGGATGCCGGATTACCAATCAACTCAGCCGATGCAAATGTACCTAGGTAGTGGAAGGTCAAATTATATTAATCCATCTTTGCTCAGATATTTTCTTACTAGTTTTGACTATATCGTGAAATATTTGCTTTCACATTCATTCAATAACGAGGAACAGCCATGGCAGCTGCAGCTGATAAAATAAAACCCTACATACCTCTTGCCGGGTGCGCCGATGATGGCTGGACAAAAGAAGACCAGGCAACAGCCACATGTTACTGTGGCGGGGTGCAGTTGGCATTTGTAAGTGTTCCCAAACATACCAATACAATCTACAATATCCCGCGCATGTCACGGAAAATGTTCAGCCGACACAAAGCCCAGGCCTAGTCGACACGTTCATTTGTCATTGTACAGACTGCCGCAAAATCACCGCGTCTATGTTCGCCACCAATTTCATTATCGCAGACACGTACCTCAAACACATACGAGGCGAAGAAATCCTTACAGCGTTCAAACAGTCGAAAACTATTGCCTCCGGCAAGGCTATGACGAACTGCTTCTGTTCTACGTGTGGCTCGCTCATGTACCGCATCAGTGAAGCTTTCCCGGGACACAGTATCCTGCGTACCGGTACAGTGGACGATTTCAATCTGCATGAAACAAAATTGAAGCCTCGAATTGAGATGTATGCCAAGGACCGTGTGGAATGGCTGTGTGGTGCGAGTGGCGTCAAGCAGGTGGAGGGATCGATGTCTACTCCGAAGACAACTGGTCCTCCAAGACTTTAGATGAGATAGTTGGGGGTTGGACTCAGCAGCTCTGTTTGTGATTTATTGGAAACTGTATCACCACTATGCTTGATTCTTGAAGTTCACTTCCGTATTTAATTAGGCAGCATTCACATAAATCGAAATCATTTCCGCCTTTGTAGTCACCACCATACTGTGACTGGAATATAAGAGGAGAAGTGGAGTGGTGATTGGACAAGTTAGGCAGCATATTTATCTATTATTTGCCGTTTTGAGCTGAGTGTATGCTTAAAGTCTATGGTGTTGAAATAATGGCCATCCGTATCGAGGAATTGACTAGCAGTATAAACTGCCAAATTATTGACAGCTAAATTATTAACTTATCTCTCAAAATCTCTCTGTAGCTGAAGAGACTTGTTGACCTGGCATCTCGCCTTCAGGAAGGTGAATAAAGCTTCGGGGCTCATAACCTATGGAGAAAGGTCTATGGAGACGTCGAGGTGCATCCATGGATGGTGCAATGTGACAATGATATGGGCCAGTTGCAGAAGCTAGGTTTTGAACTATGGATTAATATGCCATTTCTCGACCCATCGTTCTTGCACCGTGAGGTTAGACATCCTGCCTGTCTCCAGTGATCCGTCTTTGCTGGGTTATTTCTGATCACGCCTTGATTGAACCACTGTTACTGAGCCTGGAATACTACATAATGCTTTTTGGCGCTTTACGGGATCCATGTTCGATATATTCCTCGCAGCACAAACTGTACATTGTATATTGCAAAGGCAGTCATAATGTAGTTGTACGGTAGATTCCAGAAAAGAACATCTACAATATATACACAAACTTTTACCAAACCAATCATATAACTTCTCCCTTAAACACCGCATGCCCAGCACAGACTACTGCACCACACCGGATGCGTCTTTCAAACACCCCTCTTCTAGGATTAGCGGATTTAACACCCTGCAGATCTTACTCGATCACTGGGTCACGAGTTCTCTACCGCGGGAACTCCCGGCTGCTGCTGTTACTGCAGCCTAACTCAATAACAAATTTGATTCAAGCTAATGCATGCACATGACTGGCCTTGTGAGTTTACTATCAATACCCTAGAAAGGTGTAATCTCCGGGTATCTGGCATACGGCTGCAACTAAGCCAGCTGCTGGGCTTACTGCGGCCATGCAGCAGAAACCAGCCCTCACATGACAAATATCGCTAGAAGCGCCGTTAGTTTTGATTTTCTTTACATAGTAGTGAATCAGAACTTAGTCCCACCAAATTATTGGGCGCAGCCTCTCGGACTTGCGCAGTAGCTCCAGTCTTAATTTGCCACATTCAAACGCCACTAGAAGAACTTTCTTTATTTTCAGATTTGGACCAGGCCCACTCTATATTGTAGATCTGCGCGCTATGATATATAGTATGGACGAAGCAGTGCTGTGCTTCCATGCACAAATGCAGTTGTCTGTTTCAGTCATGTTCACAGCCGCACATCGAACAGGATCTGTATTAGACTAATAGGCAGGCTTTTTCCTGGACTCTGCTAAAAAGCGCGTGAGCTGTTCTAGATTGATTTAAAGCTAGGCTACTACCAATGGGAATGGACCTGTACAACGCGTGGCCCCCGACACGCAACTCTCATGTCAACGTCAAGCATGCTCATTATATCAAATAGGAAAGAGGGAAAAGTGCCTCCTGGTGTTTGCGTTGCTGGTGACGCGTGAGCATATTTACGGCTTACATTTGCTACTAGAACCGACATATGCCTGTCCTTTCTGCGCAAATCATGACCAGCAATTCCCAGAATTACCCATGTCGGAGGGATGATGGGATAGGGTTGAGACATGATATGGGTGCACCCCCAACTCATCGATGTGAGATGCCCCTATAATTCAAACACGTGGCTTCAAAGGCGTAGTATAGCTACTTTCCAGGAGTTTGATCTGCTGTAACTCTCGATCAGGACCATGTTTCCCCTTCGTCGTCAAAAGTGGCGTCAAAAGTGGCGTCAAAATTGGTTCTGATGTTGCATCAAAAGAGAAACATTCTAAACTTAGCCCACAAAAACAAAATAGACTGGAGATGCAATTGGACATGTCCACTTTGACAGTCCTTGTACCTTGTTGCGCCGACGGGTAATGTTCTCCTCATCTCATATCTGCGTCAATTAACTGGCCCCGCACGTGTCCGATATGTCTTTAGGAATGTAGGGATAGGAGTGGGGGGGGACATTAATCATAGAATGCTTGGATATGACCAGGTGGCGGTATAGCGATCGTCGTTCGTCGTCTTCGATTGTACGTTGCTTACCGCCCATTTTCCTTTGATGAGATTGATAGGGACATAATGTCAATGTACGTCCATGTGTATTTGTGCATACCCAGCCGGCGTCTAAGAAAGTACATAACCCAATAGATCTGCGTAACAAAGAACTGAAACGCCACTCGGCGCGAGTCGATGGTCCATAAAGTCAATACCAGTCCATTTTCTAAGGTGGTAGTTAAGAAAGCATGTTGCATCCGGGGTAGCTCGACTTGGCCCACTAGCTAAAGGACCCAGGTGGCTCATGTAAGGTATGTAGTGAGCATCCACGAGAGAAAGGAGATCCAGTCTTTCCTTATTTGGAGCTACAAGGTCACCCTGTGCTCTGTGGGCCTGGCACAGATCCTGCCATCTGTGCGACGGGGAAGAAAAGCCGGCGCCGAGCGTGGAAAACGGCAGCTCTGCAAGACCGCGCTGCTGTGAGACCTGGGACATGTATGATTATCTGGGCTTTTTCCATTTCGAACCTTGTACATTTGCCATATGCTTCATGCTGTAGTCCGACTGTCGAGGTGGGCGTTATTGTGTGACGATACTACATCTTGCTCTACCTCGTACAGCCGTTGCAGTTCCCGAGTATATGAGCGAAAACTAACTCCGATTTGGGCGATATTTTAGACATAAACAGCACTGTGTGCACTGTGTATGTTTTAGGAATTGTGCTGATTGGAGCGTTTCTAGGTATCTTTACTGGATTAGTCGCGCATGGGCCGTTCGTCGATCGACCACCTAGTTCCCGCTCAAATGACCCTCTTGGTTCCGTCCATAGCGTCTTCTGCAGGTCATCCGCTCGTCGTTTGACGAATCAAAGACCTTACATGTGTTTTTAATAACACTCGGTCTGAGAGAACGCTGACACGAGGCTTCCATTTATATTGCAAACACGACCGCTCGATCCCGATTATAAACCCTATATCATAGGGTTTTTAAGATCCTTTCTGGCCCATTAATATAATGTGAGCGTATTCCATCCCCTAGATTATTGAGCACCTATATCCTCTGACCAATACTCTAGTCAAGCATTGCCTGTCAGCTAAATCAAGTCTCTCTCAAGGCACGAGCATCCCCCCCCCGGCTCATCTTCATCTATGGAGCAGAAGCACTAGGTCTGAATGGTCGCTAGTACTTGTTGGGCTGAAAAAGACGCGGTCCGAGCCCACTAATCTTGCTCTCTTCCTCACTCTTATACAATAGCCCCTCGTCATCGCCTTTTCCGGAGGATTATCGCCCGGCTTGTTGAATGTCGGCATAAAACAAGAACTACCTTTGAAGTCTAGGTGACCAGGACGATTTGAGTATCAGGTGGCTTGCCATTTGGTATTTGTCCTTTTAATATTTCTAGTTTTTGCTTGACCCGATATAATCCGAACGCGCATATTGATCGCTTTGCCTCGGATTGGACCTTGAGATCCTGCATACAACATACTACACTAGTCGACATGGGGTTAGAAACACGCATATATCCGGGAATCATTAATGATCTTGTCTCTTTCCTATGGAGCCAATTATCTGTCAGTTTCAGAGATTCATCACTCTTCGTTTCCACGTCTTGCTTCTTTCGTCTATAATTTCGACCCCCGGCAGCTATTTAAGACACCTCAAGTTACACAATACACGACCCAGACTGAATGGCCGTGATTATAGCTCTATCCGGAGTCTGTCACAGTGTCTAGAACTCCGACTCGTGTTGTGATGGACCTTGCTCGAAAACGGAATAGGAAAAAGCGCCATTCAGGTACATTCTAAACAAAGTTATTCGTCCTTTCGTACACTCTTCCCATAGTCTACACTCGAAATCTTGATCTCCAGCGATCGGCAAAAATATATTACAACCAGAATATGTAAATACAAAGGACAATACCAATACTTTAGATGTGATTGACCTCGTGATTGGCCCCAATATGGATAGTTCCCTGAGTACTCCGAGTATTCCGTCCACTGTACCTATAGTTAGGAGTTTCAAACCCAAAGAGCGTTGTACTCTCCTGTGCTACGGTTGCACCTTGTTTTTTAAATTTTTCGATTAATTTGATTCTTTTATTCTTTTACTCTTTTACTGTATTTTCCCCCTTCCTGCATACGTCTCCATACTGTTGCCCAAAAGACGCAGAGTCCTTCTCCGTGTTCCTCAATCCATATCGAGGATTCGATCGCTGTACTACCTCGGAAAATCGTCCGTCTTGGATTACGTTGGAATTAAAGAAGCCAAAAGAGTCAAAAGAGATGAAAAGCATCGTTTTTCTATGCTTATGCTGCAGCTGAGTGTTACCGTTCATGACTTCATTTTGTCTCCTATCGAGCCTGTTCGTATATTGGCGCCGTACCCGCGACAAGAACATCACAAAAAGAACCCCATTCCCTCCGGTTCCATTTAGATCTGATTCTTTTTACTGTAGCCAATATCCGATTTATATCCGATCTATCACGGGAGTGAATTACTAATCTCCAACAACCGGGGCCGACAACTCCCAAGATTAACTATTCAAATCCCGTATGTGCATCTTTTTTACTTGTTTTCGGGGCTCTCTAGGACAAACAACTTGGTCTAGCCTCTACAGAGCCCAAATCATCTTCAGCCTGCAGGAATTCGGCCTCTTTTTTAGTCTGATTCGGCGCCACTTTCTTAGCAGCGGACTTGTGAGTCTTAATTGTTTCTGCTCGTGACCAATCACGAGACGATCGTTTTATTCTTTTTTTTATTTTTATATTCTTTTTTTCCCCTTTGCCTATTGCCCCTTGCAAGACCTGACTTCTCCCCAATAGAGACATAATAGAAAGACGTCGAGATCTTGATTTGCGCGAGATTATATATTTCCCCATTAACTAACTAACTAGCGGGTCAACACCCGTGGACGTCCTCTTTGCAGAACACCTGAACTCTCAGGCTTCCGTCTTCACCGCCTCGAGTCCCTTCCCCTCTCAAACCCAAGTTCATCCGAGATCCTACCTAGAAGGCTCCAAGCTTCTGACGACTTGACCTAAATCTACCTTAGAGGTCTGAAAGTCTTGCATGAGCATTCCCTGCTCTCTTGCGCCACTTTCCATTCCTCCTCCGCCCAGGTACCTTGCGCGTTGGCCTGACGCGCCATCTTGCGACGGGCGCTCTAATCGTCCGACCTTCGACCCGCTATGTATGGCACATCTCACTTATCCACAATGAACGGTATGGATATTATTGATGGCTCGGGGACCATCGATCCCGCAAACTTGAGCAACTCCGGTATGTGTCTTATCGCATTCCTTGCTGCCTTGGCCTCGCGCCTATTTTGCCCTCAATCACAAATTCTCGCGCGCGTCCTGTTTTCTTATGGATGGGGTCACTTTGATGGAATGAATCATATGTTCCTATTCATTGTCTCATGTCTTTGTGTATCCCCATCACTGCTTCAAACTGATACCCCTCCTAGTCTCTGTTGCCCTACCAGCACATTCCCATGCAATAGCAAGCCCCCGTGGTGTCAAGCGTAGTCGCACTCCAGACCGCATGGGAAATGGACATGGCCAAGGGGGTCAGGATGATGGTACGTGGGGCAGCGGGAAAGCATTATCAATGGGTTCCGTCCAGAACCATAGCAATGCTATTTTCCCAGCGCTTGCACCTTGCCTAGTCACAGCTTCTATACTTCATAAGATGAATGCTAACATTGCCTTTGTTTTCTAGAGGAACAAAGTCGCCGCAAGCGTGGCCGTCCCCCCAAGACTCCTAGGCCAAGTTCTAGCGACCAGGCCATCGCAAACACTTCTGTTCAAACCCCTCAAATGCAAGCACGCCCACTATCGCAAGCCACCGCCGGGTCACCGTCTCTTGCATCACCGGACAGCAAAGGCACACCAACGAAAGCACTGGTCAAGGCGCTCCCTACTGTGCGAGATCACACATCAGACCAGCTGAATGAAGAAGGCGATGAGTACATCCCTAAAGAGTTTGATGAAGCAGGAGAGACCAAGGCGGATCCTATGGGATATCCGCTGGGTGGCCGCGAATACAAATGCCGGACATTCCGCGTTCCCCTCCGGGGCAGAAAGCTATTCATGCTTGCAACTGAGTGTGCGAGGGTGTTGAATTATCGTGATTCATATCTTTTGTTCAACAAGAACCGATCGTTGCATAAAATCATTGCTTCCCAGATTGAGAAAGACGATCTTATCCAGCAAGATATCCTGCCGTATTCCTATCGCTCTCGCCAAATCGCTATCGTCTCCGCCAGATCCATGTTCCGCCAGTTCGGGAGCCGGGTAATCGTGAATGGCCGCCGCGTTCGAGACGACTACTGGGAATCCAAGGCTAGAAAGCAGGGCTTCACCGAAGATGACCTCGCGGGTGAGAAGCGCCCTGGGGCAGCCAAGGCTCGGGATGGTTCCGTCTCAGAGCCAGCCACAAACATGTTGCCGGCGCTGCCTCATAACGATGTTGTCTACAGTAATGCCATCGAGCCATTGCCTCACGGGCTCTCGCTGGATACTTCCGAATCTTCTTTGTCCCTAGCTCCAGTCCCCATGATTCAAATGTCGACGACGGATGACCCGCGGCTGCGGGATTACACTGTCATGCCTCGTGCACGCCAGGAATTGACCGGGCAAGCTTACCACGACCGCACGCAAACTAGTTCAGCAGCAGACCTCATGAATCAAGCCCAACACACGTCTGATTTCAACAAAATGCTGAGCATTCAGCGCAGTTTCCGCCAAAAGGGCTTGGATGAATTTTACTCCAAGCCCCGCGAGGCCCCAGTTTCAGAGACCCAGTCTAATACTGCTCTTGAGTCTGGTCTGTCTGTGTCACAGCCTGTTCAAGTATCTCAGATGCCCTCGGCCGGGATGCCAAATCCCGCTCATACGCAGCATATGCTCCCTCAGCAGGTCCCCATGCAGCCTAATCCAATGATGGCTGGACAACCAAACTACCCCCAACAGCCCCACCCCCAGTCCGTAGGACAGGCTCCCCTGAGGATACCACCCAATATGCAGCCCAATCTTATGCAACAGCGGTCCAACCCATCCATGGGTGGCGGTATGGGTCAAGCTCCTCCATACGGATATACACCGCAACAGCAGCAGATTTGGGGACAGCCACCCCCACAGCCACAGCCATCCCCGTTGCCGTCATCGGGACACCACGGCGTTGGAATGGCTCAGTATGGTCAACAAATGTCTGCAGCTCCGCAGCAAAGCCCATCTCCCCTCGGACATCATCCGCAGCAGCAACACCCCCAGCAGTCTCCTCGCAATCAACAGCGACAGTCAATACCTCAGATGCCTCAGCAATATTCCCAGATGCAACACCCTCAAGCGCCACAGACTCAGGGTATGCAGGGCATGGGATATCCGGGGGCCAACCCGGCCGGTTATCCGGGCATGGCACGAGCCATGTATCCACCCAACCAGGGCCAATCCTTCATGGGTGGAAACCCTCAACAGGCGGGTATTGCAATGAACATGGCAGGCAATGGTATGCCTGGGTGGCCTGCCGGACCGGGTGGCCCGATGCAACCCGGACAACCTCAACCGGGCCAGTCTGGCAGCCCCTTAGGAGGTGGGTGGTCGTACTAGCTTCCGGCGGCCGGCGTTATTTAGATTGGCGTTTCTCTTTTTACCAGTTATTACACTACCATCTGAGGCGTGATTTTTTTTCTTCACTTTCGCCACATGCCTTCATATCTGAAATATTCTCCTGTTCCAGTGTTCCACTGCCTTCTTCGCTGCATCTCATGGTGAAGTATGTTCGGTTAATGTTAATCTGGGCCAACCCTTCTATACCCTTTGTTGAGTTGTACTTAGTCGATGTACCTGTTTCTTTGTTTACTTATTCTCATTTTTCCCTTGTTCTCTTGGTATGCCTTTACCGGCGTTGGGTCCTTATGCTCGGCGTTTATTCTTACCCCTTTGGACAGAGTGTTACAGGGTTACGAGTATGTACGTTTCTTGTTTTATTTCTCATACATGGTCATAGAAGGTCAATCGCTGTGAACAGTCTAGTTTCCTTATGTCTCGGCCAGGATGTCTGATTGTCTCTTGGCTGTTTAAAGAAATGTGTGGTCCTTGTTTGCTTGCATCTCCTTGCCCTGTACTTGAGTTCTATTCTTGTTTCTAAATATGTTTTTCTAGCCTATGTATCAATGTTAAGGCTTCATCCTTGCTTGTTGGTATGTATACCTATCCAATGACAGTTTCTCTTCTCTACTCAAGTCTACTGCTGCTCTTCATACATACTATGCATGGGATTTCCACTCTGACTTGTTTTTCCTCTCATAAATCCTAACTGGTTTTCCCAGTATTCAAATAGCTGCGCCGCCTTGCTTTCCGGGCTGTTTCCTTGTAGTTACAAGGTAGGCTGATGTTTAATATGACTGCTCCATGCAAACATGAAATCATGGTCCAGCGTTTCCTCTGCTTGGTTAATTAGGATGGGGTGCAAGATACATAGAAGTTCCGTATTATGATAATAAGAAACGGAACCGAAAAAAAAAAGGAACGTCCCCGGGAAGGCTCGAACTTCCAACCTCCTGATTAACAGTCAGACGCGCTAACCAATTGCGCCACGGAGACGTGTTTGTTGAAAGAGCTAAGGTCTTTAACACTATAAGCAAAATACATCCTCCATGGGGTGCAGTAGAAACAGCACTCATATCGCACCATATTATCGTGCACACGATGAACTTGCTCTGCTTGGCAAAAATGGGGAAGACTATAAAAATATTCTAAAATATGTATACATGTTTTATTTCCGAGCAAAAAGGTATGAAGAAAAGAGGCCTCGAACTGTCATTGTCCAGGTGAATATATATATCACCACACTACTTTATCCGACGAGGCTTGAGCCTGTTCGTTCTAGCTCTCGATGCCCGGTGGACACAGTCCACGGAGAAAAATGAAATACCGAAGAGACAATATCCCGAATCTACTATAGGAAGGGACCACTAATAGTCCCGGACTATACAACCAACCAAGCAGCCACTAGGTATAAAGCACAGAGCTCGGAGTCACAGATATACCTTACACCAGCAAGCTTATTAGTACCATGCAAAATCAGGATACATATGTGATAATAAAAACTAATCAGGCAAAAGGGACTGCGTTGATCCACGAGGGACCCTGGAGATTTCGCCACAAGAGAGCAATAATAACATGCCCTTAGCGAATCTCAAATCCAGCGGTCCCTGCTCGAGCCAGCCAATATACTTTCATGCCACGGTAAGTATCTTATATGCCACAGATTCAAATACCTTGATAATACCACTGGTGGGTTGGCTTATTTATTGTCCCTACGGCGTACCTGGGTACAATATATAGACAATCCAACATCACAGACTTGTCCAAATCTGAACAATACATAAACTGGCATTATACATATCTACGGTCCCATGTAATAAAGCCACCTATAAATGCCTCGAACAATTCACAGAAATCGCAACGGAAACAATATAGACTAGCTAAATGGTTAATTATTCTCGTATTCACACCTTAACATTAACAAAGCCATCACTAGCTACCGGTGCCACCGAATACCCCGAGCCAACCAAGACCTACTCGTACCAGATAACAAGTAGAGTTATGTAGAAACAGTTTGTTCAGTCCATGAAATATATTATCTGATACCACACTACTATAGCCATAGATCACGTAGCAGTTAAGCGGTATATTTTATCATGGATACCCCCCGGCATCGAGAAGTATTTCCTCTTACATCTTAAACACGACCGAGTTATAAATAATATATTATTTCAAAACGGAGCAAAATGAAACGTCTGATACAGTACCCGATATAGATAAACTTAAAAAAGGAAGGCTATTATAGGTACCTACCTAGGTACATCTATGGATACGCCTCATATAATACAATAAATAAGGTTTGGCTTGAGTTTAAACCAACCTCACCCTACCTATCTATGTAACCAGACAATCTCGAAAAATCATAAAAAGGATGAATTCGCAAGACAGAAGGAAAAATAGGCCTACTTGCAAATGACAGAAGTGTATTGATAAAAGCCAAAAAAGAAAGCGTCCCCGGGAAGGCTCGAACTTCCAACCTCCTGATTAACAGTCAGACGCGCTAACCAATTGCGCCACGGAGACTTAATTGTTGAAGAACGGTCGACTTTAATATAATATAAGGCAAAACGGACGATTCAAGTCCCGATATTGTGTGGCTGGTGGCAAATATTGCCCTGAACCCGACTCAGTACCCAGACATAGGTGCAGCCTTGGAAATAACCATCTGATTGAATCAGTATTCATCAACTACCTAGGTACCTAGGTAGTTACCCATGTAAATAGTTAAGAGACGGCTAGCTTCTATTGCTCCTGCGCTTGAGCCACGACACTATAATACCGCGAAAGGATACCCGGGTACGAAAAGGGAGGGGCAAAGAAAAAGAAAGAGAAAAAGAAAATACATTTGTCAGCCATATCTGGAGATCGAGACGACCAGACATAGAATCAAGAAAAGTCTTACATACATCCCTGGAGATCTAGACGACCAGGCGAAGGAAGCAGAGTAGATAGTTATCGGATAGATCTATGAAGGGAAAGCCCCAAGAAAGCTCATCTCAGGTTTAGGCCAGGAAGCAAGAACAGCAGTCACAGATCATGATATCACCTCCCGTGACCTCCTTGTTCCGGAGATCCTGTCCCCTAAGTATCCCCCTAATTAGACCCTAGGTCACGGAGAATCGGCTCAATTGACGGATAATAGCAATACGGACATATCGGCAGACTCCTGCGTTGGCGGTTTGTATTCACCACCGTTCTCCAGTGCGTAATAGCCAACCAGTCGGGGGCATAGCGGGTCCAGAGTGCTGTTGGGTAGCGCGAGAATGTAGAACCCATATATCTGGCACTCGCACCTGCCATCGAATAGCCACATCCATGAACGTAAAGCCACAAAAGATCCTTCGGAGGAAGTGCAGAATGATCGAAAACCTCCTGCCAGGTACCAGACATGAGCCGAACGTGGACCAACTGAATACGATGCAGTGTATCCCGAGCCTCTATGAAAATCTGCCTGAGGGTTTTGTGGTTGATTCTCACACCTTCGAGTCGGAAGCTTTTTAGCTTAGTGAAACTTTCTGCTTCCAGATCGGACACGTCAAACCAGGTACGGGCATCTAGACTGAAGACCTGGATCCGTCTCGCGTAAGCGATGAGCTGGATGAGATACGGAGCAAATCGGTCGGGCGGGTACTTGGTCTTGATCACTGAGCGGGGCCATTTCGGGTCTCGCCTGCCGTCGGGGCCGGTGCTGTCATTAATAGTGATGTGTAACTCTTCGAGTTGGCCGAAAATATTGGTGAAGCCCCCGGTGTAACTGTTCGACTCGAAGAAACGGGCAAATTCTGCGGTGGTGGGCATGGAAATATGGAGGCATTTCAGTATCGGGACAGACACCAAGCGTAAGGTATGCACAAGAGCGTTTGTCAGCTTTGCTAGCATCGCCGGCTTGAGTTGTCCCTCTTCACTAAATGTGTCAATCACGGTGGGGGTTTGCAACCGCAACGTTTGAATGTTCTGGAAACGACTGATCAGGATTGGAAGAGCTCCTGCTGCTAAGTCGTCGATATATCGATCGTAGTCCAGTCCTGGAAGCCATGATCCCACAAAACCAAAACGCACGTCGCGCACGTAAAGGGCATATGGGCTTTCAGAAATCCTTAGGATGCTATCAAGAGGTCGACCAGCGGAGTACCCGACGACGGCCTGGATGTTTCGGAAGAGGAGAGGAGTCGCAATCCGGTTCCAGATTCGGTTCACGAGTCTCAGAGTCGAAAGAGTCTTTTTGGTCTCCGGCTGTTCAAAGACATCCCCATAAGTGAAGTCATATTCTTCATACGAGTAAGTAGCAAGCATAGCGTAAAAGACCTGAGATTAAGTTAGCTGGCTGAGCACTTCTAAGCTCTATTAATTGACCCAAGGTATTACTCACATTTTCCCAAGCTTCATACGGGAGCGATGGCTCTCTAGCCAAGTAAGGAAAATCTCCAGAGGTTTGATCAGACAGGGCGTCAACACGATGAGCCCGCGAAGGAGAACGATTCAACTTGTTGGATAGGCGCCTGTCCAGCGGGGAAGGTGTACCGGGAGGGGATGGGGCGGGGGAGGAAGAAGGACTCTCGACCAAGGGAGGGGTGCGAGAAGGGCGGCCGTTACCAAACAAGGAGGCGCGAGAGGAGGGAGTCTTAGTAGGAGCATCACGAGGAGCATCACGCGAAGCATCAGGTGGCGCCTGCTGAGCGGGCGAGCTGTTCAAAATTATTGCAGCCAGCTGCTCCGAGGGAGAGCAGTTTGAGGCCATCACAGCCAGCGGGTCTGACGGCGAGCTGCTCAAGACCATCGCAGATAGCCGCGACGAGGGTGGGCTTTGGCTTTCCGATGGATCCATTGCCATGATTGACTCCGCGAGGATACAGGAACAGCGCAACACGTACCAGGGGATCAACAAGGATACCAGGATGCTTCACTGAGAGTGAACGAAAAGCCAAAGGTTTGTTTTGATGAAAGCCAGCTTGTTATGGTAGGCGGGGCCTGAGGCAAGTAGAGTGCATTGCCTATTGCACAGGCCCCGCCTTGTCTTGTGACGATGCCATGTTTTCGGCCAATGAAGCGTGACGAAGGAATTTGCCAGGCAACGCCGAGAAATTCATAGTGAATGGGAAGGATAGGGCTGAAAACCAATGAGCTCATTTCTCCAATCTCCTTCTGTCAGGACTTAGGGCCTTTCACACACCGATATTGATTTTGCAGTCTTTAAGGAGCAGTAATAATTTCGAGTAGAAGGTCGAACAATTTTGGACCGGCAACAGCAAAGCGAAATAGATCGTGATATCACTGTATAAAACCCCAGAATGGACCAATCATGGTGGAGGAGAATTATTGACCAGTCGCGGTAGCAGCCTCAACCCCGGATCATTGGTTGATCCGGGGTTGGGGTTGAGGCGGTATTCCGTGGCAGAATCCAGGAGTATTAAAAAACCACCACCACCCACATGACCACCATCATGAACCTCGTTGACGCCGTCGGCGCTTTGATTTCAATACTATGGCCTTTTTGGTACTCATAACCCTTATGAGGCGACCAGATTCACATCTGGGTTTTGTATACGCCACTTGGCAGAGATATTGCGAACGTCCGTTATAGTGAAACCCTAAGTTTATCGGGTTCTTCTTAGAATTGGGTATAGATAGAAGGAGGGAGATATCCCTTTACAGATTCTTTCCGCGTGTACTCTATTAATCCCGACTTCTGTTTCACTCGGTCGATATTGTTGAGGTTATAAGAGCGGATGCTATAACTTCCCGGCGTTCTCGCGATAGTGACAGTCGAGTATACACCTTCGAACCGGACAACCTTGATTTAAAAGTTACAGGAAAGGCCAATACGTTTCAAACTCTTCGACACTGATCACGGGGGCGAAAACGAGTCAACACTGCACCGAGCGACCATTGGAGACGCTTACAGCAGCAGCGCATCAACGAGTCAAGGCACATAGGCTACCCCGAGCCTTTTCAACAATCCACCGAACCTGGAGCGCATACGCAAGGTCCTGTTCGAGTGCAAGGACCCGGCTCTTTCCCAATATTGCCGAGCTAGCAGTTAGTCGTGAATTGATTCTTTAGTCCTTAATTGTGTGTGTTGTTGGGCCCGAGTGGCCATCCTAGCTCGTACCCGAGTTCACAGCCTTGCCGGCAGCTTCGGAATAGCTTGCCACAGAGCCTCATAAACCTTGCAAGTTCCAAGGCTTTTGCCCTCCGCACATGTTTCCGATCTTGGTAGTTGTAGTACATTATGAGACAATGTACTTAGGTAGTGTTCTAGTCATATTCCAATTCCACCCTGCTCGCTTTCCCATTTATAGTACCGAGGTACAAAGCCATTGTGTTTGGCTTTCCGCTAATGAAGCCTCCCCACTTACCTTCGCCACAATCAAGTCTCCGTGGCGCAATTGGTTAGCGCGTCTGACTGTTAATCAGGAGGTTGGAAGTTCGAGCCTTCCCGGGGACGCTTTCTTTTTGCTCTTTTTCTTTTTCACTTGGACTATCTCATGTTGACATTTCCACATTTTTTACCACCCAGGTGGTTAAGCACTAATAGAGCGTGGGGAGGAAGAAAGGACATGTCAAAAATAACCATCTAACAAGAGGTTGGTTTAAAATGACATCAAAAAGAGACCAGGATATGCTAAAGTTACCCAAAAAAGATATCCAAGAAACAGTGTTGAAGAGTCTTAAATATAAGTAATCTTATATTATCTTAACCAAAATGGATAGAATATTGACGTGACCCAAGTCATCAACCCTGTAAGGAGAGAGGCCGCATAAAGCCGAAGGTTATCACAAAACGCTTAGATTTGAGTGTATGTCGGAGTCTACCGCGTACAAGAAAATCATCTAAACCACGCAAGCTAGCCTAAAAATCATCCTAGAAACCCGTAGCCAAAGGCGTCGTAACAGGCACCGCACTGGAAGGACAAACACAAGCCGTAACCGAAGTAACGGGCGGCTCAGTACAGTGCGGACTCACTTCCCAAGACACAGAAGAGGTAGCCGGTTCCTCGTCAACCTTCTCAGCCTTGACCAACACCGGAATAACAGCACCAGTACTCAGCTTGAAGGTCCGGTGTCCAATAACCCTCAGAATAGAGGAGATCTCACCCGAATGCGACGTAATAGAAACAAACGACTTCTTCTTGGACGAAGTAAAGAAGACATCCCCCAAAGCCTGGGCACTCCGGACATCCTGCGCGCCACTAGGTTCAGCCGTCACGCCATTCCACAGCTCATCCTCCTCGGTAAACCCATGCTCAATGGGCCAGTGCGGGAACAGGTCGTGGATGTAGCTGCGGCTACGACGGTGGTCGCAGGTGTGGACGCTGATTCCTTCACGGAAAAGTTCCTTCACGGTCGGCTTGAAGGCCGCGCTGTGTTTGGGCATGTCCAGGCCCGTGAAAGTTAGGTTGGCGGTCTTCAGAGCGCGTGTCATTGGGCTGACATAGTAGTGGTCTGGTGTGTGGATTCGCTGTTCGTTTATCTCCTTTTGCCAGAACTCATTTGCCTTGAGCGCCTGTGAGATACCGCCAGGTGTGAGGTCGGAATCTGCCCAGCTTGCTGTGCTGTTGCCGTTGAGTTCGGACCAGTAGCACTGGATGGAGGTGGTTAGATTGCACCCTAGGATGTTAAGGTCGTAGGCAGCGACTTACATTCCACGCTGGTGTTCCATAGTAGCTTTCGGCAGCATTGTGCCACCCTTCCCCATGTCGACCAAGGAACAAAACCTTATATTCAACGTGCTTGGGCGAATGCTCATTCAACTTAGTAACCTGGTGGTAGAAGCGCTCCCATTGGGTCAGAGACCCGTGTTTCTTGTGCTCCTTGTCTGCAGGATAAGCGCGGCCGATCAGGCCGAAATTCTCCGCTGTCTTGGGTACGTTAGTGGACCGAGGACATGACCAATTAAGGCATCGACAAAGAGATCGTTTTTGAAGCTTAACTATTTTGATTCGCCAGAATTTGCACGTCACTCACATAGTCAAATGTAGTGGGATCAGTCGACTCCTCATCCTGTAGAAAATAGCCTGTAACCGTGGTGTAATTGATGGTCGATGCCTGCGCAACAGCTAGGCCCACAAGGGCTGAACCGAGGGTGGAGAGTCTCATTGAAAGACGGAGATACGCGGATTTCAATGCCAATGTTTCCAGAAAGAGTTTTGCTCTGCTGTTTTTTTTCCTCGCTTGAGATGAGATCGACAAATATGTTCCTTTTATACTCAAATAAGAACCTTGGAAGACACTCGCGCACGTGGGAGTTAAGGTTACCGCGAGTGCCAGGGGTGCCTTTCCGCGTTCCAAGGTTCCGGACACGGTAACCTATGGTTTGGCGCACGTGTTGTATCCATTATTGTACGAGGTGCGGAGTACGGAGTACATACCTACCTTTGGGGGATATTTCCGAGGACTCTTGAAAGCGAGCTAGAAAGGGGAAGATATAGAGGGCCTGAACTAATAGCCAAGCCCTAACCGTGTGCTGGTTGATCGTCATTTCGTTCTCGGAGGTTTATTTCGGTTAAATGCCAAAAAATGTAAGAGATCACCCCCTTTTTGATTGAGAGCTATGAGATAGTATAGATACATACGTAACAAATGTATGTATCGTGGAAAATGTCAAAAATATGCCAAATGCTGCCAAAGCCATATGCAAACCCAAATTTAAATCCCATCCACAGAACCCGATTCCAAACCACGGGGAATAAAAAGAGGTCAAAGGTAGAAGGTAGAAAGGTCTCGAAGTTCCCGTGAGGGAGCTCGGCGGAAATTAAAAGGTCCTATCAGACACCAAAAATAACAAAAACAATCCCAGTCCAATAAACAACATGCAAGGAATGCTCCAAATATGTAAAAACCCGGTGAATACACCCCAAATAAAGAGACACGAAAAAAAAAGTATATAGAAGGCATAAAATGACAGTGCTTCTCCGCGCACGGAGGTCGGGTAGACAACATCTCCCTGAGGGAAAGTGTTGGAAAACGAAGGCGAAGGCGAAAATTTTGCGTAGTGAACTCGTCCCAAAAACACCAAAAGTTGTCGCGCATTTCTCATACATCCATAGTAAGGGAAAGGCCAAGGGACCTTCCCTTAGGAAGGGTAGTTACTTGGCGTCGTGTTGTTCGCGAACGTGTAGGCTTTCGGCTTCTGCATCGATGACAAGTGATGACCACCAAAGTGGGTATCGTGCTCCGGGAATTCGTGCATCATAAATTCAGGTCGCTTCCTCTCTGCGAGTTCGGCAGAGCCTGGTATATCGGTATCTTCGATCGAATAGATCAAAGACGGCGAGCCAGAGACCGATTCCATGCCAAAAGCTTGTCCGGTATGGTCAGTGGTCGCGTTATAGCCCATGGGCGAGACTGTGCTTGAATGCGGCACCTGAAGTCCCGCCGGGTACTCAGGCGAAGATATAGAACCAGTGTCGGCCCAGCTGCGGGCTGGGATGGGAACCGAGTCACATGTGAGATATTCGGGGAAGGAAGAGACCTGAGCCGGAGCCGACATTGGCGGGGCCACGTTTTGGTAAGGGAAGGGGGAGTAAATATCCAGTGGCGTAGCGGGAGGTGATGCCATGTTAACCTGCATGGGTTGAGAGGTAGGGAAGAAGTGGGCTGTGGAGTGGGCCGACAAGCAGTAGTTGCTATCCGTGGGGGAGGCAGGCATGAAATGCTGGAGGTCCTGCGGAGTCAAGGGCGTTGGTGGAGCTAGGCTAGTGGTCGAGATCGAGGGTCGCAGCATCTTCTCGGCCTTCTTGATAGACCCGGAATCCGCAAAAGTAAAATTAAGTGGAGACCGCTGCGCAGCCGACGCTTTCCTCACGCCGGCATACCGGGAGTTGAGGCTCTGGGTTGACTTAGATTGTCTCATGGAGTTGCCAGCGCCGGAGCTAGGCATACGAGCGGTAGGCGAGAGCGAAGACATCGAGGTCGAGTTGGCCAAAGGACGAGTTCCTGAGGTGCCAATGGCAGCGGGGCGAGGGCGTTTGCGGCGTGCGGCGAGATCAAGCTCTTTGCCGGGTTCCTTCCAAGTTGCTTCTACTCGATCGACAGGTTGAGACAGCCCAGATTGACCGGTAGTACAGATCCCGATGCCCTCCAGTGAGGAAGTCAGCGCACTGGAAGACTCACGACGTGTGACCGAGATATCTGGTGCCTGCATGGGCATCGGATACTGCATGTTGCTGTAGACAAGGTTGTCGTGCCGTGATTCCCTGTCCTCAGACCACTCTTCCGTGTGAGGGGGCAGGTGGTTCGAATAGACGTCCAAGTTCTGTTGCATGGAGTGCGAAGGATTTGAAATGTCTGCCATTGCTTGGTGGCAAGAAGTGGAATATGAAGTCTGCTCTGTAGTGCTGTATCCCACATTGTCATTGTGCTCGGCGGATCCCCAGGAAGCTGGTTCTTCCTTGATACCAGACCAACCCGAAAAGGAAGAATTTATGTTGGCAAGATTCCCATGGTCGTTAGCTGGAGTGACCGCTTTTGGTGGTGGCATTGAGCCAGGGGACACTGCCTCTTCTTCTTCGTCTTCTTCGGGAACAGACTCGTTCTTGCTCCGCGGGTTGATCCGGCGACCGAATCGATCCCGCGCAGCACAAGCAGCATTCAGCGCCCTCTGCAGAGATGCAAAAGTTGCTTCTCTTGCCGACTCGCTCTTTGTTTTGTGGTGCTTGGAACGGCTGGATGTGGAATCTGTCTTGGCATGGCCACTGGATGTAGAGGTAGGTGTTTGCTTAGGAGTGGCAGATTTCTCCGATTCCTCATTTGCGATTGATCCTTTTCGAGATCCAGACAGTTGGTCCAAGGTCTCTGATTTTCGGCGAGCAGCCTCCTCAGCCTCGGCCTTGGCCTTCGTCATCTTTTCAAATTCCTCCTGGCGTTTCTGTTGCTTGGCCTTGGCGCGACGATTCTGAAACCAATTCTGTCCATTCAGTTAGCTCCCTGCATAGACAAAAAGGTTCCGTCTAGTTCTACTTACTGCAACGCGAGGCAGGCTCAAATTTGTCTGAGCCGCCAATTGACGCTTGACGTTGCTGCTTGGTTTCGGATGAGCCTGGAACTGAGCCTCCAGGGTTTCAACTTGTTCCTTGGTCAACCGTGGTCTAGACAAATTCTCTGTGTATTCGTCGTAGTCCATAATCGGTTGGTGGTAGTAGTCGATCATCTCCATTGGCGGGTGAGGGTACATATAGCCGTCAATAGGGTGCATCATCGGAGGAGGGACCATGGACGGGTCATATGCCATGTGTTGGTCCATTGGGATTCCCTGGTGACCTTGGTAGTTCCATGAGGGGTGGATATAACTCATGGCGACCTGAACAAGGGAGTAGGCAGGTATAGGAGAGAGAAAGGTGTAGAAGCGCGAGAGATAGAGAGAGACGGGGACGGAAATGCTGCACAAAAAAGTGGCAGCTTCGAGGAATGAGGTCTATATCATGAAGTAGATTCGGTTCGGTCAACCTATGGCAATGGAGACAGGGACCTTGATTGTAAATGTAAAGAGTGGCAGTACGGGCAGTCCGTGATTCAAGAAAAAGAAATGAGGCAGTGGTAGCTTGTGATAATGGTTGACGTTAAGGAGAGACGGGGGTTAGGGACCCAAAAGAGTGTGCATGGAAAAAGAAACCAAGAAAAAAGAGAAAAAAGCAAAGAGCCCAAGGAACGTAAAGGAAAGACTGGTGTGGGAAGGAAAAGGATGAAGAGAAAGGAAGATGGAGTTTGGAGGCGCTGGGGGGAAGATCGGGGGTGACGGCTAGTAAAGCGCGGTATAGAACTACCGAACAGTGTGGTATAATTGGGTGGTGGGTGGGTATTGTTCAGTAACGGGTGGTAATCAGATGAAACAATCTTGCGAAGGTCTGTGCCTATACTGGGTACTGGGTACATGAGACTTATGTACTATGAGTACCGGGATTGCGGGTACCTCTACTCCGTACTTTGATCAAGTATATTGTATATAAAAATATAAAATATATTAAAATATTAAAATACCTAAGAATAATCAAGAATTGCAATTGGGAAGAGCTGTTCAGATCTGGGATCGTCTATTTCTCCCCATCTACGGAGTAACAATCCAATGATGCAAAGAACCCACACCAATTGAGGGCTGACCGTATTTCATCCTTTTTTAGCCCGTGGAGTCGCGCTACCACCCGCTCGGTAGGGGGTGGCGGCCTGACTCTTGCAGCAGAGTCACATTTTGATTTGATTTTAATATTCTTTATTTTATTCTTATTCTTTACGTATTCTTTACCATCGATTTTTTAATTTATTTTTCCAGAATAGAGTTGGCCCAGAACATAATTCCGATCCCGTCCAGACTCCCCTCGTGAACCCATTCCACCATGGACGTGTGACTGAAAAGAAAAAGGAAAAATAGCATCGTAGCCTTCCTGAAACCCTATCCGACCGATTCAAATCTCTGATGAATAAATATGGGGAAATGCCGGTCAATATCTGTGCATACTTGCTATAATAGCAGCTCTAAAGATACATGTAATGTACTTCGTATACAATATAGTTAGCTTCCGAGTAAACAAAGGTGACCCAGGGTTCAAGTGCGGAGAGCCGAGTTTGGGTCGGATGCCTCCCGCGGTAATTTACTGTATATACGACGTGATACACCCAATGTAATGTCTCTTCAGGGCTTGAGCACCACCTACCTGGTATCCCGTGAATTCCACATACCAAAATAACGCAAACGCAAAAAATTCCAGTTCCTGCATTAGCGTCATGTCTGATCCCAGGAGGTGCCCATCGCTGCAAAGAAAATCATGTCCACTATAGAAGAATTTAATTTGGAAAGAAACATCAGTGGATCTGCTAGGAAGTACCTAATTTATGTGCGATGTTGTACGCTGTACGGGGTACTGTGTATGTTTGTAGCTGAGGAAGTTATACATAAGACGTTATCAAACTGTAGATATCGGGGAGTACTCCGTACGGTGATCGGACTTGCATAATCAATCTGCTTTAGGTAGTCACATTTTCTCCCTAAACATCCCGGTCGAGTCTTCCTAAGTGTTCCCTCGTACCGGGGTGACTGGAGACCGGTGCTCCGGGTCAGGCGATCGGGCGCAGCCCGGTATGATAATACAGTTGTATGATTCGAGGATCGTCATGATGATGGGGAACGATGATGTCTACTCTATCTACAAAGGTACGTTGTATAATGCTCCGTAGACTATTGACTCCTGAAGCAATCGAGTGTCAACTATCCATACGGAGTATCTGACAGTGTCTGACCCGGTTCCCCTTTCCGCTAGCACAGATCTATACTAGCGCAGGCGCATGGCAGTCCGCCAAGACAAACTAAACATCAATAGTTGACAGATCCCCCGTCGATCACTCAAGGATCTGCCGAGCTGTTCTTATTTATCTCTTTCTTTTGAGTGGCGCCCCCTCTTTGGGAATATTTTGTGCCCCCTGTTATTCGGCTTCCTCCAGGCTCCAACTATATTCTAGATGCAACACCATCTTGTTTTTTCTTTTTTCTCCTTTGTTTTCCGGGAATCTGGTTGGACCCTGCTCGACAAGCGCTAAACGTCTTGAAATAAGTCGCTCTATGCACGTAAGTCACGAGGGTTGCAGCCCCAACTTTGTCCACCCCCTTAACATGCACATGCGCCGAAAGATGATCACTGCCCGGACGTCCGGAGACTGCCCTTGGCGTTATGCTCTCTTTTTTCCTGTCTCAACTCTGTTTCATCCCACGCTTAATGTGGTAGTTGACAGTCGCATTGTACATTGTATGTTGTGCATAGTGGACATTCTAGGATTTTTACTTGTATAGAACCATTGGCAGCAAAAATTCAAGATATCTGGGCGACGAATCTTGAACATGGAGTCGAGAGATCCCCGAATGCCTGCCTTCTCATAGGAACGCGTAGAGACCCGAACTCTGACCTCGTCGACACATGGATAGTGGAACCCGGAGAGAATAAGGCAACAATGAACCGGTGTAGCGGAACCTCTGCTCTAGCTGCACGCTAGAAGTGTGCCCCCAATTTAGTGATCTACCTTTTGACTGCTCTATCCGGTAGCATGATCTGACTCAAAAATCCGTCAACGCTATAGTGATCCAAGGTTGATCATGCCTAGTGCACCAGTTATATAGACCAGAAGAATAGAGTGGAGTGATTGACACCAGGGAGGATTGATCCGGAGAAAAATCTATAGCAATGACCTTGTTTGAGGCTAGTACTAGCAGCTCCACGTACGGAGTAGTGGGTAGATCATATGAGAATATCCCATAACAACGTGACTTTCTTATTCCCTCAAACTTTGTATCGTGCTGTGTCATTGTGCTTGCTCTTTAGAAGTAAAGATGTGATGGACGTGATTGTGACGACGTAAGCCTTAGATGTCGGTTTCCTATTCAAGCTTCATGTGCATCAGGGCGCGTATCGTTGTCGGCGCATCACGCCCGAGGAGACTTCCGGTGCATTCATGACTCCTCCTTTTGGGCGATTGTGCTCACTTTCATCTTGGCACATCATGCCCCACCAACCCACTCACAAGATGGTCTCATGGTCCAAAGTGATGGCGAGAACAGTCCTCCGTACGGAGTACATCATAGGCAAATGCGAGAGGCATGGACACGGACAAGTTTGATATCACTCCAGTCCGGCCGAGAATCCTCCATGTCTGGCCTACGCCTTCAAATGCTACGTAATATACGAAGTATGGAGTATAAAGTAGAACAAAAGCGTATTATCGTACTGAGTACGGAGGTTTAATACCTACAACATTTAGGCTATTACAGTAAATGTCGCACAGAGATCTAGGTTGTACAACATCCATGGATACTCCGTACTTCGTAAAAATTCGGGGGATCGGGGGATCTGCTATGACGACCCCTGGGTCGATCCGTAACGTATTTCTCGCACGGATCTCTCCGCCCCATCCGACTATTGATTGGATCTGAGGTGAACCGTTACGCCGGGAACACAATCTCAAATATCGGACCTTGCAACAACCACATAGTAAGTGTGCGAAAATGAAAAGGAGAGGAACAATTCCCCGGGGGAAACTTGATGTGATCGACAATGTGATAGCAAAATTAAATATCCCTCGGGTTTCAAACCTTCATTGACGGTTACATGATCCTCCCGAGGTCGGATTTTCTTCCACCCTCAGATTATGATATCAAACCCCTAACTATCCATAGCGGTGCATGACCTAGTGGTCTTTCTTGACTCGTCAGCCAGGATATTTTAGGCGTCCGGAGTATTTCGGCCAGAAAAGCCAAGTGGCTGAGCTGTGCAGATCTATCAATGTGATAGATCCCCGCGGCCATCCTCGTGTATCCCTTGTGGCGCTGAGAAAGGGTCTGTGGCGGTGCGCAACCATATCGAGCGCCCTGCATATAACCTTGGAATTCCGTATTTGTCAATTTCGTGGGGCCAGTGCTCCAGCTCGCAGAATAATCCACAGAACTCGCCACAAAGGAACGGTCTACAACATGATTGGACGTGCCATCCAACCCGGTGCATCCCCATGGGCGTGGTCCAGATCGGAATTGGGGAAGCGCATGAGAACACAACCTGCTGTTATGTGATGAGATTGCAGTTACCCTCATCCGTCATCATACATCTTCATACAGATTACGGAGTACAACGTAATAGGTTCGTGGACGAGTAGTCTCTCCGGTTTGGAGCGAATGCGCTCTTCCACATCGCCTTTCTCGGTTCAATCAATTGTGACGATATTCAGGAGTCCGCATTCGAACATCACCTCTTCCCGACTCTCATGCGCGGGATGTAGTCTAGCCCCCTTGCATGCTGTTCTCACCGGGCGAGTGGCCTTCCTCAACACCATTGGAGAGAACATTCGCTCCCGCCCCAGGCTCCCCCGGTCAGGTAGAATGTGTCCATCCCCAAGACCACTTGACCCACCAATGACATCTGCAGAATGCTGTTGTCCCAAAGTTGCCGGGACGAAAGAGTATCCATATCCTCGTGAGCATCTAACCCCTTTCCCGAAAGAGCTGGCTGCAGCTGCAGTGGTTTCTCAGTACAGCTGCAGGCCGTGGAACGCCCAGCTCCAATAAGAGCAGGTCAGGGATTTCTTTTTCCCAAACCTGAAATCACTTTCTCCGGTGATACATTTCCGTGCTCACGGTCTGGTTCCATATCCCAAGCGTGCATGAACGGTAGTTCGCGGGCCGCCCTGCTTAAATGATTGGACCAGATGTGAGTAGCAGGTACATTTGCATGCTGTAACGCCCTGTCGAAGAAATCCGGCTTTGAGCTGCAAGGATTGCGTAGCTGCATACCTACGATAGGTGTCCGCCACGCATGCCATGGTGCTCTAGGGCGTCCAGTTACCGTGTCAACAGCTATACAGCTTGATCCTTGCCGGCCGAATCATCTAGACGAGCCACCGTCCTTGTTATGAGACCTGTCAGCTGTCATTCGCCGATCCGTGTGCAAAGCTGCGGTGAACTCCATACCTGCTTCAAAGTATCTACACATGGTGGGTTGTATGTGGAATCCGTGCATACGTACTTCTATCCTGCATCTCGCACCTTGCCTGGTCCGATTACTTCCCCGCCCGGGGAGCCAGCTGAGCTGCTTCAAGACTTTGTATCCTTTTACCATTTCAGGATATGCAGAGCCTAGTGCTTGCGGTCGGGGAGCATCTGGCCCCGCTTAAAAGGCCAATGGGCGTCAGAACCAGCTGCATAGCCTGAAACAGCAGCAAAAAAAAAGAAATTACCTTCCCTCTCTACGTACGTAGATACCAGGTACCATTTTCAGCACCAGTCGCTACGGTCCTCAACTTCCAGGAATACGACCAGACGGTAGACATTTGCCAGTTTGCAAGTTCTCTAGTTTGGCAAAAAATATATCCACGCTCCCAACAAACCAAGTATTGATAACAAAGTGTAAAAGAATTTGAATATATACTAATCCAACCCGTATGTAGTGCGCGTTAATTCTAAAAAGGCATGACATCTTTACCATGACGCCTTTACGCTGTGCGTCCAACTCCGGAGGAACCCGTTACACAGTTGCGTTCGCAACAGTTCACCCCTGCGCGTGCAGCAGCGAATCGGCGAAACCGAAACGACAACGACCATCTATTGGTACGCATTCCTGATTTCGATCTGAACCTGGCCATCCACAACAGCTTTGACCGAAAGGCTCCTCAAATCTTCCACAATCCAATCCGCGCCAGCCTCCTGAAGCTTCTGCAGCGAATGCGTCGTTGTCAACGCAATCACCTTGAAACCAGCAGCCTTACCAGCCTTGATCCCAGACGGTGCATCCTCGAGTACGACAATCGAGGTCGACTCTTCGATGCCAAGCTGCTTCCGGCCCAGAAGGTAGCAGCGCGGGTCTGGCTTGCCGAGCGGCACGTCCATTGCTGTCACCAGGTTCTTAGGGTGTGGGAGACCGAGAACTTCCAGCCAGCCGTCGACTAGAGGGCGCGTGCCGGATGTTACAACACCCCATCTTGCGCCTGAGGTCTCGAGGGCTGCGATGAGGTCGCGACCGCCGGGGATCTCGACGGCGTCGGAGCCAAATTCTTTCGGGATGCGGCCCTCGATTTCATTGACATCTGTTGCGAGAGGATGTTGTCAGTTTATATCCCATGGTTAGGCTGGCAGAATTTCCGGTAGACTGTAACTTACAGTCCCAGTTGGCCTTGGTCTGGTCGTATAGACCCATTACATCGATGCTGCGGCGGCCATGAGAGGTCGCGAGGATAACCTTGGGGTCGACGCCGAGCTCGTCGCCAATTCTAATGCGCAAATTATGTTAAAATCGTGTTCACGGAGGTCGTGTTGCAGTGGATCTTATGACTCACTTGTGCCAGTGCTTCACAATTGCTGTTTAACACCGAATGGTTAGCATTGGTTCATTGGTTCCAATTGATCCCAGGAGGACTCGAGTGGGGATCGAATACCATCAGTGGAGTCGACAATTGTGCCATCGAAGTCAGAAAGAAGACCATCGAATGTGTGGACCTGCGTAGGCGCAGAGAATGATCCTGTTGTTGAGGACATGGTGGGGGAATGGAGATGCGGGGAGTGTTGATGCGCGCAGACAATGGCGAGTAGACGAGGAAACCGATGTCGAGTGAAAGACAAGATGAAAGCAGTTGGGAATTTTTCTCTAATGTATCAACAATAAGAAATGAGAACTTCAAGAGAAGAACATAGAAGCTGAGGCGTCATCAAATATATTTCTTGCTTCCCCGACGCCGGTTAGATACCTAATTCGGCAACCGTCCCGCAAGCTTAGTCATTCGAAAATTCTCGGAGATCGGCCCAACTGCTAATCCGCTTATCGGCTGGGAAATCTTGGCACTCAACTTTTTCTACTCCCGCTGCGGACAGACTTCGAGGGTTTGCTGTGCACTATTTTTGTGATCAACAAATACGTGCATTCAAAATGGTTACTAAGAGTGGCTTCGGTATGATACAATCTTTTTACCACTCGTTTACGCGGTTCTGAGGGGCAATTCTAACGGTCTACAGGCAAGACTTCCAAGCGGGTTCCCGTCCGCCTTAGGCATAAGATCGAAAAGTCTGCCGTTCAGAAGCAGAGAAAGCAAAGGAAGCTCGCAAAAAAGGTATTGCAGACAATATTTCCACAACGATTCTGATCGAAGGTTCTGATCTTCTATCTGCAGAACCCCGAATGGCGGTCAAAGATCAAGAAGGACCCGGGCATTCCCAATCTCTTCCCCAACAAGGATAAGCTCCTCCACGATATCGAAGAGCGGAAGCGCATAAAGGCCGAGGAGCAACAGCGTATTCGTGAGGAGGCACGAGCCCGCAAGGCTGAAGGCCTGCCCGCGAAGGCTGGCACTGAGGCTGTCGATATCGACGAGAACGACATGATGGATGATGATATGGATGCCGAGGGCAACGATTCGAATCCAATGGCTGCTCTTCTCGCTTCAGCACGCGCCCGTGCCGTAGAGTATGATGATAACCAAAGCGAGGACGAGGACATGGAGGAAGATGAAGACGACGACGACGATGAGATGGACGAGGATGAGGAGGAGGGCGGCGCAACTATCGATGAATCTGCCCCGCCATTGGTCAATTCAAAGTCTTACTCAAAGGAGAGCTCACGACGCCAATTCGACAAGGTGTTCAAGCAGGTCACCGACAACGCTGATGTCGTGCTTTACGTGCTCGATGCCCGCGACCCCGAGGGCACCCGCTCCAAGGATATTGAGCGCGAAATTATGATGGCAGATGGTGGCAATAAGCGGTTGATTCTTATTTTGAACAAGATCGATCTGGTTCCGCCCCCAGTGCTCAAGGGCTGGTTGCTTCACCTGCGCCGCTCCTTCCCCACTCTCCCCCTTAAGGCATCCAGCGGTACCACTGCCAACGCACACAGCTTCGACCACAAGCAGTTGACAGTCAAGGGTACTTCGGATACGCTCTTCCGTGCCCTCAAGTCATACGCTGGCGCCAAGCAGTTGAAGCGAGCCATCTCTGTCGGTGTCATTGGATACCCCAATGTGGGCAAGTCGTCCGTTATCAACGCACTCACTGCACGTCTGAACAAGGGCTCGAGCAATGCATGCCCGACAGGCGCTGAGGCTGGTGTCACCACTAGCCTGCGCCAGGTCAAGCTGGACAGCAGGCTCAAGCTGATTGACTCGCCTGGAATCGTCTTCCCCAGCTCCAGTGATAAGTCTGGCAAGAAGAACAAGAAGCAAGAAGAGCAGGCGCGTCTGATTCTCCTCAACGCTGTACCACCCAAGCAGATCGAGGATCCCATTCCCGCAGTCAACCTCCTGATGAAGCGTCTATCCTCATCGGAGAACCTTCTCGCCAAGATGCTCGAGTTGTACGGTATCACCGCACTTTTCCCCACAAATGGCGACAAGACTACCGACTTCTTGGTCCAGGTGGCCCGCAAGCGCGGCCGTCTCGGGAAGCGTGGTGTGCCCAACATCGAGAGCGCTGCTATGACCGTTATCAACGACTGGAGAGATGGCCGCATCCAAGGCTGGGCCAATGCACCCGTGCTTCCTGTGGTCTCGGCGGATGCTCCTGCCGGCGATGTTGAGGCTGGCGTCGACACGACAAAGGTCGCGGTCGTTACCGAGTGGGCCAAGGAGTTCAGTATCGAGGGTCTCTGGGGCAACGGACAAGGTGATGACGAGGAGATGGCCGAGTAAGGGCTGTTCTTCCTGCTCCTGTTATGAAGTCATTATCTCATTTGATTCTATCTTTCTGGATACCAAAAAGTGGGCGTTTTATATCGGCATTCCATCCTTCCCTCGGTTCGATCTCAATTTCAGTGGTATAAAAACATCAGTAAAATGACTCTTTTCCAAATTAACCAACCAAAACTGTAAATTGTAATACGTATTATTGTAGAAGCGAAGATCGAAATAGAAATCACGTCGAAGTAGAGTAGACATCACCGCCAAGCCCCCCACAACTCGCGCATCGAGAAATCCAACGCGTTGGCGCGTCTTGCAACCCTCGAACGTTGACCCATCTCCAAAGCCTATAACCACAGTCCAACCCTAAATACACCATAAGGTCCTTTACAGAGAGAAACAATCAGACCTTGACTCGATTCGATATCCAAGGGGGGGCCACATCGTCAACCCCCCGATCCCTTGAACCACGCAATCAGCACAAAGACACCTACCAACCCCAAACCTACAAAGATGCCACCTCGGAAATCCGCGTCCTCAGTGACGCCTGCTGATCCCGATGATTCCCTACTGCAGCAGTCGCTTCCAGTACCGCAGAGCGAGAAGCCCGTCTTTGCGACAGAGCAGCAGTTGAAGGCTCGGGCCGAGGCGGGCGCAAGTGTCGAGGTAAGAAGAAAAAGCCAGAGACATGAACATGCATTATGTACTACACGAGGATACAATGCCCATTGACTCCTTCATATACGGCATGCGGAAAAGAGAACCTGGCCAGGCTAACGCTATTCTCTGGTAACCTGTAGGACTATCTCCTACCACGCTCACTGACGGTTCGTCTCGCCAAGTCGGTCCTCCCACCGAATACTACGATCCAGAAGGATGCCGTGTTGGCTATGCAGAAGGCTGCTACGGTGTTTGTTTCCTACTTGTCTTCACAGTATGTTTTACCCTTTGCCCGCTGCCTTTGGGGTTTGCATTCGAGTCCTCCCCGTCCCACATATGTGGGATGGTAGATCTCAATTTTATTCTCTATCCCGATGGTATGAAATGTTGAACTAACCCTTCATGCAACCTCAGTGCCAATGATGCAACCCTCAAACGCACCATCGCCCCATCAGACGTCTTCAACGCCCTCTCCGAGCTAGAACTCGACTCTTTCCGCGGCAGACTTGAACAGGAACTGGAGGCATACACGGAAATCAAAGCCGGGAAGCGCAAGCCGAAGAAGGCGGATGAGAATGGCTCGACGCAGGATGCATTAGGCGAGGGTGCGACTCAGGGCGATGGTGATGTCGACATGGTCGATAATCCTGCGAAAAAGGTGAAGCGGGACGAAGATGTGGAGGTAGCTGTTGGTCCGCCTGCTGGGGATGATGGGGACGAGACTCAAGAGGAAGACGTCGAAGAGGAAGAGGAAGAAGAGGAGGAAAGTGAGGATGACGAGGAGGAGGAACATGCTCCGCGTGAGGATGATCTTGAGCATGTGGAGGATTTGGATCGTGAGCCTGGTGCGAAGAAAGGGCCTTATGATCCCGATGCCGAGGAGACGGATGAAGATGAGGATGGGCCTGGTGGTCAGTTGCGGGATGATCTTGGGTTGGGCTAATTATTTAGGCTATGTCAAAGGAGTTTATATGTGGACGAGCCGAATCGACACAACCCGGATCGCATTGGGAGAGGTTGGCTGGCAAAAGAAAAGAATGCTCTGCTGTACTATACACATAATGACGAATGGATTTTATGCGACGCCCTGTCCGTACTATTGTATATGTGGACACAGTCAACTATTGTAGGTAAACTTCGATAAGTCCAAAATATAAATACATGAAGCAGTATATCAACCCTCGACATGCAGTACAGTTGCGTAGCGAGTTTGAGTAGATATATTTATATGAACCAGCGCTCTACAACACTAAAGACTACAGGAACAAGAAAAGGAGACATGAGTTATATCTCACGAGAACAACGGAAAATGTATTAAACGGGACAGCGCCTAAGAAATTGTATGAGAGACTCATATCAGGAATATCTCATTTAGATAATCTAACATGACCTCTGAAACACCCATGCAGATTGGCATGAGCGAAAATGAGAAGAAGAAATAAAAATAGAAGAAGAATTGAAACGAGGAAACCCGTTCACGCTGGAACAAGCCAGCTTCTTTCCCGAAAAAACGCCCGAGCCAAACCCATGCGAGAAACCGTGGTCTATCAATGGTATCTTTCGAAAAGAGGACAGCAATCATCAACCTAAAGCAAACGCAGGTGATGCAAGTAGGAATACAGTCCACGAAGAGGAAGTATGTAAACATGGGTGAAGGAATGGAAACCCCAGAAGGGGATGGGGAGGCAGTGAAGGTAGCACTGTTTCCGAAAAACAATGAAGAAATATAACACCAAGGACGCCATTTGGTAACCATGCATCATGTCATGAACTTGCAGTCAACATAGAATAAGATATCAATATCATGACCGGAACATAAAACAGTCATGAGGAAGCCACTGGCCGAGGAAGAGACTCTGGGTTGAGCTTGTCTGCTTTCTCGGGCTGCTCCGTTTTTGGTAGAGGACCATTGTTCCTCGAGGCGCCCGCTGGAACCGGTTGCATAGGTTTGCCGTCGGGCTTTGTACTGAGCTTGCCGGCGGCTTGAGACGTTTTAGTAACACGACCGAACGAGGCAATTTTGCTGACCGGGGCGGCGGGCGTGCCACGCTTTTTCGAGGCAGCGGTTGTTGCAGCCTTTCTGGGACGAGGATTGGGAGCGGGCTTGGTGACGAACTTCGAGGTAGGCTTGCAAGCAGCAGGCTTTTCTTTCTTGATGATGTCCTGGATGGATCGGCCATTGCTTGCTGGGTTCTCGATCTTGATTTTCGTAGCTTTGCTGGCCGGCTTTTTCGTGGGCTTCTCGTCGTGACTGGAAGAAGGTGTGGCGAGTCCAGTGTCTGCGCGAGGTCTCTTTTTCGGTGTGACCACGACGGAAACGTCCGTAGAATTGAAGTTACGAGGAATGGGCTCGGGCGAGGATTCGTACACGCACGGGGTAGTGTCCTTTGACTCCCATGATTTCAGGTTCACCTGGTGTGCAACTTCATCGCACGAACCCTTGATAATCAAGTCAAAGCAGCCGTCGAATTCTTTGCCGCTTGGCGGTTCATTGTTGATGAACATCGTGACACCATCCTTGCGACTGCGGATCATTGTGCACAAGCTCTTGACGAGTCGACGGACCCCGGGAATCTTCAAGCTGGTACCGGCGACAATCAAGACGCGAGGACGGGACTTGATATCGGCGTTCATTACGGAGGTGATTGCCTCTTCGTCGGGGTTGTGCTCGTTATAGAGCACGATGCGCGGGCGCATGCGGCCGATGCCGTGACTCCGTTGGCCGACGATTTGGCGAGCGTTGTCGTTATCAGTGCATTCGGTGCAAGCCGGCGGGTCGGCTTGCTTGAACATATCGGGCTTAAAGTTGTCGAGGTAGCGACACTTCTGGCATACCATTTTTTCAATACTGCCGTGCAGTTGAATAGTGATCGGCCAGCTACCCTTGACGTTAAGCGGGATCTCAGTCGCCAATGGTTCCATAGAGGTTTCAATGCCATCGATGTTTTGGGTGTAAAGTCGCTTCAAGCGAGACTCGATACCTAATCGGGCAAGCATTTGGTGGAAGGCGGTGGGTTTGATGTTGGCAACCTCCTCCGACAGCGACCGGACCATTTCGTGGAAGGGCGCCGTCAGTGCGTCATCCTGATAGACGGCAGCATCGAAGAGAAGCTTTCCGGAAGCTTTCAGATTGTGCTTTTTTTGCAATGATTTGAAGAGACCGTCTGTGGAGCGGAAGTCCGGAACTATGCAGAGTTAAGAGTTGGGTTCGAATATGGCAGAATCCAAAAGCAGAAACTTACTACCCGCAGCCGTGGAAATGCCAGCGCCAGCGATGACGACAATGTCTTTTTGATGACGCAGGGTTTGAACGAGCAAATTGTGTTGATCATTTTGTTCATAGAGACATTTTGATAGATCAAGATACTGAGTGGTCCGTTCCTTTGGTAGGGGGTTGCGTCTCCTCTTTGCGGGACGGGCTTGGCGTGCAGAACCCTCAGCAGGTTCAGCTCCCTCTTGGGATGAAGGCGTTGGGTACCGCTCTGCAGGCTCTGGTGACGACCGCGCTGCTAATGTTGGTGACGGAGGCACGGAGCTCAACTCCGAATCGGACGAAAAATCTAAATTGAAATCCCCCATGGCTGCGTGGGAGTTGCGAATGGGCTGGAAGGTGTAATGGTGTAGGAGAGTGTTCACCCCCAGGGGAAATCGGGGCGAAAAGAACCGAGTGGTATCTCCAAATTGCTCACAGACCGTAGAAAACCTCGAAAAGAGAAATCATGTGTCTGGTGAATAAGATCAATGAAGATCAATGAGGTTTAATACCTTGAGATAGATGGGAGAGAGGGTAGAAAAGAGTAGGAGTAGTTGTAGGTAGAAAGTTGTAGCTCTGGAGGAAGTTGACGATGAGGTCAGCGTTGGGGGGGAAGGGCATTAATGAAACTCGTGCACTTCAGGGCTCTATGGGCCGGAGAAAAAAGAATTAAAAAAAAGGGCCCGCAGAGGAAAAACAGTCTTTTGTTTTGGCCGAAGGTATGGATTTCCCCTAGGAATGTTGAGGAAGTAAAATGGTTTGAGCCGAATGACCAGGAAGGGCGGGCCTCGATGTTGTTTTGATGCGAACGGTTGTGGGTTTAAGACTGCTACGCATATACTTCGGAATAAAGAGGGACATAGACCAGGGATAGCTTCTTTGATACTCTTGAAACTCCCATTGATTGTACTCTATAGGGGGTTTATACTGGTCAATTGCCCTCTCACACATTAATAGGACTCTTAATATATGTTGTATTGTGCTCTTCCTATTATACTCTGATTTTCCCCCCAATTTTCCTTCCTATTTTCCTTTCCGGCTTTTTTTCTGCTATTTCCCATGTTTTGACAGTTCAAGGGCTCAGTCCTGATTCGTTCTGCTAGATAGTGGGTCACCTGATATCTTTCTGATTGGCCAGTTGCCGTTGGCAGGACTACCCGTCACCTGATCCATGTCACGAGATCTGACTAAGCATACGGGAAATCCACTGGTCCCTGGAGGTCCAGGTGCTGACGGCATAACATCTGGATTTGGTCTATGGTCCCCCTATGGTCCCCTCATATTGGAAATCAGGAATCGCTGCATTGACTTGATATCGCTGGTGGTGGTTCTCAGATTGCCTTTGAACATTCTGGTCTCGGGAATCCCCCTTCTTGACCAAATAATAATAAAGCCCATCTGATATTCAATGGTCCGGGGAACTCTATGAAGCCATGCTGTTATATTGATTCTCTGATCGAAACACACTTGAGTAATCCGACAAAATATTATGCCATTGATCATGGAGGACGGTATCAATATGGATGATCTCTTTGGAGAACCCAACTCCCTGGAACTGGGCATGCCGGCCGCCTCCCCAATCAAAGGTCTAGCACAATGCCTAGATGAAATGCGTCTATTAGGGTGCTGCCAGTAAGCTTGGAAGTATGCTACATATTCCGCATTCCAGGACTAACCGTCTTCTAGGAAAATCGTCTGGTCTCGGATGGGATGTATTGCATCTATTTCCCAAGATGGACTCCGGGTTAATGTCCGCTATCTCCAGTGCCGCCCGTCAGATGGAAAATGGGTGCTTGGGGAAGAGACATCATTGGCTCCAGTTTTGGAGGCCCATAATGGCAATCAACTAGCCCATATATCATGGAATGAGACAGGCTCAGAATTGGCCGTTGTCGATTGTTCTGGTCGCATATCAATATATTCCATATCCATTGCATTGAACAGCATCACAGGTTTGCGTCAGGCATCGTTTGATTCCGGTGACGATGGCAGCCAGGTTGTTGGAATGATGTGGCTGAATACCTACCGTCATGTACGTTGAGTCCCCCTTACCATTATCTATCAGAATAGATCAGACGGATCAAGTTATGGGTGAAAGGACTCTAACAGGCCTAGATTCATGCCTTTCACCAAGCAGCCAAGGTGAATGGTCGATGGGCATACTCGCCTTTCCGTCGTCGCTCCACCGGACCATTCCACCCAGCCAACAAAGGCGCATTGATATGCGTCACCAGAGCCGGCCAGATCAAGCTGATATATCAAAACCCTGACAGCAAATGGGCCGAGCTCCCAGCCGAACTGAAGAACACAGGGTATTCAGACAGACTATTAACGCATGCATCCATGACTGCAACACAAGGTATTGCCTTTCAGTCGGAGCTTCCATTTCCGGTCACTGATGTATTAAAACAGATGGGATCCTTCTCTCCACCTATTCCGCATGCCAGAAAATGTGTCTTTATAGAGTAGACATCGGCTGGAACCCATCGCAATGGGAGCCGACGCTGGGAAAACCTCCTGGCCAATTCCCTGTCCCCACCTTCCGTTTAATCCACTGTAAAGTTGACATGCCCAGCAATATATTGAATGTCAACCGGGGCCCGGACCACTCCGATCAGTCTTTGCCGTTTTTGAACTCGGTATACTCGTTGACGCGATTAGAGATCATGCCGGGACAGTTTGATAGCCTCGCGGGGTCCACTGCCAATCCTTGGATCCTGGCTGTGTTATCGAAGCCTCTCCATGCCATACATGACTATCCAGACCAACAGGGCCCGCCGAGTGTGATTCTCAGGTGGCATTTGGAATCTGCACCGCAGATACTCCACTCCAAGTTTGACGAGGTGCCGTCAAAGAAAAGTAACGCTGAAGCAAAGGTGCGAATCCCCCAAGCCTTGACTGTTGCGTGGCATGGAGACTGACCTATCCTCAGCCCAAAATGGAACTGCGCAGGTTGGAGGACATTTATTGCGATAAGTATATTGTCTCGGTGGACTTAATAGAGCATGGGGCAGTGTTGGCTGTCAGTCATGACGACAGCTCAATAACATGCTATGAGACACGGACAATGACCGTTTTGAACGGTCTTGGCGATTCAAGCACAGTGACCTGTCTGGCCCAGGCTGGATTCCATTACCCACTCGAAACATCAGGTATGTCCGGGACTGAGCGATCTTGCTTTCAGGTGCATGGCTAGAACTGATATGGACAGGTCTTCACATTGCTTTCTCTCCTAACGCTTGTGTTGCCGTTACGCTGGATGTTGACGGACATGTGCAATTGAGGGTGATGGAACACTCGTTCGGATCCACAGAGGGTCTCTATGACGAGAGTATGTGTTTACCAGGTCACCTATGTGAGATAATAACACTGACCCAGACATGTAGACAATTTTTCTGCGGCCATTGCGGCCTTGACACTGGCATTCAGTCGAGGATGTGGAATTGAAGTTAACACAGATGACATACTCATGGTTGCCTGCGGGCAGCTATCACCAGGTGAGTGCTCTTAAGACCATCGTATTGATATCATCAAGACTGCTGACAGACATTTAAAGAGGCTCGAACCACATTCATCAGCGAGGTGTATCGTGCACTGCCGGTTAATTGCAATTTCACAGCCGAACAGGACAAGCTCATGAGCCATCCATACATACCTCGTTGTCTCAGCTTACAGGCCGGACTGGGCTTTAAAGGGAGACTTCAGCGTCGCAACCTCTCATCGGCCGTGCCGTGGGCAAGCCTTCAACTCAGACATGCCTCTGTTCTATTTGCATATTTCTTCCAGTATAATAAAGGGGGGGCAGACTGAATCGCATGATCCAGGTGAGTTTAAAAGAAGTCAATTCAGTTACATGACCTGTTGCTAATTGAAAAGATGTTCTACGCATGGTATTGGGCAACACCAAATGGACATTAGACTTCTCCCACTTCCTTCTGAACGAAATCTTCGACATGGCCGACGAATTCGAAGATGTCTTCAATGACCCAGAAGCATTCACCCAGAAATGTAAGGACCTCTCCATAACGAACACCAGCTTCAAGCCCACCCATCTAACTATGTTCGCAGTGAAAAACTCCTCCTCCCTCCCCCTCCTAGTCCTCTTGGCAAGCATGTCGCGCGCCTTCCTCCGCTTCATCTGTCGAGGCCTCCGCGGCGTGCATGCCGGCTTCGCAAGCACAAACCCCGCCTCACTTGTTGGCGACTCCCGAGTCTACTATACAGAGATCTGCCAAACACTCGAATCATCACCGGTACGAATCGACGTGTACGAGAAGTTCCTGGCAGGAGTGGACTCAGCTGTGAAACACGCCTACCAAGGCGCTGGCTTCGGTGACGCCGAAAGACCCGGCCCGGAAAAGGAACTGCTGGTTAATGCGCGCATTCCGCCTGTCCTCACCACGGCCGTCGCCACCCTCCTCCGGCAGACAGTCCCGGCGCTCAAATCCGAAATCAACCGCATGGCGATCTACCTCGGGGACTATAGCTGGCTTGGCTTTGGGAATGACCGTCGAACGGCGCTGTATCGTAAGCAGCGTGAGGTCGATATCCTCAAGAAGTGTCCGCTGCGCCCGCCGTTGCCGTTGGGGATTGATGGTCGCGTTGCGCTGCTGAAGAAGCGTAGGTGTGTGCGCTGCACTGAGGTCTCTGGCGATACGAATTTGCCCCGGTCGCTTCTGTCGTTCAAGATGATTGCTAAGCTGTCGCTGTTGAGGTCTTGTCTTTGTGGGGGCATGTGGGTTCTTGAGACGGATACTGGGGATGTTGAGGTTAGGACCGCGAGTACGAATGGCAATGCCAACAAGGTTAGCCAGTCTTAGGATAGCAGCCAACACTGAAATTGGATACTATATAACTCACATTCTGCTTTGGACCAGGGTAGTGGGGGGTTGACTGATCTAAGATTGAAGATATGTTTCGGTTTATTATTTTAATCTTAGGCATACTTGTGGGGTGGTACATATTGAGATCTTTGGCAGCTAGATTCGTTTGGTCACCATAGCAAGATATCCTTAGTCGGACATATGTTTACTTTATACTTGAATCATGTAGAGTAAAACGCAGATCACTCGATACATATGTTATGGAAAATATATCGAGTCCTGGCACACGATACATATCCATGAGATATCATCACTAGAGAGCAATAGCAAGGAAACCTGGAGAATCTCTAAAATCATGTCATGTCAAGAGTCGATTTGCATCCTATTTAGATACATAATCAAATTCCATTTTTTGGATGTAAAAAAAAAGAGAAAACCGACCCCTTCACAAGCTTTCGGATCCAACTGTCACGTCCTGCTCATGTCCAAGGCCAGCAACGTCTTCCCACAAAACTCCATATTCGAACAAGTTCTGCGTTTAAGCCTGCAACAAACAAATCGTCAGCATCATGTTCGGCTGATTCGTTTCGTCTGATGGGCAAGGTCCTTGGTAGTGAGGGTAAAGATGAACGTCCATCGACCCTCACCCACCTATTCCCCGCCCAGGATTTGTCGGATTATCATACCTTAACGGCGTACTTCCGCTGGGGGAAGTGGATGGCACGCTTGCGGAGCTTGTCGGTGGTCTGGGTACGCTCGTGCTTGGTGAGACGGCGGCGGATCTCACGGGTGAGCTTGGGGCGGAGGTCGAGCGGGAGGTACTTCTTGTTCTTGTAGAACAGACGCAGCTGAGCGCGCTGGTTGGCGTTGATGACGGTGAGAACACGAGCGATCGACTTGCGAACCTCGCCGCTAAAAAAAAATTCCAGTCAGCACCAAATCTCGAATATTGATGACCCCAATATCGTGCGCTTTGTGCCAGATCGTATAATCCATCTCTTCCTCATCGATCGATTGGTTGAATGCTGGCGTATTCCCTCTTGTATGTCGTCTTGCCCGGGTCCGATCGTTCCCATCCCGCAAATCTTCAAATTCCATCCGCACGAAAAATCAAATATCGGGGGTGTCGAATACGCACATTCTCTGAGTCTTGGAGGAAGCGCCGGAAGCGATCTTCTGAACGCGGAGCTGGTTAAGCTCCAACTTCAACTCCTCGAGCTGTGTGGCGAGCTCATCCTTGTTCTTGCCCCAGAGCTGACCAGCCTTGACCTTGGACGACTGCAAAAAAAAAAGCAATTCATCAGCATTTTGATATCAGAGCATTTGCACAGCACGACATACCATGGTGGCGTTGAATTGTGTGGGTTGTCGACGTTGAGAATTGAAGATGTCCGAGGGTCAATTTGCGACTGGTTGTGGGACTAGGGCTAAGCGAATTTGTGAATTTAGCGGGTGCACGTGACTGCAGTGGCATAATGCCTTAATTCGGTGCCTGAAGTTCGGGTTTGTTGATGCCTGATCCCTGGGGCATAAACATACTGTATTCGGTTAGCACATGTTACCCCGTCATGGGTTGGCACTTACGTAGACAAGCAGGTAGCACCTCGGCCCTTGCACTGATTAACTATTTGGTCTGAAAAGAGCTCTTAAACAGACCAGGCTTCTCTGTTGGCTCCATCTCCACAGTCAACATATCTCTGCCTGCTATGGCATCCTCAACTAGTTCCGGGTGGACGCAGCTCCGGCAACAAGCACGGTCGCTTGAAACTCAGGTACCAATATCTCCTCACTAGAAGTTATATACCAATGTTAACTGACGCACCTATAGACCGAGAACCTTTTCCACACCTATTCACAATTTGCCTCGATTACCAAACCTCCACCATCGCCTACCGAGGAAGAGCTGCGGCTTGAATCGCAATTGAAAGACCTCCTCGAAAGAGTACGTCCATCCACCAACGCTCAGCAGGGGAAAAAAGCACCGACAGCTAATTAACCTTCCGCACAGCGCGAGTCTGTCATCGCCCAACTATCCCGTCTCCTCGACTCCGAAGCCACCCTCACGTCCTCCGCTCTAAAACAGAATAATGTCTCCCGACACCGCGAAGTGCTTCAAGACCACCGCCGCGAACTCCAACGTCTGACCGCAGCTATTTCTGAATCGCGTGACCGTGCAAACCTACTCTCTAATGTCCGCTCAGACATCAGCTCCTATCGCGCATCCAACCCTGCCGCCGCCGAGGCCGAGTACATGCTCGAAGAGCGGGGCCGAGTCGAGAACAGCCACAGCATGATGGACGGCGTTCTGAGCCAGGCGTATGCCATCAACGAGAACTTCGGTGTCCAGAGCGAGACGATTGCCAACATTAATCGGCGCATTGTGGGCGCTGCTGGAAATGTTCCCGGTATGAACTATCTCATCGGCAAGATTGGAAACAAGAAGAGGCGGGATGCTATCATTCTCGGGTGTTTCATTGGGTTCTGCTTTTTGATGTTGCTGTTCTTCCGGTAAAGTATAAATGCGAGGCTTCGGCGGCAGTTCGGTTATGTCGCTGCTCCTATGTCTTATTGTTCTTTTGTCAATTGCTGCTCTCCAGCGAGTGGATTTCTCTTGTCGAAGGCGTTTGGGTTTGGGCATGTTCCGAGTCCCCCTTGAGGGGGATGCGACAGAGTCGATGATAATTCTCGGGAAAGGGTCTTGAAGGCGCCTATTTGTTATATTTTCTATTATACAGTTTCTCTATTGTATGTACAAATTCGACCGGGGGCGGAATAAAATCACATCCAAGGCTCCAGTTCAGGTAATCCTTCTCAAAACAACCTCAATCAATACCCGCGAGACGGATCGTGCACTCGGAGGACATTCTTCTTCTCCTCAATAAGCTTCCGTACACCAGCGTTAAGTCCCTCCAACTCAGACTTCTCAGCCGGTCCACTCCCCGCCCAGCGGATGCGGCACTCCGAATCGACCAGGTAGACATAGCCGACCTTTGAATTCATCATGCCAACGGTCTCCTTGAGTGCCTGATCGAAGCCCTTCTGCACAAGGAAGTAACGCGAATGCTGCTCCTTGGCCAATTTCTGCCGCATCCGCCACATGAACGTCTTCACCAGAAACGCCTTTAACCGGTTCTCTTCGAGATTGATATCGATCCTCTGCACCAGTTTACCACCGCTGGCCATCGCCTCCACAAGTCCTGGATTCTGCTCCGGCCCTGTAAACGTCGCAACTTGGCTCTCGGCCCACACGCTTGAGAACAGGTTTACGACGGAGATGCTGCCGCGCAGCTGGGTCGTCGTATTTTGAGGATCCTTGGGTGATGCCAGTGTTACGCCGTGCATATTAGGGAAGTAAAGGGCTCTGTCGGCTTTGAACAACCGCGGGTTCGAGACAAAAGTCTTGCCCTCGGCGAAGCGGAGATTGGACCATTCGCGGAAGTATGGCTTGGCGACTTGTTTTGTCCTGTGGGTTGTCATTGTTTATTAGCACCAATATCCACAGCTTTAAGCTCTATCCAGAGGTGTAAAGAAGAGGAAGAGGCAGTCCGTACAATTCCTTGCGGCGCTTTATATGCCGGTCATAGTTGGTGAAGTCGTCGCGCCGCTGGCGCATCGACCGCGTGTCAATACCTGTGTTCTGTCCTTCTAATGGTGCTTGTGGGCTACCGATCGGCCGGTCCAGGCTTGGAGGAACGAAGTCTGCGTCGCCGGGCTGGGGTCCATCCTGGGGCTGGTTCTGTTTGAATTCGATGGCAGTCGATAGGCGGTGTGCCTCGTTCTTTAAGTTTCGTTTCACGGGCGTGGTTTCTTTTGCGTCGATGGGTTTCCCGGGCTTATTAGAATATTGGCGCAGAGAAAAGGGTTTGGTCCGTAGCCGGGAGAGAGTTGCTGGGTTGCGGAATTGGCAGCTTAGACAGCGGCCGGTCTGCAGGAGGGGAAGGTCGGCCACCAAGGTGGAGAGGGTGTATTTCCACATATTGGCTAACAGTCTATCAGTCAATGGACTGTGTGTATGTAGCGTGGTGGATTTGTGAGGTTATTGTCTCTAGTTCGCGCATTTGATATTCCATGGAAATGGAGAGTCACATGACATGATGTTTTCATTTTGGGAATATTAGTTGTCGATGCTAGTTCTATCCTTGTTCTATACACATGCTATAGAACGATGATATATAAATGGAATAGTTCGTAGGTCTCATGCAATTCTCAAGCCTAGGCTAGATATTTTCAGGTGTAGGTCACCCTATTAAGTAAATACCTTCCGATTTAGATCGAACCACGTGACTTGGCGCCCATTTCGCGCCAGGCAATCGCGTCTGGCGTCAACGGGTCGCCATCTCATGCACAAGCATACCGATTCTGTGTAGCTCTGATATAAACCAGCTCACAGCCCTGAGGACTATAAAGCGGGTTTTCCAAGGTTCCGATGAGGCTGGACTTTTCTCCGTCCTCAACCCCCCTCTAAACCACCGCAACATCCAAAGTCGACCCATCATGTCGCTACTCCGAAAGCCGATGAAGCAATACAACTGGCTTCCAGATTATATGCAAAACATCTATCAATGGCTCCATTACTGTGAGCCTACCTGGGGCTACACCATCTACCGGACGACCTACACTCCCCAATCCAATGCCGCTTTCCCGCGTATGGTCAACCTCACCACTAAGTATATGAAGAACGCATTCTATAAGGATTACGAAACTTCCCTTCGCGAAAGATCTAGGGCAAATGAGTTCAATATCACTCCCTGGGATGAAATCTGGCCTAATTACCAGCCACGGGTAATTGAAGATGCTTCCCGGTTCGACGGAGCATCGATAGACCAGCTCCGCAAGCATTTTAGGGCCGATGCAATTGAGCGTGATATGCTCGATGTTTTCCCTAGCTATCGTATGTTTATTGTCATTGACGAAGAAAGCTTTCAAACCTTACGAAACGCTCCCTTTCCAGAGAACTCGAAATACGAAGTGAGGAGACATCATTATGTGAAACTCGTCGAGGCGTTGGAGGTAGATCTATCTGAGGATTTCCAAGGGTGGATGAAGTGCTCCCTGGCCTCGTTGTGGGAGCTTTGGTCGGATATGCAGGACACGGCTTATATGAAGGACACTTCTTCGATGATACCCGACGATACCGATGTTTCGTGAATTCTTTATGTCATGTGGGATTGAATACTACAGTAATTAGACCCAAGATTCAATAGCTGCATATTGTCGGCTCTGCGACCGAAATTGTTTATTGCATTATCAACGATCCAAGACACGGTCGACGCAATGTCAAAAAAGCCACCATCGTCATCCATCTTCTACGTCTTCTTTAGCAGCATGAATTGTTGTGTCGTCAAAGCTTATTGCCCTAGAGCATTCAAACATGATTGAAGAGACATCTTGTATGAACTATATACATGTATCTATCAAATCACACGGTTGCTCAGCTTCAATCCAGATCATCCATGTCAATCTTCATATCCGTCGCATCCGCCTTTAACTTATCTAGGTTGTGACTCTGTGTACCTCATGTTGTTGGATTAGTAGTTTGAAAGAGCAGTTTGCTACCTCCTTTGGTGAGACCAACCCATTAATGGCGGGTTCTTGGGACCACTCTATCACCTTGGTTCTATAATGTCTCTACTTATATGTAGGTCTGATAAATAGACGACAATTCGGAGTATAAGAACAAAAAAGTGCTTGACATCTCTCTTTTCTATACCTAGCCATCTATAGGTTTTCTTTTCCCATGACTTTAGTATCCAATACAAATGACGGCGACCTCGAAGTCAATTCGCAAGTACTGCTTTCCCAACAGCACCAAATAGTCCAACGGTGACAAGCACGTGATAGAAGACCACCCATAAACCGGCGAAAATATACTTGGGAGCTAAAGCTGTCCAGATCATGGATGAATCCCAAAGAACAACACATGCAACCATGATAGCAGCAAGACTGATGGAAATAAACAGTGTCTGAATAGCCAAATAAGCCATCAATGTTGAACTGGGCTTTCCGACCCTCTTCTTGTCTTCCTGATCGCTTTTCTTCGGAGATAGGACTTGAGATGCTTTGTGGTGAATGGTGATCTCGAGTAACCTTATTCCCGCGCAGGCCCACCAGATAGGACCTGCCCAATTGGCGAAAAGCGTCTGCAGTACCACCGCAATTGAATTGTAAGACGTGACACCATTGTAGCCATTTGTTAAATCGACCGAAGCGATGGTGTTGCTACCACCAAATGCAAAGAAAGAGCTTTGGGACAAGATGATGGTGGACAAAGCAATCTCGAAGACAGAATAAGTTGAGGGTGCTAAAACTGCAAATAAAAGTTAGAGGATAACTGGTTTGCCTAGAAAGGTGGTACTAACTCAACCATTTCAGCTGCCATTGGAAAACCAGGAACAAAGGAATATTCCGAGGTCTGGACTGCGCCATTATGTAAATGGCGAGGACATGATGAATGCCGGCAAGTTCTGTACAAAGTCAGCAGGAGAACACACAGTGATCACGAAAGCCTCTACCACCTTTCGTTCGTTTACATTTGCCCTTCAGTGTTAGCAAGTAAACCAGAGTGCCCGCCAATATTGAGAAGACCAGTTTGGCAGTGGAGTTCAAATTTACCTGCGCTAACCAGTAAAGGAGATGCGGAGAGGTGAATCTAACTAGGTCAGGGGTATTGAGAGAAGCAGAACCGAACTTCAGTAAGAGTGCCAGGGCGCCGAGAGACGTAGCCCATATTTTGGGAACGATGGTGAAGCCACATGCACTTCCCAGTGATCCATACAGCCGGACGGAAGTGGAAACATAAGCCCAACTCAACATTATCCAGAGGATCAGGGGGTACCGGGAAAGGAACGTCTGAAATATTTCTGGCAGCATATCGGTTGCATCTCCACTTTGCGTCCAGGACAGAACCAAAAATTGCACTAGGACTGGAAGCGCACGATCGAAAGGGCTGCAGTTACAGTCCCTAGAGTAGCTAAGATAGCCAAACCAGATCAGAGAGACCGGGTACCAGAAGTTATGTTCTTGCGTGACATATTTCTCGGAAAGCATAGCTCCGGTGTAGACTGCGGCAAATACCGTTGACACAACCATGTGTTTGACTTCGAGGTGCCCATTGAAGAGGACATTGAGGCATAAGTTGCTAGCGCTGACTGCGCTCAAAAGGCCTGCGGAGAGCAGACGAAAGTTTAGACTTCCAGCTGCCATGCCCAATGAGTTCTGCATTTGATAACACCACTGGATAGGATAAGTCACTTCAATCAGACGGATAGTGGACATCAAGCAGATTTACCTGGTAGAATTCCGACAAGGCTTCCGTTGAGCTTAGATCCGAAACAATTCGATCTTCAATTCTTTGAAGAGAGATGTGATACGGGTGATCGACATGGTGTCCCCTAACATTCGGTAGTTGATGAGCGTTCTCTAATAATAGCTGTACACGATCAGATGGGTCTTCCCAAAGGGAGAGGAGTTGTGGCATGAAAACTCCCTCGCTCTTGCTAGGGATTCGAAAGCCGAGCAGACCGGCCAGCGTGGGGACGATATCAGGTTGTTTAATGACAGAGTAAAAGTCAAATCCTGTGCCATGAGGGGCAGTTGGAGCTTCTCTGTCGCTAGGGAGCGATTTCAAATCAGGAGAAATCAGGAGCATCCCTGGGGAGATTTCACCCGCGGAAGATCCACCGTGATTCCCTTGTTGGTTCATGCCATGGTCGCCAGCTACGACGAAGAGGGTCGAACTGAGATGAGGCTGGGATTCGATGGCTGTATATATCTCACGGATGATAAAGTCCATCTCTTGTTGCTTCGGAAGCATATAGGGACTACGATGAGTGAGTAACCATCGACATGAACGGTGACTTAGACCAACCTCTCTGGTCCGCCGGTATGGCCGATATGGTCCATTCCTGGGAAGTGAAATACCAGTGCGGACCAGTCTTCACGAGCTAATTGTGGAGAGACATGAATTGTAACGTTATTGTCGACTTCAGTAAAGTCTGGCACGAAGAATGCGTCAACACCCTCACTCCGATCAAAAATGTCCGGGTACAGCTGCAACCACGTGTTTTCGCCGTAGAATACTATCTTTCCGCGAATGGTGCTTTTAAACCTCGACAGCCAAGTATCCTCACTAGAAAGATTAGATGCATCATCATTGTCGGCAATATTGAGCGCGACGTCCAGAAAAGATGGGTTTGACCCAATTGTCATTGCTTTGATGCACGAGATAGTAAGACTCGGAGGGTTTGCATGCGCAGTAAATGGAATCGCCGAGCCTGACCTGATCAGGCTGAAACTACTCAGTAGATGTACGTATCGCCAGCGGAGTGACATACATACCTTTGGGCAAACTCGAAACCGGAACGATTGGAGTATATAAAGTCGCTGAACGGTAAGCCATGCCCGTACATAGTACATGTCGAAGACAAGTTACCTTCGAAGAGCATCAATAACCATGAACACAACCTTGTCAAAGAGTGGTGGTGCCTTCTCCTTGTACGCATATGGTGTGATAATCCCAGGTGGCTCGGACGAGAAAAGCCCACAACCAAAGAGGATCACCGCAGCAGGAAGAAGAATGTTGGCTAAGAACAGCGAGATATGTCTGACCCCCATTTTGCTTTACAATAGATACAGATTCGAATTTGGCTATCTCCGTCTAATTATACCGCCGAGAAAGAACAAGTAGGTAGACAACTATACATCTTTTGAAAATTTCTAGCGCGGTTACAACGTCATATTCATATGACTCGGAGACAGAGTAGCAATCGAGACACTACAAGGCCCCTATCCCATGCATATGCAGGCACTTTATGCATGTCAGATGTGGGGCCCGGGGCTCGAAGGATGGTGCTAGGGTGCAGTATATGCAATCATCGCCAATAATCGTAACTGAGCACGCGACGTCCTCATGTAGCTTTTGCCTTTGACGGAAATGATATACTACATTATCAAAGGGGGCGATAGTATTAAGAGAATCCACAATATGCACAGGAGCAGTAGGTTCAACCCCAGCCCCTAGCACTCAAATCCTAAAGGTCCGAGTGGAGCGCCTGAGAAGCAACCAAGGCTGGAAATATATGAATATGACTAGCGCCATCCTTGAACATCATCTGTCTCCGTGGGTCCAAGGACAAATCAGCACAGCCTGCCACAAACATGAATTCGCTCAAGAGCTTCTGGACTCAATACTTCCCGCCTTCGCCAACGTCGAGCGAATCACAGGTTGGCCCCCAACTACTCCGTGTATTCGTGGTCACTGGAGGAAACTCAGGCTTAGGCCTGGAACTAGTCAAACGCCTTTACCCTACAGGTGCAACAATCTATTTGGCCTGTCGATCCAAGGAACGCGCGGAGATAGCCATGCAGGAGGTTATTGAATCCACCAATGAATCATACATCAGCACACCTGCCAAACTCAAATTTCTGTATCTGGACTTGAATGATTTATCGTCCATTGCCAAATCAGCCGCTACCTTTTGCAAAAATGAGTCACGGCTGGATATCCTGTGGAATAATGCAGGAATTGGCGGGAGTCCCATTGGGACTACAACCCGGCAGGGCCTTGAGGGACATATTGGGGTAAACTGTGTTGGCCCCCTAATGTTCACCCAGGCCCTTCTTCCAATGCTACGCAATGCAGCTCAGGATAGCGCCCCCGGAAGTGTGCGGATCGTTTGGACTGCCAGTTTGAGTATCGAGTCACATGCTCCTGTTGGGGGCATTAGGCCAGATCGAGTGGATTGCGGGATCACGCAAGATCCCCCTAGCGACTACGCTCAATCAAAGGTCGGAAACTGGTGGTTGGCGCTAGAAGCTGCGAGACGGTATGCAGAGTACGGAATTGTGAGCGTTGCCCAAAACCCGGGACAGCTGGATACAGATGTGTGGAAGCATCAGCCATGGTGGTTGATGATTCTGGTGCGACCCACATTGTATGATAAGAGATTCGGAGTCTATACGATGTTGTACGCAGGGTTCTCCAAAGTTCTGCTGGTTGGAGATAAACGATACGTGATTCCATGGGGCCGAGTAAGAGAGTGGAATGAATGTCCGCGGAGGGATATTGTAGCGGCTATGGATGATATGGGTCCGGAATGGTTCTGGGATTGGTGCGAAGATCATTTCAGACACTTCATCTAGACACTATTCGCTCGCAATTTCACCCAATTCTTCAGCCTTCATTATCATCTCGTAAACCGAGCACCGGTGCCTTGTGCTCCGTGTCCAGATGATGGCCCTCAACGAATACCCCTGCTACTAGCCCCACGGCTGCAAATGCAACGTACTGCACAGACGAGTAAGCATGCGTTCCTTATACCATAAACTGGAGCTTACCATGATCCAGACCGTTTGCAATGACCCGTAAATGGCCTGTCGTGCCACGAGCTTTTGATCCAAGGGGAGTGTATCGATGACCTTGATGTTAGCCATTGCGTCTCTTGAGACTTGACTGGCTAGTTGCTGGCCCAGGGTGGAGACCAATTGGGATTCTTTTCTTGCCATCTGATTCTGGAACACGACGGTTCCGATGACGACCGAGATCGCGGTGGACAGGGTCCGTACGAATCCAATGGTCGCAGTGGCAGTTGCTGTATTCTCGGACCCAACAATTGCTTGGAGTGCCAACAATGGGCCCTCAAAATTCATACCGATGCCGATGCCGGCAATGACCTGGAAACCCATGATTTTGCCCCAGTTGGCGGTAACCTCGAGGTTGATCAGCAAACCCACCCCCAACGTCATAGCGGCTAGCCCCGACCACATCGCTGGGACATATACTCCTGTCTTTTGAATAAATAATCCAGTTAATGCAGCTGAAACGGTGAGAGCCAAGACAAACGGAAGAATGTAAACCCCAGACATAATCGGACTAGAGCCGAGGACCGCCTGGAAGTATAGCGGGAGATAATATGCTTCGCCCATAAAGATGTAGCCATGGCAAAAACAGACCAAGAAAGAAGCGATACCGGAGCGATGATGGAATAGGACTAGTGGAATGACGGGGTACTTCGCCAGTTTCCATTCGTTGACAACGAACAGACCTAGAAGCACACCGGCAAAGATGATGAGACATATTACCGTGGCGGAGTTCCAAGGGTGCGAGACACCCCCAAAGTCGAGACCCAACAAAAGCATGATGGTGCTACCGATGACGAACAAGCATCCCGTCCAGTCGACAGCCTTCAGGCCACTCCATATTGGGGTATCGGGTGATTCAAGCTTGAGAGTAAGCCATAATAACAAGAAGACTAGTCCAGTGACTGGGAGATTGACCCAAAAACACCAGCGCCAACTAGGACAAGTCAGCGATATGCAATGTAACATGTAAGATATAAGTGGGTTCAAAAAAACCCAACGGCCGCTTCCTTTTGGCATTCAAATAGGAAAACATCGAAATTGTGCATATGTACGTACTTTGAAACCGTGAATTGGCAGGGATATGAAAGGCTGAAATGGAATATGGTAGAACACACCTTGCTTTTTCAGTGAACACCCCACCGAGGACTGGACCTACTCCACTGGCGAGGGCCCATACGACAGAAATGAGGCCAAAATACAGCCCACGATCTCTGAGAGAGGACAAGTCACTGACACAAATATTCACGAGGGTGATCAGACCGGCCGCTCCTAGCCCCTGGACGGCCCGACCAAACAGGAATATTGCGATCGTATTTCCGACTGCGCAGATCAAACTTCCGCTGAAAAAAATTACCGTCGCCACTAGTAGCAACGGCTTTCGGCCCCAGATATCTGAAACCTTACCCCAGGCGGGTATGGTGGCCGTGTTGGCCAGGATGTAGGAACTGCCGATCCATGTGTAGGCGGAACTAGACTCAAAATGTGCGGCAATCGACGGCAAGGCTGTCGTAATAATAGTGACATCAAGAGCAGCCACAAATACTCCTGCACATAGGGCAGTCAGAATGGTAAATGTTTGCAAAAACGATCGATCTGAGGTCGGGGTTGGGGAGTTCGGGCTTGACTCTGGGTGAGAAGGGGTCGGGTCCATTTTCATGAAGACTCTCAAGATTTTCCAGAAGATTAGGAGAATAATCAAGTGACAGACTATGTAGAATAAATATACAGAGTACTTGAAAATAATGAAGAACCTTCCGATCTTGGAAGGTTGGCTATCTCTATACTCTGTACAGTCTCGTATATCGTATATCGTATATCGTTTATCGTTCGGATATCCATGGATAGCACAAGCCACACGGTCCAATCAGATTGATTTTTCCTCTCCACTTTCATTAACCTACAACCCCCTGGATGAACAGCAACTTCCGCTTCATCAAATCCGGCAACTGCTCTCCCTCGAGAACATCCATGTGACCTACTCCGTGTTCCACGTGGAGTTGGTTCGTGGTTCCCGGGAGATTCTCGAACGTCTCCTGTTGTCTTGCAGCAGAGATGAGCTGATCCAACTCCGGCACCACAAACATCACCGGCACAGCCAGATGCCTATAGATCGGAGCTGGACTCCACATTAGGAGCTTCCGGTAAGACTGTATGGTCGTACGATTGACATGGTTGGCAGCCAATGCTTGGCGTGTGGGGTTCTTTTCATCCTGTGCGCTGAGGATTCGCAGAGCGGCGTCCTTGTCGACGCCTAAATTGAACCCAGCTGGATTCTCGCCCGCTCGGTTGAGCATCGGGAGATAGAATGGAGCGTTTCCCTTTAGCTGGGACTCCCGATCCTTCGCAATTTTGCCAAGTACGCTGGGTATCTTCGTCTGCGCAAAAGAATACTCCGAAGCTGGACAGACGGCGACGACGAAGCGGGCGCGTGGGTCAACTGCTGCACAAGCTAGTGCCACGGCCCCAGAAAGAGACATGCCCCAAATCCCCATGCGGGCCTGATCCACCATGGGATGAACTGCCAGAAAGCTCAGCGCATCCGAGTAGTCGTCGGTCTGCGTGAAGGGGTCGATATTGTTGCGCGGCTCGCCATCGCTAAGTCCAGTGGTTCGTGGATCATACATGAGCACTGTGATTCCAGACTGCTGAAAGGCCACAGCCACGTTTGGCAAGCCCACCATCTCTTTCACACCATTGAACTAGCCGACATTAGTTAGGAATGTCAGACGGGGCGATGTCGCGCTTACCCCCGGGCTCATCACAATACCAGGTCCTCGACTCGAGGCGATGTACATTCGACCTCGAAGAGTGAGACCATCCATGGTCTTGAAATCGACATTTTGTTGAGACATGGTGAAGTGTATGGCGCAAAGATTGTTCAATTGAGTAGATAGATCCCTCCCTCGATGGGCCCCATCTATTCCATCTTATAACATCTATCCTAGTCACGCGAAATTTTCTTTTCAGCATCTCACCCGATGACGGTGCAGCAATATTTGCTGGCAACGGGTCTGGGTCTAGGTTCCGGAACCCATCTGCGCGACCTGCATTATCCTATTTGAATTTAGAGCCAATATCGAGGCCAAAATTGACTCAAGCATATCACTCTGCCTCACGTTATCTTCGGGATCGGGCCTTGCACGCAGGATTTGGCCCCTGCTTGCGGCTGACTCGGAGGGGAAGAGTCCTTTTCTAAGCTCGTGCATATGGAGTACATTGCTGACCTGCATATGGCCCCTGGGAGGCTGGGAGACGTTTGTTAGCCCGACGTGAGCAGGGGCCTCGCCCCGGGCCGGCCCCAGTGGTCCCATGTTGAAAATTACAATACTGTATAGGACATTGCAAATTTGCTCTATCAATCACTACCTCCTTCCCCATATATATGTCATATTAGCTGAGTAAAGACAGGTGGCTCAGGTATAAAGAGACAGCTTTGTCGTGCTTCCTGTCCAAACCAATCAATCTCCTTCAACTTCAATTTCGCTTCAAGATGGTTATCAACAGCTCTGGCCCGGATACTTATACGAATGGAGTCGGTGGTCTTCGTGGAACTGCTGACTCAGTTGAGGACAACTTTCATGTTGAAGACAATGCCATCCCTGATCTCGGAGCTATAGGTGATGTGCCCCAGGGCTCACCTCAAGCCCCCATCGCCGTGGTTGGGATGGCATGTAGACTCCCCCACGAGTGCCATTCCCCAGAGGCATTCTGGAGATTCATTGAGCGAGGCAACATAGCGAAAAACAGACCTCCCTCCTCTAGGTTCAACATTGATACTCATGTAAGTCTCGAGCAATCACTACTTCTGGCATACACTAACAGACATAGTATGATGGGTCCCTGAAGAACAAGACGATGGCCTCCCCAGGAGGAATGTTCCTCCAAGGCATTGACGTCCAAGATATTGATGCCCAGTTCTTTAAGCTGTCTCGACTGGAGGCCGTGTCTATGGACCCCCAACAGCGGCAATTGTTGGAGGTTGTTTATGAGGGCCTCGAAAACGCGGGTGTTACCCTCGAGCAACTGGACGAGTCACCTGTCGGCTGCTTCGTGGGTTCATTTGCCTGTGATTATGGAGACATGCAAGCCCGAGATCCAGAGGACAGAGCCGCTGCAACGACGGTTGGAATTGGACGTGCCATGCTGAGCAACCGAATCAGTCACTTTCTGAACATCAAGGGTCCTAGGTATGCCTCTCGGCACTTATTCTCGATATCCAAACTAAAAATCACACAGTATGACTATAGACACCGCCTGCTCTGGGAGTCTGACCGGTGTTGATGTCGCGAGTCGATACCTCCAGACTCGTGAGATCAAGGGTGCTATCGTTGCCGGCGCCAATATCTATCTCAGCCCTGAGCATGTCATGGATCACCACTTCGGTGCCAATGGAACAGCATCGCTGACAGGAAAATGCCACACGTTTGATGCCAAGGCAGACGGCTACATCAAAGCTGAAGCGGTCAACATGGTCTATCTCAAACGCCTCGACGATGCCCTCCGTGACGGCGACCCCATTCGGGCCGTTCTGCGCGGCACTGCCACTGGTAGTGATGGCTGGACAGCCGGTATTGCCAGCCCAAACTCACAAGCTCAGGCAACCGCGATTCGGCAGGCGTACGCAAATGCTGGCATTTCTGACTTGTCGCTGACCAGTTACGTCGAATGTCATGGAACTGGTACCAAAGCTGGTGATGTGATCGAGGTGAATGGTATCGCATCGGTATTTGGCAAACATCGAACGCCTGAGGACCCCTTGCGGATTGGATCTGTCAAGAGCAATATTGGTCACTCAGAGCCCGCAGCCGGAATCTCGGGTTTGTTGAAAGCAATTCTCGCCCTTGAGAGGGGTGTCATCCCTGGAAATCCCACATTCCTGACCCCAAACCCAAACCTTGACTTTGAAAAACTTTGTCTACGTCCCTCCAAAGCCACAACAAATTGGCCTGTCGTTCCTTTCCGAAGAGCAAGTGTGAACTCCTTCGGATATGGTGGCTCCAATGCCCATGTCATTGTCGACGCTGCCACTGGACTCAGCAAGCATGTGAGCTCTTATGCAGCCGAAAGCGACGATATCTTTGCAGATGATGCAGGTCTGGAGAGACCTTATCTTTTGGTCCTCTCGGCCAACGACCAGGATTCCCTCCGGACTCAAGTAACGTCACTAGACAAGCATCTCTCGGATCCTGCCGTTGATGTGAAGATCCGAGATTTGGCGCACACCCTCTCCAATCACCGTACACGCCATTATCATCGAGGATATCTGATCGCTAACAGCAATGCGATTGATGTGGATGATGTGATTATGGGAACACCTCGCTCAGACCCACCCAAGATTGGCTTTGTATTCACTGGACAGGGTGCTCAATGGGTGCAGATGGGCAAGGATCTTGTTACATTCCCAGCGGCCAAGAAAAAGTTGGAGCATTTAGAAAATATCCTGGCCAACCTGTCCGAGCCTCCTCAGTGGTCTCTCATTGGTCAGTTTCGCTTGACCCGATCAATTGATGCATATACACTGACAAACCTAGATAAACTGGTCAATCCTCAAAGTGCTGAGGACCTCCGTGATCCTGAACTCTCACAGCCCCTCGTGACCGCTCTTCAGCTTGCTATTATGGCAGTTCTTGACGGTACTGGCATCAAATGCAGCTCTGTTGTTGGCCACTCATCTGGAGAAATTGCAGCAGCTGTCATGGCTAGTAGAATCACTGCCGAGCAGGCCATCAATATCGCTTATTACCGAGGCAAGGCAACTGCAAATGCTCAATTCGAAACCGAAGTGGGTATGCTTGCAGCTGGACTGGGGGCTGAAGCGGTGCGACCCTATCTGAAAGCCACATCCATTCAGATCGCCTGTATCAACAGCCCAGATAGCGTAACGCTGTCTGGGGCCCGCTCGGAACTGCAAGCCATTGAGCAGAAGATCAGGGCCGACGGCCACTTTGCTCGTCTGCTTCTGGTCAATGCGGCGTACCATTCTAAGCATATGAATGTGGTGGCGGACGAGTATCAGGCATTCTTAGAAAAACATGTTGATTGGCCGCAGGCATCCTCTAAGTCTGTGACTATGTTTTCGTCCACCTTGGGCGAAATGGTCGAGGATGATCTCGGCCCGAGCTATTGGGTGCGTAACATGGTCTCGCCCGTTCTGTTCGACCAAGCCGTTCGGCACATGATCTCCCCGACAGAGGGCGTTGATTTATTGATCGAGATCGGACCAAGCAACGCCCTTGCTGGACCAATTAACCAGATCAAGAAGGCCGTTTCATCCTCGATAGACTATATTTCTTCCTGGAAACGAGGCCCTGATGCACTTAACGTCATGCTGGGATTGGCTGGACAGCTCTTCATCATGGGATGCCCGATTCAACTAGCTCAAGTGAACAAGGACAATCAAGAAGCACCACCGTCGATCATCGTCGATCTTCCAAACTACCCATGGAATCACTCCACCAAATACTGGCACGAAAGCGAGGCAAGCAGCGACTGGCGGTTCCGCAAGTTTGTTCACCATGATATTCTCGGTAACAAAGTGTTGGGTACTCCATGGACTCAGCCGGTGTGGAAAAAAGTCATAAAAGTGGATGACTTACCGTGGCTCCGGGATCACAAGGTACTTAGCGCGTTAGTTCTTTCAATCTGCATGCTAACCTCAGTAGCTTGGTGATAGCGTGATCTTCCCCGCCTCTGGCTATATTGCCATGGCCATCGAAGCCATGTTCCAAAAGGCCAAAGCCCTGGGTCGCATTCCTGATGCAGCCACCGTCAACCAAGTATCATACAAGTTGCGAAATATCACCTTCTTCCGCGCGCTATCCATAGATGAAGAATCTGGCAACACTAAGGTCATGTTCTCGCTTAACCCGTGTACCAGCACGAAGGACAGTTGGCATGAATTCAAGGTCTCATCCATCTCAAAGGAGATTATCAACGATCATTGCCAAGGGCTTATCAGTCTATCAGAAGAGGGTACTGAAGGTACGTTGTATCTTGCTGGATTGAGGATCACGACTGACATCTGCAGTGGGGCCCGCGAGCGACCTTCTCCCTCTCCTCCACAGCACTCCTGCCTCGACTTGGTACAAGGCAATGCGAGATGTGGGATACAGTTTTGGTCCCAGTTTCCAACAACAACTGCAAATCGAGTCTACTGCTGGTCGGCGGTCGAACCGAGCCACTCTCTCTTTGTTGCAACCACAATCCAAAACACCGCAGTCTGTGTATCCAATGCATCCCGTGAGCATTGATTCTTGCTTCCAGGCGGGCGCATCGTCTCTCTGGTCTGGCCACCGAAGTTCCGTCGATAGCTTGATGCTGCCGGCTATGATAGACGACCTGACCGTGATGGCGCAAACATCTTCGCCAGAGACAGGATTAGCTGTTGCAGATGCAGAGTTCACCGGTATTGGAAGGGATGATGATCCCCGCCGGTTTAAGACCAACGTCAAGGTATATGACCCAGTCAATGGGAATTTGCTCTTCCGACTTTCTGGCCTTCACTACCATTCCCTTGACGCTACCGTGGAGAGCCATGCGGCGCACACGTATACATGTTTGAAATGGCAACCTGACGTTTCTTTCCTTTCCAATGATCAACTTTCTACCTTGCTTGAGGCATCAGAGCCTGGAAGCAGCACTGCCCAGGCTGTTGCGAAGATTGGACAGGTTATCAACCTTGTTGCCCACAAGAATCCTCGATTGCGGGTCTTGGAGCTCGACTTAATTGATAAAGCCGAAAGCGTGTGGATTGATCGCGTTAAACCCGTCGCTTCTGATATTGCCACTGAGCTTGAGTACCATCTCTCGGTGCCATCGCAAAACTCCGCTATCTCCGCACGGTCGAAATATGGAAGCTCGAATGTTGAGTTTGGCGTTCACGACATCGATGCGCCATTTAGTGGCATGGAGGACAAAGACACCTATGAGATCATTATTCTAAAGGCGTCTCTTTATCACCCGCCCTCGGCTCCCGATATCGAAAAGGCCCGAGATCATCTTTCCGATAGAGGCTTCCTTTGCGTCTTGTACGACACCAGTGCATCTGCAGGAAACTTATTCACACTTGGCGGATTGGAAAGCATTTCGACCACGGAATCTCCGAAGTATGCTGGCGAGCTCCAACTCGCCTACTTTGGATCTGCCGTAGCAAAAGAAACTCCAGCATCCAGGGCTCCACTCCATGTGACGCACTTCAAGTCCTCGAATGAACTTAAGTCGAAAGCCATTACTTATCTCATGGAGAATGGGTGGGAGGTCATTGAGCATTCCTTGCCGTTCAACGATGTTCCTGAGAACGGGACTGTTGTGGTACTGGACGAAATGCACTCTCCAGTCATGTCTCATCTGAGCGACGAACAATTCGAATCTTTCAGAAAACTCATTCAACTCGAATGTCGAATTCTCTGGGTCACACGAGGTGCGCAGATGCAGGTGACGCACCCTGAGCATGCCCTCTTTTTTGGCACCGCGCGGTCGCTATATGGAGAGGACCCGACCTCTCTAATTATGGTCTTGGACGTTGAAAATGCAGATGGGACAGCCAGTCTAGGCGCTCTTCATTCGGTATTGAAACGTCTTGTTTCTGCGGAGACGTTGGAAGATGAAGATCACGAATTTACCGAGAGAGGGGGAATGGTTTCTATCAGCCGAATTGTTCCAGACAAGGCGGTTAACCAGGCCGAGAAGGACAGCGCTTTGGGCCCTGAAAGTCAAGATCAATCATTGCATGGCCACCAGTCCACCGTGAGATTGATTAGCACGCACACTGGCACCATTGGCAGTCTGCAGTATGCAGAGCAGCCCGACGAGGTATTTGGAAACCGTGACGTGGAGATTGAGGTGCATGCAGCGGCCCTCAACTTCAAGGACTTGGCTCACGCCTTGGGCTTCATTGCATCCAACGAGCGTCGTTTGGGCTTAGAATGTACCGGAATCGTCACTCGACGAGGCAATGATGCGAGGTCTGTTTCTGTTGGAGATCGTGTACTGCTCATCCGGAAGGACGGAGGTGGATTTGGCAATCGAGTCATCAGTACAGTGGAGGGTGTCCAGCGGATTCCGGATTGGATGTCATTTGAGGATGCCTCTACCCTCGGAGTTTGCTTCATGACAGCTATATATAGTCTCATCGATCTGGCCAACACACAACCAGGACAGGTATGTCTCTTGCCCCAATTATTATTTACATATACTGACAATACAGACTGTTTTGATCCATGCCGGTGCAGGAGGTGTCGGATTGGCGGCTATCCAAATCTGTCGCTACCTGCAAGCCGAGATATACGTGACCGTTGGTTCAGAGGAGAAGCGCCGCTTCCTCAGAACGGAATACGGTATCCCAGAAGACCGCATGTTCTCGTCGCGGTCGATATCATTTGCTACGGATCTCATGCGGGCCACCAATGGCCGCGGCGCTGATGTGATCCTGAACTCGTTAACGGGTGATATGCTGCACGAGTCCTGGCGCTGCCTGGCGCCCAATGGAAACTTCATTGAGATTGGCAAGAAGGATCTCCTTGATCGGAATAGCATCTCGTTGGCACCATTCAGCCACAATGCTTCATACCGGTCATTCGACCTGTCACTCAAGGCGGTCTCCTTGCCCACATTCGACCGCTTGATGAAGCAAATTTTCGCCTTTGTCAACGATGGTACTATCAAGCCCCTTCCCATCTGTAAGACATTCTCCTTTGGCGATATTGCAGATGCCTTCCGCTACATGCGAGATGGAAAGCATATTGGCAAGATCGTCGTGTCGGATGAGAACCGCGATGATGTTCGAGTACCTGTATGTCCATCCACCCCACACTCGCTGCTGAGACCGGACTAATAATCCAGATCATTCCCGCCATCCCCGTCCTGAAGCTGAGAGATGACGTTTCATACCTTATTGCCGGCGGGTTCAAGGGCCTGTGTGGAAGTCTCGCCCTCTACCTATCCCGCGTCGGGGCCAAGAATATCGCGGTCATGTCCCGTAGTGGATACGATGATCCTGCTTCTCAAAGTATCATCTACCATCTCAAGGCGATGAGAACACACGTAGACCTGATTCGAGGCGACATCACCGATGTCGAGGACGTGCGACGAGCCTTCGCCTCTACCAAGAAGCCGGTCGGCGGAATTATCCAAGGTGCGATGGTTTTGCGAGTAAGTCTGCGCCTAAGTACAGACCTATTGCTGGACTAACGAAGCTAGGACAAAATGTTCTCCAGGATGACGCCGGATGAGTTCCGGATGCCCATCGATCCCAAGGTAGTCGGAACCTGGAACCTGCACAACCTGGCCATAGAGCACAACCTCAAACTGGACTTCTTCACTCTCCTGTCCAGTGTGAGTGGTGTCGTTGGTCAAAGGGCCCAAGCCAACTACAGTGCTGGTAACGTCTTCCAGGACTCGTTTGCAGTCTACCGACATTCCCTTGGTCTCCCAGCATGCTCTGTGAATTTGGGAGTGATTGAGGATGTAGGATACTTCACAGACCGCGACAATCTCAGTCGTAGATTGGAATCGCAGGGCTGGACACCCATAAATGAAGCTCTCTTGCACAAAATCCTACGCTTTTCGATTCTCCAACAGACAGGATCGCCGATCAACCCCGATACCGTCTCGCAGCTCATTACGGGTATCCCCGTCCCTCTCGTTCCCACTGCGCCTATGCAACCAGTCCACCGGTGGAGCGCATTGAGGCCGACGGCCGCAGCGACCGGTGCTGTAGGAGGCAACAGCCAAGAGAGCCACTTGGCCGCACTTAAGAATGCAGCGGCTGCCCCCAGTGAAAGCGTGGACCACCCGGCGCTTCTAACATCAGCCGTGGAGGTTGTAAATGCAGTTTTGATGCGCAGTCTTGGTTTGAAGACCCCGTTGGAAGTAAGCCGGCCATTAGCCAGCTACGGAATCGATTCCCTGGTCGCAGTTGAATTGCGAAATTGGACCCGGTCGGAACTTGGTATTGAGACCAGCGCGTTGGATATCGTGGGGGCCAAGACCTTGGTGTCGCTTTGCGAGCTGATTCTCAAGAGATTGCTAGCATAGTCAGCTGCTGGCCACGTCTAAGCGACCCAGGAATTCTCGGATTGTAAGGCTTAGCCTAGTTGAACAAGATAGGTACTCCGCCAATTTGATTTATTATCTATTATATTCCGACCATTTGCTGCGGCCATTGCAGTGCCGATTTCCACTTCTCATTGTGGTCCTTCAGCTCACTCAATAACTCAGCGACTAGTGCCTTCCCGCAGCCCTTAGCCCACCAAAAGCTGGCTTCTAATTCATTTAACAGAACTGCCCAATTCATGAGGATCAACAGCTGGAATGGCTGCCGTTCGCGTAGTCCATGCACGAATTCCCTCTTGACGTAGGTGAGCCAAGCCAAGATAGGTGCAGGATGCGGCGCATTGGTGAATTTAGCAAAGGAGTCTTCTAGGGAGTCGATAGCTTCCTGGTTAATGCTATTTTGTGCTGAATCTGTGCTTTCGATCGGGCCATTCAGCATTCGCAGTTGCGCGATAGCATTTGCCACGTCTGGATCCAGGGTGGTATTCTCTCTCCAGTCGTATTTGAAGAAGATGCTTGCCTGTCGCCATGGTTTGCTAATTTGTGAGATCTTACTTGCCCCCTGCAGCAGTTCAAAAACCGTCATCATTGTTTCGATCATGCTGAAGGATTCACCGCGATGCTGAGCGTTCAGCCGAGGCAGTGCTATGCCAATGATAGTAACGATCGCTGACTGGGCAAATACGGCGTCGCAGTTAAGAGGGGTGAGGTGGGCCAAAGCCTCTCTGAAGGGAGCAAATGCAAGTTCATTGCACTGCAGTGCGGTGTCTAGGTAAGATAGAACTTGTTCTGGGTCTGCGTTGGTGGCTGCCATGTGGAGCGCGGCGATGGCAAAGATGCCATGTAAGAGAAATTCATGTTCGAAAGCAAGCTTGGGGATGAGGACCTGCCAGCCCTCTATGTCAGAGTGGTCGCCGCATATGCTTTTATAAGTTTCGGTTGAGAATTTGTGCATCAGCAGCAGATGTTGGGCATGGTACTTTGGTGATATGAAAGCTGGCTTGGCCGGTGGTTTCGGCTCTGGCTTCAAAGAGGTCTCAGTTGGGGAATATCTTCGAGGACAGGGTGTGCTATAGACACAGGGTAGCTCCCGAGCTGTACATGCACTGCATAGCGGCCGTGTCTCGTCACACTGGTGTTGTCAGTATTTGGTCTGCCCAGCCCTGGAGATGGGAGATGGGAGACGTCGGACAGATATGGACCCACCTTGACACGCCGCTCCTTGCATTGATTGCATCCATTTCTGGACTTCTTGTGAAATCGACGATGCATGATTTGATCTCGGACTCCGTAGATATGGTTGGTGTTGGATGGGAGAGTTGGGGAGCGGGGAACGAGGAACGAGGAACGAGGAACGAGGAACGATAAACGATAAACGATAAACGATAAACGATAAACGATAAACGATAAACGACAAACGATACAAGCCAACCTTGGAAGATCAACAAAGGATTAGTGGCACATATCAGCCCTGGAGGGCTCTTAGGAGCAGATTTTCTTCTGCTTTTTTATTTTGTATATTCACCACTCTTCAAAATGTCGACTATTTGCACAGAAATTACCTCCCAATGCCCTGTCGAAGCAACTACATACGGCTACTATCCCAACCTTGGCGGCAACATCTTTTTCACAATTTATTTCGGCCTCCTTGGAGTTTGTCAACTAGGCCTTGGGATATACACGCGAACATGGACTTTCCTCGCAGCTCTTGGTATTGGGACACTCATGGAAGCCGCCGGATATGTGGGACGAATCCTCATGCACGACAATCCATGGTCAACGTCTGGGTTTCGACTACAGATCTTCTGCCTGATTCTCGCTCCGACATTCATTGCCGCTGGAATATATCTTACCCTCAAGCACATAATAATATATATTGGACCGCAATACTCCCGCATGAACCCGAAACTTTTCACCTGGGTATTCATTGGGTCTGATGTCGGATCCATTGTTTTGCAAGCAGCTGGCGGAGGAGTGGCCAATGCAGCGGGGACCGACCAAGCCATGATCAATACGGGAAATAATATCATCATTGCTGGGATTGCCTTCCAGGTTGCCACAATGTCGGTGTGTGGGTTACTAGCGTCGGACTTCTTCATTGCATCAAGGAAGCATCTGCGCGAAGGTTTCCAAGGAGAAGCCGCGACTGAGAAGCCACAACAAAGAATGTGGTTGGTATTGGTTGCAGAGATTGGGGCCTATACCACAGTTCTCATTCGTTGTATTTACCGGTGAGCTAGTCCATTTCCATATAACACATGAAGTTATCACTAACTATATCTAGTCTTCCTGAGATGGCAGGTGGATGGGGGAACAAATTGATGCGGAACGAAATGGAGTTCTTAGTTCTTGATGGAATGTATGTCGAACACTGAGCCCTCTCTCATATGCACCGCTGACATCCACAGGATGATTGCTCTGGCCTGTCTGGTATTTACCGTCGTCCACCCTGGACTATATCTGCACACAATGAGAACAGGACGGAGCCGTCCGTAATTTCAATCTGATCCATGGCTTGCTTTACTATTCAGAGAGTTCGGTTTTAATGCGGCTCTGGATATTCTCTCGAGTTATTAATATTTGCACGCTTTGTGGCGTATCGTGCCGTTATCATTCACGGGCCCCATTTATGACGATTCTCTTGTGAATTAATGGAAATTATTTTGTGGAATAGCCAGAAACCCTATGCAGATCACCATATTTCTGACAGAAACTGTATCTAAGAGCTGACGATGATTCAGGGTGCCATTTATACCTTGAAATGGACTCAGAACGGCTGCTGGAGCTCTCTACCATTCTTATCTTCTCTCTAGAAAAGCATTTCCATATGAGGCGGTGCCTTCCCTTTTAGTCAAAACTAGTCACCGACCTCAGCTCCTTCGTCGTCTTCACTCACTGGGCCACTGGGAAAGTATAAACCCCCCTCCCCGCCGCAAATATTTCTTTCTTCTTCTTCTTCTTCTCTCTTCCTTCCTCACACCCTCACACCTCTCCAGGTCCACATTGCACATCGTGGTCCTTCAGCTCCAGGTGATGGGTCTTTGCTGCGGCTCAGTTAAGGCTGTGAATGGCACGAAGCGTGTATACGCCTTGACACCGAACGGCAATATTCGGATTCCTTAGGTGCTTGGTTATGACCGCTGCGGATACAGACTGTACTTTCCTGTTCTCTCCACTGTCCATCACGAGAGCTGAACCATACCTGAGGTATGTCTCTTCCCTTTGTGTTTGTCTATTCTTTTCTTTCTTCACTCTGAACAAGACTTGCACCTTTATGTGGTGTTCAGGATAAGTAGCCATGGTGAAATCAAGCAAGTCCCCATCTAGAATCAATCTGTACATATGAATTCGTCTTATTCTAGTCTGAGGGCGAAGTACTTCTCGGATCGAATTTTTATCTTACTCGCATATATCACCCTTAGGAAAGGGGCCGTACTTCCCCCAGTGCGACCAGTAAACAAACACAGGAACCGAGAGGCCTGCTGTGATATCAGGCCAGACGTGCTCTTTGAAGCCCAAGGCTGGAGCGTCTGGCAAGATATCGCGGAGACGATACCACAGAGGGCTCAAAGGATTCATACTAACAACAGCAATCATTGCTAACTGGTCTTGCACCGCCTTTGTAACTATCAATTGTGTCTCCCCTACTAGAAACTTGACTCCCACTAGCAATCCCGACATTGACCCTTCTTCGGTAGGTCTTAGAATACGCGTTGAAAGAGTAGTTTGCAGTGGCTTAGAATATTCCTCTTTACATGGCGTAGCGCACGACCGTACAACTCCCTTCTCTAGGAACTCTAGGTACCTTTCACTAAAGACAGCAAAGCCCGATATATCCCTCGTATCTTTAACGATACGGAACTAGTTATAGGACTCTTTCGGTATAGATGGCAAGATGGGGCAATTGACTGGGCTACCGCTATAAGGCGGGTGCTTGTTTAAGATAAGGGAGAGTCCTAGCGCGTCACTCGCTAGGCATTTCTAGTATATGTGTGACGTGCTAGGTCTACAAGCAAATTATGAAGCCAAAATAAGAGAGTGTATCTATTTAAGATACTAAAGACGGGGGAAAGAAGTGTCAGCCGGAATTACTCCCTTCCCGTATATTTATTTAGTCTTTTACTTTCTCTGTATAATAGCCACTTTAGGTATTTAGGTATCACTTACCTAGCTATTAGCACTACTTTATAAGCCTAATATAGGTAAAATAGCTAAGTAGATCCTACTCTTTATAAATCACACTCGCTTTACTTTTCTATCCCCTTATATGGTATACCCTTCTCTCGTTCATCATATAGTTTATGACCTAATTTTCGCCGACCGAAAGAACCGGGGTAGTTCCGCGCTTTTTAAAGAGAAGGTTCGCTATTTCTCGCACTATAGACGCGAAGAAAGGGCTAAACGGGGTATTTTAAAAGGGCGCGGAATCTCACGAATTAAAGAGATCTTCTTTATTTTAATAAGCTTCGATAGCTTAAGATCCTACTCCCTCTCTCTATTGAATCTTTAGCGGATTGGAACTGAATTGGTGGGATGGTGGATAGATGAATTGACTAAGTGATGGACGCATCCATGGATTTTTGGTGGGGTGGCCAGCTCGCTAGTAGATTTATTACGTTGCTAATTCCAGTATCCCGAGGTCTTGCCTAGTGTCGCTAGGAGTGAGATCGGTCTCCATGCTTTTGCAATGGTGTAATTTTCTTTATTCGTTTTTTTAAGCAGTTCAAGGACCCTGTACTTGACCGTGGGCCACGTCATCTTCCAAACTATCGCCGGCAGGCCGTCCTCTCCCGGCGCCTTCCACGATTTCGCTGCAAGAAGCTGTCGTTCTACCTCCTCCAGGGTCACCCAAAGTGGCCCAAGGAAGTTTTCGGACCATTACCCTTCCTTTTTCCTGACGAACATTATACGAGACATCCCACGGATGTACCACGGTGACTCCAGGCACCTATATAATGACCCATCTCTGGCCCAGGCACCCGCCCCTCTATTGTAAACCGGACTAGCCTACTATGAAGGACCTGTTTCCGACTAAAAAGAGCTTTTTCGCAGCTATTGACCTGCTGGATGACTCGGATAATCAAGATGAAGAGGATAAGAGCTGGGGGAGTCTCCTAACTTTTGCAGACAAAGAACCTGACAAACCCAAGCCAAATATAATCGCTCTTTCCTCGGAGCGTAATCCACCTCGCGCAGATTCGGACACTATATCTTCGTGTGACCTTCAAAGCGAGAGAAGCAGTCCGCTCGCTGTCTCCAGACCTGCTCCTGCGAACCGCCCTTGGACGACTGGAACTATGCCTACCATCAAGAGCGGAGGGCCTCCTCAAAAGAAAAGAAAGACCAATAGTGCTAAGATAATCCCAGTTGACCAGCAGATCTTCAAGGGATTGATCTTCTGTAAGTACTCTAGATTTGTGTAGCCTACTCTCACTGAACTCATATTTCAGTCTTCTTCCCAAACAATGACATATCTCCCTTCCGACGATTGCGCATTCAACGAGCGCAAGATTATGGTGCACGATGGAGTCGAAATTGGGCCACCGATGTCACTCATGTGATTATGGACAAAGGCTTGCTATCGAGCGATCTCCTTACTTACCTCAAACTCGAATCTTTGCCAGTCAGTTCATCCGTGCGACATTCAGACTTCAGTGTTAACTCTTGCAGACAAGTGTTGCTCTTGTCAACGAATCCTATCCATCGGAATGCATCCAATTTCGTTCAGTGCTTGATACCGCACACCTCCGCTTTCGTGTCAATGGAACCCCAACCACCGCCGAAAAGGAGAAGTCTCCAGTGGCAGAACCATCACCTCCTGGTTCTCTTCCATTGAAACCATCACGGCGGGAGAAGAACCAGTCCCCAGAATGTTCTTTGTCTCTAGTCGAGGAACCGACGCCAAACCCCTTGCCAAAAGATTCCCCAGAAACCGTACCCGAAAGCGTGCCTCACCCCGTCACATCCGAACCGGTCCATGAAACTGCCACTGAAGAAACGTCTAAAAGAGAAAACTGGGAGCGGGATGCACTGGATGATATAATAGATGAGGCTAAGGCCACAAGTCATCTGGTAAGCCCACTTCTTTGTCAGTGAAAGCTCACACAACTGATCCTTATAACCAGCCTCTGGATCCAGTCGAGTTTCCAGTCGGGGAATCCGCTGCTGATGTCTCTGATATCGAGACATCTAGCTCAGAGGAAGAGTCAACTTGGAAGACACGAAAAACATATGCCGGAGAAGGCAAAGCCAAGGATAACCCTGACTGGACCAAAGGTTTCGCCTGCATGCAGAAGTTCGACCCGGACACGAAACTTGACAACCCAAATAACAGGACCATCGAAGTATTACAGCAAATGCTGGAATACTATACCCAGACTGCAGACCAGTGGCGGGTTATGGCATACCGCAAAGCCATCAACGCTTTGCGGAAGCAACCAAACAAGATTGCCACACGAGCACAGGCTCGGGCCATCCCTGGTATTGGAGAGCGGCTGGCTGACAAAATCGAAGAAATTGTCTTGACCAACCGCCTCCGTCGTCTTGAAAATGCCAACCATACCCCAGAGGACTTGATAATTAAAGAATTTCTCGGCGTCTATGGTGCTGGTCTTCCCCAGGCCTCCAAATGGGTCGCGCAGGGCTACAGGTCTCTCAAGGACCTATTAGAAAGGGCTCCATTGACTAAGCAGCAGCGTATCGGGGTGGAACGTCACAGCGACTTCGCGCAACGAATCCCGCGCAAGGAGGTTGAAGCCCACGGTGCGATCGTGCGAAAGGCGGTGCAGGCTGTGGACAGGGATATGCAGGTGATCATCGGGGGCTCTTACCGCCGCGGGGCACTCACCTGTGGGGACGTGGACTGTCTGATCACCAAACCTGGTGCCACGCTGGAACAAATCCGCACCATGATGCTCGGTCTGGTTGTTCCCAGATTGTTCAATAGTGGCTTTCTGCAGGCCAGCCTGGCCATCTCGTCGCACCAGGATGGATCTAAGTGGCACGGCGCATCATCCCTGCCTGGCACCACACTATGGCGAAGGATCGATTTGTTGTTCGTTCCTGATGCTGAGATCGGGGCGGCATTGATATACTTCACGGGGAATGATATATTCAACCGGAGCATGAGATTGCTGGCACGCAAGAAAGGCATGTGCTTGAACCAAAAGGGCCTTTATGCGGATGTGCTCCGGAACAAACAAGTGAAACTGAATGGGGGCCGGCTGCTTGAGGGCCGGGATGAGCGTCGGATTTTTGCTCTGTTGGGTGTGCCCTGGCGGCCTCCCGAGCACCGGATTTGTTGAGAAGGTTCCCACGGCATGAGGTAGTCACGGTTTCATCCGCGGTATCAGAGCTGTGTAAGCTGCGGTGACAAAATTATTCTTGTTGTTGTCAGCACTGCCTACATACAATATGGGGTCTCCGGGAGGAAGGACCGAGATATGCCTAGGTAGTCACAGGAATGACGATATCTGCGGATTGGCGGTTTTCCTACATGTAGGGATAGTGTGTATACTAATTATTTGTATTGCTGTGTATCGACTAGATACAGACTGTTAATCTCCAAAAAAAAAGAAATGAAAAAGAAATGATACATGCATAATTGCCCATACATAGAGTTTCCATACATAGAGAGAGCAGAGAGAGAGAGAGAGACAGATTCAGAGAGGCAAGTCACAGTGGCACAAAGTGACTAAGAATTCCTCTCCCTCCAATACTCACTTTTCCTCTTCATCAACCCCATCCCGTAAAACTCATCCTTTTTCCCTCGTCTCATTTCCAAGTTGATATTGAGACATTCTTTTTCTTTTCATCACCGCCTTTCTCCTACCGCCTTGAAGACATCACCGCCTTTCGTGCGGTGAAGCCTCCATCGCGTGTCCCTCCCCTTGCGACTCCCAGACCGCCCTCTACTGCCCTGGGTTTTGCCCGCACATCGTTGATTCAATCATCTTGAGATTTCGTATTTCTGTTCCATTTCGAGTCTCTCTGAGGCTACTGGTCCTATCGAGGTGCACGGCCTGGGCCTCCCAGTCCTCAGTGACTGTGTGTGTGATTCTTCTTCCGTATCCCACATTCCACGTTTCTAATTCGAGTCCACAGACGTATCAGCTTGGCGGGACACACTGTCAATTCTGAGCGAACGACACGTCGATACCTCCTGGTTCAGTGTTTATTGTCATTAGACTGCTAATTGACACGTGAAAAGCCTTTCAAAAACACGTCAACAGCCACCCGCCACAATGGGTCGCAAACCCAACCAACTCATCCTCGAGTTCTTCCACCGGGGCCCCAAGCTGGAAGACGCGAGTAATCGCTACCAACATACCTGCAAAGCTTGCGGCGAGGTGTTTCCAAAGGGTCGCATTGACAGCCTTACGAACCACCTGGTGAAAAAATGTCAGGCGATTCCCCTACGCGACCGTCAACGCGTGTTGTTGCGACTTCACGAACTCCCCGACTTGACCGACGGTGACTCGAGTAAAGATTCTCCCTCTGGAAGTAAAGGAAAGTCTGCCGATGGTGGATTTCCCAACCGACAGAATTTCGACGGTCTCAACGTGTTGGCCGAAGCCTCGCGGCAAGTGGGCGCCTCGGACGTGACCAAGCGTGGACCTGGTTACACTCAGTCTGTGACAGCTGGAGGCAAGACCGTGATTGTTGACCCTGCGCTCGAAGCAGAGGGATTCCAGGGACATTCACAAGGGCCTGACTCCAAGGCCGAGGGTACGGCGAATGCCGAGGGTATGTTTTTCTTTTGTCACTGTTACACACTTACACTACTAACAATTTGCAGGGACACCCCAATCATCCAACGCCCCTAGTATTCCTGCCCTACCAAGCCACACTCCGGGCGAACACCCTGCGTCCATGTCCCCGCCCCTCGGCGATGCGTCCATGTCGCCTGAATCTACGTCTAATGCGCGCCAGTCACAACTGTCGATGATTGCAGCCTCCGCCAATGAGATGGTTCCTCAAGGAATGTCAATTGACAGTGACTCTGACATGAAGATGAACCAGTGGAATCAGCAGCTGTCCACACATGAGCAACTTCTTTTCGACAGCCTGCAAGAACATGATCCCTCGTTGACTGCTGCTACTCAGCGTGCGGCATCTTACCCCCGCCCTATTGCGATGAACCCAAATACCCAGGCAAAAGGATTTGTGAACGAGTTCGGTAACTCAACCAAGCCGATGAAGCCCAAGGTTCGGGGCCGTTTCACTGCAGAACGACGCCGTGAAGTTCAAGACGTGCGGAAGAAGGGTGCATGCCTTCGTTGCCGAATGCTAAAGAAGCCTGTAAGTGTTTTTGTATTTTTGTATATGCGGATATGAGAGATGAGTAAACATTACTGACAATGTGAATAGTGCTCTGGCGATACCCCTTGCACAACTTGCGCTAGCGTGGAGAGTGCTCGTCTATGGAAGCACCCGTGCCTGCGCACCCGCCTTTCCGATGAGTTTGAGCTCTACAATGCGAGTATGTTGTTCGTGTTCTGCTCTTTTCGAATACATACTGACTCAGACTCTAGATCTCAACTCTACACTTGCCTATCATGATACTAACAGCATCAAAAACCAAATCAAGTTCGAACACTACTCTGGTCGCATTGAAGTTACTCACTTCGAGGAGAGCAATTCTTTCATGACTTTCAGTGGACTGCAAGGTCACCGCACTTCAGTGTCTGCACTTGACCCCCAGTTGCAAGCCCTTGGAGATGACCAGTTCGCTGGACCCTCGCAAGAAGTCTACCTCCTGGACGCAGACTCGGATGACATTCCAAGCAAGTTGGAAATGTACATCAAGAAAAACGCCTCTTACTTCTACGAGCGAGAGACCTCGCCTTTCATGAAGCCCACTTTGCTGCTTGCTGCCGAACTCAACCAGGGAAAGAAGGTATGTTATTTAACATTGAATGTGAAGACGTATATTAACATGGCTACAGGATATCCTTCTGGAACGTGTGTTGGAGCTGTGGGTCGCGACCCATATTCTCGTCGACACAGAACTCACCTGGAAAACTTACTACAACCCTACTTTGCCTCCGAATTCATTGCACTCCCTTTCTCAGCCATCGGATGAGGGTCGTCTCCCCATTGAGGAGGTCTCTGACCCAGAATCGTACGGACTTCTCTGCAGTCAGTTGCGCGCCGCTATGGAGAAGCGTGCCTCCCAGCTGAGCAAGTTTGTCATCAATGATCTGGAACGTCGACTCCTCCAGCGCCAGAAGTGTGGCTGGTTTGATACTTTCATTGTCGCTATCATCCTCCTGAACTGCGTCGATCGCACCTGCTGGCTGTTCCGTTCATGGGACAACGAGAACTTTTCTCAGCGCGTAAGTGGCTGTCTACTCATTCATGATGATCTCTCACTAACAATCCATCCAGTGGCCCCTCGACAAGCGTCCTCCCTATTACTTCAACCAGTCTGACCGCTTCGCCGATATCCTGGAGATGCTCTTGCGCATGCGCCACATTCCTCCCAAGGCCACTTTCCGTCCGGACAATGGTATCCTGAAGGCAGTCGACGGTAGCGACGAGCACGCCATCCGCTGGTTTGATATGATTCAGATTACCCGTACGTCACATCCCATTGTATCATTGTTTACGCATATGTGAAGTTCCTTGACTAACATTCCTGTTCTACGCAGCCTACTTCATCGAAGAGCGCAAGAACGCCGTCTTCGACCCATCCGACTCTCGCTCCCTGGATTGCCACCACAGTGCCAGTCTCCTTGAGCCTAACAATGCCACTTAGCTTCTCACAACAACAACAAAAAAAAAAAAAAGAAAAAGAAAAAGAAAAAAAGGCGAAAACAGCAAAACTTCGAGAAAAAAAAAGAGGAACCAACAACATGTCCGAGTCGTCTTTTTTCGTCCTTTGCGTTGTCAGTGTAGGTCAATTGCTGGTGAAACTTGCCATTACGAAAGCGATAGCGAAATGCATGGCATCAGTCCAAGCCTCGATTTGGCTTCTGAATTGAGGCTGGTCTTGGGTCTGATTTGCTTATGGAGTTTGTTTGCAGGTGGATCTTTTTCGAGCGAACTGCGATGGAAAATATCAGAGGAATCCATGCATGGATGTGGAATGTTCTGATCTTTCTAATTGGGTGTTCGTGGGTGTTGAAGGGTGCGCTTTTTTTTGTTTCTGATATATATAGCTTTAAAGGTTTATTCATTAGGCTTGAATGTATGAAGTAAATGTTATTCCTGTCTTTGTATAAGTAGAAGTAGTGTGCGTTTATATATATCGATGTTGTACCTAGGTATGTAGTATATCAGTTCCTGGTGGAGGTTAGACATATAAGTCGATTGGGTCAGGGCAGATAATATATTCTATAATATATTTCACTCTATTCTATTCTATATTTCTTTCTATATTCCATTCTAGTATTGGCGGATTCTTCGACTTTTATTTCATTCTTGGATGACGTAGGCTCAAGAATCGGATGATGGGGCACTTCCCCCCAGGGACCCTTTCACAGGGGAAATCTCCGGAATCCCCCAGACTTGACTTCCTCAACCATGCCTCCATTTCGCAACTTTCTTGGACGGAAGTCCCAACCCAATGGGGATACCACTGCCTTGGACGACAACCATCTCTCTCCAAATCAACGTCCTGCGCCCATACCGATCCGCAATAGCCACGATGAACCCACCGAGTACAAATTGAGTGGTATGTTCGAATCCCCGCACTGCTGCGACTGTTGTGACTGCTGTGGCGACTTCCTCTCTTGTAGTACTAACCTCGGTCCCCAGTGGTCAACGACAGCGGTGTCTATCTTCCGGTATAGGCTGGGTGTGATCGGGAAAATGTGATACACCAGCTAATTACTGCGACAGCCTTCTCCTCCAGAACGACCGAGTTTCTGGCGCCGATACCCGGGCTCCAGCAAATCCGTCAACCACCGAGATCTAGTTGATGACAATGAGCCTTTCTCCATTTCTCGCGAGTCCTTTGACTCTTATCGCCGATCATTTGTATGCCCCCGCGAACCCGAACTGATCCGCGTGAACCCAACTGACATTAATTTTCCAACATAGGATATATCTGCCCGCTCACCCATCATCCATCCCGATGCTGCTCCGTCTCGAACTTCTCTTGACTCTCGATTCTCCCGATTAACACCGTCGGGGACTCAGTGCAATAGCCTCACCAAGTCTGAAATCATGGAGGAAGAAACCTTCGAAGAAGTAGGATTAAATGACGAGGCGAAACCTAAGAAGAAGGGTTTCCTCTCCAGATTCGGTGACTCTGGTAACGATGCGCAAACATCCGGGCCCAAGTCGTCGACCTCGTCCTTCGGTTTCCATATTCCCGGCCGGAAGCGCGGCCAGAGTGGCGGCGGATCAGAACTGGCATCTGTGAAAATAGCCCCCTCTGCACCTGCGCCCACCGATGAGACATGAAGCAATGAGTGATGAGATATGTTTAATGCGTTGATTCTCTCAGCGGCGTTTCGCGTTTGTTTCGGGTGATATAAGCCACACTTGTTCAAGGAGTAATATACCGTGGGGCTTGGTCGATGACACTAGGAGTCATCTTGTCCATGCAGAGTCTAGGTGGCTCATGTCGCTTATTAGCATACTGTATACATCTGTTGCCATTGAGTTGCGACTCGGGCTATCTGTGCTTTGTTCAGAGACAATGTCCTACATTTTATTCTCGTAGGGCTTCCATAGAAACCTGCCCTTAGACCTCCATATATCAGCCAGTCTTATTCTATGTAAGAATTCAATAGAAATATCCATTTTAATGCGTTGCTAGGCCTGCTGGAAGTCACAGTCCATCTCAGGGCTATGTTATATCTTATCAAATGCAAACTATGCAAACAGCCGGCAAAAAAACTTCCTCCGCCTGCGATCCAAAAAAAATTATCCACCAGGACATCGAGCAGTCTCCGCTCGCAAAGACCCAAGTTTTACTCCTTTTTTCAATCGGAGATACCCTACAGCCTACGGAAATTATCTTTCATAATGGCTGGATTGAAGCGCGCTGTTGACGGCAGCGAGGAGCGCAATGGCAAGCGGAGCAAGACTAAGGAAGCCTCCACATCGAAGTCCAAGTCCGTGAAGTCGAGCTCTTCGTCTAAGAAGGACTCCAAGAAGGATTCCAAATCCACCAAGAGCGACAAGAAGCCCTCGAAGAAGGTTCAGAAGGAAGAATCCGAGGATGACGATGACTTCGACATTGACGATGTCTCGGACGAAGATATTGATGCCCTGGACGCCCTTTCAGACGATGAAGAGATGCCCGATGTGAGCGATGAGGAGGAGAAGCAAGTGTCAGACAAGAAGTCCGATGCGGATGACGAAGACCAACAAGAGGCCCCAAAGAAGGCTAACCCCAACAGTAAGTTTCAGTTCTGCCCTCCTTGACGGTGCCCCATCTAATCGTTGTTGCGCATTTAGACAACAACTCTCGCGAATCCCACATCAAGCAAAAAGCACTCCAGCAGGAGCGCAAAGCCGCGAAGCCTAATGCCGATACCGTCGCTCGCTCCAAGAAGTTGTGGGAGCAGTTGCGCCGCAAGTCCCACGTGCCTCTGGAGCAGAGAAAGAAGCTCGTCAAGGAGCTGTTTGAGATCATCACTAACCGCGTCCGTGACTTCGTGTTCAAGCACGACTCGGTGCGCGTCATCCAGACTGCTCTCAAGTATGGAAACCTCGAGCAGCGCAAGCTGATCGCGCATGAGTTGAAGGGCACTTACAAGGAGCTGGCGCAAAGTCGATACGCTAAGTTCTTGGTTGGAAAGTTGATTGTCCACGGAGACGATGAGACCCGCGATTTGATTATCCCAGAGTTCTACGGCCATGTCAAACGTCTCATTCGCCACCCCGAGGGCTCATGGATTCTTGACGACATCTACCGCACAGTTGCAACCAAGGCACAGAAGGACAGACTCCTCCGCGAGTGGTACGGTCCCGAGTTTGTCATTTTCCAAGATGAGAACGACACCACTTCCGATCTCCGTAAGATCATCGAAGCCCACCCCGAGAAGCGTGGGCCGATCATGAACTACTTGCGCGAGCTGATTAACCTGCTTGTGCAGAAGAAGAGCACTGGTTTCACCATGCTTCACGATGCTATGTTGCAATATTTCCTCTGCACAAAACCCGGCAGCAACGAAGCGAGCGAGTTTATCGAGCTGCTCAAGGGCGACGAAGAAGGTGACTTGGTCAAGAACTTGGCTTTCACCAAGTCCGGCTCCCGCTTGATGTGTTTGTCGCTCGCATACTCCAACGCTAAAGACCGAAAGCTGCTTCTACGATTCTTCCGCGACACCGTTAAGGTTATGGCCGGCGACATCTACGGTCACCAGGTTATCCTTGCTGCGTATGAGGTCATTGATGACACAAAACTCTGCGCCAAGTCCTTCTTCCCCGAGCTTTTGAACCAGAACGACGGCGAAGAGGCCCGCAACGAGGAGCTCTGCTACCAGGTCAACGACCTGACCGCACGTATCGCCGTGCTATACCCCTTCGTCGGCGAACGCGTCAAGTGGCTCCTTCCCGAGGTCGACAACCCGGTCCTTGAAGAAGTCCGCGACGTCCGCAAAGAAACCTCCAAGAAAGACCCGGCCATACGCCGCCAGGAACTCGTCAAGGCTGCGTCGCCGACGCTGCTCGAATTCATCGCTGCCCGCGCGTCTACTCTCCTCGAGACGACCTTCGGTTGTCAGTTCCTCGCCGAGGTGCTCTTCGCAGCCGACGGCGACAAGACCGCCGCTCTCGCAGCCGTGGCCGAGGCCGCCAAGTCGCACACTGAAGCCCGTGATACCGCACACGTGGGACGTCTGCTCAAGTCTCTTGTGCAGGGTGGGCGCTTCAACCCGGCCACCAAGTCCATTGAGAAGGTGGAACCTGCGTTGAACTTCCACGCTGCGCTGTACGAGCAGATCAAGGATGAGGTCATGGACTGGGCGACGGGGGCTAACCCCTTCGTGATTGTCGCGCTGGCTGAGTCGGAGGACTTTGAGAAGAAGAGCGAGCTGCTCAAGACCCTGAAGAAGAACAAGAAGGCGCTGGAGCAGGCCTCGGCGTCCGTCGTGGAGAAGGATGGACAGAAGAAGCCCACCCCGACTAGCAGTGGTGCGAAACTGTTGCTTTCGAAGATCTAGATATAAGCGTTTCTACGGGATTATAGCATGTGTAATTACGTTGTATACAAAAAAAGCCCACCTTTATTTTTTTTTCCAATATTTTCCAATATTTTTCATATTTTTTTTCACCATTTTCTTCTCTTTTCTCCTCGAATGGACGTTGAGATGTCCCTGAAATTACATTCTCCACAGATGTGGAACTCATACTCACATGGCCGATCTCAGGGGTTCGTCCATTGTTTTGACTATGTTGTTATAATGAAGGAACTCCGGAGATATTCAGCTGTAACTATATTCAGGCAATAAAAAGGTCTCATATATCTACATTGCAATAATGCATCTTTTACGGAGTATACATCACATTTAAGGGCCGTGTCTCTCTGACTATTCGTATTAACTCGAACGGTCGAGACAATCCCAATTAAAGAAAGAAATTACGGAGTCGATAGACATTTACCTTTGTAATCTTATTATAGAAAGCTTATTGTTCTTGAGGTGTAGGAGAATATTGATCTGACCTATCTACTGCTATTTGATACCTAATACCACCTTAAATCTACCATGGACAATTGCAACGGTAGTCGAGGCCTAATTCCCTACATATTTACTTTTGTACCCTGGACGGAGTAAGAGATAGCAAATTGGGAATATCTTCACATCCACAGATCCCAATAAGGCAATGATCAGGGCACGCTAAACTGTCTAAGGGGAGAAACTAACTGTGGCGGTACCCAACCCGTCCACGTTGATTCTGCGACTTCAACCCTTTCTCTCTGCTTCTACCCATTCTGCAACGGAAAACCCCCAGGCCCCAGGGCCTGAGAGAGAGAAAACATGCCCTCCCTCACTCTAACAGACCCGGACATGATCCTGCCGTATGAAGGCGAACGCGAATCCCAAACTCCCTCCCCACCGCGAATCGCCTACTTGTCGCATCTCAATTCCCGCCAACCAGACCACAATGCCTCTATGTCCGCACCCAGACAGAAGAAAAATTTTTCCCGTCATGCCTGGACACACGACGACGTGAGTGTCAGCCGCCGTCTCTCGGATATTGGCGAGGAGCTCTCGCCAGATAGATCGGAGGGCTTCGGCGATTCGGATGAACATGAGCTGGCCAGCTCACCGCTACTGCATGAGCGCGACGATCAGAACAAGGATAATGCTGCGTGGAGTAGCTCCAATTCCACAATTAGTGCGGGGAGCAGACGCGCTTCCGCTTCTAGAGATGTATCCGAGGCGCATAACGGACGCGACGAATCCCCCGTCCACCCCGAGGTCGCGAGAGCGCAGGCTACCGCGGTCGTCGGAACTGGGGCTTCCTCTGTACCGGCTAGTAGCGCTGTGGCGTCTGCGGCTGCAGAGGGCAAGGGGCCCGGGGAGGAGTTTTCCTCGGCGATACTGAGTAGCGAGGCGGAGAGGATTCTGGAGAATGCGAAGAAACGGTTAAATGTAGGTTGATATCCTGCGCGCCACAGGTTGGCTGGGCAGTAATACTAACGTGTTTTGTTCCTCAGCTTATGGAAAACAATCTCACTCGAGCTCGGTCGACGACGCCGCGCACGACCGCCTCGCCCTCGCCCTCGCCCTCGAATTCCGGCTATATCCAGCCGATGGGTATGCACCAGCCTGTGGGCGGACTGTATCGGTCGATTTCACGCACGGATCCTAAGAACTCTTCGCTTCGACGGCAGTCGCTTATTGCATCGCAGGATACGACGAATAATCGTCATTCGAGAGTGCACTCTGAGACAAATTTTCCGTCTGATTCGAGCTTCTCCAATGATAAGCGCATCTCCCGCTCTGTCAGTGCGATGGGCGCGAGCACTTCGTCCAGTCTTCATACGGATGATCGGTCGTTCCACTATGCACCTACGAGAGCGTATCTGACGCACCGGTCATCGGTTTCCTCTATGCAGCCCCCGAGACTTGCGCATGAGCAGGAGCACCACGACCAGCCCGCGCAGTCACCTGTCTCTGCCGGAGGCAGTTCGTCGGACTCGCCACAAGGCTTGGGCAATTCCGAGGAGGAATCGAAATCCAGCTCGGAGGGTTTCAGTCCAGTCTACAGTTCCTTTGGTCCCCCTAGCCGCGCGCAGTCACAACTGCAGGTGCGAGATCTCCAGTACCAGATGAAGGGGCTTCATATTAAGATCTCTTCTCTGAAGGTGAAGAATCAGGAGGATAATCTTCGCCGACGCAGCTTGCAAAGCTTGCGAACGCCCAGCCCATTGACGGCCGCCGATCACTGGTATGCGAATGCGCTGGAGCTCAGAGATGGCCAGGGCAGTCGTGGCTCCAACCCCCGACGTAACGCCAGCTCTGAAAATATCCGGCGTGCCTCGAATGATGCGGCGGAAGATCGACACAGGTCCGATGAGCATGCCGCTGGGCATAAATCCAAACGCGCCGGGAATTGGCAAGGCAATGAGCCTGCGGACTACGCCGATGACCAATCTGTTGCCGAGACCATGTACGAAGATGCTGAAGAAGGTGATTTCGATGAGGACATTGACCGCGAGGCTCTGAATGAGATCTTACGCGAACCGCTTGACGATGATTTCGAGAATGACATGGAAGCCTTCCCCGACGTGCCATCGCACACGGATGCGACTCCGCACGAGATGCGCGAGGATGCGTTCGACTATGAGCATTTCATCTTACATAGCGCACTGGGCAACTACACCCAGCAACTCCGTCGGGTGAGCAACAGCTCGAACGGATCAGTCGAGACAACCCGGCCCCCATACACAGCACGGCATTCCCGTACCAACAGCAATATGTCCGACTCGACAGTGGCGACCTTCGCAACTGCAACCGAAGGTGAGCGTCCCGACGACGAGGACGACATTGACAGCGTGATGTACTGGGACCGACGGTTCAACCATGGTGCGTTCCCGCGATCCATTTCCCCTGGCATTTCCGACACTAATACTTGGACAGAGCTGCGACACGGACATAGCCATGGCCATGGCCATTCCCAGTCACATGCTCATGGTCACCCGCACAGCCACAGCTACCAACCAAGTCCAATCCAAGAGCTTGAGGCTGAAGGTGATCGCTCTGAAACACCCCGCGGACCACGACACGAAAGCGACACCAACCAAGTGGACCCGAACAACCTCTCCCCTCAGAAACTTACTGGCCGCTCATCCTCAGCTACAGCTGGTTCCGCAACCCCAACCTCCCTTGTCTCATCCCTCGTCTCAACCGTGCGTGCGGCATCCAGCACCCCCAGTGTCGGTGGCATCAACGATGATGACACACAGATGCTGGAAGCACTGTTCGCCAGCCTGGGTAATGTTTGTAAGGATCTGCAGGACATTACGACCTCCCCGGATCCAGATGTGAAAGCTGCGCGTGTGCTGCGGCGTCGTCTGGATGCGGCGCGGAGAGTGCTGGACGGAGAGCTTGATGCTTGATTTGATCTTGCTATCTTTTCTCATTTCATCGCTGCATAGTGGATTATGCCATATACCATGATTTATCCCTGATTTGAGCGGGATTGACGTTCTTTTGTTTCTTTTACTTGTTTCTCTTTGGCCATATTATCATGATACCCAGTGCCTTTTTCTTTTTCTTTTTCTTTTTCTTTTTCTTTTTCTATTTCTTTATCTGTTGACTGCGATTTATTTATTTATTGTACCTAGGTTATCTAGAGACTCTAGAATATAGGAATAATCTAATCAAATGTCATGATCAATGTATGTTTTGAATGCGATCTCAGTACGTTAAATGAAGGTCCAACCAAGAATCATAATATTTCTCGTTAAGTCCCCTCTTCTGTTGGCTTAATTTCCCCTTTAAAACGAACAGACTGTGTTCGAACTCTCTTCTCTCACCTCTCCTCTTTCATCTCTCTTCATCATCAGTATACATCCATCTCCAAAGTCACCCCCCTTTCTGCCCCGCGATCTCCTAATCGGGACACTGATCGCCGAAACGATAAGCAGAGCCTGTCGCGCCCTCCATACACATGCCACTGTCAACAAATAGTAAGCGCCTGAACTACATACAAAAAAGAGAGCATACTAATAAACCCCAGAAGAAAACACTCTATCTCTAAGCGTCGCAGCCAGAGAAACAGCATAAAAGTCCAAGTGGGAGAAAGCAAAACAACCCAAAAAGAAAAAAAAAAAGAACAGCCAAACTGAACAATCCATCCCCCCAAACACCAAGCCCCAAAAAAAGAAAATCCAACACGGACCTTCGCAAAAACCTATTGCGCACTCTGCACACTCAGAAATCCTCCGCGATGAGCATGAGCGTGAGCGCAAACACCAGACCACAAGCCGGCGCACCGGCGTCGCCCGCCTCGCGCCGTCTCCTCATCTTCCAGGAGACGTGCAACCCGCAGAACGTCGCAGAGATTGTGTACATCCCCGTCAACAAGCTGGGGTTACCTATTTGTGGTGATGGGCCTGAGTTGCCCTCTATTCTGCAGTTGCCGTTGCGGGTGCTGAGGGTGTTTACGGATATCTTTAACCAGCCGAAGTATAAGGGGTGGTATGTGTGATTTTGTTTCTTTCTCTTCACTGTTTTCAATGTAGCATGTGCTAATTTAATCGATCTAGGGCCGTTGTCTCGGCTGGTCCTTACCGTGATGTCTCAGAAGAAGGGAAATTCTATGCTGTGCTCTTGGAGCAGACGCAGAATACTGTGCATGCATCGCATGAGACTCATGTGGGGACACCTTGATCTTGTGTTTCTTTTTATGCGTTGATTTGTTATTTGTATATTTTTATGCTATCATTAGTTCGATTTATGAATGAGATTAAAACAATAAAAATGAAGTAAAAAAAAATAGTAGTCGTCTCACCAAATTGCCAACTTCCCTGTAACAGGACGGTGTCATCTGGCGACGCCATCCCGGGGTGGAAATGTCTCTGCAGAATTGCTTCCCTCAAGGGTCATTTCCATTGCTTAGTGGCCTCCAGCGTCGTGGATTACTCGCACGAGTGAAAATGCCAACCCCGGGATTCGTACCAGGCACCTTTCCTGCTGGTCTTGCGACCGAAGCAAGGTAATCGGCATGGCGGCGAGCCTTCCACTAGGTTATCCGTGACAGATTAATTTTTATTGCCCTGTTTTATAATAAGTCCTATCCTTTTAATTAATATAGTATTACTTTATGCTCAACTATGTTCAACCATTCATATCTCCATTTTATACAGTTCCCAAACCAATATACATATTAAATACATCTATCTTCACACATGTCTAGCCACTTCCCACTCATTCCTCAAATCGTCCCGTATCAATGTCTGCCTGTTTAGGCTTCACAAATCCCGGCCTGAAAACAACCTTATGACCAATATATAGAACCGCAAACAGCATGAGACTGAGGTAGTTGATGAAGAAGTCGGTAACACTGAACTTCGGGATGAATGCAGTGAAACCCTGAGTAATGATGATAAGGATGTTGAAGAACAAGCCATACCACGAGAAAAAGGGCTGCCAGGGAGCCTTATATGGAAGAGTGTCGCGCGAAATCCCTTGCGCAGCCAAGGCTTTCATAAATGCGAGATGGCAAATATTCAGAGATGCCCAGGTAATAAAACCTGCCAAGCCTGCAATCTGCATCAACCAGTTAAAGACCGTAGCTCCGGCATTTGAGACATTCAGGAAGCCCAACAGGCCAAAAAGAGCTGTAAACCCAACACTTGCATACGGCACGCCGTGTTTGGTTGTCTTCATAAAAAACCCAGGAGCGAAACCCTCGTGAGCCAAACCAACTAGAATCCGACTCCCGCTATAGACGTTCGAATTGGCAGCGGAAAGGACCACAGTAAGCAGGACGGCGTTGATGATACTGGGTAGGACATTGACACCAGCGCGTTTCGCAGCAATGACGAACGGGGACGCATCCGCATTCGTACCGCTGTCATCGGAGGTGAGACGTTTATCGTCAGACGGCACGACGATGCCGACGAAGAAAATCGTAAAGACAAAGAAAAACACGATCCGAAAGAAGGTTTTCCGAATTGCAGACGGGATGTTCTTGCGAGGATTTTCCGTTTCACCCGCCGCAATACCGACCAGCTCGGTACCTTGGTACGAAAACCCGGCTTTGATCAGAATGGCCCAAAACCCGACGAATTTCGCCAGAGCGTCTTGTCCAGAATCCTCGATCAGATAAGCGCGGAATGGGCCCGGATGCACCCAGTATCTGAATCCCAGGTACCCCTCCCTGCCAACGCCAGCATTGATGCAAATAGCGAAGATCATAAACCCGACAACGGTGATGATTTTGATACTCGAAAGCCAGAACTCGACTTCACCGTAGCAGCTGACAGGGAACATGTTCAAGATTATAATAACAACCCAGAACACAGCAATGAATATCGCCATTGGGATCGCGTCGTCCCAATATTGAATGATCAGCCCAGTGGCAGTCAGTTCCAGGGCAAATGTCGAGGCCCATGAAAACCAGTAGATCCAGCCCATCGCAAAGCCTAGACTGGGATCGACCAGGCGCGTCGCATATGTGGCGAAGGCTCCTGCGATCGGTAGGTAGGTGGCTACCTCACCCAAGGCTATCATGACTGAATACACGATTGATCCAATGAAGGTGAATGCAATCAGCGCGCCGACAGGGCCTGCGGTGGCAATGGCACTCCCACTACCGATGAACAGACCTGTGCCTATGGCACCTCCTGTAAAAATATAAGAATATGAATATACATACGAACAGAATTGCGTATAGCTCGCGGTTCTTACCCATTGCGATCATCTGTAGATGTCGGCTTTTGAGCCTTCGCTGCAAATCCGGCAGCTTGTGTGACGTGCCATGGCTGTGTTTCTCTCGACTCTCTTCAATGTCGCCGGCCATTGAGTATCTGATTGAGTTCTGAGTTTGCTAGAAGCAAATCAAAAGTGGCAGAGCCGCTTTTGGAAATCTTCAAATCCCAAATTTGATTGTCTAGCCTCTGATTGGTTGAAAATTGAAACTGGGCCCTAAGCACGTGAGATTAATGCCTTGGTGCCTCGGTGACCCACTTGCCGGTGTTGTACGTGTGTACCCGCGAAGGTCTTGTGTGAAGGCTCTGATACGCGACGTAGGGGCTAGGATCGTTGCTCATATACTAGTAGGTTTTAAGGGTTGGGTGAACTGTGATGTGAAGGCACGAGAGAAGGTGGCGAGACTTTCGAGTCCACTCGTGAAGAAGGGTTCATGGGCTGAGCCTGAGTGCCGGTGAGGATGCCGAGAACGCAGTTTAGTGCGGTGGGCCACGGGGTGAAGTTACATTCGCTGGTGAGAATGGGATAAGCTCTGGAGATTAGGCTCTGCGAACCTGCTACTGCTGAAACACATGTTGACCGTATATAAAGACGGAGCGTGAATTGCGGTGATGCCTTGTCGCATATGCGAGGAAAGAAGGTTGACTGTGTATATAGCGGACTTTTTAGTGAGTGCCAAGGATGAAAGGCACCGAGATAGTGTACGTTGAAAGAGAACACTGAGAGATAGTGAGCGTCGAGAAAAAAAAAAACCGGTACGTCCTTTGCTGATAGCGCGTGACAAGTGTGAAAGCTCTATGCGTGGGTGGTCGCCTGGCCGGTTGCTGTGGCCTGGCCGGTTGCTGTGTCGTGTAGAGAGAGAGACCCCTAGTTGAGGGTGATGAAATGATTCGTAAAGAGAGAGGCTTGCCGGATGATAAAAAAGAGGAGGATTGAAGGGTTATAACGTAGACTCATGGAGATGTCGAGGTGTATGGTGGAGTGTGAGATGATATTGAATAGTTGCGGAAGCTAGGTTCTAAGCTATAAAAGCTTGACAATCATTTGAGTTTTGGAAGAAGTGTCCGATTCTTGGGATTGTAATGAGAGACCGGGCATTGGTGTGTAGTCACTGGAAATAGAAGTTAGTTAACTGTGTATCCAGAAAGGCAGAGACCAGGATATCTCATATTTCAAGTTCATGTGACTTGGGATTTCTGGCACTTTTCCGATCACTTCCTGATATGCACATACTGTTATTTAGGAAATGCACTTTCTGACATAGATCTTATTCTGGTTAGGATCTGAGGTTGCTATGCTTTACACGAGTCCGTCACCATCTGCAGTTATGTATGTGGAACTTACCTTTCTGTTTCTTTTCGCATTTTCTTTTCGCACCCCTTTCATCCAAAATGGCTGGGCTTAGTCCTAAGGTTAAAGCAGAACTTCCTGAATGCATATTCATGTTATTCCCAGCAGGGAAATTCTCAGAATCTGAATCTTTCCGATACTGTGGGTTTCAGCTGGAAAAATGACATCATGTCATTGTACAAAGAAATGGATGAGATGGACAACTGTGATTTCGTCATAGGATCGGCCAGGTGTAAAGAGCTGACTCAGGTCAAGTTTCTGAGGAACCTTGGAAGCTCTGCGGTGACACAAGCGACGTGACTCGGACTTTGCGTCCGCTTGGGAAAGCTCACTTCGGGTTATCGAAGGTTGTCGAGGCTTTCGTTTCTGGTATATCACGTATAATCTGACACTGGTTTCCGATGCTTGAAAACAGCGCAGGGCTTTTACTATAAGAAGGTAATAAACGCCGGATGGGAGGTAGCTCTTAGGAAAGCCCGGGGAATCTACCTACGTAGTATTGGGAATTCACGGCATCACCAAGCAATGGAGTTGGGCCGAAGTTCATCCGTGCGGGTAACATATAAAGGACTTGAACCCCCCACCCGACGTTGCTCTAGTTAAAAAAGAAGAATGCACTGGAGACATAGAGACATCTGATGTTTGGAGTATGTAGCAAGCATGCATTGAGGTAGAGCTCATTATGGGACGTAAACTCGGGTATTGCTGTGGAAAAGAAACATAAAGGCATCATGTTACCTGACTTTCATGAGAGTGAGACAACTGTGGGGTGTTGAATCCAAAAACTACTTGTTAGCTTAGTTAGTACACTATTTCTTAGGGCTGCAGGGTTGTAAAAGCGACACCAGCCAAAATAGGGAACTATCACCCGGCAAGGAAAAAGAATGCTTGCGCCGTATATATCTTCTACCGTATATATGTAGTCATGAAGCGGGAAACGCGGAATCATTTAATTAAACGTTTGGCTTTGGCATGTCACTAATGTCACTAATAACATTTGAATGGAGAGAAACCAAAAATGCCGCGGAAAACGCTGTAAATCTCAAATACAGGTAGGTAATTTTGAAGCTCCGGGTGATTTATTTAATACCGTACAAACCGAACCCGGCATTAAAAATACCATTAAAACCGTAAACAGCCCAAGAGTGGGAAAGAAACGCCACCGTCCAGGCATTGTTCGCCGAAACTGTCTTCTGAATGATAAAAAGTCCAGGAAAAACGAGCTTAGAATGAGCTGATCCAGACGAACCGAAGTGGCATGAGTGCAGCCGAGCCCCAAGACCAAATTTATTGGACCAGGAAGCTCCTTAGCAAAGCTGATGGATCCATCTTATCAACGGTTATGTACGCCAAGGAGGCCGGCCCCGACTAATCAATCTCGCTATGGAAATTATTCCTTACGGGCACTTTACCCGACACTTACCTTGAGACAATGTACTCATTGGTGCAGAATCTTCCTTGTTACCGATATCGGATAATGCATACCTGATATATTATTAAAGGGTATATAAGCTCACTGATCGGCACTTTTTAGCCAAGCTTCGAAGCATAGAGTCTCTCACGATGGCATCGAAGGAGACGCAGATCGCTCAGGCGACGGCTGCCGACGTTACCTATCCCACTGAGAAAGAGACGGAGACAGCCCAGCCACCGGCATATGCAGCTGATGGCAATTCGGACCAAGAGTCTCTTGATCAAGAGGCCCAGGCTGGTGTGAAGGGGGTTCAGGCCGCGGCCGCCGTGTGGACTAAGTCTCATTTGATCCTGGCATATGTGATGTGAGAATCTCTCCATGATCCAACGTTTATATCTATTCAAATACTGACTCTGACTGTCCTGCGAAGCATTTGGTTCATCTACTTTGTCACCTCCATCCAGGAGGTCGTCATCCGTTCTCTAAACCCCTACGTGACCAGTGCATTCCAGCTCCACTCTTTGACGGCTGCCACGAGTATCATGGCCAATATCATTGGAGGCTTGAGTAAAATCCCCCTGGCAAAGATATTGGACTCGTGGGGCCGGCCTCAGGGTATGTCTTTGATGTTGCTCATCTGGGTTGTGGGTTTCATCATGATGGCGGGCTGCAACAATGTTCAGACATACGCGGCCGCCCAGGTTTTTTCGTCCGTAGGGTATGATATCCATATCCTTGCCAAATATCTTCCCAACAGCTCGGCTAATTCGCGACAAATTGTAGATCCCAAGGTGTCAGCTATTGTTTGACAGTTTTCATTTCGGACACCTCTTCGTTAAAGAACCGAGCCCTCATGTTGTCGTATGCAACCTCGCCATACATCATCACCACCTGGATCGGAGGACCAATTGCCCAGAGTGTCCTCGGAGGCCCTGGCTGGCGATGGGGATTCGGAATCTTCACCATCGTTGTTCCAGTTGTGGTGGCTCCTCTGTGTCTTCTGTTCTTCTGGAATCAGCACAAGGCCAAAAAGATGGGCTTGCTTGCACCCAGCCGTGGTCCTCTCACCTTCTCTACAATTAAGCAGTACTGCATTGAGGTTGATTTGATTGGAATCATTCTTCTGGCGGGCGGAATGGCCTTGTTCCTTCTTCCATTCAGCCTCTGGTCATACCAAAAGGATCAATGGCGCTCGGCGATGATCATTTGCATGATCATTTTTGGAGGCCTTTTGCTCATCGCATTCGCTCTCTACGAGCGATTCTGGGCCCCAGTGACCTTCATCCCATTCAATCTACTGATGGACCGAACCGTCTTCTTCGGTGGGTTGATGTTTGTCTTCGAATTTTTCAACTCGATGGTCTGGGGTAGTTACTTCGGATCCATGCTCCAGGTCGTCTGGGGTCTGGATGTCACCGAGGCCAGCTATGTCCAAGCCATCTACAGAGTGGGATCTTGCCTCTTTTGTCTGCTAGTCGGGGTCCTGATCCGCTGGACTGGTCGCTTCAAATGGCTCGCCGTTTACTTCTCCTTCCCGCTTATGATCCTGGGCGTTGGACTGATGATCAAGTTCCGCCAGCCCGATGCGGGTATTGGATATATCTGTATGACTCAAATCTTCGTTGCCTTCGCTGGTGGAACCACCGTTATCTGCGGCGAGCTTGCCATGATGGCACCTTCGAATCACCAACACATCGCTGTTATCCTTGCCATGCTGAACCTGTTCGGTAGTATTGGCAGTGCTATTGGGTCAACTGTGTCTGCCGCTATCTGGACCAGTGAGTTCCCCAAGGCACTGGCTAAATACGTGCCGGCAGAGGTGAATGTGGCAAAGGTCTATTCGGATATCACCGCCCAGCTGTCGTATGAGTGGGGAAGCCCGGCTCGGAATGCCATTGCTCACGCTTATGGAGATGCGCAGCGTTATATGCTGATTACCAGTGTTTGTATGCTGGTAGTTGCCTGGGGATGTGCTGGTATGTGGAGAGATATCAAGATTAAGGATGTTAAGCAGGTCAAGGGGCGCGTGATCTAAGTTGATGTGGCGTTGATGGAAAAGTGTGAAGCTGGCAGATGAAGGTCGTGGGGGATCAGATTGAAGCTAGTGGGAGTCTGTGTGTAATAATGTTTCTCTACTTAGTTTGTCATACGATTAATGTCTACTATATACTGAAGAGTATCTCTTTTTTACACTTTGGCTCAATTCAAAACAATAGTTCAATGTTTAGTGGACTTCTGTATGGTCGAGTAGGGATTTTAACAGAAGTGAGCCTGGACTACGTACTATGTACAAAGGATGGTTGTCTTTAGAAAATCAAAAAGTGATATTCTATTAAGATTAGTACAGTCGAGCTCTCTCTTTGTCTATTCTTACTAAAATTACAACACAGCAATCTCCCTATACCTACCTAACACCGACCCTTTACGGATATGACTTTGGAAACCCCTTTCTCAATCCCCAGGCCATGAGCTTCTACTTGAACATATCCAAGCTCCCCTTTGATGCTTGCCACGGTCTCAAAACCTGTCTTCCGTACAGCAGCGACCGGACTCAGGTCTGAGGCATTAGCGCCTCCGAAGACCTTCCACATTTTATGCTCAGTGGCTCCGTTCCAACTCATATAAACATTGGTCTTGTTACGACCCTGCTCAATGCAGGAGAACACATCGGGGAGAGTCTTGGGGACACCGACCCAGGGTGAGCGATAGGCACGGTAACTTGCGACGACAGCATCGAGTCCAAACTGCGCAGTCATGACACAAGTCCCGTTGGAGTTGTACTCCTTGATCTTAGGGTTTGATCCGTAGCCCATTATGGCATGGTTTCCAGGCAGCAGTTGTGTGTTTCCTTGAGAAGTCGAGAATATCTCATCGCGCGAATCGTGGAGAGTCTGGACAAGGGAGACCTCACGAGTGGCTAGATTGATGTTCATCAGTATGCCTTCAGTGTGATGAGTTCCGTTCTGGACATCGGAGTGAGCGTTGTCGAAGATGCTGAGCATGAATCCATCCTCAGCCTCGTTGTGGATGCGGGCGTCGTGTTGGTAGCTGAATTTGATTCCGTTGAGATTGAAGTCGCCGCCGGTTTGACCCTATTGTAGATTTTCAATATGTGTAAAATATGTGTGACACTTAAAGAAGCTTGAATTCACCTGTAGTGTCCAATCAATCGATCCGTCCTTCGCAATCTTAAACAGCGAACAGTAGTAACGGGAGGAAATGATGTACGTTCCATCTTGGAACTTGTCCACGGAGTTGATGTGGAAGTAGCCATAGGGATAGCTGCTGTTGCGTCCCCAGTCTTTAATCGGGTAAAAAGCCTGAACGTGTTCCAAGGGGATCTGATCAATGTGGTCCAGAGCGCTCCAGCGGAAAAGGATCTCGTTGGTCTTGACGTCGATCTCATAAAAGAGTGAATCAGCGATCCAGCCATTCTTTGGGCCGCCCACAGAACTGAGATCAGCCCGGGTAACATTGTAACCTGTGACCAGCATTGTTCCATCAGGCGTCATCGTGTTCTCGTGCATGTCAATCCAAGATACAAAAGAGGAGCTGTCAATGCTGCCCAAAGCCTTGTAATTGTCGTTTGTCACGGAGACATTGTAGATGCTTTGATAGGACTCATCCAAAACTTGAATAATGCCGTATCCCCAACCAAAGGGCTCCGGGACTCCAAGGCCGTTGAAGTACGTCAGGACAGGCTTCCCATCCAGCTTCTGTACTCGGAAACCCTTCAGGTCACCGCGCGGGCTTTGCCAGACAAGCTCGTTCTTGTCCGACATAATAAACACGCTGTACTGATGGGCGTCCCATGATTGATCGAAGAAGAGGTATCCGGGGCTGGTAGGGCCGGATTTCGAGATTTTGAGACTCGGAGGTTCGTAAGGGCTGGACTTGAAGGTTTGCCAGGGCCAAGTGGTGTTCTCGGCCACAGCAAGGGTAGATTGGAGCCCGCAAAGGGCGGCAAAGGCGGAAGAAAGACGCATGGCAGGATGGATCTCCCTGCAAGAGTGGACTACTGGTTCTTTTGTTCCCTGGATGTCTCAAACTCAAATATATAACACAATTGTTCGGAAATCCCCCGTGTTTAGCCGATGTCGCCAAGTCAAATTGCTCCCTGATGTGAGGGATTTAATATTTTTTATGAGATGGTACTCGGATCCAGAGCATGAAGAATTCAGATAGTTCAGACCCATGGATCCAGGGGTTTGGCGGGCCATCTGATAAAAAAATACTTGATCAGATAAGATCGGCGGCTCCACATCTGTATTTCCATACGATACAATAGTGTGTTTATTACCACTGGTATTTCGTGGTATCAGTAAAGTTACTAGTGAACGCCACCAGGGACTGATCAGCACTTTCCGAGTTGGTTCTCATATACGGAGTACCCCAACCCCACATGGATGGGCACGAAACTGGCCCTCGATTACGGAGTACTCCGGACTTCGTATTCCAATATTTCGTGGGGGATATATTTCTATCGACGGAGTAAGAGTCACTGGGAAAGGCGGCACTACAATGTGGTAAAGAGTAAGTCTCCCCTTCCTCTTTTGTGCCGTCATTCCAAGGTTCTTGGCTCGGTGGGAATAATTGATTGATAAAAAGTTCCAAGGATTTAATTTGATTGATAAAAAGGTTTTAGATTGATAAAAATTTTCACAATAATTCACCGAGAACACGCCAAGTCTTGGCTTTAACTCTATGTTCCGCTTAGACCTCCAATTAATTTCTGCGGTGGACTCCTTACCACCCCTGAGAAGGGATGACCAGTCTCGTCTGATGCCTTACCGGAACAGGTCGGAGTTCTCGCTCATTCGGTAAGTTTAGCTTCCGGGTCGCGTTTTACACACCGTGGGCTAGGAACATATGTAAATGCGATTCAGTGTTCGAGGAACATTAGAGATTCTCTTGGCGTCGAAAAATTAAATTATGCCATGGCATCCGGCATGTGGCCGATGGTGCCTTGCATTGATCGTCTAAGAAAGGTCTGTAGATATCTAGTTACTACCAGAGGAAGTCTTGCCCTCCGCCCATTCCTCGAATGTCATGTTTCCAGCAGATGTGGGCATTTTCGCCATGAGTGGTGCTCGAACCTCTTTGTCGACCCTGGTAATTTCGGGCTTGAACACGATTCCTTCTGAGAGAGTCTGGAAGCCAAGTTTTTTATACAAGGGAACTCCTTCCACAGTTGACTCAAGGTACACCGGCAAATCCAGCTGCTCTGCCACGTTCATCCCCCATTGCATAAGCTGTGCTCCGACGCCTTTACCCTGGTAGTCTGGATGCACTGCAACTGTGTGGCAGTCTATCGCGGGGTCAACATACGCCCATCATCAAAGGATCAGTAGCGACTCACAAACATGCTTCTTAGGCCCAATCCACTTCTCCCTCTTTTCCCAGAGCTGTTCCAAAAACCCTTCGGCGCGCGATCGCTGGTCACCCTCCAGCCATCCAATCCACGGCTTCTGGCGCTCTTCGGCGGTCCTTTCGCGCCAGTAGACTTGCCATGTTGCCATGCCGGCGATTTTACCGGTGTCGGTGTCAATGCATTGGAAAGTGTGCTCCGTGCTCAATCCTTTCCAATATTCAAGAGTCCCTTCGGTGTGGACTTTACGGAAAGCCTCGTCGTTGATATCGGTTCCTGGGTAGATGAGGTCCAGGATCAATTGGCCTTTGAAAGCCGCAAACCAGACATCGTAGATGGCCCGGATATCGGGGAGAGTGGCGGGGACAACAACGAAGCCCATATTGAATATAAAAAGAAAGTATAATCACTATTGAGGAATAGTTCAGGAAGAGTTGAAGAAAGTAGCAGTGTACTCCGTACCTGAGTATGGTATTAAGAGCATGTGTATTCAAACAAACCATACTTTCTCTGTCTTGGCGCCAAGTCTCCCGAAGTCGGATCTGATAAGACAAGGTTTCATTAAACTTACATACCTGCGTAATTGGGACCGTATTTTCTCCGGGTATTGAGACATTTGACCTGTTGATCAGTTGCTCGGGTGGAATTGCCGGCTCCTAGTTTGACTTCTTTTCTTTTCCCCATCCCATCTCCCCCGAGTATCACCCAAAGCCCATTATACTGATCGCCGCCATGCCTGGTCTCGAAGAACAGCCGCCATTCAAGGTTCTCATTGTCGGAGGGTCTTATTCCGGGTTGGCCGCAACTCTGAACCTCATTGATCTGTGTCATGGGCGGAAATGTCGATTCAACCTGGATGAGAACGAGAAGGGTCCGGGGCACACGATTCCTGTGCAAGTTACCATCGTGGATGAGCGCGATGGCTATTGTATGTGATCTTACTCATGGAATTTGGAAGATGTCACTGACAGTAATTATTTTAGACCATCTGATCGGTCTGCCTCTGGCTATGGCTTCCAAAGCTGATGCGAGCACGTTCTGGAAAAAGTTCGACGATATTCCCGCCCTCCAGTCCCCGGATATCAATCACATTCAAGGACGAGTAGACTCGATTGACTGCAAGTCCCGGATCGCGCGCATCCGCCAAAATACTGCGAATGATGGGCACAAGATTATCGAAGAAAAATACGACTTTATGGTTGCGTGCTCGGGCTTGCGACGCGAGTGGCCTAGTGCGCCCAAGTCTTTGACTCGGGAGGCATATCTTGCTGAAACAGCAGAATCTGTGCAGACTATTGAAGAAGCTTCGGCAGGTGTAGTTGTTATTGGAGGCGGTATGTCACATTCCCTTCTTGCACTTGAGTTATACTAATTAGTTTGTCGCAGGTGCTGTTGGTATCGAGATCGCCGCCGAGATCAAGATGGTCCAACCTGAGGCAAAGGTGACCCTCATTCACTCTCGGCAACAGCTGCTCTCCTCCGAGGACCTCCCCGATGAGTTTAAAGAAAAGACCCTTGAGATGCTGAAAGAGTCTGGGGTCGAAGTGGTGATGGGTGCACGCGTCCAGGACACAGTTCGCGGTGACGAGTCCGCTCCGGCTAAGTACACGCTCAAGCTCTCAGATGGCAGGGAGCTCGCTGCCGATCATGTAATCAACGCCGTGTCACGGTTCGCACCAACATCCTCATATCTTCCTAAGGAAGCCTGTGATGCCGAGGGATATGTCCGTATCACGCCCGGTCTTCAATTTTCCGCAGATGTTCCGAACAAGAAATATCACTACGCTGCTGGTGATATTGTCGCCTGGTCTGGTATTAAGCGTGGTGGTCAGGCGATGCACCAGGCGCATTTTGCAGTTTTCAACATCCACCAGCAGATGTTGGCAGAGCGGTACAATACGGAACCCAAGTTTGTCGAGTTGGTTGACGTAGCTCCCATGATGGCTTTGGCTCTTGGAAAAACTGCTGTCGGGTACTTCCCAGCCATGGGACTGTCCTCGGGCGACGAGATCCGGAATATGTTCTTCAATGATGACCTAGGATATGAAAGTAAGTTGACGAGACTCCCGCCAGATTGATTGAGCTAACAAAAGCAGTCTGTTGGAAATGGATGCGTTTGGGAGAAGCAACCGAGTAAATGATCAAAGTCGATAGGAAAGTCATGAAACGACATGTATTTATTATGTAGCACGAGATGTCTATCATAGAAGAACGAAATTAAACAATATAGATCTATATCGAAAACAGAAGGAAAAAAAGCCAGCTATGCACTTTTGTCTATTCAAGAACATTTATCTATCCACTGTCTGGTTCAGGGCATTGACTCTGTAAGTCTCGCTCCGCTCGATCAGTTGGGCGTGAGTGCCTTGCTCAACACAACGGCCATCCTCAATCAAGAAAATGACATCCGCCTTGCGGATCGTGTACAAACGATGGGCAATCGCTATCACAGTCATGTTTTTGGCTGCCTTCTCCAACCCATCCTGAAGCAGTCGCTCAGACTCCGCATCCAAAGCACTGGTCGACTCGTCTAGGAGCAACAGCTTTGGCTTTCGAATCAGCGCCCGCGCGATAGCCAGTCGCTGCTTCTGACCTCCGGAAAGACGATCACCGTTTGGCCCGCAGTGTGTATCGTATCCGTCGGGAAGCTGCGAAATAACGTCGTGGATATTGGCTAACTTGCATGCTTCTTCCAACTCGTCTTGCGTAACTTCGTGACCAGGTCGTGCGCCAAGAGCAAGATTGAAGCGAATAGTTCCCTCGAACATAACACTCTGCTGTGGTACGTATGCAATGTTGTCACGGAATGAGATGTCACCATAGGCAACGTCTCGGCCGTCAACATGGATGGTACCGGATTCGGGGGAGTAGAGGCGCTCGACAAGTGAAATGATGGTCGATTTTCCAGCACCACTTGGTCCGACCAAAGCGGCAAACTGACCTGGCTTGACGTCTATATCCAAACCATGGAGCACGCGGGTGTCTGGGCGCGCGGGATACGCAAAGTGGACTTGCTTAAGGGAGACACTGATGCCATTGCGAGTGTCATCGACCTTCTCGCGGGCGTTTGCCGTGGATTCGACGTCGCTCGTAGATTGCAAAAGCTTGCTAGGCAGAAGTTCGATAGGGGCTGACAGTTTCTTCGTGGTGCCCAGGTCTAGCAGATTCAACAATCGGCGGGTGGCCTGGAAGGCACGTGAGACATCAGGGGCCAGGGCAAACATCTGTCCCCACAGCTGTGAGCTGACGAGCAGCGCTAGCTGGACGATGAAGAACTGTGTCTGACTATAATATCCTGCAATGATGTTTTTCGCTCCCCACCAATATGCCAGGCCATATAAGAAGTTGCTGAGACCGTATCCGATGGCAAGCCAGACATTGGCCCAGGCACTTTGACGGGTAATTTCCCTCATGGGTGCCGCTAATGAGCGACGGTATGTTCCCATAATCTCGTCTTCCACAGAGAGAGACATGACGGTCTTGATCGAGTTGACAGCCTCCACTGTAATTCCCACAGACCGAGCAAAAGCCTCCAAATGGCGCTCCTCAAACTGTGCCAGTGAGGTAACTCGCATCCAGCCAGCAGCCAGTAGCAAAGGTACCACGGCAAGGCAGACGATGGCGATGCGCCACGCGATAATGTGCGACATGATGATGGCAGCGAAGAGGTTGATTAGGATAGACAAAATTGTGCAGACAACGGAGCCCGTCAGGCCTGCAAGAGCATTGCTGTCCTTTGTGATCAAGGAAAGCAGCAATGATGGGTTGCGGTCATTGGATTCGTGCCATTGGAGATCCTGCTCGAGAATGGCTCGTAGTGACAGAACTCGCACTTTGTAAATCACGTTCTCTGCCATCCAACCGAAGAGAGACCAGCTGAAGAAGTTTGCAAAGAATTCAATAATGGCGAGGACGAAGAACATGAGACCGTAGAATTCTCCAGCGTCGCGGATATTCTGAGGTTCCTCACAACCACTCAGTTTACCCACGACATTACCAAAGATGACTGCCGAAGCGCAATATGTGCCGCCGATGACAACAGCACCGGTCACTGCGAGTACCAGAACGAACGAATACGGTCGGAACATAGAGCCCAGGGATCCAACTGTTGAGGCAAATGACCTGTTTGTGTCTACAACACCGCCGGTTTCTTTAGGCTTGGACTCTTGGGCAGCGGGGGTATCGACCGTCTCATCTTTATCGGGAACATCATCAGTCACGGAAAGATTGGGTTCGATCTTTTCTGTGATTTGAGTCACAGGCGACGCCGATCGGGTGGATGTTCCCTCTTGAGAATTCTCGACATTGAGGTTCTGAAGGCGAATCAGCTCTGCGTAGGCACCATTGGCCGCCAGTAGCTCCGTATGAGTGCCCTGTTCAACAAGCTTTCCTTGTCTCATGACAATGATGTTATCCGCATTCCTGATGGTAGATAGGCGGTGCGCAATGGTAATAACAGTCCGGCCCACGGCCACACTCTCTAAGGCTCTTTGGATGCGCATTTCTGTTGCTGAGTCCAAAGACGCTGTGGCCTCGTCGAGAATGAGAATCCGCGGGTCTTTCACCAAGGCTCGGGCCAAAGAGATACGCTGCTTCTGTCCGCCACTGATCAGGTTCCCGCTGGAACCGACCGAAGTACCGTAGCCTTCTTGAAGTTTCTCAATAAACACGTTGGCATCAGCCAGCTTTGTGGCACTTTCAACCAAGTCCACCACCTCTCGCGCCTGGTCACCGTGTTCTAGAGCGGCGGCCGAAAGAGCCTGGCCCTCCCTCACAGCGGCAGCAATCTCAATCAGCGCGGTGCCAGTCAGGATCGGTTGAAGATGTGTGTGTGCAGGGGAATTGATCAGGCCCATGGCAATGTTCTCAAAGATTGATCGATCAAGAAGACATGGCTCTTGTTGGACAAGACTGATATGGCTCCTCAATGCACGCACATTCAGATCTTTGACATCATGTCCGTCCAACATAACAGTTCCCTCGGTAGCATCGTAGAATCTTGTTGCTAAGCCGGCAACAGTAGACTTTCCACTTCCGGACAAGCCGACGATGGCAGTCTGTTTACCGGCAGGACAGGAAAGCGACAGGTTTTGAAGGACTGGCTTATCTGGGCGGGAAGGGAAACAGAATGAAACATCACGCAACTCCACATGCCCCTTGACCTCGGGCAATACTTCTCCAATATCCTTCGAAGTGCCATCAATTGCGGACGAGTGGTCGATGTCAGCCTTCAATTTTGTGAAGGCTACCGAGGCGGCATCGAAGCTTTGGATGAAAGGTGCCACTGTACTGAGGATCAAGGACGCTGAGAGATAGCGATAGTCAGCGGCAGGTCAAATCAAAACATGGATATAGATGCTTACCATCCACAAGAATAAAGATCACGGTGTATGTTGCTCCAACTGTCATGCTGCTATCATTGGACTCTACCGAATCCGCAATCTTCGTAGACCCCTGCCAGAAGGCCAATGCATTGGCCGAGAAAGCAATAAAGTAAAGCAAACCGGCCTGAGTGGCCGTGGCAATTGACTTGCGAATTCCGGCAATCCTTCCAGGGTTCAAAAACTCGATGAACTTCTCCTCAAGCCGCGCGTTGGCCGAGAAAGCATGGACCACCATAGTGTTGGAAAATGCTTCCAGTGCAACTGAGGATGCCTTGGTCATGCTCTCCAGTGCGCGACCAAAATACTTCTGCACAAAATACCCTCCCAACAGGGACATAATCAAGTAGGCGGGAGTCAGGGAGACCAACATTCCAGCTAACTTGGGATCCTTAATGAAAGCCACGACGTACGCGGTGACGAAGAAGGCCAGACTGTTGATCACAATGCCGACCTTTTCGGACGTTCCTTGTTGCACGGTGGTGATGTCACCTGTAATTCTCGAAGACGCCTCGCCAGCTGGGAGATTGTCGAAGAAGGCCACATCCTGGCGGAGGAGGGCTTTGAAATATTTCTCCCGCAGACGCTGAGCCAATCTCTCGCCAGTCAGATTCCAACTAAAAACATAAATATAGATCAAAAAGAGGTAGGCGATGCCGATGTAGACAATCATCAAGACTTTATCGTTAATACCAGCTTGATACGCGTCGCCATTGGTGTCGTTGACATTGCAGGTCGTCGAGTTCATTTCATCCACCAGTTGACCAAACACAATTGACATGATCGGAAAGGGTATTCCGGAGGCAATTGCGGAGACAAGGCCGAGCACAAGGAGTGCGATATCTGATCTGCTGGGCTCGCCATAGACAAACAGGCGGAAGAAAACAGCTCTGTCCCTCCACTTTGACGAATTAGCTTAAGAACCCTAAGGATGTAGGAGTAAACATACGCTGCGCTTCTGCGCTGGTGCATCTTCGGCCATAGTAAAAATTATCTATGGGCGTGAACAGAAAGGAAGATCATTTGTTATTTCATCCCAAAGCTAAAAGAGAAATCCCAAGAGCCCTGGAGCTCCACTCGCATGACTTACCAAGAATTTTACCGTGAAAAGCCGACGTCGGACAATACGTAAGATTGGACTCCTTATCAGATCGACTAGTAAGTAAAACCGCCAAGAGCCAAGAGCCAAGGAGGTAAGAATGTATGTATTTGATGGTATTTTTCGTTTTGGTCTTGGAGGGTCTTGGGGGTGGGCCTGCGGTTGGGCTTGGACCCGAGAATGTCGTACTATACGGAGTACGCTCCGAGCGAATTTTACCAATTTCCAACGATGATCTCAATTGTGTCTTCTGTTCCGACATGTGTCCCCTCGGGGACTGCTCGGTTATTGCGGTTTTCTTTTTTCCCCCTACTTCTTAGGGCATGGGGTCAATACCACTACCAAACTCAAAACATCGCACGCGTCCCCGAATCTGATTAGATTACGCTTGGTCCTCGTGAAGAAATTTTCCTTGGCATTGCTGGGTTTACACCGTTATGCACTATATACCCGAGGTTTCTCCTAGACGATCATAACATATACATATACATATGCACATGCACAATACAATCACATCATATTTCACATTTTGTAACTAGTATTACAACTTCAATGAGCGGAAGGGATTGCGGTCGAGAGTGTCAGACCCGTCGAATCGCAGCGGCGCCACATGGAAAAACTTCTCCCTGCTACCCAGAATGAGCGCCGACCGTTTATGTGGCAGATCAACCAGCTTGGCCAGATTCATGCCCGTAGCGTGGTCGTAGGTCAGGGGGCCAGGTTGGAGTATTTGGGCTCTCCAGTCACATACTCCGTACGGGGATCATCCAGGAAGATGTAATGCATCAATCCAGACCACCACGCAATGGTGCGGTGCGGGCCTCGGAAACGCTCATCACCGACTAGTGAATGGCGGCCCCTGTCCCAGTCACCAGCATCGTAGTACGCACCGAGATGGTCCTCCTGTGATTTAAATTAGCCATGGTCAGGTTGCCGGGAACAAATAGAAACCATACCTTCGCCCAATATATCTCATGATAGGAAAAGAAAGTATCGTTGAACTTGGCTAGCACAGCGATCTGGTGCGGATCCTCCTGGATTTTGCGCAAGTATTCGCGGTGTTGCTCCAAAGTTCCAGTTTCGTTCCACCCCTGAGCGACTCGAGGGTCATTCTGCCACTTATTGAACAGCCCCAGGTGTTCCTCGTTTGTGTAGTCAAGCGCATAGACTGAGAAAAACTCGTCCAAGTGTGGAATGTAGCGACTGTAGATGCGAGAGCCGGGGGATGGTTTAGGTGGTCGTACGGGGTGAAGGGCGTGTACTCGACGCTCGGGGAAGCCAGTGGTGACGGTGTGTTGGCGTGGTCGGCAAGGGTATTCGCTCAACGGCTTGCGCATATAGCTGTAAATCCCCGGGTCGGACACCCACGCTGGACGGGTGCCAAAGGGTGAGCCAGCTCCTTGCCAGAAGCTACTGCGGGAAAAGACCAGCTGTCCGAGGTGGTTAGTGGTGGTTGGGATGGGCTTTCCTGGCGCAGCAGATGGCTCGGGATGCGCGATGGCCAATCCCACGCCTTCTAGCTCCCGTGCAAGTATCTCACTCCCAGTACCAGACAGCACGCCACGGAATATCTCGAACTCGCTTCGCAGGGTCTCAATGGCATAGACCACATTCCAGATCTGGCCCACCGTCGGCGTGTCCGAGCCTTCCCATGTAATATAGGTAACTGGACTTCTCTGTGCACGTGCCCAGGGTGAGTTGTTTCCCTCCTCTGGTGTGGAAGAAGGATCAGGTTGGGCCAAATCTGTGAACTTCAACGACGCATGGTCCAATGGCTTTGGGGGTGGTATGCCTTCGTCTCTGCGAGGAGCTCTCAGCAGCTGGAACTTGCGGAGATTCCGGTCGGTAGATACGACGTGTAATTCATAAGTCGTCTTGTACGGCTCCGGTAGCCGCACAAGGGGGAGAGTACTCGAGGACATGACTATGATATGATGATGATGTTACCAACTCGGAACAGGAGCACGAAGGAATAAGTAACCAGATATGCAACGTTGGCATTGACCACCTTATCCTCGGTATACTCGGGCTCGGGGGATTTGTATACGGTGTTAGGAATTGATCATCCTTGTCTGTGTCCACCAGGCAGCGGTCCACTAGGCATAGGATTCAGAAAACAGATACCTTGGCTGCAACCAAAGACCATCCGTGTAAGTACGCTGCTTGGCGCAGACTCGTAACGACAGGGGGGAGTCAGTCCAGGTCCCATACATGTTTGAGACGAGAGTTTCCAAGGTTCGTAACAATCCCCAATGTAATCAATCGGCGGATATCCGATGTCGCAGCCAATCTAATCAATCTTTCAGACGGAAACTTGCGAATCTCCGAAAAGGGTAACGTTGAAGAGGACGATCATGATAATGACGACGGTAATCTCCCAAACAACTCTCGGAAACTCGAATATGAAGGTCAGAGTTCTGATCGGCGCTCTACATTAAGTTTTTAGCGCCTGGGTCCAGGGTGGCAGTGCTTAGCGTTAGATCTTGGCGGGTCTTGGCGGGTCTTGGGACCCTGTTGTATGGTATGGTTCGGTATGGCTTGGTATGTATGGTAATGTACGTCATGACCGTACAGATATCCTCCACTTCAGGTACACAACGTATTTAGTTCAAGTATACGGATCCATCGCAACATTGGCAATGAGGTCTCGGCACCTGCTCGGATTGTTTCTGCCCGCTGTGGCTCTTGCAAGATGCCAAGTCCGTCACTGACGATCTGCATCAGATAATTTAATCAGATCGTTGCTTCATAGTCCCCGCGCCCTAGAGACACTTTCCTTAATACTACTTTTTTTCCAAGAACATGGGTGAATACATCGAGCCCAGTGCATCCCCTTGGGTGGGCGAGGACTTGACGAAGCCAAATGATGCTGGCTGGTCCGACTGTATGACCCTGCCCACTCTTTCGGACATAAAACACGAGGAAATTATTGCTCTGGCTTGGGTCCTCCTTCTCTTTCGCGGGACAGTGCAAAATGAGGATGGAGGCTTTTCCTGGTTGAAAGAGGGCAGTCTCCAGGGAGGTTCCATCTCCGATGTGATTGAGGGGGAAGGCAGCTCCCTGCGATCTGCTTTGGAAGCTATCCGAAGGCGGGGTCAATTTGACGGGGAATTTTCGGATACAATCTTGTTTCGAAATGCCTCCCTTGATAACGAAGTAAGTAGATCCAAACTCATGGCTAGTACCAGTTTTAACTCGATTAGTGGACGTTTGCGCTAGAAGCAAAGCTCGCACATGGTGTTGTGTATGTTCGCGGAACTCCTCAGTCCCGGACAGCCACGCAACCTGTCGAATCGGTCCTACCTCATATTCTCGCCGACCTCATCCTCTCAATTGCCAATAACCTCGATCAGTCTGTTGCTGAGGCCGTCCGCATTGGACGACAAGAGCTGTCACAACTATGGAAGTGGAACGGGACAATGCCCCCCCACTATTGACCAATGCATCCAAGATATAATCAGTGAAAAAGCGCAAAGTCAACTCGATCGTCCCGCAGTCGTGTCTTGGGATGGAGAGATGACCTATAGGCAACTAGAAGAGCGCTCAACAAATCTGGCTAGACACCTTGTTGATCTGGGACTGCAAACTGGCAAGGCTGTTCCGCTCTGCTTTGAAAAGTCCATGTGGACAATTGTTGGTGTTCTCGCAGTCATGAAGTCTGGCGGTGCACTGGTTCTCATGGATCCCAGCCAGCCAGAGGGACGACTGAGCACCATCGCCAGCGAGGTTGAGGCTGGTTTTATCTTGACTTCGGAGGCGCAGGCGGCACTAGGTGCGCGCATTGTCCCGGGAGGAAAGCAAGTTATTGTTGGCCCACATAATGATGAGGCCGAATTTAAATCGCTCTCTGTGGACCTACCTGTGGTCCCAGCGTCGTCAACTCTTTACATCCAGTTCACCTCCGGCAGCACTGGCAAGCCCAAGGGTGTGCTCATCTCTCACTCCAACTATACTAGCGGTGCACTACCTCGCGCCGAGGCAGTCGGATACAAAGAACACTCGCGAGTGCTTGACTTCCCCTCGTATGCATTCGACGTCAGCGTTGACTGTATGTTGTGCACTTTGGCCAACGGAGGTTGCATTTGTGTGCCCTCAGAAGACCAGCGAGTCAACGACCTCAGTGGCGCTATTCGTAAGCTGAACGTGAACATGGCACACATGACGCCATCGGTCGCGCGTGTCTTGGCGCCTGATATAATGCCCTCGTTGGAGGTCATCGGCCTTGGTGGCGAGGCAATCTCCGCTAGTGATGCGGCCGAATGGGGCCAGAAGACGAAAATCGTGATCGCATATGGCCCATCGGAGTGCACTGTTGGCTGCACAATCAATAATGACATCCCTCCTGGTCGATCGTACACTAGTATCGGACAGGGAGTCGGAGGCACGACATGGGTGGTGGATCCATCCAATCATGACCGATTGATGCCTATCGGCACTGTGGGAGAACTTCTTATCGAAGGCCCTGTGGTCGGTGATGGATATCTCAATAATCCAGAAAAAACCGCCGAGGTCTTCATCGAGGATCCAGCATGGCTGGTTGAGGGTGGGGGAGATGTACCAGGTCGCAAGGGCCGTCTCTACAAGACTGGTGACCTGGTAAGATATGACCCCGATGCCTCGGGTAGTGTTGTTTTCATCGGCCGTGCCGATCAACAGGTGAAGCTGCGCGGCCAGCGCGTGGAACTGGGAGAAATCGAGCACCACGTCCGAAATTATTTCCCCGCTGGGGCGAGTGTTGCAGCGGAAGTGATCTTCCCCGGAGGAAAGAAAGCCGATGCCACACTGATTGTCTTCGTGGCGGAGGAAAAGAGTGAAACGACGGGCACGACCAGCGAGATTACCTCATTTTCGAGTTCATTCCAAAAGCTGATCGCTGGTATTGACGATATTCTTGCGACAAACCTGCCCCGGTATATGATCCCCACCGCATATATCCCACTCAATCAGATGCCACTCCTGGTGTCGCTCAAGACAGACCGGAAGCAGCTTCGGGCTCTCGGGAATGACTTGACAAGGAGACATATTGCAGAGTTTAGATCGTCCACCGTTGTCAAAATAGCACCCCGGACAGAGATGGAGCGTAAGCTTCATGGCCTGTGGTTGAAACTATTTGGTGATGAAACAGAGATCGGAGTCAATGACCACTTCTTCAGCCTCGGCGGTGACTCGTTGAAAGCCATGAGGTTGGTGGCTGCTGCACGAGAGCAGTCTCTTGCTATTCAAGTCACTGATATTTTCCAATCACCCATCCTCGAGAGCCTGGCCCTCAAAGTGAAAGAGGTGGAGAATAAAGGTCCACTGGAGGTTCCCCCATTTTCGCTGCTTCCAGCAGGTTGGGAGGCCGACGCTGCACGGGTCGAAGCGGCTTCGTTGTGCAACTTGGATCCTAGCGAGGTTGAAGATGTGTATCCCTGTACACCTCTCCAAGAAGCTCTCATGGCCCTCTCCGCCAAGTATACAGATGCCTATGTCGCGCAGAGAGTCATTGAACTTCAGGATATTCAAACCGCGAAACGACTCCAATCTGCTTTTGAGCAGGTCTCAGCAGAATGTGCGATTCTACGGACAAGAATTGCCCAAGTTCCACGTCGCGGTCTCATGCAGATCGTCGTACAGGCAAACACTCCATGGCTCAACAGCTCCAATTTGGCAGAGTATCTGAGTAGCGACACACTCAAGGGGATGTCTCTGGGCACTGAGCTAGCTCGTTTTGCTATTGTGAACGATGAGACATCTGGCAAAACCTACATCGTCCTGAGCATTCACCATGCACTCTACGATGGTTGGTCAATGCCTTTAGTAGTTGACCGAGTGAATCGCGCCTACCGCGGTGAAAGCATCGGCAGCCCAGCACCGTTCAAGAACTTCATCAAGTGGCTTGGTGAAACCGACCGATCCTTCACGGAGAAATTTTGGGAAACTCAACTCGAGGGCGCTACATCGCTGCAATTCCCTCCCATTCCATACACTGGGTATCAGGCGCGTGCCGATTCTCTGCTAGAACATTACGTCAATCTGCCCCGGGCTTCTTCGAGCTCCACAACGAGCATCGCGACCGCTATTCGAGGTGCTTGGGGTCTGCTGGCCGCGCATTACACATCATCTGATGACATCGTATTTGGAGAGACCATGACCGGTCGCACAGCTCCCGTGGCAGCTGTAGAGGAGATCGAGGGCCCGATGATCACCACTGTCCCGGTTCGAGTTTGCATCGATCGCAAGGCTCGAGCATCAAGTTACCTCCAGCAGATCCATGATCAAACAGTTGATCGCATTCCCCACGAACACATGGGTCTGCAGCACATTCGACGCCTGAATGCCGATGCTCGAGAGGCGTGTGAATTGCGCACAGGTATTGTAATTCATCCGACGATTGAGGAAGTCGAGCCCTCTTCGAAAGAAGAGCCAGCCACCGCATTTGTTCCAACCAGCGAGGCAGAGGCCGCCCGTGAAGCGTTGAAATTCAACTCATACGCCCTTATGCTTGTCTTCACCGTTGATACAAAGGGCTTCCTTGTCATGGCCAGCTTCGATTCAAAGACCATCGATATCCCACAGATGGATCAAGCGCTTAAACAATTTGATCGGCTGGTGCAGCAGATTCTGGAGGATCCGACCCAGAAAATCCAGCACATCTTCGATTCCACGATTGAGACGGATGTTGCAGAGCAATGCCGTCTGGCCAAGATTGGTCCAGCCAGCCTCCCTACTGAGGAGGTTTACTCGGCTGCCACATCTACTTGGATCGTTAACCCAAATGACCACGAGTGTCTCGTACCACCGGGTGGAGTGGGTGAGCTGCTTGTGGAAAAAGAAGATGAAATGGCTTCCGGCAACCCAGTCGCCAATCCAACCTGGCGCAAGCAACCGACGAAGCTGTACACGACAAACCAGCTGGCGAAGTATACCAATGATGGCTCTGTTATCATCCTTCGCGCAAAGGACGCCCAGATTGGTCAACTCCAACCTCGAAACAAAAAGCTTAATGGTGGTGCAGCCATAACAACGGTCACGCAGCAAAAGCTCCAACGTGTTTGGAGCCAGGTCTTGGATATCCCATGCGAGGATATCCTTTTGGATGACAGCTTCTTCGATTTGGGAGGTGACTCCATTCGTGCTATGAAGTTGGTCTCGGAGGCTCGTATGGATGGCCTTCAGCTAACTGTAACCACAATCTTCGATCACCGGTCCTTGTTCGATATGGCCGAACACGCAGTGGAGGCTCAGGCAGCAGTCACTACGTCTCAGGATTATGCACCATTCAGCTCACTCAATGTCACCCACGTAGATGAGTTCATCAACAAGATAACCCCATTGCTTGCCCAGCCTGAGTGGAAGATCGTCGATGTCTACCCAAGTCGCCCGCTTCAGGAGATCGCAGTTCAAGGAACAGTCCAGCTCCCTCGGTATTCTATGCGATACGAACTTTTCTACATGGATACCAAGGTGGACCGCGCTCAGTTGTTCCAAAGCTGCCAGGAACTTGTCTCTCGGAATGAGATCCTTCGAACTGTATTCGTGGACCATGAGGGTGTCTCATTGGGAGTGGTTGTCGATAACCTTCCCTGCCAGATAGTCGAATACGAGATTGAAAGCGATGTGGAAGAGTTCAGCCAGAAAGTCTGCGACGTTGATGTTCAGTCACGCATTCCTCTCGGATCACCATTTTTGAAATTCCTCTTCGTTCGGCACGTTGACGGGCCCAGCAGCCTGATCATGCGCATCTCCCACGCCCAATACGATGAGATCTGTCTTCCGATTCTGCTGCAGCAGCTATCGGCATTGTATGAGGGACGACAAGTGCCGAAGAGTTTGCCATTCTCCTCGTACGTCGGCCATGTGACTCGCACTAATCTGCCGGCCAGCATTCCGTACTGGCGTGATCTGCTTCAAGGGTCATCTATGACACGGATCCAGCCCGATACCCCTGTCGTATCTGCCGCTCACTTTGCCATCTCCAAGGATGTCAATATAGCCGCACGACCACGGGAAATCACAGTCGCAACCCTCCCTACGGCGGCTTGGGCGCTGTGTCTTGCGCGACGCCTCTCCCTTGACGATGTCACTTTCGGCGAGGTGGTGAGTGGTCGCAACATTGACCTTCCCAACGCTGACTCGATTGTTGGACCATCGTGGCAGTATGTACCGGTGCGGGTGAAGTTTGGAAAGGAATGGACTGTCATGGATCTTTTGCAGCTTGTCCAGCGACAACATCTTGAGAGCGCTCAGTACGAAGGAATCGGTCTGAAGGAAATTGTCAAGGACTGCACTGACTGGCCGGAGACGGTTGATTGGTTTGATTCAGTCGTGCACCAGGACGTTGAGCATGTTGAGGATCTATCTTTCATGGCGGCCAGTAGCCGTATGCAGACCATCTACCCGCATTTCGAGCCATTGCGGGAGATCAAGGTGCAGGCATTCCCGAAGGGGGATACTCTGTGCATCGAAATTGTCACTGTCGAGTCGTGGTCGGACTTTGCTGTGTCTTTGCTGGATGACATGATCGACACTGTTGGGCAGTTGGTGAATCAGGTCGATTCCAAGATTTTATAGATGAGGTATCTTCTTTTGGTAACTAGATTTTAGATTCCTTTATTCGTATTTGTTAATTACAAAGTTTTGGACTTGATTTTAGGAAAATGCAGTACTTCAGTGAAGAAGTGGATAAATAATGCTTCGAGCGGTCTAATACAATAAGTGTACTAATTGGGTGAACGCTTTTCCTATATCAATTAGATATGGATTATATCCTTGCATCAATCAATAGCCAACCTTCTACTTTTCACTCCATCAGGCCTTCCACGGTATCCCCACGGCTAGTATATCCAAGGCTTCATCTTAGTGCTTCGAGTGGGACCAAGGAACGCTGCCCACGGTAGCAGATAACGCCTTGGACTGAGACATCATCGGCTAAAGTACCCTGGACTATTCCTATTTTCTGCTCTGTTAACTCATTCTCCCAGGTCTTTTTCAAACACATACACCCTCGATCTCTCTCCCCTCCTCATACGCATCCCTTGAACAATTATCAATTATCCATCATGTTTGGACCGCCTCAACTCGACAAAGCGACCATAAGGTCCATCGACTTCAACCGCACCTCCCGTTGCATGCTCCAGGACATGCGCGAAGAGACCTGGGGCTGGGTCGTCTACCGCACAACCTACCGCTCCGACCCCGCATTTCATAAAGCAATCGAAATCCTCACTTCGTGGATCAAGGCGGGAGTCTGCGAAGATCTCTACGAGTACGACTTAGAAAACCCGGATCCCACGCCTAACGATCAGCTCTGGGCGCGCCACCAGTTAACCGTGATTGAGGAGCGGGGCACGCTTGACGGGGCTTCGTTAGATATTGTGCGGGGGCATTTTGAAGGCTGGGTAAAAGCCCAAGATAAGCAAGATACATGGAATAAGTACCGCGCGTGCTTGATGATAGATGAGGCGGCTGTCCAACGGCTGGGCGAGGCAATGACGCCAGAGGAGCATCAGGAGAAGCATGGGGAGCGCTGTTATACAGAGCTGCGGCAATGGTTTCTTCCAGCTGTGGAGGCGTTTCTAGAACTCGAAGAGGGAGAGACCGATTTTGAAGGGTGGATGAATTGCTCGGTCTTTAATTTAATACGGCTGTGGACGTCTTTGGGCGATGGGATGTACATGGAAGATGCCTCGAATGAGGTCCAGGACGGGCTGTATTGAGGGCGAGACTGGTAGCGTTGATCCGCGCCGCCACTTCTGGCTCCTATCCCTGTTATAGTAGATTCTCTATTCCCTGGTCTGACGGACGCTTGGTTTTCCTAATCGTGTCTGTATTGGTTGTGAGCGTACATAGTATGCCTCCGCCTCACTAATTAACCCCGCCCATCATTTCAAGAACTGGCATTCGTTGCCTGTAATTCTATCTTCCCCTCTCTAAATTCCGTTGCCATCTTTGGATACCTTTGCAATACCGCCTCGCGTGGCGTGGAAAAGAAACCGTGCCATAGGATAATGAATACTACGCAGTTTCTACCGGGCGTGTAGAGGAACCTACACTATTTTCATCATGTTACTTACTATGCTGCCAGAGATCGCAGGTATAATCGGCCCTAACCAAATGGCAGGGGAGACGCGCACCCTCGGGTGACAGGCTGTACCTCATCGTATGGTGCCTTTAAATCACTCGAAGAGGTCCGCACCTACATGAAAGATATAGGTGTAACCCAGGCTAAGGAGGTAACGAAGGCCGACGTAGGAGAAAGAGCACCTTTGTATGGAAGTGGACTCTATACCGTTGCTAATAGGGTAAATCTAGATATCTATGGCTTGTACCGGTAGGCACTACAGCCGCCTAATACGGGGAGCATCATAGCTAACTAGCGAATACCCTAGTGAGATTATGAAGTAATGGAAGGCAGTAGAGTGCACATAAGTTAAGAACAAACCAGCTCACAGGGAGGATTATAGAATTTAGCCCTACATTATCCGGTACATATGTAGCCCCAGTTGACCTGATAGACACCCCAAGTCCCAGCTGACCTCATACCTTCACCTTGGTAGACCCCAAGAACATATATATAAACACAAGGTTATAGGCTGTAGAGCTCGCATTTCCGTCTCAGAATTGTAGAAACCAAGTCCAGATCCAGCCCAAGATAAAGATAAAAGGAAGTCCAGTTTGATTGCAAAATACATATACCAAGAGATGCCGTCAATATAAGACCTGAGCAATGCCCAGGTGGATGCTAAGGCTGAGGTAATGGCCTAAGGCCTACTCTTGGACTCGCCGCTTCTTCCAAGTCAAGAAGACAACATAAAACTTCTCCGTATCTGACTCGATTTGAGGGTTCCCAATATTGGTGTCGCTATTTGTGCGCATGCCAGAGCGAGGATCGAATGGCACCAAAGCCGGGGCCGCAGGAATCGGCTGTTCCTGCCCAGATTGAGATTCCGACCCGGCCTCAGTATCAACCGGCCATGCAGGCCTCTGCCTCTGCAGCTCCGCCTCTTTGGCCCCAATCCAAGTATATGCTCTCTTTGATGTGGAATCAGCGACCAGATACAAGCCTTTGTCAGCCTGCATGGGAAAGTTCCACTCGAGAGCCTGTTGTATGATGGCATCTAGCTGGTCCCTCTTCCGCATGATCGTCTCAAACTCGATTACCAGTTCCTCCAGGCAGGGAAGAGAGCTGAATTGGTTCCCCCACGACCGAGCCGCGGCGTGTGGGGAAACGGCCCTCCCCATATCGGCTGCGTGGGTTCTCCCGGGTCGGAACGGATCGATGCCCAGGGGATCATTGTTCTCCCAGTACCACCAGTCCGTGTGGCGAAACGTGATGGTCATCTTCTTCGGTGCAATCCTGCACTCCCCTCTCGAACTGCGTCCCTCAGCGCCTATTTTGAGACCGTCCCATATCTGAGACCAATGATTGTCCTCTAGGAAATACTGCTGGGTGAACAAGTGTAGATGCTGTACCTGAGCCCGCTGCTTCGGGGTCATCTTGCGAAAATAATTCAGTGGCGACGAGGCATCGTTGACATGAGGTGGAGATCGATAGAACCAGAAAGTATGCTCATTTACTGCCGGTGGGAGGAGGGACGCCTCGGCGTAGATTTGCTGGCATGTCTGAAGGAGGGCAGTCTGGATGCGCTTAGGCTGCTTGTAGCCGGGTCGGTAGTAGAAAGCGTTTTGCTTATAGAGGGAGCGAGAACTGTCGTCTGTGAGAACATCCTCGGACTCAAGCGCAAGCGTATAAATTCGGTTGCGGATCTCGGCGGGCAGGACAGTAAATAAGGGGGATGTCAATGGGGCTGCAGGTAGAGATGGGACAAGGTCCTGGAGGGTCTCCGATCTCACAACATGACGCTTTTTTAGTTGACTCGGATGCATATTTTGCGTAGAGGTATGAGCACCTATGTATGTAGAGGAGGACAACTTCCGATTTATATATACAGCACAGGAAAATCCCCGCCTGAGCTGGATGGTTCAGCTTTCGCCTTTTTACCCCGCAAATGCCTGAGGTAACACTTCATTTGCCACCTGAACAAAAAAGTAAAAAAGCAATGAGCAATGTTGTCTTGTTGTTTTGATTGGGAAACGTACTGGGTCTCATGGGTGCCTAGAAATGTGTCAGAGCTGAGCCGCAATGTCTCCAAAATTTATATTAGGCAGTCGCTGTCAAAAGATTGAAAGCTATCCGGAGTAATTTCTGCGATTGGACCGGTACCATGTTTTCCCTTCACTTCGAACGTCGAATATTTTGTTTCTTTACTTCAATTGGAAGGGCAATCTCTTCCTGGCAAACAAGGCAGACATCACGGTATTATCGCCTGAAACTTCAGGCACAAAGGCGAGCCACGTGATTGTACCCACAGTAATGAAACGCACTAAGCCTAATATGGTAACATATTCAATTCCCCTCCTGTCTACAGAATTCAATTTTGCCCTGACTTCCATGTCGTGATGGCTTCAGACTAGTACTGGTATATCATTTGTGTTGCCTTTATATTTTCACTCTTTTATGTCTGGTTTCTCGCAGAATCTCCTTTGTTTTTTTTTCCTGGGGGATGACACACTGACCACATCACGCCGGCCAACCCAACGAGCAGCTAAGTGCACGACAAGAGCCCAATACGACGCAGTCTCAAACCCCAAGCTGAACTCGACTCGAAAGTATATGGCATGTTGACTGGGAGGGAGCCAGTATTTGCCTAGCTTACATTAGACGCAAGCGCGAGATACAATATATGATCCGAGATTTAACGGACGGTGACAGGCTCCTCTACCCATGGCCCTACGACTGAAATGGCACTGAAGCATCCAAAACTGCGGAAACCAAGGTATAAGGAAAGCGCAAGTAAGAGAACGAATCTTCTCTTGGGATTCATATCGCCCGCTAAGGGATATCAACGAACCTGCTCTTGATGGAATTACACTGCTCCGTCTCACGGTCTCAAAAGGCCAAGCCGCCAATATTCGAGCCAGGGAGTTGCTGTTTTTGAAAGAGGTAAATGCAAGAACAATCAAGACCAAGGGTGATAGAATGAGGAGAACTTGGACCAGCACATGGAGGCCAACTAATGCGAAGAGGGTGGTATGCATAACGTACTTCACAGCAGACAGGGCCAGGCGGCGACTCTTCTTGATTTCAAGACTGCCGTGGAAGTCGAAGGCATACCCGCGTTTCTACTGTGTACCTCGTACACTTCTAAAGGTGGTTTGGATACGAAAGAGTGATGGCAAGGCATCGCATGAAATTGCATGTACACGGGTTAAGAGTCAATATATCCATTCTATTAAACTTTTTCATTGATGGACCTGATTCTGGTATAAACAAAGAGACGAAGATCTCATAAATAGCTAAAATTAAAGACCGAAATGTAGGTCGTATCGTATGTCGTGGCTGGCTCGAATAAAAGAAAAAGGCAAAATACATCAATTTTTCATGAATCATGAATCGAAGATTGGCCCATAGGCGGGAATCCCTTGTGATTCAAACTCGTACACAATATTTTGAGTCATCTTGGGGTTGCTGATCACAAAGACAGCCTCCGCTTGGAATTCCTTGACTTGCTGTCGCACGACGGGAAGCATGTCGACACGGCCATCACGACTGGTATCGAAGATGATCGGGTCCGGACCCATCTGATGAACGAGATCAAGAACATCCTGGCCATAAGTCTTGAGCGGGTCACGTGTTTGCCAAATGACCTTGATTAAGGGCCGCTTTTTGTCGCCTAGGAATCCGAGACAGGGTCCTATTCCGGACCCAGTAGTGACTATGATAATGCGATTGAACATACGTAGACCGTATCCGACGCCACGCATCAGCGACCCTCGTTTCCACAGGTGGGTTGGTGGTTCACGGATGGTGTCAGCCGTCCAATCTCCTGCTTTGGATACCACGATGGACCAGCTCCTCTTATGTCCGTGGCCCTTGACAAAGGGCTTCTTGCGGGATGCGTTCTTTGCAACTGGCTTCGCATCAGCTGGAATGGGATCCGGGAAGCCAGCGAAACTGTGCCAGTCGCGCAGAGGATGCTTTGAGACTTGGACACCTTTTGCGAAACTGATTGGGGTGAAATCGAAGGATAGTCGTACGGCATGTTTAGAGAGCGGCTCGGCCTTTACCGGAACTCTCCGCAATAGTAGCCATGGATGTGCGACAGCGAGGATAGCGACGATTAACAACCAAAATGCCGGAAGAGTGACAACGGCATGGCCAAGAGAGTGTTTCTCTGCTCTGCCCACTTCATGAGCAAATATCATGACGAGAGCCACGAAAAGGGCCAGAATCAGCCATGAGGTGAATCGGTGCGTGAGCTCAAAGTGATCGTGCATTTTCCTGCGGAAGGTCGGGTACGCAACAACTATCATCACGAAGAGTAGCACAAGGATGACATAGGCGACGGCGATCGGCGCCGCTGAGAAACTGGCATCGGTTACTGTGCTAATGGGAGAATTCGTCCAATAGATCTGTGACACCGTGGCAACAAATCCAATATACCACACCAAAGATGCAGTCCCGCAGCCACTGTGAACACCGCCATAGTGGGCTGCCTTAGCGCATCTGCGGCGTAAAGACAGGGGTGCACTTCGCGGAATCGAGCATACCGCCCTATAGATGGCATTGACCATCATCGGGTGTCGAGCGAGACCGCACGCCACCAAATTTACAGCTGTCGCATTCACAAGTGCCAGTATTCGCCGATCAGAGATCATCACGTAGAGAAAAACCGCGAGATTTGCGCAAAAAACGACTGTGAAGAGCCGTCGATACACAGTAAACATGGCATATCTGAAGCGCGCAAATCGCTTCCGTCGCGGCTCTGTGGGCTGAGCCTCCAGGTCAGTCACATCGGAAGAGTCGTTGCCATTGGGTGGGATCGGGGTCTCCTTGGAAGCGTCGTTGTTGTCAGTGACCTTTTCAAGATCTGGGTCAATGGCCAAGTCATCGTCTATGACAATGATCTGTTCAGAATCTGGTGCAATGGCCATGTCATGGTCTACGACAATAGTCTGCTCATGATCTGGGCCAGTGGGCATGTCATGATCTACGACAATGGCCTTTGCCGGGGGTGCCGGCATGCATAGATCGTTCTTTTCAGCGTCCGCCATAGCTGGAAGTAAAAAGACGGAAGAGGGAGAAGGAAGGAGAGGAATTGGAGACCAGGATATTTAATTTGAAATTTAATCTTTTTTTTTTCATGTGGAAGACTAAAAGACGCCTTACACATTTTAGTGCGATTGAGGATTTACCTAGGAAACTCACTGGCGGAATCTTACAGATCCCGAGCTCGCAAAGGAACAGAGGAATGGATCCATGAGAAGGGCTCCACGGTGTGGAGACACGCTATGTTGTACAGACATATGGAGTCCATCGAGTCCAAAGTACGGAGTAGCATGTCGATAGTGGCTCGCCTTGCTTTGACCAGGTGGGAACGTGGACGGTCCAGCCCAAGATCCACCTACGGAGTAGAACTCCGTGCCCCTCAGTGTGTAGCGACTTCGAAGCCTTTCCATTTAGGGCTCTGTTAAAACTTGATAAAATTCGGAGTACCTCGGTCGATGTAATTGGACAGACGCCGATCTTAGTAGATCCGATACCACCCGGCCACCAACAGTGCATATACATAATCGAGGTGGGTTTTTTGCTTCGAGCTGGCACACAACCTAAAATTGAGATCTGAGAAGACAAAACCAATATTTAAAGACGGAATGGGCGGTGGAACCTGTAAAAGGTACATAGTTAGCAAGCGGGGTTCATCACCTTGCTTCATAAGTGGCATGTATATTGTACATACCTATTATACCATCCCTGCAGCCGCAAGGGAGACCGTGCAGCACACAAGGTTTGTTAACAGGGCAACGTGTCCACGACTTGGTACGGAGTACTCCGTACGGAGTCCACGTTCCTTGTTCTCATTCAGGGGGCCGTCGCCTCGACAGTGTAGAGCAAGAGGTCCCCACCCCAACCCGCACCACGGGATCCCAAACTCGGTCTTTTTGTTGATCAACCCGATCGAGAAGTGTCGATCCAGTTCCCGATGTGTCAAAATTCGGTGTTCAGTGGAGCCACCCGTGGACCCGTGGACGAGAAGCTGTTCGTCGCGCTTGGTCCCCCCAAGTACATTGTAATGTATCTCAAGACGACTATTGCATGCTGCATGATCCTGCAATCTGTACAGCGGGGCTATCCGCCATGCAATATGCGAATCGCCCCAAGGATAAAGATAAACGGCTGGATTATCATGTGAGTTTGATGACGGGACCCACTTGCGGCACGAGGCTCCCAACACGGCAAGTCTTGGCAAAAAGGAAGATTCGGTATATTTCGTTCGCAAAACACGGTATTGTAAGTATAAAACACATATACAGAACTATTGAAACTAGCCAAAAATGAGATGCGCTAAAATAACAAGATAGAAACAAGATAGCTGAGAACTAACCCATACTCAGTATGGATTGTCAGACAGTTCTTCAGCTCGGCACTGAGACGAACGAGCTAGTGGAAGCAATTTTCCTCGCTAACGCCTTGGTTGGTTGCGAGCCGAGGAATTCGAAGGAGGACAGTTCTGCCCCTAATTCGCGAGAGACCCAGTTTTGGACAGCTGTAGCTTTGAGGGAATCAACTAGAGGCGAGTGTTAGTCAAGTGAAAGATCAAAATAAGATGATATCATCGGAAAAACGTACCACCCAGCGCGGACAATGGTAGATCTGAGTCGATAGCATCAGCGGTTGTGGCCATTGCATCCGCTAGATATTCACTCAGAGTGTTTAGGACAATCTCGGTCGCAGCGTCGATGGAATCACACTCCTTAAGCAAGGTGCTGGTCTGAATAGAATCCTGAGTATCCTCAACAGCGAGACAAAGCCGGTGATCAAACTTTCGGTCGAGTACCCAGGGTGTAGAGCCATTGCTGCGAGACAGGGAATCAGTCATGCCAGCAATGATCTGAGACGGAAGGGAAAGTTTGTTGTTGATGATCACTCTGAGCAAGGTCTGGAGCTCATGGGTCATGATTTCTGTTCCCTCGAGATGTTTGTATCGGCGACGGCGTTGCTCTTGATCTTCGGCAATGTCACTGAGCCCACTGGCATCTGGCACGAGGCCGATGTTGATGGAATGTCCTGGGAGACCATGACTGCGTCGCCATTCCATGAGAGCATCAATGAAGCCATTGCCCGCAGAATAGTTAGCCTGCCCCATGTTACCAATGACGCTGGCCACGGAAGACAACGCCACGAAGAAAGTCAAGCCTTCCTTCTCCGAGAACAGATGGTGCAAGTTGAGTGTTCCGCGGATCTTGGACTGGGTGGATTGGGTCCAGTCATCGAAAGTCATCTTCTCGAACATCGCGTCCTGGAAATAGATAAATTAGTTAGTGTTAAATGAAAATCTGGAATGAGAGTAAATCACCCTTAGAACTGTTGTACACTGAATCACGCCTGCGACAGTCCAGTTTTTGCTGCGAATCTTGTATGACAGGTGGTCAATGTCTCCCTGTTGAGAGATGTCACAGCGTAGTACATCTATGCAGCACCCGCGATCGCGAAGTTGATCAAGGGCCAGCTGCTGACTCGGTTGAGTCCCTCCAGATCTCCCGAGGAAAACCAAATGACGAGCACCAGACTGCACCAAGGTATCGGCAAGCGCAAGGCCGAGATTGCCCAGTCCACCTGCTAGTATGTATGTGCCTCCTGCTGGTAAGCCCGTAAGATCTGGCAGTGGTAGCACAATGGGGACTCTCCCAGGAGCCTGAAGGTCCACGATAGCTCGGGTGTTGGTCGCTTTGCAGTGTTTCAAGGCTCCTTGGAGATCGGAAATAGGGAACAAGGAATATGATTCCACACGGTCCAACATCCGATGCTGCTTCATGAAGTCAATCACATGTCGGAGTGAAGCATGGAGGTTGCCGGGCTTCTCTGAGAATGCCTTCTGCAGTCGCGGCGAAGAGAACGTGCAGCCACTGTCGACGAAGCTCTCTGGAAGAGCACTCAACTTCATCTCGCTAGACAGATTAATGTACTGTCCACCTTGGACCAGACATCTCGCAGCATTCCGACCCGCATACCCACCAAGGAAGCAAATGGTGGCGTCAACACCACATCCATTCGTCAGCCTGGACACGCTCGTTTCCAGGCTACCTTGAACGCCCAGAATTCGGTCCGCCAATACTGGGTAGCGAGAGCGAAGGCTTTCTGTGCTATCCAGTGAATCAGTTGCCACGATGACTTGCATATTCATGGCAAGGGCATAATCTATCATGGCCTGGAGAGTCTGATTGACCGACCCAACCAACAGCACCGAGGAACTTGAGCTGAGGCGACCGACCTGGGTGAGAATTTGATAAGCGTTGAGGTATGCGAGAGGAGTTGATATCGCCTTTGTCGCGTCGGTGTTTGCAGGAATCCGGATAGTGTCACTTTCCGAGACACGCATTGTTGTCGAGAGTCCCGAATTCGCCGATGCCAATGTTAACACTTTATCGCCAACAGCCGAGTCGTGCACATCAGATCCGATACGAGTTACCGTTCCAACAATTTCGAACATTGGAAGAGCTGTCTCTGGTGTCTTTCCCTGTTCACCATGTAAATCAAAGATAGTGGCCATCTCAACCTTGATCTCAGTGTGGTCTGGCCGAAGTTGCTCTTCAGAGAGTTGCTGTTCCTCCCAGCGTGCGTTGTCTGCGTCCTGGAACTTCAACTCGAGGGGTCTTGGGTCAAGTGTTAGGTCCGACATTACGGGCCTGGGGCCGTTCACCAGAGTGTGCATGGCCTCATCCACCGCTGGGGTCTCAAGGACTCGCGGGACTAACAGCCGACCGTTTGCTAGACGATACTCCAAGTCTGGCCGACGTGCACTCTCCTGCGTCGTGAGCTGCATGACTTGGAGAATGCCACAGGCCAGTCCAAATTTGTCTTCCATATCTTCCACATCCACCAATAGGTGTGGAATTGTCGTGTTCCACTGCTCATTGCGAAGTGTTCGCAAAAGACCACCTGTGGCGCCGGAGCCGATATTATCAACAGCGCCTTGGCTCCAGCACGGCGACACCCAAAGGACGTATTGAACTCGGATCAGCTCTCGAAGACGTTCCAGGTCATTTTCCGTCCAACCGGCCACCCAGGGAGCTGCCAAATCAAGCAACGAAATCACGGTTTTTCCTGCTAGCGTAGCCACCTGTTCCAATCCAACAGGCACCAGGCGAACGTTATGGGTGGCAAAGATCTTCTCGAGGTGCTCGAAAACAGGGAATGAGTTGGAATTATCTGCTGGACTCAAGACATAGATTTCAGAGTCCGTTGTCCACGAGACTGGCGTCCTGCGTGCGATGATAAACTTGCCATCTTGGGTCGTGCTGTGAATTTCGAGGCCGTCGACGCGCTGCAACTTCTCCGCTGCTGAGTCCAGGTCGGTATCAGACACGCGCATTGCAGCTAAACCTCCATGTTCAAGAATGCTGGACAGACACGAGAGAATAACTTGGGTTAATTTATCCTCCCACAGCCTGGGCTCATCGATGACGACCAAATCATATTTCTCCTGAGCGAGCGATGAAGATGGTAGTTCGGCAAGCGTAGCGAGGGGCATCAGCTGAGTACCCGGGAGAGAGTTCTCTGCGGGAGTGATGCCATTCACTTGGTCATTGGGCCCGCATGAAGCGATAGTGACCTTTCCGAGGCAAGGTCGCTTTCCGGCACTTGAGATTAGCTCTTGGAGGTTTTCGATCCAGGAGTTTGATGCTTCCGAAGTAGTGATGAGCGCCTTGGCATCCCCATTGGTATGGCACAGTCTCTTGATCCAGTCTGTCAGCTGAAGACGGCTTGCTTGCACGGCCATCTTCTTGTTTCCATCATGGATTTGGTTAGTGACAAGCGGCGACTCCAGGTGTTCATCCCAAACAATCGACGAGTATCGGCTTTCTGAGGTTGCTTCCTCTTTCTTTTGAGAATTGGGGTTGAAGGGAAGACGACCGAGATGAACGCCTTCAAACGTAATCCAGGGCTGTGACCAGGAGGGGTCCGACGCAATACAGTGGGATCGAGATTTTCCATCTCGCCACTTAGTCTCTGTGTGGACAACAAATTGCTCCCCCTGCTTGGGGTTGGAAGGCGTTGGAGATGTAGATATTGTCCACTCCGACAGGGATATTCGCGTTGTTGTTAGATAGTGCATCGGAGCAAGACAAAAGGGCAGACTGGAAGAGACAATCAAGAGTTGTGGGGTGGATGAAACTGGGTGACTCCTTTTCGAAAGGCATTGATTGTTTGGTGTCTGTGACTACACCAGATAGCCAGAGACGAGGCTCTGCATCGCAGAAGGACACACCGGTGATTGTCTGGAAGGCCGGTCCTACAGTGAGTCCTCCTGTGTGAGACAACCATTCACGTGATTGCCTAACATCAGCCATTTTGGCGACTGTTTGGGTATTCTTGATGCGCTCCAATGCTGCTTCCCAATTTGCATTGTGCTCATCATTGTCTCGGTTCTCGTACCGCGCAATGAATGCACCCTTCGCGTGTTGAATCCAGGCACCCCCGGAGGGAAGTGAGAAAATTCCGAATTGATACCAACCGGGCATTCCTGGATGAGGAGAAACTTGAAGGAGAGTTTCCAAGCCTCGCTCTTCGTCCGGAATAACCACTCCTCGCATGAAACGGAGGTCTTGGAATTCTATTCCCTTGATGTTGGCCTGGTCATCAGCTAGTTGCCGCGCTGCCTCTGTAGCCATCACCAACATGCCCGCAGCTGGGAATACGATCGATCCGGCGACAACATGATCAGCCATCCATGGATTCTCCGAGAGTCGCAGGAAGTTTCTCCACCGTGGCTCCAAAGCATTTTGATAATCCACGGCAGCTCCCAAAATGTCATGACGGGGATGCTTTCGTTGTCTCAATTGCGCTGTCTCTACTGGCTCGTGCCAGAAGGACGTTTGGTGATTCCAGGGATAAGAAGGCAAATCAGCAACCATTTTTGGGCTTGTAGTGTCAACACTACTGTTAACTGCAGCAAGGTCCACTGTATGGCCTGTGCTCCAAAGAGAACCGGCAACTTCCAAGGCGGTTCGCAAAGCGTGTTGGTTCCGCGAAACCAGTGAATAATAAGGCAACGATGCCATACTTGGGTTGACGGATTGCAGAATCTGAGTGACAGGTCCCTTCAAGACGGCGTGTGGGCCGATTTCAACCAATGCAGTCCATTTAATTGGAACCGGCCGGCGGCGAGACTTGATAGACTCGCTCAAATTTGCGAGCTGTGAGACCGCGGCTGTGAACTCAACTGAGCTGATCATGTTGCGCACCCAGTATGATCCACCAAGCTCGGCGGGATAGACACGCTCTTTGGTGACCGATGAAAGCATGGGAATTGAGCCACTGTATCGATCTTCTGGCTTGATACAATTGATGGCATTACCTACCACTTCAACGAGGTCCTCCATGTGAGGAGAATGATAGGCTGTATCAATGCGCAGTTTGCGGGCAAAGTGACCATCCTGTTGTAATCTTGCCTCAAGCTTATCAATCAAGTCCACATCACCCGAAAGGGTTGTACTGGCAGGACTATTGACGCAGGCAACCACAACCGAACGTGGGGGCAACTCCTCAAGGTACTTCTGTGCGTCCGCTGCGGAAATACCAGTAGCGAGCATACCTCCTCGTCTGTCACTCTGAGCAATCTGTTGTGAAAAGAAACCGCGGAACCAGGCGACTCGCATAGCGTCTTCACGAGAAAGATACCCAGCAGCATATCCAGCGGCTATGTGTTTCAAATAAGTCAGTTATTATTCACCAATGGATGCTTTTTGCGAGACCGAAGAATGGGTAGTTCATACCAATTTCACCGCTAGAATGACCGACCACTGCATTGGGATAAACCGACCAACTGGCCAAAAGATCAACCAATGCAATCTGCAACGCGCAGGTGATAGGCTGGCTGCGATCGGGTCGGTTTATTTGGCTGTCCTTTGCCTCAGCCTTGATCTCCTCCACCATATCAAAGGGACATCCCAGGGACGAGAGAATGTCTTGTGATCGTGCTATGCTTTCCCTGAAAGTAGAAATTCTCAAAAGCTCTCGACCCATTCCAGCCCACTGGCCACCCTGACCTGTGAACACAAAGGCAAGTCTCGTTTGAGCTTTGCGACTAGCTCGAGGGAACTTGGGGAGTCCCTTGTCTAAGATGGTCTGCAGCTGGTCTTGTGAGTTAGCAACCGCGAAGCTGCGGAAGCCTAACTGCGATCGGCGTGTCAGCATCGTATGGGCTAGGTCTTTTAGTGGAATCTCCTGTTCGGTCTTCTGCTGACGTTGAAGGAATGTGCTCCAATTTTGACTGGCCCGTTCAATGCCAGCTTGATCAAACGTAGAAAACACAACCACGTGAGGGGCCGGTTCCTTGTCTTCAGCATTACCCCCGAGGGCCTCTTTGGTGCTTTCGAGAATTAGGTGCGCATTTGATCCACCGAATCCAAATGAGTTGATACTAGCTCGCTGTGGAAGATGGTCCGGCCAGGGCATCGTTTTGTCGCTTAGACGTAAACGCCAATCGTCGAGTCGGATCTTGGGATTGATGTTCTTGAAGCCGGCGTTTGGCACCAGCATGCCCTTTTCTAAACATAGGACGACTTTGATCAAGCTAGCCACTCCTGCGGCTCCTTCGGTGTGACCAAAATTTGTCTTCACTGAGCCTACGTATATTGGCTCATCAGTCGGTGTTCGTGCCTGGCCCAGAGTGGCTCCGACAGCAGACAGTTCCGTGGGATCCTGTCCATTATCAAGTTAATAAAACGAGTTCTCGAGTGGTAATCAATAGAGTTGTTTCGCTTACCCCGACCGGAGTTCCAGTGCCATGGGCTTCAAAGTAGGAAGTATCTCTCATTGAGATGCCATGGCGCTCATAAACCGAACGAATCAGGTTGGCTTGAGACGTAGGACTGGGCAGAGTAATTCCGGGTGTACGACCGTCCTGATTGATTCCTGTGCCGCGGATGACGGCTCGAATATTATCTCCATCGGCCAATGCGGCGCTGAGGGGCTTCAAAAGTACAGCACCGATACCTTCTCCTCGACCATATCCATTTGCAGACTCATCAAATGAATGGCTTATCCCGTCTGCACTCATCATGTGCATGTAGGAGAGTCTTTGTGTGAAATTAGGGTGCAAGATGAGACTGGCTCCAGTTACCAAAGCCTGCCACAAGCATGTTTAGTCCGTGTCCTAAACAGATATCTAGCTTATAGTACTCACCATTCCGCATTCTCCAGATCGCAGGGATTGGGCTGCTAAATGGACCGCTGTCAAACTGGAGGAACAGGCAGTATCCATCATGATACTCGGGCCTTGAAGATCGAAGAACCAGGACAAACGATTTGCCAGCATAGTCCTTCCATTACCAGTAGCTGAGTTGTGAGGCATATCGTAGATGTCTCTTGTCGATAATAGCTCATAATCATTGGTCATTGAGCCGGAGTACACTGCCGTGTTACTCCCTGGAAGTGTGTCTATTGGTATTCCACCTATTTTGCCCATTTTAGCGTGACTGGTTTTCCATGGTCTGGATCTCGCTCATCTTACTGTTTTCAAATGTTTCATATGCGACTTCAAGCAACAAACGCTGTGCTGGGTCCATGCCCGCCGCTTCTTTGGCTGTGATAGAGAAAAAGGGAGCATCAAATCGTGATGGATCTTCCTGCAAAAAGAATCCGCTATCATGATTGATCTAATCATCCCATGATCTTGTTAGAATAATAAAATAACGTCCAATTGAGTTATTCATACCGCTCCTTTGCGCTCATGGCTGGGGTGGTGCCAGGCCGAAGCTTCATATCGGCTCGTAGGGACCGTTCCATGCCCAGTGCGTCCGTCGCATAACATCTGCCAGAAGTTCTCAACGGAGGTCGCTCCTCCGGAGAAGCGACAGCCCATTCCAATGACTGCAATTCCCTCCATCTCGGTAGGGGCGGAAGTCGGTCGGCCAGGCATGGTATGGAGTTGAGGATAAGTTTGGGGCCAGATTACAGAGAAGGGATGCTGTGGGGTATTATAGTCGATGTCATGCATTCCGGCAAGTCCCCGTCCTAATTGCCATGGAAGTGGTCATGACTCCTGGACGCTAATCTCATTAATGCGTAAAGTCGCATATTCACATGCATATTTTACTGGCTGTTCAAGCGGAGATGTAGTGGAGACCTGATCTCATGGAAGAGCGCTATGGATGATGTACTTTGGTCATTTATGTCGGAGCTCGGATTACGTCTGGATTCTGGCTTGTTGAGTCCATGTTCCCCTGGAAATAAATGCCTAGAATATAGATGTGGCTAATGCAGTTGGATCTCATTCTCCATATAATATACTTGCTCCAATACCAGACTGTCCCATACTTTCCTGAAGGTTGTCTGCTTACCCCTGAGGCGCAGATTACTCCGTTCAGATTATGAAAATGCTGTCAAGTGGAGATTCCATCGATCAACGAACTGGATCTTCAAGATGGGCCAGGGAGAATGGAAATGTTACGAGACGATACGAGTATCGGTCACGGTATTTCCAGGCGAAGCTTCAAGTCTCCACTCCAGTCGATTCCAACAAGCCAATGTGAAGATCCCCTGTTTTCCTCTTTTCCTCTTTTCCTTTTCCTTTTTTTCCTTATTGTTTTTCCTCTCCCGCAGTGGAGTCACTTTCCTCTCCCAGCCCCCTATTTGAGACAAGTTCCACCTTACGGACCCCCCGGGTACTTGCTTGTGTTTCCCTTACTCCGGACATGGATGTATTTTCCAGAATCTTGTCTAGGCGAGGAGGGCTACCTCTTTAACTATCAATATCACAATCCCGTGTGGCATTTGACTGTTGTGACTGGGGGGCATTACTGGCGTGGTCCCCGATCTCAATTTCAAGATGAGATCAGCCCAGCTGGGCTGCGGAGCACATTGTGATTGTAATTGACTTTATTGAAGCTACTAACAACTTGCCTGCCCCTCTTCATGCAGATCACCTACATATGGAGCACATTTTGCCTGCCTTTCGCCGATCTCAGAAGCTATCCCTCTATGGAGTACGGAGTACGGAGTACGCAGTGGTCAACGCTAGCTAGCCAGATTATCGCGCGGCAAAAAAAAGGCCATACTTTGTCTGAGCTCTTCAATAGTTCAATCTCGCCCGCAATCCTGAATTACTCTACGGAGTAATCCCAGCCCACCCACGGAGAATTCCCTACGAAGTACAATAATCTACCATCGCTTTCGCGACCCCTGACTTCCCATTTAAACGATTTACCGAGGTGCATTCAAGCTGTACCCCACCTCTCGCATCCTTCATCCCGCCCGCGCCGCGACACCTGTCGAGAATGGCCACCCAAAGCGCCATTGTGGTCCAAGGACCAGGCCGCGCGACGCTGGAAGATGTCCCCCTCCCCGAGGTACCGGATGACTACATTCTCGTCAAAACAAAAGCAGGTATATTCTCCTTGTGCTCTTCTTCACCCCACCTTTCATCAGCAGCTGGACTAACCAGGTACAAAGTCGCCTTGAATCCAACGGACTGGCGTCATATTGATTTTGTACCCTGTACGGGGGCCACCGTGGGCTGCGACTATTCTGGAATAGTAGAAGCCGTGGGGCCACGCGTCAAAAAGGCATTCAAAAAAGGCGACCGAGTAGCCGGGTTCGTACACGGCAGCAACGCCGTTCGTAACAATGGCGGCGCCTTTGCTCAGTACGTGATTGCGAAGGGCGATCTCCAAATATTGATACCCGAGTCCATGAGCTTCGAAGCGGCAGCCACCTTTGGCGTTGGTTTGACAACCGTTGGTCAGAATCTTTACCAGAGCATGGGATTGCCCTTCCCCGGCGACCAGGACAGCGAGTCCGACGACACAAATATCCTCATCTATGGAGGGGCAACGGCTACTGGTACACTTGCGATCCAATTGGCGAAATTCTCGGGACTGCGCGTTGTCACGACGTGCTCCGAAGCCAACCGCAGCTTCATGTTTGAGCTTGGGGCCGACGCGGTCTTTGATTACCACGATCCACTGGTGGGCGAGCAGATCCGAGAGGATACTGATGATGCGCTGGAATTTGTTCTTGATACGATCTCTACGCCACAATCGGCTGCGATCTGCAGTGCGGCCATTTCGTCGGCGGGTGGTTCATACAACGCTCTGCTGGATGTGGCATCCGCGAGGGACGATGTTGATTCACATGTCTCGATGGCGTATGATGTCCTAGGAGAGCCGTACCGCATGGGAACGAACGAGAGAGCTCCTGATAGCACTAACTTTGAATTCGGCGTCAAATGGTGGGGATTAGCCCAGAAACTAATCGAGGAGCGTCGCATTCATCCTCATCCGTATCAGGTGAAGCCAGGCGGTTTGGCGGGAGCGTTGGCCGGCCTTCAGATATTGCGAGAAGGTAAAGTCCGAGCCTCCAAGCTAGTCTATCGGGTTGATGAATCCGAGTAAAATGTTAAAAAATAAAAAGAAGTTCTTGACTTTGTATCAATGTGCAATAAGGCGCCGGATGTTACGGCAACTTTACTATGTATGTATATATAAAAAATGTGCGTAGTGCTGCGTAGTGACCTTTCAAACGAGGTAGTGGGACCATTACGGAGTACAGACTATATATATCAGTGATTGACTCGAGGATTAAGAGAATTAGGCGCAACTTGAGCTTAATTTGTACATTCTTAAATTGTAAAAAACACAGACATATACAACAGTGAGTATTCACTGGCGTCGTAACACATCCCAACTACTAACTCACCGGCGTGTGGCTTATCTGCCGCCAGTAGTTGGATGCCACCGGGGTGGCGCCTGGGTGAGAGCCACTTCAGCGTTGTGCCACCGCGGCTGAGAGAGGTGCGAATCAGTGCGAGGATCACCCTTGGTCATGCGACGGCCGCACTAACCCCCTCCAGTGACAAGGGCCCTCCAGGGCTGATATGATTGGCTTACAAGTTGACAGAGTGTTCGGCTACTACAGCCGCGACAACTTCATCTGACGGTTCACGTCCTTGTAGAGCAGGTAGCGGAATTTGCCAGGGCCACCCGCGTAACAGGCCTGCGGACAAAAGGCGCGCAACCACATGAAATCACCCGCTTCCACCTCCACCCAGTCCTGATTGAGCCTGTACACGGCTTTACCTTCTAGTACATAAAGCCCATGTTCCATGACATGAGTTTCAGCGAAGGGGATAAGACCGCCGGGCTCGAAGGTGACAATGGTGACATGCATATCGTGGCGCAGATCGCTCGGGTCAACGAATCGAGTAGTCGCCCAAGCACCATTGGTGTTCGGCATGGGCGTGGGCGGAATATCCTTTTCATTGAGGAAAAGCGGCTCAGGCTTATCGAGTCCCTCGACATATTCGTAGGCCTTGCGTATCCAATGGAAACGGGCGGTGGTCGCGCCTGTGTTGCGCAGGGTCCAGCCGCTCTTCGGTGGTAGATAGGCATAGCCGCCCTCGGCAAGTGTGTGTTTCTGGCTTCCCAGGGTAATTGTCACTTCGCCCTCGACGACAAACACGACACCTTGTGCACTGTCGTCTGTTTCGCCGCGGTCGCTGCCGCCCCCCGGTTGCACTTCCATGATGTATTGGGAAAATGTTTCGGCAAAGCCCGATAACGGACGGGCAATCACCCATAACCGTGTCTTGTCCCAGAAGGGCAGGAAGCTCGTCACGATGTCGCTGAATGTGCCCTTCGGGATTACCGCGTATGCTTCGGTGAACATGGCACGGTCGGTGAGGATCTGTGTTTGGGGTGGCAATCCGCCTTTGGGTGCATAGTAGGCACCGAGCTTCTGGTCGTTACCCATGGTGGGGGTTTTGCAGATGTGATATGGGCTTCTTTCTATACTTTTTGGAAGGAGTATTGTCAGAGAGGTCCAATTGAGGAATTGAGAAGCAATTGAGAATGTAAAGTTCTTCCCCGCACATTTAAATGCTGGCCTTATCATCGATCCACGGGGAATTCCCGGCGGTGACCGAGTTGCTTCGGTTCAGACCGACGGTGCCGGCCGACTGCCATTGGCCGTCTTCATACAATTATCCGGGTTTGATGTTATATTCTGAAATTGGTCAACTGCTATTTGAAGCTAATTAGGTCTAAAGAGGAGAACAGATATACTTACATACGGTATTGAGAGGGGCATCGATAATTGGCATGAAGAGAGAGAATGTGGTAAAATACACCATTAATTGTCGCCTGTAGAGAAATGGATGAGTGCGCTATAGACACCAACCGAGGTATTGCGCACTCACCCTAATCACCCCCGGTCGCGTCAAAGCTGTATTCAAGTCTACCTCGGATATTCTTGTTCTTCCATCAATTAGTCTCTCACTGCCATTTCTACTTTCTACCTGTAACTAACTTACTCTGCTCCGCAATCTTCCCCGCAAACATTTTCATTGGCTCCGCCGCCAGAATCTTCAACAGTGCCATATTCGCCTGCAGCTCTCTAGTGATCCAATTGCGGACCTCCAGTGCCACCAGCGAATCCACTTCATAGCGGTACATCGGCCTATCGGGATCCACCTCATACAAGGGTATCTGCAGGATACCCGCCGTCTTGTGTACGAGTGCATCCGTAATAATGGACACGGCTTCATCGAGGGCGGAAGCGGCAGCGAGACGTGTGTAGGGTGATGATGCAGCGGATGAGGTGTCTGGGACGAGGACGAAGATGTAACTCAACACATTCAGTGGGCCAAATCGCGGGTCACCGAAATGCTCCGACCGCTCTAATCCGAACCGTGCCATGACATCTGCCGTCCCGAGGCCGGTACATACCTGCGCAGGATACGAGTCTCCTTTCCACTTGCTGTTGATCAGGCTCTTCATCAGCGCGTGGGAGGGCTTTTCGCGGATGCCCAGGATGGCTTCCGAGTGAGCGAGTCTGCCGTTTGTGCCTTGCCCGGCTAGTCGCGCATGATACCGAGGTCAACCGCCACCTTGACTACTACGGTGGCGGGCAAGTGTAGATTGAGTGGGCCTTGGACCTTGGGCCGCATGGGTTCAGTCCAATCCGTGTAAGAGATTTTCTCGAAGAGAGTGTCGCGCAGAATCATAGCGATTTGCACCACACCCGCGGTGGGCGGGAAGTCGGTGGCGCATTCTTGCATGGCGGAGGGGAAGGCAGGTTCATCTGCTATATCTGCTACCCATGCACGGTAGGCTTTGGTAACGGCCACGAAGGTGGTGAGGGCCTGGACTGTGATTTTGGCATCTGCACTGGAGTCACCCGAGCGAGATATGAATGCGATGTGTCGGGCTCCACAGGCAACAAATTCACGCGCGAAACTGCGTCCGAGGCCACCGAGACCGCCGACGAAGAGATAGATGCTGTTGAGATTGAGACTCAGACTGTCTTGATAGCTTTGCAGAGTACGTGTGCCCGAGCATCATCTCCAACCGAGAGGACGAGTTCCCCACGATGCTTGCCCTGTGTATGGTACGGAAAGCAGTCTCAAGCTCCGCCACACGTTACACTGTCACGCTGTGCCCAGAATACCCTTACGTACAAGGGCAAAGGCGTCCGATAGGATCTGCCCCAGCGCATCAAGACCCTCGGCGCCGAAGGAATTTACTATGCGAAGGTTGTGCTACGGCTGAACGGACGTATGTTGTTCGTGATATTGCGCAGACCGATCTCGACGAACGAGTCAAAGGGCGCGGGACACGTCCATGAGACACGGAGCAATTCGTCCAACAAGGAGTTGAGCACAGTCGATGCCGCGGACGCCCGCAATGCGCTTGATAGCTTTGGCGAAGTTAGTGTCACGGGAGTGGAAGATATGTGCTTCTGGCACGTTGTACCTCTCCACCAGGAGACGCCGCTTATGCTCGCTACCAACGGTCGCATAGGCCACTAGGCCTAAGTGAGCAGCTAGATGCAGTGCAGCTTGACCGACACCGCCGGCAGCAGCGTGGACGTGGACGGATTGGCCAGGGCGCAGTTTGGCGACGTTGGCGAGCGCGTGGTAGGCGGTAGTGTGGACCATGGGTAGAGCGGCAACTTCTTCGGAAGACACGGAGGGCATACGCACTGCAAGAGGGTGATCGATGCGGAGCTTAGTGGCATACATGCCCTCCCAGAGAAGCGTCACCCGGTCGCCGGGTTTGAATGTGAGGCTGCTGCACTACCAGTGGCCGTGACGATACCGATAGCTTCTTGACCGATGAGGGAGACTTCGACTAGGCCCATAGCCGCCATGATGTCTTTAAAGTTGACACTGACACCAGTTGCTTTAATATCAACCTCGATGTCTGTGTCTCCACGTGTATCTTTCATGCGGTCATCCTCGATGGACGTCAAAGTGTCCATAAGTCCTAGCTTCATAATAGTGAGCCTTAGGGGTCTCTCTTGCTCCCCCAGCCGCTCGACACAAACGGAGTCCTCTAGGCAACGGCGCACGCCCTCATTTCCCTCGAAATTGTCAAAGATCCGAGCGACCTGGAGAATACCGTGCCGCTCCTAGGTAATCAGACTTTCACTATACGCCCCATAATATAAGGTGTGAGATGCCGGGGGCAGGATGACATGGAGAATGCCAGATACGGCTGTTCAAGTGTTATGTAAAGAATGACCTATGAGGTAGGAAGCATCCTGAAGGGGTATGTTAGCATAGGAAAGGGATGTTCTCCGAAATTATCATCTGCGAGCGATACCAACAAGCCCGTGAATATCAAGATCCTGCGCTATATTAAGATTCCGTAAGCCAGATTCAGATGGATGCCAAACAAACTAGTTTCAAACCTTTGACACGACCCTTTAATTGGCTGAGGAAATAAGTACAATAGATTATAAAACAGCGTTGACTATTGTTACCTGCGGTGGCGGCGGCGAACGGCGTTTTCTATGGACGCGGCTACAGGATTTTACAGCGACTCTATTACGTCACGTCCAAGTGATGCAAAACATATAATCGCATTTTCCCTTTCTTTTAGCAGGACGCGCATGATTTTCTTATTAGATGGAGAAGACAAAGAAAGCCCGAATTCGAGGCAAACGCGATCCTAAGCAAACTGAGGCCTGGATTCTTGGAACAGGGACCGCATCGTTGGCGTCCGCTTTTTATCTGATCAAGCATGCCAAAGTACCGCCTCGGAAGGTGCATATTCTCGAGTCGTGTGATTCCTTGCAGGAAATCTGGCATCATAAAGGCGACCCAACCAGCGGATACGATCAGTTTGCAGGATGCCTGCCTGTTCCAATCGGTGAACCTCTGAAAGAACTCCTTTCTTGTATCCCATCCGCTTTCCCCACAACAAGCCGTCGGGCGAGCTTTTTGCACGCCATACAGTCAGCAGAAGTCAACCGAACCTTTGCAACGCAAGTTAATAACACATGTATCGTGGTACAAAAGGATGGCAAGCTCCAGAATATCGTGACTAGCTCGCTGGACTTGAATTTCAAGCAGCGATTGAATCTTGTTCGGTTTATGCTGAAAGGAGAAGGGCGGTTGGGAAGAAATCATATCAGTGACTTCTTTCCACAAAACTTTTCGAAACTTCGTTTTGGGCTATCTGGTCCGCTCAGTAAGTAATCACATGCTCGAAGACTCCCTCAACCTAGTTTAATAGTATCTCGAAATTCCTCCAGATTCGGACTTCAGCCTTGGCACAGTGCAACTGAGTTCAGGCGTGCTTTGCGTCACTACCTCGGTGATTTCCACAACCTATCTATTTTGAACTGCCTTGATATTACCGGTTACTACCAATTTGAGTCCATATTCCTTCCTATCTGCCTTTTCCTCGAGAGCCTTGATGTGGATTTTCAGTTCGATACCAAGGTTAGGGCCATTGTGACTACCTCTAATAATGATACTCGAACTATTTCACGACTAGAGTTGAGTCAGAATGGTTTCCTAACCCACAAGGACCTTGGGCCCCACGACATCGTTATAGCAACCCTGGGATCTACAGAGTCAGGGGCTGCGGTCGGATCGAATGATCATCAACCGGTTATGTTATCATTCGATGCTTGCGATCAGTTTGACGAGAACTGGTCACTATGGCTCACCCTTGCCCCTATAGGCAAAGATTTCGGCAATCCCTATGCTTTCTGCACACGTCGGCCTCAGTCAATGGTAGAGTCCTTCACAATCACTACCAAAGAGGTCAATTTTTTCAACTATCTCACTTCTCTGTCACAATCGACGTTAGCAACAGGGGCCTTGATCGTTCTTCGGGAGAGTCGGTGGAAACTTAATCTCTGCATACCCGCGCAACCAGTCTTTCAATATCAGCCAGAAGACGTGCGCGTTCTTTGGGGTTTCGCAATCTTCCCAGAGGGTATAGGTGACTACGTTAAGAAACCGATGCTACAATGCTCGGGTGCAGAGATTATGACGGAACTCCTTAAACATCTAAATTATCCATCCGAGCTGGTCTTTCGACACACGGTCAATATTCCACGGGTTATGCCACGGATGAGTGCAATCATTCTAGCTCATTCGCGGGATGAACGTCCCGAGGTTGTCCCCCGGAACACCTCGAACATTGGACTGGTTGGGCAATTCGTCGAGATACCACAATACAGCTGTATTGACATGAGTTATGCTGCTCGTTCGGCGCAAATGGTGGTATCCAGGCTGATGGGTATCGACATACCGTCGGCCGAAGTGAAGAGGTCACTAACTGCACTTTTGATACGGATCCTACTCTGGAAATGATTTCGTCAAGAGACTGTCACTTCACAGACCATTCCATGGTCCACAGGAAGTTCGGGCTCAGTGACTCTAGCTATTGTGGCCTACTGTGAGTATAGTAAAAGCTACTAGTATCGTACTAACTTGTCTATACTAAATTGTACCTCTGTACGATGTAATTTATTGTTTGTCTACAAAGTTTTCGCTTCAGCTCGGATATTCATATATATCGAGGGATAATTCAATGTCATTGTCAATATCCTTCCTTTTGAGATTTGGCTTCTATGAGCGCTGTCGGGCTGCGGTTGGCCAAATAGCTTGAACAATAACGAATAGTCCCAGTTGCTTTCTCCGTGCTGTCAATTCGTACAATGTGGGACAGGTAAAGAGTTCGCCCACGGGAGATGATACGACCCCACGGAGATTGGATGGGAGCCGCACCTGCTGCAGCAGACTTGCATATCCGGTTGTTGTATGCCGGACACCCATCGCATCCTTCTGCACCACCAGGATGTAGTGGTATCCCAAGAGGGAACCGGCGTTGTTTATTCTAGTCGATATAGCTGAGTATAGGTAAAAAAAATTTAGATATTGGAAGGAGGTTCTATGGCGCCCATCTTACAGCCATAACAGATGGGTACTTGAGGGAGACACGGGGCCGGCGTACAGAGGTGAAGGCACTCATTGAGGCCAAGGCACAGCAGCGATTGGAACATGAACCAAGTCATGAACCAAGTGTCTCGATGCAGGAGGGAGCTCAAAATGTGGCGTTCTTGAAGGACAAGAAGCCACCCGCGGAAGAGTAAGCGTGGCCAGTCAGCCTCTCATGCTTATTTTGAGGTATCAACTGAAACATAGTCGCTAACTACTGGAGACTAGACCGGTCTTTCTGATCTTCCAGGATGGAAGCGAGCTCTATGTGAGCGCAGCAATTCCCTCAGCAGCCTATCTCGCGTATATCAAGAATCAATGTTCCAAGCTTAACTCCACAGATTTCTTGAAAATCAGGAGATATGGGCCCTACGATATCACCAATTACCAACAGATGTATAGATTCTCCTGTATTGCTCTAAGCATCTTTATCAAAGCCATCAATCAGTACTAGCAGTCTCCTCGCATGAACTTCACTTGCCAAGGTCACTGCAGTGTCAGATACTTGTGTGCTTGATGCTCTAGTGGCACGCTGAAATATCACTTGCACGGGAGTTCTGTAGCAAGTTGTTTGTCTGTGGTATCCACCAAATGCAAAGGCCAAAACGGCTGACAACTTTTCGCTTTAACCAGGGGAGATAAAAGTAAATTCCACACGAACTCATATATCATCTGTGAAGTCTAACTATTACTCGAAGGATCAGTTAATTTAGTCCAAACTGAGTTCATATAAATCATATACCGCTATGCATATCTCCAACTCAATCAGGTATGATTTGAAGGGACGAATGTTCCTTCCCGTAGAGATGAATATAGAATGTATCCGGACGGATGACTGGATCCTGCCCTCCCATACCTAGGTAGCTTCAGAGGTTATTTACTCTCTCCTCTCTCTCGTCTCTCTCTCATCTCTCTCTCTCTGTGTACGCCTTTTCCTCTCTTCAAGGCCATCAAATATTTTCTTATCGGTGAGGGTGGGAGTGTTGGCCTACAGGCTGTCCACAAAATGGAAGACGTTATGCCAAAAGTCCCACCCAACTAGAACTGCTCTAGTATGGGCGTCGTGTGTGGTGTTGTGTCTTACCCTGGTTCTATATCTCCGGGACCGAGACAGGTAGGTACAGTCTGCCCGTGCTTTTTTTCGCCCTACGTTTGATGTTGACTGGATACAATTGCAGACGCAACGTTGCCATAACGAGGCACGCCGGTTAACCCAACTGCGACACCCGCAAAGTGTCTTAAATGAGCAGTTTCTAGCGGAAGCAGAGGGCGCCCGCCCCGTCAGAAGAACTGGTAAGCCCGAGCGACCACCGTTAACAAGAATGCAGGAAGTGCTTGGAAAGTTTGATTATTAACCATGATATGTCTGCTGAAGGTCCGAGTCTGCCCCCAAACAATGATCAGGGTGCTTCCCTCTTCGCCCGTCCGTACAGGAGATGTGCCACTTGGTTCACAAAACATCGTGCCCCGGCAGCTCCTCATGCCACTAGGTCACTGCATTCCGAATCAACGGAGAATGAAACAATAGCATCGCCTTCGTCAGTAACAAGCGCGTTCAATCCTACTTCCCCCGGCGGGGACCTACTGTCTCCTCTAGAGATTCCCGTGGGAACCGCTGGGGGTCCGATTTGAACCCTGGCCCCTGGGCTAGCTACGCAATGAAGCTGCCGTGAAAGGTGGCCCGCGCTGGGCAAAAAATCAAAATCAAAACCATTACGATACTCACTGGTGCAGTGGCTGTGCGAGAGCCACTGCAGAGATCTACCACAATCTACACTGGCAAGCGACTCGACGAGCGTATTGGTAGCCGGGCCGCAAATGTCGAATCAATCCTGATTCAGATTGTGGGTGAAGTCTCCCAGCAGGAGTGCGACAATTGCCTGAAGAACAATGGCCCCTGGACCAAATACGTTCGGTTCCTTGACATAGACAGAACAGTTACCGCATGTGGTAACTGTCAGTGGAACGGACAGCAGAGCGGTGTAATTTCTACCAGCTCTCGCTTGTTGCCGAGCATCCCTAGGGCCACCGCGAGAATCCTTTGGAAGCATGAACCCGGGAAGAGTCCGCTGGAACTAGATTCCGATGGTCCAACTCTCGGACTTGAACCCAGATATCAAAAAGAGAGCCATGAAGTGCACCAAGTGGTATCATCACTTCGAGCAATACTGCGTTGACATCCGGGAACATGGTGGAACTAAGCCTGAGAATGGGGATTTCGACATGTCGAACCTTGGACCATTTTCAGCTACCCGCAGCGTTCAACTCTCGATTCGCCATTACGATGAGAGACGGATTGAGCCTAACAATGATCGTGATCTCAGACCCAGGTCCCGGCGCGGCCGGTCATCTCAGTCCTTCCATCGACACCTTGGAGGTCACATTCTGACAACGAGTTCGGCCCTGGTATTTACGCCGCCAATGACTTCGGCGAAGGAGCCAAATGTGCCCAGCCGCAAGGAGCTATCAAGGTCTTTAAAAATCCCGATTTCAGAGACCTTTCGGTGTGGGAGCCTGCAAAGGACGAATGGAACCATCTGACAGCGACCTGGCTTAGTATCCAAAAAGGAAATCTTAGAATATCTGACTCCCACAATGATGCCAACAAATTAAGATTTGGCTCCGGGTGAGCCCTGTGGGTCTTCGGAAGGTGCCGCGGCCCACTTGGCCACTTACAATGTTATAACCACGTGACTGTCCCATAATACCGCATCAAAGTTCACTATGGATAGTTACCTACCTACCTAGGTACCTACTTTGTAATTGTCCTCTCCTTTTCAGACCTCGGCTTTCATCAGTTATCACCATCATGTCTTCACCCGAATCCCCCACCCGTCCAGAATCGCCCTTGGATGTTGTTGACGTTGGCCCTTCGAGATGGGAAATCGTCAGCAAACTACAGGAGCGCACTAATATTCTGAGTCAGCAAGATGTCACCAATGGCCTTGGCCCAGCATACGTGACTGAAAAGTTCCTTTGTTCCTCTCTTGACTCTAGCAATACACCTGCATTTATGCGAATGTATAAGCAAGTACCTATTGCCGGCACGGAGTTTAAGAAGGGTTCAATCCGCGCCGCACAGGCTGTCAAGTCCTACGAGCCTATAGAGCTTGTCGCTCTCAAGTCCCTCCAAGAGAAGGGCTGCGATGTTATTCCTCGGCTCCTCGCATATCAGTGTGACCAACAAGCTGAAGACGATACAGTGCCCGGTGGGTTTATCGCATATGTGATATGGGAGAAGGTGCCAGGCGAGTCCCTCAATATGCAGAAGTTCTGGGGTTACTCGTTCTCGGAGCGAGAAGAGATCCGGCTCAAGTTCCGCGAGGTCTACAAGTAAGTTCTCCATTAAATATGATAATAGACCTCAAGCTAATAAGTGAGGATTAGGGCGGTTCAGGCTTGCGGATACGGTCTATTTCCTGGGATAAAGAAGATCATATATCATAGGCCTACTCAAACGATGTATGTCTTAGACCATTGTTGAATATTGGTCGAGCTAATACTTCTTAGCTATCTATCGGGATTCTCTGGCCCGTACCGTACCGAAGACACCCAGTGGTCCGATGGTATTTACTGCGCTTATGGTCTCGTTCGGCCACCTACATCAATGGACCAGATCTTTCCTATTACCAGCGCTGATTTGAAGTATGATGACAAGGGTTGGAGATGGTAGGAGGACGGATTGCACTACAGGACAGGAGAAGAATTGCTACTCAATGAATTGCCTCGTTTCTGCTGTCGTCAAGGCCGATCACGAATCTTGACTATAGCGTTTACAATGGGAATATATATAAATTTTGAACCACATATTTCATTCCATCTGAGATAAGAAAAATAAAACCATACTTATACTCTGGGGCACACAAAGACAAGCTTACGTCGACATCGACGCATCCCAGCAAAGGCTTCGGCGTCGTAATCTACCATGTCAAACGATTGTACACGAACAAGGGCCTATCTAAATCCCCGCCGACTAACGTCATGGACATCAGGTTTTGAAGCCTGGCCCCTATACCGCTGCGTACCACATGAACTTAATTTAGAATTTTATCTGCTGATACCTGCATACCTAGGTAGGTGTGTAGACATCATGATGTTGTAGGTAAAAGATTAGCCTTTGGAGTACCTATTCCTCCAATTTTTTCAATAAGGTTATCTAAATAAAACTTGGCTCTTCTCGCACCTACTCCGTTTCTTCTATCTCGGATCATAGTGACTACCCATAATGGATGAAACTCGTATGTACCTTCCCTCTTCGTCGTTTCTTTAGCATATCATTTCCTCCACGCTTCAACCGACTTCCTCAAGTACCGCAAAAATTATGTCTCTGAAAACTTATGGCTCTGCAGACCAGGATGTCTCTCTCTCTGCTCCCGTTTCTCCTACGCTCCCTTCCTCATCTTCCATCATGAGTGAACTCCCGGATGGATACGTGCTTCATCACTTTTCCCGCTTCAAGTTGCTCCGCACCTGCGCAAAAATGCTTGTCGAGTCCCTTCAAACAAAGTCAGCAAACCAGTGGATTGTCGTTCTCGGCCTACCCCAATCAGCTATCGGAAAACTCGACGAAGACCACAGTTGTTTGGGGGTGTCGAGTATCGATTCGCATGGGAAGGAAATGCTGGCCTAATCAAGATTGTCCCTTCGTTCGAGCACGACTCGGTCACAGATGGGTTTACTAGGGTACTGGATCTGCATCTTATCGGGATGGGACTTGTGTCGGCAACAAGTCGGAAGTGGGTGGCCACAACGACGTATAAGCCGACTGCCAACAAAGGGAAACAAGCTGACCAGGGATTTCTTCCGCCATCTCGCCGCCCGTCTGCCCCTGGGCTTCCTCCCGGCTGGCCAACCCTCACCATTGAAACCGGGCTGTCTGAATCGTTATCTCAGCTCAGGCAAGATGCCCTATGGTGGCTGTCCAACTCTTCCGGTGCGGTGCGAATAGTCCTGGTCATCTCTATCTCGAAACGAAAAGATAGAGTCTTCATCGAAATATGGCAACTGGCGCCACCGAACAGCCCGCGACCCCTCACAAGGGCATACATTCAGACCCTGTGCCAACAAAGTCCCAACATCCCCCCACTAGTCCAACAGCAAGCAGCGTCGCAGCAAGCATACTGCGCACATGAGATCGAGATTTCAGCTAATGGCGTGACTGGTGCCCCGCTCACACTACCATTTGTTGCAGTGTATGATAGACCACCGGCACAAGGAGAGGGAGACATTGTCCTTACAGAGCAAGATTTCTTGGATGTTACTAGTGATCTGCTTTGATACTGCAGTTGAGCCACCCGTGGCATACCATTCGAAAGTGTATCCTGAATGTTACACTAGTATCATTAGACATCCAGTTGATGGTCGAGGGGTGTGATAAAACTACGGAATAAGAAGAAATTAAGGGGCCACAGGCCTAAAGGATATTGATTGACTTTCACTTCGAGCAGCTATCGGTAGAAATAGATAATTGCAGCCAACGACTTGGCGAGGGCCTTGCAGCTATCGTAGCTAACGCAAGTAATTTGGGTGATTCCGCTCTGCGATGGATAACGGCCGTGCTTCCGGGCTTCATGTTGGTCCGACGAAATCGGCCTTTTGAGGACCGCTTCCGGCGGGAATCGCTTGGAAGCAGGAATCAAAAGGCCGATTCTTTGGAATTCCCTGATGGTTTTCGCAAGTTCCCTTCGCAATAGCCAGCCGGCTGGGAACGGATTCTCCTTCGGCAGGTGCGGAGTGTCGTAGGTGTGAGTGATGTAAATGATATCGTTAGTGAGCTCCGGGGTCTGCAGCTCCTGATGCGGATTTTTCGCGTTGTCGAAGTAAGTTAGCAACTGGTAAGCAAGGAGGATACAGCTACGAAGCTGTCTCTCCGTGGGAGGCATCGGACGCCAGTGGGCACTAGTTCAACTGGATAGTGCCGACACCTCTGCTCGGTCGGCATCGTTGTGTTTAGGGGTCTTCTGAGGGGTCTTTTTAGGGATCCTTCTATATCATTATCGTGGCGATTTTGGTACATAAATCTTAATTCGAGGACCGACAATGATATGGCAGGAATCAGGTGTACGAGCGTACTGGTAAAATTATCTATCTAACTAAAAATGATCATGGTCTGTATTTAACAATCTGGTAAAAACAAATTAGTGAGCAAATTCGTAATAAAAAGACAGTATCATCCCATTTCTTGACATGATCCCACGTGGAAAGATGGGTACGAGCGCTCTTACACCATTTCCGACAAGAACGAAGAAGAATCATGATCACGCAGGTTTGCTGAAGCGTCGACCTGACAATTATCCGTTGAGGCTTTCACGGAAAATCGAGGCTTCTTCAATCCAGGACCTGGAATTGGGCCTGCATTTAGGGGACATCAACTGGAGGAGTTGGATTCTCGGGCGTATCTGAAGAAATCTTCGCTCCTGAAGTTGTTCCAGGTTATGAGTGCTATGCAAACATCGCGCTCCACCATGATGGCACAGCTCGCAGATATCAAAATTCCCACCATTACAAAGGCGGCAATAATAGAAACTCTTCCCGATAAGAATATGCGCACAGCAGATATCACAGGACACGCCACGTGGGGCACCTGTTAGCTGCGCAGTTCTGCATGCCAATTCGTCCATGGTAATGGGGTTCTTTATAGAAAATGCACGTATGATGTTCGCGACGTCGTTCCTCCCTCGCGTCAAGGCATCAGATAGTGCGGTGCGACCGAAGTTGTCTTTGACCTCGCAATCAATTCCAGCATCTAATAGAGCACGAACACATTCTGAATGACCTCGATTTGCAGCCGCATGTAACGGTGTTCGACCATATCGATCCCTTTCAAAGGTGCTGATCCCGGAAGGCAGTAGCAAAGTCAGTACGGTGGCATCTTGTTGACAAGCCGCAAGGAAGACGGCTGTCCGACCATCAATATCATATGAGTTGGGATTGGCACCCTTCTCTAGGACTTGTCGAACTGCATCCCAATTACCAAGTTCTGCTGCAAGTGAAAGTGCGGTGCGGCCCTGCCGATTCTTGACCTCTAGGTCAATATCCAAATCCAGCAGGAGTCTGATAACGGATTCATTGACCGCGAGCAATGCTAACATGAGCTGGCGTGCGTCCCATATAGTCTGTAACGTCGATATCCGCACCCTTATTTAGAAACAATTGAACTAGTTTCTCGTACCCATATTCCGCTGCAGTCGATAGACAGGCGTCCAAATCAACTGATTGGGGCTGTACATCCCAATCAAGTAAGAGGAATGCTGTTGATTCATGACCGAAGATACTGGCTAGCCATAGTGGAGTGTGGTCTTCAAAATCTCTAGCGTGCGGGTGCACTCCTCGTTGCAATAAGAGACGCGCCACCTTCTCTGATCCAGTCATAACTGCAATGTGGAATGGTAGGTAAACCTGTGCGTCACCGCACATTGGATCACCACCATTGTCGAGTATGAATCCTGCTATCTCGTCATAGTCGTTCAGGGCTGCAAAATGTAGTGGAGTATAACCTAACCCGTCTTTATGATTGGGATTTGCGCCGTTTTCTATTAACAATCGGACCAGGTTGTCACGGCCATGCTGAGCTGCCCAGCATAGCGGTGTTTCTTGAACAGCATCCTTGGAATCCACTAAGGTACCGAGTGAAATGAACCTCTGAGCAATATTCGGTAGTCCGAAGTAGGCAGCAATGTGCAGCCCGGTAGTGAGAAAAGGCTGTTCGGCTTGGTAAAAACTGCTATCAACACGCCGTAGGCTTTTTTGGGGGTAGAGTCTGTCACCAGAAGACGAGTCAGGCCTGGAGAGAAACTGCATGCAAGAGTTGAGCTTTAGGGGATCCCGCATCAGTTCAATAATAGCTTTCTCGCTTTTCGATGAGCTGGCATTTGGCGTTGCAGCATCGAGGTCGTCACCCCAAGAAGCTCGAAAGTGGTATCCCCAGGAGGCAGCAGCGTATGGGCCAAGAGGATATTGACGGAGACGCATTTCGAGCTCCTTAGGTGTCAAACGATGCGCTGTTTTGAATACGTCGAATGAGAGGAATGTTACACAAATGTTGCCAATATCATCATGTGCCTTTGGAAACCAGGTTGATTGGTTTCGCTCGAAGTATTCCTGGGCTGTGTAGTGAACCAACCGGATAATGTTGCTTTGTTTATCAACTGTCACTAATCCTGCACAGACAGAGACCATATCGTCTAGGTCGGGTAGATTCTCTTTGTCAAGATCCGATTCCCCAACTTCAACAGTAAGTGCAACCTGCAGCTCGGTTGTAGTGAGTTGTCTTGTTGCGCAAGTGATCCATGCTAGGACCTGCATTGCTAACTCTATTTGATCTGGGACTTGCCCTTTGATTCGCTCCATGGCATCGTGGAATGCAAAGCCGTATTGTCTAGTACTACAGGACAGGCCTTCTAAGGCAGATCTAATTGCTTTTGCTGACCGTTTTCCCACCAAGGAATTGAGATAGAGTTGCGCAAGCAGGAACCTATACAAGTTAGATCCTGAGACACTTATTAAACGGTGATAGGTAGGGGTTCATATCAACTCACATTCCGTCAACAGCTTTCGCAATCGCATCTGAGATCTCCTCTTGCAGATCTGGGCTTCGTGATACAAATGATGGGAGCATTGTCAAATTACCTTGGATGTATCTCTTCACGTCGTTCTCTCTAGCACGGATCTCAACTGTGGGCTGCTCGTTGAACATCTCAATTATCTCCGGGATAAACCGTGACGTTGCAAAAAGGTATACGTTACACCCACGCTTAGCCTGCATGCTAATAACCACGTCTAGGAGGATATCTCGTGACCTGTCGGTGATCTGACATTCGTCCAAAGCGTCGATAACAATGAAGATGCTCGAGAAATCGGATGCGGTTGAGAGCGAATGCATGGCTTCTGAAATTTCGTTTATTGACGGTCTTGTTCCGGTATGCATATGCGTGTTGTATAACGCTCTCACGCTGCTTGGCACAGTGTGTTTCCTCCGAACCATCTGTTTCAGAATATTTCCCAGGAGGCTGGCAGCGTCCTGCTCATTGTGACGCTGGAAATTGCAGTAGACATAGGCTATGGCTACGTCACTATCATTGCCATATCGACCATAGAGCTCGTCAACCACAATGGACGTCAAAATCGTTTTCCCGGCCCCCGGAATCCCAGGGCAGAACAATGTTCGATTTGAATTCACACCTGTGATCCACCATTGGAACTCAGGCGACTCTAAGAGCCACTGACCGGTCCCTTGCTCACGTCGATTGATATAGTCCTTCTGTAGAGTGGCGTAATTCATGGGTGATAACCAGTCTAGGACCACTTGGCGCTCTTGGTCGTCTTGATGCTGTGCCAGTCTTGTGACAGTATTTTGCGTGATCTTCCCGTTAAAGGCATTCAAAAGTACAACATTACTGGTAATTCGAAGGCGCAGTTCCTGGATATCGTTTGGTTCCCATGTTAGGCGTTTCCAGGCGCGCTTCAATAGGTTTTGTTTCTTGTTGTTCGGAGCCAGAACAACTATGCCATAGTTGTGAATCATCGTTTCGGCATCGGTGAGGACATTGCGGCAGTTTCTTGCTATCCCCGTAGCTCGGCGTCTTGTTGGCTGCTTAGCTCCTTGCCAGACAAGTCGATTGCCACATCGTGTACAACGAGTGATAGGTGTCTGACTCTGCCAAGCATGGGTTAGAATTAAAAATAAAGACAAATAAAAGCAAAAGCAAAAACAAAAGAAAAGCCTACTCGTCCGAAATGGCCTTGAATTGGGCAGGCGCGTCGACAAACTTCTTTCGAATCTCGTTGGCGAGCGTGACCACGGCGAGAAAATCCCCGACACCGAACCCGAAACTCATCTCGAGGTTTCAATGCGAAAATACGAATACCTTGAATAGGACGGAAGTCACAATCAATCCAACAGATATCTACGGAGTGCGGAATAGGATGAGGGAAGGGAGAGAAAGCTCAGCTGCAAGGCGGGGGGTGTGGGGCGGGAAAGGTTGACACGTCGCTGCTGCAGTCTCGAGGAATCAACACGCCATTGGCTTGTAAATCGATCTAACTAGAACGGGTTGTTGGGGGAATAGAGGAATTTAGAAACAAGAGCTCAGTGTGATTTTTGTTATTTCATACCCACGTGAGGAATGAGATCTAAGATGTCTATGTTGTAGAATGAGTGTTGCTCCGTACCCCGTCCATGTTCACTAGTTAGATACTAGTGGAAGTAAATCTCCCCTTTCATTGCCCCACCGAATACGGGCTTATTCGCCTCCTTTCCAAGTTTCTGAAAGTCTATTGGAAATAGTGGGTTCCAGCTGAAGACCCGGAATTTGCTAGTCAAGACCTGAAGAGTAATCGACAATTCCGGCGGCGTGTATATTTAGGTATGGAACCCTGATTTTATATCTTTACGTCGTTGTAGTCTTCATTAGGGCCCACCCGGGCGCATTCCGCTTGATATATTTGGTTAGTCTTGATCAACAAGGCATGGTCTGTGTTCAGCTAAATTCGGCAATTCACTTAGTCTGGGCCAATGTCTACATACGGAGCATCGTACGGAGAGTACTCCATACTCCATATATTAGTGCGTATACTATACTTAAGGTTCAGAATGTACGTGTTCAGCTAAGTAAGGATTCAGAATGTCCAGAGCTGTCAATTTAGGGTGGCAATACGCGACGAAGTGTGCCACACGGGACTTTGGTCGATATTGATTTAAACCGTAGATATCCTATTTTACTTCCATTTCGAACCAATTGCATAATTGTAAACTATAATTATATGTTTTAACTATATATAATCCATCGATTCATTACTAGGTTTCTTTTCATGTAGATCAGGCACAAGCCTGACATGTGGGGTCGATTCCCAAGTCATCCAGGGCCTAGCGTTGCTACCCGGAGCCCGGGAACAGGTTCCTAGGTTCCCAAAGTACGATGATACCACTACCTACTAGGGTGGACGGAGTAGATCTCGAGGCACCCGGTTCACCCCCAGGACCCTGAAGCCCCGGCACTTTGAGTCCCGAATTATATAATAGTGGCGAAAAGAACAGTACTGAGTATCTAGGTAATCCTTTTCTAGCAGTAACGACCGTATAGAGAGAGGTCTACGGAGATGACGGGGATCATGGTGCGATGTGAGATGGATGAGATTGAAGATTTGCGAAAGCTAAGTTCTAGACTATGAAATCTGACAGGCCAATTGGACTAAAGTCCCCAGTGGATTTGATGTCACTAGTGCCGATCAGCTGAGTACTAGTTTAAATCTCAATCTAGCGGGACTAACACAGCACGTACTACGTAGTATAGCCGACTGACGGGGAGACCTCACTCGGGAAGCCAGACCCTTGCATATCCAGATCCCACTACCAATAATTTTGAAGTCGATCGTGGCAATGTGTAGCGATTAAACTACATATATCTCCATCTTTCCTTTTTCTATTTTCCTTCGCGTTTCTCAATTGAACTTTCGCATATTCGCTGAATTCTTGGTGACCGAATAGACAATAACACAACAACTGGATTTGAGCCACTATACCTTTTGCTACCCCTGCCTTATCATGACCCTGAAGAGGCACAGCCAATCGGCTCATATGAACGCAACGCTCCAACTGCTGGGGCGCGTACGTGACTTGAAGAACAAGAAGCGAAGCATTGTTCTCAACGGCAACGACCTCGACATTGCCTCCATAGTCGCCGTCGCCCGTCATGGAGTCGAGCCCACTATCAGCACGGACGAGTGTCTGGCCAAGCGGCTCGAGATCTCCGTCGATACTCTAGCCGATGTCATCTCTCGGAAATGTGTCATCTATGGCGTCAACACTGGTTTCGGTGGCAGTGCCGATACTAGAACCAACGAACTCATCGACCTGCAGACTCATCTGCTCCAATTTATCCAAAGCGGAATTATCACTACGGCTGACAAGGATCCGGCCAGCAATTCGGAGCGGGAACCATCCCACGTGATGCCTCTCGCCTGGGTTCGAGCCGCAATCGTGGCCCGCACCAACCAGAACCTTAGGGGTCACAGTGCCATCCGCAAGTGCGTGCTCAAGAGCCTTATTGACCTACTGCACAACGACATTACACCTCTAATTCCTCTTCGGGGGACCATTTCTGCATCTGGAGATCTTATGCCCATGGCATATATTGCTGGAGCAATCATGGGCAACCCAGATGTCTTTGTTCAGGTGGGTAAGGGTGCGCAAGCCATAGTTATGCCTTCGTCTGAGGCCTTGAAGATGAGCGGGCTCTCCGCGTCAGGACTCGGCCCAAAGGAGGGACTTGGGCTAATCAACGGCACTGCTCCTTCTGCGGCATTGGCAAGCTTGGCATTGTATGATACGCAGCAGCTTGCGTTGTTGTCTCAAATGTTGACGGCTTTTGCGTCCGAGTGCTTGGCCGGAAATGTAGAGTGGGCTCATCCCTTTGTTCACGCGACTCGACCTCACGCTGGGCAAATCGAGGTGGCAAGCAATATCCGGCGCTTCTTGAAGGGTTCCAAGTTTGTTGTTGGCCTAGAGTCGCAGGAGGCATCTGGCGACGGGCTCTGCCAAGATCGGTATTCAACAAGAACAGCTCCTCAGTGGATTGGACCGTACATCGAGGACCTTCTCTTGGCACAACATCAGCTCGAGGTGGAGCTCAACTCCACATCAGATAACCCTCTGGTGGATACGAGCAAACAAGAGGATGGTTCGAGCGGGAAAGTGTACTCTGGTGGAAATTTCCAAGCAGCTGCCGTCACATCCGCTATGGATAAGGCTCGCTTGGCCATTCAGATGATAGGACGAATGCTTTGGTCCCAAGTTACTGAGATGATCAACCCTGCTACGAATAATGGACTCGAGGCCAACCTTAATGCCACCGCGCAAGAGAACTTCACCATGAAGGGAATCGACATCAACATGTCAGCGTACATGTCTGAGTTAGCGGCCCTGGCACACCCGGTCTCCGCCCACGTCATGTCAGCTGAGATGCATAATCAGGGTATCAACTCTCTCGCTCTGATTTCAGCTCGACGCACTATGGAGGCTGCAGATCTGTTGGCGCATATGAGTGCCTGTCACATATATGTCTCGTGCCAGGGTGTTGAGATCCGAGCAAACCACGTCCGATTCCTTTCGACGCTCCACACAAAGATGAAGGATTTCACCGCAAACGGAGCCTTGTATGGGCTCGGATTGAATGACTCACAACTTGAGACACTATGCGCGTCACTCCTCCCCATTGTACAGTCAAGCTGGTATCGCGCAAACTCCAATACTTGGAAAGACCGTGTCTTGTCTGTCGTTGATGCTGTTACGTTGGCAGTCAATGAATTCGTGGCCTCTCACAGCCCCGATTGTTCAGTGTCAACGATGATGGCCTTTAAGAAGCGTTTTCACGGCCTTGTGTCCAGTACAGCGGAGCAAATGTTTTATCCTGGTCCGACCATTTCTCCCGAGGAGGTGGCGATGCAGCTTGGTGGGGGGACTGCACAAATATATACCTGGGTGCGCTCGAACCTGAATATCCCTATGAACCGTGGCCTCCAAGACGATCCTTTATTCAACGCCCAGGAAGGCCTTCCCACAAAGGGCAAAAGGAGCATAGGAAGCTCGGTGAGCATGGTGTATGAGAGCTTGATTAAGGGCGAGATGATGGATGTGATTTTAGAGGGCTGGACGCAGGACTAGGCACATTGTACATTAAGAAACTTGACAGTATTCAAGTACGTGGTTGAATATATATCGCGTGCGGATGGTGGCTGCACGGTCAATGCACTCGCTATCAGTAAGTCAGTGGACGCATGTTATGGATAACAAAGGAAGAGGTGGGATATTAAGACGCTATCTACACACATCTTCCGCTTTTATTCAACGGGCCATCTTTTCTACGAACGTTGTTCTGCTCTTTATCACACTTATACCTCTGATCCCATCAAGCACATTACCAGTATGTGTTTGCTACTGGCAGTCACTAAGCCGTAACTCTTTAGTGGCTAACTCGATCACCCAGGTCCCTGTTGATCGGAATAAGCGTGGCACTTGTGGGCTAAATTATACTGGCTCATCTAGTACATGCCAATGTTGATTAGTTATCCTTGGACGTGCGGCGAGGGCATATGCTGAGGGGAACCGCGTATCAAAAACGACATCGAGTTAAGTCAGACGCTTGTTTGCTTTAGTTGAAGAAAAGGATGCCCCGCTAGTTGGCCTGCTGTTTTTCTTATATTTGGATGCCAGACAAGCATCTGCTTGGCGAGGTCCAGAAACGCTTCCCTCTCCTCTCCCTCAAGGAAGGAAACAGTGTCTCCTAGTTTCCAGTCGGGGATCATGTCTTCATAGAGAAAGCGACCTAAGATGTTTCATGAGTCTGAGAAAAATCCGACCGTGATAGGGAATCCAGTATTATCATACCATTATTGTCGAAAAATGGCCCACCGAAGTACTCCTCTGCAGTCTCGCATAGTCTACCGTCTTCTCGTCTGACAGGTTGCGGCCACGAGTACTCTCGCATGAATTGATACCTTTGGATGACCTCTGGATGGGGTGGACCGAGTAAGGCTATCATTTCGGCGATGTGTAATTTAGCATCGTAGCGACCTTGTTGATCGTGGATATGCTGAAATAGCTCTTTGCCTTCGATCATATCCCACAACTGACCTGGTATTAGTGGATGTAACAGCTGTAGAGAATAAAGCCTTTGGACGCACCAGAACACCAAGATTCCAAATATCCGCAGGCATTTGCCATCCATTACCTAGTATCACCTCCGGGGCCCGATAGTGGTCTGGCTGAATAGGCCAGACGCCCCAGTCGTCATCTTCCTCGAGGCGAGTTGCTAAGCCAAAGTCGACAAGCTGTGGTATACTACTCAGGCTTTTGAGTGGTGCGAAGTCACTACGGGACTGGTACACTGGTCGCCCCGTTGAATCAATCTTGAAAGCCATCGGTCTTTCAAGCTGAGAATCCATGAAATCAGCAAGCACGGTTGCATCCTCGAATGAGACCATGATGTTTTCAAGCTTTAGATCTAGACAACCGCCTTGGCTTAGTATCGCCGACGGGAAGCAAGGCCGAATATCGACTTACCCGTATGAACGATCCTGCATTTTTGGTGAAGATAATCAAGCCCCGTAAGAAGAGCACGAATGTATGTTTTGATGAGGGGTAGCGGCATCTTTCTATCACCAAAGCGCCGTTGATACATCGACAAAGGCTCTCTCATAGGCGGATACACAAGACATGAGTAAGAACCTTCTGAACCTTTGATTTCAAAAGAGTCTAGCAATGTTCGGATGAGTGAGCGACCGCGGTGTGATGGGTCTGCTGTGGAAATGTGCTCTTCAACCTCGCGCTCATGACCAGCAGAACTCGCATTGCTATTGGCAATTTTTAGTGCTACAACGCTCTCTGACTCTTCGAAGTGCCTGTATATTTGTCAGAGACAGAGCTTTGAATTGGGCAGAAATTATTGAAGGTTACCCTTGTAAATCACGCGCGAGCCATACTGTTGAAGACACGCCCCAACCAACCTTCACCAGTATTTGGTAACGATCGGCGAGTACCTCTCCAGGCTTCGCTGGGTAGAAGTACTTGGAATCATATACTGGCGAGATCTCTTCATCAATGAGTATGCCGGGCAGTAAAGGTGGCCCGGGAGAAGGGGTGGGAAAGGGTTTCTTGCGAAGCAAGGCAGACAACCGAGGAATGGACGGCCTTATAGTGTTCATTACAGAGTTACTCCCGTTAAGCAGACAGGAGAATGTGATATAAATAGTTGTCGAAGAAGAAGATCAAGAAAAGAGCCTGAGCATGGCTGGTAAACATGATCACGTGGCCAGGTATTCGTGATGTGCCTATTCCTGATACAGACTAGTGGGAAACAAGCTGTCAGCCAATGAGGTCATCGGAAGCTTCCGACCAAGGCAGCGAGGTAGGGCACTCAGCTCGGAGATACTTGACAGCATGTTAGGAATATTAGGTGAAGCGTTATGGGCAACGAGAAAACCGACCGAAATTTCATCCATTCACAATGTACCTGCACTCCACGGCTCTAGTTGCGTCCTGTTTCATTTCAATCGGAAGGGTCAAGACCATTGGTGGCATTGGATTAAAGCAATATCCGGAAAAGCGGACAGATGTGAGAAATGCGGAGTGGGATTTCTTGCTTTAATGGGAATCAAGGAATGGATCTGGCCGAATGGTGCCTTCATGATACGGAATGCGTCCATAACACACTCCAGATCCACCGAACTCTCTAGCCTCACCCTAATTGGCAACCCCTTACGAGTACCCCGTATCTTGTACCCTGATCAACTACAGTAAAACCTATTTATAACGAATTAATTCAGACATGGTAAAAAATTCGTTATATCCAGGTGTTCGTTAAATCAAGGATGCCATATAATAAATATATATTTCTGGTTTACATACAAATTTAGGCTCCAAAAAAGCTCCTAATGTCGCTCTGCTTCTGCCCTCCTATTTTTCTCGCTTCAATTAACCTCTCATGTTTATGAAGAGCACCAATTAGCTGGGTTTCACCCTATTCCTGCTGCTCTTCATATAACCGAAGGGTTTTTAAAGCTTCAATAGCCTCAGTGTGTGAAACCCGGGGTTATTCAACCACTATCTCATCCTCATCAACCTCTCTAACAAAACCACTAAGTACAATATCATCAATAGCTTCAATACTATCCTACACAAGCTCATCAACCGGGTTAAGAAAGTTCTCAATATCCATTGGATTTAGCACCCAATTCTGCATAATAAGCATGTTAGAAGATATCTCATTAATCAGAGATTCAATACTAATAGTAGTATTACTACTACTAGTATCAAATGACATTGAGAGCCCTTTTTGAAAGCAGTTCTTAATGGTAGAAGCTGATATATCAAGCTCCTAGGCTTGAATACCCCATTAAACAGCTTTTAGCACATTCATTGAAAGCATAGGATCTCGGCCCTCATCGAACTCAGATACGATGAATTTAACCCATTAGCGCTTCCAATAAGCTTTCTATATATTAATAATACCCTAATCAAGAGGTTGGAAACGGCAGGTTGAATTCGGTGGAAGCCAGATAATCAGGGTGTTTTAAAGCGGTGAAAAGCTATTATTAATAGCTTTTACCGCTAATTCGTGCGCTAAGAAATTATCTATAAGAAGCACCACCTTCCTATATTTTATAGAAGCGTCAAACCACCGAAGCCAGTCTTCAAAAATCTCGCTTGTCATCCAGGCCTTACTATTCGACTTCCACCGGATATTAAGATTATTAATATTAATACCGGTAGTAGTGAAAGCCCGAGGATTTTTAGCAGTGCCAATAAACCAGGGTTTTAGCTTTTCAGAGCCATCGGAATTGGTGCAAAACAAGGCTATAATTCTAGCCTTTTCCTTTTTCCTTCCAGGTAGAGACCGGGTAGAAAGACTTCGATCAGGAATTCGCTTCCAAAAAAGGCCAGTTTCGTCACAATTGAATATATCCCGAGGGCTATATGATTCAAGAGCTTAACGAATTGGAATCATAGCTTCAGAAGCAAGCTCCGGGGTGCTTCCATTATCACCATATTGTAAACGGTTGCGTATAGATTCACGGTGTTGAAATCCAGTAAGCCAGCCATTGCTAAATACAGGCATTTCAACACCTTCGTAGATAGGGATTTAGCTCCAAAAAAACCGCGCTTTCTCACGTATAACCTCCTAGGTTATAGGGATATGACACTCAGCGAGCTTTATCCAATTGATAAGTGCTTTTTCGAGATCTGGCCACCGTGGTATACGAGCGCGCTTCGCATTGAATTGGTGATCCGTGAGATCGGTATCAAGATGAAGGTATCGGGAGGAAAGGATCTCGGAGATTGTAGAGCAAGAGAGACGATAATCATAGGCTTCATAAAACCAATTTGCAAGCTACTTCTGCGAAAGCAAGGGGTGGTTTCGGCGCTGGGTTCGGAGAGCGACTTTTTGGGAGGTTGGAATGGATCGGCGAGGCATTTTGATTGGTTAAAAAGGGATGACAAAATCCTGGATATAGCGAATTTTGTATGGGAGAAATGATAAATTAACGAACTTCGTAGTAAGGGGGTTTTAACGAATTTTGTATGGCGGATTAATTGAAGCACCGGTTTCCGTTCGTTATATCCGGGAATTCGTTATATCCGACTTCGTTATAAATAGGTTTTACTGTATCCATCCAACCATCTACGTTATATCATTCCCTTCGACACGTATCCAGATACATACGACCATAGGGTGTGGAAAATAGGGCTTCCCGTCCGCTCAGCCGTACTCAAGCCACACGCCGGTGAGTTAGTAGTTGGGTGGGTGACCACCAGCGAATCCTCACTGTTGTATGTTTTTTTGTTTTCTTTAACGGCTTCTGTGCGCGGCAATTATCAATGCGGCTCAGCGCCGGCATACTGGAAGGTTCCGGCATCCTGACGTCGTCCACAGCCCCGGAGCCCAGGAGGCCGGGCGGTGAGAGCTAGGCACCGGGGCATTGTCTCTATAGGGCTGTATTCTTCATTCGGGAGCTTCATTTTACGCTCAGCAGCCAAGCGCCAAGCGGAACTCAAGGACTGGGTAGGGTGATATGGACGAGAAACAGTTTAACTTCCCTGGGAATGGCGGGGAATATGACGACAGTCACAGCACATCGACAATCAGACTCTCGTTAGGGAAGTATTCCCCGCCTAGAGTGATGAGTTGACTCCGTGCCAATGCCGCAGGGGTGAGCCAATCATCTCCAAATGTCTCATTTTGCCACCGGCTTTCCCAAATCCGCCCAATTCCCCGCATATCCTTTTCGCGACACACCAATAGGCAGCGTAATCTATCCCCACCCCCGTGGGGAAATAGGGTTTGGCACTCATGCCGATCGCTGCGGGATCCTCGATGGTAAGACGAATTGATGCATTGTCGATTGGCACACGGCTATAAATCACTCCAATGGCCTGTGAACAACCCTCCTGTGACTCTCACATCTTCTATCACCCATCACCATAGTTACCTCCAATATCATTTGACATCCTCTAAAGATTCACAACAAACATGAGCCTTGACAAAGAAGAAAAGCAATTGGAGGATATATCCAAGGATAACGTCGAGCAGATAGAGCATGCCGAACATTTCGATCTCAAAGACCAGTCCGATCTCAGCAGCATTGAGGCAACAGCTGCCTCCAAGACAGCTTGGTTAATCTGCATTGTCGTTTCCATCGGCGGTCTCTTATTTGGTATGTTGTTATTCTCACATATGCAACTGTGAGAGACGAGTAGCTAACAGGGTGATATCCAGGCTACGACACGGGCTACATCTCCGCCGTTCTCGTCACAATAGGATCATCTCTCGGCCATGTCCTTAGCTCAAGTGAACAGGAAATGGTAACCTCCCTCACAAGTGGCGGTGCTCTGGTCGGTGCAGTAGGAGCTGGTCTCACTGCCGATCGATTTGGTCGTCGTTTACCGATATGGGGAGCCTGCGTGGTCTTCGTGATCGGAACTGCGCTACAAACAGCCGCCTTTTCTGTTGGCCAATTCGCGGCCGGAAGATTCGTTGTGGGCCTTGGGGTAGGAAGTGCATCTATGATCGTTCCTCTCTATAGTAAGTCCTTTTCCTATTCACGGACTGTTTCGATGGGCTCACGGATCCACAGTTGGTGAGCTGGCACCTGCGCAATACCGCGGCCGCATGGTTGCCTTCAACAACATGAGTGTCACATTCGGTCAATTCCTTGCGAGTGCCCTGGGTGCGGGCTTTGCTGAGGTAAAAGGTGAGGGGTGGCGAGCAACTGTCGGTCTCGGAGCTGCTCCAGCTCTTGCACTGGCCGGGTTACTGTTTGTCTGTCCAGAATCACCTCGACAGCTGGTCACTCATGGCAAACGGGAGGCAGCGGAAGCTGTTCTTCTACGAATATACCCAACGTCGACCGTTGGGCAACGGCAAGCTAAAATTAGATCAATCGAGTTATCCCTTCAAGAAGTATCCATGGACAAGGAATCCCTTTGGGTCACTTTCAAACGCATTTTCACCACACCCTCGACCGGCCGTGCAGTTCTAACCGCCTGTATGATCATGGCGATTAGTCAACTTGGAGGTTTTAACACCCTGATGTACTATGCCGCAACACTATTCTCCATTGTCGGATTCAGCAATGCCACAGCCGTCGGTATCACAGTCTCCGGTACGAATTTCGTCTTCTCAATTCTCAATCTCCTACTCGTGGATAAGTTCGGCCGTCGTATTATCCTGACGATCACCGTCCTTGGAATGTCTCTCTGCATGATCGTCGCTGTCATTGCGTTCCGATATATCCCAATAGATACCGAGACTCTGGTTGTGGAGAGTAACAACATCGGCTGGCCAGGCATCCTGGTCCTCGTCGCAATTATCTGCTACGTCGCTTGCTATTCATCCGGTGTCGCCACTATTGCATGGATCGGCACTGAGCTAATTCCTCTCGAAGTGCGAGCAATGGGCACTATGCTAGTATGTCTACCCCCATTCCATGTCTTAACATATATGCTAACGAGCCGGACTAGAACACCGTTACATGCTGGAGCACGAATATCATCATTTCATCTACCTTCCTTTCGATGATGAAGGCTTGGACCCCAAGTGGTGCTTTTGGGTTTTACGCTGGAATCTGCTTCTTCGGTTGGGTTTTCGTAGTCTTCTTCTACCCCGAGTGTAAAGGGATGCCATTGGAGGCTGTCCGAGAAGTCTTCAGCACCGGATTCGGGGTCAGGTATTCAAAGAAGTGGCAGAAGGACCACAAAGATGATGTCAAGGTGCAAACAATTGTCTTGGGACATTAGATACGAGACCTCGGAGTGATACGCGCCTACATGGGATTGCTCAGTAACAGTCTCTCACTTTAATCTCGCTTTAACCTCACTTCCACTAGAAGCTTCATCCACGTATCATCAGAACATTCACACTTGATCTCAAGAGATTATACTTGATGCCGTAGCAGCTAGAGAAGTGAGTCCCATGAACTAAGCCCTACTAAGTTCCAAGTTATCGCTGACATCACCGACCCCATTTTCACCTGTTTTCTATTCTCTCGCGCTCTTTCCCACCCTTTTCCCACCAACCTCCTAACCTCTATTTGACTTCTTTCTACCTCTCTCTAGACTCATTTCCAGCCCTTTCCTCCCCTCATCATGTCGGGATTTAGGATCCCACTTGTTTCGACGAGTCACTCGCTCTCATTGGTGGCAGGATGGCTGGACAACTTAGAACCCAAAGATGCCTGGAGCGCCAAAAGCCAACGTCACCAAATACTCCTCGCAGACGACGCAGACGACGCAGACGACGCAGACATCCGCCCTTGCTCTATGCTGCTTTTATGACGAGTCCACTATGTACGCATTGCGCTGGGACAAAGCCAATATACCCCTCCCAGTCGATGGTCAGCGAAATGGTAAGAGGCGTGGACCCTCTTCAGGCGGAACGCAAGGCGAACCAGTCGTCATATGGGCGCAGGGCATACCATTTATATCTGTCCTCGCGGATTACTATGCACTAGTATTCCCCCATCTGCGCAGATATAGGTGGCAGCCTACCAAGAAAGTCAGTCACCCTCCGAGGAAATTCGATCTCAGGCTGAAGTTTTCTTGGCATCACGGACCACCATGTGAAGGAGCTGGGTATCAAACCATTTCTCAACGCCAGTACATCCTCGAAGCTTGCAATTGGCTAGAACCAACTATGTTCCTCAGCCGCCTACATCCGAGATTAACGTTTTTATGCTAAGACACACTAAAAGCCTTCGCGCAGCATGTGTGAGATATATTATGAACGGTTGCCTATTTGAGATAACAGTGGGCGGAAGTCCGATCGAAATGGGAAACTCCGAAGAAACTCCGTCCAAAACGCAGATCCGCACAGATTTGCACATTCTCAGCTAAATATAACAATTATGAAGTGCGATACCATTTGGTCTGCTTATCTGATGCCGTACCATTTGGCTATATGCCCAGTACGGAGTACGTAATCTTATGTGTCCTTATGAGGTCCCTATTTGGCCCCCTCTGTAGTCTGCTTCTATGCTCAATCATGAGACCATATTCGTCTCCTTTAAACTATGGTTGACGTTTGAGACTAGCGTCATTCTGAAACTACATCGGCTTAATATGGAAGACCCGCACGGGACGATTCAGAAGAATACTAACTTGATTGCCTTCTCCGATCTCCCAAGTTCACACAGCATACATGTGAACTCGTCAGTGTAATATAGAGAGGAGACATGAAACTAGATGATCCTTAAGATGATCATTTCCAATTTCTGCACCGGAAGGGGAGGCAGCAATTCAACTCAGGGCGTTGTTGTTCCAGATGTCGATCTATAGATAATGTCTACTGGTGTCAAATCACCATTATAAAAGGAAGCTGGTCTGCAATTCCTTTGGAGCATAGCAATTCCACCATCTGAACCAACAAGCAACTAAGTCCATCCTTTCTCTTATTTCAAGATGCAGCTCCTCTCTCTTTTCACCTCATTGGCTCTCGTGTCTGCCGTCGTCTCGTCTCCGGCAGCAGACTTGAACGTGAACGTTGCCCGCGCAGACGATCAGCATGGCAGCTACATTGTTCCTGGCCTCGGAGCACGCAAGCAGGAGATCCTGAAGGCCGGTGGTAATACTCGTGACATGGCCATTGCCATGCTGGAGACGTGAGTTGACTTCTTTGATTTCCGCGCCTGATTACACAACTCACAACTATTAGCGACAACATGACCACCGATTACAAATACGGTATGTCCAAATGTTAGCCGGCAGACCTAGCAGTGGTGCTAACTTTCTTTAGGTGACGGAAAGACCGGCGACGGCACCAACTTCGGCGTGTTCAAGCAGAACTGGTTCATCCTGAGAAATTCTGCCGCTGACTTCCTGGGTCAGACCGTTGACCAAGTCGACAACGGTGTTATCCTCAAGTAAGTCCCGGAGTGGCTTGCATGCCAAGATATATTATACTAACGTTCGAGCGCTAGCACCGATCTGGCCAAGGACATCAAGGCTCGTCACGAGGGCGAGGCTAAGTACGGTTATGAGAAGTGGTTCAGTGGCCACCGCAACGGAGAGACTGGTCTCAAAAACCCTGGCACTGATGACATCAAGAGTAAGTCCTCTCTAATATGGTCCCCTGATTCATGGATCATCTGGCTGACTTCGTCGACAGCCTACATGAGTGGTGTTGCATGGATTCAGCAGCAGCTTGAGAGTGATGAAAAGTACCAGAGCGACGATACTCGATTCTACGTTCAGGTCGTGGCTATCTAGACACAGCCATGGAGACCTTGTCACGGATAACTTGCTACACATCGCGGAATAGGTCTTTGTGTCCTACTATTTGATGTGTTCCGCAGCCGTGCCACATCCCTTACTATTTTCGTCCACCTGCTTGGACGATATTGTATTACCACCCGTGTTATTTGAACCTTAGTTGTGAAATACTCACACCAATACACTCCTTTAGATTACAGAAAACGCATAGCTCCATTCGTAATTGGCAACTAGTCGTGCATTCCTGAGAGAAGTGGACCAAAAAGCATTGCTAGATGCTTGTGTCAATTTGCGCTGTGAATCGAGGTCTGCTGCTTTCGCAAGGGCCCTGCCTGCCGCTAGTAAGAAACCCCCTGCATCAGGCGCAGCTGGACTCGTAGGTTGCTTTTGCATATGGGGAACTATCCGTTCCACAACCGTCTTTCAACATGACGGTGTCGAAACCTTGAGCATGAGCGTCTTGTAAAGTAGAGCCAACACACTGATCGGCAGGAGGACTGTCAGATAAGAGGTGTCGGGGTATGCGGAAAGGAAATGGGAAGCAATATTCGTTGAAATGTTCGCTCCCCACGCATAGCGCGGTGCGGACGAGTGTTTGCTCGATCGATTAGCATGACCAACTTTTGTCTTTGTGTATTCATGTCCAGTTGAGGGGCTGTATCACATGCCAATCAGGTTACCAGCTGAGAAGGAGAGAGGAAGAGGGAGAGGGAGAAAGCTATGCTACGGTGGTGCTGTTTATCAATGGTGGCCTCACAGACGGGCAGTCACGACAATTACACGATGTATTTATAAGGATCAATGCAAAGGATCTCAATGCCCTTTCTTAAAGACTAATGACAAGCTATTAACTTTTTCTGGATAGTTCCATATGGGAATTCTCTACAACGATACTTCCATAACAGGACCCTTGTAGATGTGCCGGGCGTGTACAACGTAGTATATAACGGCGAGCAAACTGCTGCCTCCAATTGCCAGAACACTCCAGTTCATCGTTTCCACAGTTGGGTCCATTGTACTTGGCCAGAAACTGAAAAAGACGACGATGGTGAGGTAGATAATTGCATACCCGTTTATCACGGTGCCAACAATGCCGGGGCAATGGAAGGGTCCCCAAACAAGCTTCGCACCAGGCACGTTGACAATGTCATCCTCGTTGTCATTATATCGGGAGATGTCGCCACGGACGCGGCGGTAAAAGAGCAAAACAGAAACCATGAGGTAGGAGAGGTAGATACCCGCCACTGCCATGGAGACGATGTCCTCCATCGCGGTGTTGGAGCCAATGTTAATTAGGGAAAGCAATGTAGCGACGGTCACTGTAAGAAGGATGGCGAAAATGGGCAACTGTCTTGTGGAAGAAATCTTGAAAGCAAATGTTAGACCATGCATGACCTGGTTCCTGGAGAAGCGCTTACCTGACTCCACAATCGCCATCCCGGTACTCCCCTATCTCGAGAGAAAGACCAAAGCTGCCGGGATGCCGCAGCCAGTAGACCCATTAGGGAGCAGACATATATAATGATCACAATAGAGATCATGGTCAATGATCCTGGTACTGAGTCTGTTGCTTCCATGAAGATACCCATAAAGTTGTACCCAGTGATTTTCCCCAGCTTACCACCCAGGTCAGAGTCGGTGCAAAACATCATAACAATTATCATGCCGAAGCCGAGGCAGCCATTGATTCCGACACTAATCATGAGGGCGTTAGGGATAACGGTCGAGGCATTAGCGACCTCTTCAGACATCTAGATGAGTATTTGTTAGCTAGAAGCGTATAGAGGAAAGCGTAGCTCCAAGGAAACTTACATGGACGGCGGCGTCACCTCCAGCGAAGGCAAAGGCGCAGCTGGTCATACCAACGAACCAGGATAGTCCTTGTGTGGCAAAACCTCCTCCATTCTGGAAAGACAGAAAAACCTGCTCCTTGGTGTTATGGTCGGCCATATAGACGAGGGGGATGATAATGCCAAAGAATCCAAGAATATGCACAACCAAAATGATCACCTCAATGCGGGGCAGCAAGTTGCCGCCGACCAGATTCACGGCCAATGCGAGACTGAGCGAACCCCAGACAATCAACGTGCCTTCCCAAGGCAGGGCGTTGTAAAGGTTGTTTCCTAAGATCGCGGCACCCTGGATCATCTTCCCCGTCAGAAAGGCACAAGCGGCGAATGCACTCTGCCAGCCGAGAACAGCAAACCATCCTGTAGGTTCAAGTGTCAGCAAGAGTGGATAGTTTCTGTCTGTGAATGAGCCAGGAATTTACCTGTGATAAAACTCAGGAACTTCTGGAGTCTACCGGGGGCAAGCATGGCAGCCCAATGGTATTGGCCTCCTGCGGTAGGTGCCCTATTTGACAGTTAGTTCTGGCTCTAGCTTCAGGTAAACTGAGAAGGAACGTCACACATGGAGGCCAATTCCGACAAGACCATAAAGTTGGCAAAACAGCCAACCCACCCAAATATGTAGGCATATATCGCACCGCCGGAGCCGCCGCTGATATCTGTTAGAGAACGTTGCAAGACAGCAGGTTTTGGATATGGAAACACACTTTGTGAGAGGGCCAGTGAAAGTACTAGGTGACTGATTAGCGAGGAACTCCGTGAAAATTTGGAATTGGACTAACTCACCCAAGCAGGCCTTCCCAAGTACCTAGAATAGTACAGCTGAAGCCGAGGATCGACAGAATGCCGAAGTTTCGCTGACAGAATCGAAGTGTCAATAGAGGTTTCTATCCTTGGAGAATGCATTGCATACCTTAAGGACTGGCCTCTTTCCCATCCGCTGGAGATGCGCATTATCACGGTCCACCGGGCCCCCGCCCCTGCTGGTGACGGAGGTAGTGGTCTTGAATTCATAGGCGACCATGACTTTTTCTTTTTCTGCGGGAATGGAACGGAGACAAATTGGAAATGAACCTCAAAGTAAATATGAAGGACGCTGGGTGAAAAGTACGAAAATAGGGAAAAAGCCCAACGGCCAAATATCGGAATGCGGGTGCAAGGGTATCCAATTTGGCTGGATGTATGTTACATCGACCAGAATTGCAAGTACATGTGTGGATGGCGCTAATGCGTTCATATGTACAGAGTATGATTTCAATTTAATCTCAGGCGTCTGCCCTCCACCTGACGCCCCAAAGAGGTTAGGGCCCAGCATGTGCTAACTATGCGGCAATGTCGATCACATGCAGGAAGGCTCCCGCAAGAGATGCGCCATATCCAATTGGAACTACGCCACAGCTATTCTATGTGGGGCTTATATCGGTGGAGGCTAGTCATAGGATAACAAGCAATTGAGGGTTAAACTAATGCGAGGGGGCCGGACGGAGGGGCTAGAACTCCGGGTGAATCCTTCAAGTAAAGGGGTGAACGTGATAAAACTTCTCAATATTGCCATGTGCTGGTGCTTTTACTCTGTACATTGACTAAAAAAAAAGGCACCGATCAAATAACAAAGCAGGTAAACGTATAGAACACATATCGAGGTCGAGATGGTAAGGGATTGAGCAAGCGTGACACAACATTGGGAACCCAGGAGTAGCCATCACACCCCTTCAGAGACATTCGTATACATTGTATATTTATATTGATAGGTGCTAAGAGGGGATTTGCATCCTGGTCACTCTTTCCTGGGCACTGGAAGTAGAACAGGCGCTCTACCCGATCACACAGCGATATAATAAAAACCATCAGGCATGTGCTGTCAGCATGGTTATACTCTCTGATACTTTCCTTGTCTTCCTTTTTCTTTCTGTCTAGGTAACCGATCTCCTTCACTTAGATTTGGCTCCATGGGGACACGATTCAAAGATGACACGAAAGACCCAGCGGTCAATGTCACCAATTGGGTCCTTCTAGTCACGATAATATTTAGTGTCTCTGCTCGACTGGGAACTAAAATTCGACTGTTCAAAAGACTCACTACAGACGATCTCCTGATCATTGCATCTCTAGTTTTTGGCATCGGTCAGAGCATTGTTGTTTCGCTGGCAGTTGGGTCTGGTTATGGAAAGCATTTTAAAGATGTCTCTCGCGCCGATATGCAACAGGTGATGAAAGTAAGTATCTTCCGCCTTGCTGTGATGGTCCACTTGTTCCTTTTTTTGAGATCAAGGTTAATGTGCTCATCCCCAGAATCTTTTTGCGGGGTCTGTTCTGTACCTCCTAAGCCTCACATTCTCGAAATTATCCCTAGTCGTGTTTATCCGGAGCCTTACACCATCCGCCAAAGACAAATGGCTCGCCCGTGGAGTCGAGACCATCGTATATGTCTGGGCACTTGTTACCATCTTTGGGACTGCGTTCCAATGCTCTCTGCCCCGTACCTGGGACTTCCAGAGCGGTCACTGCTTTAACCTCGTAAGTTGTTCTTTTGTCTCCATCACTTTCTACGCCCCGGTTCGAACAATACTAATGCGATTTAACGGGGCGTATGCAGTTGACATGGCGCTACTTCATCGCTGTCTCCAACATCGTTACCGACCTCTTGATTGTCGCTCAGGCGATGGTCCTGGTTTCTAGCGTCCAAACGACGCTGGGGCGCCGTCTAGTTTTCGCGGGTATCTTCCTACCTCGGGTCTTGTGAGTGACTTTGCTCTACGGAGTGCTTCTCTCCCCGTGTTCCCGAGCTCGAAACTCATCCTCTTCTCTTGATAGTGTGACGATCGCAATAATTGGCGAGATCGCCATCCTCAAGAAAAGCACGAAAGGCAACGATCCAACATTTCAGATGTGCGAAATCACCATTTTCGAAGTGATCACGCAGTGCCTCAGTATTGTGACGGCCTGTTGGGGACAACTGAGCCCCTTCCTGTCTTGGATGCGATCGAACGGGCTCAAGCTCTATGGCGTGGAAGACCCGACTTCTTGGAGTTACAGGATGCGCTCGCAATCACAAGGGCGGTCCAAGTCGCGCGATCGCAAGAACAAATTCGAAAACCACGAGACCTTCCCTCTGTCTATGCGACAAGATCGAATTCTGGTCACGCAGGATTGGGAGGTCGACAGTCAGTCAAGCCAGGCGCACATAATGGAGTTGCAAACACACCACTAGGCTATCATGAGTTGCAAGTCGCTGATCACCTTAGCTAGAGGCTATAAGTGTATACTGGACGCGATGTGGATATACTATGCTCAAAGCCTTGGAAATAAGATTAAAGAAGCTTTTCCCATCCCACGGACCGATTTCTCCCGATATACCTACTCCGTCAATGGAGTGCCCTTTCCAAGGGTCTCAGCCCTGGGGACCTGGTTCCATTGGAAAATCGTGATTGAGCGCATCGTATGATGAGACATGGGGCTGTCGGGGGCCAAAGCAAAAATCCTCATCCCTGCAAGCCGCCAGACCTCTCGCATATGCGGCATTTTTCAATGTATCCTTGTCGTTGGAGGAATTGTAAATCCAGGCACCCATTGCGACTCTCTTATCGGCCCCCGTCTCTTCTCTCTTGCGTTTTATGTGCCCCTGCCCGACCCGTCCCTTGAAACCCATCCCCATGTCACCAGCGACCATTAAGCGGGTTTTATTCTCATCCCGGGGCCATATTTCGCCGGGAAACATTCCCCACCCATTTCCCATCAAATTGTATTAAACAGCCTGCCCTGGCGCGAGCGCCTTGGTCAATAAATACCCTTTCGGTAGACAATTGAACGCTTGTTCAGACCAATTCCATCATGGGATCAGCAACCAATTCTCTCGTGCTAGAACTAGCCACACCGGAAGACATCCCAGCCATCACCGAGGTATGGTTCGCTTCCTTCACACAGCCGGTGATCGGGAAACTCTTCCCAAACACCCCCGGCATGCACCAATGGCACCGGGATTGGCACCTGGGAGACATTCAAAAACCCCACCACAGATACCTGCGAGTGGTTGACACCGAGTCAAAAGACGAGCAAGGCCGACCGCGACTAGTTGCCTTTGGAAAATGGGACCTAGCCATGCCAGATGAGCGAGGTCGTCGCTTCCCGCAGTGGCATGCGGACTCGCCTTACCAGGAATGTGAGGACTTCATTGCAGAACTGGAGCAAGCGAGAAAACGCGTCATGGGTGATGAGAAACATTACTGTACGAATGAGACTCCCTTGATTAACAAAGAAATGATTGTTACTGACATTCGAAAACCAAAACAAGACCTGGATACACTTGGTACTCATCCTGATTATCAACGGCGCGGAGCTGGCTCTATGCTTGTGCAGTGGGGCTGCGACCTGGCGGATAAGGATGGAGTTGCGGCCTACGTGGATGCCAGCAAGGAGGGCGCATCACTATACTTGAAACATGGCTTCGTGGATTTCAATCCCCCCGGTTCGGATGTGGCTGCGATGGCTCGCCGTAAGGCGGCTCCGAGCTGTTGAGATGTCCCATAGTCTCCTGACCCTGTATTAGAAGACTCTTACAGTCTTACTTTCTTTTCTCCTCTTCACAGTTTTTACACTGCACACAGTACAACATAGTGTGTACCTTAATGATCTCATCCACACTGTAGATCCTAACACGAGCGAATGCACTCGACTTGTATTTTTCAGGAAGTGCAGGATCCTGGTTAGATTACGTAATCATACTTCGGACCCGTGGACCCGCACTTTCTCGAAACTCACCCGAGCAAGAAGATACATCTTTGATTTTGATTGGATCAGGGGCAGCCTTTTTGGACTGTCCGCGGGTCCCTCAATATTGTGCGAGCAAATGGGCCATGCGCGGGATCATGCATTCATTGAGAAGAACTGCTTTCTTCTATGGTAGTCGGGTCAACATCATGAGAAGTACAATTGCTGATCAAGTCACAAGGTATGTGAATACAAACATTCTGTCGGATGAGTCATTCAAGCATGTTTCCAGTGTTTGGGTAGAGTTTGCACAGGCGGAAGACGCAACGCAGTACCTGCTGAGAATCCTCAGTGTCAGGAGTATCAATAGGCATTCCTTCCTTGTCTCAGGATGGAAATGGGCATCCAGCGGATACATGGATCTGGATCTGGAAGACTACCGAGTAATGCGTTGATTCGCGAGATCCAAGAGGACCAAATCAAATCAGCTCCTGTTGAGCTTGGATTATTGGTGTAAGCAGCAACAATTTGAGTTACAGCGATGCCACCGCGGGAACAAGCTCTTGGTTTCTTTGTTTGATCTCTTTTGGTGTTATGCATTCGCATAGTGTCAATGTCTTTTGTTCTCATGGCAGTGGCACGTCATATCCAGGCTGTAATGTGGGGTACGGCATATCCGGAAACCCCATATACCCATTGAGTATGTCATCCGTGCTTATGTTCCAGAGGAAGTCCGGCCATAAGGCGGTATCCTCTACCTGTGCTACTTGTGTGGCGCCATAATTTTCACCCGTCAATGGGACATCCTGCGAGGTTGCGCTGTTGGCCAAAGTAGACGGTCCTGTAGGTATTTGGGTCGTATATTCAGAGGGCACCAGGTGATACTTTTGCTCGAACCACACAAGAATATGACACAACCATGCCTCGTAGAAGTATTTGGAGTGCTGTTTCCCGTCTACAGTCACTCTGTCCTTGCTGAGCCATTGGATCCGTTGCAACGCGGCACGCAGAACGTCTGGCATATTCAAAGCCGAGCATAGGTCACGAACATGTGGACTGCGTGGGGCGTATTTTGCCCCCGTGACGGCCAGTTTGCAGCCTAGAACCAAGTTAAAGCCAGTTTGCAGCCATTGCGTATGGCTGATCAGTCGAAAAGTATCCGGAGCAAATGTGAAAACGTAATCAAAGAATTTCTTTGCTTCAGTCATGCCGCGATTGAGAAATTCAACCTGAAAGGGTGATAAGTCTAACGGTTGGTGGCCACTTTGGAGATGTGGTGGGAGCCCTGAGTCTACATAGGCGCGAGGCGCGGACGATGCCGAATAGTTGGCTGTTTCATGTTTATCAAATAAGCAAGCCTGGCATAGAAACAATTGTAGAGTGTGTAGGTGAAATTGTAGTAGGGCTATGTTGTGGACGTTGAGTTAGTATTAGTTCCAGTCTAATCAATCAAACTCACAAGCGGTGTCACTTACAATTGTCTGAAAACGTTGCCGGCAAGGTCGTTCTATACTCATCGATTTCGGTTTGGAATGCATGCATATCAACCTCTCGTACTGGATTCGCAGTAGTGACCACAGCATCATCGATCCGTTGAAAGATTTGTTGTAATTTTACTAATTGTATTAAGCAGCGATCACTGGGAATCTCAGCATTTGATAGTAATTCAAGTGCATGCTTTTCAACATATGACATCCGAGTCATCATGCGATCCTTTTGCAATATTGTCGAGCGACTGCACACACCCATACTCAGTCAGTAATATTAGGGAGATATGGGCATTGTTACTGACCATGAGGATAGCAAGTAACATCCAATCAGAGCTCGTCTTCTCTCGTTCACCGAATGTCTACTACTGTTTTGATCTGAAGAGACCTTGCTCATAGCCATCCGTGAATAGAATGATTGGGTTTCCGACAACCGGTCAAGTCGCAAATCACCAACTATACTCCAAGCAAGATGAAGGTAGCTGGAAAATCTTTCATGCTCAGCCTGATGCTGCAACCTGGGATATTGAGGCTTTGAGTCAGTAGTGCCGTCTTCAATAAAACCACTTTAAATTAGACTCACCATGCCAAAGCCACAAGGAGTCCCAGCAATACGTCCATGGATGGATTATGGGCGAAGATCATCTGATCAGCAACTGCTGTTTGGAATGTTTCTTCCAATATCTGCTGAGTGGCTGCATTTTTGTATGATGAGACCTTGAGGATAGCCAGCAAGAGAAGCGGTCTCTCCGCTCGCAGCTGAGCAAGCGTCACTTCCGGTGCAATAAAGATAAATGGAAAACATGGCATCAAGGTTTCCCGAAAAGATTCAAGAAGAGTGACGGCATCATCAAATCTCACAATCCCGCGATCAATAACATCTCGGGGTTTATCTGGAATGGAATGAAGTTCCGGGTCAGACAGGGCTAAAGGAACATCAGGCTGGTGTTTAGTGTGCTGGCTATTAACGACTCGCGCTAAGAGCTGATCCACTTTGGCTTCGAGAGCCTCGACTCGTCTGAATTTTTAAGCTTCCGTCAGCTTATATTCACTGTCACGAATCAGATGGAATTTGGGAGCCTTACGTCCCCTTCTTAGCGGGATTGTAACGAGGTCGAGCGGCCCGAAAATAGCACTCTTTATCAAGGCGGCGACATCTAATACCTTATATTAGAATATGGTTATAGTTGAGTATAAAAATGATGATCGAGTTTCACTACTTACCGATCACAGATAGAGGAATCCGAAGTTCGGATACATCGGATTTTGCCACGAGCACAGTTTTGACACGTTTTGATGTGTCCCGACGTAGATGCCATGTTCCAAATTGAGTATAGTCAGTCTATTCTGGTGAAAGGTACATCAGGACAAGGAAATGGGCGAGTTGAAGAGGATAAGGACAAGGACACGGACACGGACAAGGACACGGTCGAAGTGCAAAAGTCTTGGCATCGGTGACCGACAGGCAACGGCTTAACTTGGGATCCACTATATCGTATCAATCTTCATGGCAGCGTTGATTATTGGTTTGACTATAAACTCGAAGGATCTGTGAGTGAGATTGCCTCAAGTTGAAGTTTTAAAAAATACCCGCACAGCCTCATAATGATTATTGATTGTGGATAGGCAGCGTCAAACATCTTTGGGTCTGCACATAAATAGCGACGAATCTATCAGGACTTGCTAATATCAATTCAATCGCAGCACTCATTGTCTTCAAACTTCATTTTAGCCCACTTAATCTTCCAAGGTTCTTTACTATACGTGATCATGTCCAATACGGATGATTGCACTTTGCAAACATGTCCGTTAAGTGATGCTTACATCCAGTATCAGCCTAACATGGCTGGAAACATCTTTTATCTCGCTCTTTTCGCCATCTTACTCATTGGACAGATCGGTACGGGTATCGTATATCGATCTTGGAGTTTCATGGTGCCAATGGTCGCGGGCCTTATATTGGAGATCATAGGATATTTGGGCCGAATTCTCTTACATGATAACCCATTCAGCTTCGATGATTTCTTGATGTAAGTTACAGAGCCAACCACATAATTGAATATATGCTGACCGAGGCGTGATACATTAGGTACTTGATATGTCTCACCATTGCCCCGGCATTCTTCACAGCTGGAATCTATCTATGCCTCGGTCGTATTATTACAGTTTACGGCGAAGAGTTCTCGCGCTTGAAACCAAGAACCTACACCTACTTGTTTGTGACTTGCGATTTGATTTCCCTGATCTTGCAAGCGGCCGGTGGAGCCATCACTTCAATTGCCGATGAACAGTCACTTCACGATACTGGTGTCAACATCATGATCGCTGGACTTGTCTTTCAAGTTGCATCGCTGGTAGTGTTCTCTGTTCTAGCGATTGAGTATGGAGTCCGGGTTTTACGAGGAAGACGCCTGCATTCCCCTACTCTGAAACGCCCGGCAAGCTGGATGAGGAGATCATTTTTGCTTGGTATGTGTATCACCTCGATCTTTTCTATGGGCATTCCACTGACTCGAGTTTGATTATCAGGTTTGACATCTGCCATTCTAACTATATTGATTCGATCTTCATTCCGAGTGGCCGAGCTCCAGGGTGGATTTGACAGTAGATTGGCCAACGACGAGATAGCCCTGATGATCCTCGAAGGCGCTATGGTTGCAATTGCGTGTATTTGCTTGACTGGTCTACATCCAGCTCTGCTTGTGGGTAAAAATTGGAGAACGCCTCAGGCAATTTCACAAGACATGGAAATGGAGGATAGATAAACCACAAGAAGAATGGCGGATCAAAGCTGGTTATGAGCCTGTGGGTTTGGCGGCTTTTAAGCCGCTAAGTTGAATCATGATGCGCACGAGAATGTTTATTGGATATCAACTGAAACCATGGAGGAGCTATTTTAAGGCTCTGTACAGCAGTGACTGATGGGATTTAGATTTAGATTATCTGGCTTATAGATAAGTATATGACGCACTTGTATCATTTGATATCTGCTTTCAAAGATAGGCACTTTTCTTAGAGGATTCCTAGATCAGCTCAAAGTTAAATATCGCCGTAAGGTAACGTCAACCGTGGACAAAGCCATGTTTCCTATTCAACACAGACATAAAAACACGGGACAAGATCATTCCCGATAATCTCTTAATAGGCACAAAGAACATCACCAGCACTAGGCAGAGCACCCCTGCTGATATTCTTGTTTGTATTCTGCAACCACCACCTCAAAACGGACCATGGAATTTTGGCTCGTGTACAAGTTGAAAACCTCGATCTCGTGGAGAAACTTAGGGCGGCCGAAGCCAAAGTATCTCGCTTCGAGGAGGCTGTAGTATCAGTGGAAGCCGAAATCAAAAGACCGAAATTCAACTATCTAGGAAGCGCAAATCACCATTCAACTTTATCAACAGGATATATTGAACTAGATAGCTATTGCCGAGTGGTATCAGACTAAATGTTTCCAGTGCTCGAATGTATTAGGGCAAATGATGACATTCTTACAAGACACTATATCTAAGACTAAGTGAGAATTGGTACAGTAATATTCGAAATTATTTTTATTTCCAATCTTTCTCTCTTTGTTGCATTCTATTATTCTATCCTACGTGAGGACTACCACATACGACCATAGGGTGTGGAAAACAGGGCTTCCCGTCCGCTCAGCCGTACTTAAGCCACACGCCGGTGAGTTAGTAGTTGGGTGGGTGACCACCAGCGAATCCTCACTGTTGTATGTTTTGTTTTCTTTTTTGTTTCTTTTTGGACTATCTCATGATTCGTTGTCTGGAACACACTGCGTGTAACCCGGGTATTTTTGAAAGCAGTTGTGCATATTCCTACTCAATGCTAGCCGATAAGCAACTTGGGTTTTGCGGGGATATTCACGTGCAAGGCGCTGCCAGGGGAAGCGTCCAGGCCTCTTTTGATTATCTCCAGGTATCGCATTCGTTAACACTGTCGTGTATGTAGTTGAAGGCTGTCAATGAATTGCATCCGTGGAATATTGACTTGGGTGAAGACTCCGATGGTGACCCAATGGAAACTAGATGGGGAGGACTTGATAGATAAGGTTGAGCATGAGTCTTGTTGCATGTTGCGATTGTGAAAATGACGTTCCTTAGACCCCAGAGGGCATGTCGGGAAGCGAATGTACAGTCTACCAACCGCACTCACCCACGGGCCAATATTGCATTCGACAAAACACTCGAAGGTGTTTGTAAAGCGCCATACCGGGCTTTCCCCAACCACCTTGGTAAAGGACTCATCAACAGTGGAACCCTTTACAGTGTGTGAAAGAGTCGTTGAGACCAGGCCTAAGATGCTCAAAGTTGCCAGTTTTCCAGACATATGTTAGTGACGTCAGTAATCTCCTAAAGGTGAAAATACAGCCGACTCGGGCGAAAGAGCATCATTCTGAACTGCGGTTGAGAACGAGAACAGAATGTTTTTGGGGAAGAGAGGTGAAAGATCCAAAGGCGGAGTTCGTCGGTCCTACTCCTTTCGATCGGACCCTCCGCCCATTGTCCGCCCAAATAGGCAATTTGACGGAACAAACGAGGTTCCAGCGTGACGTTTTTGGGTAGTAGTCTGCCTCCCAATATATTGTGTCGAAACAATACTTACGTCCTGTTCAGATGTGCTTGGCTTGTTCTCTGCAGATTCCAAGCTAAATGGTTCAACCTGGACATAGATGGACCCAGTTTCTTTCTAGTGTATGATATAAATTGACCCATTTCATCCTCTCCGAAATTGATCCCGATCGAATGTGCTGTGGAACACCAGCGAGTAACTTGATCACCATTTGAACCACGAAAATGGCTTTTTCCAAACAACCCCTGTCTACGGGTTGGACGTTTAAGGACCGGGATGACGAGACCCCGGGGGCATGGATGCCTGTGCGGACAGTGCCTTCCACAGTGCAGCAGGATCTCATCGAAAACAAAAAGTTAGCGACCCAACCACCTTGTAAACTTCCAAGGTTGGTATTCAACTGACTGACCTTCCTTAATCATACAGGCTTGAGGATCCTTACCTAGGCTTGAACGAACTCAAGGCGCGCTGGGTCAACGAGAAGACATGGGTGTATCGACACGTTTTCCAACGACCAGAAGTCCCGGACGGTGCGACCGTGGCGCTGGTATTCGACGGCCTGGACACTTTGGCCACAGTCAGGCTCAACGGCGCGACAATCCTCGAGTCTAGCAATATGTTCCTAGGCTACCGTGTGGACATCACAGAGGCGCTGGGGTCGTCTAACAGCACGAGCGTGCTAGAGATCGAATTCGATTGCGCCCTGCTCAAAGGAATCGAGATGCGCAACAAAGACCCGGGCCATAAATGGTGCGGCATGTTTGGAGATATGGGCCGCTTAGCCGTGCGCAAGGCGCAATATCATTGGGGCTGGGACTGGGGTCCAGTCATCATGACAGCTGGTATTTGGCGCGAGGTGCGACTGGAAGTCTACTCTGCACGAGTGGAAGACCTATGGCCACAGACACACCTCGCTGCCGATCACAAAACGGTGAGTATTACGGCAGCTGCTACAATTGATGTGGGCAATCCTGAAGGCTGTGTCGCTCGCTTCCATTTGACTCTCCGTGGACAAGAAATCGCCAGCGAGGATATCCCCGTTAGCGCCGACAAAAGTGCCCAAGCTACTTTCGAGGTCAGCAATCCAGAATTGTGGTGGCCATATGGTTACGGCTCTCAGACCTTGTATGAAGTGTCGGTGTCACTCTCGTGCAATGGAAACGAGCTACACCAGGTCTCCAAGAAAATCGGCATTCGATCCACAGAGGTCATTCAGCAGCCGGATAAACATGGAAAATCATTCTTTTTCCGAATCAACGGAGTGGACATTTTCTGTGGAGGTTCTTGCTGGATTCCTGCCGACAGTCTACTCCCTAGTATCAGCGCAGAGCGGTACCGGAAATGGATCGAGCTCATGGTGGCAGGTGGGCAGGTGATGACCAGGTATGCTAGGACTCGACTCACTTCCAGAGAACGTCTAATAATTATTTGAAACAGAGTATGGGGCGGCGGGATCTATGAAGATGATGCTTTCTATGACACTTGCGATGAGCTCGGCGTGCTAGTATGGCAAGACTTCATGTTCGCTTGCGGCAACTATCCAGTATGGCCTGAGCTACTAAATTCTGTACGACAGGAGGCAGCATATAACATACGCCGATTGAGACATCGTCCTTCAATTGTGATCTACGTTGGCAACAATGAGGATTATCAATTCCAGGAGATGTCGGGCCTCACTTACAACTACGAAGATAAGGACCCAGAAAGTTGGCTGAAATATGACTTCCCAGCGCGCTACATTTACGAAAAGATACTACCAGAAGTGGTAGCAGAGTACTCGCCGAGTATTTTCTACCACCCTGGAAGCCCATGGGGAGATGGAAAAGTCACAACCGATCCTACCGTGGGAGACATCCATCAGTGGAATGGTCAGTAAACATCTGATCGCTAAAGGGAATCCCGATGGGATTCCTGGTCGAATCTTCTGGCTGACGGATCTACAGTGTGGCATGGAACGCAGGAGAAATATCAGGTCTTTGACGCTATGGGTGGCCGCTTTAACAGCGAATTCGGAATGGTAGGCTTCCCGCACATGTCGACAATCGAGTACTTTGTGCAAAACGAGAAAGACAAGCACCCACAGTCACAGGTCATGGACTTCCATAACAAGGCCGATGGCCACGAGAGGCGACTGGCGACATATTTGGTGGAAAACTTACGTATGGCTACTGATCTGGAGGTCTGTTATTTCTCCCTGTCAACTTAAATATAAGGAAGAAGACACTTACACTCTACTTAGACATACGTCTACCTCACACAGGTCGTCCAGGCCGAGACGATGATGTTCGGATATCGTGGGTGGCGCCGCCAATGGGGTGATGACCGAAAATGTGGTGGAGCGCTCCTATGGCAGTTGAACGACTGCTGGCCCACGATCTCATGGGCCATTGTGGACTACTTCTTGCAGCCAAAGCCTGCGTATTACACGGTTAAGCGCGTGATGCAGCCGGTTACGATCGGCGTACAACGTGCCCATCACGATTGGAGTGTGGTGCACGCAGAACCCGCGAAACAGAGCAAGTACGAGGTTTGGGTTGCCAGCAGGCAACAGGAAGTACTACGTGGAACTGTCGAGCTACGGTTCTTGTCCGTGGAGACTGGAAAGGACCTGCGCGCCCCGGCTGTCTTTGAGAACGTGACTATTTCAGCGAATGGTACTTCCGAGATTACAAGTGGCATCATTGATCATGTCACCCAGCCCGAGCCACATGTTCTAGCCGCACGGCTTTGGATCGACGGTCATATTGTGGCTAGGGATGTTGACTGGCCACAGCCGTTGAAGTATCTCGATTTTGCCGACCGCGGACTAGAAGTGAAGACGCAGCCAGGATCTTCAGCTGGACAACGGCTCCTGGTAATCAGCTCACGGAAGCCCGTGAAATGTCTTGTCTTTGAGGAGCGGGAGAATGTGCGGATCAGCGACAGTGCTATCGATCTTGTCCCGGGAGATGAGCAGATAGTGGGGATTACGGGCCTAAGCGACAGTGACCCACCGTTGGGCTATCGTTACCTCGGTCAATAGTCTCTCTCCGTTATTCTAGAGCTAGGGACATGATGCAATCGGAGTTTCTAGTTGTGACAAGGCGACAATCCGGAAATAGAATAGTTGTAGGCTTGTAAGGTTATCTCACTGGTGGAGAAAATCATACCTACTCGGAGAGAAATGGCCTGTAAGGTCGCATCGTACTTTTCGTGCAGACTTAGTCTACATCTTCTGGTTGTTTTGATAGGTCATTGATCTGATTGTGACTCCATTTTTTTCCCATTAATTTAAATGCTTGTTGAGGTGACAACCCCGGGGCCGAAAGGATCTCTGCTTTAGGGTATCTCTCCCTCTGTATTCCTAGCCTAGCGCAATTCTTTCCCCTTCCGCTTATAATACAAATACAGTCAATGCTTAGGCGAAATTAAACGAATATCGACCATTTAGGATAGCCTACAGCGTTCATCCTTACATTATAGAAGTAAAGGGACTTAAAGGGTAGTCACATGGGAATGACCTAGTTTACACCCACACATTGAGTGGAGAGCCATAATGTTGGAGCCGAAAGTCCGGAGGTCAAAATCCGGGGTTGAACAGGCGGAGGATTACCCTTTTGGGCGAGGAGTAGGCGGAGAAGAGCCGAACCCTTTTCGGCGAGCGAGTTGCCGGCCAGTTACGGGCCAGTCACCCTCCAGTTATCCTCCAGCTTCCCCGGTTTTTTAGGTAGCGATCGGCCTGGATGGTCCGTTCGGGACAGTTTCCATCCCCACCGAGGAGCCGAAGACTCTTTCATGATTGGACAAATACAGTCCAGGGAATCTACCCAGGGTCCGTTTCAGCTAAGGACATCTGAGACATTTTCAACGTACTATTTCCACCTACGAAGCACGGGAGAAAAGCAACTTCCGACATAAATATCAACCACCTCGTCCCCAATGCATTGAGTCATTATTTTGTGGATTACATCCGCGTGGAGAACACGACTTTCCCACTATCATGGCAGACAATACACAGCCAGTACAGCTAGTCGAGAAAGAAGGTGCCAGCGACGCCATGCATCAGGAGCATAAGGAGGGCCTCAACGAGGGCGTCAAGGAGGGCATCAAGGTAGAGACGGTTCAGGGTTCAGTGGCTCTCGACATTGCCAGGCGCACCGATCCCCCGAATCCATGGAGCGCTCAAATGAGGAAGCTATATTTATTCATGACTGTGGCATATCTTTGCTCAGCCTTAAACGGTACGAGACAGAGACAGCTTGGTAGCTAATCAAAATCCCATCACTAACTGGTTCAGGCTTTGACGGCTCGCTCATGGGCGCCCTTCTTCCCATCGAGCAGTTTCGTAACACGTTCGGCTCTGGCTTGGTCGGTGCCAAAGCCTCCTTGATTCAGGGGATGTATACGATTGGAGGTGTCTCCGCACTGCCATTTGTCGGAATTATCCTCGATACTTGGGGTCGTCGATCTGGCATGTTCCTTGGATCCGTCGGCGTCATCGTCGGTACTATTCTTGGTGGTACCGCCAACAAAATGGATCAATTGCTCGCCAGTCGATTCTTCCTCGGTACGTATCTGGCCGTTGCCGATCCCGGAGGACTCTGCTAACACAATATCCCAGGCTGGGGATACTCCTTGGCCTCCGCTGCCGCACCCGCCTACGTCGTCGAGATGAGTCACCCCGCCTACCGTGACATCCTAACCGGTCTATACAATTGCCAGTACTTTGTAGGCGCTATTGCCGCTGCTGGTGCCTGTCGAGGATGTCTGAAATACCAAAGTTCTCTCGCGTGGCGCATCCCCATCTGGTGTCAGTTGATCTCGTCCAGCCTAGTAGTATTGACTGTGTGGTTTATCCCTGAGTCACCCCGATGGCTCTACAGCCATGGGCACCGCGAGAAAGCCTGGGATGTTATCACCAGGTACCACGGCGAGGGCTCTCGGGATAATGCCTATGTCCATCTGCAGGTCCGAGAATATGAAGAGGCGATCAACCTTGAAGGCGCGGATAAGAATGCATTTGACTTCCGATCCCTCATTGGCACAAAGGCCGCGAGATGGCGCCTCATGTGTGTGGGTATTGCATCTTTCATGAGTCAGTGGGCACAGGCTGGTGTCACAACCTACTACATCGGCGGGCTTTTGGCGTCAGCCGGTATGACTGATACAGCGCAAGTGCTGAACGTCAATCTTGGAAACACGGTTCTTTCCGCTGGTCTCGCCTATCTGGGAAGTTATCTGGGCCCGAAAATTCAACGCAGACCTATGATGATGGGCGCCTCTGTTGCTTGCTGTGTATGTACATGTCCCGCGTGTTTCTTTCCCATTTAAGCAATGTTCGACGCTAACCATTCTGGATATGAAGATCTGCTTTGCGTGTTTTTCGGCCACAACCGGGGTGTTCGCGAAGTCAGAGGATCCAGGAGCGGCCACTGCTTCTATCGTATTCATTTTCTTGATTGGCGCTTGTTTCAGCTTTGCCTGGACTCCTTTGCAAGCCATGTACGCCGTTGAATGTCTTTCATATGAAACTCGCGCCAAGGGTATGGCCATGTACTCCGTCTTCACCAATATTGCCTTGCTGGTGAATCAGTTCGGTGTCGGAAATGCCATCGCCGTCATTGGCTGGCATACATATATCATTTTGGCCGGCTGGAACATTGTCCAGGGAGTGTTCATCTACTTCTTCGCTGTTGAAACAAATAACCGGACTCTTGAAGAACTTACAGAGATCTTTGAGGCTCCCAACCCCCGGAAGAAGAGCACTGAAGCACGACAGGTCTTGGTTTCTGAAAATGAGAACCAAGTGGTGGAGGTTAAGAGCGCATAGGTTATTTCGGTCGGTGCATGGTGTGCTTTTTCATTGCCATGAGTACATATTCTGCCCTAGTCGTGTTATGAGATTGCTCGGTGTTTTGTTCATCGAGGTTTATACCAGCTGTGTTCATACCTTTTCTCTTATACTTGTCTGAGTACAGGAGCTGCTTAAGCCACATATTCAAAAATGAAGGATATTCTAGAAGAGAACCTGCGATGAATAAACCGTCTTTTTCTTGTGAATTCAATTGTTGATATCACAGCGTTCTATCACTCCTAGATCCTATATAGCTTGGCAAATTCCTATTTGGGGTTGCCTCCCACTATGCAATTCAACGCGGCCCATCCGTTTATTGACCCAGAATGCCCCAGGGAGGAGTTGGTAGATGCAAATATTGACTTAGTCTAGTCTAATCAACCAGAATCGCGCACACGTATGTATTATTTGCGAAATATAAATTATATACATTAGACAATGCAACACAATCTCACCTATTTCCTCCCGGTGAGTTCAGGAAAGACATTGCCACATTATCATTCTGAGTATTGAGGTCAAAAACCTCAGGCCAGAGATTGCTATGGTCCCAGCTCAGATACTCCCACATGTACTGAGACGAAAGCGTTTCAAAGGAAGTAGCAGTCCAATCCGCAACACGATCACGAGAGATCTGCTGACCATTGTTGAAAGCATTGGGAGGGGGAAAATTCTGCGGGTTTGAAGGATTCTGCGGATTTTGGGGGTCGAGGCTATCTCCATTTGCATCAACCGGCGCCGCCATGGGCCCACGAAGGTTCGACTCGAGAATGCCCGAGATAACTTCAAGGGAGCGTCCTGCCGTGTGTCCGTATGGCTTCATGCGACCGAGTGTCAACATAGCCGTTTCAACCTGCGTCTTACAAGCTTCGAATGAAGCAGCGGAATCGTGATCTGCGACGCCAGCCGACAGGCAAATCAGCGGAACCATGGTGGCCTGGAATAACATCCAAACAGCGTTCCAGCCGACCATTTGGTTCAATTTGGTTGTCGAGAAGATGTCTTGGATGGAAATCGCGGCGATTTCCTGGCATTTCTGAATGGCGGTGCGTTCTTCGACCCGAATGGCCATAAAGGGTATTCGTCGCATCGCGTAGTTCAGTAGAGTCGGGCGGTAAAGTAACATGCGATGATTGTAGAATCGCCAACGCATCACGGTTCGCACTGCGTACAGTGATTCGGGACAGGGTTCGTAATCCTTAAGGACCGGCGGTAGGTCATTCCACCACCGGACAAGCTGCGCGTCTAGATCGAACATCTCCGCGTGGGATAGGGTTGGTAGCGCAGCTAGCGATTCTTGGATTTTTAAGGCGATTTTGACAAATTGGACATTTTCTGTCAAGGGGAGGACCTCGAAATATGATTCCTGCCAAGAGTCAATTTAGAATTGGATCCTGGAATCCTGGGTCTTTCACCAGGGAAAAAGCGGGTTAGGGATGTGCACCTTGTCAAGCCGGCTAGGCAAATTAACTGTGATACTCGGGCCAAAGTAATCCATACTTGGCCGGCCGAGCGTTTCGTGGCCCCAGGTCTCCAAACAGCAAAGGGACCACCAGACGCGACGTTTGAATTCCTGGATCCCGGACTTCTTAGGGTCAAGCATCGAATGAATATCGGAAGGTTCGCGCTGCAGACCTAACGTAACCGCCATCCGCAGAGACGCGCCCATAAGGGAGTATGCGAGATTCGGTTGGCTGGTATAGTGACAGTACCACCCACCCATAAGTCCTAGGGCCTGAACCACTTCAAGGCTAGGATTCCCTAGAGAACGTAGATTCAAGTGATCCATTGAACGCTCAAAATACACTCGGTGGTTATTGTTATCTGCACCTGCTGCTGTAATATTTCCCAGTGCGAGAACCATGTTGAGAAGTGCAAGCCATCGATCATCCTTCCGACGGCCAAGTAAGTAAGTAGTGCGAAAGGCTTCTTCGTCTATGAGTGGTGCAAATGGCTGGAAGTTGACAAAGTACGCGTCTAGCATTTGAGTCTCCGTGGGTGGGGGGTCAGGCTGGGGTGCAGCTCGCGACGCGGGCAACGCATTAGGTGGCTGCGAACATTGATCTTTCGACAAGGATTGGGCGAAGTATGTGTTAACTGCTGGGTGGAGCCACGCAATAACCTTCAGTGCAGCCTGGATAGACGAAACACCTAGGTAGGAAGTCGGGTGCCGAGCTGATAGCGATAATGCGTTGACGTCGTCTGAGATATGTCCTACCGATTCCGAAGCACTAGCACATTGATTTTCATCGAGCTGCTCTCCGGGTATTGTATGCAGTGATTCAAGGCCGGGCATCTCTCCCGACAATGTAGAGTTATGAGTGTCTAGAGACCCGGCCGCGATCGACGAGTCCTGATGGTGAGAATATGGGGTTCCGCCTGCGGTCACCAACTCTAACAATTTATCGCGTGGGAAATGGGCGATGTTCTCGGGGGCATTGTCCGGAAAAAGGCGTTCAAGTGTGCTTTTGTAGTCGGGTGAAGGTATTGACAGTTTCTCCGGCTGGCTAGTCTGATCAGTTTTTCGTTCTCGTCGCTAGAGCCTGGGTGTTACCAGTTTTCCTCTTTACCTTTGCTGCGAGGATCGCGGTTCTGTATAGGCACACAGCTCAGGCTTCTTGTACCATCGACATGCTTCACAGGGCTTCTCGCCGTCGCATTTGATTTTGCGACGACGACATGAAGTGCAGGCACGCGGTGTAGACCCCCGTCGACTGAGTCGTTCACTTCGCCTTTTATGTTTTGGGTTCCGCAATCCCTCCTCGTTCTGAGCTTTGAACGCGATAAACATGACTCAGAGGGATATTGAGAAAAGAAGGACAATCAGATGTGGGGTAAAAATTCGATGCGCCATATGAACAAAGGTGAGATGGAAAAAGATCAAGTGTGGGGATTGGAGGGCTACCCTAGTCTGTTGTATGATTTTGCGTATGCATCGGACCGTTCTAACTCCCGACTGCGAATGCGGGGAGACCCGATGCATCCATCAGGGGAAACTTTCCATTTCTGCCCGGTGACCCTAAGAAGGCGATGCTTTGATACGAATGTCCATTCAAAATATACTTCCTATGAGAAACAGTTGTTTCAACCTACAACATACGGAGTAGTTATCCTCCAATGAATATCCTGGCCTCTGGCCCCAATCCACTTTTACCATTGATGTCAACCGCGGATGCATATGAACACGCGTAAATCCGTTAGGAGGTGGGTCGAGGGTCGAGCTAGTTCCAGCTTAAGTGATTTTCGAGTAAATTTTGAATTTCACGTTGGTGGATCTCTCCCGAGGGTCGACGAGTACGGAGGATAACGCCGAGCATTCCCCGTCCTTTCGTTTGGACGAGGCGGAGACTAAACCTATTTAGGAAACAAAGAGGCGGACACTGGCATTCCTCCAACTTGGTATACTTCGTATGTACATCGTATGATTGGGTCCATCGACAACCTTACAATAAGCGAGATCTCGTGCTCAATAAGTATCTTCACTTCCCTGATTGCGTCCTCGACGTGGCAAGAGCTTGGCCTGGGAAGATATGGAAGGAGGAGAGTTCCCCCAGTGATGTGACACAAAGCTCCTTATAATGGAGACCAGTGTCTCCAGTTATCAATCTGCAGTTTCCTTGATTGACCTCACCCCAGATCTGCAAGTATGTCATACTGGGGACAAAGCACACCCCGGATCTATCCAGCGTATGTGGGGTACATAGTGCGACCCCACTTGCCCCAAAGCAGTTTGTCTTGGAAAGATCCCTGTCCAGGTGGTTAACCTTGAAAGTTGCACTAGGACATGCAGAAGGTACCCAGGTAGGGTCCCACCGACAATGCCGTCCCCAGGAAATAGGGGCGAAGACCAATCATGAGTCTGGGAATCCGGGCTTCCCCGCCTCCACAGCATGTATGGATATTTTCGAATCTGGGGCTGTGTTCCATGTGCCTTACTTGACCTTGCACCTTGAACCCACGCCCAGAAAGAAAACTGCGGGGACATGGTATCTCTGACAATATAAGTTGGTTTGTTTATCGTCTGTCATCGACATACCAGTCGATGAGATAGCAGCTTTGGTGATTCCCACTCTACCATCACAGTATTTATATCCGATCTCATCCTGTGAAGCATGGGAGAACTGTAAGCGGATTTACATTTTCATGAGACAATCCGAACGCCTCCAATGGGCCACTAGAACTCAACGTGAGCATGCCCAGCTCTTAGCCCAAGATCTGTTGGCAAACCGCAACCTTCGCAGCCGACGTAATTCAAAGTAAAGCAGGGGCCGTTGTGGGCCGAGCATCCTTGTGGAATGAAACAGCAGGAAGACTGAGATAAAAATCACCAGACACCATCTGAGCTCATCTTTTTATGCATTATACGACCACTGGAATAGGCTGAACCTTGAAAGACACTATTGATTCGACAAACGCTATGTCTCAGATACCAAGGGTGGATTTTCCCATGCAGCCTGGTCATATTCGAACTTGAGCATTAGCATGTCTCGGTATAATCAAGTCGCGAATTCCAGGTAGCAGGCAATACTCAACATATTAGACTAGATCGGGACTGAATATTAAAAAGAATGAGACCAGTTGTAGCATATGGAACTTGTGTCGTGACATTCGATGTTGTTTCTTTGTGGTCATTTCCAGGTTGATTCTGGCGTCTTACCTTGGCGCTGCGGTATTTTAGCTACTTATGCAGGTAAATAAGCTGAGATAGCTCTAGAGAATATATATGTATTGGTACCTTGAATGTGTTAAAATCCCAGTTAATTCCCATTGATAGTGGCCATTTTCAGGCTCGAAGGCCATGCAGATCTCAGGCATACAGAATCTGAACCTTGGCTTCTGCCAAAAGAAGACTCAATTGGCAGATCACCTGCCTGTCCTTCGATGACTTGTTCAAGTAGGATTTGTTTCACCTGGTGTACGTCATCTTCTTCAGCAGTTTCTTCTACGGGGTTGTTGCCATCATCGTCATCGGTCCGCGAGAGGATTGTGAGGAAGAGGAGAATTCCGGCAGAGAGAAGGTTCACCAGGCTGGGCCTAGAATGCCCGACAACTGACGAACCTAAACCTTCTTGAACAAGTCATCGAAGGACAGGGAGGTGATCTGCCAATTGAATGTTCGTATCTTAGACTACTTTCAATGACTAGCCGGCTGTACTCTACAGAATGTAACGCGCTGGGTATAACGCAATGGGTGGTAGACAGCAGAGATAGCTCCAAGTTGAAAGTTGGGTGGCATAGGGTCGTCGCTATTTGGACCCTCGAGTTCGAGGACTAATTTTGAAATCTAATATATACTTAGTGGAAGTAGAAGTTCATCCAAAACCACGCGCTGTTAAGCACTGATTAGAAGCAGATGAGAAATCGGCAGTGAACCGTACTTGATGCAGGTACATAAGGAGCAAGAAAATCATATCTGGTGAAAGTGATCTAGTATATTGTTTATTCTTTTTGAAGACTTCCCCTTGTGGAACAGTCAGAAGCCTTCTCTATGGTACCTGATAATGATGGAAATAGTACAAAAAGTAGATATGCAAAAACATACAACAGCCAAAACCTTGACCGTGGTTATTGAACACAAGTACATCAACATGTTCTCTGACCTGGTATTTCCAATCGGCATGCGTGTGGCCTGGTTAATCTGTCCTTACTCGGACTTCGCAACTTTACCCTTGACCCACGCCTCTAGACCACCTTCGGCGATGATCTCCTGTACATTGGCTGGCAGCTCGCCGACCTGCTCCGTCCAGCTCTCCCCGGACTCACCCTCCTTAACTTCAACGACGCTACGCTTCACGTCCCATGTCAGAGTCCAGCCTGTGCGGCGCGTCAACTGGCGCCCCGCGTCTCCAGGGGGTGGCTGAGCGAAGCTGGCACGGAGGCGCTCAATGAGTCGGGGGACTTCAAGGCCCATGAGGGCGTTGTTGATACTGTTTCGGGAGAAAATGTTGCCGAAACTGCCTGCCACGACTAGAGGAATCTGCTTGGCCAGAATTGCGGTCGCTGCCTGTTCTCTTGAGGATCCGCAACCGAAGTTGAAGCCGGCGACGAGGATGTCACTTGGCTTAGCAATGCCCTTGAACTCGGGATCGTAGTTCTGCATGCAAGCGGCGGCCATGTCGTCCTTCGAGACGTTGTCTTGGTATGTCAATTTACCGGGGTAGATGTTATCAGTGTCGAGATTGTCGGCATCGAGGAAGACGATTTCGCCGCTGATCCGTTCGGGGAAACCAGGCAGGATCTCGGTAGCAGGCTTGGAATCCTCGCCGGCCGACTCAACCCGATCGATCAGAGACTCCATCTGTTGTAGTAGGTTGGTGAGCTCGTTCTCGGTGGTTGGGGGAGACCGGTGCCGAATCCATGTTCCACGCCAGACCAGTTCTCCGGCACCTGGTAGGCGCCGGGGCCGGAGATAACGCCGCTGAGAGCACTGGCAGCCACGACTTCGGGGCTTGCCAGGTATGCCAGTGCATCTCTCGAGCCCATGCGGCCCTTGAAGTTACGGTTGCTGGCACTGATGCCCACCTCACCGGGCTCCAGAAGACCTGTTCCGAGGCCAATGCAGGGTCCACATCCAGCAGGCAGCGGCTGCGCACCGGCATCGAGGAGGGCCTGCCAGTCGCCAGTGGATTCGGCGGCCTCTTGTTCGGGCGCGGAAGCAGCCGCGATATAGAGTTTGACACCATCGGCAATCTTGGGAGTCGTGCCGGGGTTGGCCTTCGCGGCGTCCTTGAAGACCTTGGCGGCTGCCGCAAGGTCGGAAGCACGCGAGTTGGTGCAGGAGACGATATATGCGCGGTTGACCTTGATGTTCTGTTGGGCGAGCTCATTGAGCGGTGTTGCGACCTTGACTGAATTGGGACCCGAGACGTAGGGCGAGAGGGTAGAGAGGTTGAGGTAAAGCTGCTTGGCGTATTGAGCATCGGGGTCGGCTGTGAGGGGGTTGGCAAACAGCTCGTCGATCCTTTCATGAGTGATACGCTGCCGAGTTGTGCGGTCTTCAGACATCGCTGCCTCGGTAGCCTTGTATCGTAGCCAGCGTTTCAGAGTGCGGTCAATTGGGAAGAGACCAGTGAGCGCACCCCACTCAGTCGTCATATTGGCGATCGTCAGGCGGCTATCCACAAGTAGACTTTCCATAGTCTCTTCGGATCCAGTGAATTCAATTGCATGGTTCAGCACGTCACTGTTGAACAGCCCACACAATGCGACAATCACATCCTTACCTGTCACGCCTGCTGGTAGCGTTCCGGTGAACGTTACCCGCGCAACAGGGGGGATCTGCCACCATGTCCGCGACGTGGCCCAAATACTAGCAGCGTCGGTCCGCACAACTGCAGTTCCAAGGCAACCAACACCACCGTAATGGTTACTGTGGCTGTCTGAGGCTACCGCCATGGTACCCGGCCACGCATATCCTTCTTCCACCATAACCTGGTGTCCAATACCCCGACCCGCAGGATAGAAGTCGATACCATGCTGTCCAGCAAAAGTCTCGATCTGCTCATATTTCTTCAGGTTCGCTGCGCTGGTGTTTTGGACGTCGTGGTCGAGCGTCATGACGATTTGCTCTGGACGGTGAATCTTCGTAGCCCCCATAGACATGAACTTGAGGGCGACGGGCCACGAGTTGTCGTGAGTCATGCAATATCCGGGAGCCAGACTGATATAATCGCCGCTCCGAACGAGTTTTCCTTCGGGGAGACCGACAGCATAGCGCTGTACAATCTTCTCCGTCAGGGTTTGCGGCGTCCGCTTCTCGGAGGGAGACTCAGAGAAAGGAATTGAGGCATTCTCGTGTTGTGAGTGGAATCCTTCGACCCGAGCCGAGGCTGTCGTGCTCAGCGCCCGAGTAGAGAGAGATTTCGAGACCGATCGCAAGGGATGATGAATTGTCCTGCTTGGGACGCCGAAGGACGGAGCCCACCGAGGCCGAACCTGGGGGAGTCAGAACGAACTGGGTGACCATGGGACGAATCTGTACTCACCAGTCTGCACGTCGTGGAGACCGGAGGCCTAGCCACGCGCTTCAACAACATCGAACACGGAGACATTGTTGAGTCAACTCTTAGCAAACTTTTCCTAGTCGCCGACCTCGGGAGTTGACCAGGAGCGGCATCACGTGATTCCGTGTTCCTGGGCTCAGCCTCTTGTGGCGACGGAATTTCCAAGCAACCCCGGAAATTGCTCACGTGACTTGAAAAGTCATCCCCAGTTTTGTTGAATTAGCGTCCACAGGTGGGACTACGGAGTGCTCCGTACATCGACCTGCATTACTATGTCTCTTCCAGAGAAAAATTACTACTCTATACCAGAACAGCAATGGACTAATTAGGCAATTGAACACTATGAGTTCAGATTTGTTCGACTAACCAATTACTGATTGGGGCTTGGCTATGTAGCAGGCTAGGGTAAGACCAGCACTCGCTCCACGATCTCAATCCGTTGATCAGAGTCCAGATGCAGATCCTGGTACGCACCGAAGTGTTCAGGCAGCAGACTACTGGGAAGCACTCGCATATCTTTCTTTTACAAAAATTAGATAAAGCATACATATGTAGAGAGAAAAAAAAGATAAGAGAAACGTGCCAAACTAATATATTTCCATTACCTATGCTGATTGTCAAAATGCCATATCTTCTTTTATACAAGATATATCCGGATATTCCCCAAACCAAGCATTTTGCTGGAAATGGCAGGGTTTTTTGAAGCCTCAAACCTAAGGTCTAACGGCATGATGCCGGAGAGGATCTGGGGTGATAAGTGGAATTGTTACAGGTCGAACCAATTTGACCAATCAGACCCTGACCGAGCCGGGCCTTGGCATATGCTCGTATCCAGTTAGTGTGACATGCGACTCCTATTCGATATTACGTTTTTCGGTGTGTCTTTTAGGCAGAACAGTCCTGGGGTTTCCATATCATAGAATGTTGTGCAAGTGAACCTTGGTTATCTCCAGGGCTTGACCCAGCTCTGGGGGGTTATCTGGAGAGATTACATAATATGCGAGATTTGCGCCAGATGGTCCCGAGGTCCCATTCGCCCCTTGATGTTTCAATGCTGGAAAGGACCAGCGAGGGCACGCGATCAGGCCATCTGTCTAAGGTTGCCAAGACTGGAATGAACACATACGGAACTCGATTGTTCAAGGTAACTCGTAGAATCAGATACAATGGGACATTGGATGCAACCGGGTGCGAACATGCAGTCTTGGCCGAGGGGAGCGTGCACATTGAGACTCGGACGCCCCGATCCCAGCCGGGCCAAAGCCGTAGCCCAGCCGAAGGTGATAACTGAGTTAGGAGCCCATAACCCGTGGATGCGGGTGCGTCTAAGACCGTTTAGGTAGTAAAATCCAAAGATAAATGAAAAGGAGATCCACGCCCGGCTCGTGTCCGGATGCGGTTTAAATCACAGCCCCGTGCGGGGGCCATTATATCTTCCACGCCAATCAACTTGGGGAGATATCCAAAGTCACCACCTGGACTGCGTCATTACGGCTTGGGATGGCTTTTGTATGGCTTGAGTGGCTTAGAATGGCTGAGAATGGGGCTTCTTGCGCTAATCTGGCTAATCTTCCCTCGAGTTAAAATGGCATTTTTGAGTTTTCCTTTTGTCTTCCCACGTTTTTTGCCCCGGAGTTTCTTTATTAAATGTCTCTGGTATCTTGCATACGATTGTGACTGCATTCATTTTTACTTCTCCAAATATTCTCTTTCTTCTGAAAGTTTCAACTCTCCGCTAAACTCCGTACTCCACGGAAATCCTATACTAGAGACTCGGCATCTACCACATTTGCCTTTGCCATTGCACCTTCCACATCTCAACATCCATAGCGACAATATCACTGCCCACACCGCGGATTCCAGACCATCGCGACATAGCACGACATTAGTCCGACACCAGCCCGGCATTCCACCTTTCTGTAGCAGATCCACCCCCGGATTTTCGCCGATCCACACATTTGCAGAACCCATACCCCAAATCTAGACGGATAAACGACATTAGCCCAACCAGTTTCTTCCGCCCGCGCCTTATTCACGCAGTATCAGCCGCTAAACACCACAGACAGGAATGAAAACAAAATGGCTATCCTAATCGACAAAGACAAAGAAACGAGCGGCAGTGTGTCGGACGCATTCGGACTCAAAAACGAGGGCGCCCGTGATGTACAAGAAGGTGTGATAACTGGAAATGCCGATAACCTTCAACGTCATCTTGGGAACCGTCAGATCCAGCTGATCGCCATTGGTGGCTCTATCGGAACCGCCCTTTTCGTGAGCATCGGCTCCGGTCTTTACCATGGTGGCCCTGGCAGCTTGTTTATTGCCTTCACCGTTCAATGTATCTTCTTGGCCATGGTGAATAACTGCCTCGCTGAAATGACCACTGCCTTCCCTGTCAGTGGTGGTTTCATTCGCTTGGCTGGAAAATGGGTCGACGACGCTCTTGGCTTCATGGTCGGCTGGAACTTTTTGTCCGTTCTCTTTTCGGCCTCGCCGAAGCCTTGCCAGCTGTCTTTGCTAACACTTCTCTTAGCTTCTATGAGGCCCTTTTGGTTCCCTTTGAGATCTCAGCTTTCACGCTGGTGTTGTCTTTCTGGAGCACGACGCTTACTGAACCTGGACCGGTGGCAGGCGTCTGTGTTGGTGTCATCTTAATTTATGGGTGAGAACCTCTTCCGCCCATTTGCGTGTTTCATCCTGCTGATTCTGGTGTAGCTTCCTTAACATCTTGGCTGTCAAAGCTTATGGTGAAGCCGAATTCTGGCTGTCCGGCGGAAAGGTCATTCTGATCTTCTCCCTGTTCTTTTTCACCTTCATCACTATGGTTGGTGGAAACCCCGCCCATGATGCTTATGGCTTCCGCCACTGGAACAACCCCGGCTCTTTCATGGAGTATCTGGATACCGGCGCCCTTGGTCGTTTTGAGGGCTTCCTCGGATCTCTTTGGTCGGCTTGCTTTGCCGTTGTCGGTCCTGAATACATCTCCATGGTCGCAGCTGAAGCAAAGCGTCCCCGCGTTTATATCAAGAATGCGTTCAAGACAGTCTACATTCGATTCGGTCTCTTCTTTATGGGCGGTGCCTTGGCCGTGGGTATCGTTTGCGCAGCTAATGATCCCCAGCTGGAGTCGGTTGTGACGGGCGGTTCTGATGGTTCCGCTTCGGCATCCCCGTATGTCATTGGCATGCGAAACCTGGGCATTTCAATCTTCCCTTCGATCATCAACGCGTCAGTACCACCAAAACGAAACATGAACTTGACAAACAGAAGACTAACGGAACTCTTTTAGCCTCTTGTTGACTTCGATTTTCTCTGCTGGCAATACTTACACTTACTGCGCTATCCGTACTCTGTATGGCTTAGCACTAGAAGGAAGAGCCCCTAGAGTTCTCACTTACACCACGCGCAACGGTGTACCCATCTATTGCTTCTGCGTCGTGATGATCTTCCCTATGCTTTCCTTTTTGCAATGTTCCAGTAGCTCGTCCATCGTCATCACGTGGTTCGCTGCGCTGGTTACTGCTGGAGGTAAGAAGCCACACTGGAATCCACCCATGGATTAACAATAATCATAATACTAACAACATGACCAGGTCTCATCAACTACATCGTCATTACCCTGACGTACATTTTCTTCCACCGCGCTTGCAAAGCGCAGGGCCTTGACCGCAGATCTCTCTCCTATTTCGGCCGACTCCAACCTTACTGCGCATACATTGCATTCGTTTGGATGATCATTGTGACCATCGTCTACGGCTACCCCGCATACAAGCCGTGGTCCGTATCCACCTTCTGGTCGAACTACACCATGCAAATCGTCATCCCTCCCCTCTTCCTCATCTGGAAGTTCATCAAGAAGACAAAGTTCGTGAAGGCTCATGAAGCCGACCTTGTCTGGGAACGACCCCTGATCGATGCGTACGAGGACAGCTTCATTGACCCGCCTACTGGCTTCTGGAGAGAAATGTTGCAGCTGGTCGGCATTGGCCGCAAGAAGGGCGGTAATGATAAGCGATCGACTTCAGAGTCTCAACCTCACGAGTCTGCTGGTGAAAGTTCGGCTTGAATGTAACTACGAGCACTGTTTTATTGCGCACATGTATATTTAGGGATTTAGTTACCGGGTGGGTGGCTGTCCGTATGATATGAGCCATCTACTCACAGGATTCTATTTCCTGCTGCAGATATGTCAATATTATACCCGGCCAATTTGTTCATTTTAAAGCTGTTTCGACGTAAGGATTGGGCCAGTATTGCTTAGTATTCCTTGCTTGATATCCCGGCCATATATACGTGCGGATAGAAGTTGATATTGATCGCAATTGATAATCGCATATTGTCATATATACTCATATGTACCTAAGCAAACAAATCCACTGAGTAACATCCATGGATGACTTTACCGACTTGCGGTGATATTTGTCCACCTCGCCTTCAGACCATGTGCAGCCATCTTCGGCTTTCGGTCTCTGGTAAACACACCCTTCTTATTACCATCCACTCGCATGGTACCAATGGTCGTCTGGAAATCAGCAAAGTTCCAAACATGTTCACCAGCCATGGACTCCAAACGGTCAAAGACCCGGTGATACATGTCGAGCATTTGTTCCTGGAACTCCTCGCTCCAAGGGAGGGCAAGGGTGGAGTGTAAACCGGCAATGGTATCTGCGCCGTACTCGCTCATGATAATAGGCTTATTGAATTTCTTTTCCCAACCACGCAATTCCTTTTCAAGGGCTATCTCCGCCTCCTCGAGGTCTCCTGTTTCAGAATACCACCCGAAATACCGGTTCAGACAATCGACGTCAAACAGATCGGAGATCAGATCCAGCTCGTACGTTGCGTCGCCTACGTTGGCAAATGTAACAGGGCGAGCTGGATCAAGCTCGCGGGTCAACTTGACCAGCGGCTCGAAGTATTCGCGCGCTCCATCTTCTTGGGAGGCAGGCTCGTTGGCAATTGACCACATAACAACACTGGCGTGGTTCTTGTCCCGACTAATAAGTTCACGAATGGATTGCTCGTGAGCCTTCTGGGTATTGTTGTTGATATTGTCTTGGGAAAAGGTTTTGGGAGCTTCGCCTCCGGAAACACCTAGCAAACCAATGTTCAGACCCACGGCAGGTGTTTCATCGATCACGACTATTCCGTGTCGGTCTGCGAAATCCATCACCTCTTCGGCGTAAGGGTAGTGTGAGGTTCGGAAAGAGTTCGCACCGATCCAGTCCATCAGTTGGAAATCGTGGACCATGTATGCTTGATCGTGTCCCTTGCCGCGGATCGCGGTGTCTTCGTGTTTTCCAAATCCGGTAAAGTAGAAGGGCTTGTCGTTGATCAAGAACTTCGACCCGCTGACCCTGACAGTGCGCACACCTGTAGCTACGCTGTAGGTGTCGATGACCTTGCCGCGGGAATCCACAATGCTGGCCTCGAATTGGTAAAGGTAGGCGGCGCCAGGTTGCCACAGCTTGACTGAGTTGATCTTGACGGTACCCTGAGCTCCAGAGGAATTTGCAACAACGACTCCATCCTCGTCAATAACAGAGATCTTGATCTGCTCAGTCGAATTGCTGGCCACTTTTATCTTGTAGTTGACGAGTCCAGTTTCACCTTCAACATCTGTGACAAGGGTAATGTCCTCGATGTGTTGGCGAGGCACGGAATACAACCAAACAGAGCGGGAAAGACCAGCATAGTTGTAGAAATCATGGTTGTAGGTCTGGATTCTCTTGCCAGTGCCCTCGCCTATCTCGATCTTTCCAGGCGGGATCGTCTCGTGGGTAAGTTCGTTGTTGACACCAATTGTCAAGCGGAACTTATCCCCAGCATTGACAAAGTCAGTGATATCGGCCTCGAAAGGTGTATAACCACCCACATGCTCGGCGAGCAGACGGTCGTTCACATAGATACGACCGTGATGGGTAGCGGATTCAGCTCGGACGAAATATTGCTCCTTGGACCAGCCCTTTGGGACGAAAACATCGCGCTGGTAGTACACCCATCCGACATGGTCGTGGATGTCCCGATCGACAAAAATATCATTGTAAGATGCTGGGACAGGACATTCCAGGGCACCCCTGGGAAATGGTGCGGTCCAGGGTTGGGATGTGTCGTTTACACCGGAAGCGAGGGTGAATTTCCACAGGCCATCGAGGTTCACAAGCTCTCGGGAGGAAGTTCGTTGGGGCTTTAGCTTAATCAAAGGCTGTTCGGTATGCGCTAACTCATTGCGTCGATTGTGGCTGACAGTAGGGACAGCAAACGAAGAAGGAATGAGGGATAATAACGACAATCCCGTTAGGAATTTCATGATGACCGAATATCGTATGTTATTGGCCGAGGCGTACAAAAGCCACCCGTCATCCAAAGGTCGTTCTGAGCTGGTTGAGGCATGATGGCTGGAAAGTTCGTCAGATATATACTAATTTTCCAGACAGCAAGCCGGCAACTGAGATACCAAATACCTCCACGTCGGTGATTGACTAGCTTGGCGTATTGGCAAGGTTGTAGGGTACAGGGGCAACTACGAGGCAAGTTGTTATGTACGTCAATGCTCGAATCGGGGTTTGCCAAGATAGCAAGTCCGGGGCCCCAAGATATACAATGCTTTTTTGCGGGGTGGGCCGGCAGTTCGGCATCTGTGTATGGTGCACACACCCCATTCATCGGCAATCAGCCAATTCTCCTCCGCGTCGGGTATTGATTGAATAACATACTCATAGGCTGTACAAGACAGGGGGGGGGGGTTAAAGCCTATTATGGTAGAGCGCAGCGAGTAAGCAACTATGAAGGAGTGGGCAAGATTCATAATCGACTTTTAGTGCCCTTCGAAGCTTCCCGACTATACCTATAGGGTGTGAGATAATACTCCTCGGAGTAAATATGTAGAATCGGAACTATTTCGCGGCAGTTGAAGCTGTTGATTATTACAAAAAGCCAGGAAAAGACACTTGGTTTACGCTAAGAGTCGAGCTTCCTGAGTCCCTATAGGTGCAATTAATAGTACAATTAAGAAAAGTTTATCCGCTGGCTTGACGTGGCTATGCCTACGGGTGTGGAGATATCTTATAAGTTTCATGGTTCTATACTGGCTCGCTCAGTATATTTCATTTTCGTGTGGTGAGTACTTGAAATATATCTGGCGTTCGCGTCTTTTCTCCTCCCCTTCTTGGTCTTTTCTGCCCGGGTGTGGTATAATAAGATACCCCTACAGCAGCACAATGAAACAGAGATACCTTAGTAGAAGGTTAGTCGAAAAATGATGTCAGACATCCCTCATATAGCTTACCATCCGTGCCCATCTACCCCGCCTCCCGAGGTCGTGGGTTGTGATGATCAAGCAACCAAAGTACCTAGGTAGGTAATCATGTTTACTTATCTAGACCCTATGTACTTGGAGATTTCAGAACAGAATATCAACGAAACATTGCAGTAATATATACAGATTTGCCTTTACACCATCTAGTCATGGACCTGTGGGAGGACAAACAGGTTCCAGAACTCACCAAAGTCTAGTGTCTGCGTGGCACCGATATCACCTCCCTTGGCCTCTCTCAGAGTGGTCCCATTACCAAGATAGGAAAACCGGTTGATCTTGGCCTCAGGGGTCCGATCCATCTTGAAGTCCTCCCAGCGCGGATTCTTCATAGCCTCCAAGAGGTGGAAGATGGATCCACCGTAGATGGCGATGACTGGGCCGTCGACGGTACCACGCTTATACCAACTGCGGCAATCTCGGGTCCACACTGTACGTTCAAGGTACTTCTGAATGTGCTGATTATACTCCTCGTTGACGTCGTCGTCAACTTCAAAGCTGCGCACACCTTCTGTTTGCATCTTCTCCATCCATTTGTAGATATAAGCGGCCGTTGCTTGGATTCCGAGAATCAGTGACCCGTTTGCAAGCGGTGAATTTGGTCCCACGAAGCCTGAACATGTAAGTAAAAAGAAAGAAATAAAACACGGTGGACGGGAGAGAAACATACAGAAATAGTTGGGGAAGTCCGGCACGCACATGCCCATGTATGCCTTCGGGACGTCCTTTTCCCACTTCTCCGCCATGTTCACTCCATTTCGACCCACGAGTGGGAATGAAGGCTTGAAGGAAGTGTCAAAGCCTGTCGCGCAAACAATAATGTCATATTCTAACTCCACGCCGCTTCGTGTAAGGATTCCTCGCTCAGTGATTTTTGAGATATCGTCCCATCTCAACTCGATATTGTCTTGGATAATAGCTTCCAGAAAGCCAGGTCCCGGTGTTTGGCGACGGCATCCCACTGGGAAGGATGGAACGAGAAGTTCAGCTGCGCGCTTTCCCTTTTCACTGTTACCCAAACGGTCGGTCATGGACTTTCGGAAGAGCTCTTGAGCTTGTTGCTGAAGGTCACAATCAGCAATCACCCGATTGAAGTTTTCTGCCCTTCGGTTCATAATGGCAGCACGATAATCACGAAGGACTTTAGGATCCTTGAACAGCTCCAAAGTGCTTTCTGCGAAATTATAATCCTTGTCCATTTCTGGATCATTTGCTGTCGGCTCGTTGATTCCAGGCGCTGGGCTGATCCACGTTTGGCTCCGTACGTAGCAGTCCATATTCCCGACGACTAGCAAAGTCAGCTACCTGATAGGTCTGATGAAACATGCGTCAAAACATACCACTGGCAAGCTTAGGGACAATCTGAATGCCCGACGATCCAATTCCTATACAGGCAACGCGTTTTCCGGTAAAGTCGTAGCTAGAATCCCAGTGCGCCGAGTGCATCAGTCTTCCTTTAAAACTGTCTAGACCCTCAATTGAGGGCCACTTCCAATTGCTGTGATTTTATCGTATTAGGACCCACATGAGAAAATAGTAGCAAGGGATTACACACTTCAATACACCGCTGGCATTGATGAAGACATCACATTCGTCTCGGATCAGAGTAGAGCCATTCCTGACCTGCAGTTCCCACTTTCCCTTCTCTTCATTCCAAATGGCAGACTCGACTGAATGTTGAAGACGAATATATTTTTCAACTTCGTATTGCTTGGCTACATCTTTCATGTAGGAGTGGATCTGCTCTGATGTCGCGTAATAATTTGGCCACGCCGGGTTGGGAGCAAAGCTGTAGGCATAGTTATGCGCTGGGATATCACACTGACATCCCGGGTATCTGCAATCGGCGCATTAGCTACGACAAGGTCACACATGTAGCCCAGAGCTTACAACTTACCGGTTCTCGTACCATGTTCCTCCCAAATCAGCGTTCCGCTCATAAATAACAAATTCTGCATTGGCATCCTTCATGCGTTCATTGAAGACAATACCCATCATAAGACCAGAGTATCCTGCGCCGAGGCAAACAACTCGAAGTGGCCGCCGGGTGCCGATGGGCTGTTCAATAATGGTATACTCAGTGTTCAGGCGATGCGGATGAGCGCTGCTGATGGATTTGTTACTATAGCCATTCTGGAGACCGGACTTGATAACTGGAGCCATTGGCTCTATAATTGCTGCGGGAGGTGACATCGCTCAAAGAAGAAACAATGATGGGTGTAGTGGTGTTCTAAGCAGCTTAAGACTTCCAAGGTTGCTTGGATGTATTATCAATAGTTGTCTCAGGTTTCGGAGGAAATTCTGTTCTATATGCATGGAGTTGTGGTCATAAATAAACATTCGCCGTAGACATTGGAGGGGTACTCTTGCCGGATCTCCGGCTTGGATTCTAAACTCCGAATGAAACGGAGAAGGTGCGATAATGTCGGGACATAACCCGAAAGGCTTCATCTCGCCTGTCCCGATTAGGATAGCCGATACAGCCGAACACATGGTGCGACATCGGTCCATGTACCCCGCGTTTACTTGTGGGGAATTCCGGGGAAGCGGTAAGGCCTTGGAATATTCCCAGGTAAGCCGAGGTAGCTCTACAAGGGGAGAACCACCCCTGTATTCACCCAGGGCAAAATGTCGCACTGGGTATCGTAATACCTTCACACTACAGGTATTTCGTTGGGAAGACAGATGAAATTTAAGGCCGCTATTAAAGACATACGGAACGAAAATGTCTTCAATATATATATCCATCAATCATCATACTAGACCCACTGATCTATATCTACGAAGCTTTATAGACGCCAGGCGACAAAACCCCTTACCCGGCAAATAATGGTGCCTGAATGCCTTATTTTGCCTGATTTTGGCCTGGGTCTTGACCGCTTCTGACACCGCTTCATACAGTGTACTGTAAATGATAAGCTAATACATGAAGCTTTTTATTCCATACAAATGCATACATCTCCAATTTTGAAGGTGGTTTACCAGCTGTCTCTCTCCAGTATGAAAATGAAGCCTTTATCCCCCATACAAATGCAGTATCTCCCGTTTTTAGGGAGGTTTACCCTCTCCATATATGAAAATGAAGCCTTTTTCTCCCATACAAATGCATGCATCTCCATTTTTCAGATGGTTTACTGCCTCCAGTATGAAAATGAAGCCTTTTTCTCCCATATAAATGCATACATCTCCATTTTTTGGGAGGTTTACCAGCCTCCAGCATGAAAATGAAGCCTTTCTCCCCCATACAAATATAGTATCTCCCGTTTTTAGGGAGGTTTACCAGCCTATCTCCCCGGCACGGAAGAACTAGTCCCCATCGATTACTTATAGTCTATATTAAAACTTCCAATTTTGTAAGCTATCATCCCACAAATCTTACATTTTTATCCTTCTTTACTACACCTATACTCTATATATATTACAATACCTCGCCCGCGCATTGATATTAAACCCTATAAAGAAGAGATACTCGATCTTATCTCTAAGAACGTCACGTATAGAGCTATATACACTACCCTAGAGGAGAAATATAGCATTAATCTTATACCCCGCACCCTATAGAGAAGCCTTATAGTATAGAGGCTAACTATAAACCGTAAGACTAATATAATAACTCGAATTAAGTACTAAGATCGGGTTATAGAGCTTTTACCTCTCTATAGTACGTAAGAAATCCTTCAAATCCTTTCTTCGGAGGGTATACCTTCGTCGAAGCGGACACTTTATAGGATTCGGGCCGATCTTAGTATTACACTACGGCTCTCTCCTAAATAGCGATAGTAATAATTCGATAATATTAAAGCTATTCTTATTACTAAGAATATTATTAGTGAAGTTAAGGATTACGGTTACTATACTCTATACCGCTATCTTCGTGCTATAGGGCTTTTTTATACGTAGTATATCTATTAGATATAGGTTCTTTTAAAAATACCTAGTTTATAACTAATTAATTATTAGTTATTTAGTTCCTAGATAATAATCGTATAACGCCTCCTTCGCCCTAAAGTAGTATAAAGCTAGCTTCCTAGTGTACGCCGCGAAAGGGTTAATTATATCTCACTAGGGCCGAACGATATATAGTATATTAATAGATATATAAAGCTAGAACCCTTTAGTATTAAGATCTATACTATAATAGATAGGTACTCCCGGTATATTGTCTAGATATACGTTAGAATTAGCGCTCGTACTATAGTTAGCGTTCTCCGTTAAGCGATAGATAAATTCGAAAAAAGAGGATATTAACTAAGGTTAGTTAGCTATCCCTTTTTATTTTACCGACACTAATATATACTTTTACTATAGGAAGTTCCGCTCTAATAGAGGTATAGAAACTATACTTCTTACTAATAGCCACTAGAAGCTTCGCTAGCTAGGAGATCTATCTATTAAGCCTAAAGATTGCTATATCTATAGAAGAAGCGTTAATAATTAGCGAATCGAAGTATAGTAGGGGATATTATCGAGGGTAACCACTAGGCTCTTCTATATAAATATACTATACTCTATAAATTGATTTTATACTAATTAAAAAGCGCTTTTTTCGCCGCCTATAACTCGAAAAACGCTTTATAAAAGATAGTATTCCTAATTAGGTCTCTCTCCTCGTAGTCTATATATAAGTTATATAGTAGCGAGTGGAAAACTATACTAAGAACTAGAATAATCACCCTATCTAGATTTATACTCACCGAACTAATTAAGTTCGAGGAAGGCTAGTATTAAACTTCTACCTACTAAAGGGAGAAGCGAGGAATTTTAAATATAAAATCGATAAAGACCCGGCCTTAGAGTAGGCGTAGCTTCTCTAAAGGCTTTAATATAATATATAGGAATAGGATCCTAATTAGTATCTTCTACCGCCTATATTTACCTAGTGTTATTAGTAGCTTATTAAAATTAGATAAGAGCTAGTGGGAATACCTTTTAACCTAAAGAACCCGGATTCTCGCTTTATTAGCGATACTAAGGCTCTATTTAAAGCGGTGTATATAAAGCTATAGGATCGAGCGTATAGGCATTAGGGCTTAGGCTAAGATCCGATACTCGATATTTATATAAAGCCGTTAGGTATAGCTAAATAGGATCTAAATATAGAGTATATAGTAGATTAGTATAGAGAGAATGTCTTAGGCGTATTAAATAAAGGTTATATCTCGGAAAGCTAGATAATTTATTAATATTTTATTTATTTTACTTTAAAATTTGCCTAGTATATATATTATAGATACTATATCTCGGTAACTTAGAAACATCGTTAATATTAGAATCTAATTAAATTAAATTTAAGCTTAATCTAAGTTCATATTTTTACTTATTTATCTATCTATCAAAATGCCTTTTTTAGATACTATAAGAGAGGCTATAAATACCCTCTTATAAGAGATAACCTCTAAATCACCTACACTAACTATATTAGTAGCTACACCGGTAGTCCCTTCGCCGGTAATACCTTTATTAACTATACCTTTATTAACTATACTATCGCCGGCGATACCTTTACTACCTATACTAGCCTAGTATAGAGGCACCCGGTTTTCCGACCTCTAGGGCAATCTAGTTAGTATAAGGAGTTAGAGGCTACGCGTAAAGCTACCGAAGAAGCGAACCGAGATATCACAATAATAGTGATATTTTATCTCTAGGAGAAATCAGGAGAGATAGAGCCAATTCCTAATAGTATATTTACCTATACCTTTTAGAGACTAAAGCTAATTGTTTATTTTAAAAGCTTCGATTTTAATCAACCTTCGTCCTACGTAAATGATCTTAAATATCGATAGCTTTATTAGAGACTTTCTTATTATAGGGCTACCGAGTATCGTCGATTTTAAGGCGGATTAGACCGATAGGTTCTTCTTTACCGAGGAAATATAGTATATAAAGGGTAAATATAACCCTCGATAGATATCGGGATTAAAGGATAGCTTCGAGGGTACTATAAAGGAGCTTATTAATATACTTCCGGGTCGAAAGGCGAAGCTCTATATAGTTATAAAGCGGTATAAAGATACGTATTTATTCGAGGCTGATCCGTAAGACGATAAGGCTCCTTTCTATATAACTACACTAAGTCCAGCACCTACTAAAGCGGCTACTTTAGTAGGTGTAGAGTCAGTGAGCGCACAGTTAGTGGAAGCGCCGGTAAGAGCAGAGCCGGTGAGAGTAGAGCCTATGAGGCGGAAGCGGGCTAGATCTCCGGTTACCACACCTCGGCGGAGCCAGCGGAGACGGAGGGTTAGATAAATATATGGATTTATAACTAGGAAATCAATGGGAAAAAGCTTCATTTTCATACTGGAGGCAGTAAACCTCCTAAAAAATGGAGATACATGCATTTGTATGGGAGAAAAAGGCTTCATTTTCATACATGGAGAGGGTAAACCTCCCCAAAAACGGGAGATACTACATTTGTATGGGAGAAAAAGGCTTCATTTTCATGCTGGAGAGAGACAGCTGGTAAACCATCTCAAAAATGGAGATGCATGGATTTATATGGGAGAAAAAGGCTTCATTTTCATACTGGAGAGAGACAGCTGGTAAACCACCTTCAAAATTGGAGATATATGCATTTGTATGGGAGCAAAAAGCTTCATTTTACCTATACTAGAGACAGCTGGCAGAACTATAGTACCTTGCTTATTAATATAAGTGTAATAGTAATTCAGGTATCTTAATTTTTCTGCCGGTTTTAACTAAGGCCCCCAGGCCAAAATCAGGCAAAATAAGGCATTCAGGCACCATTATTTGCCGGGAAAGGGGTTTTGTCGCCTGGCGTCTATAAAGCTTCGTACCCACTGATCTATATCTGTATTCATAAAGAGCATTCAATGTTCTCGAATGGTAAACTCCCCTGAGGCAGAAGGCTTTTTCAAGGCCCATCGAATTCCATCTTCCATAGTCTGATCCCATTGCTTGCAAACCGATAATCTCTCCCCAAATCGTCGGAACCCATGGGGCACACCCTTGAAGACGTTGACATTGGTCGGTACACTTCAATTTTTGGTTAGCTAGAGATACACACCGAGCCCTCTTGAGCATTTGCTTACCCATTTTCAGCTAATAGCTTTCCGTATAGTAGCCCTTCATCTCGTAGTGGGTCATAACCTGCAATCCCAAGGGTTGTTGCTGGCAACTTCTTCGCGTCTTCAGAAGACAAAAGCCCCGGATTTAGCCGCTTGTCAGTTGGGTCTGGATTTTCCACTTGTAAAAGACCATTGAACAGCTGCTTTCTACGCATATTCAGAATCGGCGCGTTCTCATTTTGAGAATATGAGGAGAGGCTAGGATCTTTTATTTGGCGCAATTGAGATTCATAACACTTGGTGTACACCAGAGCAGGAATCATTAGTACCTGGCCACGGATGGGTGGTGTTGGCGAGACTGGGAGCTTTGATCTCGACACTGCGTGTGTCAAAGAAGCAGCGAGCCATGCGCCCGCCGATATTCCACCGACGACAATTTTGTCCGGATCACCGTTCAGCCGAGCAACGTTCTCACAGACCCAAACAAACGCATCTTCGGCATCGTTCCAGGCGGTTGGATATGTATATTCAGGAGTGTGACGATAGTTGACATTGATAACAACAACATGTGTGTTTACGGCAAGCCGAGAGCATATAGCATCCTCCGAGCTCAAAGTACCGAATAGAAAACCACCTCCGTGAAAGTGCATGTAGATGGGCAGTATCTCAGTGGGGGATGCTGACATCGGACGATAACTCCTCGCCTCTAATTTGTAACCATCACGGGCACAAATTGTTTGATCGTGCATGAGGACTTGCTTGGAAAACTCTGCCATCGCCTTTCGCGCCACGACCTCTCGACCTTCGTTGGCTGTTCTCTTCAGCCCAGACACGCTCTGGTCTTCTGCGGCTGGCAAAGTGGCTTCCATTTGTAGCCACTCATCGCTGGGAATACCGTATTTTGAGAAGTCGCACATCTTGTGGCAGACTTTGGGGTCACTGTGCAGCTGAATTTGTTTGTGGCTTGTTTGTTATCTCTGGTCTGGTGTCGTACATATGAACCGCACAGGCAAATCTCCTTCGAGCGACATAATGAAATTTGTCATCCAAAATATCACGAGAAATTCACTTCAATCGCAAGGTTGTCGTGTCCCCCACAGCCCAGAGGCAACAGACATATGTCGGTGTTTCCAAAAGCAGATTGCCGAAGGCACGTGTCACCCCCAATCCCACCAGGACATCTCGGCTACTCTTCGTTTTGGGTGTACATACGATTGTACCGTTCGGCACATAATCTTTTCACCAGGGTCACCGTCCGGTGGGGCGTGATGGGTCGCTCTGTCGGCACGGAACATCCTGGTGGTCGCGCAAAGAGGGACGGCGGCGAAGCAGGTGTTCCCTCCCGCATTTCTGTTCTAGTATAAAGTTAAAGACTTTCGACAGTGAAATGCATCAAGAAGTCCAATTTGTCTATTACCTTACTTGGTAAGAGAAGAGCTTTGGGTTATCAAAAGTTCAACTTGGAATTTCCAACCCTCAACTCTCTCCGTCGAAAACGCTTCCCCACGACAATGGCACCGTCAATCGTGACTCCAGAGCTACCAACGTCACCCGTGGCGGAAGGTAAGGTCCCTGCGGCTTTCACCACCAAAGACGCGAAGGACCTTCCAGAGACCTTGCTTTCTCATTTCACCGACAGCATCAACGGCAAAACTACCAATGGCCCGGAATCCACGACTAGCGACCGGTTTACGGAACACTCAGTCCCATTCAATGACCAATACGCCCTAAACCCACGCAAACTCCGTATAATCACGATTGGCGCTGGGTTCTCTGGGCTAGTGCTGGCGCACAAATTCCAACATGCCTACCCGGAACTTCAGGACTTCGTTGACCACACGATCTTCGAAGGTCGAAGCGATATCGGAGGAACATGGCTAGTCAACACTTACCCCGGTGTGCAATGCGATGTGCCCTCTCATATTTATGTACGTCTACGCCAACCGTCTCCCTTCCAAGGTTGGGAGCTCTGCTGACATGCCTAGGCCTTCCCATTTGACCCTAACCCGGACTGGCCCCGGTTCTATTCCAGTGGACCTGCCATTCAAGAGTACATCAAGACGACAGTAAAGAAGTGGAACCTTGATCGTGATGTCCAACTAGAAACTCAGGTTGTTGGTGCCTACTGGCAGGAAGATTCAGGAAAATGGAAGATAACTGTGAAGCACGGTGGAGTCGAGCGTGATGAGTACTGTGATATTTTGATCTCAGGCCAAGGTAACTTGGTGTAAGTACTGAACTGGTCTCATGCTCACTAGAGGAAAAGCTCTAACACCTCAGCAGGAGCCCTTCATGGCCAAAGATTGATGGACTTTCTGATTTCAAAGGTCATGTTACGCACTCTGCGCGATGGGACCACGACTTCGATTACTCCAACAAGCGGATAGCTGTTATTGGCAACGGATCATCTGGCATTCAGATTGTGCCTCAAATGGCCAAGCTACCGGGTACGACAGTGCGCAACTTCATTCGTGGTCCAGCTTGGGTCTATTATCGTGTCCCGCCCTCGAAGCATCTTGGTAGGGAAACCGAGGACACCAACCCGGAATTCCTTGAAGAAGAGAAAGAGCGATTCCGCGATCCGGTCCAACATCGCGAATACCGGAAAGGAATTATCCACCGTACTAATAAGGCCTTCCGCTTGGTAAGCATACAGCGTTCAACTCTACTTGACCAGAGCTAATTGGGGTTCATCCAGTTCATGAAAGGAGAGCCCAATGAAACTACCGTGGCGCTAGCAGCGGCCCAGATGGCCGAGAAGCTCAACCATGATCCTGTACTATGCGCGCAGCTTATCCCCAAGTGGGAGATCGGATGCCGTCGAGTGACCCCGGGCCCTGGCTACCTGGAGTCATTCTCAAAGCCAAATTGCAGTCTGACATCTAGCCCAATTACAAAGATTACCGAGAAGGGCCTCGTCACTGCTGACGGGCAGGAGTTTGAGTGCGATGTTTGTAAGTTCATTCCTTGGCCTACTCCACCCCCCGTCATGTCTAACACAGTGTCCCAGTGGTTTGTGCCACTGGCTTTGACGTCTCTAAGTGCCCTCAATATCCCCTCGTGGGCCAGAACGGAGTGAACCTCGCTCAGAAATGGAAGGACGAGCCTACCTCTTACCTCTCAGTGGGAACAGATGACTTCCCTAACTATTTCACAATGGCCGGCCCCAACTGCCTCTGCGGTCACGGATCCCTTGTCGAGGCGCTGAACTGGACCGGCGATTACTTTGTCAAAATGATTAAGAAGATCGCCACAGAAGACATCAAATACATGGTTCCAAAGGCCTCGTCGGTGCACGCATTCGGCAAATACCAAGACGAGATCCACAAGACTTTGGTGTGGTCCGGCTCATGTCGCAGCTGGTACAAGAGAGGCACCGTGGACGGCCGGGTCACACATCTTTTCGCAGGAAGCGCTATCCTGTTCCGCCGCCTGCTCGGCGAGATCCGCTCAGAGCACTATGACATTGCCTACAACTCAGGCAATCCCTTCCGCTTCCTGGGTAACGGATTTACTGAGTGGGAGATGAACGAGGATGCCGATCTGGGTTGGTACGTACAAGTTGCTAAACCGGGGCCTGTGAAGTATACTGGGAATGATAAGAGCTGGGTAGCGAAATGAGGACACGCCCCCACTGTCGATATACCTTGACCTGATCATTATAAATGTTTAGTTTATATACTGCAATTTGAACATATGTTTCCTTACATTCAATTTACTAAAAGTTGGCTCTGCTTCTATTGGGTCATCTACCGGTGGACATGAATATACCTCATTGGCAGATCCAGGAAGGCAGTGTATAGCCGCCAGTGCGCCATATCGTATCTTGCCAGCAGAACATTTCACAAAGCTAGTATGGCTATGTGTATTCTATTGACTATAGAAGTTGAGATATATATCGAAGGTTATATATAGAAAGGTTCCCTTTCATAGAGCCAGATTTGTTGGTGACATCTACACTACAATTACCTTCTGCGGATACTACTCCATTTGATGTCGTATCACGAGGTGATCCTTTCGTTAGTATGTACTATCGGGGCTAATTGTTACGATTGCCGTCTGTTTGATGGTGTATATGTGTATTTACTGTCTGAGGAAGTGGGAAGGGATTGGAGACAAGCCCTCAAGGTATGACGATTAATTCTACTAAGCTTGAATCGCATTTGCATGAATCCATAATGGACAAAATATCCCATTCTCCTAATCTCAAGACTGAACTACCTACTGTGCTTCAAGTCCCAGCCATCTCCAACCCTGCCTATCGTCGATACTATCACAGTGAATACCGGAATTGCATATTCTGTCGATCTATCAATGATTGAAAATAAATTTTAGAGATCGCGTAACTCACCATTTTATCAGTCAAGTCATCCTCATAGGCATGTTCAAAGCCTTCCACGGTTCCCATCTTGTCACGGCGGCGATTCTCCAATGAGCAGATGAAGCGGTATACCAGAACAAGAAGGCCCGCAACAATCGCGGTGATGACAACCACGATAAATCCTAAATTATAACGAGGCGAGTCTTCATGGCGGAAGACCTGGGGTCCTGCAAAATTACCTAGTGGAGATCAGTAATATGGACTTCATATTGCGAGAGTGACCTACCAAGGGAGTATCCGATATACAAGCCCGAGGAAGCGAGTGATCGTTTGGTATAGCCAGCGTTGTTCGCAAGGAAAAGACCCATTGTAACCGCATAGCCAGCGCCGGTGGTCGTGAGAATGTAGCAGGCAAAAAGGAGTGCACCAAGCTCCGACCGAGGCAGAAGCCAGAGCATAATAGCAGCAGCCATAGTAACCAATTGACACATGATAATAAGATATGCACGCCACCCAGGGAATTTGTAAGCCAGGTATGTTGTGATCAACATCATGGTACCTGCATAAACGCCAGAAGGTATCATGAGAAGCAGCGAGTTGAGTGGGTTAAAGCCAAAGCCATCAATAATTATAGCCTGAAAGGTCGAGATCGGCGCATTGGCGAACATACCACACAGGGCGTAGAAGAAAATAAGCCAAAACTTGATATCGGTCAGAAGCTCAATGGCCTGGCCACCTTTGAAATGTGTGTTTCTGACTCCGGAATTGTTTGTTCTCATTCGAGAGACCGCAATGAAGCGCTCTCTTTCATTGAAGCCCTTGGCTCGGATAGGATCGGATGGCAGGACAAAGTAGATTAAGACACCACAGATTATTGTGAGAGCCCCGGCAAAAAGGTACATATAGAACCATGGAGCAAGACTTCCTCCGAGGTGCCCAAGTCCGTAGTTAACAAGAGGCGAGAAAATGGACACGTAACCTGTGCATGAGTACCAGGCACTAGAGGCTAGTCAGCTAGAGATCAAGTCGGCATGGTGTTTAGAAACATACCCCATTCTCAGGGACTGCTCATCCTTTTTGTACCAACCACCCTAAATCCTGATGAGCGGAGATCGTTCGACGGCGGTGGTAAAGAATACGTACGACGATCATCATGAAAATGGGGCTTATGCCAGCCTCGGTGAAGCCAAGAAAGAATCTCTGCGCGTATAATCCCTGAAAGTTCGTACAAGCGGGAGTGAGGATCAAAGTCGTTCCCCAAACTATGATGGCGAGAGAAGCAACGCGTTCAATGGGGAATCTCTGGGCCAGGAAAGTGACCGGATAAGCACCCAAGATAAATCCAAGGTAGAAGATGGAAGAAGCCATGGAGAAGCGATTTCCACTGTTCAAGCCCAGGTCATCCTTAATGCCAAAAAGAGCCTGCAAAGATCATCAGTCCGTGGAGTAATGTGCGTCTGCGTATGGTCATACCGCTTGTCCAAGCAGGACCTTGTCGGCGTAAAGAAATGCATAAGTGACGCAAAGGACAGGGAGTAGTTTCATGTCGATTTTTCTGCGCAGTTTGTTCTCCTCTTCTGGAGTCCATGTCTGGTCACCGTCATACACGGCGAGGACCTTGATTGCTTCATCTCCGTGCGCGGTGTCGAGCTTTTTCAAGTCTCCCTCTTCGCCATTGGAAATATGGGAGACATGTTCTTTAATTGAGCCCATGATCAATGTCTGAATAGAATCAGATTGAGTGGTAAAAGACTAAAGCGAGCCTCGCGGCGATGGCTAGGAGCCCCTTTTTATCCCCGGATATCTCGAACTGAAATCCTGGGGAACAGATCCATACCGAGCTGCTGAGTGTGCCAATCTCTGGGCATGATTTACCTCCGTCCTGTGGGTAATTTTGTTATTATCATGTAGGCATAATAGGAGACCCGACGGAAAGTCCCTAGCAGGCTTACCGACGGTATAGCCGGAATGTTATTAAAAGTGTACAGCCGTCCACGATGAGCAGGTGATGTTTCGAACATCTAGTTTCCCGAAATGCGGGGGATAAATGCGGGGAAGCACGAACGGATACGAGGTCAAACCATGGAAGGCTGGGGAATAATGAATAGACGAGAGCCGAAGATGTGGAGAGTTGCCATGGCTATCCCGATCTGGAAATACCGATGTCAAAATACGGCCGATACCGCCCCAGAGCGGCTAGGGTCCCACAATTCGTAGATTGCACTGTCTCATAAAGAAAAGGCACCGTCATATTCGCTTGATCTGAATAGAATATCCAACTTCAACCATGACAACTAGTCGGCCACTCATCGAGCTGCCTCCTGGCAAGGTGGTGAGCGTGAAAATGATCAACCCGGTCAATTTCGGCCCAGCTATCATCAAACGGTTCATGGAACCTCCTGTTCCCGGTGTGGAAAAAAAGAAACCGGGGCCTGTTTTGACATTCCTTTTGGAACATCCCTCAGGTCAAAAGCTGGTCTTTGATCTTGGAATCCGCAAGGATTATCAGAACTACGCTCCGACTGTGGCAAACTATATACCAACAACCAACTATGACATACAAGTATCAAAGAACGTGATCGATATCCTGGAAGAGAACGGGATCCCTGGAGAGAGTATTAATGCAGTTATCTGGAGGTAATTATTTCCAAAGTATTGCAACCTTTTAAAAGCTAACGATCACTTTGCAGCCACTGGCATTGGGACCACATAGGAGACCCATCAACCTTTCCTAGTACCACTGATTTAATTGTGGGATCTGGATTCAAGGATGCCATGTTTCCTGGTTATCCTGCCAATCCCGAATCCCCTATCCGGGAGAGCGACTATAATGGTCGATCCCTGCGCGAAATTCGATTTGATGGCCCCGATGTCCTGCGTATTGGAAAATTCCCCGCCGTCGACTACTTTGGCGATGGGTCCTTCTACCTTTTAGACAGCCCTGGACACGCAATTGGGCATCTTTGCGGTCTAGCACGAACTACTGTGGATCCTCCTACTTTCGTTATGATGGGAGGAGACATATGTCATTACGCGGGCATTTTTAGACCGTCGAAATATCTTCCTGTGCCACCGGAGATCACTCCGCACCCATATAATCCACAAAGCGATATCCCGTTCTGCCCTGGAAGTGTTTTCGATGATCTGCAGCACACCAGAGGAAGGAAACCAACAGATACAATGTACGAGATGTGTTTCGGTCATGATATCCCCCTTGCACAAAAGACCCGTGACCAATTGCAGGAGTTGGACTGTGACGAGAACATATTTGTTATCATTGCACATGATGCAAGTGTTAGAGATGGGGTGGACCACTTTCCATTGAGTCTCAATCCTTGGAAGGAGAAGGGATGGGCGCAGAATGTCAAGTGGACTTGGTTTAGGGACCTGGAACCCTTTTGGAAATCCAAAGGCTTGTAGAAGGCATTCCTTCCTAAGACTATAAGGCATAGCTATTCTAGGATATTCCACTAGCCAGTGTCGAAACATGTACCACTCTATTTGTCTACCTAGACGGAACGGGCAATTCCTGTTCAAAGTTACATTTTCCTGGCGAGAATGTATTAGAACCAGTTAGCTTCCAGAGCTTATCGTCTGTCTCTCGAGGATAAAGAATATAATATGATGAAAAGGTTCAAACACTCAGGCAGCGAGACTTTGGGCAATTGGGGGCTATTTGTGATAATGTTATATCATTCCAACTCAAAGACTATGAGCATCATGTAGTGGGATTAACAGATATGATGTGATATATATGCAAACAGTATCGTTCAAGGTGTTATGGCCTGGATGTTACTTGTTACTCGTGCAATAGGGCAACCCTGGCTTTGACTTTTCCGTCGCAAACACTCTTCAAGATCTGGGGGAACTCCTTCAAAGCAGCAGTTTCAACCTGTGGTCGAATTATTCCCTTCGAAATCAAATCGAGAACTTCCTTTAAATCTCTCCATTGCCCACCGTACGTGAAGATAATGCTCAGTCTCTTCTGAATGCCAATCTTCATGTCGACTGTATTCTCGTCATCGAGAGTACCAACACACAAAAGTTTTCCTCCTCTGCGAACTACGAAATGGTCAGCACCCAAAAACATGTGCTTCATTCGAATAATACGTACCGATACTCTGTGCGTCCTGAAAAGTCTGGTTTGTACCCACAAAATCCAAGGTGGTGTCAATCTTACCCTGCAACCCATTCTCGCGCACATATTCCTGTACTGACTTTCCAGCTGGCACCAGATCCTCTCGAGGAACACCCCACCTTGCAGCCTCCTCCAGACGTTCTTGTCGAATATCAGACACGATGACTCTAGCCCCGATATGCATAACAATTTGCAGCGCATTAAACCCGAGACCTCCGAGACCGAACAGAAAGACCGTCTCATTGGATTTGACCTCTGCACGTCTCACAATCGCATGATAACTCGTTTTCACAGCATCTGTTGCCACTGCTGCTACGGAAGACGGAATTCCTGCGGTTTGGTTAGATCGAGTCGCACACGATAATCATGGAGACGGACCTTCCGGGACGTGAACCAGTGCTCGAAGGTCTAGCGCGGCATACGGCGCATAGAAGCCGTCCTGGCCAATACCGGCGTGGTGGCCGTTCTCGCACAGCTGAGCGAGATCCCGTGAGCACTCTGCGCAGTCCTCTGAGCCACAGCCAGGGACGGCGATAGTCGCAATTCGGTCTCCCTACAAAGTTTTGTTAGGCCTATTTTGTCTTCTCGGGGACAGCTTTCAGAACTTACCACCTTGAAGCCGGAGTTTTTCACTTCGTCGCCTACTTGTACAATCTCCCCACATCCTTCATGACCCTAGAAGTGAGGGAGTCTGTCAGCCCGTCGAATTATCTGTATCTTCTGAACGTGAGATCATCAGCATACCAAGGTGTATTTCTCTTGAAACCAAGGGCGCTGTTTTTCATTCGTGAGTAGCGAGTGGTCGCTGTGGCATACTGACAAGCAGATATCAGCATCGTTTGATGAAGGGTCTTGTCGGAGCCCAACAACTATCAAATACTCACCCCCAGAAGCTAGCAACTTCACTAGAAATCCTCCCTTAGGAGTCGTGGGAACCGGAACTTCTTCCCAGACCTGAGTGGTTATCAGCAGTAGTGACTACTAGTAAATTTGCAGTTACTCACAGGCTCGGGTTTTCCCTTATGCTTCCTCCATGCGTACATGGACGACGGGATATTAATGCTTGTGGAAACTGTCATGGTGAGTTGATCTATGCTGTATACCTTGGCGAATACTACTTTATATGTATATGCGCTAGATTCGACCTAATTATTACTTCTTGCTGGGATCTGCCCTCCGGCTGGACGTTGCCGACATAGCCGGACATACCCGTAGACCGAATGCTCGGTTAATTTGCACCGAAGCATTCTCCTGGCTATCGTACGGGGCTATACAGGCGTGTTGACCACCCCTGAGACGCCCGAACTACACGGAAGTTTTCGGCAATTTATTAATTAATGCCCAACGAAGCAATTTAAACTGGACTGTATTCCAAGACGAGAACGTACATGCCCGTATAATAATCCTGCTACTCATAGTCTCCGCCCTTGACCCTGTCTCTGCACAGAGTCAGCAGTGAAATGCGACTCAATCCTTGTAAATCCTCACTTTGTAGTCATCCAACCATTTATCTTCAATAATAACCAACTGCGACGCTTGCTTCTTTGCAAAGTACTCGTCCTTGAGGTCGGAATAGTCTTCTTTGTTTACATCCACGAATCCCTCCTTGGCAAAGGACCTCGGGGTAATCATGAGTGAACGTCCTGAAAACGTTAGCCGTGATATTTTCCAAAATACTTTGTCTCGAGACAAGCGCAGAGCAGAGGAGTGTGATTCGGCATACCATTGACGGATTTATCGCAGGCGATCCGCATCATCGCACCGGCGCAATCGGCTTGTTCGCCGAACTCGACACCACGCTCGATCAGCCAATCTTCGTACTCCTTCGTGCGGATAGCGCTTTTGATCCAGCATGGCGCGACATAGTTGATTCGGATTCCTTGTTCCCAGCTGCTTCGACGCACGGTCTTCATGAAGCCACGGAGGCCATACTTGGTCGCTGTGTATTCCCAGTTTCCCTGATCCCATGATTAGTTGTGGAATTACTTACAAAAAAGAGTAATTCAAGGAAGTCGCAGATGGAGTATTTACCGGTGAATCGATATATGCGACCATACTTCCAGTCATGATGAAGCATCGGTCTCGGTCCTCAGTATCGGGTTGCTTCCTGAAGTAATGAACTGCAAGTTTCCAGGTATAGAATGTCCCGTCCATATTGACTCGGACAATGTTGAGATTAGGCTTGGTGGGTGGCCCATTGGGGTCTGTGAACTGTCAGAGTCTTTATTGGACAGAATTATACACAGCTAAAGTCCGACTGTCTCGAACTTTCGATTACCATATAAGGACAGACTTACCATCCAGATTCCACAAACTGTCACCGGAGGCACGCGAGATCCCCGCATTTGCAATAACAACATCAACGCTGTTATGCGGGCTCTTGGCTTTGGCCGTCTCGAATAGTGTAATCAGACTGTCCCAGTCTGTAATATCGCACTTGACAAAGGCGGCTGTTTCACCATTCGCGTTCAATTCCTTGGCGAGATCGTCTCCTCGGGGATGCAGGTCGCCAAAGGTAACAAAGGCACCGGCCTCACTGAAGGCCCGCACCATGGCCTCGCCCATTCCATTCGCGCCTCCGGTGATGATGACAGATTTGCCTTTGGCATTGGCTGGATCAGGCACCACGGTGTGGTCGATTGGGCCGTTGTAGTTGTATTTGGGAACAGGCATGCTCGCTAAATCGTAGCTGTACGGTGTATAATTGCAGGTGTTGGCTAGTTCTTGAAATACTGGGTGGACTGCAGAGCTTAGTTATGGCACTTATAGCTTCAGCCTGACTCGCTGTATGTATCCGAGGTCATCTTTCCTTTGTATGCCAGGCCGGCATAGGATACCCCGCGTTCGCCCCGACAAGCATTAATGCCGATAGTGTTGCCAAGCCGGTAATCCGAAACGGGACAACCGACCATAACCGTTAGTCCAACAATAAAGGCATTCAGTGATTCGAGTCATGTTACCGCAAACTTGCTATCATGAGCAAGGGAGGTAAAAAGGGAGGCATGACATCAGGTTTGGCTGCGAACGTGTCCCTCCTAGCAAAATCCTCACCTGTCAAAAGTGGAGCTCTGTCAAGGTCCATGGCCTTTGACTCTCAGTGAACGTCATAGTCGACTGAAAACCGTGTCTCGGCATGAGCCAGGCAAGATGCTCATGGGCATGGGATATGTCTTTGTCGAGTGACCATGCCAAGAATGGGATGGAGGTGAGCGAACCTCGTCCGTTCAGCGGCACTTGGCATATATATTGATCGGTGGGTAGGTCATCACCAACTTCAATGTTGTACTCGTATATGCTGACTTCGGTGTGTAGAGATAGATGTCGCTGAGTCCTGGTTATCGAAAGGCAGTACTCGATAGGTTTCCGCCTGGTGAGAAATGGGGCGTCGCCGACCCGGAAGCATTCGTATCGCGAGGTGTCCTAGATTAACAGCGCTGCTAGCCGCGACAAGGCATCGTGGATAGCGCAATACTCAGTCCCTACATCCCAGACCACGAGACCGCAAGCTTCAATGTCGTGAACCGACGCAGGTGGATCCACACGGGACCCCACAAGTCTGAGACTCAGTCAGGTCTCGTGGAGACTAGAGCAATGAGATAATGGTATGTGTCACGAAAGCGGGAAGAGGACCTATGCCCAGAAAGCTCTCTGATAAGAAAATGAAAAGCGGGAAGAAATCAAAGTGCTGATGGACTAAGACTAGGCCGAATGCAGTTAGAACTGGGGTCCCGGGTCGCGTAACTCCGTCCGGGAACCACACGGAGACCAGGTTTGGGTGGGAGTGGGGACGAGTGTTTGGCTTGGCGGCACTAGTAATTGTGACTTAGGCGAGCCTTGAAAACCAGATGAAAACAAAACGAAAACAAAGACCAATACCATTCTATGACAACTCAGTACATTATGACCACCCGGGCCCTCATTATAGAATTCCTTCATTACCACTCATTATATCCATCCACACCACGTGTTGAGCGTATATATATCACTGCTCCAATTGGGGGTCGAAGCAGCTTGACCACCAAAGACTATTGTCCTCAAGACCCGTATTCACGATGAATTCGAGTTGTCGAGACAGCTAAAACTGGAGCCTAATAAAGAGTCAGTCGCAAATTCTGCACAATCGCGGCGAAGCATACCAATCATTCCCGTTGCATAGGCATCAATGATCTGAATGATAACACCGTACGTCGCACCAACGAGGAAGAAAACTCCAAGAAGTACCATCCCCCAATGTAGGAGGTAGATTATCTTCTGCATAAGTGTTCCCCTCCGGTAGTGACCATTGCTGTGCAGCCACAAGAAACCTGGAAGACACATGGCTAGAGGGGCGAAGCAGACGGACCCAATCAGGGCAACCAGATAGTTGAAGATAGGAATAGTCTCGCTGAGGATAAAGGAAATAGCGCCGAGACCGATGGTGCATCCCATCCAAGTGGCCCAATGAACAACAGTGTTGGCTTGCAAATGACGCGTTTTACCCAAGATGCGCACAAATATGTATTTGGCAGCGATCTAAAGAACAACGTTAGCTCCAGAAGCTTGTGTCGCGAGGCGGATACTCACATGCAAGTAGATCGTGGCGCTCACGACCAGTCCTATCAGTGCAACACCATAAGACACCATCTTAATGGTCTGTCCCGCGCTCTATAGACGAGAATTAGCTAAATGCATCCGAGCCGGCGTCTAGCAAAGGATACTTACACCCAAAGATGGACTGGCCACCCATTGTCCACACCAACGATAGACGACCAAGCTGAAAGCAAGGTACGATGCACTGACAACAATCATGCACAGGTATAACGCCTTCTTATAATCCTTCGGGTTTCGCATCTCCGACATCACCGGGATAAACGCGCTGGTACCGGCCGTGGAGACGAAGATAGTACTGGAAGCCACCATGCCAGCGGCAAATCCGGGGTTGTTGATAGCTACGAAGCCGAGGTCGTAGGGGCCCTCCTGGGGCGCGGCAGCCGGTCGGTCGCGTGTTGTGACTCCGATGACAACAATCAGAACTGCGGCATAGATTGAAATAAATCCTACATATGTGAGCCAGCCCACATGCTGTAGTTTGCGTACCGAAGCTGTCGCGACGATCACAACCGCTCCAATCAAAGACCACCAGACAGTGCACGCGGAGTGGTGTGAGAGGGCATTCAAGGCCGTTGACACTCCGATAATACCACTGCCCGTGACAAGAACATAGCCGATGAGGAAGAGCAGACCGGTAAGCTCCTTCGCGAAGAAACCGCCGGCAACTTCTGCCATATCCGCAATAGAGTGACAGTGAGGATGCTTCTTGCGAAAGTTGCCGAGAATCACGAAGGAGTAAGTGTTGAACGCGCCCCATGCGACGATACTGATCGAACCACCCACTGCACCGAGGGAGTATAGTGAAGCTGGCAGCGACAGTACACCGGTCGCGAAGAGGACCTTCACAAAGATGATACACGCCTTGAACCAGCCAACGCCGCGGAAGCTGACGCCATTCTCGGTCTTCTTGAAGACCTCGTGCTCCTCAGTGGAGTCCCTAGGGCTTCCCACCTCCGTGTCATCCACGCTTGCTTTCTCATTGATGGTCATGATGGATGGTTGAGTTTAGTTCGGAAATTGAACTCGCTGCGGAAAGCACCGTTTAAAAATGGAAAGCCCCGGGGAAGGGAAAAAAATCCCGAACAAGGGTATTGTTCTCTCCGTGTCATACTCTCCCATGGTGGTAATTAACTGTGGACCCTGCAATGCAAGCGTTGATAAATTGCCACTAGTTGCAATACGCTAGTATGCCGCCGGCCACGCTTATTTGTAGCTAGTTTATTGACTTCGCTATAGCCACGAAGCTTTCCTGAATTTCGGGGATCACATCATTCGGAGTCATCTTCTTCCACTTGATTCCCGGCGAGCGTTACATTTTTTAGAGCCCGGAAAAAGAACTGGAAAGACAAGGTTGCTACCATCTCGCTGTCCCTCTAACCTACATCAGTGACCCGCAGCACATCAGAAGTGGTGGGGCCGAATGTGACCACAAATGATCGGACATGCTCCCTGGAGCTCCATCAGAGCTTGGCGAGTTAGAGCTAATTGGTGCGGACCGCAGGACCAGCTCTCTCTAGTGATAATCGTCAAATTTTTAAACAATTTTCGGCTCGAACACCCACCCGAAGAAGACGGATGGCAATGGATTGTGACTGCTTTGACATCGAACAAGCGGGAGAGAAGACGGGAGAGAAGGGATAGAAGGACCTACCCGAGGTGGGTCCTACCACGTGCGCCCCCGTGCCCTGGGGCAACAAAACAACTACCAATCAATAGAACCATTAGTGTATTTGTTTACCGACAACTTCTTCATGGCTGAGCCTTTATTCGCTAATAGAATACTTTTAGAAGTGTTGAGCTTTATGTATGTGAGGGAGGAAGAAGGGAAAAGAGTGAGAGGTGCCAACCATCCGCATGGGCCGCTTTGCCCTAGATATTGGTGAGATCGACACCAGCTACACCCGAGGTCTACCTAGATATGACAAAGTACACATATCCCTAGCCGCACAAGTATTACAGTAATATAGGAAAATAAGATTTCATCCGCAGACCTGGCTTGCACCGATATAACACAAATATAACAGCATAAACCCAACAAACGTTCCAAAACTGAGCTGAATTTAGACAGCGATACACTCCAATAAGAACAAACACGGAAAAATAAAGTTCGAAGTGAGACAACGTTCAAGCACAAGCGATAGTCCCGCAAAGAAGGCAGGTTTGTAAGTCTCTCAAGGAGCAACTCCGGGTCCTGCTTGTGGCATTGTCCCTTGACCTCTCCCCGATAATGAAGTACCAGGTACATTAGCGAACGTTCCTGGTGGCACGGGAAACATGTGCCTAGTTCTTGGATTGTGGTGTGGTGGGTGGGCAACAAGGTCCTGGTCCGTCAGATTAAGTTCGGATTTCGTGGTTGCGATGTTTATTTGACGGAGGTCATTAGGTGCACTTCCCGTATATAACAAGTCTCGCACAATTGGGCCATCCAGTCGGGGGACGCCGCCCGGTTTCCAGTCACCACTGTTGAGAGCGCATATCGTTCTAGTCCAAGGGGTCATTCTCTGGCGGTCCCCATCGAGGATTGTGACTTCCATCTCAATGTATTGTTTGTTCACGGTGCCACCACCAGTGCTAACCGATCCAAGACCTATCACTGGTATTCTTGGCGCACCAGTTGCGCCAAATGGACCATGAAGGGTGCTAAGGTCTCCTTCGAAAATAGACATCATATTGGCCCCAGTGTCGTATATGAACTCTAACTCGGCAAACCAACTTACTCCTGGAAGACGAAGGGCTAATCTTATCTGAGTGAAAAAGTTAGAGAACCTTGCAACAGGGTTGAGTTATCTGGATCTTACGGCAATTAGCCCTTTAGGAATCCTGGTTGGATTAAGCGTGATTGTTGCATAGGAGCTCCCATTTCCAGGCCCGCTGACCTGATATTATTCATTAGCGAGTTGGTTTGGAAAGATTGACGAGATAGATTACCCCTTCAGTCCAAAATCCTTTGACGCCGTTGTAGTGCGCATTGATCGCTTCGAATTCATCCCAGTTAAATGGTCTTGGTTGACAGATCTGGACTCCCCTCGACCAATATGTAAAAAGACCGGTATTCCACTCAAGTGCACCCGCTTTGTATGCCCTCAAAAGAGCATCAATGTTTGGAAGCTGCTCGTTTGGATCTGTAGTATTCGCCAGATCTGTCTTCATGGCCTCCAACGTATGCACCCGTTCAATGGTATCCCAGCTCAACCCGTCAGACCCGGTAAACCTCATCAGACTACAATATAGTAATGTGAGAGTTTGTCTGAGAAGAACATTAATATAAAAGACTCACTCATTTGCGGTCCTTGTAGCCGTATACTCGGCCAACCTTTGCTGAAAGACACGGGGCATTACTCCTTCAGCAATTCTCTCGCGGCATCTTTCGATTTGGCCATCGATATCGCTGTTAGATTACAAATTAGCTCTTTGATTGTATCGAACACTTGGATTCAATGCCGTCTTACTCGATTTCAAGATCGTCCTCATTCATATGTGTTGAGGCTACGAAGGAGGGGAAAGATGGAGATGAAGAGAGGTGATAGATGAATCTATGGGAAAAAGCTGGTATATAAACCAGCTGTATGACTAAGATAGCAAAGAGCTCAGTCTGCACACAGACAAACGTATACCCTGCATGGACTGCATGCCAAACAGATACCCTGCGTGCAGTGCATGTCAACAATATGCCAGCCAGCAGGCAATTTAGTCGGGTCGGTGAGAGGCATGGCACCCGTCCATTTGGTCCATGGTCTGTCTTTCTTTACCCTCGCTGGTCGTCGAGGCGGCACCAACGTCCTAACGTAGGACTTGGTAAGGTCCAAGTTTTCTATATTGAGCCTTATGCGAGGAGTCGGATCACGTGGTGATCCCTGGGGTGTATGGGGCGGTAGTTGCTGAACGAGAGTATGGCTTCGAAAGCCGTATCGCTTTGATGACATGTTGGAAAAAATAAGCCTCAGAAAGTTTAGTCTGGCAAATTCAAATTGCCCTGGCACGAATGCCACGAGTCGAGGGTACAAATACCCCATGGAATAAAATCAACATTTTCATGAAAACAAAGAATGATTATAAAAGAAAGCGACGAATCCCAAACTTGAGATCGAGTGGATTTGGGTTTAAAGGTCCAAAGACTCGGCATAACTATAACAAAGAATATCTCCTCGGAAGAAATGGCTGTAAGCAATAAAACTCAATTCTTACAACTATATATTTCTCGGTACTGTTTTTCTCCGCTTTGTTTGTCAAGAAACTAGAATGAATGATACGAACCCTTGATACTTAGCTTGGAGATTCTCTCCCAATATCAAAGAACAAAAGACAACCTGGGAATTAACGCAGAATCGGTGAAAGGAGCGCCGAGAAGATATATTTGGACCAGTGGGGCAAGTAAAGAGTATAGACTATTGTTGAGGCTACGAAGGAGAGGAAAGATGGAGATGAAGAGAGGTGATAGATGAATCTATGGGAAGAAGCTGGTATATAAACCAGCTGTATGACCAAGCTGCAAAGAGCCAAAAAGCTCAATCTGCACACGGACAGACAAACGCATACCCTGCATGGGCTGCATGCCAAACAGATACCCTGCGTGCAGTGCATGTCAACAACTATTGATTGACTGCGACGCTATTTTTGACAACCGCTAAATCCGATTGGAATTGGAGTTCCTATGATTTTGGTGCTGATGGGAACCCAGATCGTTTCTTTCAAGAAGGAGGATGAAAGGAAGGATGTAACCACGTGACCTAGAATTAATCGAACCAGGGGGAAGCCATGGGCTTGCTCACCTTCGCCCTTCTCAGTTATCAAGTCACTTCTGCAACTTTCCCTCTCGATGTAATTCGGTTTACTCTACTTTATGTACGCTTCTCAGGTCTCCGCAGATGACTGAGTTATACATCATTTAAGCCGTGAGGAACAAACACTCCGGATGGTCGATCAGACAATTCGGTCAAAGCCTTCGTGGTCTAGTTTGGTCATGACGTCGGTCTCATATCCTTTCATATGACATTCTTGGTAACAAGATTGACATCCGAAGGTCTCCAGTTCGATCCTGGACGAGGGCATCTCTTTTTGCCTCTCTCATTTCGACGGGTGGGTCACACTCGGCCAATTGACGGGCTGGGTACAATCCTTACAACAACAATGAAACTCACAGCGCGACCGAAAGCCGACAGTATAGTCATGAGGCAAACCTATGCATCAATGGTCACATAAGCCATGCGTCGTGCTCAGGCTGCCCCGAGCAACCTCATTCAAGCCATAATGATGCAATTTCTGACTATTCACAACGAGCCTTTATATAAAATTATTGTCAAATCAGTTATTCCGCAGTACTATGGGGTTCTGATTCGGGTAGTTGATAAACCCATTATGTTCTGATCCATCCTATGAACAACTGTAATTTGCAAGTCCAACGCTCTTCTATGATTAGCCCGATGTTTATTGTCGCAAGAGATGTGTTGAATCTCTCCAGCAGATTCACAGGTCTAACGAGCAAACCGAAAGTCAATTCTGTACAAGATGGTAAGTTCTGAGGCACTAAAAGTAGTTATCCACGGATGCTCTACAGCGCGACGTACCTCTTGTTAGTCAATACCGGGTTTTCACGCAAGTAAAACTCTCTTTGCTCGCTCGTCATGGCATCCCATTTTGCGGTGTTTCTCCTATATACAGTTAGCAGAGGTGCTCTATATTTATATGTGCGAGTCCTGAAACTGTACCTGTTCCACCAATCGTAGTAGAACTTGGCAAAGATAAAAAGGAACCCGCTGACGACAGCCAGCGCAATGAGGACTTTATTTCCATTTTTGTAGTATGGTGCATCCTTTTCTTGGTACACCTACTCAGGATTGTTAGCATCCCAAATGATTTTGCTCAAGATCATTGGTAGCCTAGAATAAGGACTGGAACTTACATTAGCACCAGCAATGTTGCTCAATTGTACAGACATATTATACAATGCAGAAGCAACAGTGCGAGTCCGCACAGATCCGGCATTTCGAGAGGTGAGCGCCACCACAACAGGATGAATGCTCGGCCCGCCGACAAGAAGTGTAAGTATCGCCCAACGGGGCCAGGGCATGCTTTTCTGAGGAAGCAACTCTAGCGCAATCAGGAGGACTATGTTCCAGACTTCCACTCCCACTCCCCAAAGCAGGCGCTGGTTTGTACGCTCCGCAATCCAGGTAATAGCTATCAAGGTGATAATTGCTAGGACAGCTGATGGAATTGTCAACAAGTTCGTCTGGAAAGTTGTGAATCCCTGAGACCGCAGCTGTAGCGTGAGGTAGCTTTGCGCCGGATGGGTGGGTATCAACAAGATTAGACCAAGAGCATAAATGGGCCACATATGGTAATCTTTGAGCGACTCCCAAAAGCGCCGTGGGGTCACTGCCTGTCGATTGTGCATACTGCCCTTACTAGGATCGTCCCGAATGACGCGGTTCACGATGATCTTCTCCTCGTGCTCCGTAAACCATCCGTTCTTTCCACGTAATCCTCCCTTGGTTTGCACGGGTGACGCTGGCATCCAGAAAGCAGCGATGATTCCAATCACGCCAGTTATGAGACCCTCGTACGCAAATAGATATCTCCAGGAACCGCCGCCGTTGGCGTCGGTGATGTGTAAGAAGCCAAAGGCTAGGAATGATCCAATAATTCCGGCAACAGTGTAGGAAATCCAGAAACAGGTCAGTCTTTTCGGTAGCTCACTAGATTTGTAGAAGAAAGACAAGAAAAGGATTGTATCAGGTATACTGAAAGCCGTCGTTAGTCCCATCTTGAGATTTTGTGACATGAAAAATACTCACAAGCCGCCTTCTAGGAATCCTAGCAGAGCTCGACAGGCCAAATATGAGCCACGCCCTTTTAAAAAGGCCTGACAAGCCGCGACCAGGCTCCAAGAAACAATTTGCATAGGGATCCAACGGTCTGGGCCGATTCTCTTGGACAGTAACTGGGAGGGCATCTCCGCTAACAAGAAGCAGACCAGGAAAACAGTCTGCCCCAAGTTGTAATCGTTGCTGGTCATCCCTAGATCTTCTAGAAGCGTACTCGCCAGTGCCTGGCCGATGTTGCCTCGATCCAGCTGCAATGCAAAGAAGGTCACGCAGGCAAATGTGCAGACACGAGCATCGATCTATCCATGCTTAGTTGATTCGTAATCGAGGTCGCGACAGGGAATGTAACCGACCTTCCTGACAATCCTTTTCTCTTCCTTTTCCGTCCATTGAAAGTTGGGATCCCAGCGATGGAGTCCCTCGTAGCTGTCGATCGGCCGGTAGAAGTGATGGCCCTCTCCGGCCCCAAACGTACCTTCTCCTTTTTGTTGATCACTCTTCTGCCACTCTTCATCCGAGCCATCTGCGCTACTAGCAGAAACCCTTGCTGTCTTTACTCCAACTATAGACATCTTTTCGAAATGCAGGAAGAGACCCTGTCAAAAAAATGATTGTGAAAAGCATCATAAAACAGTCTACTTCAGCCTTTTTATTTCTACAAGAAGTATGCGTTGCCGCAATGACCGTCACGCAATTCTGCCCTAAGAGGAGTTGTTATGTTGTGCCTGTAGGCGTGAATGAGACAATTGCAAAATAAAGACCTAGTCCTAGAAGAACGTCTGACTTAGACTGTTACCGTTAGCAAGACTGCCATATTCCGTAATGACTACTTATCATTTGCGGAATAATACGCAGACATGTCGGCGTAGCTCTGGAGGCGGGGTCCAAGCGAGTTGCATCATTCGGGAATTCAGACACGCCATCTGGACTAATATCTTAATTATTGTCATTGGCTCATCGGTTTCGCTTAAATATTCACTTTATGCTTATTTCGTTTTGAAATTCACCTTCGGGTGCAAGCATTGCGTAATGTCTGAAGGACCTACGTGCTCAACGACAAAAGTTTATATTCTAGATGGGGATACGCTCATCATCGTCAACTCTTCCAAGTTATCTTGTCTATACTCCTTATCAGTCTCGGTAGCATGTCGGTTGAATGTATGTTCCAATACCTTAGGCAAGGTTTCTCTCTGGTCCAATCGAGTGGAATCTTTATGTACGAGGTCCCACAATGGCGTCCGAGGTAGATGACGACGCAGAAAAACGTGAAGATGTCCAAATTTATACCATGGGAGACTTCCAATCCAGCATTTTGGCAGCTCGCGGTAGTACTTTTGATGCTCTTGGACGATTCGATGTCTTGTACATGCAGACAGTAAGCTGGGGGGTTCGAGGTCGAGGGGTGGCAGGGCGCTATCGAAATTGTGTCGGCCATGTTTTCTGTCAATATGTTAGGTCGTAATATAGAGAATTGAAGGGTAAGCAATCAAAATTTGTATAATCTCATGGTAGATCGGTAAGTTGTTATTCATTCCAAGGTTCTATCACACGATGGAAGGTTGATGGACAACGAAACGGAGTAAGCCAGGATGGAGACGGGAGTGACGGTAGCAGGTAGAGTACCCTTGCTCTTTGCTTCGTGGTTCCCTCCACGTAAGCTCAAATTCAAATGGGGAAGGGACTTTGGGAAGAAACCCATGTAACCTCGGGATGGCATATCTCCTAGTCTGCCGAGGGCGTTCGCTCAAAGATTCTTTCAGATTCATCTCTGGCTGGGCATACCTGTTAACTCACTTCTTCCCATGTCTGTGCTGATTATGCAAAATTGTGCAAATCGCAGTCGACATCATCGAACATTCTTGCTTATTGCTGAAAGGCGTCAGTCCCTTAGTGTTTTGGATCGCACCCCTTCTGAGCAGACTCCCACCATCCTTTTCTGGATACTGAATAGCAAAATTCCCACAGAAACAATTGAGAGTCCATCACAAAGCCGGCGTGCGCCACTCAACAACGGTGAGGGGCATGGCGTATCTGAGGCGCCATCACTTGAAAGAGTGAGCAATCGCCACGCTCGTGGCCACATGATGGACTTGGCCAAATGAACATATGGAGGGAATTTGGCATTACCGAAGTATCCGAATTTTACCCAGGCTCAAGATAATTTCGTTGGTCCGGGCTCGATGGAAACTGCCGTTCTTTGTCTCTCGGAGATATCGAGGGACCCGGTAGAAACGTGGTTTCTTTGACACCCTTGACCTTTCGGTTAGCTGTGTAAACTTCATGATTATCCTTTTTATGCACAACTTTCTATTAAGCACCGCATCGATGGGAAGTGAGCTGATGCCCAGGAGGGATAGATAGAGAGTCCAAGTAGGTCGTCGTATGTGGGATAGCCCAAGATACAGATGATCCGACCACTATTAGTTTCGTTTTCGATAAGCAAATCTGACTAATGAACTGGTCTTAGAAGTTTGTATGCCAAGGTGTACAGTGGGTGGGTTCTTGGTGTTCTCTTTTGGCATCACCTCCAGACTGCACGATTCTGATTGCCGCTCAGGGCTAGGGTCATGATTCGCGCATGGAGTGAACGGTGGTGGCGTCAATATTGAAAACCGAGCTCCTTCCTTTTGAGTCAACTGCACATGGCTCAAGGTATCTGACTTGATATCCTGAAAGAATCTGGCCAATGTTTCTGTTAGTCGCGCCAATAAAGCTCAGCTCGGCGAGTGCAGGAGGGTGGCCAGACCAAACAGCTAAGAACAACAAAGAATAATATGTCTAATCTCACGGCGATATAGTTCTACAGTCAATATATTTGTGATGTCTCGTCATCTGCCATTTATCCAGGACTCTCATACCTAAACTCTAGTAATAATGGCAGAGTTTGACGACCAACACAGTCGAGTCCCCGAGTCGGTCTTTCTAGTGAGTATCCAATATGATGACATGATTATTTTGGCATAAATAACTGACCTCATCCTAACAGGGCGTGCTGTGGGCTCTCACAGGCACATCGTTTCTATTTGTCATATTCCGCATATATGCCCAACTTGCCTCATTCCGTCAAGTCTTCCTAGATGGCTACCTTGTTGTCTTCGCATGGGTCATTATGCTCACAGCCGCAGTCATCTGGCAAGTCGAAGGGAAGGTTCTTTACGAGTTGTATGCGATCAGTGCTGGGACAAAACCATTCAACCTTGAATTCTTACCGAGGTACGATACATTCATGCGATTCAATGCCCCACTTCAGATACTATTTTATTCGGCGCTGTGGTGTGTCAAATTCTCGTTCATGGCACTCTTCTATCGAATCAGTGCCAAGGTCAAGTCTCTCCGTATCTGGTGGTACGTGGTACTTTTCTGTACAGCGAGTGTCTATATCGCATCGGTGGCCGATATCGAATACAAATGCAGTTTTGGAGGGTTGGAGTATATCATCAGTGAGAACAAGTGAAACCAAATCCTATTGATTTAGCCTGACACTGAACTACGCAGCCCAATGCCCCCAGCTTCATCATATTCATTACGAAAATCGAATGTTCTGGGCAAACTGTGCTGGGGATATCACCACTGACTTGATGAGTGAGTTTATTGCAAATTCACGAGGCTAGATGCACCAGGAGGATGAAGGAGGAAGAAAAGACCTGATGTAATTTATGGAAAGGAGGCTGTATATAAACCTTGGAAGCCTCCGAGAATGACAGTCAGCACAGAGACAAACGCATACCCTGCATGCATTGCATGTCAACACAAATACACCGAAATATTAAGGGAGTCCTTGAAACTAACAATATTTTTCTCGTTAGTCCTGTCTATTCCCTTCCTTGTGCTATGGAAGACACGAATATCGCTGCGAAAAAAGCTCATTTTGCTCAGCATTTTCTCCGCAACTATCTTCATCATGGTCACGGCTATAATCCGGGTGGCCGTCGGAATGGACTATGACCGTCAGATGAATATTGACTGGCTATGTTTCTGGAGCTTTGTTGAAGTGGACGTTGGTATGTTATCTCAAGCTTTCGTAAGGTTGTTGTCCGAATACTGACATTCGCTTGGTAGCGATTATTGTCTCGTGTGTCGCTTCCCTCCGACAACTCTTTGTCGCCTCGCAAAATCAGAGTTCATCTGCAAGGGCCGCGTACCATGATACAAACGATCCCATTCTGAAAAGGTCGAAAGAGGGGTCCAGCCAAGATCTGTCGCGGTCTGTGGGGGATGTCGAGTCGCCCGCAAATGATGAGGTGCCCATGTCGCCCCTGAGTGCTGTACATGTTCGTCAAGATTTCGAAGTGAGTCGTGCTAATGCAAGTCAGTCTGTTAATGGTGAGAAGGCGTGCAGACCTCAGACGAGCTTTGACTAGTTTAGAAATTTCCATGCTTCTAAGCGTACATCGAACCTGTTCATCTTCAGCTTTGTAGATCTAATTGAATACCTCGATAACATTAGAGTAGGTTTAACGAAATATAGTTCCAATTCTTCCAGGGCACTTCAATACTAAGCTTAGCAATACTAATTGGGGCCTCCGGGGTGGTTCTCTGGTTGCGCACTGTGGGCTGTCAGCATGATAAGGTCTACGTGCAAACGAGATCATAAAAGGCTGTACAAGATGGTATTGTACTGAGTTGAGAGCTATCTAAAGTAGGAATGGAAGAAGAGTAGGGGTGAACTATGTACATGGGAGAAGGTCATGTGGCACTGTGATATTTAACACAGAACGTACTGAGTTATTGTTCAATAGAAGGCAGGTCAGTTTCCAGGGCATCCCACAAGGCCTGAAGGGCTTTGATTGTCGACTCATGGATTTTCGCTTTTACCATCTCCGGCGTTTCGCAGGCGCCCTCGCCAAGGCCACTAGGATTATCTGTGAGTCAGAAAATTTCCCACGTATTCTTGAAAGAATATTTCTACCACTAGAGAATCATCGACTTATCTTAGGGAGACAGCAAAATGTACCTTCCTATTGAATTACAGTCGCAGATCCTCTATGAGGCTGTCGAAATCTGCCCACTCCACGATCTGTGGAAACTGAGGGCAGTCAATTGTATGGAGCCTTCCCTGTCTGTCAATCACACTCTAACAAATGATTCCAGTCTTCTTTGCAAGTGAGGTCGAGGCTTTCCTGTTGGAGCGTGTTGAACTCCGCGACGGTGCCATCCCTTCGACTGCCAACGCCGAACCCAAAATCCGGTGGGAAGATCTTCCCTATCGCATGAAACGTGTCTATCTCCACCGCAAGATTCAGATCCATGATTACAGCCAATGTGGATGGTCGAGCCTGGTTCACGGAATACTTGACCTCCCTCATCAGAGAACCGAAACTCTTATCAACCAGCTCATCGATGCATACCTATGTGGAGAATTCAGTGGCTGTCGTAAATTACTCGATCCCGATTTGTACACAGCAGAAAAAAACAACCTCGTCTCTGCTCGCCGCACCATGACATCAATACATTGGCCACTCGAGGGATTTAAAACGACATTGGAGTATGCCTTAGCGGCGAGTGCCATTCAAAGAGGAGGCTGTATCCAGCTGCAGACACTTCTTGATCGAGGAATTGATATTACAGGCCACAGTGACCGACTGGCCCTTGTTCCGCTGGATGTCGCTGCCAAAAAGGGTTCTAAGGCGACCATAGAGCTACTTGTAGCACATGGTTGTCCAATGAAGTACCGCACTTATAAGACTCGTCATTACTACTTTGACAAGACCAAAGTTACTGACATGATGGCGCAAAGCGGCAATGACATCGGGTTGAAGGTTTGGATTGACCGCTTGGTAAAGGACGGGCCAATGCATCCGAAGCTTTTGAAGCGGACGATGGTAAGGGGAGTTCTGGGCGGGCATGTTGAAGTCTTGAAACTTGTTCAGGAGAAATTTGAAGCCCTGTATGGTAATCCTGGATGGGATGCTCATATGCTTGACCACGCCATCAGGTATGGGTCATTGGACCTAATTAAGTATCTGTTCCGTCGAGGTGAGGTGGATGCGCACACGCGAACAAGCCCATCAGACAGGATGCCACTTTTAAAACTGCTGTGTGGACGTCCAATCCAGAACAGGCCAGATATTGTTAGGTTTCTTCTTGAAAATAGGGCAGATCCAAATGGGAATGACCCGCCGAAGAAAAAAACACCTTTGGAAGTGGCCGTCAAAGCAAAAGATTTTGAATCAGCATCAATTCTATTGAAGTATGGAGCAGCTGTCGACTTCAAATGGATTATGCCATTGCTACTGAATAGCCAGACCTCTGCCGCTTTGGCTCAGCTGTTATGGCCTGGCAGACACAGTCGCCGAGTATATAAGACGAGAGGAAAGTCATATACTCTCTGTCGTGAGGCGAAGATAATAAACAATGTTGGGAATGTTTTCTTGGAACTGGGGTGGAGTGAACAAGATGTGAAAGGCTTGGGGATTGATCATCTTATCGATGTATTCTAGTGATACTTAATGCGCGGCTGGGGTAATGGATTGTTATTTCAAGTCAAGAGTGAAACCCAGCATGCCAGGCTTTAGGGATATGTGTAAACCTTGGGTCGTACATATTGACATGCATAGGAATTTCTCAATAAGAAAACGCAGACTTATTATTCTATGGCAACGAAGCTGTCCGTAATCAATGGGTGTTTTTCAATGGCATCATGGAAGCTCCCATCAGAGCTGCAGGCACTCCCCGGATCTTGCAACTCATCGAAGGCTGAGTTGGATCGGGGCAGACACCAAGAAAGGAAGCCCGAGTCAAGAAGTGCCGGAGACGTCGCCTTCTTCAGTTCTGGCACCTGGTTAACAACACTTAGTAGTTCATCAAATGCTAATGCCAACTTTTCCGTAAAATCCGGACGCTGCTTTAGGTGATTTCCAAAATCACCAAGAGTATATAGCTTGTCGTACTTTCTTCGAAAATGATCCGTCGCCGCCAAAATTTGGAGTGTGGTAGGATCAGCGTATAGTGCCGCGATCTGCAAAAGGTTCGGGCCTTTCATACGGGGGCAGATAGAGTACTCATGCCATCGATCGAGGAACAAACGTAGGACATTATGACTGTTGTATATAATTGCGGTGGTCAAAGGTGTTGATCCATCAGTCGATACGGAGTTGATGTTTGCGCCATATTCCAATAATAGCATAGCAAACCCAGCATTATCAATCCTTGCCGCATGGATAAGACCAGTCTTCCCGTCGTTTCCACTTGCATCCACATCTGCGCCAAAGTCGAGCAGAGATTTTAGAAGCAAAATATCAGTAGCATTTCGGGTAGCGCAATTGAGTGGACTGCCCTTCCTTTCACCGCTTGGATGGCGTAAATCTGGCTGCGCTCCCGCCTCTAGGAGGAGACGAACGGCAACAGTGTGGCCCTGAGAAGCAGCATTTGAGAGAGGACCTGATAATTGAACGTCGACTATGTTCGGATCTGCGCCGTGACTAAGAAGTGTGACAATGGCTCGCGTATCCCCTCGGGCGGCTGCCCAGGCCAATGCAGTGCGACCCATGGCATCAATAGCATTAATATCATGCGGACTGCGGGTTATCTCGTCCTCCAGACTCAACATTGACAGGCCAAGCACGATCCTATGGGTCTTCGTAAACCTTGCCTCGTCTATGAAATCTTCAAGATAACCATTTTTCGCGATGATCCGGAGGGCACCGACGGCAGTCTCAGAAAGTCCACCTTCGAGAAGGAAATGACAAGCTTTGTTCCTTGGGCTATTGTCACTGGCAGATATTGGTCTGTAGTTTGCGTCTGCGCCTGCATGGATCAAAAATTTGCAAGTGTCATATTGCTTGCCGTAGAGGGCCCACCGAAGAATCGAATACCCGCGAGAGGTACTGACATCACGCGGAGAAGCCAATCCCTTGCTGAACAGGTATTTCAGGCCGTCGATGTTTCCATTCAATGCGAAGCTGACGCATTGTGCGGTGTCAGGTACCCTCCGTAACGTATCGAGGTGTAGCATTGTTCCCACATTGGGTTGGTACCCAACCTGCAGTCGCACGATTGCAGATGACAGAGATGTGAAGGGAAACCAGTATTCAAGGCTGACTTGCCTTGCCCGTGATTTACTGCATGCATGCATGTTACACCTTGGGCTGAAATAAGGGAGTCCGGCATAGCCAACGAAAAGCTGCCCGAAAACACGGTTGACGAGTGTGGGACTCGTGGCTTTCTGGTGTGAATGGCAAGAACATGGGCAGCCCGAGCGGCAGGTAACGGAAAATGGAGCAACACGAATGCCTATCCCTTCGGAGCTTGGTGTCGCTAGGGGTGTATTTTTCTCGGATGAGGGTGGAAGCTGTGTTCGAGGAGTGGACATATGGTACGACGAACCAACTTGGGTCAACTGGCTTGCTTGGACTTGATGTGACTGGGTCAGTAGCATCTCCTCCACTCTAGCAATACGTTGGTCGACGGCAGCAAGTCCATTCAGAAAGTTGCTCTGTAAAGCAATCTGCTGCTGGGAAGATTCAAATGTGACAGCCGAGATTGCCTCGATGTCCAAACGGATCTTTGTCATATCTTGCCTATTTGGAACTTGTCAATGAACTTCATCCTTGTGTCAAACAGATAAATTTGACTCGGTGGGCATACGAGTTTGAAGCACCAAGCATAACATTTAGATTGGCCTTAACGGTCCTAATATCCTCTTGAAGGGTCTGCAGGCGACTTTGTTCTTTTCGCCAAGCATGTGCCCTGAAAATCGACATTCTTGACGCGCGACAGGCTACGGTCAGCTGACAAACAATGTCTTTGATTTCAAGTAGCTTTTTATTGGCTTGGTGTAAAAGATGGGGGATAGCCGAGAATTGCGTTTCGGGTAGGAACGCTCGGCTTTTGATGAGCAAGGAGACCTGAAGAAGCACGAGGTTGAGATCCGCGACTTCATTGTTGACCGCGTGAAGGCGCCCTGGTAGGCTTTCACAAAGCGCCCGTAGGTCTGAGAGAGCCGAACAAGTTTGAGTGGCAAGTGTTGCGATGGCGATCACACTCGCGCCAAATGAGAGAGGGTCCATATCAGAAATATGAGCTTTCAACGTTGGACCAAAGTCACAAACTAAATCGAATGTCTTTCGAATAAGTATCCAAAAATATGAGATGGGATGGGTCCCTGGGTTTAACGCTGGGCGGTGGAGGTCTCAGGGACTTTTGCGTGGGCGCTAATTTCGTTACCTCCAATCTCCATGGACTCCTCCGCACAGCGGTCTTGATTGGATACTATTGTGACTTGTATGCATGATTGGCTTCATGTTACCTGGAGGCTTTCCGCGTCAACAGTCTAGAAATGTTCTGATAAATAAAGCTCCTGCCATCTTTTTCATTACTCACTTTTCTCAATCCGAAAAGAAAAAGAAAACAGTAAGGTGAATCGGCGCCGTGGCTATGAACCGTTCACGACTTGGTCCATTGGTTTACTTGGACCAACGGTTCCAAAGGTGGTCACATATGGTCTTTCTGATATCCTTAAAGGTACCTGGTCAAGATAGTGCGTCTTTGGTGTGAGATTCTGGTACATGTCGCTAACTGCTCTACTCTTCGAAGGTTACGAGGTCACACCTGTGGACCGTACGGCACGGACGGTCCCGCTTTCCCCGCTTCTTAGTCATCCCAGGGAGGGGACCCATGGGCGAAAGGCGAACAAACCGTGGATTCGGCACGAGAGCCTCTGGACCTTAAGACATAAGGTTGAGGACCAGAGTGATATATACGTCTGCGAACAAGGTCATCGTCTTCCCTCGGTCTCGACATGCGATTCGGTCGGGATTTCCACCATCACACGGTCCCGGAATGGGCATCACTTTATGTCCCCTATGACTCGGTGAAGTGCGCATTAAACTCGGCGGTCGGGCAGTCAATTGATGCGAAAGTTGAACCAGATTTTTCAGGTTTGTCATTTCATTTGTCTGCCCGGAACACTTTCTAATGGTGAATGTAGAAGTGTACGCGCTCCTCGACGGTAGCATCCAGGCCCTCTGCAAATTCCACCGTGAAAGCTGCAACTTTCTGACAACAAGACAAGCAAAGCTTGAGATTAAATTTGGAAGGCTACTCCAAGCAATTATATTCTCAGGGCACAAGGAGGATGATTTTCACGAAGTAAAGATCTTCCTGGAAGTCGTCAAAAAGCTACACGATGATTTCGAGAAGCTTCAAGATTACTCTCGGTTAAATAAAGAAGCTATCCAGAGACTTTTCACGAAAATCGAGAAGCTGAGTGGTTCCAAGAGCCTACTTTATCAGGAACAAAAAGCTAAGTGGGCAAGATCGCAAATTGACCTTCGTACACAATGTGCGAACTTCATAAGCCAGTCCGAGGACCTAAGGTCTAGCGTCATTGAAAGATCCTCTGATGGGTCTCGACCCTCCACAGTAGAGGACCTGGTCAGTAAATTCAAATCGGATGACCTGCCAAGCCTCGTCGCTCAATATGCCGCCCTATATCGCGCAATCAGAACCGACAAGCCTTCAAGTTTGGCCCATCCGCTCAATGCTCTATTGCGCGATCCGTCTCCAGAACAAGGCTCCAATACCTTCCTTTATGAACTAGCGGGGCTTGCAGTAACCTGCCACTCTCATCTTTGCTTTCGATACTTGTTATCAGAAACGTTCAGCACGAATGGTGTTGTGCTAGATCACGATTTGCTGAATCATGTCATTATCATGGAAGGGGAACTCTGCCTTTCACACGCAAACGATGAATTCAAAAAGAGAATCCAAGCCGGCGAGAAGAGACACGCTGGCCTGTTTGATATTGCGATTGAATATCTTGCCTCTCGTAAGGAAGGCGTTTTGTCTACGCAAGACACGTTTGGCCGCCTTAGCCTTCATTATGGGGCATTACACGGCATGGATTCTATTTGTCAATCAATCATGGGCTATTCTCATGCCTGGGGCTTGGGCTCCGCATCGAGGCTAATTCTAACGCCGGACTGGCAAGGATTTACACCATTTCACTACGCGGTCATCGAAAACCACGTAGGCGTTGCCAAAATATTTCTGGAAACTTTGTTTTCAGAAATCAAATCCGGACAGGCGGCTCAAAACGAAACACTGTTGGAAAGTCTGAGTGATATGTTAATCCTCGCTATCAGATACAAGCATGATGGTATTGTGTTCCTCCTCACAAAAAGCTCCTTTGACCTTCATGGGTTCTCGCTGTATGGGGAGTCTGCGCTGTATGTTGCTTCTCAGATTGGGCGTAGCGACTATCTAAGCTTGCTGCTGGAACACTCCAATGCTGTGCATATAGACACTGCCGAAAAGGTGCATGGGTGGAATCCATTGTTTATCGCTTGTGTGGAAAGCCACCATACCATTGTCGAGCTTCTCCTGCAAGCCGGAGCTAGTCAGGACGTATACGATCATCATGGTTGGACCGCTAAGGAACATGCAGCTTTGAGGGGCCATCTCCATATCGCTGAGATGCTGAAGCCATGGGATACTGGCCACCTTACTGGTGGGCCTGCCGAGATGCCGCTGAAGTCCAAGTCCGCAGCCATGTGTCGTCTTTCCATGAGCGAAAATCATGTCATTGTCAACCTTGGTTCTTTGCGTAACGGCAAGCATGTCGAAGCTGTGAACTTGAGAGGTTCCTCGCCGGACACTTCACCTTACCCGAAAAATTTCACTTCGATGGATATGTCAATTTCAGTTGAGGGTGCCTCACATCGGGTGAAACTGCCCATACTGAGCGATATGGTCAATGGACCTTTTGTTTTTCCTGTCACTAACCCCAGTGAAGCCCGCCTAGCTTTCAAGCTTTACGCTATAGACTCATCGTGTGAAACGTGCGAGCTAATAGGCAGTGCTGCCTATTTACTAGAGAGCGACAAAGACTGCTTTGGAGCGAATCGTGAGAGCCTCGTCAGAGAGCGGACTGTCCCGATTCTGGAAAAGGATACTATGGATATTATAGGAACCGTCACTTTCACCTTCGTTATTGCTAAGCCATTGATGTGCTCAAATACTCCCCCATTGGTGAAACAGAAACTCTCTGCAGAGGGCCTACAGCTTGTCGGTCATAGAGGTACCAACTCCATCCAATCGGCACTTCACGCCGCTATATACAGTAATGCTGACACTAGAAAGGGCTTGGTCAAAACACTGCCAGTCACAGTCAACTTCAGCTGGGAGAGAATACCATAGAGGTATATTCACCAATACCCCGAAACACTGGCGTACTAACATTTGGAACAGTCTTTTCTTTCTGCTGCCAGGCTTGGCGCTTCATATGTTGAGGTGAGAAGCTCCAAAGTATCAAGTGCATAAATAGCTTTTGTTAACTAATCTATAACAGTTTGGTAATGATCCATTCAAGTGAAACCGCTCCTTTTGTCTTTGCTAACATGCGGCCAGATGTCCAGCTCACTAGAGACCTCATACCTATCATATATCATGACTTCTCGCTAAGCGAGTCTGGAACCGACATTCCTATCCATGATCTCAGTCTCGAACAGGTATGTCTATCTGGATCTTAGCATTTTCTAGCTCTAACCTTTCAAGTTTATACACGCGAGTGAACTTCAATCACCAAGGGTTGAACCAGTGTCGGTTCTCGGGAGGCCAAATCCGCAGGGCCTGTCACATGGGCTGGGCAGGAGAAGAGTCCGTTCACGTTCATTAACAAAGGGCAAAGAGTGCGAGACTGTGCGAATCCAGGACAGAATGAAGCACACCGTGGACTTCAAGAACAAAGGCTTCAAGCCGAATACAAGGGGCCATTCCGTGCAGGATTCTTTCACCACGCTGGAAGAGCTGCTTACAAAGCTGCCTGACTCAATCAGCTTCAATATCGAGATCAGTATGTTTCCTGTGTCCGAATGAGAACTCGGCTCGTCTCATGGGCTGAAAATCTAACATGGATAAAGAGTATCCCCGCCTTCATGAAGCTGTTGAGGCCGGTGTAGGGCCAATCGCTATCGAGATCAACACCTTCATCGACCGAATACTTGCCCAGATTTTCCGTGTCAGCAGTGGAAGGGCCATTATACTCTCCTCATTTTCACCTGAGATCTGCATTCTTCTAGCAAGTAAGCAAGATACGTATCCTATCCTGTTTATCACCAACGCCGGCAAACTACCGATGTCGGACATGGAAATGAGGGCTAGTAGTCTACAAGCTGCGGTCCGTTTCTCGAAGCGATGGAACTTGGCCGGGATTGTCTTCGCTTCCGAGACATTGATCCTGTGCCCGAGACTGGTGGGCTATGTTAAAAGATCAGGTTTGATTTGCGGGTCTTACGGCTCCTTAAACAACCTCCCGGAGAATGCCAAAGTAGGTTCAAAAGCAATTCACCGTCCCCTCTCAACATCACGGCTCATCCGCTTCAGATACAACAAATAGCTGGTCTTCAGGTTCTCATGGTCGATAACGTTGCACTGATTGCATCGTCCTTGGGCAGGTCTTCCACATACCAGACAATGACATGAACGCGACACCTGAAGATGATTGAAGAGAGCTGGCGCTTATTCCTCTGCAGCACCTTGCACGTGAATATCCGGAAAAGTCCCCAACTCGCATCGAGTACCCAACTTCCACGCAGTTGTTCGAGCTTCATACATTTAGACAAAAAAGGCAACCAAAAAAACCCAAAATTTTTTAACAGGAGGATGCTTTCACTCACCCACCCAACTTAACTCACCGACATGTCTTGGACGCGGCTCGAAGGCGGGTCCTTTTTATTATAAAGGATATCCTAGATAGGCCTTCTTGATATGAATTATATACCTAGGTAGTAAGCGTAACCCCTACAATATTCGCAATACTTGTTGAGATCACTCCATTATATATCGACCCCTTAAGTTGCCGGCAGACTAGGCGCTTGTTTGCTTTTGCGGGGCTGTATAGAAGGCCTTTCTTTTCTTTGCTAGTTTGAATAGCAAGCGTCTTTCCTTCTCCATACCCCAGCTGCTAGTAGCATGTGGCTATGACAGAGATGCGAAAGGAAACCTATCCAAGGCCGACTTGATTTAGGCCGTACCGAACGCCACGGTCTAACGCGTCCACACACTAGGGCCTATTGCGACGGAGAGCTAAACCATCTCTAGCTTCACCAAGAAATAATTCAACCCCAACCATGATTTATTCCGAAACATTTGTATAAGTGTCCACGGGGGAAAAATTGATTTGCAACAGTATACCAGGATCAAAAAAAAAAAAAAAAGCAAACAGAAAACCCCATTGGCTCACTGATTTACCTTGGTCTCGGTCTCAGCCGACCTCACCTCTTTGCGACTCAAACGCACAGTAAAATGTCTCAGGATTGGTTTTTCTTCCACAATGGACAATCCCCGGGCAAATGAAGAGCGCCGACAGTAAAGACTTACCAGAGCCCGAGCCACATACTCCATCTGTTCATTACTGTACACTCGCCGAGGAATAGCAAGCCGCAGAAACTCCACTTCGGCAAATCTTTCACGTCCAGTTGATGGATCACGTCCATTTAGCAAAGTGCCAATTTCCACACCACGCACACCGGCCTCAATATAAAGCTCTACAGCCAGAGTCTGCGCAACATATTCCTCCCGCGGTATGGCAGGAAGAAACGAACCAGCATCACCAAGACTGCATGTCCACCCACCGGGCGTTGAATGGGAATACCAGCGTCGATCAATATTTGCCCAAAACGCTGAGTTTGGCCAATGCGGCTACCGAGATATTCGGCACACACTACCTCAGTAAGGCCCTCCGCGAGGGCGTTAAGGTCCCGACCGGAAAGGCCACCATATGTTCTGAAGCCTTCAAACAGGATGACATACCCTGTAGCGGCATCAAACCAATCCTGATGGCGTGTGGCCAAGAATCCACCAATATTGACTAGGCCGTCTTTCTTTGCGCTCATCAGCATCGCATCAGCCATCAGGAAGATTTGACGGGTAATCTCGCGTATGCTGCTCTGGCGGAAACCGTGTTCCCGTTGCTGAATGAACCACGCATTCTCGGCAAAACGTGCCGAGTCAATTATCAAAGGCTTCCCATAATCGGTTGCAATTTGTTTCACTGCCGTGATATTCTCCATACTGACTGGCTGACCTCCAGTAACGTTGCAAGTCAAAGTGAGGAGTATAAAAGGTATTTTCTCGTGGTCTTCCTCAAGGATCTTGCGCAGAACCGGCAAGTTGATGTTGCCTTTGAAGGGCTCATCAACTGAGGTGTTCAAAGCCACGTCCGCAGGACAGTCTATCGCAGCAGTTTTGCGATATTCGATGTGTGCTCGAGTAGTGTCGAAATGCGAGTTGGCAGGGATTATGTCGCCCGGTTTCACCAGAACAGAGAACAGGGCGTTCTCGGCAGCACGACCTTGGTGAACAGGAAGTAGAAACTGCAGTCCGAAGATATCGGTAACAGTTCGCTGCAATCTGTCGAAAGAAGCGGAACCGGCATACGACTCATCACCAGCCATCATTGCCGCCCACTGCTGGTCGCTCATTGCTCCAGTGCCACTATCGGTAAGAAGGTCGATAAATACTTGGTCGCTGCGCAGGTTGAAGAGATTATAGTCCGCCGCTTGGATCCATTTCTCACGTTGTTCCTTTGTACTATAGTGGACACGTTCAACCATTTTCGTGCGCCATACTTGTGGGATGGGGAGATCGGACATTTTCTCGGTGAATTGACTTGTGTTTAAGATCAACAATGACTTGGGTTCAAAAATCAACAATGGACACATCGGTCAATTTAAATCCATGGTCTTCTATTGAGCTTACTCTTGGAAGATCCAGAAACCAGGTGGCATCATTTCATTCGAGAACTAATTGTGCAACTGCGACGTATGGTAGGCATGCATTTCCGAAAGTGGCCAATGTACCGATTTGAGATTGCCCCTACTGATCTGCGCAGTGGCAGGTCAGAATGACTAGTGACGACCAGGACCACCGGAAGCAGTGAGGCGCAGTAATCTACGAATACCGATTCCTATCTCACATATCGCACTCAGGGGGGGCAGCCAGTCAATCAATAGATACGATGTCTGCAGAAACTTCGACATGCTGGGGTGAGGTCAATGATGGCCGATTCGAAGTCTAATCTAGGGAGATCAGGCGAGCAAATCGCCGATTGAAGCCCTGGTAACACCAAGCCCAGGTAACACAACCCCGAGTTAAAACCAAACTATGCCTCGAAACGGTCCCTGACACTGGTTCTTTCTTACTTCACCTGGAATATCAGATCCCGCATCATCCATTGCCAGATAGGACTAAGAGTTCCACGGGAATAAACCTCCAGAACAGTCACCAAAACTCCATGCAAGTATGTCCAACTAATGGAATATCTGCATTGCGTGTTACTGTGATCATATCTGCCACTATGCTACACTCTACCCCGTAGCTTGCTGCAAGGGATCGACTACCTATTAGTATTCGTGATCTACTTGACCCCATCTTGACCTGCACCAGATATATCCGTTTGACCGTATCTCCGACACAAGCGCCCCGCTGCATCTCCCTCTCGTCAGAGCTTTGGAACCCAAATAGCGCATTTGCATGCACTCGGATCTTGGCTGTGAAAAATTGCATGCGACTCCGATGATTGTGAGTCAATGGCTGATGATCGACTTGGTTGTGAAGGTTGCGAAGGCGTCGACAATGTCACAGTAAATGTTTTCGTTTATAAAATGCAATCCAATCCAGTGATCATCCAAGACTTGTTCTCATCAAATTCGATCTGCAAGTGATTGGTAACCACCTCGACTTGATGATCGGGCTCCGTTTAGGAGCCGACGAAGATCACGATGTCGTCAATATGTCACTTCCTGTCATTGTTATCGAGCGCATGCTTTGGTGCCACATAATCTGTTGTGTAACACTGTGGGAGCTCGGACGCAGGTCACCAAAACTTTATTTTGACATGTTCATGTGGCGTACGGCCTGAACCTTAAGTGTTGCCGAGGGACTTGATGCGTGGGAGTGGGGTACCCATCTTCACGGCATACTAATGGAGATGCGATACAGACGGAGAGTCAATGGAGAAAACACCGCATGGATTTTCAGTGTCGCGCAAGGAGAGCAGGAAGAGAAGTCAAGGATAGAGAGTTATCAAACATATAGGTTCTATCACATAGTAGTGCCTCAGACATCCAACACTTACTACCTAGGTAGTTATTCAGTGTACAACACGCACATATCATAGCTGTGAACTTACATTCCCCCAGATAAGGTGTTCGCTGCCTTGCTGGGTGCCTCAGACTTATTCTCCTTCGTGGCTCGGTTACATGGGGGAAAGTTCATTCAGGCTCATCATAACATATGACCAAACAATACCTGGTAGAGCCCAATTGCTCAATGAAATTCGCGTAGGAGAACAAAGCCTCACAATGCAGGACTGTATGGCGATGGCTTACATAGACTTAAGGATTCAACAGATCGTCAGACGAATCGATGAACCTTGAAATTCGCCTTGTTGCCTAGGCCCCCCACTAGCAATATCGGATAACCTGCTTTAATGATAATACAGGTTGTTTCACCGACTTTATGCATGTCACATTAACTAGTTGACGATGTCCATCCACCCGTATATTACCTAGGTAGGGTTGAGTAGCGTGGCGTTACGTCATGTATGCATGCATTATGAAGTTTGATATTCCCCATGTTCCACCAACTTCTCTTTAGCTTTTTGCCTGACGAAGATTAACATTGATTTATGCTAGTAACTGTGTAAGGCCTAAGGAAGCTATCCGGACTATGACAGACCCCGAGTCCTTATACTTCATAAAGAGGCCATAGCAGAGGCGAGAAGTACAGTGGGACCTCCGAAATTTTAAGCTAAAACTTTATACCCAGATAGTTATACTCCGTACTCCCGACTCACCGAATTCATTCTCGTATTTTATGCTTAGTCGGGCCTTCTCTCGAAATATGTAATATGTACCTATACCAGATACTCTGCCCCTGGACCCCTTACTTGGCAGTATTCTGGTACAATATAGGCCTCTTTCCATGTTACGTGTAGAAGAGCTTTATGGAATGTGACGGTGTTAGTTGACGTTAAAACCGGTTGCACGGGCGGCTTGAGCATAGTCTATTTCTATAGTGGGACTAGGTAGGTCCCTAGCTAAACAATGAAGGAGCTAGAGACGCGAACTGTTCTTGGCCTTAGCATCTAACAATTGGCCAATGCGGGGATCCACCTTGCTGAACATGGTAGCGACAGCATCCCTGAGCTGATCAGGCACGTCTTCCAGAGTCTCCGACACATTGGCGACCCACTTCCTTCTCTCACACTCATCAAAGACCCTGTTCCACAGCTCTCGTGGCTGAAGAAAGTCCTCGTCATCCACCGGAATCTCATTCTGGCCGAGAATAGCGTTCCGCTCGATGCGTTCGGTGTGTCGTACATTAGAAACAACTTGGCTAGGAACACCTGTACCCAGTGAACTCCGTACATAGTTCGGGTCGCCACCGTAGTTTCGGGTCATAGTTCCCATGCCGTCACGTTCGAATGGAGCGTATATAGGGCAGATGGCACGGTTTGGTGGAAGCTGTGTGTAGTTAACACCTAGGCGGTATCGTTGAGCGTCAGGGTAAGCGAACATGCGCGCCTGCAGCACTGTATAGACAGAATTGTTAGCATTCTGACCCGTCGGATGACGACACAGTGTAGACTTACTAGGGTCGGGCGTCATTGCGATCCCAGGCACCATGTTAGAAGGCGAAAATGCTGCTTGCTCGATTTCGGCAAAATAGTTCTCGGGCTGCGCTGTTGTTAACACTTGCTTCGTGTCTAGGATAAGGAGCCACCCACATTTTTGTTGAGGGTCATTTGACCAACTTCAATCAAGGGGAAGTCCTTGTGAGGCCAAACTTTGGTGATGTCAAACAAGGCACGGCCGTAGGTTTCAGCCTGCTCGGGCTCCATGATCTGTACGTAGAGCTTCCAGACAGGCAAGTCTCCCCGAGCAATAGCGTCCCACAGATCCTGAGTGTGGAAGTCGGCGTTTGCACCAGCCATGCGAGTAGCTTCCTGGTCAGAGAAGTGTGTTGTATTCTGGGTCGGCCGGAAGTGGAACTTGCAGTAGCGGAAGCCACCATCGGCTGACACCATTTTGAAGGTATGTACACCGAACCCTGTCACTCGACGGATCGAATCAGGAATACCACGGGTGCCAAAAAGGTGCATCAAAGCATGGACACTTTCTGGCTGGTTTGCGTGGAAATCCCAAAACTAAATGGTCAGCTTTATCGGATAGGATAATGTTCTAATTAGCTCTCACCATAGTCCAGTCCGGGCGGTTGGTGGCAGGATGTCTCTTATGGCTTCTGTTGAGAGAAGGAAACCTGACAGGGTCACGAACGAAAAACACCGGCTTGGCGAAGTTAGAATACAATCTTGGGAATCAAGAGTGAACACTTACAATATGGTTCCCTACAATATCGTGATTGCCTTCCTCCGTGAAGAATTTGACAGAAAAGCCTCGCACATCGCGGACGGTGTCTGCGCTACCCTTCTCACCGCCAGTAGTGCTCAGACGGAATAAAATAGGCGTTTTCTTCCCAACACCATTGAGGAACTTGGCTGACGTCAGGGAGGAAATATCGTTTGTAACCTCAAATTCTCCCCAGGCACCCGCAGCCTTAGCATGGACGACTCTGTTCAGCGTTAGGATATCCTTTCCTTCCAAAAAGAATCAGGTCCAATGATCTCAGACCTTTCCGGGATACGTTCGCGGTTGAAGTGCGAAAGTACCTCAATAAGAAGTGTGTCACCCAGCGTCGTGAGGCCGCCACCGCCAAAGGTAGGTAAGGTGGTGCTGACGGATGGGTCTGCAACTGGTTGGCCTGCCTGGTGTCAGAATGGGAACACTCGATTGGCATGACTGGAACCATACCTTCCGCCAATGTAAAAGTACGATTTAACATTGGAACTGTTCGTCCAGGAAGTTGGAGTTCGATTGAGATGTTACATGTAAATCGTCCGTCTTCTGGGAGACGACCTGGCTTTTATTGACTTTGATCTCGGAGGTCACTCAAGCGCTTGACACTTACCCCCCCTCTTCCCGCAGGAGGAGAACCCCAAAATCAAAATCCGAGATATGCCCGTTACATCTTGAGGTGAGGGGATGAAGACGGGACCAAGTTATTTGGAAAGGTAAGGTTGATAAGCCTCATGAAGTTCCGTCATGGAAGGCGACCACCGAGCCATGGCCGAGTTATTCCCGACACCGGCAACATTTCCCGCTCTGATTGGCCAACAAATCTGATTATCTCGTGCGGGGAGACCTTTGTTCCCCTCATGAGGGGTTGAAAACTGTCGCTCGTGAAGCTTACATTCCTTCTAGAATACCAAGCTCCAACTATATGCAGGGTTCATGCAAGCTTGATTCTACCAGCCCTACCAGCTCATGGCTGAAGAGCCTGCTTTAGTCATGATGTCTCTAGCAAAGCGGAAAGACCGGCAAGACAGTCTGTTTGAAGACATTTTTTCGAGGAGTGGAATATAAAAGCGGCATGGTGTCTCGTCGATTCTTAGTCTACACACATAGTCTCACAAAGATTGAACGAACCTCACTCTTGCCTATTATCTTATCAAAGCCAACAAATCCCAAACCATGGCTTTTGTTTCCAGCGGCTCCGAGTACGACTTCATCATTGTCGGCGGTGGTACCGCCGGCAATGCAATTGCTGGTCGCCTTGCTGAGAACCCTACTGTCCGGATTCTGGTTGTCGAAGCTGGCATCCCCAACCCTGATCAGATTGAACAAATCACCACTCCGTCGAAAGCTTTTACCCTTCGCGGAAGCAAGTACGACTGGTCTTACAAGACGACCATGATCAAGCGCGATGATTACGAGCGTGTTGAAAAGCCCAACACCCGCGGAAAGGCTCTTGGTGGCAGTTCGTGTGCCAACTACTTCACTTGGATTCCTGGCTCGAAGCCTACCTTTGACGACTGGGAGGCCTTTGGTGGCCGTGACTGGAATTGGGACTCCTGTGTGGAGTACCTCCGCAAATGCGCCACCTACCATGACGATGAGAAGCTTTATCCGGCCGAACTGAGCAAGATTGGGACCGGTGGCCCTGTGCAAATCTCTCATGCCGACTTGGTGCCAGAGATGAAGCCGTTCCGCGATGCGCTCACTGAGGCCTGGGTTTCCAAAGGCCAACCTCTGAGCGAGGACATCTACTCCGGTGAGATGAAGGGTCTCACCCACTGTGTTGATACCATCCACCAGGGTGAGCGTCAGGGTAGCTTCCTTTACCTAAAGGACAAGCCTAACGTAACGATCCTCTACGGCGTTCACTCGAAGAAGCTGCTCATCGATCCTGCCACGCGTATCTGCTCCGGTGTCACTGTGATAAGCGAATCTTTCGGTCACGAAATCAGCGTCTACGCCAGCCGAGAAGTCATCCTGTCTCAGGGTGTCTTTGAGACTCCTAAGCTTCTCATGCTTAGCGGGGTCGGACCAGCAGCGGAACTGGCCAAACATGGAATTACTCCCATTGTGGAATCCCCTCACGTCGGTCAGCATCTTCTTGACCACCCAATCGTGCCTTTCGTTCTTGAGGTCAAGGATGGGTACAGTTTGGATAACCACATCCTCCGACCCGGTCCTCTAAATGACAAGGCACTGTCCACCTACCAGAAGGACAAGACTGGCCCTGCAAGCTCTGGGTTCTTGGAACTTGTGGGATTCCCCCGAATTGACGAACGGCTGGAGAAATATCCTGCCTACCGCGAGGCTAAGGCTGCCAACGGAGGCCTGGATCCTTTCGGCCCAGCAGGACAGCCTCACTTCGAGCTAGATTTCGTCAGCTTGTTCAGCACCGCATTCCAGTGGCATTACCCTATGCCCGAGAAGGGCAGCTACATGACCGTTATTGTCGATCTGCTGCGACCCCTTTCCGAGGGTGAAGTTACCCTGAACAGCTCTAACGCACAGATTCAGCCGAATATCAACCTCAACTTCTTTGGCAATGACTTGGATATTCTGGCCATGCGCGAGGGTGTGCGTTGGACATATGATCTTCTGACCAAGGGCGCTGGATTCAAGGACATTGTTGTTTCGGAGTACCCCTGGAAGATGCCCCTTCATTCCGATGATGATATGGACCGGGCGGTTCTGGATCGCAGCCAGACTGGATTTCGTGAGTGACCACTTCGTATATATCGGAACGAGTCTAATCTTTACTTTACAGATCCATGTGGTACCGCACGTCTGTCGAAGAGCGTCAACCAGGGCGTTGTTGACTCAAAGCTGCGAGTTCATGGAGTGCGCAACCTCAGAATTGCAGATGCTTCTGTCATCCCTGTGATCCCTGATTGCCGTATTCAAAACTCGGTCTACATGATTGGCGAGAAGGTCAGTACAATCTCCAGGATTTTGGACTAAGACTAACACATAATAACCTAGGGGGCGGATATAATTAAATCTGAACACAAAGACCTATATGACACCAAGAACATTTCCCACCTTGTCTCCAGCAAACTTTGATGGGGATTTCCTTCAGGCTGCGTATGATGCGTTTACCATATGCTCAGATGTAAATTGTTTTTGGTCGAGTTAGATGCCTTCTTGCTCTTCAATTCATGTTCATCATTTTATTGAAATATGCGCTGTTTTATTCTTCTTATCAATTCTCGTGCTAGCCCGCTCTAATCCATAACTTATAGATCGATAAAAGAGACGCTATTGCCACCAACAATACTAAGACTAATAAAATGCCTCAAAGTGTCCAAATAGGCAACCAACAAAACTCTTTTCTAACCATGCCTGGTCTTTTTCCGATCCTTTGATGATCAGATGCTGGGAAATCCCAGTGATTTCCTCCATGTCGTCGTTGGTCACTTCAGGGCGATACAGGGTCCACGCAAAGAGGCGAATGCCCACTTGGATTGCAATTCTGAAAGCCAGCTCTTGATCAAGGCGACCGTACCCTCGTATGAAACCGTTTATCATCTTCATAGCTCGACCGCCGTTGTCACTATCCAGATAATGCTGTTTATAAAGGCTAAACATCATCAGTGCAATGTCCTCGGCGTAAGATCCATAGCGACAAGTTTCCCAATCCACAACAGCCAGTGTGACCGGACGACCAGGACTTTGTGATGACAAGTTTTGTGGTACAATGCTTGACGCAGTCAGTAAACCATCGCAAGTACAGGAACTCAACAAAGACAATTACTTTCTGGTTGAAAAATCACCGTGTATGACGTTCAAGCTTTCACGAACTCGTCCTTGTTCCTCCAAAATGTATCGCCGGACGAGCGGATCAATGGTGTTGGCCAGAATTTTGCCTATGGTAAACTTGTCGAGGAATTCATGCGACACCTGATGTTTCCGAATACTGAGGGCAACGTCTTTTTCATTTCCTTTCGGGTCCAGTTGTGGAATGACGCAGCCCAGATTCCGAGAGCCCTGCCAACCGAAGTTGCCGTTTTTGATGAAATACATTTCGATGCGGTTGCATTGTTGAGGATTTGATCAAGGGTCTTGCTGTGACCCATATTTTCCAGCATGATCGTATGGCTCTTCGGGCTAAAGTGGTAGAGTTGCGGGGTTCGGACACAAATGAAATCGTGCATAACGGCTGGTAGTGTATCTCCGACGGCATGCAGCATAGTCTGTTCAACAAACTACTGGGCAATTTAGGCTGGTTACTCAGAAGTTCTGGGTCCATTCAAGGGCTTGGGGATAGGAATCGTACACAGCGATCTGTCGGGACAGAAATCCCAACTGAGCCAGGCCAGTACGCTTCGGCATGCTTTACTATCACACTCGGTGGATCATCGCAGAGAGGCATGAGGTAACCTCTATAGGTGAAATTCATCAATCCTCCGCCCACTATGCTTAGACTCGAGAAGGCATAGGGAGTGTCTTTGAACTCCTCCATGATCACATTCATGACGACGAGGTGGCTTTTCTCCATCCCGACTGGGATTTTATGACCCTGGGGCAAATGAGACTCTGGTGTATCGTTAGCCATGTTCCAACACGAGTAAAAGTGTTAAGACAATGAAGTCAAAAATTGAGGTAGAAAGAAATCAAGGAAGTGCGGCTGAAGACATCTCATGTTTTGCAGAGCTTTTTTCTCGTCCTAGTTAATGCAAGGGGGACCATAACCCGACAGTGAGATAGATCAAGGTGTCCTGGCAGGATTGATGCTATAAATAGGAAGCTTGACCGTGTTGTTGGTTGAATACAATTCTTTAACAAATTTCGTGTGTCAAATTGTTTCTCCATTGCGAAAATATTACTATTAGTAAGATGAATAGCACCTGGGCAGGATACCCAACATATGTACGGAGTATGCAGGAAAGGAGAAGTTGAATTAAATTCTATATCGAGAAGAATATATATCAATTGGAAGGTAAATGCGTAATCTAACCCTCCTTGTCATGTAAATCATGTACACAATTATATTAGACCTATAGCTATACCGTATTGTGCTTATACCAATGCGCTCCTTGCATACATGTATGTATGTAGTCAATAAATCATTTCATTCCCATAATCCCCGGTTCCAGGTCTCCTTATATCACGCAGAAGTCTCGTAATTGACGACTGTTACTCAATATGGAAATGAAGAACTTGTTATTATCTTGTGCGACCCGTCCCAGAAAGTGCTTTCGAGGCGGAGGCATACCAACTGTTTGAATTATCTTTAGGAAGTACAAGGGCGAAGAAGCGGTATAGGAAGTTGGTACTCTACACTACCTACGGCAGTGTATAGCCGCCAGTGCGCAGCCATATGGTACTTTTCCAAGAGTAGGATGAACCCATAATTCCAATCTAAAATGGAAAACCTACCTGATTGAGCACCATCGTTTTAATAAAGCTTCACTAGACGTGATTGACCAGAGATTATAGCGGATGATCCCAATGCACCTTCAATTCTAATCCTTGAAACCTCAGTCGCACAGACATTAGTTTATAATTTATAACATATCTAAGAGATATCTCCCATCAAGCCAAGTCAACCTTGTATCTCTCCCTCAACTTCGTGCCAAACCGCCAAATCGCCAAAGAGCCAGCCCCAAAGAAGAGCGCTAGAAACCCAAGTAAATTATTACCCCAGCCATATCCCAGGCGCTCATATAGTCGGGGCCCACAAAGCGGCAGCGCGCCACCGGATATACAGCGAATGAAGCTGACTGCTGCTAATGCACTGGCGGCATACTTGGAGAAGACATCCACTAGGTAGGTATTGACGCTGTTCTAGAATGCCCAATGTGTTAGACCGATACTCAGAACACGGCGGAGATACTCACAAATGCGAATATCATTCCTCCACCGAAGATTGCAGTACCAATGATGGGCACAATCCAGTGAGTTTGGACGTGCGCAGTCCAGCCGTAGAGAATAAGACCAAACGGGAGCGCTATTGTTGCAGGGAACAGGAAAAATAGGCGACACCTAACGAGCCTTAGCATATGAGCCTTTCTTTTCCCGGAAAGCCAAAAGAATCAAAAAGGAAATGATCAGTATAAACATACTCCGGAAGTCCAATTTCATGACCCGATTTCTGCTGCTGGTGAACATACATCCGATCACTGTACCTCCCAGTCACTAACAGTGCCAGCAGTGATCCTATTCCAACTCCCAGAGGAGCAAGACCCAAACGTCCTTCACTCCATCCATACAGGTCCCGAAATACAAGAGGAATGGATGTGAAAAGCAGGTAGGTAACACCATAGACAAAGCCCATATACACTGATCCAAGCATGAGAAGGGGATGAGTGCAGAGCAGTACAGCAGGCCGCCGTAAGGCTTGCAGTACTTTCTGCTTTGTAGGAACATTGTCATTGCCGCGAGCATGGAGAAGCTCGTTCCCAGTTTCACGCCGAAGCTGTGCGGCCTTGCGCTGAAGTAAGACAGGGCCGTAGGTCTCTCGCAGAAGTATAAAGCTTACGATGGTCGTGGCTCCACTCTGTTTTAGATTTCAGTAATCAAGTCTAAGCTTCTGACTTGGTGAACATACTAGTATTGTCATTAGCCAGAAGATCCACCGCCATCCCTTGGTTTCTGCTAGAAAGCCGCCCGCTACCGGGGCCAGAGTTGGTGATAGGAGCAAGGCTGCGTTAAAGATACTCATCATTCTAGCAAAGTCAGTCATGAGAAATTTTATGTCGCTTTTATAACGGGTCCGACATACAGGCCATGTCGGTTTCGAGGGATCATGTCTGCAATAGTGCCGCCTGCGTTTGCAACTGGCACTCCACCGGTGAACCCAGCCAGAAGTCGAAACACCAATAGTGCACCAGTGTTAGGTGAGAGAGCACAGCCTACTGAAACAATGGTATACCATATGTGTCCAGTATGGTAGATGCGGCTGCGACCGTACACTTCTGACAATGGAGCAAATAAAAGAGGTCCAATAGCATATCCAACCATCTGAAAGGAGTTAATACACTCTTTTTAAATGCGAGATCCAGGGGAACCTCACATAGATAGAGAGAGTGAGAGTGGCGACGGTTTCGGTGGTTTTAAACTCATTCTGAATCTGGCCCAGGGCTGGGGACATCATGGAGGATGCGAATGTCCTGAAGACAAGTTAACAAATGAATGTTTCACTTAAATGCCCCGTCAACACACGTCAGGAAGCGGCTCAAGGTAACCACAAAAACTATTGGGGCCTTTTTTCGTGTTGGCCAGTTCACTGGCATTTCGGGATCATTTGAGCCATCCCAGTTCACCACATTGTCAGCTGCCTTGGCCGATTCACTCCTACTAGCGGGCGCATTGGAATCTGAATTGTGATGGCTTGGTTGCTCGGCTTTTTCTGTCATAATGGGGAAAGCTCGTACTGCACAGAATAAAGCAAAGGTGAAAAGGGAGTCTAAACTTCCCAGGATCCCCCTGTTCAGAATACCAGAGCAGACCATGGCAAATCATGACCCCTTTTGACGGAAAGATTTCCCGACACTTGGCCAGATTATTTATTTACAAGGGAATACGTAGTCAGGAATTGTAGGTAATTTGATGTGTTTCTATACGGTGTCATAAAATCATAATCTAAACGTGCTTTACATTATTGACTCTGGAGAACTTAAACTACAGCTATCCCGTCCATTATTCAACTTCCGTGAGACGTGATACAACTTAAGAATATTTCCAGTCTCCTTCGCCATCTTTTAATGATGTAGACAAGGAGAAAATGTGGATCGGGAATCAGTAAAAGCAGGGGGTAGTTCCTGCAAGGGCCCGGGCCGGCGGGCAGCGCCGCATCGATCGGGGCCCAAGCCATACCGATCTAAAGGTTATCATGAATGGTTACCAAATCATACTGCCTGGTGGTGCCACTCGTGTAATCGCATTTGCCTCTGCGAGAATCGTCTGCTAGAGTTCTTGCCATCTAGAGCAAGTTATCGAAGGCCCACTCTAAATATAGCGTTGAAGCTGCAGTCCGGATGTTATCGAAACCATTTGGTGGGTGTGATGCTTGCAATTCCACTGGAAAAAGATTGATTTCTATTGCCAGAGGCCCGAGGTCGATTTGACCCCAAGTCGGAGCATCGGTTGGACTAAACGCCGCCACAATACGCATCCTTGATGAGCGAGGCTCAAGAGATCAAAGCCAGGTATGACGTGGTTGGATATCTCGATCGTCTTGAAGAGCGTCAACTGAAGAAAATTCTAGAATTGGCTAACAGAGTACATTTTCAGGATTGATGACCGGCTCTAAAAGCCTTGATGGACTCGATTGCACAGAAAGACAAGATGCTCCCCAACAACACCGTGCTGCGGATCGACCAAACAAATTCCGGTGTCAGTGCGAATTGTGAAGGCGGCTCCTTTTGCAACGGTGATGTGGTCGTTGGCTGTGGCGGTGTTAACAGCAAGGCGTCGACTCGTAGTGCGATGTGCCGTCTTTCTAGCGAGAAGGATTGTGGACGACTTTCGGGTGATGGGGGAGACAAGTATGTGCGCAAATCTGCGGGAAAGAACTGGGGTTAATAGCTTTCCTCCAGCAATGCATGCTGAATTCAACTGTCTATTCGGTATATCTGACCGCGTAGATGGTCTTATCGAAGGAACCGTCGACACCCTCTTTGATAAAGGAAAATCCATGCTCGTGGCCACTGATAACCATGGATGGGGATTTTAGCTCTACCACGAGAAGCTAGACAAAGTATTATACCTATGTTAAAGACCTCCACGATACTCCCATCCAGAGCAGATTTGAAGAAGCTCGCGCTCAAAAACGCCTGGCGGCCTGTCAGCGAGATTCTGGCGCTGGGAGACCTCTGGAAAGCGTGCGAGATACACGTGGGTGTCGTTGGATGAGGCCCTACTTGACAAATGGATGGAGATGGCGACGCATAGCGACTGTTGGGACAACGCTCATAAGATGACCCTAATCATGGCCGGGTTGGGAGCAGTGCGGTCGGGTCTGCTGCTGCGGTAGCAAAACAATTTTAAAGGGTCCATGATGAGGGGCCCACTACCTCTCAAACAATCAAGTCAGCGTTGCGCAAATGGTAGGAGAAGCGCCACCCGAGTCAACGCGGCAGTCGAGGAAGCGGCGACGGTTTGTGTTAGTTGTGACAGGCAGCCAGGCACATACCTGGGTTGTCAGGCTTCATATGTTTGTTAGCGAGTACATCAGCCAGTCTCACACAGATAGAGAATCCAACCTTCTTCTCTCTCTCTCTCTCTCTCTCTCTCTCTCTCTCTCCCTGGCTTCTGCCACATCAGTTTGCCGGATGCAGGCGCTGGGTCGCATGGTCCCTTCCTCATGTGCCAAACGCCATCACCGAGCCGCTTCTGGGATTAGTTGTCGACACGCTCATCGGCGCTGAGATCATCGAGTACTTACCAGTACCAGCACCCCAGTCTTTCGAAGGCACCTACCCTTTCAACCAAAATGAAAGCATCGGCAAACATAAAAGAGTGCTCGGGTGTATGGTCATATTGCACCCCCATTTGTCATTCTCTCTTGCTGGATGGCAACAATAACGCACATGGACAGTGTGGATGACTTTATTCGCCGGTGGCGGCAGCTAGGACAACTCACAAGATCCGGTGAACGGGCAGAATTGTTCCAATATTTACGCGTTCTTGCTGGGGGAGTGCCCCTTATGCTATCTGGCTCGTCGAATGGAACCGTGTCAATGTGATGATATTCGCGCAGTTTCCAATTATCTTCTGGCTCCTTGGCCTTCGCTTTGGGCCAGGTTATTGGAAGCAAGGCCCCAGTGAGGTACTGATCGCCCTAATCTCGGTAGACATGCGGGGGGACATCGATCATACTGTCTGTCACCCCTTCTCACCCCGTTCTCACCTGTCAGATCAGTCTCCAGAATCCTCACCCATATCCCTCACTCACTTATCCCAGAGTGCCACTAGAGAGAGAGATGCAAAAACAAAAATACCAAAACATACAACAGTGAGGATTCGCTGGTGGTCACCCACCCAACTACTAACTCACCGGCGTGTGGCTTAAGTACGGCTGAGCGGACGGGAAGCCCTGTTTTCCACACCCTATGGTCGTATGTGTCATTCAACATGTAGTATAGAATGATAGATAGATGCAGCTACTTAGGTGGTGAAATCTTTGAGGCTATATACTACTAGGGAGATGAAGGAGGAAGAAAAGCGTGATAATGTATCTATTGAAAGGAGACTGTATATGAAGGCTCCGGGAATGACAAACGAGACAAACTAGGCAAATGCTCAGTCTGCACAGCGACAAACGCACCCAATACATGTCAACATGAATTAAAGCCGGGTTTCAAGTATGAGCACAAGATAAAAAGAACAAAAACAAACCAAAAACATACAACAGTGAGGATTCGCTGGTGGTCACCCACCCAACTACTAACTCACCGGCGTGTGGCTTGAGTACGGCTGAGCGGACGGGAAGCCCTATTTTCCACACCCTATGGTCGTATGTATCATGCTAACTGCGGGAAAGAATGATAGTGTGGTTGAGGTTGCTCTAAGAAAATGAACACCCTGTTAAGAATCCTTTTTCTTGCTGGCTTGCATATTACACCTATCACGTTAGTACCGGTAATTGTATCAAAAAAAATCGGTAATGTAGCTGAAAAGGATATAGTGAAGTCGAGGATGAATTGCCTATGAACTGCCTAGGTGGATGGTGGGCGAGATCTACGGACCAGTTTCCTGGTTAACATATGGTAGCCGATAGTTTTTTCCAAACAGGGTTTACCCACACGAATTAGGGGAATATATATCTTTGATTTCAAGGTCCGGGAGTCTCTGTTAGGAAGAATATTCTTTCAGTTCCTATCTAATCCTCCTTACCCTTATTCTAATCCCGGTGATAGACAATAGCAAGCGCGACAACAAGAAAATCAAAGGCCCGCATCTCTTCGGCGGAATAAATGCTGAAGGGTCCAGTAGCCACATTGTTAGATATACCTTGCTTTCGAGACTCGACGGACATCCAGGGCGCCGCCAAGCACCTCGCTAGGGAAATGGGCCACTCGGAGACAGGTCGCTTTTGATAGTTGGTAGAAAGAAGCACAAAAGTGCTATAACAAGAAAGCAAACTCCTCTACTGATCCGTAAAATCTATCGAAGACATAGATTACCCATTCTTCCGTAAACTTATGGCTTATATCTATATGGCGGACCACGACACGCATAGATAGAGTCAATGAATTCAACTCAGGTGTGGTAGACGCTGACTCGTATGGTTGTCTACAAATTGGTAGATATTTTAGGAGTTCAAATTAGCTCCTTAGTCTAAGAGAAAGGATATCATCTTAGTCCTATTTTTGCGGCTAATAAACTTGATTGGTGCTTTGCCGATTTTTCCAGTGAGGGTTCGAGGTGCCCATCGTTGCCCGGGTGTCTACGTATACTAACTATATATAAGGAAGTCAAACCAATAAACCATGGAAGCCTAGGTGTAGCCGTGTGATGCCAAGAACGACACTCACACACCCCTAGGGAATTATATACATAGGTACTACTCCGTACTAGTAGGAACTACGCGTACTTGCTAACTGCAGCGAGCATGGGCCATAGTTGGTGATTCACATACGCTAAGGCCTTTAGCTTCCCGAGGGACGACGATCCATACGCGTGCGGAGTCACTCACCTCTTGGTGGACTGTCTAAGGCTGAAGGAATTGCGAATAAATCAAGGAGCAAGGTCGGAAAAAAATTGCCGACAGTTTGTTCATTATTCTAGGAGGCTTAGGAGAAGAGTAGAGGGGTAACCTAGACGTTTATCTATATCGGTTTCATAGACACTTCCATCCCCTACTCCCTAGAGACAAACTTTAAGGTATATATCTCATGGTGTTATAGAAGATAGACCAGGAATTTCCAACATCTCAGATTCAATGTTCAAGACATTTCATGCTATGTGTCGGATCGTGCCTAGCTAACGGAAAAGTTGGTAAATTATCTTCAATTTTGGGTTTCGGCGGCCACATCCGCACAACCTCCGAGTAAGGGAGCATCAAAAAAATGTGTCAAGCCATCCCTTAACAAACTCTGGCACCTGAGCGAATGTACTTATTGGCCGTGAACTTACCGAGACGTGCAGATACTTTCATGTTGGGGTAAATAAAGGTGAGCTCCACAACTTCGGCAGTCAATAGCCCCAGTGCGCCAGAAAATCTATCGAATTCGGCCAACGTCCTGTACAGTTACAATACACCTAAAATTACATAGTGTAATTTATCATATCAATCCTTTCTTAACTCGCTTGATTTCACCATGAATATTACTCGTCCTACGCCCCGCAGAAGGTGCAATTTTGTTTAAGCATAGACATACTGGGTGCCTGAGGAGGGCAGGGGCAAAAGACGTAGTGATTCTGTAAAATGCACCATTTTTATTGGCCGCTACTGACTGCCCTTCTTACAGCATCTCTCGGCGAAGTCTTGGCCGATCCGCCGCACGCTTGAGACATTCAATTCAAATTTGTCATAGAACTACAATTGTTTGGCTCCTTACAGTCACAATTGCCTCGGGGATCTCGTGTTGTTTGGGTCTGCCGGCATTCTCAATCTCGGAGCCCCAAAGAGCCTGTGCATAATGTCTATAAAAGGTCGACATGACCCCTATATCTGTAAGATATTCGCTTACAGCTCATTCTCATATCGATACCACCCGAAGCCATGTCCGGTGTAAAGGAAAATGAGACACAGGATTCGAAGCCTGTGGTAGCCACCATGAAGCCTGGTGCTCATCTTGCCAACCCTGTAAGAGAATTCAATTGCTGTTCTTTGATGTGATGCATACTAACATGCTGTCTTCGTTTGCATAGGCACCACTGGCGCTGGGTGGCTTTGCTACCACTCTGTTATCCGTATCACTGGCCATGATGAATTTTCGCGGTGTCTTTACACAAACAATTTTCATGGGTGACCTTTGCTTTGTTGCTGGGATTGGTCTACTTATCTCGGCCCAATGGGAGATGGTCCGAGGCAATACCTTCTCTTATACAGTCCTTTCTGCATACGGTTCGTTGCGCGCTTTTAACCCCTTCCTTGGCATTGGACTAGTATTGATATCTCATCTTTTCAGCATTCTTTTACGGCGGTTATGGGGTGATCATGATTCCTGCTTTGGGCATTGTTGATGCATATGGCGGGTATACACCCGAATACCACAACGCTCTCGGCTTTTTCGTGTTGTGTAAGTTCTTGAACTCTTGACCTCATATTCTTTATCTAATATCTTCCCTCTAGTATGGGCGGTCTTCAATCTTTTCTTTCTGTTGGCCAGCTGTGCTGTGTGAGTTTTGTTCCCTCCATAACCCCTTAACTGAAAACTAATATTGTTCTGCAGGAACATTGTCTATGTTCTTCTGTTTCTCACACTTGAATTGTGTCTCTGCTTTGATGCTGCAGCGAGCTTTGTCATGGCCGATGGGTTGGTGGAGACAAGCGCAAACCTCATGACCGCTGCTGGTGCTTTCGCTTTCGTTTCTAGTTTACTTGGATACTATTGCGTCTTCCATGGGCTATGTCAAGACGCTGTGCCATTCTCAATTCCAATGGGTGACACGTCCCGAGTTTGGAAGCGTTGGTGCAATAAGACAACTTCGCAAAATTCGAAGAGCGAAAAAGATATGGCGTGAACCCCATTTATCTAGAGTTCAAAAGAAGGGGCGGGAAACAGATTAGATATACAATACGAACGGATGTTCTTAATTTCAATTGGTCTCCGGGATGATGTTGGTAAATACATGGTGCCACGCACTGCACTGTAGGCAGTTCTGGTATCACACAGACTGTCTCGCACGAGGAGATGAGGAAGAGAAGGAAAGGAGAGAGAGCTATCTGACATGGAGGTTCTATCACATTGTAATGCCTCAGACATCCAACAGTATATTAAGCCAGCCTCACCCAGTCAGAGAATCCATCTCTCTTTCTTCTCTCTCCAAACCCCCCAGACAAACGCATACCCTGCATAGACTGCATGGCAAACAGATACCCTGCGTGCAGTGCATGTCAACAAAAGGAGAGAGAGCTATCAAACATAGAGGTTCTATCACATTGTGAAGCCTCAGGCATCCAACAGTATATTAAGCCAGCCTCACCCAGTCGGAGAATCCATCTCTCTTTCTTCTCTCTCCAAACCCCCCCGCCCCCGCCTCTGGCTTTTGGCCAGATCAGAGGCCAAGAAGCGAACGCATGAAGAAAAGATCAATATGAGCTTCATCAACTTCCTTTACACAATCTGCTTGTTACTTCCGACAGAGTTGAAGTGGGACAGTGTGCAGTATCACCTCAATTTGCGTGTTGGCTAGGCCAAATACACAGCAATTGTGAACGGTGGTCTTATAGATCCCGATGGGGGAATTCATGTCTTGGTTGAAGTCAAGGCCATGCATCTATCACCAAGTTCGGTAAAGCAGGTCGTGATGCAACAGGGACTTGAAATGCTGGCTTGGATCACTACAGCGCTTGGTATTCAACAGTCAGGGGGACCAAGCTTTCGAGTAACTGATTCACCGATCAAAAGGTAGGTTTGATCTTGATCATTATACCAATGCTTAAGAAACATCGCTAATCAGTTTCCTCTAGATAGGTGATATTAGCGCAATACGGTACACAGATATACGTTATTATCGGTGACCTACATGAAAAGTATATCGAGTACTTGGTTGAAGGCACACTCCCCGGGAACCCCTTTGATCTCGACTCATTTCTAAGAATGCGGCTACTGGGACCCTTCAGCATTTATTCCGCCGAAGAGATACGGGTCTTTGGTTTTCTTGTTCTCGCGCTTACTGCTGTCCAGCACCGGGATTGGAAGAAAGAGTAAGGAGGTAGATAGGAAATGAAAGATATATTCTTCCTAACAGAGACTCCCGGACCTTGAAATCAAAGATAGATATTCCGCTAATTCGTGTGAGTTAACCCTCTTCGGAAAAAGCCACCAGCTACTATCAGACCGGAATCTGACTGCACCCCTTGCAGGTCTCTTCCTCTGACGGACTCTACTGATATTCCACGGTACTGTCTCGTAGCTGTTAAGGACAAGTATACAGCCGTAGTCTTTATAGTGGCCTTTTTAGGTGGTTGTTTTATATCTCTTTTTAGCAGTCCATTTTAGTAGAAAATTGTGAAGAAGAAGAGAGGTGATGATGAATCTATGGAAAGAAGCTGGTATATAAGCCAGCGATATGACAAACGGGACGAGCCAGGCAAATGCTCAAAGAGCTCAGTCTGCATACAGAGAGACAAACGCATACCCTGCATGCATTGCATGTCAACATATTGCATTCACTCTCTCTTAGTGACTGACCTCTATTGAGTTACGTCTCACTTATCATTCACTTTGTATTCACTCTCCGTCGGTCGCAGCTGCCATTCACCGTTGACAGCACTGCGCACCTTTCAGGTTGGGCTCAGTCTATAAAAGCCCCACTCCCACCATCCTTCCTCTCTTCTTCCTCTTCTTCTTCATCACTTTCATCCCTCACAATGATCACTCTTCATCATCCTTCAACTCAACTCTACCTACCGCTCACAGACCATGTATGTACATACTGATTCCTTCTTGTCTACCCTGAACTTATGGTTTCAAATCCCGAGTATGTGAGTATTGCTGACCTCTTTGAAGCTCTAGCCAAGAAGGTGCCAAATCTCCCGCCGGAGGACATTCTGGTGCTCTCGTATTACAACGAGGAGCGCCAGGTCCTATCTGAGCTACTTCGAAGGCTCGGCCACTGAAAGGTCCGTGTTAAAAGCGTGGACTCCCCACAGGGCTCTAAAAGCCCTGTGGTGATACTTTCAACTCACTAACCGTCGATACCTCGAAAACGGTACGAAGGTGATACCTCTACTGCTACGCCAACCTACATGGGCTTGTACCGGTGTACTGGCAAGTTGGAGTCTTCTCACAGCAGTTAGAGGACATCGATCTTCTACCGGCAGACGTTCAGTGGCTCGTTCGCTTACTTGAGCAAGTCAATAATACTGCTTCTCAACGTATACGAGCCATGTAAGGACCCCAATCTGAGACGGACCATTGGATACTCCAACCGGATGTACAACAAGATACTGGAGGAGTGTGGGGTATCGTCGAGTGTCTTCCATCCACTAAACCACGCCATGCCAATGAAGCAGAGCACGGGCAACACAAGGAAGTTTATCTGTGCGGGTTGCCGTATTTACTGGTCGAAGAATCAAGCCGATGGACCTGAAAAGAGAGAAAAGCAGTGCCTACTCGGGGAGGTGGGCGATGAGATCTGGGGTTCATTACAGATCGGAAGAGAAGCTGTGTCGCATTGAGCCGTGCTCAAAGCTGTCTCGTTGTCGTCGGATTTGAGAAGATGGGAATGGCCACGCAAGTTGGCTCAGGTCCTTGTCAATCAACACGAGCAGACGTCTACTTTGTGTCGTGTGAAGGGTAGTTCAGCCCTTCTCAAGCAGCGACTCGGGATCTCCGAACGAAGGAAGGTCTGGATCTAAGCGTGCTCTTCGTTGAAAACCGGGCAATAAGTCGTGGTGGCGCGATGGAAGGGTTAGCAGATGGGCTCGTTAGGTGAAAATGGATGAAGATAAATTTCGCTTTCTTTTTATTTTTTGGACAGCTTTGATTCGTAGTCACAGCTGGAGATGAATTATTTGCCAGTTTTTATCTATTCATACGCTCTATATAGTCTGGCCCATTTCAACCTTGAAGCTTCTCCATTTTACGCTATGGAACCAAGGAACGTTCTGAACGGCGAGCGGCAAACATAGAGCTGTATAACCCTTTTTTCCTTAGGATTATCACGGGATCCCAAGGCCCAGTGTGCGCCTATATCTAGCGTTGGTTCGAAGAAAGTCCGTCAGAAATCTTTGAGTCGTGGAAATTGAACACAAATCCAGCTTACGAATGTCCGGTGTAACATCAGCCAAAGACTCGAAGGCTGATTCATTCTAGAGGAGCCATACCTGTCCAGGCCATGTTTAAGCAGATCAGCAAGAGATGTCGTTAAAAAATGCATATCTCCCACCCGTTGAGGATCTTAACGACGGAGCGACAGACTGGTTAATTGGATTGCTTGAACGGACGCATTTTGTTGACATCGATGTTAGACATCGTCCTGGCACGGGTTTTTCAATCCATTTAGGCCATTCTTTGCGCTCCGTGACTGGAAAAGGCAAATGCTCCGGCAGCTTTGAGTGCTTCGAAAGAAATTCTATTGAGTTTAACGAGGCTACTCTCTTGAAGAAGACACAATGAAAAAGCTACGCTGGCAGATATTAGATTTTACTCGGGCTTTTGCGAATGGAATTGACAGACTATTCTCTCGTATGTCAATTCAGTTCGAGTCTCAGCACCCGTACCGGTCCATGATGGCCCTGAATGAAGGATCGTGCAAAAGTTCTATTGCGGTTGGCCGTTTTTCTGGGTGGTAGACAAAGACTTTCGACATGATAGATTGCACATGTTGCCGCTCGACCAGATCAGCATCGGGACGGAAATATGCAATTTTCGCTGCAAGGTCATTGTCTAGATCAGGAGATTGAGAGTGATCATACCATGAATCAAGTCCGCCGGGGTGTGTGTAAAGACCTTTCCACTGCTTAGGTAGCGGGCCTAAGCATTCAACCATACCACTCACAACTCCACCCTCGAGAAATGTGGGAAACGGAGGAAATGTAAGATAGAGCATAGAGAAAATAGCCATGTAGCTCTATATATCGCAAGCAAAGCTTGGCTCTTGCCTATGAAGCCGATCTGGAGAGCAATAATGCATAGGTGGGTAACCGCGTTGAGTGATAAGGTCGCCAACCTTCTTTGCTAAACCAAAATCACAAAGATAGAATTCTTCTATACGAACAAGGTCTTTAGGAACTTTGACAGGGCTCACAAGCTCGCCCTTTTTCTAGAGATCGACAAATGGTATTGTCTGCTTCAAAGGCCGACCGAGTAACTTATACTTGGCGCTTCTGCTAAGACGATCGATAGGAGCCATTCCCTATATACAGTTCCCTACATTCAAATCTATAGCGTTTTTCTTAGTATGTAAGAACACGAAATAAGAGAATCCCGACTCACCGCGATATACAATTCCAGCTTTATATAAACTTGCCACAGTCTCTAGTAATTGTCGAGCAGCAGACATACGAGAGCCTATAGGAGTCATTTTTAAGGTAAGAGTGCAGATGGATGGCCCTTTTATAGGGAACACTAAGACCCTATAATAACTTTTATCGTCTCGAGGTAGAAAGAAAGTCGCAGTATATATAACCAGGCGAGAAGTATCCTATACCGTTTTGATTATCTCATCCTAGATTCGAGTTTCGTTGTCGCCCCATTTCCCTAGGGACATGATTTTGAGGGCCACGTCTCTCTTGTCTTGTATATCAAATGCCATCCAGACGGTTGAGCCACCACCAAAGCCAAGTTTATGTTCAACCAGGTACCTCTCGTTAAGCACTTCCCCAAGGCGAATAGGATAGAGGACATTTTGGTTATCCTCTGTTTCGTACCTATACCATGGCTCAACAAGCTCTTCGAGATCAAGTTCCTCTTCTTCATCCTTCACGAAGTCACCGAAATCTGTCGTGTTTCTAGGGGATACCTCAGTGTTCGCCATTTCGGATGAATGTTTGTCGATGGCGGAGTGGATGCATAATGAGAAGATTTGGTGATCCCAAGGCGGAGATCAAGCAATATAGTGCCATTCGTCACACCGCCCGGTTGTGACTCCTGCCCTCCTGGATGAGTGCAATGATTAACTTGATGCTTTCGGGATCTCACCACTCGATTCATCGGGCCCACTAGGACCACTTTTCTTGCCGCCGCATATTTTAATTCCTGCCGCTTTTGTTTATATTTGTGAGAACTACCTAGGTAGTGGCGCTTCGCTGACACATGATGATCCTCGTGGCAGTCTAAGAGATAACCAATCACACGGTTCAATGCTCCAGAGGTCGGTGAGCAATCCGTTCAATAGTGAGGTTTTATCTTTCAGAAAGGGGTTCGTGGTTTTCGTTTCGTATGTTGTAGCTTACCTTTGAACCCCCACCTAGGGCTAAGACTTACTGGTTAGAAATAAGTAACGTCTTTTTATAACCAGATTATGTTTATAGTAGCAATATTAGCTATATACTTTAACATTAGATCACGGTTTGTCGTGATAGAGCGAGGCTTAAGAGGTGAGAACGGGGGGAAATAAAGGCTACAATTTTCGGTCAGAAGTGGGAAATAACTATACATTGTACTAGTTGTATGGGCTAAATATTCGGGCGAAAAATATTCAGGTGGGTGAATATCCACCTTGAGTGCCCTGAATAGAGCGGCGAGCCGTCCATGCCCGAACCATAGGCGCTAGGTGACCACGGTCATACTTATGCTGTTGTATGTTTTTGTTTTTACATCTCTCCAGCGGCACTCTGGTAGCATTTACTTTTCAGCCACTGTTGCACGGAGTATGTTTTGTGCCTTTTTTTTTTGTTGGCCCCTTACATGAAGATCTTCGCTAAACGAACCTTATTCTAGCCGGAGAAATTGCCGCGGTGTACTGTAAAATGTGGGAAAGTACTTTGTAGATTATATGTATGATAACTATACATTGTAAAAGACACTCAAAAGGTTGTTGTCATTGTCACTGTCATCCTGCTCATACTTCCCCAGGTCATTCCAAGGTTCATGAATCCTTCGTCCGGGTCCACGGGTCCGGGTCCTCGGGTGTGGCTTACTAACTAGCGCTTGGGCCGTGTGTTCGATCCATTTTGTTCCTGTTCTGGGTTGTCCTATTACTTCACTACCCACACGGGTAGGATTAAGCGACTCACGTGTCGAAGATCGACCCCTCAGTTCGGGTCGAGAATTGATCTTGTCTATCACTTCACAATTTCCTATCATGGCTTTAACAGTTGCCGTAGCTGGCGCGACTGGTGGCGTTGGAAGAACACTCGTTGAACAGATCCAGCACGAGAACAAATTCTCGGTTATTGCTCTAACTCGAAGGGTACGTTGTAAAGCACCCCTCTATATAGACTGTTATAATTGATGATTCGGGAAAGGAACACGTTGAGTCGGCAGTCAGCGACATACCGTATGTGCAAGTAGACTATGACGACATTCCAGCACTCGTGCAGCAACTGGAACACCATAATGTCCAGACGGTTATTTGTGCCATTGGCATGCTGGGAGACGCTTGCTCTGAAGCCCAGCTTAATTTAATTAAGGCTGCTGACCAAGCACACACCGTGAAACGATTCATCACGAGCGAGTTTGGCTACATGACGCGTGAAGAGTATTGCTTCCCCATCGCACTCCTTGTCTTACTGACGGCTCCTTATAATATGGCTGCTTACATCCCCGCAGGAGGAAAGATATAGACCCGGGAGTAGACTGGTTCCTGGCAGCCGCAAATCTTCTCAAGAACAGCAGCTTGACATACACTCGCCCAGTATGCGGCGCTTTCATGGATTTCATGGGGGCTCCACGCGCGCGGTCGAACATCGTCCCGAACACCATCGCCATCGACGTTTTTAATCGAGAAGCATGCATTCCAGGAGATGGATCCGCTAGGATAACCATGATATACAGTTATGATGCTGCAACTTTGATTGCAAAACTACTCGAACTCGACGAATGGACCGAGTTCAGCTTTTGCGATGGGGAAGACACAACTCTTGGGCAAGCCCTCAAAGACGCGGAAGAAGTCTGCGGTAGGTGTGTTTCCTAAATGCGATTGATTCGTTACTAATTCCGAAAAAAGGCGAAAAGTTCAACGTTACCTACTTGAAGCCTGAAGATGTTGCTAAAGGGGATGTTCCCACCATGAAGGTTCTTGAAGGAAGTGGCATCCAGCCTGACGAACTTCACGCATATAGTGTTTTTGGTTATCAACTTTATTTAGCCGAAGGCTTTTGTTTACCTGCTCAAGGTCGACTGGGGAACAAGTTTCCAGGTTTCAAACCTAGGACTGTCCGGGACTTCTTGGAAATGACTTGGGGGTCGCATGTCTAGTTAGCCAACAGCGGATAAAGACATATTTCGTTACCCCTATCAGGCCGTCTTTCCTTCTTCATGTGTCCGGTTTGTGTCTCATCTTGGCAGAACCTTTGAAGAGAGGGTGTATCGACGGACTTTATCCATGTATAGTAATAGCACCTATAATCCTTTTTTACATTTAACCTGATACATACGACCATAGGGTGTGGAAAATAGGGCTTCCCGTCCGCTCAGCCGTACTCAAGCCACACGCCGGTGAGTTAGTAGTTGGGTGGGTGACCACCAGCGAATCCTCACTGTTGTATGTATGTTTTTGTATTTTTGATTAACTATCATGCTGTTCAAGAACCCCAAGCAACGGATGTATCTGGGGATTGTCCCGGGTCAACTGGTGACCAATGTGTAGATCTTCAGACGCAACCGCCTATTCCAAGGTCCGTTGTTCTTAGCGCAAATGAGGGGCTACCTAACCAATGAACATGTGTCTAGCGGAGGCTCTCCAGAATATATGCCTTCACCCACACCGCCCTACATATACACCTGGGCAGTATGCGGTCAAGGGATCATGGACACTCCCGAGGTCGACTCCGCCACAATGCCAAGAATGAAGTTACCGCATCCAGACCGTATTCCTCCTGTCATATTCTTCAAATGTTTCCTATCTTCCTGAGCCTCCTCCCACAATCACCCTTCTATATGAGTTCACCTGTCTATCAGTTTGAATTACACCATGGGGCTGGTGGCGGACCACCCTACCCGAGCGCCGACTCCTACGCTCACTAACGGAGAGTCAATTCTGCGGGAGAAGCCTTCCACGCCGGATATCGATGGTGAAACGAAACAATTCAGTTTCTTTAGTGCACAAAAAGATGCGATCACCAGTGCGGATAGCATCCAGCTACTGAAGTCATCTAGTGCCGCCTTCGAAAACCTTATGGAGACAGGTATACACACGGGATTATGGTGGCTCCATGTCTCAACGCCATCCAACGAGGATATCGACGCGTTATCGCGCGTGCTCGACATCCATCCCCTAACCGTCGAGGATATCAAGACACGCGAACTTCGCGAGAAGACTGAACCCTTCGGGCCCTACTATTTCGTCTCCTTACGGCTCCCACAGTGGCCTAAGATGGCGATCGGTTCCCGGGCGTCGTCCGCCAATATATACGGCATTGTCTTCCGCGAAGGCATCATCAGCTTCACGTATGGTAACAACCAACACGCTGCTCATGTCTGGAGCCGCATAAAGAAACAACAGAGCCAGTTATCTTTGACCAGTGATTGGATCTGCTATGCCCTCATGTACGAGCCTGTCACAACCCGGTGAACGTAATATGCTAATATTACCAGCGATGATATTGTGGATGACTTCGCTCCTTTAATCAACCGTGTCCAAACCGGCGTGGAAATGGTTGAAGACGGAGTGTCTGTCACACGACCCGGTGACATTGGCCTGGCCCTCCAAAGCATATACAAGTATCGCAAAGAGGTTACTCACATCCGCCAACTCCTGCATGACAAGACGGATGTTATCCGGTCTTTCGCCCGTCATTGTGGCAGCTTAGGATCGACACCCGCCGACGTTACACTCTACCTTAGCGACATCCAGGACCACGTCTTGACGATGATGGCCAATCTGGCTAATGCAGAGCAGATGCTGTCGCGGTCGCAGTCGAAGTACCTAAGTCAGCTCTCGTTCGACTCTACCCGCATGCGCAATACAATCGTGGGTACTCTCGCTCGGCTGACGGGCATCGGCGCGGTCATAGTCATGATGCAGGTCATCACCGGCCTCTTTAGTATGAATATCTCCATTCCTGGATTAGGCGTGGTCGGCTTGTCGTGCTGGTTTGGCATTCTAGGGCTTATTTTAGGACTTATCTTGCTATTCTTGGTGGTTGCAAAAAGAATCATGCGCAGGCAATGACGCAAAGATCCAGCAAGTAGACGACAGAGATGGGAGACACAGGTTCTCCGAGGATTGACGGAAGAACCTTCGGCGGGTATTCATGGTTTCTATGTCTCGTTTTCCTGGGCTTTCCATGTTCTACTTGAGCCATTACTTCGTTCAAAGCATTTACCATATAGTCACTCTAGAGGTAATCTATTAGAACCTGTTGCTTTGGACTGTCCCTATTGCGGACTCATTATTGCTTTATGATTTAGGGTGTTGTATCCAATTTACGATCTACTACTATCTACGATGACCGACAAGTCCCTTTTGCGAATACGCATCTATCAAGGAGAGGAACGGCGCTGGGTTCTCTGCCAGAGTCTCAGACGGGAAATGAAAAAAAGACTTTAGAGGGAGAGACCAAGGTGAAATGAATCCGATCTCCAATATATTGACCACAAACTAGTATCAGCTCTGGTTGTTTGCCAAAAACATGTTTCCGTTGCAACATCCCAGCCCTTTAGCCCACCAGTGCAGTCCAATATGGCGTTTCAATTTTCCAATACTGCGGCAGAGGTTGATAAGACCATTCTATCTGACCCTAGACATAGCTCACAGTAACACTATTGCCTGTAACAGAAGACTTGGTCAAGACCTTCTTGCTTTGTCTGATCTCGAATAGAGTAGCTCCAGATGGCCCAACAGACTTGCCGCCAGATCTGGCCTCCGCCTTTGTGAATGTCACAGTTCCGAAGTTGGTAAAGGGAACCAACTGACCACCGCTTTCAAAGTCCTCAACAATCCATTCAGCATTAGTCTCGCAGAGATCTCCATCGTCAACACCGCTGAATTTATGAGTGACAGATTTGCCCGTGGTGACATTATCGATGACGGCAGAACCAGAGCTCTTGGAGGTAGCAGTCACAGTGAGCTTAATCACATCTCCAGTGGAGATATCGATGCCGGAAAAGTCGTGGGCATAATCCGGGTACCACTCATACCAGGCATCGTACGAAACCTCGCCTCCCTGGATGCAGAAATCAATTCCAGTTTGGAGGATGGCCGAGCTGCAGGTATCACCGTCAATACCGACCCAGGCAGAGGCGCAGGACTGCTCGCCAGACGAAGCATCCGAGGGAAGTTTCGGCTTGGGAACGGTGAATTCTCCGGTGACCGAGGTGTATCCGGTACCAATAAGAACAGCACCGGCCCAGTTTGAGCTGTACTGCGCGTGGCTTGTCCCGTTCAGACTAACAAGCTCCAGGGTGTCTTGCTTAGCAGCCGGACGGCTGATACGGCCAGCTCGGTCCGCAGCCCGGGCGGCATGCCGAGCTGCGCGGCGTTCGGTGAGAGGAGCGGCAATGGCCGACGCTGTGAGCAACGCTGCGCTGAGGATGGTGGTCGAGAACTTCATGGTACGGATTGGATGGCTGAACTGTTCAACGGAAGGAGCTGGAGTAGCTTGACTGTGTGGATAGCGAGACAACACCAGGGAACTGCCGTTTATATACCTGTGGCATGCAGTTGTAGCTCCATCGAAGATAGGAACAACAATCCCGAAGTGCTCGAACTAATGCACATTCAGTCACCTTTCTCAATGTAACATCAGCTCATATTCTCTCATCCCGCCGGAGACCGATAGATAAACCAAGGATAGACCGTGGCTTGAAGAATTTCACTGTATCCGCGCAACTGCTCGCAGGTTCAGGTCACAAGTACCCAGACGCTTCAATTGCTCGGACCTAGTTCGTGCATCACATCCACGCATAATCAGCAAAGGCTAGAGTATTAATTCAATGGCATTTCCTGTTTCTCATGAACACTGAACTGGTACAAGTTCCAGCCCTCCGGATGTCCGACGGGGTCTAGAGGTGTTGATATAAATTAAAGGCAAGCGTGGAATGATCATCCGAACTAATAGGGAAGTGATCGCTCTTCTCATGGCGCATCGGCGAGAATTATCGGTAAGCATTAGCAACTCCATGTAACTGTGGCTTAGAAGCTAGTACATTTCTCCTCTAGCCATTAGCCTGTCAGTGATAAGAGTGCCAAGCTTTCAACAAGCAATGATGCCCAGGAGAACAAGCGGGAGAGGTGGATAAACGTGTGAATAATGTGGATACAGCTATTTAAATATGTATGTTCCTAGATACTAAGTATACTGACAGTTCGTAGTTGTACATGGTTAGCTGCTGGTGTGGCAGCATGATCTCAGAAGGAGACTGGCTCCAGGAACAAGACACCGTAGTGATTTTCCCGAATGGAATTCAATTTCCCTCAGTTCGGGTGAGAGAAACATTACCCCCTGCATCCGAATTCCCGCGTGCAGATTCGTGCTGACTTGCATGTAGACAAGCTAAGTCCACGCTAACTTCATTTGATAATAATCTCCGAATCGAATTGTGAGATCATTGGACAGTGATGCCGCAATTTCTTCTAGTAACAACCTATAATAAGTGAGGCAAGTTATTCCTCCTATGAAGAAATGCCTAGCACAATTTCTTCAAGTCCCGGGTCTTCAAGCCAGCGCGCTTGGCCTTCGGGCGCGGTTCCAACCCAGGAGTTCGTAACGTGGACTGAGTCTTACCGAATAGATACCATTTTCTGCAACGTGCCTGATGGAGATTATGGGGCACTCTGCGCCATTGCTAGCACAGTATTCCCAGATCACACTTCTGCTTGTGTTGTATACATAGGCAGCCTTGTACTGGTACTTTTGGCCACACTGATTGGTATTCTCTTTTCCTCCTCTTCGGTTGTCTTCCTTTCAACTTATCTTGGCTTGCCCTAATAACTACTCCATATCAGGTATGTAACTATCAAAGTGCTTGTCGGTACAAGGAAACCTGTGTCCCCGATATTCAAGTCTACTGGGATAAATATATCACGAAAGAAAATCTCCCTGTGGATCCTCCCATGACTCGAAAGTTGAAAGGAGGTATTTTTGCCTCCGGTGTTAAGATAGGCAGTATATGACTTCATAAGCACTATTGAGCACTGTTTTCGGATAGAGTCTCAATAGACTCAATAGAGCCGCTAGAGGCGCGGGCGCGAATAAGCCTATTCATTGCTAAATCCACTCTTTGTTCTTAACTTTCTCTCGGTCTTCTGCTGGTCTTCTTTCAGCTCTATCCTGGAACTGAGGTCTCTCGCTTCTTTTGTTCTCTGTTTGGTCTGCATCCGCAAATTCTCTAGGCAAGTCCTGCCTTAATTTCTTTTTCGTTACACCTGGGTTTTGATGTATTTGAACGTTTGCCTATGCGCAAGTTCCCCACACTATACTTGCTCGAATTACGTATTTATTCCAGCTCTTCCAGCCCCTCTCGTCTTGGACATCGTCTAAGGGAACAAAGGGGAAACCGAGTATGTTGGTATGTGGGGTGTGATATTGTTCTTTGTTGAGAATTAATTGTTAAGACTCGCCCATAGAACAGAGCCTTGCAGGGTTCTTGGGGTCTGTAGTTGAACAATGAACCGAACTCGATATCCAGTGTCTCATGTGCACATTCCGACGTGTTCATCAATATTTTCCTTTTTGCATATTAAACTACCTATAAAGGTCGCACCGATCTCCTCGATAGAGAACTACGCTCAAGGGTATTTTCAATGCAATGAATTTCATTCATATCCTACTGTCACTGCTGTTTGCCCATATAGCAACAGCCCAATCCGGGCATGGCATTGGTAACTCTCATGGCCATTCAGTCAACAAGCGCGGTGCGTTTGCACCAGGTGGTGATGGTGTGTGCTACACCTACACCATTCAGCGGGGCGAAACCTGCGCCAAGCTTGCTGAGCGTTATAAGATCACTACGAGCGATATCGAATCTTGGAATGACGGGTCCTGGGGGTGGGCAGGCTGTGCAAATGTGAAGCAAGGCGATTTTGTCTGTCTCAGCTCCGGTGCCCTTCCTATGCCGGTTGCTCTCCCGCAAGCCACCTGTGGTCCCCAGGTTCCCGGGACAAGACGCCCTAGCAACTATGCTGATCTGGCCTCCCTAAACCCGTGCCCCCAAAATGAATGCGTGAGTGTATAGTTGTCCGTACCGTTTTGGTCCCTACTAACTATTAGTTATTTTCAGTGTGCTAGGTCAGGTAAATGCGGCACTGGCGCGGCCTTCTGCTATGTCAACTGTCTCTCCAATTGCGGAACGAAGTCTCAGCAAAAGAATGTCACAACCAAAAGTGCCCCTTCAAAGGCGACCGCGTCGAAGACGAGTACTTTGAAGACCACAGCTGCTCCAAAGCCGACTTCTTCAAAAACGACTACTACCAAGAAGAAGACGACTACTTCGGAAACGAGTGCTACTACCAAGAAAGCGGACATGGTAACCTTGACCAGCATAAAATTGGTCCCACCACCAAGCAAAACCACGACCAGTGAAGCTCCGATTGCAAGTTGGCAGATTACAGTTTACGAGGATGACAACTGCGAAGGCGATTACTTCTCTATTCAAGGACACGAAACCCAGAATACGGGCAATTGCATTATTCTCGCGGAGGATACCAACACCAAAATCTCGGATACAACCACTTCCTGTCGATGGTGGTCTGACGAGGGCCTCTACTGGCACACCTGTGCCTCCAGTAAGGTCTCAAGCCCCAAGTCATTCTTTATCACATCTGGCAAGTGCATGGTGTACTCAGGCAAGATATGTAGGGATGAAGACTGGATAGGAGAGACCTATCCGCCTTTTAAGGGCTGTCAGAATCATAAGACTGGATACTTGTCTCCTCGAGATAAAGCCTGGGGTGCAATGCAGTGTTTTGAGTACGTATCTGATAACGTTTATTGATTTCGTCTTGTTGGTTAGGTTTGGTTGGTTGGCTGCAGTTGCGAACATGTGGAGCGTTGGGAGAATATATATAATCGAGGGTGCTTAAGCCAATTTGTTTTTCGCACGCCTTTGCACAATTCCGCCATAATTCAAGTTCGTAATAATTTAAATAATTACGAGTGAGAGAAGGGCGTAGAGGAATTGGACATTTCACAAAAGTGAGTGGAAAAATGTCTTTCATCATCATCATGTCCCCGTAGCTCAGAATTATGCAATTGAGACTTCTTACTTTCCAGTTATGAGTCCAAAGAAGGCAGGTCTTTCCATCAACCAGCCAAGTGGCCGAGCAGTAACTCAGCCATCACATCTTCCTTGGTCTAGTGGTGATGATTTCCGCTTGTCATTAACACCGATAAGCGCGGGAGACCGGGGTTCGATTCCCCGAGGGAGAGATTTCTTTTTGCACTTTCTTTTTTTTCCCCTCGTACGAAATTAACATCATTAACCTTTTTTGTGTTATTCCTTAATAGCTGCTTCTATAAATGCGATCCATGTGATGCATGATCAATATTTGGTATCTAATGACATGTAGTCACGGAAGTAAGGGAGACTGTATAACGAGTACTCACAAGTTTGATACTATTCAGATAGAGACACACCTAGGATAGGGGAAAAGAAAAGAGAAAATAATAAGAAAAGAGCTCATGTAAAGATAGAGATATACGGCCATGCATTCAGCAGACGTTCCTTCCATGACTGCCTACATTTGGGTCCTTTCCCTGTTTCCCCAAGCAGATCGCCTCTGCTCTCATCTCTGATTCCAAGAATACATTCCAGTGTATATTTTATCTGTGAATCCTTTTCATCCATGCCCCAATAAACTCTGAACACTCTCACTCGGATGACCTTCCTGCGGGTATAGCACGAGTACATTTGAGTAACCAGCAACTATGGCGTTTTGGGTGGACTGGGAGCTATGGGAGAAGCTGAGCGCGGTAGGTACCCGTGGACATGTCTTATGATTACGAGATCCCCTACTGACCGTTATCGTTGACAGGTACTGGCCATGCTGATCGTACGTGATACCATGGTAACGCGACAAAGACACCAACTGACAACCTTTGCAGGCTCTGACACTCTTCTGCGCCTTTTGTGTCCTCGGCTGGAATCGCTGGATGATGAGCAAACACGCCGCGACGGAGGCAAAAGAGCGAGAGGAGCAAGCCGAGGTGTACCCAATGCTACACAAGGATGACATACCTTTCGGCGCCAGAGCTTTGGAAAGAGGAGTAGTAGTTGAAGGAATTTGGATTTCAGAACCGAACACACCCACGCAGAGTCCGTGCCAGCCCGCAACTCCAGTTCCAAGTCGGCCCGTCAGTCCAGCGCCAAGATCGACGCATAGGGCCGTTGATACCCTCAGGTCCTCAGTGGGATCTCAGAGTTCCATGATCAGCCCAAAGCCTATGCCACCAGCTGCCCGACGTGAAGTCGTCTCCGAGCTCGACCTGGCCTCCGCAGGCTTCACCTACGAGAACCACAGGCCCGGCGGAATTTATAGCGGAGCCAGTCTGCTCATAAATGCAACTGCCATGCGCATGTCGCCTGCACGGGAGGAGTCACTGATCGGCATGAAGGATACAGCAGGTAACGAAAAGCGGGCTAGCTTCCATAAGCGAATTTTTGGTAAAACCTCTGATTCCGACACGAAGGACGCGAAGGATAAGGACTACCGAGTAGGATTGGATGGCACTGATGACGACGAGAACTATGTCCCGGCCCTCAGTGACGCTGCTTCTATTCTTTCATCGGAGAGTAAGCGGAGCTCAGGACCCTTGAGTAAGTCAACCACGATGTAGGGGTTGAACAGAGAAACTAATGCGACTCACATAGGACGTCTTCGCCGGCGATCGTCAGAAGAGTTCCGCCGCAGAATGAGCCAGATATTCAACGACAATATTCAAATCGGTCTTCCAGACGATCAGCTGGAGTTCAATCCGGCTTTGCGCCAGTACCAGAAGCGGGTCAGGAGGTCGCTTCTTCGTCCATTTCGTCCGTGGCTCAATGCTCCTGAAAATCAATAGTAGGGAGATGCAGTTCAGAAAAGATCATTGGCTCGCAAGGAAACCGAATTTATCGGAACAAACACTTTGGAAGTCCTTCAACGCACGCGTTTGCTGGGACATTTAGCATTGATTTTGACATGGCATTGCGGCCGCTCGTGGGCAGTTTTCCAGCACTTGGTTTTCCATGAGTCAAAGGAACTTTCAGAGAATACTTTTAATGGGAAGACGGGGCCTCAGCATGCAGTTTATTGCTGGATTATATTCTTATACCTTTTGTTATTGCAAGATAATGACACACGAAGCTTTTCTCTTTGCGTTTTAGTGTTCACCCGTTGCCGCTTTTTGATCAGGGCTGACTTGATCACGGCTTGACCTGCTCACCCGGGCACTGAGCAACGGTGATCATGCCCTAAGCCTTGATCCACTCAGTGAATTATATGAGCGCTCTAATCTGCTCACTAAGTGCTTCCAGAGTACCTAGGTAGTCTTCGCTAAAACCCACAAATTCAACGAGGACCCCGACGCAAGACCCAACCCACACATGTCGTTGACCTTCTAAGAAACTGGCCACCTACGATTTTCGGTTATTTTTCAAAGCCCAGTGGTATAATCCACTATGTTACACCGAGAATAGTGGCGGAATATTAATATTTTATAGACTGATAAGCGGCAAGAGGAATATAGGAATAGAAGGCAACAGATGAGTGAAAGAACACGAAGCAGACAACATGGAAGCCCGCCCTAGGTATGAAAACAGATACGCTACATAACCAGTTCCCCGTTGTATAATTACCGATTCTAAACTTCGATCATCAGTGCTTCGGAGACTTAGCATGGAAGTCTGCCAGGACAGCATCAGAAATCTTTAAAGCCATAGCGTAGAAGACAGTCATGACATGCGAAGACACCTGAGTTGGCGCGATCGAGCCATCAACAACGCGAAGGCCCTCGACGCCATACACTCTCGCCTCAGAATCCACAACTCCACCAAGCTCCTTTTTCATCATCGAGCAGGTGCTGACAGCGTGCCAGTTGGCACGGAAGTTCTGCTTGACGTAATCCACCCATTGGTCCAAGTCGGCATTGTAGGCCAAGTTAGACCCAGGTGTAGTCTCGCCATCAAAGTAGGTCTGCATACCACCAGTGTTGGAAATCTCGCGCGCAAGTTTCGACCCAGCAGCCTGGCCAAGAAGGTCCAGCTCGTTCATAAAGAACTTGGGGTCGTAGGAAAAGCGTCGCAAGTAGGGGTCGGTTCCCTGGATATGCACGGAACCACGGGTAAATGGAATCAGATCCCATGAGTCGAAGTTGATCTTGCCGGATGTATCGAGGAACAGCTCCAAATAGGCGACTTCATCATTCAGCCAATCGCGGTAGTTCTGGTACTGGATCTCAAGGGCAGTCACATTATGGAAACCACCACGCGCAACAGTCTCGCTGGCCCACTGGTGCAGCTTGGTGTTAAGCAAGTGGTGAGCCTGAGGAGCGAAATCTCCAAATGTCTCATTGAAAGTGGCGTAATAGATAGCCTGGCCTTGACCATTGCCGGAGGGCTTGGTACGGGAGGTCACGGTAGTGGTGGTTTGGTCCTGCATGTTGAGACCGACAGGAAGATCAACAATTTGCTGGACACCAGCGGCATCGAGTACAGGCTTCAAGCCAATACCTGAGTATTCCAGAATCCGGGGCGAGACAGCAGAGCCGGCTGCTAGCAATACCTCGTGCTTGGCGTATACGTTGAAATTCACATGTTTATTGGTGCCGAAGTTTACACCAACAGCTTTGTGACCGGTTTTGTGACCGGAAATGGTAGTTTGATTGATGAGGACTTTTCCAACAAACTGACCCGTCAGAACCTGGAGATTCGGGCGTTTGTAGTTTGGCAGGAGCCATTCACGTGCAGCGTCCGAGCGAGTCTGGTCTTCGTGTAGCACATTGGGAATCATAGAAACACCGCGAGGGACTCCACAGTGAAAGTCTAGCTTGGTCGGGACACCACGTTCCTCGGAAGAATTCATAAAGGCCTTGATTATTGGAGAATAGACCTCTCCGGTGTTACGGAAACCAGAATGAACAGTGCCGTTCGTTCCATGACAGGCAGAATCATAGTAATGACCAGCGGCAATCTCGACATCATTTGGAGGACGAGAGGCCTCAACCTTCTGCATATATGGAAACAGGTAATCCCAGTTCCAACCCTTGTTTCCAAACACCCTCTCCCAGGAATCGATCTGGGTTTTATGGGGACGTGTCCAAGAGCCACCATTGATCAAAGTTGATCCTCCAAGACCATTACCAGATCGAATGTTTTCGGCGCGGTTATTAATTGCGTGAGGAACGGTTTCGTAGGCATGGTCGACGGTGGTGCGAAAAATGTCTCCGTAGGCATTCAGATCCTCAATGATGGCTCCATCGGCGGACTCATAGAAGCCGTTTTCAATGACCAGGACCGTGATGTTGGGGTTCTCAGTCAGCTTGGCTGCAACAGTCAGGCCTGTCAAACCACCCCCGGCAATTATATAGTCAACTGTCTTACCAGCGACTTGGTTCGGATCAGAAAGAAGGCTGGACTGAACATCGATCTGCTCAGAGGGCAGGTAGCTCTGGGATGCAGCCGCGGAGATAAAAAACAATGATAGAATTAAGGAGTTCATATCGGGTCACAATCTCAAACGGAGGGGACAAAAACAGGGGGAAAGGCCTGAATCGGTTGCTATATGATAAAAGTCCTGGGCGACTCGAGAGAGCGGGGATATATAGATTTTTTCCTACATATACACAAAGCTTCGAGCAGAGACTCGTCACATGGACATTGATTCGTGTGCTCCGAAGAGGCCCAAGATTGAAGTCAAGCTCAAAGGATGTGTTCATCGGCTTCATTTGTCAGAGGTAATGAATTGTGGGCTACTGGAGATACGTACGTACCCAACCTTGGGAGTGCGAGAATCATAATAAGCGGACCTACTGTCAATCGTATAGTTCTGGCACCTTATTGCAAAATGTATGTAGTCTTTAGAACCTGGGGTTCTGTTGCATCGAAGCATTGCCCAGGGGCTACTTATGTGCAGTTCGTCGGGTCTCTCTCTGCCACTTCAAGATCCTTCCTGGCTTTGAAGCCTTTGCTTCCTTTGTCACATGAAGTTATTTAGAGAGTTTCATGGTAGTAAGTAATATATTTCCGTCGATCGCTTTCTTGCTTCATTCGGACACGTAGATCCAGTGGATCCACGTGGATCACGTTTAAAACTTAGTAAAGCGCGGAAGGATCCTTGCAGTCACTTTCTTCGACGACTTGGGTTTAGACAAAATGGAACCTTGTAAGAATAGGACGATGATAGGTTACAATTAAGGCCCGAGTGCCTTATCAATCTTCTCCGAATGTCCCAATGTTGGCACTGCCACGTTGTGATTGATAAGATGTACCTAGGTAGGCTAGATCAACCCAAATCCGCTCGCTCGGTGTGCCTGCGGCAAATAAGCTATCGAGTAGGTCTTCAATTGAGTTCGACGCATAGCCAAAAAAGTGGGTACAAGCCTTGGAAAGTTCCTTTAATTAAGATCATCAGAGCATGATGATCCCGTTCGAATTTTTATCTGATCCGAGAAGTGCCCGAGGAAACATTAGTGGGCTGATGTACAGAGTACAGCAGCATTCTGCACGTAAAATCACTGTAGTGTGTTCGATCTTTCGATAACTACGCTTAATACCCTCGGAAGCTCAGGCCAAATACACAGCCCGCACAACAAAAGGGGCTGCAATGGCAAATAATCTCGTATATCCCATACATCTTTTATGTTCAACTTCCCGCTATGCAGGTCCCTCTCCACCCGCCTGATCGACGATGACTCAATAACAGGCGATACGGGTCAGAATGTTCCAGTCGAAACGCAAAATTTGTCGAGAGTGGAGTGCCTCATCAATCCGTTACAACATAACCAGGAGTGACATGTATTTGAAACATGAGCGAATTTGCGTGTATATAATGCGCCTTCGCTGTCCGGTCTCCTTTGGACCTCCGTCTTTTCAGCGCGGGCGGACTATTGCAGGAATTTATCTTGTGAGACGATCTTGTTCATAGTTCGAGCATTCCTATTCCTGTGAGTCTTTCGTTCGATTTCTCTCATGCAAGGTAGTTCGCTGACCATGGGCATTCCATAGATATCAAAATGCTGAGCCCTAAGCCGGCTTTCCTGCTGTTGCTGCTGCACGCAGTGTTCGGCTCGGCCTACCGCTGGTTCAACTGGCAGTTTGAGGTCACTTGCCAGTCTGACGCCTATATTGCTCCTCATAATGAGCATGCCGCCGCCGAGTTCCTCAAGGAACAGTACCCTAAGGGCTCCCATATCAAAGTTGTTGGGAATGGTCATGGATTTGGTAACCTCACTACCTGTGTCGACAATGCTCTCACTGAGAAGCCCACCTACATCGTTTCTCTCACCAACCTGAAGAAGCTCCATATCGATAAGAAGAACTTGACCGTCACCTTTGGTGCCGGCTGGGATGTCGATGACCTTATCCAAGAGCTCAAGGCCAACGACTTGTCCTTCAGCAATCTCGGTGTTGAGCGTGTTCAGAACTTTGTGGGTGCTGCCTCCACAGGTACCCACGGTTCTGGATCCGACCTCGGGAATATCGCAACCCAGATTATCGGGCTGCGTGTATTGGACTCACAGGGAGGCCTGCGTGTCATCAACGAGAAGCACAATGCGGAAGAATTGAAGGCTTTCCGTATCAGTCTTGGTGCCCTCGGTTTAATCACGGAGTTGACTATCAAGGTCCAGCCTACCCAACTCCTGAAGAAGACCACCAAGGTCTTGAATGCCACGTCCGACTATTCAAAGATGTACAATGAGCTTGCCCAGCTGTACAAGGAGCACGACCGCATGACTGTCTGGGGTCCTCACTTCGACTGGAATGCAAAGTCTCAGAGCTGGGACCTCGAGCCTACTTACTTCCTCTCTTACTGGGAGCCAACCAACTACACCGGTGTTCGCAACTGCACCCTCAATTACTGCGCCAACGGCTGCGGTGACTGCAAGAAGGAGTACATCTGCTACGACGAGGTCACTGATGCGGCGTCCTGCTCTCCTCAAGGTGTCTGTTCCCGGGGCTTCTACGCCGAGATCGAGCACTTCCTTCCTATAGAGTATTTCGCGGAGGCCGCCACCAACTACACTATTTTCCAACAGGGCCAGACGTCTCGCATGAAGGCACCCTACAACAAGCAGATGGTCATGCAGCACCGTTCGCTTAAGGGTGACGATACATACTTGTCCCCAGTGAACACCTACAACCTTGGTCCCGAGCTTAGCGGTGTTTTTGGAGTCATCGAGATTGACTGGATCCAAGAATACAACAACTTCACCACTCTCTGGCAGAACCAGGAACTGGCCCATGAATTCCTCCCTCAGTTTGGTGAAACCTACAACGCTCGCTCACATTGGAACAAGATGAGCGCTCCTAATGCTACTTATACCCTGGAGAAATTCCCCAAGCTGCCCGAGTTCTTGGCCATCCAGAAGCGTCAGGACCCCAAGTGCCAGTTCGTTAACGAATTCCTGGTTGAGCAGCTTGGAATAACGCGCTGTGCAAACTATATCTCTGTATAAGATGTGATATGAGTGGTCTGAGGCACTCTTTTCTTTTCTTTTTGTCGGAGGTGATGTGGTCGTCAATATGTCAGTTGGCAAACACCTTTTCCACCGCAACTTTTGTCCTTAGAATTTTTGCGCAGAAAGGGTCATTGAATGAGCTTAGTGTCGGACTTGGTGGCACCTCTTGGTGGGTTTCCTAGTTATGTACGTATATAGTTTCCAAGGTTCTGAGATAGCTTCATGACCAATTCATCCACCACCAGTTTTCCCTTCCGAGCCATTGCTCAATATTTGAACACAAAATTTCAGTTTCGGTGCGTTAGTACTGTTTGAGTCGATTTCTGTAAACTCGCATGGCAGTTAAATCCGGTACATATAGCTGCGTATTGAAGCGTTGGTGTCCAATCGACCGGGTATACGGTAATCGATCCACTCCAATGAAGACTCTAGAGCCTTTGCTTACAACTTAATAACAAGTATCTCCAGGGCTAGGTGGAGGAAAACAAAGCAGATACCTGCCTAGGTACCTAGATAGGTATGCGCTTCCACATTTGAAGGGAAAACAATTTGCTTCTCCAAAACCGGAAAGGCTCAAGGCAGCACCGCCGCACGTGATCTCGCGATCCATTTGACGCGTCCGATTTGTTGACTCGGAGTCATCCTGAGATTTTTGCCACAAACAGACACTTTAGATTTCTGAGACTTTGCACAATCGGAGACTGCGTGTTTGCCGACCGGTTAGTTGATACCTGTGGCTCTGTCTGGCATCCAAATCGAGGGGAGCGAGTACTCGTCTCATCCAAACGCGTCTATTTGAGTGGATCCATCACCCGTGCTTTCGAGTCGAGAGACCCTGCCGAAGAGGCATCGAGATCCTGATAACCTGAGAAACGAAGTGTATAACTGCTAGCATGGAGGGAGAAGAGCAATTCGACGAAAATGGGCTTCCTGGCCCTGGTGCCCCGACCCCGCTTTCTGCGCTCGACGTGAGTGAATGCCACAGCGATATGATTTTGCTGCAGAATATTGAACTGTTATACTAACTTTGCTGTCATAGGGTGTCTCTGGATTGACTGCTAGGGATATTAAATTGTTCGTGGATGCAGGGTATCACACTGTCGAGTCTGTTGCCTACACGTACGTATCCATGATGTTCGCGTTTATTGCGACCATTTTCCCCCAGCGGTAGCAATGCTATATCAATTGCCATATTTAGCTCAATCTAGCTAACATTTATTGTGACTTTTAGGCCGAAGCGGTTGCTGGAACAGATCAAGGGTATCTCGGAACAAAAGGCCACCAAGATCCTAGTAGAAGGTAAGTCCTCTTCTACGATGCACTACAGCACTTGGTTGGAGATTCGTTTGCTAATGAGAACGTGCTTCTTAGCCTCAAAACTGGTACCTATGGGATTCACCACGGCAACCGAAATGCATGCCCGGAGAAGCGAGCTCATCTCGATCACGACGGGATCCAAGCGACTTGACACATTGCTCGGAGGTGGTGTTGAAACTGGGTCGATCACGGAGATTTTCGGAGAGTTCAGAACGGGAAAGAGTCAGATCTGTCACACTCTCGCGGTGACCTGCCAGCTGCCTTTTGATATGGGTGGCGGCGAGGGCAAGTGTCTCTACATCGATACAGAGGGGACTTTCCGTCCAGTGCGATTACTCGCGGTCGCGCAGCGATACGGTCTTGTTGGAGAAGAGGTTCTTGATAATGTGGCATACGCACGAGCATACAACTCGGACCATCAGCTCCAGTTGCTTAACCAGGCCTCTCAGATGATGTGTGAGACGCGATTCTCTCTCTTGGTCGTTGACTCGGCGACGTCTCTGTACCGAACGGATTTCAACGGTCGTGGTGAGCTTGCCTCACGGCAGACCCATTTGGCTAAGTTCATGCGTACCTTGCAACGCCTTGCAGATGAATTTGGCATTGCAGTCGTGATCACGAACCAGGTCGTTGCCCAAGTCGATGGTGGGCCCAGTGCCATGTTTAACCCAGATCCCAAGAAACCTATTGGTGGTAATATCATCGCTCACGCCAGTACCACTCGACTCAGTCTGAAGAAGGGCCGCGGTGAGACTCGAATTTGCAAGATTTATGATAGCCCTTGCCTTCCAGAGGGTGATTGCCTTTTCGCTATCAATGAAGACGGTATTGGTGATCCTAGTGAGAAAGATTTGGAGGATAAGTGAGTCGACGTTTCTCGCAAGGTTGGTCTTAATTGTTCTCCGATACGATGTTATTGACTTGATGAGCATTACATTCGATAGCTGTTATGCGATTAGACGCCCTGTGGCATCTCAGCGTTGAGAGGGTTGATTCCTTTATGATAGTAGCGAATTTAGAAAGCAATTTCTGTTTATTCTTAAACAGTATCTTGAAATTATAGAGTAAAACAATGTGCAAGTGAAGTGGTCTAAGAGTAAACTGTCGAGGGCGGAAGCCATCAATCTCAGGCCGTTTATCGCGCCAAGACTTTGTTTTTTGAGAGCTCCAGCTTCCCGCCCTTCAATCTTCCACCCTCTCTACTTCCCTGGCCATGGAGTGTTAAGTTGACACACGTCAATCGATCATGGCGAAAATTTACAAAGACTCAAGGGTCGACCTTCGGCCTTACTCGTCGACCACCGTCGCCAACATCCAGATTCCGACTCAAGAGACCGCGATCCGCCGTCCACGCTTTTCGATCTCATCCTCCGACCAAGAACTCCCAATCGCCAAAGATGAAGATGAATTCGCCAGACTTTATCTCGCGACACAGGGTGAGGTCTACTTCCGGAAGCGCAGGGCCTATCCGAGGACATTCTTGTGGAGGGTCATCAACGACAACAAAGTGCTGGAGATCCAGTGCGCGGACCTGACGAAGGGTGGGACGGAAGTTTACGAATACAATGTGACCCTGCGACTGGATTTCCAGGAGCGGATCCTCCCTTTTGGAGTTGAATTGTCCGACTCCGAGGACCACGAAATCATCAGTGTCTTTGTGATCACCGCCTCGAAGCATCTTCACACTCTGTCACTACGTCCTGAGTTCTTCCGCCGGACCTCCTCAATCGATGAGAATGTGAGGGATTGGTGCAAGACGTGCCTCCCCGCTCCCTTGGCCTTTTCGAACCCCCACCGACTACACGCGAGCAGTCCCCTGGAGCTATTCATTTCTCTCGATAATGGCGCGCTCCTGCGACTGACCCGGAGAGCTGGTGATGATGGTAAGTGATTTTGCTCTACTTCTGCGACGCTCGTTTTATTAATTGCTTCTGAAACTAGGTTCCCACTGGTCTCCTCTTACTTTCGACGAACGAACATGGGGCTCTTCAATCCGAGGCCTCGTCAAATGGAGCGCACCTTCCTCGATCAAGCACGACGGACGCAACCTCGATTTGAATGTCGCAAATGCCATTGCTACTACATCCGACGAGACATACGTCTTCGCGACTTGTTTGAACCACACCCTTAAGATTTGGAATCTCGCGACGAATAAGCTAGCGGCCACAAAGGATCTCCTGGGACGCTCGCTTCAGGATCCAGACCTTGTACCTTACACGCTCAACCCCGCCCAGACATCGTTTATGCGCGTCTTCAACGCCGAGCGGGCTATGGATGGAGGACATCGCTTCTACGTCGTCACATATTCGCCATTTGAGGATGGCAAGTTCAAGTTTTGGGCTGTCAAGGGTGGCCTGACATCCGAACTCATTATTGAGGAACTCTTCGCAGATGATGTCTTCCGACCTGTGGACCCCGATGCCACGGGTAACATGTTCTGGAACATCGCTGATTTCCAGGTCAAATCCCGGGAAGAAGGCAAGGGGATGGAGTTGTGGGTGCTCTGGAGAAACCACGGTCTTTACCAACTCTACACCCTCCATTTCAGTCTTCAAACTCTAGTTTCGGATTGGGCCTCCAACTGGGTTTCAACAACATTTGAAACTCATCGACAAGAATCGCCACCACCTCTGGTCGTGGATGATGTGATGGACCCTACTGAAAAGTGGCTACAGTATCTCTTGCGGCCGAATAGATACATGCCGGAAGTCCTTGAGACTGCTTTGGCCATTTATCAGGAGGCCATCAAGCCACTCTCGTCATCTTCATCTGGAGGGCTGAAAAAGAGTTTGCCTTTGGCGGAACGACTCTGCTCTACAATTGCATCGGCAGTCTCTCTTCGGAAATTTGCCGACGAGGAGATGGACTACTCCCGATATACTTCAGATACAGATGCAAAGTGGCGTCAGTTCTGGCAAGTTGCGGAAGACCTCAACAAGCGCCGGTTCGAACCAATTTCTCTCGCCTACGACTCATACGCCGATATGCCATGGCTCCTTCTGTCAGACTCATGCGCTGTGGTGCGGGAATGCAGTATTACTGAATTGTTCTTGCACAATTCCAGCTCCGAGCTTAGCGACGGAGTGCCGAAGATGGTAGATCGCTGGAGGCATCGCAATGTTTCAAGAGAGCTGGGCCCGAACTTCGAAACAGCCTCTGGCTTGTTGAAAGTGGCATCCGATTTCCGGAAAAGATTCTCCCCAGAGCTTGATGGGGCGTGCCGAGCCGCTCTTCAGGCCGAGATCTTTTCCGAACCTTCTTCGTCGATCCTGGACCGTATGGAGAACTTCCGAGAGCGCAGTGACTTTGCTAATCAAATCTCCAACAAATCCTTTGACGCCCTAGACGCGGCCCTGAGTGAATACATGAGAACTGATTGCTTGTCCATGGATGCGTTCCTTGCTATTATCCAAACCGCCTCCTCTCACTTCTGCGGAGAAGACTCGGAACTTGCTTCAACCTGTTTTGGTGCTCGAGTTCTAGTCAGTGGTGCGCAGGAGACTATTTCTATCTCTCGTCAAATCTTTTTCGATCTACTGATCCTCGTCACATTCGTGGACGGCGAATGGGAACAAACAAGCAAGTCCGACTTCGATGCGTCCGACCTTTTCTCAATGCTTGTTGATCTCCTACGTGAATATGAGATGATGGCCTGGCTCAGCTCGAATGTCCGCAAATGCCCCGATAGCGCCAGCAAGTACCGCGTCGATTCGATGCAGAGATATACACTGAAAGACAGCTCGAAGACCAATAGTCAACGAACTGCAAGCATCCTGGAGGATCTGTTCGTTACTGATATCAAGCCCCAGCAAGCGATTGACTCCCCGCAAAGCTACACCTTGACTCTGGGAATCAGAGACGTCGTGGCCTGGATTACCCGCGAAGGTGAGGTGAACTATCAAAACGCAGTGGCTCACATCCAGTGTGACCTGATCGCCAAGAACAACATCGATCTTGCATGGGACTTCCTTCGTTTCCAGGCGAGTAGTGCCTGGTCGACGTATGTCAAGGGTCGCTTGCATGTGGCTATGTCGGAATTTGATACCGCAGCAATCTACTTCCGGAAGGCAGCTTATCTGCTTTGTACGTATCTCCTGGTGATTGCTTGTATTGGTCTAACTCAGCTAACCTAAATGCAGCTTGCGGCAAGCCAATGGGCAATCTTTCCGACATGTCGGCAGAGCTTTTAGACCTACTCGATGTTGACTGCTTCCACAACGGTCTTGCGAAATACTACCAGCACATCCTTTCGATTTTCGAGAAGGTGCGCTCATACTCCCATGTCGCGGACTTTGCCAGCCTGGCGCTGCAGGCCCTTGACTCTGAAATTTGGGCCGAGCAAGACTCCGAATATCCGACCGTACGCGATGATCTGCTTTCTCGTCTGTTCACTGGAGCTCTCAAGACTTGCCAGTTTGACCAAGCATACTCCGCTCTGGCTAGGTTGCAGGATCTCAAATTACAGAGAACCGAGCTCAGCGAACTCATCTCCACCATACTGGCAGTCTCCGGACCTGGCACAGCTGGTCTCAAGCAGATTCTCCGTTTCCCCACCTCACTCGTTCCCAACATCGCATCTTTCATTGACGAAATCCTCGTTCACCTGACCCGCAAACAAACCACCAACGTATCCTGGGTGGATGCGGACAACAAGATTTTCCCAGCCACCCCTGACTACACCCGCATTCTCCAGGCCTATCGCATCGCCCGCAGTGACTACCGCGGCGCCGCTGAAATCGCCTACCGCAACGTCCAGCGCCTCCGCAAAGCACGCGATTCCCCGTCAACAGCCCTCACCCTCAAAGGCAGGGAAGCGGACGATGCGGCCAGGTTACCAGTTGAGGAAGACGATGCCGAAAGCAAGGAAATCCGCCATGAGTTGTTGTCGCTAATCAACCTCCTCGCCTGTGTCGACAAGAGCGAAGCATACATCCTGGTCGAGAACGGACCCCCAATCAGCGCCGCCCCGATGCCTCCCCATGAAAGACGGCCAAGCACACAAGCTGATGAAGACGGAAACGTCTCCATGGAGGACGTCGACGCCACCTCTCCCACACCACTCGGAGGCAAGCGATCATCCAATGGCGTGGCTTTCGCACCAACCCACCGCAGAGGAAGCAGCAAATCTTCCGCCATCGAACGGCGTAACAGCATTGTGTCCTTCGAAGTCCCTGCTACCAACCACTTGCTTAAGCGTCGTATCATCGTCACGCTCGACCATCTGCGTCGCGAATTCCAGTCCGAGCTTGACCGTGTCAGTCGGATTGAGCGTGGAGACTGGGAATTTGGTCTCGACGAGGAGAAGGACGTGGATAATGATGAAACGATGGTTCTATAGTTGGTACTCCGCGGAGGACTTATCTATGACTCTTTGCATTTTCGGCCGATTCTAACGGCCACTTCGAATTTAATCTTCTTTTGTTCCAATGTATGGTACTCGGGTGTTTTCATTTCTTTTTTTTTTTTGTTACGGTAGTCCATAATCGGATGGGGTGCAGAATAGGATTTGCTTTTCTCGTTTCTTCCTATATCCATAGCTCATAGGATGATACTATGGTCTTCTTTTCATGGAGCGGAGCCCAGGAACATGTTTTGGCTTCGCTACAATGGCTAGCCCATTAGTACATGGGTAGCCCAATGTTGCATACACTGTTCAATGTTCTCATTAGTACAATATGGGTCTATACATGATACCATTGTCTCCCTGAGAAAAGTTCCCTTGACGGGAGCCTGGCCAGACTTTCAGCAAAACCTTTGGGTTAGGCTCTTGGGGATCCAATGGTCATACTATTTCTACTAGACAATCGCTCTAGTTTCGTAATTCAAACAAAGCTTCAACGGAGCACGGCACTCATAACCTGAGAATCAGATAGATCAGAGTGTATTGAAAAGAAAAGAAAAGAAATAACGGGCGACTACCTAGGTAGATGGCTGGCATCGAACGCAGAGGTCACATGACCTCCTACGAAGGTGATGAAGATGATACATCAGGGAAAGTATGAGGCAGACAGTTAGAAAGTCCACTAAAGAGACTATGTAGTATAGATGGTTTATTTCTGATAGATGTTGTACTTGAATACAATTAAACATATTCTAATAGAAATGATTTTCCGATCAATTCTGGTCGGCGTTGGAAATGTATGTAGGTTCTGCGATATATATATATTGCAAGTATATAATGTCCAAGCGGAATAATTTACGCAAATGGAAGTTGAATCAAAACGAAGAGTAATCTATCCAAGTTCCCTTTTTTGGTCTATTATTATCTGATTATACCGAAGAAATATCAAAATATCACGGGCTGTAAAGTGTTGCTCCTCGACCATAGAGAGACATTGCAGACAGGGGTTACAAAGTCATGATTGATACTGTCAATACTCTAATTATGAAGATAAAGCGTACGAATCAAGAGTCAAGAGTCAAACGAAGGAGCTATGTATGCATGAGTGCCACTCCAAGACGGTATAAAGTATTTGAAAGATAGTGAAGAAGAACATAATAATCATCACAGCCAAAAATCAACATGAACATGAACAGAATAAGAACACCCAATATATAACGCCGACCCAAGGCCCCCAAATCAATATGTAGTCGATATGTACCTCGAAAAAGGGAATGTGGAAGATTGTCACGCCAAAAGAAGAAAATGAAGACGCTTCAACCTGTACAGGTGCCAAAATCAATCAAACAACCGACCCGAAATTCTCAACAAAATTTAAAAAAAGAGGAATTAATCCGATTCCTCCGTCGCCATGGCACTTGCATAAAGCTGGCTAAAGTGCGACTTGGGCTCAGTGAGAAGCGCATACGGTTCCCCATTCTCGACAATGCGACCAGCGTCCAAGACAACGATACGATCGTAGTCGAGGATGGTGTCGAGTTTGTGAGCGACCGCGATAATAGTGTGATTACAGAATTTCTCTCTGATAACCCGCTGCATAATTTCATCTGTTTTGGTATCGATGCTGTAGCAAAGTGGGTTAGTCTCGGTTCTTGCAGCAAGGGGTGGTATCGGTGTGTGGGTGCATTGTACAGCTCGCATGAAGTCTCATGCAGGGGATTGGGAGCAATAAATGTGCAGTGGATCTGTGGGTCGAAGCGAGGGGAACGGTGACTTACTTGCTAGTTGCTTCATCCAAAATGAGGATGTTGCCGGGGCGAAGAAGGGCGCGGGCAAGACAGAAGAGCTGCTTTTGGCCGTGAGACAGGTGGATCTCGTCGACGTCCGTGTCTAGATTCCCCTTTTCTTCGATCGCAGGGAGGAGCTGGACGCTCTTGAGTGCTGCCAAGATGTCGCGGTCGGTGTGGTCGCCGGTTGGATCGGCGTTCAGGCGCACGCTGCCTTGGAAGAGGAGGGAGTCTTGGGATACACCGTTGATGAGGGAGCGGATCTCTCGTCGCCGAAGTCGACTGATGTCGACTCCGTCCACGGTGATGGTGCCGCCGCTTAGTTCCATCATTCGGAAGATGCTCATGATCATAGAGGTTTTTCCACTGTTGGGTTTGTTAGAATAAGTAGGAGATTGGATTTGGGAGTGGTTTCTTACCTTCCGGTGCGTCCGCAGATGCCGACTTTCTCACCTGCCTGGACTGTGAGGGAGACGTCTTTGAGAACTGGCTCGGAGGGTCGGTAAGCCGCGGAGACGGAGTTGAAGGCGACTGTACCCTTGGAGGGCCAGTTAGGGGGCACATCTTGGTCTTCACCGGGCTTGTCTTCCGATTCGACTGTTGACGTAAAGTCCTTAATGCGCTGAATAGAACCAATATGCGTCTCCAAGTTGGTCCAGAAGGTAACCAGAAGCTTGATGCTCTGACTGAACTGGATAACGTTCAGCAGGGCGACACCAACGTAGCCTGCGCTGAGGGTAGATCCACGGAGGACAACAACCAGCACGATCAGAAGAACAGCGATTCCCGCCACAACCATGTCCAGCGACAGAGTAAGCCAGCGCTGAATAGCGAACATGAAGTAAAAGGGTCGCTGTGAATGGTCCAAGAGAGCGATGTTCTTCTTCTCCATGGCGTGTTGCCATCCGAAGGCGCGCAAAGTCACAAGTCCTTGAAGACAGTCGGTGAAGTGGGAGTACAGCGGAGCCTTGGCCTCGATATCCAAGTAACGAAGCTGGCGCGAGGTGCGCAGGTACATCTTCTGAATTAGGAACAAGATACCAAGCACGATCGGGAAGGAGATAGCTGCGTATTTGGAGGAGACTCCAATAAGAGCCATCTGCGCCAGACAGAGGAAGAAGGTAGCCACAGTGTTGATGGCAGCAATAGGGAGCTCCATATCGATGAGTTGCAAGTCTTGACTGAACCTGTTAAGGATTGAACCGCTGTCGGTAGTGGAAAAGAACAGCATCGGGGCACCGAGGACAGTGGTAAGCAGCTTGCCGTGGAAGTTCTCGCCAGACTTTGGAACCATGGTGATGATCATTTGCCAGCAGCCGACAATCAATGCGAGCATAGCGAGACAGCCAAGCATCGCGTAGATACCGAGATAATGGCCGATCTCCTGCCTGGGGTGTGCGGTGTCGGACTGGGCCCACCATTTCACCCAGATGCTGGGGAATGAGATGCAGAACACGAAACCAGCCATTGCGACCATGAAGATAATCGCAGGGAGCCATCCGATGGCGTTGATGTAGTATGTGTAGATTCCAAGATCGCCACCTCTATCGTGGTGCTCTGGCTCCTCGACCAATAACTCCTTTTCTTTCTGGACAGTGTCCATGCTGCTGTAACTGGGAGAGTCGGAGAATCGCTTAGTCTTGTACTCCCAGTCAGGCAAGCCGAGTCCGAAGCTTGACACATATCCACCAGTCTTGTTCAGTGCAGAAAAGCTTCCTTGTTCACTAATACGACCACCTGCCTCCAAGACAACGATGTGGTCGGAGTAGGGAAGGCGTTTGACAGATGATGAAGCGACGATGACTGTGGACTCAATCTCCTTCAGAAGGCCCCTGGCCCCGAGAAGGCTGTGGAAGATGTGGTTTTCCGTGGTAGCGTCCAGACCGCTGAGGGCATCATCGAGGATCACGATCTTCCTCCGGGCATACACTGCTCGTGCAAGTGCGATACGTTGGCTTTGACCCCCACTGAGGGCGACACCTTTGCTTCCGATGACAGCAGCGTCCCCACGAGGGAACTGTGCGAGGTCTTCTTCCAGAGCGCAAGCCTGGATCACAGAGGCATACCATAGAGGATCATAGTCAGACATCGCAACGATGCTGTCTTTGATGGTGCCATTCATGTGCCACGGAGTCTGATCACAGTATGCAACGCTAGGTGACGCGAGTGCAACCTTGCCTTCGGAACAGGGGATTTCTCCCAGGAGGGCCTTGAGCAAAGTAGACTTGCCGCATCCAGAGGGTCCAATGAGAACAGTGAAGCTGCCTCGAGGGATACTCATGGTAATCTCCTTGAGAATAGGATCCTTGTTGGCTTCCCATCCAAAGCTTCCACTTTGGACAACGGCGGCGTTTGCCGAGGGCGGGGCACTGCAGCGCTTGAGCGACTCCACGGAGTCCGAGTTGATGGAAGAAAGGTCAAGGTCCTTATCCTTCGATAGAGCACGCTTTTCAGCGAGATCATCGAGGAACAAGGTCTGCGGTGAGCTATTCCGGCGATCAGCGTGGTCCTCCTTATCCAAGAACTGCTGAATACGCTGGAAAGATCCAACAGCGCCAGCGAAAGACATAAGCGCCATCACTAGGGTCAGGAGAGGGTCTGCCAGAAGCGAGAACAGAGACAGCGATGTGAAAGCCCGAGAGACGGTCAAAGGATCGCTTGAGATACCGACATACACACCGAAGGTGAAGATGGGGGCAAAAATGCGAGTCAACCAGGCAAATGCCATGTTGTAAACGAGAAGGGTACGGAACTTCTTGGAGATGTCCAGCTCGCTGATCCGAAGACCGTGAACGAACTTCATGAAGGAATCCTGCAAACCAAGCATCTTGACCCCCTTGATCGACCCAAGCATCCCGGAAGTAGAGGAAATGCGCTTCTCAATAGCTTCCAGCCAGTTGGCCTGTCGTGCGACCACGAAAGACATGCCGACCAACGACCCAACCAAAGCAAACAGAGCGACGCAAACAGGAACAACGCAGGAAATTCCCAGCTGGATCTGGAGAAGGTAGATTGCCAAAGCAATTTCAATCGAGTTTGCCCAGATCTCATGCATGGTTTGCCATCCATTTGTGATACGCTCGATATCGGCGCTCATCAAAGTGAGCGAGTTGGCGGGATCGGTCTCTCCGAGGTTCAGACAGCTGGCTTTCTTGTATAGCATTGTGACAAGAACACCACGGACCATGGTAATCCCGCGGTACGTGAGATGCTGATACTGGCCCATTGAAACTCCCAGTCCGGCATAAACCATGAGATAGGCGCCAATGAGGCCATACCCGATATTCTGGGTACCCTGGTTGACGGGCGAATTGAAGAAAGAGAGGGATCTCTCCAGGAGCAAAGGCTGGCAAAAGTTGAACGCCACAACGCAAGCTCTGGCAGGAACAGCTGCAAGTAGAGGCCACTTGACAGCCTTCAAAGACTCCCATTGGAGAGTGTTTGGGGATTTCGTTGTCACTGAACAAAAGATTAGTAAAAAGACACACAAACCCGCATATCGTCGGGACGGATAATTACCTTTGCTCCATTTCTCATCAAAACGAGCCAAAAGGCGCTCAGAGCTCAGCTCTTTATCCAGTAAGAATAGATCCTCTACACGCAGGACGCCGGTGAAGCCGATCTTGAACAGTGGGTTCAGCCACCAGAACACAGCACGGTTATAGAAACCTGCAGTCGCTTCCGGAGGATAACCGGCGTATTCCGATTTGAGAATCCGTCTCTTCTCCACGGCTTCGAGCACGAACAGAAGCAGTTTGACGCCCACCGCTACTGTAGCGATAATGGCAAGGATATTATTGAAGGCGTCCACGCTGCGAAGCCACAGCGTTCTAGACCGAGCGATATCGAAAAGCAGGCTGCAGAAGAGGTAGGTGTTCAAAATGAACGAGGGTCGCACAGATCGCGTGTGTTCTGCATATGAAAGCAGAGCGAGAGCGAGTACGCCGACGGTCAGGACTACATTGGCTGGAACTGAAGCCTTGGTGCTGTCAGCTGCCGGAAGGGCCCATAGGGCTGTTTGTGCAATTTGAAGACCCAATAGTGCCAACCAAGCCACCTATTCAGAGACCGTCATTAGATAACAGTATTCCAAAAGAGAATGATTCACCAATTCCAAAGACCAGGGGGTCAGGGGGTTGCATGCGAACTGCAGGAAGCAGAGCAGAGCAACACAGTCAACTTACAAGCTTGATGAGGACCAACCATGATCCCACGACTTTGTTTCGTTTTTGCGAGAGATTCCACAGACGGACAGGAATAATGATTAGCATTAATAAAATAGGTAAAATCTGGAGGATAGTCTCCTCAAACAAAAGAGAGAAATCGAATCCTCCCCGACATGATCCAGCATCAATACGGAGAGTATGATCTAGATCGCGGCACGAAGGCCCTGAATAGTGAGAGGATGTCATGTCTATTCCTTGAACCACCTGGCGACAGAAGGATGGTTGAAGAAAAAGAAAGACGCAATAACGAGCGGCACGGGGAATTAGAATTCAAAAGAGTGTATGGTTAAAAGAACTTGCATGAGAGCTCGGGGAACTTGCGGCTTTTTGGTCTAGATCGGATGCATCAGAAAGTGACATAAGAACAGTCAGCTTTACTACGAGACCTCATAGTAAAAGGTACATAGGGCTAAACGAGGTGCGTATCCCTCTAGGCAGGAGTCCATTACATCTAGGAGAACTACAACCCTGAGCTCACCCTTATGCCCCTGTTACTGGTTGGCTGCAGCAGAGTGGGCATGAATACAACACTTGATGCAACCATCTTACAATGCTATTACTGGCAGTGCCCTGTGAGCTCGTCTAGGCTCGGGCTAGGAGTGTATGGGATCCATTCAGCTGCATCTATTTTGATTTGTTTTGCGTCTCTTTTCTTTTGTTTTGTTTTACTATAAGACCTTGGGAGATTGGACTGTGATTTTTATGACCCCACCTCTGTCATTAATAGTGGTCCTGCTGCTCAAAGCAACTTGCGGATAGGTTGCTCTCCCCCTTGAGGATGTGGGGGATGCAATGGCATCACTAGATCCGCTCGCCCCTGGAGTCAAGGAAACCTTGAGTAAATCCCGAGCAACACGAGGGAGTTGTGTTACCTTGCAGAAATAAAATAATTAGAGTCTAATGAGTCCAATGACCTCCAATGACCTCCAATGAGTTGCGATGGCGAAGGTGTAGTGCATATGGGCCAAGTCCCGTGTTGACTTAGGGCAAAGCAGCCACTCATGTGAGGGAGAGAAGCCTCCATCTGTATGGGAGATCTGCCGCATTGGGCTGCAAATACCGATCGTTATTAATATAATATATTTCTGTACCTATTCTTACTTTCCAAGCTTACGGGAGACATATATATATTTCTCAAACTCTGCTTCACCGCAGAAGCTGAAGTCAGACACGGTGAAGCAATTCGCTTGGTTCTTCCACATCTGGAGAACGCCATAGGAAAATAAGATGGAGATTCCAACTGGGTTCTGCGAGTTTTCGTCACGATTATAATCATAATCCTAAATCAAGCCTACAGTCGTCTACTGCGCCATGGCGTCCTCTTTTGCTTCTATTCACTCGGTAGTGGCGGTAGGGATTCTCTAAGTCAATTCATCCGGGCCAATCGTTTCTTTTTACTAAACTGTTGAGCATGGCCCACAATGAATCCTTTTCGGAGTTTTCGGCCGTCATCGGCCTTCCTGATTTGAATTGAGGCTGCCCGACCTGAGATTTTGCATCATTCCAAGACGTGGTAGAGACGTGGTGTGGTTCGCGTGGGCGCTGGGCCAATGTGCATGAGTCGGGTTCTGTACCTACAGCTGGAAGGGCCTGATGAACAACAATGCCCGATGGAGCCAAAGTGACCAGGGTCAGCTGTTTATTTTTTTATTTTTCCCATTGTCTTAGAAGCATGGTTGATAGGTTGATAGGTGGCGAATCGTATGCATGATGACCCCCACTGATGTACATTTGTATACCATTTGTGCTCACATGTGCAGTTGATTCCAAATTGTTCTGCGGAGAGACATTTTCCGAATCCCGTTTGATAAAAGTATGTATATTGTATATGTTTGTACGGTGTATTATCTCAATGGACACTGTGAAAGAATTTATTTTCCTATTGGGGCTCAAAGCAGAGATTTTATGTGATCTATCGAGTGGACAATGGGATTAACCTGTCAACCTTGGAAGTTCATTGTTTAGTACTAGTTCACAACGCCGAACTGCGGGCGCTAGATTAGCCCGTATATTGTAAGTGCCAACTAGCCTGTGCGCTAGGTGTACAACATTCTGGATTCTCAACTATCGCCAATATCGCGCCTTACCCGTGTGGATCTCTGAACTGAATCCCACCTAATCCCACCTCCCCTATAGGTACATCGTACATGCACTTCGCTTGGCTTGACTAGTGAGAATAGTGGGAATTACAAATGTACGTTCCAGATCCTGCTTATACAAAATTCCAAGAAGACAAAAATAACTCAAAAAAAAAAAAAAAAAAGAAGAAAAAAGAAAAGAAAAAAAGAAAAGAAAAGAAAACGTGAGGAAGCAGGAAAAAGCAATTATGCCGACACTACATGAGCCCATGTTTTTGATGGAACTGGCCCATGACCGGAAGGACTGTACGGAGTACTCCGTACAAAATGAGATCTTTTGTTTCCCCTTTTCGCTTGAATTCAGATCCATATTCTCGTCCACATGGATTGAGCTATTGATTCATTGAAGTTATTGTGGATGTTACTATAAAAATACACTGAACGCCAAGTCGACAGGTCTCCGGATAGTGCCATCCCTTGGAGGCCCTTGCAGAAATCATTAGTCGCATATACTTTGTCTTACACATCAGGTAATAGTTAGTTACATCAATTCCCTCTTGTAAATTTTTATAAACGAACTCAAATTTCATTTTGAGATCCAATCGCCGGCCATGCCCTACCAGATCTAATAGTATTTCACTTTTAGCCAAGTATTCCTCCGATGCTAGTCATACCTACCCCTGTAATATATTCGGATCCATACAATGGGAGATCCGAAGTACGAAGGGCGTGATAACCTCAGCTCGGGGATCAAACCCAACAATCAGCTTTGGTCTTTTGCTTGACTCCTGAACCTCCAAAAACTCACCACATCCAAGACACGATCATGTCAGATCAGATCCCGGCAAATTAACTTTCCCATCTCGATCACCGGACAGGATCGACATTTCCACTACACCCTCACTGCGGTAGTGCCTGAACTGCGCGGTAAATCCTCGTTCGTCCCGTCCTAGCTCGCCACACCTTACTGATGCAGGACCCCAGTTCTCGGGTTGCCATGCCATGCGTTCCCATCACCAGAGCTTCCAGACTAGAGGTGAGCGTGGAGCAACTAATCCGGGGTCAGTGCCATGTGCGCATCCGGCGGTGTACATCGTAACCTATAACCGCCGCACGAGGCTCGTATATCATCTGTGGCGATGCCATGCATCGAGCCAAAGCCTATACCCGCAGTATGAAGTGAGGGCATAGGCTCTCTCCCATTTGGGAATATGTACCTGTTCGCCCAGCTCGCTCTAACCGAGCTCGACATGGGACAGCGAAGCAGACAGCAGTGTCAGCATTGCAACCTCGTAAGCTTCAGGGGAAAGTGAAACTGTAGATGGTAGCGCCACCCAATATGAACAAGATTCCGGGTCAAACGCCTCATGTCCCTGAAGGCTCTGAACTACTATTCCCACGTTCCAGACCGCAAGGGTTCCTGATCGGGGGAATTGCTCCCAGTTGGAAGAATAGTACTCCGGTGTACCGAGTACAGAGAGACAGAGGGAGAGACCTTTCCCCTGCATGATGACCTGTTTGTATTAGTTCGAGTGAGGTACTTTCCCAAGGGTTACCTTGGCAGTTCAAAATAGAAAATACGAAATTCGACACGGCAACTCGGGAAAAAAAAAATAGAAAAAAGAAAAGAAAAAAGAAAAGCAGAGAAGAGTGTCTGACTTGGTTCCACAGGGGGCCAAGTACACACCTGATCCACGTATTGTCTCTCGCCCTCTCCCTTCCATCTAGATCCCATGCAAGGAATATGGCGTCTATTACTGGATTCTGGAGAGAGGTGTGGCCCATGCAGCCCCCGGCGGAGGTGGCTATTTTCGATTGTAAGGGTAATCATACGTATTTTCCAGGAATAAAAAAAATACTTGTACTTAGTTCTTTAAAATAAGACGAGACCGTCCGAGTTCGCGGGCGCACTTGAACCACCGTCGAATTAATACTGTCGTTCATCCTTCGTACCTTAGGCCCACACATACACATCCTCTCCATCGACCGAACACGAAACGAAACATAGACGGCTTGGTACTATCCAGCCATTAGACATCATGGCTCAATCCACCAAGTGCTATCTTCCTCGGTTCGCTTCGACGGTTGACGGGCCTAAACGCCCAGTCTCGATGAAGACGAGACCCACGGCTGCTCAGCATGCGCAGTTATTAACCGCATGGAACGAAGGCCGTCTGGACCCCATCCTACGAGCCACCTGGGCTCTCTTGTTGCACTACTATATCCGCTCCGAGGATATATGCTTCGGTTACCAACATCTCGAGGGCGACTCGCGCTCTCCCAAATCATCTGTACAGCGTTCTACCGTCAACATTTCGACGATCCGCATATCCATCAACGACAACGACTCTCTCAAAGCAATTGTAGATAAGGTGCGCGCAAACAGTGCGATTCGCCAGAACAATGGAAGCCCCGAGGCCTCCGAGGCATATCTTCCTTTCAACACCATCTTCATGCTGCGCACATACGACCCGCCTGCTTCTCCTTCAAAACCTATTCTGGCGACAGCTATTCCGGACGAGGTGAGTTTCCTTCGCGTATTGGCGACGGAGGTTTTATCCTGTAGACAAGAATGGAGTTGGGCTAACAATGCATAGTGTCAAGTCCGTCTTCATGTCAAGGTGCTGCGTGGAGACATCAGCATCTTCCTTGAATGGCGCAAGGGCGACATGTCCGGGGAACAGATGAAGAGTATCGCAAACATTTTTGAGCAGTTGCTTGCCAAAGTGCTGTCTGCCGAGAACACCGCTATTAGCCAGCTTAATTTGTTCTCGGAGAACGACTGGCAACGCATCCGCAAGTGGAATTCCACTACTCCACAGCTTCACGATCGCTGCATTCACGAGGCCATCCACGATCAAATGTTGAGCGGACCTGATCGTGAGGCTGTGTGTGCGTGGGATGGAAGTTTGACGTTCGCCGAGTTGGATCACCAAGCGTCGAAGCTTGCATGCTATCTTCGCATGCAGGGAGTCGGGCCGGAAATCCGCGTGGCTTTGTGTTTTGATAAGTCGGTTAGTCGCATGTTCCATGAATGGTGCAGCATTAATTGTGATGTATGTGATGTACTGACTCCGCAGAAATGGAACATCGTTGCAATGCTTGGCGTGATGAAAGCCGGGGGAGCCTTCGTCCCATTGGACCCAAGTCACCCAACTTCCCGACTGCAAGGTCTCATCCAATCGGTTGAGGCACCGGTTGTGCTGTGCTCTCAGCATCTTGCCGATAAACTTCGTCCGATCGTAAAGACTTTAATACCCCTCTGTGCTGATACTCTCGATCCTCTGTCGGACCCCACCGACAGTGTCAATCTTGCATCTGGTGTCACAAGTCAAAATGCGGCTTATGTTCTGTTTACCTCTGGATCAACAGGAGAACCCAAGGTTAGACTTTTATTAAAATATAATTTACTCGAATAGCTGACTCATGATTTACAGGGGACTCTCTTGGAGCACCGCGCGTTCCTGTCCGGGGCGATGGTGCATGGACCCGGGCTGCGCATTTATCGCGACTCGCGATGCCTTCAATTTGCCGCCCACACATTCGATGCTAGTTTAGCCGAGACGTTGACGCCGCTCATTCATGGTGCGTGCGTGTGCATTCCGAGCGAGGAAGCTCGGCTCAACGATATTGTGAGCACCATCAACGAGATGCGAGTCACCCAAGCTTGCTTCACCCCGTCATTCATCGGCTTTATTGAAATCGAGAGCGTTCCAGGACTGGAGAGTTTGGTCCTGGCCGGGGAGGCAATGTCGCAGTCACAGCTGACTACCTGGTCCAAAATCAAACTGGTCAATGGTTATGGACCTACCGAGGCCAGCGTGGCGTCCGTCCTCAACTCCAATGTTACACCTGACACCGATTGCAAAGATATCGGACTGCCTATTGGTGTAAGAGCTTGGCTGGTGAACCCTGATAACCACGATGAACTGGTCCCCGTGGGCTGCCCTGGAGAACTACTTTTGGAAGGCCCACCCCTGGCCCGGTGCTACGTGAATAATCCCCAAAAGACAAACGAATCATTCATCTACGACCCTGCTTGGACTACATTGGACCCTGAAACTGGCTCGAATCGTAGATTCTACAAGACAGGTGATCTCGCCAGGTACAACTCCGACACTGGTGCCCTGAACTACGTCGGTCGCAAGGATACACAGGTCAAGGTTCACGGACAACGGATCGAGCTCGGCGAAATTGAGAATCAGCTCAGCAAAGATTCGAACGTCACTCATTGCTCTGTCTTTTTCCCCAAGACTGGGTTTTCCAAGGGGCGCCTGGCGGCAGTTGTGTCGTCCACTGGTTTGCTTGCGGAACAGTCTGATTCGGCCTTGGAACCTCTACGACTAGTCCCCGCCTCGAAAAAGGCTGAGCTTGTCCCTGGCATCCGAGAGCGTCTATCAGCTCGCCTCCCCACTTACATGGTCCCTGCGGTGTGGTTGTGTGTCGAAGCTCTGCCACTTCTGCCATCAGGGAAGCTAGACCGCAAGGGCATTTCCACTTGGGTCGCCGGTATGGAGAGCGATCCGGATCTTCAGAACGGTACCTCCGCTGCAATTGTCGACGCAGAAGCCTCACAGCCCGCCAACGACAGAGAGGAAGCTTTAGCCGCTGTATATAGCCGTGTCCTCAACATTCCCCAGAATCAGCTCAATTTGAATGAGAGCTTCCTCGCCCTCGGTGGTGATTCGATCGCAGCTATGACATGTATCGGTCTATGTAAGAAGCGAGGGTTTGCCCTCTCTGTACAGGAGCTACTTCGGAGCAAATCAATCCGCGACCTCGCAACTCGCGCAAAGACGATTGATCACCTTACGACTTACGAAGAAGCTGTTGACGAACCGTTCAGCCTGTCCCCCATCCAGAGCCTTCACTTCGGTGTACGCAAGGAGGGTCAAGGCCACTTCAATCAAGGAATCCTGACTCGCTTGAATAAACCCGTCGACGAAAGGACCCTCCGCAAGGCTGTCGAAACGCTGGTATCTCGGCATTCCATGCTCCGTGCACGATTCACTGACACAGGTTTCGCGACAGCGTCCAGTCAACACATTACCCGCGACATCAAGGGATCTTACAGATGGCGAATGCACAGTCTTGCCAACATGAACGAGGTTGAAACTCATGTCGCCGACAGCCAATCCTCTATCAACTGCTTCTCTGGGCCACTGCTGGCAGTGGATTATTTCTTGGTGAAGGGCCGGCCTAATGTCCTGTCAATGACAGCTCATCACTTGGTCGTCGACATTGTCTCTTGGAGAATTATTCTGGAAGATTTGGAAGACATCATTCTAAACCCCGAGAAGATTGGAACCAGTGATGGTTCGTTGCCTTTCCAGACCTGGTGCCGCCTGCAGAATGAGCACTGCCACACCCTACGTGCTGAGCACAAAGTTGCAACTGATGCTCTCGCTGTACCCGACTTTGGTTACTGGGGGCTCAAAGACACTCGAACTACATATGGAGATGTGGACTGTGCCTCGTTTGAGATCGACCCAGCTCATACCAATGCTATTCTGCTGGAATGTCACAAAGCTCTTGGCACCGAGCCGATTGACTTATTCCTGGCCGCAATGCTCCACTCATTTGGCCGCGCTTTCCCCGATCGTTCTCTTCCAACGATCTACAATGAAGGCCACGGACGAGAAGTCTGGGACCCGTCCATTGATATTTCGCATACTGTTGGCTGGTTCACCATTCTGCACCCAATCTTTGTCTCAGCATACAAGTCAGACAACCCCATTGATACCCTCATCCAGGTTAAAGATCTTCGCCGTCGCGTCACGGACAATGGCCGCGCAGATTTCACCAGCCGTGTACTCCCAGCTCAGGGCAATCAAGGGTCCAAGCACCCTCATCCCTTCGAGATGTCATTCAACTACGTTGGACAACACCGAGATCTACAAAGGAAGGATGGTCTCTTCCAACTTGTTGATCAGATGGCAGGAGAAGCTGGGCAAGGAGGCGGCGCCGCTGACTTTGGATCAGATACTCCCCGCTTTGGTCTGTTTGAGATCTCTGCGATGGTCGTGGCTGGGAAGGTTCGATTCAACTTCTCCTTTAACAAGTTCATGCAGCACCAGAATCGTATTCACCGATGGGTTTCCGAATGCCAGGAGCTGCTTGTCACCCTCTCTGAGCAGCTTCCTAACCTCGAGCCGCGTTTGACTCTCAGCTCATTCCCAATGCTGTCTTTGACCTACCCTACGTTGGACAAGTTGCTCAATGAAAAGTTGCCTGCTATGGGTATTGAGTCCCCTGACTTTGTTGAGGATATCTATCCTTGTTCTCGCATGCAGCAGGGTATCCTACTTGGTCGCAAGCGAGATAGCTCCTACTATGCTGTCCACGACACCTTTGAAATTCGGGCCACTGGATCTGGCAAGCCAAACCTCGATCGCCTGGTCAATGCATGGCAGAAGGTCGTTTCTCATCATGCGATGTTCCGCACCATCTTCGTTGAGAACCTCACTCCTCGCGACCCCTTCTGCCAGGTCGTACTGAAGAGTTATGATGCTACTCCTGTTTTCTTGCAGTCTTCAGGGGGAAAAGGACGTGCTGGCCACGTTTGATAAGGAAGACCCCAAGGATTACAGCGAGCCTGAACCAGCGTATCGTTTCTCTATTTGCCAGACACCCACTGGCAGACTGTTTGCTCGCATGGAGATCAGTCATGCGGCGATGGACGGTAACTCCATCTCCATCATTCTCCGTGACTTACAGCTCGCATATGCAGGCAGACTCGAGGAAAGCCCTCAGCCTTTGTTCAAGGATTATATCCAGTACCTGCAGGATGCACCGAACGAAGCCAGCATCAGCTACTGGCGTTCGTACTTGGATCAAGCTAAGCCGTGCCACTTCCCCGCCCTCACTGACGGCCAACAGTCAGCAAAGGCACTTCGGTCTATTCCTGTCAACTTTGGGGCCCTAGACGAACTCCAAACTGTCTGCGAGAAACGCGGAATCACTCTCGCAAATGTCTTCAATGCCGCATGGGGCCTTACTCTCCGCGCGTTCTGTGGATCCGACGATGTCTCCTTTAGTTACATGGCTTCCCTGCGTGATGTTTCTGCTGACGGCGTCCAGTGGGTGGTCGGACCAGTTATCAACCTTCTAATCTGTCGCATGAAGGTTGCCGATGATGCGAAGCTCAGTGATGTGCTACACCAAATCCAGAACGACTACATGGAAAGCCTTCCTTATCGTCACACTTCGCTCATCGACATCCAGCATGCTTTGAAGCTGTCCGACACCAATTTGTTCAATTCCGGTGTCTCCTACCGCCGTCTTCCCAGTTCTAAGGATGCTGTCAGCAGCGAAATCGAGTGTGCTGAGGTTGGCTCAATTCACGATCCCGCCGAGTTCCCGGTATTCATCAACATCGAGGCCATGGATACCACGGCTCGCATTGACCTCAACTACTGGACTACGAACCTCTCTGATTCACAGGCTGCCAATGTGGCCAATACATACCTTCGATGCCTTGAGAACGTTGTGTCGAACATTGACTGTGAAATCCGCCAGCTAAACAACTTGAGCGAGGATAACCGTGCCCAGATCATGGCGTGGAACAGTAAGACTCCCAAGCCCTTCGAAAAGTGCGCCCATCACGTTGTCCAAGAGATGGCCAAGAAGCGCTCTGATGCCTTGGCTGTAACTGCTTGGGATGGGAACTTGACTTACTCCAAGTTGGATCAATTCTCCTCCCGATTGGCAAGCTATCTTGTCACTTTCGGTGTCGGTCCCGGCACACTGATCCCCATCTGCTTCGAGAAGTCTATCTGGAACATAGTCTCCACATTGGCAATCATGAAAGCCGGTGGTGGCTGTATTCCAGTTGACACACCCGAGAGTCTCGCTGCTGTTGAGAACTGGATTGTCGACAACGCCGTCGAAGTCGCTCTGGCTTCCCCGGAGAAGGCTCACGTCCTCGAGGATGCCGTACCGTACGTCATCCCTGTAAGCGAGTCTCTTCTCGAGTACCTCGCGGACGAGGATCTCAACCCCGTGGCACAATCATCAGACGTCGCATACGTCGCTATGACTGCCGGTACCTCCGGCCCCGCCAAGAGTGTTGTACTTGACCATTCAACTGTCATGACCCGAGCCGAGGCATTCGCTACCACCATGGCAATTGCCGATGTCTCCAGGACTCTGCAATTTGCACCCCATACATCCGATGCCTTTATTGTCGAGGCATTCGGCACTTTCATGTGGGGTGGTTGCATTTGCATTCCGGCTGACATTGACCCCCTCAACTTGGCTGCCTGTATTAATGCGCTCCATGTTAATGTCGCGAGCATCACCCCGACAGCTGCAAGTTTCTTCTCCCCAAAGGATGTTCCGGGCCTGCGATCGATCGCCCTCGGCGGCGAAGTTGTGCCCCAGAGCGTGCTCGACCACTGGAAGACCGACGACCTCCAATTGCAGGTTTTGTATGGAACATGCGAGAGCTCAGCGGCCTCCTTCCATGTGTTCTGTTCTCAGGAGGAGCACGAGGCTGCCCTCATTGGAAAGAGCACGTCCTGTGTTTCATGGGTGGTTGACCCCTCCAACCACGAGAATCTTGTTCCGATAGGTTCAGTGGGAGAATTGGCCCTCGAGGGCCCTGTTATTGCCTCGGGCTACCTCGACGACCAGTCTGTAGAGACCAGTGACTTTTTCGAGAACGCTCCTTGGCTTTCTGGACAACGAGGAGGCCGTAAACACCGTCCTTTCAAGACCGGGGATCTTGTTCGGTACAAATCCGATGGCTCCCTCGTTTTCGTCGGCCGAAAGAATGATAAGAGTCAATCCGCCTTGGCTAGCGAGCTTATCCAGACTCAAACACGCATCGATACATACCTGGAAAAGAAGAAGTGTGTTGTGGAAAGCATCCAGCTGCAAAGTGGCGACATGAAGACAAATGCCCTTGTTGCTTTCGTGGTCTCTTCGGACACCATCCCAGTCACTTATGGGGACCGCGTCCTCCAGTCCGCAACGCCCGGAATGAAAGATGCCATGTCTAGCTTGCACGCTAGTCTGAGTACCAGTCTTCCTGGTAGCAAGGTTCCGAGTTTCTACATCCCCATTTCCTCCCTCCCCTTGACTGTCTCTGGAAAGCTAAACCGCCAGGCCCTCAAACTCGAAACACAAGCGCTCTCGAGCAGCGCTCTCGAGGCTTTCGACATCAAGCATTGGAACGGATCCAAGACTGGTAACCGGGCTGCACGGCAGGCCAGTCTCTCCGGGCCCAACATCGCTTTCTGGAAGGAGTATCTCGCCGACGTTGAGCCCTGCATTTTCCCGGCGCTCTCCCATGAAGCAAGCGCCAATGTCCGCTCCATTCGCACGCTCAACAAGCAGTCAGCCAACATCCATGCCTTCAGCAGATTGTCTGGCCTGCCTGTGGAAACTCTCTTCCAGTTCGCCTGGGCGGTTGTTCTCCGGTGGTACACTGGCTCAGACGATGTTTGCTTTGGATATTCCGCCGCAGCCTCGGAGACGAAATCGGAGGCCGACGGAGTTTCCACCTGCCGTTTCCTCGTACAGAACGAGCAAAAGCTGCAGGAGACTCTCCAAAAAGCAAAGAGGGACTGTGAGACCAGTGCATTGAATGTCGCTCCCTTGGACGCAGTCAAGCACCAGCTTGGACTCGATGACACAACGCTCTTCAACACCTCCCTGATTTACCGCACGGCTTCCAATCTCCCCAAGGGAAGTACCCGGGAGCCAAGCACCTCTAGTGCTTACAAGATCTTGGTTGAAGCTGAAGTCTCGCATTCGTACGCCGAGATACACTTCACCTACTCCTCAGACACCCTTTCCTCCTTCCAGGTCAGCCATGTCATGGACATGTTTGACCAAGTCTTGGACGATTTGATAGCCCACAACCTCCGTGACCGCACCATAGGGGACGTCAATGTACTCCCTGAACGCTCAGTTCGTCGAATCCGCGATTGGAATGCCGCATCCCCTCCTAGAGTGGAGAAATGCGCCGACGAACTCATCCAGCAGCAGGCCCTCCTCCACCCCCGCGCCGAAGCCGTCTGCTCTTGGGACAAGAATTTCACCTATGGGCAACTTGAAATTGTGTCCAGTCGCCTGGCTCGTCATCTCTCCAGCCTTGGAGTCAAGCCCGAAGCCTTTGTGGTGTTGTGCTTCGAGAAGTCAGCTTGGGCTGTAGTGGCCCAGCTGGCTGTTCTCAAGGCGGGTGGAGCCTTCGTCTCGATTGACCCATCCCACCCCGATTCTCGACTGAAGATGCTTATCGATGAAATTGGCACTAACCTTGTCTTGTGCTCGTCCTCAGTCCACACCAAGGTTTCGAAACTGTGCGCTAAGTCATTCGCCGTCTGCCAGACTTCAATCTCCCAGCTTCCTGATTCGCCTTTGGCTCTGCCCGGTGCTCGTCCTACCCCAAACAATGCTGCATATGCTATATTTACCTCTGGTACCACTGGAAAGCCCAAGGCAACTGTCGTCGAACATACTGCCCTTAGCACCACCGCGATCGCCATGATCGACGGCCTGCACATGAACTCCACAACCCGTGCTTTACAGTTCTCTAACTACACCTTTGACGTTAGCATCTTGGAGATCATGATGATTCTCATGACTGGTGGCTGTGTCTGTATTCCCAGCGAGGATGAGCGGATGAACAACTTGGGTGGTGCCATCCGCCGAATGGAAGCCACCTACATCTCGGCACCTCCTGCCATTGTCAATACACTAGAGCCGAAAAACGTCCCTAGCCTCAAGGTCATTATCACAGGTGGCGAGAAGATGCCCGCCAACCATATTGACCGCTGGGCAGACCGTTGTGTCATCAATGCCTATGGTCCCTCCGAGGCGACAGTCGTTGCTACAGTTGGTGTCAAGGTTGATTGGGATGGAAACCGTGTCAACGATGACCCCACATCTATTGGAACATCTCCAAATTGCAGAGTCTGGATTGTCGATCCGAACAACTCCAACCGTCTGCTGCCCGTTGGCGCTGTCGGTGAGCTGATCCTTGAAGGAAGCAACATTGCCCGTGGATACCTTGCCAACGAGGAAAAGACGAAGGCCTCTTTCTTCGAGAATCCTGTGTGGAACCGTCATTCTGGCTTACAGGGCGTGTTCAAGCGGAACGATCGCATGTACCGTACTGGTGATCTTGTTCGCTACAACAGTGATGGCAGTCTGGCTTTCATCTCCCGCAAAGACACCCAGATCAAGTTCAACGGCCAGCGAATTGAACTAGAGGAGATCGAACAACAGTGTATCCGCTGCCTACCTGAAGACTCTCAGGTCGCTGTTGACGTCGTTGTCCCCGAGGAACGGACCATCGCCAAGGGTCTCGCCGCATTCTTCACGGTTCATGACCCAGATTCCAACGGCGGCAGCAACGATCAATTTGCTCCCACGGTTCCTGGAGCCGATCCACTGCTCCTGCCCATCTCCATGTCCAACATGGATGCCATTCAGAAGTTGAAGGGTTCTCTGCCCGAACTTCTGCCTCAGAGCATGATGCCCCGACTCTTCTTCCCTATCCGCAACTTGCCCTTTACTTCCTCGGGGAAGATTGACCGCCGAAGATTGCGGGCCATGGTCCAGACCTTGTCCAAGGATACTCTTAAGTCTTACATTACCCTCAACACCTCCGACAGACGGGAGATTTCCTCAGCTACCGGCCTCGAGATCAAGCTGGTGGCCCTTGTCGAAAACACCCTGGAGCTTGAAGCTGGATCTGTGACCGCCGATGACAGCTTCTTCGGTCTGGGTGGTGATTCCTTGTCCGCCATGAACCTCGTCGGCGCTGCTCAAGCAGAAGGCATCGCACTCACCGTCTCGGGCATCTTCAATTCCCCGATATTGGTCGACATGGCCAAGAGCTGCGTCGTGTCTGACGGCCCTGCTGAAGTTAAGAAAGAAGATATCAAGGCATTCTCATTGCTGCCCTCTGGAGTCTACCTCGAAAATTTGATGGATGAAGTCACCGACAGCTGCGAAGTGTCCAAGGACCTCATCAGCGATATTTACCCATGTAGCGCTGTGCAGGAGGGTCTTCTCACGCTCTCTATCAAGCATCACGGTGCTTATGTTGCTCAGCCCTCGTTCCGCCTTGCTGCTGGCATTGATGTTGGTAAATTCAAACAGGCCTGGCAACAAACGGTGTCAGACTTGGAAATCCTTCGCACTCGCATTGTCCACACTGAAGCTATGAACTTTGCTCAAGTTGTCCTCAAGGATGGCCCCATCTCCTGGGTCGAAGCAGAGTCGTTCGATTCTCTGCCCAACGATTTCCTTCACCTTCCCAAGCAAAATGGGGCAGCTCTCACTGGTTACGCCATGGTGCATCCCCGTGGCTCGTCTGACAGCTACTTTGTGTGGTCTGTTCACCACGCCCTTTATGACGGCTGGAGTATTCCTCTGGTATTCCGCAAGGTCGAAGAGAACTACTTTTCCTCACAGCCCAAGCGCGCTGGCACCCCTTACAGTCTGTTCATCGACTATCTGGCTAAGAAGGATATGGAGGAGTCTGATGCTTTCTGGAAGTCTTACCTGACTGATCTGTCGAGCACTCCTTTCCCTCATAATAAGAATGCTGTTCCTGATGCCATGCGTGCTGGCAACACCCAGTATCACAACATGAAACTTTCCCGCACCCGCAACAGCGTCGACTTTACGATCCCCGTCCTCATGCGCGCTGCATGGGCAATTGTCATTGCTACACACACTGCCTCCGGTGATGTGTGCTTCGGCGAGACTCTGTCGGGTAGAAATATCGATCTCCCCGGTGTTGCAGATATTGCTGGTCCTGTTCTGACCACTGTCCCCACCCGAGTCCAGGTTGACAATGCTATGTCCACTATGCAGTACTTGCAGAAGATCCACCAGTCGACCACCGAGATGATCCCACACTTGCATTCTGGTCTTCAGCGTATCCGGCAACTGAGCAAGGATACCTCCGAGGGTTGCAATTTCCAAAACTTGCTTGTGATCCAGCCAGGCGATGGCGAACTCGACAACAAGATCTGGATCGACGAGAAACGTGAAACAAGCGAAGACTTCTTCACTCACCCCCTTGTTGTGGAATGTGGAATCACGAAGACAAGCATCTCCTTCACTATTCACCACGATGAGCTTGTCATCAGCGGATGGCACACCAAGCGACTTACCGAACAATTTGCACATGTTCTGCAGCAGTTGATTGCCTTGCCTAAGAACAGCACGAGCAAGCTCGGAGATTTGGAGGTCGTAAGCCCCGAGGACAAGGCTGAAATTGGTACATGGAACGAACGCATTCCCCTCACAGTGGAACGAACCGTCCAAGATTTCATTCGTGAGAAGTCCGAGGAGACTCCGAATGCCCAGGCTGTATGTGCCTGGGATGGCGACATCACCTACAGAGAATTCTGGAACCTGGCCTCTGGCTTTGCCAACTACCTTGTCTCTCGCGGAGTTGGCCCAGAAGTGTTTGTTCCGGTCTGTCTGGACAAGTCAGCTTGGGCAATGGTCACCCTTATCAGTATTCTCATCGCCGGTGGTGGGTACGTACCTTTGGATCCCTCCCACCCTACCTCGCGACACGAGGAAATCCTTGCCGACGTCGGTGCCAACATGATACTATGCACCCCCAACTATACAAACCGCTACAGTCGCGTTGTGAAGACTGTTATCCCCATCAGCAAAGAGACGATCAAGGCCTATGGCGCACTCAAGTCATCTTCCCGTCGCCGAACTGACGTCAAACCCACCAACATGGCTTATGCTCTATTCACCTCTGGGAGCACCGGTCGGGCCAAGGGAATTATTGTCGAGCACCGCAATGTGGTCAGCAGCATCATGGCATTCGCCCCGTGGGTACGCATGGATGAGACATCGAGAGTATTCCAATTCGCCTCCCTCACTTTTGATGCTGCTGTTATGGAGACTCTTGCGATTCTCATGCTCGGAGGTACCATATGTGTGCCCAGCGAAGACGACCGTCTCAACGATGTTGCGGGCGCAATCCGTCGACTCAATGTCACCTGGACGTTCCTCACCCCTTCGATTGCAAGCATCATTGAGCCATCCTCAGTGCCTTCTCTCAAGCACCTCGTTTGTGGTGGAGAGAAGATGTCTAATGAAGTTATCACCAAGTGGGCCAATTCTGTTCACCTCATGAATGGGTACGGACCGACCGAGACCTGTGTCTTTGCTGTGATCGACAATGCAGTGGCCACTAACCGTGATCCCGGGCGTATCGGTTACGGTATTCCCAGCACTCTCACTTGGATTGTTGACCCCGACAACCATGATCGGCTGACTCCTCTGGGCGCAGTCGGTGAACTTGCACTTGAAGGTGCTCCGTTGGCCAGAGAGTACCTCAAAAACCCCGAGAAAAACGCAGAAGCATTCACTTCGGACCCTGCCTGGATCAAGGACTTCACCCCTGCGATCCCGGGTCCTCGCCGAATCTACAAGACTGGCGATCTTTGCTACTACAACCCTGACGGATCAATTCAGTACATCAGCCGGAAGGATCACCAGGTCAAATTGCATGGCCAGCGGATGGAGCTTGGTGAGATCGAGCATCGCCTCTCTGAAGATGCTCTTACCCGCCACGCTGTCGTCGTGCTCCCCAAGAACGGCCCGCTTAAGCAGCGCCTGGTCACTGTGATGTCTTTGAACAGTGTGGCAGCTGATACCAAGCTTATTTCTGACAAGCCTTGTGAGCTTGTTGACGAGAATGAGCTTGAGCGCCACGCTTACAACGAGCTGGTCGAAGTGCAGAAGAATCTTGAGAACCAGCTGCCCATTTACATGGTTCCGCAGACTTGGGCTCTCATTAAGAAGCTTCCCATGCTCGTTTCGGGAAAGCTCGACCGGAAGAAGATCACTGCTTGGGTTGAGGATATTGATGATGCATCCTACGAGCGTATCATGGCCGACTACGATCGCATCAAGCGTGGCAAGATCGAGGAGAAGCCGCAAGAAAAGGAAGAGAAGCATGGATCGCTCAGCATTATCCGCGAGATCTTTGCACAAGTGTTGAATATCTCCCTACAGAAGGTCAACGTCGATCGCTCCTTTGTCAGCTTGGGTATGTATCCCGTCATTCCAAAGCATTGAATATACTAACCGGTTCTCACAGGCGGCGACAGCATCACTGGAATGGCTGTCATTTCTCGCGCTCGCAAACAAGGACTTGTCGTGACACTACACGACATTCTGCAGAGCAGATCACTGAAGGAACTTGCTCAAACTGCCAGCTCCAAGGCGCCTGTTTCACAGCGCGAAGAGAAGTCTGGTGATGGTTTCGCACTCTCTCCTGTCCAAAGGCTCTACTTCCAGAGCTCGGACTCGTTCAAGGGCGCCGCTCGCTTCAACCAAAGCATGACTGTTCGCATCGCTCGTCGTTGTGAGGGTGAGGTCCTCAAGCGCGCCGTCAAGGCTGTTATTGGCCAGCATGCCATGTTCCGCGCGCGCTTCAGCACATCTAGTGACGGCACTTGGCAACAGAAAACTGCAGCGGTAGGCTCCCTACAAATCCCTGATCGAACATTTTCTAACTCAACCTCACAGGAGGTCGATGAATCTTTCCAATTCCGCGTTCACTCTGTGGCCGATACCCGTGGGATGGTTCCAAAGATTGCTGAGAGTCAAAATTGTCTCGATCCTCTCAATGGACCTATTCTTGCAGCCGACTTGTTTAACCTTCGCACCGGTGGTCAGGTCTTATTCCTCGTCGCTCACCATCTCTGCATTGACATGGTATCATGGCGCATCGTGCTCCAGGACCTCGAAGAGCTCGTTGTCTCTGGATCTCTTTCACTCGACAAAGCATTGTCCTTCCAAAGCTGGTGTGCCATGCAGACGGAGAGAGCCAAGATACAGGATGCGACTATTTCTCTGCCTTTCACTCCTGAGAAGCCGAACTTGCTTTACTGGGGCATGCAAGGTTCACCCAATGTTTACGGAGACATCAAGATGGAATCCTTCATGTTGAGTGAGGATACTACCAAATTCATCCTGGATGGCTGCCACAGTGTCTTCCGGACTGACACTGTCGACATTTTGCTGTCTGCCATCATTTATTCCTTCGGTCGCACCTTCACTGATCGCAGGGTGCCAACTATTTACAACGAAGGACATGGCAGAGAAGCCTGGGAAGCCGACATTGATCTTTCCAGAACAGTTGGCTGGTTTACCACAATGGCCCCTTTGCTAGTGGACTCCGAAGCTCGTAAGTTTCCCATACCTCATCTTGTTGACAGACAGCTGACACAACAAGGTGCCCTCAACGACATTATCAAGCGTGTGAAGGACAGCAGGAGGAAGATCGCAGACAATGGGCGTCCTTACTTCGCCAAAAACCTGCTTCAAGACCAGGGTTCCGATTTCCCTGTCCCGTTAGAAATCCTGTTCAATTACCTGGGTAAGATGCAGCAACTTGAGCGAGCTGATTCGCTATTCCATCACCATGGTAGCGTCTTTGACAGCTCGGACTTTGCTGTCGCAGGTGACATGGGCCCCCAGACTGCTCGTTTCGCCCTCTTCGAGGTATCCGCCATTGTCATCAAAGAACGCCTTAATGTTGCTTTCACCTACAACAACAAAATGCAGCATCAGGGCTCTATTCGCCGCTGGATTCTCCAATGCAAGCAGACCCTCGATAAGGATATCCTCACCCTGAAAACAGCCACTCCAGAGCCCACTCTCAGCGACTACCCCCTGCTCCCAATTAACTATCACGGCCTCCAGATGCTCACTGCCAGCACCTTCCGCAAGGCCGGCATTCGGAACAAGGACGACGTCGAGGACATATATCCCTGCTCTCCGATGCAGGAGGGACTCTTGCTCAGCCAGCTCCGCGATCCCAATGCGTACATGTTTCATACTGTGTTTGAGATCAAGGATGGCAAATCTGGCAAGGTCGACGCTGAGGGAGTTGCCTGCGCTTGGCAGGCCCTCGTCGACCGTCATCCTGTGCTCCGAACTATCTTCGTCGACAGCAACTACACGGGCGGATCCTTCGATCAACTGGTGCTCAAGAATCTTTCCGACAATATCTTACGCGTGCAATGCCAGGACTCACAGGTTGAGGAGAAGCTGGCTGCCATTTCCCTCCGTGACAGGAACGCGATGCGCCAAGCGAAGCTTTCTCATCAATTGACAGTTTGCAAAACGAACACCGGACGTGTAATTCTCAAGCTGGAGATGAACCATGCCATCATCGACGGTGGCTCGGTGGATGTACTCCTCCGTGACCTGACTCTCGCCTACGAGCGAAAAATTGCCGAGGGTTCAGGACCTCTCTTCAGCGACTACATCAAATTCATCAGGACTCAAAGCCATAGTGATGCACTCAGTCACTGGAAGGAATACCTCGGCGGAGTTCACCCATGTCACCTCGCCCCATCGGCTGTGTTCGAAGCCAAGAGGGAACTAAAGGGTGTCAAGATGAACTTCCAGCGATTCCCTGAGTTGCTTAAATTCTGCGAGCGAAGCTCGGTGACTCTCGCCAACTTGACCCTTTCCGCTTGGGCCATCGTCTTGCGCCAGTTCGTTGGGTCCGATGACGTTTGTTTCGGATATCTCTCTGCCGGTCGCGATGCCCCTGTCGATGGCATTCAGGACATGGTTGGAATCTTTATTAACATGCTTTGCTGCCGAGTCCAGTTCTCCGATCAGCAGACCCTGACGGATGTGTCCAAGAATGTTCAGGATGATTATATTCGATGCATTCCCCACCAAAGCTGCTCTTTGGCGAGCATTCAGCATGAGCTTGGTTGGCAGGGACAGTCCCTCTTCAATACTACCTTGTCGATCCAGAACCACTCCGTTGCGGGTGGTCCCAAGGACAAGGGACTGTCCTTCGATCTTCAACATGCACATGACCCGAGCGAGGTGAGTATCCGTCCTATCAATGCTTCAGTTCAACTACTAACTAAATTCAGTACGCGGTCACTGTGAACGTTGAGATTGCGCGAGGCCAGGAGGGTATTCTTTTGAGATACTGGAATGATATTGTGTCTGACGAGGAGGCACAGAGCCTGGCTGACACCATCGCCAAGGTGTTTACTGGCTTTATTGAGTCCCCGAGTGCGACTCTGTCGCAGTCCACATTCGCTTCCGAGGCTGAACCTGAGTCGGTGGATTGGGATCGCTCCCAAACCACACTGGCTGACAAGGCAAAGTCGACCGGAGAGGCTATTGACAGCAGTGCTATGCAGAAAATTATTGATGATCGTGTTCATGAGATTATTGGGCAGATGTTGAGAGAAGGAAAACTGACGGTGCCTCCCATTCGCACAGAAGGGTTGTCAAGCTATGGCGGTCACACTGATACCATAGCCGACTCACCGTACCAGTTAGGTATACAAGGAGCAGATGATTCGGGTGTTTGTTCGGCGACTTCCCGTTCCAGCGAGGATGGGATGTCGGTCGATGTGGAAAGGAAATTGTGGAATCTTTGGAGCACAGCTCTTGGCCTCTCACCTAACGTGGTGAGACACCAGGACAGCTTCTTCAAGTTGGGTGGTGACAGTATCACCGCCATGAAGATGGTCAGTGCCGCTCGCGAAGAGGGCCTGGTCCTTACTGTTGCAGATGTCTTCAACAATCCTGTCTTCGAGGACATGTTGACAACAGTGCGAGCCGCCAATGTCACTCAGCAGATGCTGAATGCCGATCTCAAGTCAGGCGGCCACAAGGAGGTTGACAGTGATTTACTCAATATCACCCCAACGACACTGGGGCCCAGCCCCTCTACCGAGAGCCTCGAGGTTCTCAAGCCATCGTGTGTCGATGATGCCGCGGTGCAGCGCGGCATCTGTCCCAAGGTTGGTGTATTCAAGGGTGGCATCGCCGATGTCCTCCCCTGTCACTGACTTCCAGGCGATGTCTCTGACGGCGACTCTCTTCAAGTCTCGATGGATGCTTAACTACTTCTATCTTGAAGGCAACGGTCCCTTGGACCTGAGACGCCTTCGGGAGAGTTGCTTGAAGGTTGTCGCTGCATTTGATATTCTGCGCACAGTCTTTGTGTGCTTCCATGACCAGTTCTTCCAGGTCGTGCTGCGCAAGATCCGTCCCAGCATCTTCGTTTATGAGACGGACCGCGCTCTTGATGAATTCACCATGACCCTTCAACAGAGAGATCGTGAATACGGACCGCGCGAGGGCGAGCAGTACGTGCAGTTCTACGTTGTCAAGAAGAAGAACAGCGACCAGCACCGTATCATGATCCGCCTCTCTCACACTCAGTACGATGGAGTGTGCTTGCCAAAGATCATGGCTGCCATTAAGCACGGATATGAAGGCACCCCACTGCCTCCGGTTACCCCCTTCGCTGGTTACTTGCGGCAGTTGCCAGGAACAATCACCCCGGACCATTACCGCCACTGGACGGACCTTCTCAAGGGCTCTCATATGACCCAAGTTGTCCGCAGACGCGGTACCAGCATGTTCCAGAACGTTGGAGCATTCACCGAGATCCACAGAAAGATTGAGATCTCGCCCACTGCCCTCGGAAATGTCACTATCGCAACTGTCATGCAGGCTGCCTGGGCCCTGGCCCTTGCCAAGCTCTCCGCTCAGTCTGATGTTATCTTTGGTCTGACTATCAGCGGCCGCAACGCCACAGTGCCCGGTATCGAGAGCACCGTTGGGCCCTGTGTCAATGTCATCCCGGTCCGCGTGAAGTTCGATGAGAAATGGACCGGTGTCGATCTATTCCGCTACCTCCAGGACCAACAGGTCTCCAACATGCCTTTCGAGTCCCTGGGCTTCCGCGAGATCATCAAGCAATGCACCGACTGGCCCGACTGGACCTACTTTACCACCTCAGTCTTCCACCAGAACGTCGACTACGAAGGAAACATGCAGCTCGACAACAACAAGTACCGCATGGGTGGTGTCGGCGTCAATGACAACCTAGCCGATCTCACCATGGTATCCCGTCCTTCCGGCGAACGAGGCCTCGATGTCACCCTCGGCTACTCCGAAAAGGGCCCTGTGATGCCATCATTCGCATCCAAGATTCTCGACATGGCCTGCGAGATTGCGCAATCCCTCGTCGCCAACCCAACCGCCTCCCTGCCCTCCGCCAGCATGCTACGCTCCCTGCCACCGCAGACAATCGACGATCAACCCCGACCAACAGACGAGCACTTCCTCAGCGCGCACCTCAAGTCGCGCTCCATCGCAGAGCTGCTCGTGCATTCAGACATTCTGTCTCGCTCGTGGCACCAGGTCCTGCCCAGTCGCACCACGACCGGCCCCGTCGACCCAGAAGCGGACAAACCCACCCACCAATCCGCCTTCCAGTTGGACTCGTCCTTCTTTGATCTCGGCGGTGACGTCTTCAATCTAGCCCAGCTTACCTGGCTCCTTGAGCAAGAGGGTCTCAAGGTTCGTCTGGAGGATCTTATTGAGCACCCCTCTTTTCTGGGCCAAATGGCCGTGCTGGCTTTGCATAACGCCAAGCACCAGGAGGATATGCCAACAGAGCTTCTCGCTACCGGTGCTGCACCGCCTGATCCTGTCGCTCGCATTGAAAAGAAGAAGACATGGTCCAAGGCCATGACCATAGCGAGAAAGTTGACTGGGCGAAACACGGTCACCAGTCGAGCTTGATACCATGATCAAGGTCGAATCCGCGAAGGAAATTGAGAAAAGCAAGAGAAAAAAAAAATTGAAAAAAAAGGGAAAAACAGGTGTTGGCCTCAAAAGGCTAGACGAAACCCACCAAGAAAAACTCGCTTTCCTTTGTCATTTCTTATTCCTCTATGTTTATGTTGCATGTTTTGTATTATGGTCTTTGTACGGCTTTGGCTTTTTGGCTTTGGTTTGGGCACATATGGCATTCAATCGTCTCTACTCACTATATTCTGTCTTTATGTCTTGTGCACATGTCTTTTCATGTTTACTCTGCTAGTTTTGTGCTTGCTGCTTCTTTGTTATACTCTAATACGCGGAAACTTGTCTATTGAATATTCTCCCTGTAGGAAAGTAAAGTAGAATCTTTAGACCAGATCCTGATATCATACTTTGTAAGAAATAATATGACTCAATCTGAGACGCTGAAACACCGAGGGTATAAATGCATGGGATGGACGTGTCAAAACAGAAACCAGGTCGTCATCTGATGTGCTCATAACCCAGTAGTAGAAAACATGTACAATAAAACCATACAGAATTAATCATGTCGAATCTTAAACCGAGTCTCGCGACCACGTCCCGCGTGCTCGAATCCGCTTCCCGAACTTATAGAACAAATATGGAATGGGAATGAGAGCAACAGAAATGAAGCCCAGCACGCTAGCAGCCCACGGAACACCAAGATTATGGAACATGGCAGCCGTGAAGAGCGGGAAACAGCCCGCGAACATCGAGCGCAGGAAAGTATTTGCCGCGATCGCGCTAGCAGAGTATTTCTGGAATGTATCAATGAGGTAGTTGAGAGCAGCTTGGAAGATGGTGAAAAAGCCTAAGCCCATCATGACCGCACCGATATTCGGACAGATCCAATGGATGTGTTTTGGGCTTGTCCAGCCGAAGACGAACATCCCACTTGCGAAGAGGACAGATCCGATCATCATGGGCGGAAGACGGGCTTCTGGGACGGGGCGGTTGTTGTTCGCTTTGAAGCGCTTTATGTAGAATTTCTGGTTGGCGAGGTTGATACCTCCGCCTATTAGGATTCCGACTAGGTATGCGAGGAAAGGGAGGGCGCCGACGACTTGGTTCCAGCCGCGGAGTTCCTGGAAGACGATTGGGAAGGCTGCTAGACTGAGATAGAGGATGCCGTAGACGAAGGATGCGTAGAGGGCGACGAGGAAGCAGATTGGGGTTGCGAGGAGTTGGAAGGGACGGACGAGGTACTTGTTGCCTATTTCTTTGAGAGTCACGTCCCATTCCTCGTGGCGTGCATGGAGGGCCCAGTTGCCGCTCTCGAAGCGGAGTCGACGGGCCTTGTAGACCAGCAGAACTGGTGGGTAGCTCTCATCGACGAAGAGGAGGTCCATGGTTAGGAAGAACATCATCATGATACCGGTGATCTGGTAGGTATTAGCATGGGTTCAACCCCACGCATGGAAAAACTCACATATTCAGTCCAGCGCCAGCCTAGATTGCTCTGCACGATGGCACCACCCGCGATAGGCCCGATGACAGGCCCGCCCACTACGGCCATGGCATAGCCGACAATGGCGGCGCCACGCTCTTCGGGGCTCCAGATATCACTTAGGACTCCGCCGGTGTTGGTAACAGGTGCCGAGCCGAAAAAGCCCGTAAAGAATCTAGTGATCATAATAGTCTGGACGTCTTTCGCGGTGGCTGTTGCGAAGGAAAATATCGCCGCGAGAAAGTATGGCGGTAGAACTGCCGTTTTGCGTCCATAGAGCTCAGACAGAGGTGCCCAGATCAACGGGCCCAATCCCAAGCCGAACAAAAGTAACGAGGTGCCGAGTGTAGCGACCTCATTCGAGATGCCGAACTCCTGGCTGATCTGTACCTGACCAGTGGAGTAGCTAGCAGTGTGATTAGTTTAACAATGCATAAACCTTGCAGCTAAAGCAAAATGAAATAGACATACATTGAACTGGCCCACGTCGAGCCTGCAATTGGTAATTAGCGTTATTCCCCAACATTCCCCCGTGCGGACATACCCATAGTAGTTAATCCATACAACACCGTCGTGACAGCCTTCTTCTTGAACCCCCAGTTCAACGGCCTGTAAGGATCATCCGGCCCATCAAAATCGACAATGACATCGGGACTTGTCTTGGTGTGGGTGAGTGGATGATGGAATTTGGCCGTCTGGCCGGGCTCTCGACTCCGAATGCGCGAGACTATTGACTGCGTGCGCTGTTCAAAGGCCGAATAGCCCGATGCCGCGGTACTTTGCTTTTCCAAGGCTGCGATTTCATCCCCGTTGCGATGCGGTTCAATCTCTCCGGAATTGCGATAGTCATGTTCTGTCCGTTCGACCATTATCGACAATTCATCGGAATGTCGTAGGACCAGCACTACTGCTGGGGAAGATATGAGAGATGAGGTATATGAAGTTGATTAGGTTACGGTGGGAAAAAGTCCGTGGCAAAAAGATGCTCGGAGATAAGAGGATATGACGGAAGAATTCTTAGCAGGAACTGTAAGGCTGAGAGATGATCTTTCATTCTGGGGATTGGCATTCTTTTTATTCTTCGCCTTTTTTCTTTTTTTTTCTTTTCGGACCTCCGATGGGACAAGCCGTGTTATCCGAGAGCTCAAGGAGGGTTTCGGGGGATCCCCCAATGGACCTTCCAGGCTTTCTCTCGGCATCGCCATCCAAACCCCGAGGCTTATCATTCCGGTGCCGGGGGTCTACAGGGAAATGGCTCGGCCTTGGTCGCCATTGCGCCGAAGATAAAGTGGAACAGCTCTTTCAGGGTCTGAGCCAATGACAGTCGCGCTATTCTTGTAGACATGACGGATGTAAAAGGAGAAAAGATATCAGACATAAAAAGATAAAAAGAACTTGGTTAAACATCTAACCCTAACATCTACTTGTACTCTATGCATTCATGCTACAAAACATTCAGGGCCGCTATGAACAGAAGACCGTGCCCAAGGACGGAAACACAAAATAATCGTCATTAGACTGTCGGGTGCATGTTCTCCCACTTGTGAACGGCTTCCATGGCCGCAGTAACCTTGAGTCCAATACGAGCGTCCAGCTCGTAACTCTCCCAGCGAGCAGCATGTTCGAGGTATTCCTTGCACTCGGATACCTGCTTTCTCTCGCTCTCCGTGTTCGTCTCCCCAGATTCCGCGGACGCTTCGTTCGACACCTTGGGGGAGGCAATCCCATGCAGGACCTGGTATGCGGGACGCTCCATCCAGAAGTTGGCCGCCATCTCGAAATGTGCCGCTGGGTGGACCCAGTCATCCTTCAGGTGACCCTTGAATACAGACTTGTCGTGGTTCAAGACGCGGGTCTGCAGGATCTTTTTCGCTTCATCATGTCGGTACAGGGATCGTAAGACGGCAGCCCGGAGAAGCTCCAGGATGGCCTTTTCTTCGATGCCCTCGCGAGACCAGGTCTTGTTGTTCTCGCTCTCGCACCATTCCAGCCGGGTCAGGGACTCTTGCAGCTGCTCGTTGGTCATGCGACTGTGTCCGTTCCAGAAGAAGATCATTTCTTCGACAGGATCCACTCCAATCGCATCTACCAGAGATACGTTCCATTCCTTAGCGCGCGCTTCCCATTTGGCAAGTTTCCGAGTCACAAAGATATCAAACGGCAGCTGTCGGGCCATGAATTTCTTTTTCCCAGCGAATTCCGGGGCCTTCCGCAGGTACAGTGTGGCTTTCTTAGCATGTTCCTCTGCAAGCTTTGGATCGTTGAGTGATTGCCGGTACTGGACAACGTGGCACGCTCCAGCGATGTAGTAATACAACGAACGAGACCACGAATTAAGGTCCACGCACTGAAAGGGTCAGCTTGATGTTTCAAAATCTACGGAGAAAGAAGTTTTACCTCGATGAATACTTCAGCACAGACATCATATCTGTGGAGAAACAGTGCGTTCAGGCCCTTTTCGAATACGCACAATCCCTCGACCTGCTTGAGCGGGCTCCTTTTGCCCGTGGACAATAGATCCAGAGCGCTGTCCAGGTCCTTGTTCGCACCTAACATCCGTGATTCTTCAAGCAGCCAAAGCTGACTGTTGGGGAACCGAGACCGCATCTCCGCCAGCAACGCAGCCAGCCTCTCCTGTGGATATCCCTCGACGTCGGCTTCGCCAGGAGTTGGGTCGGGCATAATATCGCAGTAGCGGACAAAGCCATTGTAATACCCCAGCAGTGCAAGAGCAGCCATGGCACCGATGAGGTTGTGGAACTTGCTGGCTTGCCAGAGCATTTTCAGCCCGCGTTGCTTGTCGCCGTGGAAGCCGATAATGGAAAGAAGCTTGCTAAATGCCGGTGGAACCATAGAGATCAGTAGAAGAAGGATACCAAAACAGAAATTGGCACCAGAGTGCACAAAGACATCGATTTCGTTTTTGAAGATGTCCGAGTCAGGGTCGTGGTGGATATGCTTCGCGGGTGTGGAAGTGCCGGTTGAGGCATCTGGAGACGCCCCTCGGGACGAGATCGCAAGTCCATTCATTGATGAACTGAGCTCGGTTTGGTCGACGGTAGCCCCTTTTGTGCCCTTTTTAGAAGACAGACTGGACGATTCCGAGCATGGCAGGTCACTCGTAGTGGGCAGTATGCCCTTATGAATATCCCTCTGCTCCATAAACTTCTCTTCCATCTTCATGATAGCGTCCAGTGCGATATACGCCTTTCTCAGCCGATAGAATGCTTTGATACTTTCAGTCAGGCTCTCATTCAGCACCCCAACAACCGCATTCATCAATTGCGCGATTGCTTGACACAAGGCATATTCGGTACCGGCAGCATAGATATCGGAGTGGAAGGCATTGGGCGCTTGGGCATTTTGCTGGGACCGGGTTTGGTCGCTGGCCGCGCTGGTTTCTGCTTCATAAAGACGTTCGGATGCTGCGGGATTGTCAGAAACAGTAGATGTAGAAGATAGAAAGAGCATCGACCTTGTCGCATAATCTCCTGCTCGAAGCCTAATGTTGCCCGGACGAATGCGACCACGCCTTTACCCAGCTATTCGCTCGAGGATCAGCAAATTTCCTTAAGGTATGTGCTACGTCATCGCTTATAGTGACGATCACCCACGTTGTGAAAAGACGAAGTGCCCGTGGAGAGACCATTCTCGGCCCCATCAACATCATCGTTGAGAATCAGCGTCGCCGCTAGTTGGGAATGGCATTAGTCAGTGTCTGAAGGTCCCGAGGTCGCACATTTCCCATAAGGGCATACCTGTCATCGCATCATGCACTGGCACGAATATCACGGTTAGTACCCAATCAAATGATCTCTATTGGCTTTTCTAGAGTATATCGCATAACTCACAGTCCTTCAACTCAACCTGCGAGTCCACAGACTGTGCCGGCTTCTTGCCGTACAACCAGGACCCGACTCGTAACATGGTGAAAACCGCTGGCAGTGACTATGAAGAATGAATTTTTCAATGGGGACAAAGTCCACGATGGGCTCAGTTCAAGGCAATCCGATGAGGCCGAAAAGAGAGAGCGCCGGATCGGGAAGAATGTCAATATGCCAACTGTGCGATAGCGGAAACCCGATGGACGAGAACATCACCCATAGGAGAGAATAGAAAGGGAAAAGGGAAAATACAAAGAAAAGAAGTGGAGGGGTAAGAGAGGAAAAAGATTACGGGGGAGGGGAAGATGTAATATACCAACCAACACGTCTGGGGCTGAGGCTCATCCCATGGATTCTTTTCGCCGGCCACTCCGCGCGTGGGCAACTCTTTTCTTTCATAGAAGGCCAATTCCATATCGATCTGGGTATTTTGGATTAGTTTACTGTATATTAGTCTCGTCTGTTCCCTTCTTCAATATCATTATTCATTTTACCATTTTTCTTTCATTTTAATCGCAATGCTCTACTGTTTCCCAACTGGTCCCCCAACTACATCATCCTTATCGCCTTATCGCGGTCTTACTAAGTCAAACCTCCGACCTCCGACCTCAAAGCTGCCACATCCATCGTCCACATCTCCACCTATCTACCCTTCGATCCTCCCGATCTATCACATCTCCCGCAATGTCAAACCCAACTGCCCAGAAGTCCGATACCCCAGAGCAAGCCCCGCCCCAAGCGAAACCCCAAGTCTTGGAGGAAGACGACGAGTTCGAGGATTTCCCCGTGGAAGGTATCGACCAGCCACACAAGCACTCCCCCGAACAACGAAGCTAACTCTACAATACCCAGACTGGCCCCAAGAAGAAGCCGAGCAGACCAACGGCTCGAAAGCAAACGACGGTAGCGAGCACCTGTGGGAAGAGAGCTGGGATGACGATGATGCGGCAGAGGACTTCTCAAAGCAGCTGAAGTGAGTTCGCCTTTCCTGCACTTTCCACATTTTAAATACCATTTATGCTATATTCCTTATCTGGAAATTCCTTCGTTTCAATATCCACACCGATGCTTGACACCGATGCTTGCACTCCCCCTTGCCACTTCCCCGCCAAAGCTGTCAGCTTCCCCTCCTTCACCGCACCCACTAACATTCATCACCTCATCCAGGGAAGAATTGAAGAAAGTCGAAGCATCGGCTTAAAAGACGAACCTGGACAAGCACACCAAAAAGTGATAACCCCCGCGTCGGGTTTCGGGATGGGTTCATTATCGAGTTGGCTGGCCATTCCATCTCGCACACTATACCCCCCTGTCTTTGGAACCAATGGGAGGATTCAGAACCATAATTGCCGCATGCATTTGTCGGGAGCTTGTTGAGGAGGAAATGAGACACGGTCCTTTTGAATTTTTTACGATTCATTACTCGGAGTGCAGTTCTTGCCTTCGGGATTACTATCATGATGTTCGCTTTGGTATTCCACCAATATCAAAGCTTCTGATTCTGCGCAAGCCTAAAACACGGTATTTTGTAGAAGGATTGACAGAAGTATCAGTCGGTATTGCGAAATGGAGTTGTGAATGGGATTGCCCCTATCTCATCTACATGCCACTGGTGTTATCTTATTTGTTGCTTGTAGGGATTCCCTCTCATCTATATACAGAAAAATGTCCAGGGGGATCTCTTGATGTTGCGACTAAAGTTTCGGTTTTGTACCTGGGCACAACACTTAGTTATCCGATCTAAGATCATATCGAGGTCCTCTTTAAAAAAAAGTAAAGTGCTTGTAATTAAAGGAAATTCATTGGCTGTGTACATTACAGTTTCATAAACATGGAGGACGGAAGAAGAGCTGATGTAGACACTCCTTTCGCCGCCTATTTTTCATCATTTACTTACTGGACAGAGCAGCAACACCGGGCAGCTCCTTGCCCTCGAGAAGCTCGAGCGAGGCACCGCCACCGGTCGAGACGTGGGAGATCTTGTCCTCGGCCTTGTACTTGGCGGCCACGGTAGCGGTATCACCACCACCAATGATGACAATGGAACCGGATTCAGCAGCCTTGACAGCGGCATCGAGGGTAGCCTCGGTGGCCTTGGCGAAAGGCTTGAGCTCGAAGACACCAGGGGGACCGTTCCAGAGGATGGTCTTGGCCTCGGCGATGGTCTTCTGGTAGAGCTTGACACTCTCGGGGCCGACATCCAGACCCATGTAGCCGTCAGGGATACCGCTGGCGTCGGTGGCAGCACCAACGGTGGCATCGGCGGAGAACTTGTCGGCGGTGACGTAGTCAACGGGGAGAACGATCTCGACGTTGTGCTTCTTGGCCTTCTCGACGATCTCGCCGACGATCTTGCTGCCGGCCTCGTCGAAGAGACTGTTGCCGATCTTGACGTTCTCGAGAGTCTTCTTGAAGGTGAAGGCCATGCCGCCGGTGATGATGAGGCTGTTGACCTTGGGCAGGAGGTTGTCAATCAGCTGGATCTTGTCAGACACCTTAGCACCGCCGAGGATGGCGAGGAAGGGGCGGGCAGGGCTCTCAAGAGCCTTGGCGAAGTACTCCAGCTCCTTCTTCACGAGGAAACCGGCAGCCTTCTGGGGGAGGTCCACGCCGACCATGGAGCTGTGAGCGCGGTGTGCGGTACCGAAAGCATCGTCTGAATTGATGTTAGAAATGAAGAACGGCAGGAAATCGGAACGTTATCGTGATGTTACATACTGACGTAAACGTCACCGAGGGCAGTGAGGCCCTTGCGGAACGCATCAACATCGGCCTTGTCGGCCTTGACCTTCTTGCCCTCGGCATCCTTGGAGCTGCCCTCCTCCTCGGCGTGGAAACGCAGGTTCTCGAGCAGAATGACCTGGCCATCGGAAGCCTTGTTCACGGTCTCCTCGGTCTGGGGGCCAACGCAGTCCTCGGTGAAAGTGACGCTCTTGCCGAGGAGCTCCTCAAGCACGGGAACAACGGGCTTCAGGCTGTACTTGGGGTTGACCTTGCCATCGGGGCGACCCAGGTGGGACATGAGCACAACGGCCTTGGCACCGTTGTCGATGGCATACTTGATGGTGGGCAGGGCACCGACGATACGCTGGGGGTTGGTAACGTTCTTGTTCTCATCGAGGGGGACATTGAAGTCAACCTATTTCAGTCAGCGGTTAGGGGCTGCAAGTAATGAAGCTCAATTGGAAGCTTACCCGGATCAAGACACGCTTGCCCTTGAGGTCGACATCAGTAACGGGGAGCTTGTTGGAGAGAGACATTGTGGGTAGTTAATGGTATGACAATGGTGAAAGAAGCAAGAAAAGGGATAGAAGAAGGAGAAAGAACTAATCAGGCCACGGTGAGTCGCGATCAGTAAAGAGTGGAGGGGTCAGTTTTGGTGGGGCAGGCCGGTGAAGAGGTCGCAACCGTAGCAACCCAGGTACCTCCCGATGATGTATTCGACGGAATAAGGTACTTGCTCGAAGCATGATGCAATCCCTCTTTTCCTAGGTATATCTATAAAAGCAGTACCTCAGACGCCTGTACCCGAGTATCCCCGGAGAACTGATCGGGCTGACGCGGGACTGATGTCAGAGCTGCCCGCGTTGATACGGGGAAGGCCGGGCCATGGAGGTCCTCTTTAGCCTCTTTAGCCTCGGAATCGGGAAATTCTGGGGAATTGGCCTCTACTGATGGGAATTTCCGTAGCCGCTACATGCTTAGACGGTTTCCGTGTATAACAGAATCATGTGAAGCCCAGAGGGGGTTAACAGACCGAAACGCTAAAAGGCGGAATTTTCCTGAAGGAATCCAAGTCAAATCGAAAACAAAAGGTAGCAGCAAACCCTCAAGTTGGTATTCCCAAATGTGCAAAATCCGACCTTTTGAAATGCAAATCCTGCCCCGTGGGCAAATACCATAACCCATGTACATGAAAACCAGACCTGATAAACCGGAACGCCTAAATAATTTGGCAGAAGAAAGAGCGCAATTTATAGCCTTTATCGCCCGAATCGTTATCATAATGTTCGCGTTGTAGCGTTCAATTAAGCCTCCTCGGCGGAGTTAGTCAGAGAAAGGTATGCGGTCCACGCAATACCAACGGTTGAGACAAATGGCTTAGGAAGTCAGTACGGATCCCATCTCGACTGGGAGAACATGGTAAACTCACAATCTGGAACTGAATGGGAATGACACGGAAGTTTAGGATCTGCACTGCCGGCCAGAGCACGAAGTTGGCCTTTAGGGTGGGCAGGTAGACATCACGGAACTTGTGTGTCAATGCCCTTCTACCACCACCCTCGGCAATCGTCATGTAGGTGAAGAAGCACGCCAGACCTAGATAGATTAGTCCAGCCCAAGAAACAACCCAGAGTAGCTAGCCGCATATCATACCAAATGGCGCAAAAATGAACTGGTCAAAGGCAACACGCTTGAAAGCCGGAGCTGTCGGGTTCTTCTTGGTGAGTGGGAATGCTCTAGACAAGAATCCAAACCACTGGAACTGCACCGGCGCCATGAAGAAGCCGTAAGCCATGAACCTCGTCAGACGCTCAAAATCGAAAGGTGGGGACGAGCTCCGGACATATCCCAGTTCCCCTACAGCGGGGGGCTTCTGCTTGTCCAAGTCGGGGATCTCGATCGAAAGGAAATCGTCGCCGCTGGTTGGAGGTCGGCGGGTCCGGAAGGCCGTAATCAACTGCGCAACGGTATCGGCAACACCACCAAGCACCTATAACATCCATCTTGTCAATTGGTCGGTTCATACGTCGGTGGTTAATATCGCGGCAAGCTTACAGCGTTGGTGACCATCGTCGTGAGCACTATTTATAGCAGTGATGTCAGTCTGTGATCCCGCGGGAACCGGCGGCAAGAGGCTTACCTGGCCTTTCAGCATAGTAGGTATTAAATTTGGCAGCAAGCCGTGCTGCTACTGCCATCTCGACAAGGAAAATGATCGTGTGCAATAGAGGCTACCAGATGATGACAGTATGATTAGCTGTAAGCAAATTGAGAGGCGACGACCGTGGAACATGCCAGGCCTCAGTAAGGGGCATCAAACATACCACGCGACCGTAGATGTATCTTCTATTCAGTCCATCCAGGACTTTCCGCTTCGCAGAGCAGATCATGTTGAAGTATTCTGGCGACTGGAGCAGGGTGATAGCAAGATTTCTGGGAAGGGACCGGGTGCGCCAGTATGACGCAAAGTACAAGGGGACACCGGGGCAGTGGCAACTCTGACAAGCTGGATATTAAACCCAATCCCCGATGTTAGGAAAATCCCAGATAAGATGATGATATCAGGGAAAGAAGATAGCCCTTCTCCGGATTCCTTTTGACTAACGAAAGTCACCTGGCCCCCGATGCCGAGTCGATTACCCCGTGATCTCCTTCCACCAATCACGTTTGTTGAACTATATTTCGCTGCCTTGGAATATCAACTCGTACGATCTACATAATAATGACCTATACATTCACTTGGTGGGCACTAAATCCTATGATAGTATTTTTGTGCTTCAACTCAAACAGTGATAAATATCTTTCTTTGTACATTTGTCAACACTGCCTCCTTGGGGGGGCCAATCTTGGCACTCCCGAGGTCGGTTTCCTTCCGAGTGTCGATCATCGTAGATCACGGTTGTTGGATGGATACATGACTATAACCCTCTAAGAAGGGTATGGAACAATATCACGTAGGAAAAGGTAGTATGTGATATAACAAAGACATTGAAAAGGGCAAACCGTACAGGTGGCTTTTCTATTGGGATTAGTTCACCACAGTTCATATCATTCAAACAGTTAATATGCCACTTCTAACTAGTTATGTTGTATATAGTTACTACTACATAGTATACAAGCCCTCTCTTTTCTTTCCGATGTTCCACACTTCCAGTTCATTGTACTTCTCGGTAGACTATATATAGTCCCCTATCTCTATCCCTTCTCATAGAGAGTGTCCTCCTTCATCCACTCACTACTGTTACAATATATATATCATGATCTAGTATAAAATGGTAAGTTATTATGATGGAAAAAGATGATTACTTCACTGATATTTAAATACTTAGATGGCTGCCTTCCAAGGTTGCAACTTTACAGAAGCAATTGGGCAACCATGGATGAGTGGAATGCTCCCCCGTTATTAACAACGGCGGCACTCCAGGGCAGGTCTGAGTGAAAGACAATGTTTCGGACATCGGGTAAACAGCCCCCCTCGATGCCGACAACGATGTCGTGATGACTTCCGATCTGGCATCTAGCGCCGTGGTTTCCCCCCTCCAACCGATCAGGTGCCCGCTGAGGCAGTACTAGGTAGTATCTTCTACCTAGTAAAATGCCATCAAAGTACATTACAAAGACTTCTAGGAGGATGACATAACCCCCCGCAAGGATGTCAAAAACTTTGTCCGAGAAATGAGCGAACTCCGTTCCTTTTTAAGGCTCCCAGAAATGAAACGAAGCGCAAATCGTGGCCAAGCTGAAGATGCGCCTCGCTGATTTATATGACGGCCACGATGTCATCCCCGCCCAACCCAGCTGTGGTTCTCAACAAGGAGAGCCGGTGTATGTAATGTCACGGTCAATGGGCAACTACTTAAACGAGTGATTGCACGAGTTCTCGCATCGTAAGAATGTCACTCGGCGCAGAAGACTCGGGAGGGACTCCTGAAGAAACCGCCTGTTACTTGCCAGAGGACCGGACAAAAAGTAAGTACTCGCTTGGTGCAAGGAGGAAAGAAGTGTCTTAACGTACTGTCCAGTCTCCTAGCAGATAGTCAGCCCAAACAGAAGCATGTTTCGGATACTCAGATACAACCTTGGAAGGATATCGTCAATGTCACCGAGGAGGACATGCAGGGCCATTGACAGTTCGGAGATGGCTCACTTCAGCACATCGCCTCTTGCAACTCTAGAGTTGTGTGCTACTGAATCCACACGATATGAAAGGCATGTCCGGGCCAACTCTGTTTGCTTAGCCATCATCATCTTCATCTCGTCACCATAATCTTTGATCTGTCCTCTATAACACGGCTATTTTGAAGATCTGTCTCATTTCCGCGTCTTGTAATCTCTCCCTCATCTGGGACTCCCAAAAGCAGAAGAGTCTCCATCCTCGGATACCAGACTGCACCACAGTGCTAGATAACGTAAAGGCTCGTGAATACCGCTACCAGCCCTGTCATTTTCCTTTGAGTTGTCTAAAACTAATATCCTCTGACAGTTTCACAGCGCAGCTACTGGGCAGTGAAAAGCTACAAAGTAGATATGAGGTCCCGTAGAGTCTCGACGAAATACCCAAATGGCCGGGCCGAAGGTGTTATCAACCTCGGGTAAGATTGTTTCAGAAGTATACCATAAAAGGCTATAGGAAAAATAATATGTTAAGGACACGCTACTTTGAAAGTAGCTATAGCTCGATGTCATATATATGTACAGTGTTAGGTTGCTCTTAACTGGAGCGAGGCTGATCATCCGCCAAAATGTCCGGAAGATCTCGGATATCAGTCGTTTCGTTCGTATTCACATCTACAAGCCGGACAGCCTCCAAATGAAGTGGGCCTGTAGCCAGAGGAAGGAGTTTCAGTTCGGTCGAGTGGCAAGTTCCTGGAAGCAGAGGACTAATAAATACGTTAGGTTAGGGAAGTAATGGGAAAGAAATATAGTAGACAATGCTCACCCGACGCGAATGTCTGTGCTCAAGCTGATCAGTTCCACTTCCTGACCAGCCACACTCTTTTGCCTCGCATGCACGATGTTATCGTCAGTCACCGCCTCGGCCACTTGGTCCTCTTTTCGGCTGGTAATAGATGATGATGAAGGCCGAGCAACATGCCCTCGTGGGTCCACACGTTTCCGCTTTGGGATGGCAATTAAGGCAAACTTGCGAGGAACGTTGGATCGATTGACAATGAAAACATCCCAAGAGAAGACAGAACCAACTTGTACACGAACAGGTCCAGAAAAGGAGATTGTGATGCCAACGTCAGTAACCGAGTATGCTCGTTCTCGTAATGAGCTTCGATTTGAAGGTGTCACACCCCCTTGAGTCGACACGGACAGACTGGTAGGGCGGTTGGTCCTTTGCAGCGCTGGACTGGGCCCCCCAAAGGTCGGGTTTAAGGCGACTGAGAAATCGACGTTTGTTCTCCACTGCATAGAAATACGTGGCTTGCACTCGTCATCTACAAGAATTACTGCCTCGAGAGCTATGTCCAGTATGCTGACCAACGCGGTAGATGATGGATTGGTCTCTGGGCCATACTCCGGTGTGAGTTTGTACATGAGGGTCACGTCGTCTCGCGGACGGCAAGTAATAGGGAGAGCCAGCCCCGGCGTCTCTGACAGAGACTCAATCGTTCCCTCGGACAGGTGAAGATTCGCTTTGTCAAAGGCGACCTCGCAAGTCAGATAAGGGGTGACCTCAAAGTCAAGACTGGCCACTGTCATTGGTGTACCAGTGTAGGAGTTCAGCCGAGAGTACCGAATCCTTGCACTTGCGGCGGGCACAACCCGAAAGGGATGACCGTGGTGTTGCTGGATATTGTAGATCGGGTCTTCGTTATACGTCGTCGGTACAACCCTCAACAGTCTGGAAGCAGGGAGGAAAGGCTCTTTATGGTTGAATGATTTGTCGATGGATAGAGATTGCAGCATATTAGTCGATGCCGGCACGAGTGAAGGGAGATAATCATCCTCCGAATCCTCTTGGCGGCGAGCGTCAGCTGGATTCAGACTGGTAGAGGCAATGAATAAAAGTGAGGGGTGTTGAATTCGAATACGGGGACGTCCTGTCGACCAATTAGTGACATTTATACCATGGCATACAACCCTAAAACCCAAATAACTCACGCAGTATAGTTTCAATGTTCCAAACCAAATAGACATGGTTCCCACTGCCTTCGTCGCCCTCGAATTCGTTGAAGACCACCAGGGGATCCTCATCTCCACTGACAATTCCAGAGAATATTATATCACGAGTTGGCGTAAGATTCTCACCGACTGATTCCGCCGGATCGACGGCGAAGACATCGAGCTTGACTTCAAGTCGTGGCAGATAGTGTTTTAGGATCGTTTCTGAGCAATCAGACAGTCTCAAGACAATACGGACAGGCAAAAATTCATCTAATAGCTATTAATGAGTAAGAGGAAACCCATGGCGAGCTTTTGAAAGTGCATACCGAAGAATAATAGTGATCGTTGAGGGATTGACGAGAGGACAGAGGGTAGATCATCAGCTCCGTTCTCTAGAGACGAACTCAGAGCGCCCTCAATGTCGAGTGCCGGAGAATGAGGGACAAATGTGTCGAGAATGGCATGACGCAAGAATTCACCCGGGATCTCCAGACCAGGCATTGCGACAACAGATGTCGCAAAGGAGTCAATAAAGTGGCTGTTTGGGGCTCAGGAGATAACCGATAAGTGTTGATACGGTCGACGCGAAGTGCCAAAAGCGCATAACCGCGGAGATCAGTGATCAAGCTCCGTTTTCACTTTCTCTCTCTTGTTCTCTTCAACACCCTTGACAATGGATTTAAGCATCAACCCAGGTGCTGCCCTATGGCAGCAGGCGCAAAATGCTGAAGGTCGCGTTTATTATTACAATGTCCAGACCAAAGCCACACAATGGACCAAGCCTCAAGAGTTGATGACTCCGGTTGAGGTTTGTACTAGACCGCAAAATGTTATGAGCTTAACTGACTTATTTATAGCTCGCTCTCGCAAACCAGCCATGGAGGGAACACACTACAGATGCTGGACGCAAGTACTGGTACCACACAGAAACCAAGCAAAGCACATGGGAAATGCCTGAAGTTTACAAAGATGCGCTTGCACAGGCGCCCGCCCCCCTGGCACCCCCCGCGTAAGTGCCTTCCCGATTTGACTTATCTCAATCCTAACCATATTTTAGTGCGCCTTCCTTTGTGGCAGGCGGGACCTCTTTCCCGCAACCCCAGCAACGTGACCGTGAAGACTTTGACCGAGGTGACCGAGGTGACCGCGGCGATCGAGGATACGGCGATCGAGGATACGGCGACCGACGCGGTGGATATGCGCCATATGAAGCGAACGGCTTGGTTGCTGCTCCGGAATTCAAGACCATGGATCCCGACTATCATTCTCTTGAGGAGGCTGAGAGCGCCTTCATGAAGCTGCTCAAACGCCACAACGTGCAGCCCGATTGGACTTGGGAAGAAACAATGCGCGCTACGATCAAGGACCCGCAATACCGGGCTCTCAAGGATCCGCGTGACCGCAAGGCAGCATTCGAGAAATACGTGGTCGAGGTTCGCGCGCAGGAAAAGGACCGGGCCAAAGAACGCTTCGCCAAGCTTCGTGCGGATTTCAACACCATGCTGAAGCGGCATCCTGAAATTAAGTACTACAGCCGCTGGAAGACGATTCGTCCGATCATTGAGGGGGAGACCACATTCAGGTCTACCAATGAGGAATCCGAGAGACGCCAGCTTTTCGACGAGTACATTCTTGAACTCAAGAAGGCTCACCTTGAGCAAGAATCTGTCACGCACAAGGCTGCTATGGATGAGTTGATGAATATCCTGGGCTCACTCAACCTGGAACCATACACGCGTTGGTCCGAGGCTCATGCTATCATTCAGTCTGACAGCAAGTTCCAAGGTGATGACAAGTTCAAGACCCTGAGCAAGTCTGACATTCTGATTGCCTTCGAGAACCATATCAAGTCCCTGGAGCGCGCTTTCAACGATGCTCGCCAGCAACACAAGGCAGCCAGAGCCAGAAAAGAGCGTAAGAACCGCGAGCAATTTGTGGCCCTCCTCAAGGAGCTCCGATCCCAAGGTAAGATCAAGGCGGGCGCCAAGTGGATGAATATCTGCCCGATCATTAAGGATGACCCCAGATACCATGGCATCCTGGGCCAGTCTGGTTCGACCCCTCTTGACCTGTTCTGGGATATGGTGGAAGAAGAAGAGCGCGCTTTGCGTGCACCTCGGAACGACGTGCTGGATGTTCTGGATGTAAGTTCTCTCGGTCCAGTCGAATCGTTGTCTATCTATACTAACGAACTGGTTTCAGGACACACGATACGAAGTTACGCCTGAAACGACATTTGATGAATTCAATTCTATCATGTCTGCTGACCGCCGCACCTCAAAGATCGACCCTGACATCCTCAACCTTATCTTCCAGCGCATCCAAGAAAAGGCAATCCGGCGCACTGAAGATGAGAAGCATGCCGCCGATCGTCAGCAACGCCGTGCCGTGGACGCACTGCGTTCTCGTATCAAGCGCCTAGAACCGCCCATCCGGGTCACGGATACCTGGGCTGAAGTCCAACCTCGCCTTGAGAAGTACGACGAATACAAGGCCCTTGAGTCCGATGAACTTCGGGAGTCTGCCTTTGAAAAAGCAATTCGCCGCTTGAAAGAAAGAGATGAGGATGCAGAGAGGGAGCGCGAAGCACTCTCTCAAAGCCGTGGAGGTCGGCGGGACTTCGATCGTGGTGATCGTGACTACCGCAGTGGAAGAGGAGAACGACGAGGACACCGGACCCCTGAAATGGATGCATACGAAGCAGACCGTCGTAAGGCCCAAGCCGACCGCGAACGAACCTACCGCAAGGTCAGCGGTATTTCCCCGTCTCGTGACCGTCGCGATGAGCGTGGAGACCGTGACCGTTATCGTAGCCGGGACCGTGACTTTGACCGTCCCCGCGTTAGAGACCCAGACCGACGTGAAGACGAACGCGAGCGCCTGTACCGCACTCGTGGCGATCCCCGTGGAGGTCGTGATGAGCTTGATTACGGTGGTGGTACTGTCGGCGACACTCGGAGTGTGGCCAGCGGTGACCGCCGACGCCGACGTGACAGTGATACTGAGAGTGTGGCTAGCCGATCTGCTAAGCGGTACCGACGTGATAGCCGGGAGCGAGAGCGCAGCAAGGGTCCGAGAGCCCCCCGACGGGAGCGGTCTGCCATTCCGGAAGAAGAAAACGAGGATGCGAAGAAGGACGAGAAGGCCATTCATTCTGGCAGCGAGGAAGGAGAGATTGAAGAGGAGTAGATGGGTGTGGATGGGTGTGGATATTTCCATTCACACTTGACTTCATATGCAAGTAATTTCTGCCCTTCAATACACATGTAGGATATTGAGCTGAATCTATGTTGCAATCTCATTTGCTTTCTCCAGGCCCGGTAATCCCCTCTAGACATCTCCTACTCCGACTTGCATACTAAATGTAGCTTGGGCTCACTCTTGCGCTAAGGGTGATTCCCAAAAGTTGGTATCTGGACCATTTCAGCCACCCCTAATGCCACTCTAATGCCGAAGTAATTGCACTTCTAGGGGATGCGGCCGTTTATTGGACTTGGTTTTCCTGAGTACCTCCTTGGCCCGTGGCCTGCTCAATGATAATTTTCTTGACACTCAGGAAATATGTAGCTCTAGTTACAGTTAAATAATTCCGTGGATCCCCAGGTTGTATTTGTGACTGACCTTATATATACCATTCGAGACTTGCCATTCAAAACAATCCATGAAATGAAAATGCTGCAGGGTTACAAAGACAATCGACCAGCTTATCTCGATCGTATCATTGTGGAGCGAGCGTTGGGAGATCCGTGTGCATGATATTCGAGGGTGTAGTGAATCGATAAAAAGTCCCAAAGCAGGCCAAGTCAACGTACAGTTTCTTTCTTTCTTTCTTTTTTTTTTTTTTTTGGCTTAGGGATCTGAACAGTGACAGTGATCTGAACATTGGGCATACTGGTCGTTTCACGTCACCCTCGACCCCTTGATACGTGAGTGGCCCACCTAGCGTACTCATATCACCTCCAAAAGAGAATTTTTCTGATAATCGAGGTGTTCGAATAGAAAGGATCATCTAACTCTCCTTTCAGACCCATTAGCTTGTAGACTGCCGTTTTGGCAGTGCGGATGCCGTAACTGACGTCTGCGCATGTATAACCCGAGGACTCTGTAAACGGCCCCACAAGACCTACATTGGATAGGGGCGTAATTGATGGACGGTCATTCAATGCCCTCGTTATAAACAATGAACTCATCCGGGGCATCGCACGTGGAATGGTGACAGTCCGTGACAATGGCGGGTTGTAGTGGAGATTGAGGTGACCTAGTATCTCAGATAATATATCCGCACCGGAACAGTGGAGCAAAATCCGATTCACGTAATTTCCTTCGACTCTGGGGGCATGCGCAAACCCCCAAAGAACGCGGACATCTTCTGGCTGCGATGAAAAGACCGGCTGGGCGGGTATGCACAGATTTATCTTCCAATTGCTGTCGCCGAGAAATATGAATGCACCGGCCTCAGATCTGCACTTTATAAGTGATCTGAGGTCATCGTAGAGAACTAGATCCTGCGTGGTGATCGTGAAGGATTCCACCATAGTTTCAGACTGGCGCGTGCAGAAGTTGTACGGATTGCCAAGGCCGTTATGTTTATTGCCAAGGTCCAGCCATACTGACCAATTTTGGTCGAACAAATCGTCCGCATCGAGTGATTGCCACACTGGCGGAGAGTTATTCGTACCAACTGCTGAACCTGAGATGGTGGATCCGATATTCATAATCACGATATCGTTCTCCCCTAGTTGCTTGCGTAGTTGTTGTTTGCCTTTGACCAGGTTGAATCCTGTAACTTTTGGTTTAGCGTCATCTTTAGACACCTGTATATCCTTGACTTCGACGCCAAATCGAAAGTCAACTCCACAGCTTTCGAGAAAACGATAAATTGGCGAGTATAAAGACTCATACTGATAATACCCTGTGATGTCGAGGCAGCTTAGAATACTTAAGCTGTGGAATTGAGGCATATATTGACGAATAGAACGCCTGAACTCCGCTGCACTGTGCCACGGCTGGAAGCCAAATCTAGCGAAATATCAGAAACGGGGTCGACTAAGTAGTGCTGGGTAGTACAGATACGCACTGGGCAGACCAGATTGTCCAGAAAGGGCTTTGAAAAAGTTCTCCGGGAGAAGCTCCTGGACTTGCCTCTGTGATAGATATCTTTCGCGCTTGAAGAGAATTTGTATCAAAGCTATCCGACGCTTGATGCTCAGATTTAGTGAATCTGTGGGTATGTGATTCACTGAGCCCTTGGTCATAGCCAGAAAGCAGGTTCGAACGTCTCTTTTCTTGGGGACTCGGTTTGCCTCTGCCGTTTGTATCTCCTCCAAAAGAGACGGCCCTTGCGATTGTGTTGAGGGAAGAGTTGCGAGGAGTCTTTCCATCGGTAAGCCAGCTGGAACAGGCAGACATGCGGCGAATTGGTCGTATCCGTCGGACCAGCTACCTGGGCGGTGCGATATTCGCTCCGAGAACAGGTGCTTGTCTATGATATGGATTTTTGGTGGATGTACTTTGGCGTCTTTGATTAAATATACCGCGGAAGCTAATGCTTCACTTCCGCTTCCAAAGATCCACGCCTCGGTATCCTGGGTAGTACCCCGGTCTGCAAGCTGTGGCTGGGACATAATATCTAGATGAAGCAAATCACTCAATGCCGACAGAAGCAAAATTCCAAGCGAGGAAGCCTGTACTATTTAAGAGGCATAAATTGCCGCAACTGACGTCACCTGACCGTTTTCGTCAATTCACGATGGGATAACTTGGCATATTCCAAAGTCAAAGCTACCTATGTGAATGGCCTGCATATCGACGTATGAGCAAGTTTGCTGTAGATGGATCGGTGGATCGACGTCGTCCTCTGCCGTGCCCTATATGATTCTGGGTCACGTGGTGCTTAGTGGTGGGCCCCACCGGTCTATAAAAGCATAGGTAGTTACAAGAATCCACCCCTCAACCAATCCAAACCGAAATAGATCATCCCACTTCGTCTACCCCGATTGATCGGCCAGCCAAGAGATAACTCCGGGTATTCCTAGACTCGGGAGATGAGCCCAACTTACAAGAAAGATTGGTACGATGTGAGGAAGTCATTGCGGAACGGCCAGGTAGGCGTGGCGCCCACCTGTACTTACATAGCACAAGGGCGGCTGCGGCAAACTATGAATGCTACTACTGCTGCTGTAGTTGCGATTAATGGTAGAGCGAGTGACCCGAGTAGGAGAGAGCGTCGGGACTCCAATGCGGATATCACATCCGCAATTGCGACCAATAGCTTGACGAGCGGATTTGTGCTGAGATTCCCAATGGGAAAAGTCATATGGGATGCATATCTGATGTGCCATCTTCACTGTGACACACACGCTAGCTAGGGCTTGAGGTCATACAAAAAAGTAGTATATGGAACTGCAAGGAAATGAAGGATAGTATATTTGATTCGGCATAGAACTCAGAACCCAAGGAAAATTCCAAACTCTCAGCGTGCTATAAAATCATTCTAGAATACGAATATCTGACATCCAATCCGGATGAGAAATTAAACTAGAATATGGGACGTGTCCCCCAAGGAAATCCTCTTCTTCTGTAGAACTGTTCGCAATCTCCTGCTTGTCCATATTCAGTTGACTTGTTGAAATAGAGGTACCTTCAGACAATATTTCCTCCTTACGAGGGGTGATAACCTCTGGATGCACGTCCACGCGCTTGTCAGACCCCGCGATCTTATCCGAGAGAGCTTCTTCCGTGGTGTCCCTGGGTAATTCGTAACCCCTCAGGAGCTGCTCCAAGCATTAACGAAGTGTGTGGACCTACCTCTTTCTTAGCTCATGGGACATGGTGAATAAGCCCGATATCAGTGCCGCCAGTAAGTTTGCATGACCAACTATGACACTGAGATGCGGATTACGACTAGAGGCTTCTTTTGCCAGTTTAGCGCGACACATATGAAGAAGTTCAAGCTGGCATATGCTCATTGGTGTTGTACCTCTGTTACGATATATGACGCCCAATAAAAATCGTTCGAGTGATTTATCCAAAATAACTTCTTTCGAGAGCAGTACGTATGTGATGTTAGTATCCACAGCACGCGGAGGGTGTGGGTGAATTTATAGGTAACATTAGAACTTCCTCGAGTCGAAGGACAATGGTGAGCGGGTGGCGTTTTAGTCCACCTCACCCAGCCGAGCTCGAATGTTCCACGCCACCCTGTACGGTAGCAATACCAATGCGACGTGATTTGATCAGAATAAGGAAGGGTCTGGATTCCTACCATATGCGGCATCGCCAGCAAAAACTTGGCTGCTTTTCCACTGCCAAGCTCTTCATGGACATGGACGATATGGACGCTGATTCGCCTGTTCTCACGCCGTTTACACCCCACCCCCACAAAACTATATGACCTACAACTCTCTGGAGTCACATTCACACATCATGCCATGTCCTAAGGTCAATCGCAATTCGGCTGTCGCTTCGAAAGAGTCGCGCTGGGTTAGACAGGACAATTCACTGAAACAGCAAACGGGCGTAAATATCAACGTTATCTTAATCGAATGATATCTAACGTGGCCTAAAGGTCTAATAAGCCTAGAGATAACCCTAATCACTGTATGTATCCTAATAGTCTATTATAGTAGTTCGCTAAACCCGACGACCTTCGATCCAAACCATCTACACCCCTTCGACGTATACCCTCCTGTGTATGACGCGAACATATACCAGGCCCTACTGGAGAGGCCGATGATTTACAAGATGCATGACTCGAACCATTCATTTGACGCGGTTCGATGGCTCTGTGATGTTCGCGCAAGTCGAGTACGACGCAAGACTTTGCGCGGTGGGATGAAAAAGAAGGATCACTAGACCGAGGATAGCGTCCATTATTGGTACGGGCGCTGTCCTCAGCTTCAAAAGGAGTGTAACTCGGATTGGTCCAAGACGCCTCAGCGGTTCACAGGTCCGCTGGGACAAAGGTGTACGCCTCCTGTAGCGTTTCCCGTCGTCGATCTTGCTAGACTTCCTGCTAAGGCGGCATCTCCTAAGAGTGATGCGGACTCCGAGGGTGATGATGATGAGAGCGAGGCCAGTGAGAGCTCCGAGGATATGGGCTGGATGAAACCTGCTGTAGAAGATTGGACCTAGGATGAACATAAAAGAGCAAATAGGAAGTTCAAAAAACATCTGTACAACAATGGGTTGAAACTATCTACACGACGTAGAGGTAATGTAATGTACCTGGCAGCTTTTCAGCAATCGCCTCTTCCATGCCATCCCCAAGTCTGGAATCATTCTCATCACCAATCCATTCCGACGCGACATCTTTAAACAAATCATAAAATTCATGGAAGAGCTTTTTTTGGAACCCAAACCCTCCAACCTAATGCAAACATAAGAACTCCGTTGGAACAATAAACCATGCCGAACCTAATCCACCATTAAAAATTTAACCGGCGTTAGTGGAAGATCTGCAGACATGTGTTCCCAAACCGGGGGCCGATGACTCTGGATATGATATATAAACCCGGAGCAAATCAAGGCAGGTTGCAAGGCGAATAACGATGTAGACATTTGCTGATAGACTGACGAATGGCAACAGGTCGCAGAAGTAAAGGAGCGTACTAGACCAAGAATAGCAGGGTGTGAAGCAGGTCACACTACCTTCTAGTCGGGGTCACTGTTGCCATTTAAGTCATCATCATCGTCGTCATCTCCATCGTCGTCCGAGAGACCGTCATCGGCACCGGAAGAGGACCCGGCGCGGTGACGGAATCCCTCTCCCTGAACCCCCGAGGCACTGTATACGCCTAGGAACCCCATTAACCACATGATCTTCCAATCGCCGCGGTGCCTGTTGCGCGGCTGCTCATTATCGCGGCCATCACGTTTGTGACGGCGGCGACGATGCTCGTTGTGGACGCCCTTTTCAGTTCTCTTCTTCCAAGAAGTACTGTTGAATATAGTTAGCACCGGATTTATAAATGGAATTCGTAGCATCCATGGATAAGGTAGAAAACTTACGAAGTTGCCTGCCAGCTTCTGCTCCTGGTCCATTTGACTGTTGTACTTGTTGATACGGGGGCGGTAACTGGTGGGGTCACGACGGAAAGTGACATCCAAGCTCTTCAAGAACCTGTTGCAACCACCGACCAGAGACTCTGGCGTCTGAGCGCGAGCACTCACGGATGGCTGGCCGTCGAAGACGATGACACGATCAGCCAGGTAGGTGGCCATGATGAAATCGTGCTCGACGATGAAAGCGGTCTTCTTGGTGTGCATAATGAAACGCTTGATGACACGAGCAGCGACAATACGCTGCTCGGAGTCGAGGTAGGCACTGGGCTCGTCAATCAAGTAGATATCAGCGGGCATACCCAGAGCCAAGACAATAGCGACACGCTGCAATTCACCACCGGACAGGTTCTGAACCTCCTGGTCGATGAAGTCATCCATCTTCAGGGGCTTGTAGACATCGGTCTGGAACTGAGGAGACAGGAAAGCGGTCTTGATACGCTTGAAGAAGAGTTGACGCACGGTACCGGTGAACTTGGGTGTAATCTTCTGGGGCTTCATGCTGATGTTCATCTTGGGGACGGAGATAAGACCATCAGGCTTCAATGCACCAGCAAGCATCTTACAGAAAGTGGTCTTTCCAGTTCCGTTCTCGCCCATCATGACGACGATCTCGGAGTCGGTGAACTTTCCGGCCTCAACCTTCAGGTGGAAGTCACCCAAAGTCTTCTCCATCGTGGGATAAGCGAAGGCACGATCCTTGTCCGCAACGAACTCCTCACCCGCCTCGGCAAGACGGAAGGTCAGAGATTCCTCACGGAATCGCAGGTTCTCGGTAGGAATGTGGCCGTCCAAGAAGATGTTGATACCCTCACGGACGGAGGAAGGCAGAGTGACGACACCGTAAACAGCAGGACGACCATACAGCACGCAAATGAAGTCGGACAAGTAATCGAGGACGGACAAATCGTGCTCGACAACAATGACATAGTCATCAGGGCGGAGGAGGCTGCGGATTGTACGGGCAGCAGCCAGACGCTGCTTAACATCGAGATATGAGGAAGGCTCGTCGAACATGTACCTATATCAGTATTAGTAACGGAGAGGACTCAACGGCGTGAATATACTGAAAGAAGAACATACACGTCGGCCTTCTGCACACAAACCAGACCAATAGCAAAACGCTGAAGCTCACCACCGGAAAGGTGGCCGATATCACGCTGCGCAACTTGGTTCAGCTCTGGGAGAAGGTTAGCAAATGAATCCCAGGATATTGGAGTACGGGAACACACCAAGGACATCCATAATCTCCTGCTCGTTACCCAGCGCAGCGCGCGCGGAGATGAGCTGCTGCACCTGCTGAACAGGTCCCTTCACAGCACGGGGAATCTGATCGACATATTGAGGCTTCACAACCGCTTTCAGATCGTCTTCCAGAATCTTGGTGAAGTAGTCTATCACAGTTAGCAATGTCGGACAGAGGCCGTGACACTCGGGCTATGGTGCTTACTCTGCAAATCGGAACCACGGAAGTACTTCAGGATTTCCTCCCAGTCGGGAGGGTTGTCGTAACGACCGAGGTTAGGCTTCAGCTTGCCACTGAGAATCTTCAACGCGGTACTCTTTCCAATACCGTTTGTTCCAACCAGACCGAGAACCTGACCGGGACGGGGCATGGGAAGTCGGTGAAGCTTGAAACTGTTGGCTGAGTAGCGGTGGGTGACTTGGGTCTCGAGGTTGGTGGGCAAGTTGATAATGTGAATGGCTCCGAAGGGGCACTTCTTGGGGCAGATACCACAACCAATGCACAGACGTTCGGAAATGAAGGCGATCTTAGAAGAGGGATCGACTTCAATGCAAAGCTTGCCTGTGCGGACCACGGGACAAGACTTCTTGCATTCTTGACGACATTTCTGCAATTAATTAGCCTCCGTGCAGACCACCGAATATCATGACGAATCGCGTACCTTCGGTTTGCACTGTAAAGTTGGAAAGATGTGGTGTGAGCCAGGCATTCATGAACCGGAGAGAAAATCTTATTAGTGGGGGTATTTCGCGACGAACCTTGTCACTGTTGATGATCGCAATACTATAGAGAGAAATGTATCGTTAGCTGATGATATGACGCCTCAAAGGCTCCAGAAACATACCGAGTAAGCTTGTCAGACATGGTGGGTGGATGTGGTTCAAAGGAAACCGTGTGTATGAAGCGGGTTGAAAAAAAGAATCAGCACCAAGTGGAGGAGGGACGGAGGGTTGAGATTGGCGGAATAAGCGCTGTCGCAGGTAAATGAACTGGGCTCAGCAAAAGCACCAAGTATCTCTGCGCAGACTTGACTAGAAATAAGACAGGAAGAATCACTGCTATCAACGAACGAGGGGCGATAGAATTGAATGCACTTCGCTTTCTGTGGGCTGTGATGCCTTAGGCCACATCTGCGTCACTTATTTATCAAGGCGGTGATTGGCTGTTGGCCTGGGCTCGGACTGGTGGTTTATCCGAAATCCGCAAGCCACGTGATGATACGTTCTGTCCGGTGCCAAGCGAATACGCTAGTCCCAATAGGGTTAAGGTAGTTGGTGCCTAATAGATCGGGTGTCTACTTTCCCTGCAAACCAAACCGAAGCAAACCCTCCAGTCAGTCCCCAACTCTTAGTTCTTCCAAGTCTCTCGTCTCCTCCTCCCCCAAGATTCCAGCTTCACGCCTCCCCCCACCATTTACTTTTCCACATTGATCGACAGATCCCCCGCTTTCGGGGTCACCACGCTATGGAGTGTAAGTGATTTAATCTTTTCCTCAAAGCACAGACGTGCCGACCGAAGCATTCGCCGCGGTACTTCTCCGCGCTTGTCGACCCACTGCACGAATCCTTGAATCCCTCTATTCTGCTCCGATCGGGTCAGTTTTCAACTGTCGTTGATCAAGCGGCGTGCCACTGCTTTCTCCAAGTCTGGTTGTGTGTACCAATCTGTCCATTGCTTTGGCTTACAGTCTGGCCGCGTCCATCCCACCCGCTATCAAAAAACATACTCTTTCATCAAAGTCAATATCCTGTCCCATTGTGCTAGATTTTAGGCTCAATTTGACTGCAATTTGAGTCGCGTGCCATTGTTCCACCCGTCCCTGTCTCTTTCATGCCTCTCCTAGCCCGAATCGAGCTTCAATGCTGACTGCCCCTCGGTAATAGCCTCTGGCATGGTGATCCCATCTGCTCAGGAACCTCCTTCTACGTCGACCATGTCTAATGGCTACCCTATTTCGCCGGTCGCTGACGATACCCACACGGATGGCGATGTGGTAACGCAACGTGAGCGTAGTCCGTCCGAGCCCGTGGAGTCTCACCCCGTCTCCGAGTCCTCCCCCGAACCCGATGTTGCGGACGAGTCATATGACGGCGCGTCCGCCGATTCAGATGCGGAAGATGAGGACGCAGCGGACGACAACAGCGATTACGACGCCAATACATACAGCCGTGAAAACTCTTCATCCCCTCATCCCGTCCGCGGTGCGAAGCGCAAATCGTCACCGGTTAGCGAAACCGACCTGATCAGACAAAATCCCGATCTTTACGGGCTTCGACGAAGTGGTCGTGCTCGCACAACGCGCCCTGTCGCCGACTCATCTGACTCAGACTCAGATGATGTTGCACCACGTACTAAACGTCGTCGCAAAGATCCTTCCCAACAACCATCTAAAGCCTCGCGATCCGCTACTGTGTCTTCCCTATCTGAGTCCGACAGTGATGAGTATGGCGGAAAGAGTGCTCGTGCTAGCAAGGCGAGAAGGCGACGTCTCCAACAAACTGCTAGTTATGAGCCCTCATTGAACGAGGTCCGCTTCTCAACACGAACCGCCAAGAAGGTGTCAAATTACAACGAGGATGATGAGGAAGACGAAGCCATGTTTGAAGATGACCCTGAAGATCTTGCGCCGAACTACTGGGTGGAGAGTTATGTAGAGGACACTCGCCCCGCTGTCGACGTCGTCCTGAATCACCGCCTCAAGGAGGGCATCGACCCAAAAGCCAATGATCTCGGCCGCAACGACTTTGAGTTTTGTATCAAGTGGCAGGACAAATCACACTATCATGCTACGTGGGAAAGCAATGAATCGATAGCCAATTTCCGCAGCACGCGACGCGTGGATAATTATGTTCGGAAAGTGCTCAATGAGGATATTCGGTTGCAATACAGTGTCGACGCCCCTCCTGAAGATCGCGAAAAATGGAACCTCGATCGCGAGCGAGACGTCGAGGCCATAGAGGATTACAAAAAGGTTGAACGAGTCATTGGTGTACGTGATGGCGAGGATGGTACCACGGAATACCTTGTAAAATGGAAGCGTCTCTTCTACGATTCCTGTACTTGGGAACCAGAGGACCTGGTTAGTGAGATCGCTCAACGTGAGATTGACCGATTCCTGGACCGCACCGCTCGACAACCCATCTCCGACAAGAACGAGATGAATGTTGCCACGCGTAAATCCTTCGAGCCCATTCATGGAACTCCTAGTTTCTTGCAGAATGGAGAACTCAAGGACTTCCAAGTCAAGGGTCTAAACTTCTTGGCTTTCAATTGGGTCAGGGGTCGCAATGTGGTTTTGGCTGATGAGATGGGTCTCGGAAAGACAGTACAAACTGTCTCCTTCATCAACTGGATGCGCCATGTCAGGCGACAGCAAGGGCCATTTATCGTCATCGTCCCTCTATCTACAATGCCAGCATGGGCTGATACCTTTGACCACTGGACACCGGACCTGAACTACGTTGTTTACAATGGTAGTGAAAAGGCACGCTCCGTTTTGCGCGATTATGAATTGATGGTCGATGGGAATCCCAAACGTCCAAAGTTCCACGTTCTCTTGACAACCTACGAGTATGCAATGAATGATTCACCGTTCCTCGGCCAATTCAAGTGGCAATTTATGGCAGTGGATGAGGCCCACCGTCTCAAGAATCGCGATTCACAACTGTATATCAAGTTGTTCGAATGGAAATGCCAGGCACGCCTCTTGATTACTGGTACCCCAATCCAAAACAACCTTGCCGAGCTTTCAGCACTAATGGATTTCCTCAACCCGGGCCTTGTTGAAGTCGACGTCGACATGGACTTGAATTCTGAGGTAGCATCTCAAAAACTTGCGGAATTGACTACTGCTATCCAGCCCTACATGTTGCGGCGTACCAAGTCCAAGGTTGAGTCGGATCTTCCTCCGAAAACTGAGAAGATCATTCGAGTCGAGCTTTCCGATGTCCAATTGGAATACTACAAGAACATCTTAACGAAAAACTACGCTGCACTGAACGATGGGAACAAGGGTATGAAGCAGTCTCTCCTGAACATCATGATGGAATTGAAAAAGGCCAGCAACCACCCGTTTATGTTCCCCAATGCAGAAGCAAAGATTCTGGAAGGCAGTGCTCGTCGAGAAGACATCCTTCGAGCCATGATCACCAGCAGTGGAAAGATGATGCTTCTCGATCAACTCCTCCGCAAGTTGAGCGTTGATGGCCATCGAGTTTTGATCTTCTGTCAGATGGTTGGCATGCTTAACATCCTGAGTGAGTATATGGAGTACCGTGGTTACAAGTATCAACGACTTGATGGAACTATCCCGTCTGCCGCCCGTCGCTTGGCAATTGAGCATTACAATGCTCCTGGTAGCACCGACTTTGCATTCCTTCTTTCAACCCGTGCAGGTGGTCTCGGTATCAACCTTATGACTGCGGACACTGTCGTTCTGTTTGATTCGGATTGGAACCCCCAGGCGGATTTGCAGGCTATGGCGCGTGCTCATCGAATCGGTCAAACAAGACCTGTCAGTGTTTACCGCCTTGTCTCAAAGGATACGATTGAAGAAGAAGTCATCGAAAGAGCTCGCAACAAGCTCTTGCTCGAGTTCATCACCATCCAGCGTGGTGTCACAGACAAAGAAGCCTCGGAGATGCAAAATAAGATGGCCCGCGTGGTTGCCGAGCCTAACTCCACAGACGATATCTCTCGGATCCTCAAGCGCCGCGGTCAGAAGATGTTCGAACAGACCGACAACCAGAAGAAACTGGAGCAGCTTGATATCGATTCCGTCCTTGCAAACGCTGAATTACACCAAACCGAAGAGGCTGAGCAAATCCAAGCCGACGGTGGCGAGGAATTTTTGAAAGCGTTCGACTTTGTCGACATCAAAGTTGACGATCTCACCTGGGACGACATCATTCCAAAGGAACAGCTCGAAGTGATCAAGGCCGAGGAAAAGCGCAAAGATGATGACCGTTATCTAGCTGAGGTCGTTGAGCAAAATCGACCCCGCAAGCGCCATGCTCCCACGGACACTACAGATTCACGAGAGGAGCGCAAGGCGAAACGACTCGCACGAGCTCAAGTCAATATCGATGATGGAGAGGAAGAGAGTGCCTCCTTGGATCCTAAGCGCCCCCTGGGAGAAAAAGAATACCGTGCGCTTTCTCGAGCTTTCCTGCGCTACGGCGATATGGATGACTCCGAAGACCTCATCCTCGAGGATGCCAGGCTACAAAATCGCGATCGAGGCACCGTTCGTGATGCTCTTCATGAAATTACCGACAAGGCAAACGCGCTTGTCCAAGAGAGTCTGGATCAATTAGAGGCCATGAAACAATCGGGTAGGAACCCCACCAAGAAAGAGCAGAAGGCCGTCTTGTTCGATCATCACGGTGTCAAGCGACTTAATGCATGGACTATCGTTGAGCGTCCACCCGATATGCGCCTTATCCGAAGCATCATTAAAGCATTGACTGATTTCAAGACATTCCGGCTTCCTGAGGCTACCAAATTAGCGGACTATAGCTGCCAGTGGGGTGCGCGCGAAGACGGGATGCTTCTTGTGGGTATCGCACGCCATGGGTTTGGTGCATGGACTCAGATTCGTGACGACACTGAGCTTGGCCTCGGCGACAAATTCTTCCTCGAGGAACACCGAGTGGAGCGCAAGACGCAACGCCTACAGACCGAGGAGAAGGCAACGAAATCACCGGGTGCTGTCCACCTTGTCCGACGAGCTGAATACCTGATGTCTGTTCTGAGAAACAAGTACAATAACAACGCTACAGCAAGAAGGGCAGTTGACAATCACCATCGCAACAACAAGCGTGGCTCACGGGTTTCGGGTAGTGGCAGTGTCTCCGCCTCTCCAGCGCCCTCGAGCTCTCGCAGGCCTGAGAATCCCCGCAAGGGCCATCGTGAGTCTGATCGATCACGGCCCCGCCCCCGGGATGTGGACCGTCATAATACTCCCAGCCATGACTCTCGTTCACGGTCTAGTCTTGATGATCGTCCACGTCATCGTCTATCCGATGCCTCTAACGATGAACTTCGTCGCCGCAAAGGTCATGAGAACGGCAGTTCTAATAAAGAAGACATGGCCTTCATGTTCTTCAAGCCTATCGTTGCCAATTTGAAGCAAGTGTCAATGATCACTGCCAAAAATTACCCAAGCAAAAACGAGCGGGCCCAGAAACTCCGGCTTACTCTTGTGAAGATTGGAGAATTCATTCGCAATAATCTGGAGGGCTCGCAATCGATGCCCTCCTTGGAGGTCCGACTCTGGTACGTCCGCTTTACACACTCACATTCATCTTTTCATGTTCTGACTTGACTTCCAGGGATTACGTTTCACTCAACTACTGGCCAAACAAAGATGCCAGTGGTGCTAAGCTGCAGCAGATGTTCAATAAGGTCATGGAAGCCAGCAAAGCTTCCAAGGCCTCTAATGGCAGCTCAGCTTGAGCGATCGTACCCCGCCAGCACACTGGGTACAGGTGTTCTTTGTTTCAGCTCAACTTTAGCACGGTTTGATGATATGCATGTCCAGCGTTTCTGATATCGGATATCTACCTATCCTTTTCCTCCTCTTTTTCTCTTTTTTTTTTTTTTTGATGATAGACACTCGGCGTATGCTTTTGCGATCTCTTCTCCGTCTACTCTCCACAATATTCCCAATCCCAATCTTTGACTATGTTATTCCGGTATTCTCGCATTGGACTCGAGTTTCTTTGGAGTCGTTGTTATTCATCTTCAGACATCTCGCACAATTCCTTGAGCTGCCCTCATCAAGGTGACCTCCGTCTCTCTCTTTTGCTCTTTGTTCGTTGAAGGTACATATGGATGCAACTTGTTGAATGGCATTGCGAATGGCGTCCGAATTCTTGCGTGAGCTCCAAAAGCACAGAAAGAGAATCTTCGAAATGAGCATGATCCACAATCTTGAATGATCACTGCATGGCGCGTTTTGGGGTTCTCTTCTTTTCAGATGTTTTCCAGTGGGGGAGTTTTGGACTGGCTCTCCATGGTCTTGTTTTGCCTGGATTGAGCCGTTCATACCATATCCCCTTTGCTTTAGTTTGCTTTTCTTGTATGCTGTGAGCATACTAGGATTCTTCCTATGGAGGCACCCGTAATCAAGGGCAGTTTGTTTTCTTTTCTCTGCACATGTATCTTATGGAGTGGCTGCTATGGCGTCGACTGATTTTCTTTATCTTCCTGGGATCATCCAGTGCGGATCATGTTATTTGAATTTCTTTGACTTGATTTCTGGTTAGAACCAACGTAAGACTAGCAAAGCACTTGGGCCTCAGTATGAATTGTCATTTAAGACTACAAGTGTCTGTAGACCATCACATAGACTCCAGGTAGATGGGTGACTCGAACAAAAGGATCCAGGTCTATCAATCCACACTCATCTACATGAGCTAATAAGAGCTCTGAACAGGTCATACCTGTATAGGGCCCTGGTAGTTAGTTCATAATTGGCAGGTGATATCGGAGACTAGAAATAAGGATGTGGGATGGACTCCTCTATCTAGCCTTGCATTATAATGCCGCGGTGAGAAGCGAATCATGATTATTGACAATATAACTGTGATCACCCATAGTGGTGAGCTGTCATTGAGCGACATACCGAAGAAAAAGAAGAAAACAGAAAGGCTATTCGTACATTCCGTTGACACTACTGTTGTGTCTGGGGTTGAAAATACAAATAATAAAAAAACGCATTCACCAACGCCATGCACGCCGGGATATGAGAGAACAACAAATGAAACGGTAACTGCAAAGTGGCGCAATACTGAGGCCAAGCTAACCGAGCATGGCCTCAGGGGAGAGAAGGTTGAGGAGAAGAGGGGGAAAGTAGGGAAGGAGAGAGAATAGAGAAGTGAAAAAGACAAGCCAGCTAAGTGCTGCCCTCGATAGTCGGTGCCTCTGCCGACTTGGTCAACTGGTCCTGTTGATCTTGGAACTGCTGTTGCTGCTGCTGCAACTTTTCAAGGCTGGTCGTCAAGTGTGCAGGTGGTACCGAGCCAACCATTGCGCTGAACAGTCCGATCTCTGCATGAATGAGGTCGTCAAAGATAGCCTCCTTCTCGCGCCATGCGCGCTCGCGCCGCGGGCGGAGTTCCTCCCACTCAGCTTGCAGCTGTGCAGCCTCCTTGCCAGCCCACGCGATCTGTCGACGAAGAAGACGGTAGAGGTCGCGTGGTGGTAGGGCGAGCTCGGATTCATCGAAGTCGAGCTCGGGTCCAAACTCTGGCATCGTGGTCTCGTCAGGATCGTGTGCGTCGGTTGTGACGGGGGTTGGCACAATGGTGATTGCTTCGGTGTGTGGCTCAGCGTCAGTTCCTGGCTCCCTGGGCTGGGTCAGCTTCAAGCGGATGCGTTGCAGCTTCGAGGCTGGGGTGCCGGTAGTGCTGCCCGCGGTGCCGTGGACTTTTGAGATGGAGTCATTTGGACGCATGGTGTCGGTCTCGTGAACAGAGCGCATGTGCTTGGTTAGCGCATCGGAACGGGTGAAATTGCGGTCACATTCTATAATTCATTGTTAGTACTCGAGATCTGTCAACATCATCCGCCCCCGTTTGGAGGGCTCGAGTCTGGGTCTGAGACAACGTACCGGGTAGAGTGCAGTAGAATGGCTTCTCGCGGGTGTGACTTCTCATATGCGCGCGGAGGGCATAAGCACTAGCATGCGTTTGACCTTTGCGGGTGCAATCGGACCACTCGCACGAGTACCGTTTCTGTCGGCTCCCGATGTGCTCGTTGTGGAGGTGCTGCACCAACCCATCCATGTTTCCGAGGTCGCCAGCGGTGCATCCATCCCATCGGCAAATAGTGACCTGGTCAGTACTCTGGCCACTATAGTCCTCTTCTTGATTGGTGCCAAGGAGTGAAAGGATGCCGGGGGAGTTTGGGATATCGCCGGAGCTATCGGAGGAGATCGAGGCAGTCGGGGAGGGAGGTGGGTGTATTTCGTCTTGAGCAGAGGAGAGAGGAGTCTGTCGGTCCCAGGATGCCACGCCAGTGCGACGACGCTTGGAGGGTGGCATGTTGGGCATCGAGGGCGAATGCGCGCGGCTCTCATGTTTCATGGATTCATGATCTGAAGTCTCGAGAGATCCAACCGAGGATAAGGGGGAACCGGGAGAGTCCCTTGAAGCCATTGTAAATGGTATAGCTTGTGCAGAGAAAGGGAGATGGCAACAAATAACTTTCACCTGTCTATTAGCTACACTGTAGATGTCGCGCTAGATATCGCGCGAGGGAGACTATCGTATCACATCACGTGTTCAGCCGTGGAGTCGAGCCTTGTCACGTGATGAACCGCGAGCTCTTCACAACTGAGCACCGCTCTCTTCCTATTTCTTCCTTCATTGCTCTAACATGTACAGAGTGACCATGGTTGTCTTAAAGGCTATCATGCTATTTACCATTTCCTAGGTCCTTATCGATTCATTCACGAATGCACAGACCTCTCAATTAGTTGACCACACTAACCCAATGGTAAGCTCACATTTGCCCTCTGTACACACTACACTGCCATATACAATGAGCAACACCGAATATCTTCAAACCCCTACATACTACGTGATGATCATTATGAATTTGCAATCCTGACAACCACCTATCACATGTGAGGTTGTATGTTGACTCTTCTACACTTGATCTGACCTATGCAACAACCCATTCGCATGACAAACATCTCTCATTTGCTATGATTCAAGTCTAATAAATGTATATCTTGCAGGGAATTCCTAGTACCGAGCCCCAGAAACCGTGTGTTCCTCCAAAATAGCCTCGATCTCAGCCATCTCGGAATCCGTGAGCGCCTGTGCACCGCCCATGTTCTGGACCACCTTGTCCTTCGTAGTACCGCCAGGAATGGGAATAATAGTAGGCATGCCAGGCTTCTTACTCTGGGTAAGGATCCATGCCAGTGCAATCTGAGCAGAGGCAACACCCTTACGAGTAGCAAGGTCATTGACCTCATTGATGAGCTTCATGTTGTGTTTGAAGTTCTCTTCCTGGAAACGGGACAAATGGTGCCGGATATCACCAGCGGGGATATCGGCCAGCGAGGTCACAGCTCCGGTCAAGACACCTCGACCAAGTGGCGAGTAAGCGATAACAGGGATCTGCAGCTCCGCACAGGTTTTGGCAATGTCATTGTGGAGGATATCGGTAGACCACAAGGACATTTCAATCTCGACAGCAGCAATTGGATGTACCTTGTGTCTAGAGAAGCAGTTAGAGTTGAGTTTACCCATAGGGGGTGGAAGACCATAAAATCAAACACAGAGGGCACATACGCTCGGCGGATTGTCTCGGCATCAACCTCGCTCAATCCAATTCCTCCAATCTTGCCCTCCTTGACATACTCTGCGAGTACCTTGATGGTCTGCTCAACGGGGAAAGCAGGGTCTTGTCGCGCACATTCGAAAATATCAAGTTTCTTCTTGCCATCGAGCAGACGCAGACATTCGTCCACGCTACGACGGATGTTCTCTTCCGAGCCATCCGGGGTAAGCTCGCCCTTCTTCAAGCCACCTTTGACACTAAGAACGACTTTGTCTGCGTTCTCGGGGTACTTGGTGAAGTACTTGTTGAGGAGATGCAGAGAGTTGTACTCCGGAGTGCCATATAGCTCGCCCCCGTTCCAGAAGTTGGCACCGAGTTCCAGGGTAGTGTTCAGTGTCTCAAAGCACACCTCCTCTGAGGGAGGCTGCGCGTTCCAGGTCATTCCTGATTTTGTTAGCACAATATTCGCGAATTGCGGCGTTTGGGGGAGTCGCACTCATCGTGCCATAGCCAATGGGGCCGATTTCCTTTCCAATTAGAGAAGGCATTGTTGAATATCAAAGATGATTGTGTGGACTTCAGGGAGATGAGATAGAAATAGTTGGTAGAATGTCGAAGTTGGTGGGCTCCGATGGGCCTTTTATGGTTTTCAACTTTGGAAGATCGTGCCCCGCCGTCGGCTTGTCGCAGTTAAGGATACTCCCAGGTTGTTACCACGAGCTTCCTGCGGTCACTTCGTACGTCTAGATAAGCCCTCATACTAATGACTACGACTCCGGATTTCACGTCCGGGGCTAGCCTGCGGAGTTGTACTGCTGAGGTCCGGAGTTGTGACCGGAGAACGACCACGGAGTTAAGGGAGATAAGCGTTCAAGCTCCATCCGGGAGACTACAGGGGGTGTAGAGTAGCGATTGATGTCTTTCAAGCTGCCACTGCCATAAATCCTGGTCCGCAAATTGTCTGCAATACAAGGAATTATACAGGAATGAGCGCTGAAAGCATCCGATGGATGGGTATGTTGGATTTGCTTGTGTATTCTTAGAGAGGGATAGCCGAAAGTCGATTCCTACAAGATACTTTTTCAGTATAACTTAGTATAACTGCCTAGGGACTAGGACTATATAGTAACCGCAGTTATAGGAAATCACTACAAACAAATATAACATCCAACACAGAAGTAACTCGTACATAGTATAGAATCAAAAACAGTAGTCTTTCAAGTTCACATTTTCCTCATGATCCATCGTTTCCTTTTTCCTTCTTCGTAGCGCTTCACACCCTCATAGGAAGTTCTCCAATCCAATCTCATCAGAACTGTTAATCGCATCGCTCAATCGATGTTCCAGCTCCTTATATACAGCATCAAAGACCGCAGGGAAGTTCTCCGCAGTAATTTTCTTACCCCCATTCCAACCTTGTCCAATCTGGATATTCTCCACTGGCCTGTTGTTGCTGTGCTCCTGTTTCACGGTATGGGTGTATCCCGCCCCATTGCTGCCATGAGTCGGTGTGTAACTGGTGGAGCTGGAGTAGATGATGTGCGTGGTATGTGTTGGCTTCATATATTCCACGTCTTGCTCGTCCTTGATGCTGGCAGTGGGCGTGGAAGTGGGTGTGGAAGTGGGTGTGGCACTAGATGTTGCGGTTGAGCTTGGGCTTGGCTTTGTCAGGCCCAGCCCTTGCAGGATGTCATGGACGTATTCGGCAGTGTCTGGAATAAGCCTCTGTGTCTCTGTTAACAGTGTTCTCTTCCAATTATAGAGCGCCGCTTCTGAGTGACTAACTGGTGATCGAGTTTCAAGTTTACCGACTTGTCCTTCTATCTGTTGGTCTGTCTGGTAGATTGGAAGCGCGTTGACAGTAGACACTACCAGCAGTGACACCAGCAAGAGTGAGAGCCATGAGGCTCTTGAAGTAACGTGTGACATGCTGTGTGGATTCAAGCGTATGTTGTGATGAAGTGGTGCTTGAAAATGGGATACTTCCAGGGAACAGGCAAGTCTCAAGTGTCACAACTATTATAGGATTTAACACCTGGGGGGCCGATCTTCGACCCTATTTTGAAGACTACCGAAATTACCGAAATGCCAGTCTCTTACCGTTCGGAATGAGGGTTTATGGTAACTTGAATGCCGATGTTTATATCCCTGGTGTGTCATCCTCTTTCTTTCTTGTAGATCATTTCAAACTTTGTTTCTTCAGCTAAGATGGCCAGAAGAAACTGTTCGTCTTATAAACTTATTTTGGTACTGTAGCAAAACTATTATTCATTGGGGAAAGGGTTCCTTCGTGGATCTAGGGGCATATGCCGATCCCCAGTTATGACAGAACACATTCCAGGGACCGATTGTCCTGCAAATTGTCAACTGCGCCCTTGTTAGATCATGATGATTTCGCCAAGAAGAAAGGGCTCGCTGGGACTATAATATGAAGTGACTGGAATGGTAGAGTGATACTGTTTCATGCCTGCATGCTCCACTATGCAACTTCTGCCAAATAAACTTGCCCTTCTTTTACGGTCTTCCAGAATAAGTATCAAAAATAAAAAGTACGTTTCGATTGGAGGCATCATAGATTTCTTCAATGTCCAATTTGTAGAAGAAACCGTTAATTATAAAATACTCTTGGCCCCGGGCTTAATCCTCGCTCCATTCCAATAACACCCTAGACACCGTCGTTAAAGGTATAATGGTTCATCCATCTCTGCAAAGTAAATAAATGGTAAGCTAGTTTCCACGTCTGCACAGGCTTGCAATATATATTCAATCAAACTTACCTTATCATAAGGCTTGGATGAGTCGCAGAACCGTAGATCTGTCGCAAGACGGATGACATTGTCCGGGTCGTTGTTGACAGTAGAAGCGTGGATCTTGAACAAAGCGTTAGTATAACTAGGCAAGTAAAGAAAAGGCAGCTCACCATATGAGGCTTATGCAACACCACATCACCTGCCTCATACGCCGACACCATCCATCGTTGACCATGCTCGCGAGCGAAGTCAGTCGGGAACTCCGAGAGCAGGCCCGTGGACATCATATTCGAATTGAAAGCCGACTTGGCCTCTTCATCCGTCAGTCCAGCCTGCTTCGCTTTGGTAAAGAAGGCCTCTTCCATTTCAATTCCGACTTTGTCACCTATTGCGCAAATCCAATGAGTATGCAAACTTTCTCCAAGAAACTTTAACCAAAGACAGGGGCCAAAACAAACCATTTTCCAAGTAGATCAATCCACCCCCGTTGAGCTTGATATCTCCCATGGGAACCCAAGCAGTGATACTCGTCGGATCTCCATACCGCAAGAAGATCTGATCATAGTGCACGCCAATGGGCTTCGATTTGGGGAGGTTGTTCCTGAGAAGCGTGCGACGCATGCTCAAGGTATTCTTCCCCCAATCGGAGAAGCGCGCAATAAAATCATACAGCGCTGGGTGGTTACAGAACTTGTTCGCGTACCAGTCCTGGTAGTGTGCGTCGAGAGCAAGATCGACAAAGGCCGCTGCTCGCTCACCACCGGGCTTGCCGTTCCCGCCAATGTGGCCTGCTCCAATACCAGGGTAGTCTAGATGGTCCTTGGCGGGGTCGAAGACACCTTCTACCGGTGTCGTGCCGGGCTTCAGGACTCCTGTTGATTCCAGGGAGGAGAAGTATGCATCGCGGGCGGCGAGGACGTCCTCACGGGGCAGGACTCCTTTCAGTAAGAGGTAGCCGTCCTCGTCGTATCTTTTGCGAAGCTCTTCGAGCGGGAGGGTTGGGTCTGAGGGGCGGAGGAGGGTGGCATTCTCCGATGTTAAGGGGCCGTCGTTCACGGCGAGATTGTCTACTTGGACGCCGACCATGTTGGATGTGGGGAGCAACAGTTCAGATGTTATGGCAATTTAGAAGAAAGTTGTCTGGTTGGGATAGGTAGGACGGTGCCATTTTGTATCCTTCGCACCTCGGTTATCCTCATGGAGGGGTAAACACAACATAGTGTGAGCATCAATAGAGAAACATCCAACCAGAAGCCAGATAAGGGAGGTAGACACTGATACCCCCACCTCGTTTGATTGTATGACTTGAATTGCTGTCAGGAGGGTTTGGAGATGTGCACAGGCAACAGCAAAGAGTAATATTCCCCGTGATTGGGGAGGAATTGATTGCCCCTCTTGGCGAAATGTGGGGAGGTGCCAATGTTAACGGGGGAGAAAGTCCCTCTTCGGCTTCTTCGTCCGAAATTCTCCTAGATGGGTCGGATAAATGTGTAAATTATGCATCGAGTGCAACAGCAATCTCTTGATATTACAAGGCGCATAGCTATTTTCAGAATATACTACAATTTCTATCATGCAAAGGTGCTACGGACATGACTGAGACCCTGAGCCCCAAGAGCCCCAAATGCAAAGAGAATCAACGAGTGACTTGTCAGTCAATACCGATGTAAAGATGGGTAGAGGGTATTCATAATAGATAGTGGTACCTACCGCAAGAGGAAAAGGGATTTGCTCTCCACGAAAGAGATATCGTCGTCAGAAGTTTTGTAGGGTGCGGTGACATAGTGGTGTGCGGACGAGCAGTTTATTGGTAATTCGGGTCAATGCTTCGTTTGGATCACCCTTCCTGAAGGCGTCTCTTGTCATCCATGGATATCCATCCGTCGAGCTTTGTCAAATCAGCTGCGTGTCATGTTGACTTCAATGTTCCTTTATATTTTTTTATAGAGAGGCTAGTGTAGTTATTCTTTAGATTACGTATAGGTATACTATCGAGTTATATAAGCGTGATCCGTTAGTGTATATTACGAATCTAGCCCTCGATTATTTTTTAAAGGCTAGTATACCGGGTACCTAGCTAGTTAATATAATCCTAGCTCGTATATCTCTATCCTCGCCTTATACTACTTACCGAGGTTAGTATTAACGGAAACTAGTAAAATATGTGACCTGCCAGTTCTTCATAAGAAAAGAGTGATGAGATCTCCCTATGTCACGTCACGTCTCCCCATGCATGTAGTCTGATCTACTTCCTTTCCTCTGTATCATTACATAGCTCTCCGTACAATATCAATATATTGTCCAGCTTTTCATGATCTCTGTCATCCAGTAGATCTTATCAGGTTATGAGCCCGGGGACTCGCTATTGGTCCAATCTAACAATTGATCAATATCCTCGGCCTGCGCGTCTTCGACAGACGCAGCGTGTATCTCACTGCACAAGCGTGTAATTCATTACACCGGAGGTAGTCTTGCACCCCTCCTACATCAAAAAGGATTTGAAGCTTACAACACGTAATCTCCTTGTCATCTCTACGGAGCAGGAGAATTGCCTTTTTCGGCAGCGTGAATAGCTTCAATTCCATCGGTGAGGTGGGCGGTGTCTCTTACAGAGATTTCTGCCGGTTGTTATCATCTCATCTGGGTAGCACCTTCCTTTGTTTGCTGCCTCGACAGAGTTTTCACTCTCTTCAACCTTGCAGAGTTTTCTTCTTAACAACTCTCATCCATCCACTCTTTGCATAGAGATCTTACATCAATTTTGCATCTCTTTGCTCCCTTCCTTGCTAGTTTTATCATTTACTAGCATCTTCTTCATCTGTATTAAGAACTAGCATCTCATTACATCGGATCCTACATCCATTCCCAGACCCTATGTCTACCCTAGACCCCGCGTCTACCCCGGACCCTATATCCACTTTCGGATCCTATATCCACCCGGAGACCAGCTTGTCTCCACCCTTCTTTCCTTCCTCCGTCAATTAATCCGGTTACATCAAGATAGAGACTCCAATTATAACCTCGTCGACCACCAAGTTCTCTGACTTCGTTCCTACCCTCAAAGGAGAAGCCAACTAGGAGATATGGGAACAATATATTAAAATTGGCCTAAATAGCATTGATCTAACATTCTGGCCTATTTTTATTAGTGACAACAAGCGCCCTCCCAACTTCCTAGCATAGTGGAAGATAAAGTCTTCGAGGACACGGTGACGGAGATTGATTAACTTACCCGAAACCGAAACTATAGGTTTGAATGACTCCATGTCTATAGTAGGATAGGTTACCTCGTTAAAGCTACCCTTCTATCATATAGATACACTATAGTCATTAAAGCTACTATAGTGGAGAAGTAGTATCGCCTTTAAGCGGAGGCGAACAATTATCGTTACCTTAGGAGCTTATAAGGAAATTAGATCCCTATCTATCTTAGATCCTTTTAGCTATAGGTCGCGTATTAGTACTATAGTGAATTAATGGCTGAGATAATGGTCTTAGGCTGGTTAGGAACGCGACTTTAGCATATAATTAATAACGAGAATTCTAGTTTCTTCAATTAGGAGCGTAAGAAAGCTCTAACCGTGCTCCGGTCCCACGGAGTCGTCTATAACGATAGTGAGTGGCGCAATATATTATAGGATCACCTTAGTGGCTAGTTAATTATCATTGACTTAGAGGATAGGAAATTGTTAAAGCGCCGTCAGGTTCTTAGATCAACTTCTAGCAATACCTGGCGTGGTTATCGCGTCGGGCCGGGGAAAGGCAGAAAAAAGCCCCTATCTAGCTTAACTACTGTCTGCTTATGACCGCCCCTAGACCCATAGACCACGCGTTAGTTGATGTTTACGTCTACACCTTCAGATCACTTAATACGGCCGTGATGCCTAGGGGGAGGGGAGTACAGCGTTAGATTCACAAATCGAATAAGGAAACTAAAGCCCCCGAAATAAGGGTAATACATGAAGATCTTAGTCGAGACAATGCGTTTGGAATGAAGAGCTTAGGCGGGCGTTGATAATCGAATCGACTCTGCAGCGACCGGGGCAGCAAGACGACGACTATGTCGAGCTGAGACAGGAGACGCAAAACGTCTTCGTGTGTCATGAGAAGGAAATCCACTTTCTACCTGTTAAACTAGCTACCTTATTCTTGATACCCGCATTTCCGTTGCATGGGTCAGGCCTAAAGAAATTCTGCTCCCTATTACTAGAGTTACTGAGCATCTCTCATTTGGTGTATTTTGTTTCTCTTCTATTGCGCTACCACTCATGCCGCGAGCCTTATGCATAATTCTCCTTAATCCTCAATGATCTACTATTTTTGATATGTACTCCGTATTTACCCCTCTATCCAGAATATCGGTATTGCGTGTTCTTAGTTTGTAACTTGTCCTATCAAATCCATTTGTAGTCTCATCCTACAGAAGTTGGCTATGCGTCGATACCCACAACACTAGCTAATGTTGGTAGCTAACATAGATAGTATCTGACGACGGGTATGATATTCCATTCAAGGGAATTCCCCACGACTCTTCAGATGAAGGAATCCTTTCTTCGCCCGATAGGAAATATCATAGCTCGCCTCATGCCCACGCAACCCTTTCGGGACATCCTTCAACTCAAATTTGAGTATCATCAAGGTAGTCATAATCCTCATCTCAACCATGGCAAGTCTACGTCCCCAACAAGACCGAATCCCCAACCCGAACGCCAACTGTGGATAGCTTGACCCATCAAACTCAAAATCCCCCTTCTCATTTCGCACAAGCCATCGCTCTGGATCAAATATCTCCAGGTCAGGGTTGCCCTTGCCAGGATACATTCTTGACGCTTTGACATCACTCCAGTATTTCGACGGAGGTGACGGCTTGTAGTCCGGTCCTTGGCAAACAAGTAGAACAACTGTACCCTTCGGAATGCGATGACCAAGCAACTCTGTATCTTTTGCTGCGTCGCGTGGGACTAGCATCGCTGCGCGTAGTCTAAGAGTTTCCTCCAGCACAGCATCCAAGTACGGAAGCTTCGATTTTATAATTTCAGCTGCTGTAGGTAGCCGATTCTCTTGCATCGCACTGTCAAAGATTCCCTGCAGCTCCTCGCGGAGCTTCTCCTGGACGCTGGGATAATCGGCTAACAACTTCAAGATCCATACGAGGGCTGCACTCGTGGTATGTTGTCCTGCGATGAGGTTGCCGTATGCCTTTGACTGTCAGTATAATGAATGCTTAAATGACAGAAAGACAAAGGAAGATAAGATAGAAAGAGTCAAGCAAGAAACCAAGGAGACTTTCATACCTCGTCAACCATTATCTGCTTATCAAACACCGGCTCACGACGTGCTTTTCGGGCTGCCTTTTCTTCTCGATGTACCATATAATCAATCCCCGTGGAAGGATCTTCATCGCTTCGACAGCGCCGCACAGCAAGGTTGATGTGCTTGCGAATAAATCGATTCTTCGCCTCAAAGAAAGGTCTGTAGTAAGGAGAAACGTAACGCACCCACCAAGCTACGAGCAGTGGCGGCCATTTTGTAGTGTAAATAGCCGCCATTTTATCACCCACATCTGTAAGACCCTGCTGAAACTCGTGCAATGGAGCTTTAGAAAATTCGACCTCGTTGTACTCCCCAGAGGGCAATTTCGATCCATCGAGCTTCCCAACGTGATCAATTTGTCTATCGAGAGCCGAGTCTTGGAAGTCGGAACCAAAATGAAAGGCTACAATAACATCCAAAGCGAGAGTCTTCAGATCTGACACCATACTGAAAACTCTACCGTCACCCACGTGGAACTTATGTTGCCATAACTCGATGAGTTTAAGGACCGAGGAATGAATAGCGGGACCGGCAACATTGTGAAGATATTGTGGAGCAAGGAGGTCCTTCAACCAGTTCCTAGACTGCCTCCAGTTGTCTCCAGTTTTCATGTTGAGATGAAACTCCCCAAAGAGCGGGAACCGATCAATGATATATGCCGATCGGTCAAAGTCACTTCGTCCCATCAGCATCTCTCGGGCATTCCCAACGTCCGCGACCAGCACCACCGGCTTCGACAGGGGACCCATCAGCGCCTGACATATTGGCGAGCCGTGATTCTCGAGTTGCTTGCTGCACCATTTTGCCAACCCTGAAGGATCGTCTCGGAGTTCCAAGACATCACCCCAAATTGACTGGGCGGACTTCTGGTTGAAGGGAATACCCGGAAGCGGCTTGGGGAGGAGCCTTCGATAGAGTGCGTAAAGAGATGTGAGAAGTACAGTTCCGAGCAAGAGGTGTTTGAGAATATGTTCAGGTGTGGAAGAAAGAGCTATCTCAAGCCTCGACATTCTCAAGTGTGGTTTAATTTTCTGTTTTTGATTCGTCCTAAAGGATCAGATTGGTGTATGATAACGAGCGAATTCAAGAAGTTTATGGAAATCTAGTCTAAAATATATACCCTATTAACTAGTAGTCAAATCATGATTCCTAGTGTGATATTAATACAGCTCGTCGGACTGGCTCATAACTGGGACGCGCTGAAGATGGGGGCCAGAGAGAGATCTTCCGAGGGGTCGACGCTGTGGTTGGTCCATGATTATGTGACTGGATCGCATCCGTGGTCTTTCATCCGATATATTTCGGCCGACGAAATGTGGGATAGTGTTGGTAAGAAATGCCCCCCGGACAGTGATATGGCCTCGGCTATCATGACACACACTAGTAGCATATGAGGTAGCATTGGGGGTATAGTGCGTGACGGCCTTGCATCTCAATGTCAGCACTAGCGGAGACACCATGGCGCTTTTTCTGTAATTCTCGTGTGTGTATCATCAGCAAATGTGAGAAACTGGTTGGTAGGTGGTTTCTATTTCGCCTTTTTTTTGGGGTGGCCGTAGCCGTATATACCATACCATGCTTGAATATTCAGACAGTTGGCATTTGCGTAGATGTTGGCTAATCATTTCCACGCGGTGTATAACGACACCTTGATGTCAAGGCAATGGAAATAATACACATCGTGTTTACTGTCGTCGAGTTGGGCTTTTCTCTTTCATGTTTATGAGTGCTATTTATTTATCAAAAGTAAAGCTATCTAACGTCAAAAGTTTATAACCAACAGCAAATCCTTATGGCTTGTTGAAGACAACGCTAGAAGAATGCTTCCCCCAGACCACGGGGAATTTTAAGGAGGAAAGCTGGGGGCTTGGAAAAGAGTCTTGCGCCATTGAGGGAAAATTATCGGGCATTGAATAAGGATCCCCTGCTTCCAAAGATGGCCAGTTTTCTTGTTCACCATACCTTTCTATCGGAGTTGGGAACTGGGATGGCCCTAAAGAGCCAGAAACAGACAATGTGAGAGCGGGTGGACTAGATGACTGTTTGGGCTGCACACTTCTGGCAAAAAGCAGAGTAGCCACGCGGGCTCCAGATGCAGCCATGTCACTTAGGTCGGCTAACATTTGAAGACGATGAATGGCCTGCTCCACCGCCTGCATTGCTATTCGGTATGTCATTCTAACCTTGGTTCCCACAAGGCTTGTGCTATTATCGTCTTGATCAAATGGGAAATCTGCATGGGAACAAAGATTAAGCAGAAGAATTGCAGGCTCAAAAGAGTTAAAGATAATCGCAGAAAAGCGCGTATAGGAGCCCCCCAAACATTGTATGAAGGGCTGCCACAGCTTCGAGCACTTTCAGTGCAGCCATACCAAGCCTCCGTTTCTGCGACCGGAGAAGAACTTTCTTGTAGGGAGCTAAGCTTGCGACTTGGTCTGGTTTGAGCAGCAGGAGAGGTCGGAAGTTCCAACAAATTGAGTCGAAGATCGCGATATATAGAAGTTGTCTTTGCATGGGTAGCTTTGGAAGAGCCTTGTCTAAAGTCGTGTCTGGGTGCGCTATAGCGAAGGCCGGATGTAAGTTGTTGAGATACTCGGAGTTGAACTTCTCATATATCCGCTCACTCTCGGTCGGGTCAAACTCGCAGGTACGCTGTAACCCAAGGCCTCGCCAAAACAGGCCAAGTTGAACTTGCATGAGACGTTCGGTGAAGATGTCGGGCGCTCTGGTAGCAGTTTCTGTCGGTATATTGCCAATATCTGGGATCAAGCGCAGCCGGGGTAGTGTTTCCTCAATCAAGTGATTGGATAAGAAGGGGATCCGATCTAGTTGTCTGGACAAATGACTGCCATCCACATTCGTCAGTGAGGTTTTAGCATCAGAATGATACCGAGCGTACCTGTCCAAAACATAAAGGCTGCAAAACGTCCTCCGCTGAACATCTCGTTCTAACTCCTGGGCACTATCTTTGGCAAGCTGAGATTCCAAGCCAGTAGTATCAGTGTGGATGCCAGCCTTTTGAGCAGCTCGACATGCAGAACCTATGCCCTCCCAAAATTGGCTAGTCCTCCCTTCACAGGAGACTTTTAATGCAGCAAAAATGATGTGTTGAACACGGACCAAAGTGCCTTTCCAGTCAAGAGTCTCACACGCTGTTGCAAGCTTGTTTCCAATATTACTGCAGGTGTCACGAATGTCGGCTAGTGACCGACCCCGAATTTGATCAACGGTATGAGACGGTGAAGGCAGAAATTGTGTCGCATAAGAACAAATGCGAGCAATTAGAGCCGCAAACTCGACGTCGGCAATCTCCACTATCTTATCCTTTGCCCACCACAGCTGATAATTTGCCAAGAAGCTGGGGACGTGAATGACTTGCTTCATCCTGAGCCGACGATAGAGGTTAGAACAAGAGAGCCAAGCAAAACAATAGAGCCAAGCAATCTTGCCAAGCAAAACTATAGATATGCTTACCAATTCAATTCATAGACGAAATATTGCACAAGAAAGTCGATGATTTGGCGCTCAGGCATGAGATCGAGCTCATGGTGAATGGTTTCCCAAGTAGAGGGCCAGGCATTCTTCAGCTCTGTATCAGATTGATCAGGCAATTCCAGCTGTGAGGCTGAGTAAGTCTAAATAATACCATAAAGGGAGCAATATTAAAAGACTCACCCGTCGGAGCAAAGCCATTGTATTGGAGTTGCTATCCTCAAAATAACCAAATGATCGAGCGAGGGCAGAATGCTCTCTGGACCAGTGAGCCTCGGAGTCATCCACGGGTGTTTCTCGCGTGGGCCGTGCACTCTCTACCGGTCGAGGTTGGGTCTCCGACTGATCTGCAGGGACTGGCGGACAGGAGGGCACTTTCACTGGCGGAGGACCGTAGACACACTCTTCGGGTCGGCGACGACGGGTACAGTGGTTGCATGGATATTGGCGGTCGCACTACAGACAACCCAAAATTAGCGTTGCATCACAATCGAGTCTGATTCACTCGCTTTCTGTTTACGTGTATAGCAAGAATGACACGTTCTGACACGACGTTTTTGGCCTTGCATGGTGAGATTGCGTAGGGAAGAGTGGGAATCGGCCGACGCAGGAGCAGTTCAGCCCTTGGAGGTACTGGAGATTATTTATAGACGTCCACGTGTGCTCCGCGCCCAAAACGGCATTACGTGGCATCAGCCCCCTCATTGTCTGACAGCAGATCTCCCGTTTATGACAGAAATTTGGCGGTACAATGCATTGACTCAATGAGTTATGCATAACTCCAAACTAAAGATGGTAACGCGATTTCAATCTGTGCGGGCATGAACGTATCACATATATATGCACTTTTGTACGGTCTGTGCATCCAGATGCTTCGTACACAGTGGTCACATGACCTTCCGGTGTTATGCCCCGTGTAAATCCCCGTATTCAACCTTGAGGACAGCTTACTCCAATTCGTCGTAGTTGCCTTCAACGCAAGGTGTCAATGAGGCACATCTATGGTTAGAGGATAAGCCATGCAGGTATTATGTCAAAGCAGTTTGTTGACACTTTACAAGTACGGACCAATCCAGAGCAGGGTCATACATACCCGCCATTGATCCCCAGCGAGCTGGCGAACAGAGATATGAACGACATGGATTGTAGCCGGAAACATCCGAATTTCTGTGTGGGGCTTGAGAGAATGGACCTTTGTACACTGAGCAAGACCCGGCGGGGCTCTGCAGATCAAATCCTACGGGCTGACAACCTTGCTGATGATGGTGAGCATAATTCAAAGAGCACAACCGACATAGATCTTTTGTCTTCCTTCGGCCGGAGAGCCACATTTCTAAAAGCCGGGCTGTCTTCCTTCGGCCGGGGAGTCAGCTTTTTAAAAGCTGGGCAAGGTGACAACTTTCAGATGCAATGATCCACTATCATTGTTAGTTTGATATTCCCGTCATTGCTATCTACCTCCATACCACCGGTTTCAAGCATTGAAGCCCCTTCGACAGATTGACAGCATGACTGCACCATGGCCCGTCGAACACGACCCCATTGCCCTTGTTGGCATCGGTGAGTTTCCATAGCGAGCGATAGACATAGGTCCCCGATTAACGCGACTAGGTTGCCATATGCCTGGTGGTGTTCGAGACATTCCCGCGCTATGGGAGTTCCTCAGGAAGCAGAAGGATGTGCTCAGGGAGTTTGATGAGCCACGGTTCTCAGCTAAAGGATTCTCTCATTCCAACCCAGATCGTCCTGGTACCGCGGTGGCCAGAAGTGGGTTCCTCCTGGACGAAGATCCACGGCTCTTTGACGCAGCCTTCTTCGGCATCACGGACAACGAAGTAGAGACAATGGATGCGTCCCAACGGAAACTTCTTGAGGTTACATATGAGGCCTTCGAGAATGCTGGCGAGACTTGGGAAGGTGTATCTGGCTCTCGCGTCGGCGTGTTTGTGGGTGACATCTCTTTCGACAACTATGTGTCCCAAACTAGAGATTGGGACTATGGTGGAAAGTATTCGGCCACTGGTGCATTCCCCAATATGCTGGCCAACCGCATTCACTACGTTTTCAACCTCAAAGGGCCCAGCTTGTTAGTCAACAGCGCGTGCACTTCTGCGATGTACGCCCTTCATTTAGCCATGAACTCAATCCGCAATGGAGATTGTGAATCCGCCATTGTGGCGGGGTCCAACTGGATCATGGACCCTAATTGCCACATAGCAATGGGGAAACTCGGTGCTCTTTCCGCCACTTCTCGAAGTCATACTTTCGACGCATCAGCTGATGGCTATGCACGTGGTGAGGGATTCGCTGCTCTTTACCTGAAGAAGACTTCTCTGGCCATTGAAGACGGATCCCCTATTCGCGCCCTGATTATGGGCTCTGCGATCAACGCAAACGGCCGTACCAACGGAATTACCAACCCCAGTGGTCCTGCTCAAGAGATCGTCATTCGAGAAGCGTAAGTAATGTATATTGTGTTCCCTTTGACAAATAGTCACTAACAAAGCAACTTTCCAGCTACAAGAATGCAGGCAATCTTGATCCTTCGCAAACTACGTTTCTCGAGTGCCACGGAACTGGCACCCGGGTTGGTGACCCAACCGAGATCAAAGCGGCTGGAAATGTTTTTGGTCCTTCGCGGTCCTTTGAACAAAATGATCAGTTGGTGGTGGGCTCTGTGAAGACAAATCTCGGTCACTTAGAGGGAGCTTGCGCCCTTCCAGGAATATTGAAAGTGGTCGCAGCCCTTGAACAGGGAGAAATCCCGCCCACTCTCGGATTTCAGACTCCAAACCCGCGCATTGATTTTAAGCAGGCGAAAGCCCGGGTCTCAACCCAGGTTGAACCATGGCCCAAAGATAAACTCAAGCGAGCAAGTGTCACTTCTGCTGGTTTTGGTGGCACCAACGGACACTGCATCATTGACCATGTCCACAACCTCCTTCCATCCTATGTCAAGCCCGGTATTGTTGGTCAGCGTGTCGAGCAACTGAATGGACAAAACGGCACCAATGGCACCAATGGCACCAACGGCACCAACGACACAAACGGCGTCAATGGCACAAACGGCGTCAACGGCACAAACGGCGTCAACGGCACAAACGGCGTCAACGGCACAAACGGCGTCAACGGCACAAACGGCGTCAACGGACATGTGAATGCAGATGTCCTCTCAAATGGCGCTAGCGGCCCACTGGATCAAAGAAAGCATCATAATCCAAAGACTGAGGCACCAAAATTGGTCCGAAAGGCCGACGCAGGCACTCGGAAACTGGTGGTTTTTCCCTTCTCGGCGCATAACCAAACCTCACTTGTAGCGAACGTCGACTCATTGAATGAAGTCATCCACCAGCACTCACTGGCCGATGTTGCCTATACTCTCAGTGCTCGGCGCTCGCGCTTCATGCATCGAACTTACTGCATTGCCGATAAGGACCAGGTGCCAGAAACGGGACTGAAACAGGAAAACAAGCTTGAAATTGTTAGTTCGCCCCAGCGTGTTTCTGCTGGTTTCATCTTCACAGGACAGGGTGCACAGTGGCATGCCATGGGCGCCGGACTTCTCCAATACTCTGTTTTCCAAAATGTCATCTTGTATCTGGACAGCGTCCTTGCCATATTGCCTGAGCCCCCCTCATGGAGGATCGCCGATTTCATTGTTGGGAATTGCGACACGGATTCCATCCAGATTCCTGCAGTGTCACAGACCGTTTGTACGGCTGTCCAGATTGGTCTCGTTGATCTCCTTGCTTCATGGTCTGTTCGGCCCGCGGGTGTAGCGGGCCATTCTTCCGGTGAAATTGCAGCAGCGTATGCGTCGGGACGAATCACCGCTGCTGAAGCTATTGTAGCTGCCTATTATCGCGGCTATATGGTCTCTTTCAACAATCAGAGGGGCGCTATGCTGGCAGTCGGTTTCGGACCTGAGAAAGCCATGGAATATATCAGGGAGGCCGGTCTAGAAGAACGACTCAAAGTCGCTGCGATCAACTCATTTGACAGTGTTACAATCTCCGGTGATGCTGATTCTGTGGAAGATCTGAGCGCACGACTTTCCAAGGAGTCGGTCTTTAATAGACTGCTCCGCACTGGCGGACTCGCATACCACTCCCACCACATGTTACCATTTGGCTCGGCATATGAAGAAAAGGTCAATGATGGTCTTCGTCATATTAAGAGTCTTGGCGTTGATACCACAAGTGCCAAGTATCCTTTCATTCCTTGGACTTCTTCGGTCATTCCAGACAAGAGTACCACTGAAGTGACTGCATCTTACTGGAGGGCCAATCTTGAGTCCCCGGTACGTTTCACCGATGCAGTATCAAATCTTCTGAGCCTTCCGGGCCTAAACATTGGTGCCTTAATCGAGATTGGTCCGCATCCCGCCCTTAAAGGCCCCTTGGGACAGAGCATGAAAAGCCTGGGAAAAGTCGTTCCGCATATTGCGTCTTTGAAAAGAAATGAAGACGCCCAAAGATTAATGCTAGACTGCGCTGGAACCTTGTTCGCGCTCAATGTTCCTGTCGACCTGGTGGCTGTCAATGCTATCGACGGACAGGGACCCAAAGGAGAGCACCACCTGGAGTACGGCTGCACTGCAATCGACCTACCGCGGTACAAGTATACCTATGGACCTATCAAATACCACGAGAGCAGATTGAGTAAAGAATACCGGTTGCGTCCCACTCCTCGCCACGATCTTCTGGGTTCTAAAGTGCCAGGAACTACGAAGCTTCGGCCCCAATGGCGCAATATGCTTCGTCTGAAAGATCTGGGCTGGCTGAATGATCACCGTGTGCCTCCTCATGTTTTACACCCTGGTGCCGCTCATATTGTCATGGCCATGGTCGCTGCAGAGCATAAATACAACGAATTCCCCGATGCTCTGCCAATCATTGGGCTAACCATGCGCAACGTTTCCATCAAGAAGACATTGGTGGTTCCAGAGGATGATCACGGCGTCGAGATTGTGCTGAGCATGGAGCTTGAAGATGGTGCTACCGCCAAGTCGCCAGGCTGGGCCAGCTTCTCCATTGCCTCGGTAGTCCGCGACTCAGATCAATGGACCGAGCACTGCTCGGGTCAAATCAAGATTGAGGTCTCTACCTTTGAACAAGCCACGCCAATCAGCACTACTATGGACGGACGACTAGTGGATGCTCAAACCTGGTACACACGCTTTGCTGACATGGGTCTCCAGTTTGGACCCTCGTTCCAAGGCTACTCGGACATCCGTGCTGATCCAGCCAAGAACATTGCGTCTGCCAGGTTGGCCTTGAATACCACCGCCGGTATGTTCCCTGGCGGCGAGTCGACCTACCCCATTCACCCGGCTTCTTTGGATCTAGTGATTCGCCTGGGTCTCATGGCCTGCAACGGGGGCCAAGCAGAAACGGCCAGCGTCCAGCTTCCGATCCATTTCAACCAGATGAAATTTAATTACGGTCACCTAGAAGGTCGCGATTGGGCGACTGGTGTGTCCCGGGGCGAGCTGCGCGGCCTCCGTGGGGCGTATGCTCAGCTGCAGATGCTGGATGAGGAGGGCAAAGTGATGTTGGATATAGACAACATGCGTTTCACAAGTCTCAACAACGAACAAGAATCTACATCCACTGGAGACCGGGCCTGCAAGGCATATTCCAGCCCTTTTGCGCGCCTCGTATGGAGACCTGATATTCGTACCTTGTCAAAGGACCAGTTCAATGAGGCTCTGACATGTTGCCAAGAGAACGTTGGAGAATTCCCTCAGCTTTGCAAGATCTTTGACTTAGCTGGACATGCTAATCCAGACTTGCGAGTTCTGGAATTGGGCGCAAGTAGTAATGCGGGCGCAGGTAAAGCAGTCTTGAAGACACTCGTGGGCTCCAACAATATTAAGCGCTACCGGGAGTACGTTGCTACCGACACCACGGAAGAACGGCTCGAATCGGTTCGAGAAAGCACTGCTGAGTTCCGTGATGTGAAATATTCTGTTCTGGATATCAACGAAGTTCCGTCAGAGCAAGGCTTCCAGTCAGGTCTGTATGACATTATCATTTGCTCGGATGGCCCGCAAACTCTCCAAGCAATGCAACACTTGAGGAAGCTTGTCACTCCAGCCGGGCGCTTGATTCAAGTGAGCCGTACAGGAAGGGAAATTACCTCCGAGAGCCTTCGAAATGTGGATTTTGAACTTGTTGGTGAAGTGACTGAGCCAGCTCATCATTCGACCATCACCGTTCATGCCCTCCGTGTCACAGAGCGACATCAAATTCATTCTAACAGACTCGTGTACCTGCTTCACAGGGATCAAGGGGCCCCAGAATTATTGCACCGGCTTGCCCAGGTACTGGGCGACCTCGGAATTGCCATCAAAGTCTCTTCGCTTGATGATACACAAAGCGTCGTGTCACCCAACTCCCACGTGGTTGCATTCCTAGACGGTGACAACCTCCTGTTTGCAGCGAGTCAGCATCGAATTGGATTGTTCCAACACCTGGCAGCGAATACTGCGAGCATGATGTGGCTCACGTCGTGCGGTTTGGTTAAGGGCCGCAACCCTGATGGATCCTTTGTCTCTGGACTGCTGCGCACATTAGCAGCTGAGAATCCCGCCGGTCAGTTCCTTTCCGTCGACATCGATGCGAAAGATTTCCGAGTCCAAGATACCGAGATGGATACACTAGTCAGGTCCTTGGTCGATGTTGTTCTCTCATTGCAGCAAACTTCAGAGGACAGCCACGAAATTGTTGTGAATCACGACTTGGCCTGGCAAGACGGGAACATGTGGGTGAGCCGGCTTGTTCCCGACGCTGAGCTTCAGGGATATGATCAAACTACTATGGACGACCAAAATATGAAGGCAGTCCCACTTTCCACTCTTGGTCCCGTCCGTGCAGCTTTCAGAACCCCTGGTATTCTCACATCCCTCTATTTCAAGCCATACACCGAGCTCTGGGAGACCTTGCCACACGACTGGATTGAGATCAAGCTGGAGGCCGTCGGTCTGAACTGGAAAGATCTGGGTCTGTGCTCCGGTCGATTCGATCAGAACAATCTCTCGAATGAGTATGTCGGTGTCGTCTCCGACATGGGGTCCTCTGTCCACGATCTTAGCATCGGTGACCGGGTTTATGGTATGGGCAAGGGCCACTTTGGAAACTATACACGCGTGCCCGCGGTGCTTGCACAGAAGCTGGAAGCTGGCGTTGACTCGTTGGAAGCTGCAACAATGCCCTTGGTCTACATGACGGCGGTGTATGCTTTCGAGCACATCACTCGCGTAAGGAAAGGCTCAAAAGTTCTGATTCAATCGGGCTCGGGTGGTCTCGGACTGGCAGCTACCCAACTGGCTCTGTCCAAGGGCGCTGATGTATATGTCACAGTGGGCACCGCAGACAAGGCTCAATTCCTGTCCGATGTCATGGGGATTTCATCCGATCACATCTTCTCCTCTCGAAGACTAACAGATGTACCTCGCATGATCAGCGCAACTAAGAATGGAGGATTTGATGTTATTCTCAGCACATCCCAGGGAGATATGCTCTATGAATCGATCAAAGCATTGGCACCGCTTGGTCATCTGATAGATGTCGGCCGGATGGATGTCACGAGCGCAAAGACAGTTGCTCTTGAGCTTTTCCATAAGAGCGCAAGCTTCACTTCCTTTGATCTAGGCCTGGTGATCGAACGCGACGTTGAACTTGGCGGAGATCTCATGTTCGCAGTCAATCAGCATTTCCGCGCCGGCCGCATTGGTCCTATCCGTCCATACCATGTGTCGGATATTTCTCAGCTTGACCAAGCTTTGTTGAAGCTCTCCAAAGGAACACACATCGGGAAAATGGTGATCTCCTATCAAAATCCTAGTTCTCTTCTGAGCGTACACCAGTCTGTCACTCATGCCCGGTTTTTACAGGAGGCTAATTACATTCTCGTTGGCGGAATGAGTCCTCTTGGACGATGCATCATCCGATGGATGGTTAGTCGAGGAGCTCAGCACTTATCTGTTTGGTCAAGAAGGGGTGGAAACAATCTGTCCCTTGAAGCTGCGGCCTTGATTGATGAAATGACGTCCCAAGGTGTGCGTATACAGCTGGTGACGTGCGATGTCAGCAATCGCGAGCAGGTCCTTCGGAGTATGCAAGAGGCTAACTCTGAGCGCGCCGTGCGAGGAGTCTTCAACTATGCAGTCTCCTACCAAGACATCTCATTTGATAAAATGACCGCGGACATGTTTTGCCAAGGCATGGCGGCCAAAGTGTTTGGTACAAAGAACCTACACGAAGCGACAGCCAACCTGCCTTTGGACTTTTTCACAATGACCTCTTCGCTGGGAACTGTCTACGCGTTCCCGACACAGAGCACATATCTCGCTGCCAACAACTTCCTCGACTATTTCGCACGTTACCGGCGGCAATCTGGTTTACCGGCAACTACGGTGTCACTCGGTTTCATCAACGACCTGGGAGCCCTTACCCAGGACGAAGTCACAGTCAATTTGTTCGCGCGCACGAAAGGTCAAACAGTCACGGGTAGTCAGGTTCTGCGTGCTCTGGAGCCGGCATTTGTGAAACACTTGAATACTAAAGACCAGTGGCTCGGTCGTTGGGAGGATCCGCTGTCCGCGGCCAATATTTTTACTGGCATCGACCCAGCCGTTTTGGCGAACATGAAGCGGGCGGAAGGCAAGGGGTCTGCTTCAGGTACTGTGCCCCGGTGGTACCACGATCCCCGCGTGTCTTTGATGCTGCGCGCCATGGACGATGCTTGGCGCCATGGGAACGGGGAGGATAGCGACAAAGCGACATTCGGGTTTGATGATGCCGACCAGTCACCTGCTGTACAACTTCGTCGGCACTTCGAGGCATTAATCAAGAAAACTAGAAATGGTCAGGACAAAGAAGAGGTCGCAGAGACGGTCACATTCGTCACTGACGCTATCAGGACCACCGTTGCGGGCATGTTGTTCATCGACCCATCTGTGGTGAAGGAAAATCACACAGTAGTTGACCATGGAATTGACAGCTTGTTGGCTGCAGAGTTCAGGACATGGCTAAATTCATCTTTTGGGAAGAACATTAGCATGTTGAAACTGATGGATGCGCGATCGAGTATTGGTTCCATCGCGCAGGTCATTGTGGAGGAGGCCATTGGGGCTTAGTTTGTGTAGAAGGGGTTCAGACTGGGAGACGTGTCTATCCTGTTTGGGGATCCAGTCCATACTTGCATAGTACATAGTAGAAATCAAGTTTTCACTATTACACCACAACGCTAGGTAACGGTAAATTCGATGCCGAAAACGGCTACTCTTGACGCTGTCTTAGGCGTCCTTTTTACCAGATTCTTAGTCATCAACCAGGCAAGTGATCTGTTTCTGTGCAATATTTCCGTTTTCTCCCCGAGCACTCATGGTTGCTCAGTGATCTGCTTACCCTTCACTCGGGACGCTCAGGGTAGACATCCAGGCATGTTGTCATGTCTCGCTTCTTATGTTATCCAATTGTAGTCGCCAATTGAAAAATAGGAGAGGTCTTTCTATTAGTTTTGGACAATACTTAACGCCGCTTTTCTAATGCTTAAGAGATCCTGCCTCTGTCAACCTTAGCTCCTTTCAGTGTACTTCGTGTATGATCCTTCTGTCCACTTCCCCAGACCGTGCGTTGTCAAGTAATCGTAGTGTCATGCACCCTTTGCCATCTGTTGACTCCATTATCTGATTGGTAGCGTCACAGAAAAAACCAAAGCGCGACTTAACGCCTTATACACGTCAATCCCAAACATTTGCGACTCGAAAATTGAGAAATTACCTCAATTAGGATAATTTTCTTAACCCCGTGCGTCAGAGTCTCGACTACCACCTACCTTATACATTTTGGCTCGAGGGCCTCACAATTTTCTCTGGCTGTCATGCTTGCAACGAATACTTCATAACAAACATTTGACTGCAAGGAATATGGGTAAGGAGCAACGAGTGGTACTGGCCTTAGGGCGTGTGGCCTTAAGTTCAAGATTATTACCCAAGACCTACCCTTATGAGCCTAGGCCTAGCTATACCTGCTAAGAAACAAGCTGATAAATCCAGAACGGCGAACGGATAGTAATAAACGGGTAGTAGTAAATAGTGTAGTGGGGAGGTGTGACCTCCCCCTACAGTTATGCAGCTTATGCTTCCCCTGTCCACTCTTTTGATTTTGCACGTGAGTTCCTTACGTCAGCAGTTTTCAGCCGGAGATATAGTCGCTAGGTGCCCATAGTTGACAATTACACACTCCTTTACATCTCCGATTTCTCTTCTTGTGCGCAAGCACCCAACCTCCTTGTTCCCTTAGTCCGATGCTATGCTAGGTGGCACTTGCTGAATCGACCCGTGTGCCTTAGAGCACACAGCCATAGAGCGTTCCCCTCTCCAATAGATAGTAATAAACGGACGATAAACGGGTAATAACCGTTTATTTCACAATAAGGACGGCTAGCAACGAACGCAACAGTGAAAGTCACAACAAATGAGTAACAACTAACGGTTAGCTACGAACATATGCGACGAGATTCCAAAATTATAGCATCAAAATAGCCATTGAACAAGATGTATAAGTCGCTATCTCCGTTTCTAAAATTAACCGCGGAAGGGACCCGAGATGTCACCGTCTGTCACCGTCTGCCTTAACTTTTGCCCACTTGCATTGAGAATTTGATGGATGACTCAAGAGGCCAATCGCCGTACGGTGGTCTGTGACATTGAATCAATCTAGCTTCAGCCCTTCCTATCTAATTGCTCTAGAATTACGGGAAAATAAGAACTGGTAAATCGAATTAGACTAGGATCTACCTAAGATAGCGGGGCTGTCTCGTGGGGATCATGTAAGAGCCGCCTATACATATCACTGCACGTAGACGTCTATTGCGCTAAAGATCGTAATCAGGCTACGTCACATCAGCGTCAGGTGGTCCTCGGGGATGATTCTTAATGCCTACAGTCAATATGGGAATGTTTCTTTTTCTCACACTAGCACGGGACGGTATAACTGCGACCACTATGTCCTCGAACATAAAATCTGAGCTAGACACCGAGGCCTCTAGCAGCAGCTTTCTCGGTGATCTAGGACCCCCGATCAGAAGGTATCCGTACAAGGGGACTAAACAGTTTTTAGAAACTGTAAAGATGGAACTAAGTCGCCAGGAAGAGGAATTCGAGGCCAGTGAATGGGTGCTCTTCACCAAGGTTAATGAGCAGGCCTTCAGTCGTGACTTCCTAAACTCGGACCACAATATCCTTCAGCGTTGCTGGAATTCTTACGACTCTTCCCAACACCTTCTTCTTGTCAAAGTGACAGTCTCACGCGCTCATGAAATTGCGGCACGCGTATTCGAAAGGCTCTTTTTTGATTGTCTTAAGCCAATGGGCCTCGATGACTGTCTTCAAACCTTTGGATCCGCCACTTGCAAAGCAGAAAATGGCTCCGCTAAACAACCCGACTGCCAATTTTTACCAAGAAGGCTTCCTCGAGCTCGAACGAAGAAATGGCCATCAGTTGTCGTGGAAACGGGCTTTTCAGAGTCGCCTTCCAAATTGACGTCCGATGCTCGGTTCTGGCTTTCCGAATCAAACGGTGATGTTCAAATGGTCATCACAGTCAAGATCGGTCGGAGCTCGCCCAACATCGTGCTGGAGTCATGGGAACTTGTGAACAATAGGGTCCAACGTCAGCAAGTCATTACCATAAGCAAAGGCGATAACAATCATGTCTACCTCCGGGGCCAGCCGCTTATTATCAGCTTCAATAAGCTCTTTCTTCGCCCACCGAGCATCCCGAAAGGAATAAACATCAGCCTTGACGACGATATTTTGAAGAAAATTGCTAGGAACGTCTGGGAAGAGCAAGGTTTTTGACGATGGCTCAATCAAAGTCGCTCATGTTATATCTCTTTCAGAGGGCGAGACTAAGTTACTACTATAGTGTTGTGGTAGAGACCCCACATGTGGGTCTAGGCCCTCACCCTCTGGTAGTAGATAGCTGTAGTGGGAGCTCGCTTCCTCCCTCCCCAATACAACTCTCTCCCTTCTGCTTCTCTGAGTCTACTAGTTGTAGTCTCACCATATAGCAATATGGGGATCTGTCATATCCTACCCTTCGATCCCAGGAACGCCGAAAGTAGGCAGCAAGCAGTGCGGTTATAGTCGGAGCAACTTAAAGATTGGAGAGGAAGACTGAGATCAAGTAGGCTGATCAGCCTGAGCATCGGGGTGAGCGATCAGTTTGCTCAGTGAGCTGCTCATGTTCGCTCCGGAAGCCGATCACTTCCTGAGGCGGCAGTTTTACCGTCACCTAGATTACACATTCATCACGGTAGACTCCGAAAATACTTGGCTTGATTAACATGGCGATACCCTTAGAAGATATACAATGACATCTACTAGTTTTCGGCTGGCTCCCTTGAATGTACAGTGCAGGACTACAAGTTTCCATAGCTTTGATTACAAGGTATTATTGTGCTCATCAAGGCGCAGATAATTCTATCTGGCGACAAACCCCTCGGGGAGACCAAATATGCTATAATCGACTACAATCCCAGCTAAGACCGACTATATCCGCTAACCCCTAGAACTACATATGCGGCATGATCAAAATTAACCCTGAATTTAAAATTGATCGACAACTAGGGTGTATAGGGTGTACCAATCGAATTGAAGCCTTTCGGGTTGCGAGAGGGTCCCGGTAACTTCGGCCGACAATCATCGGCTTTGTTCATATTAACATATATAACCAACACCCCAAATTCATCGGCGTTAATATCATGCAGTTCCTTAACTCCTATTCCCGTGAAATCTCCTTTCTTTTCTCTTCTTCCTTTCTTCTGCTATTAATGCTGCCGCATTCTTCATTTTTTACTCAGATATAACTACAAGGCCACTCAACCTAGCGTCTAATAGCTCGGCACACTATCAGCTTTATACCATGACCGCAATATCGTCTACTCCTGCCTCAGACTCCGAGAACCAAAATGTGAGCCAAGCAAGCGAAGACTACCTCCATCAACCCAACGAAAAGGATCACTCGAGTGATCCGGGTGCGAGCGACGATGTACGCAAAATCACGGGCTATCGATGGTTCCTAATTTGCGCTGCTCTTTACCTCTCAGCATTGATGTACGGACTAGATACAACGATTGCTGCGGACGTTCAAGGGGCGGTAATTCAGAGGTTTGGCCAAGTCGACCAACTCGCCTGGATTGGGGCCGGGTTCCCTCTTGGATCGGTCGCTGTTATTCTGCCCTACGGATTTCTTTTCACTACCTTCAATATGAAATGGCTCTACATTGCCGGGATTGTGTTATTTCAGGGCGGATCTGCTCTCTGTGGTGGAGCTCCGAACATGGGTGCCCTGATTGTCGGACGTGTGATTGCTGGTGCCGGAGGAACTGGCATCTATCTAGGAGGACTGAACCACTTCTCCGCCATGACGACTCGAAATGAGCGTGGGGCGTATCTCGCTGGCACTGGGTTTGTCTGGGGCTTGGGAGCGATCCTGGGCCCTGTGGTTGGTGGTGGGTTTTCGGATTCATCTGCCACTTGGCGATGGGGATTCTACATTAATCTTATCATCGGTGCTATCACAGCCCCTGTCTACCTGTTCTACCTTCCAGCCATTCATCCAGCTCCTGGAAGACCACTTAAAGATCGACTTCTTAGTCTGGACTATGTTGGGTTTGTGCTCAGCGCAGCGATGTGGGCGACCTTTGCGATGGGCTTCATCTTTGCCGGTGGTATCTGGCAGTGGAATGATGGTCGTACTATTGCAATGCTTGTGGTATGGGGGGTTATGCTTGCCCTTTACGCATTACAGCAGACCTTCTGCATCTTTACCACCCCCGAGCATAGGTCATTCCCCGGACATCTGCTCAGATCTCGAACCCAAATCTTGTTCTATGTCACCACCACCTGCGCCAACACCTGCATGTTCTTCACCACATTCTACATACCGATCTACTTCCAGTTCACTCGGAACGACTCATCCCTCATGGCCGCAGTGCGACTTCTTCCTTACCTCCTGTTCACCATCGCGTTCAACCTTGCTTCCGGCGCGGCCCTTCCCAAGATAAAGTACTACATGCCTATGTGTCTCGTGTCCGGTATCTTCATGACTATAGCCGGTGCGTTGTTCGTGGGATATCTTTCCCCTTCGACGCCAACGGGCCAGATCTACGGTTTCAGTATCTTGATGGGAGTCGGGACCGGAATCACCATGCAACTGGGCTACTCCGTGGGCAGCTTAAAAGTCAAACCAACCGACGCCCTCAGCGCTATCAACCTACAGAATGTTGCACAGATTGGAGCCACAGTCATCTGTCTTGTCATTGCCAGCCAAGCGTTCCAATCAAACGCCATCAGAAACTTGGATCATGTTTTGGCAGGCCAGGGATTCAGTCAATCGGAAATTCAAAGTGCTGTTGCTGGATCACAGAGCACGCTGTTTGAGCAGCTCAGTGGTGACTTACGGACTGCCGCTATTGAAGCAATCACCTCAGCGATGGCAAGGGCATTTATCATTCCACTTGTAGCTGGCGCATTAGGGCTTGTTTGCTCTCTGTTGATGAGTCGGGAGAGACTGTTTGGATAAATGGTGGCCCAAAGTTCAAACTGAACAAGATTTTACCGCTGTGTTGAAGAATGATGGTTGTCTATTAATATAGTGTTGGGATCAAATAACTTCTGACTTGCTTCGAGGGGAGGTGACAATCCCTTCATAAATGGGTTCACCCCACTCTCTTTCTATCACTCTACATCGCCCTTTTTATCGGTAATATTAGAAAAAAAGAAATGCAAGAAACGTCAAAGAAAATCACATCCTAGGTTTGGTTTATAGGAACACCAACAGATCAACTTCTTTCGCCTATTACCTATCAGCACCTACTCATTTTTTAATAGATAATCAGTATACTCGCGGGACAAGCCCAGTCTCTGAGCCCTGTACTATTAATACATAGCCTACATGCAAATTCGCCAGTTTCTATGCCAGTCTGACTTATTTTCATTCTTTCTAGGGATTTTTGTCCGAGTTATCCAGAGACTGGTATGAAAGGAAGTGGCTGAGTGTAGGAAGTTTGCGAGGTAATATATGTTTAGAAGGGATGATGTATTAAGAAAACCCTATGGACAAAACGCTATACATGAAGGTATACAGGCCCAGAATCTCATGCTGCTATAGACCAGTTAAATGCGCCGCACGCTGGGCTTAACCATACACTTTATACATCTTCCTTCCAATCACTTAACTTCCAGGACTGCACTCCATCCTCAATAACCAACCTTAACGTAGTGAACCGAATCTGCTCATACATTGTTGTAGCAGCCGCTCGTGCTTGAGCATGCCAAGGTCCGCGACCACCAAGTCTTGCATCATTTCGATTGCGCCAAATGCCTGTTGAGTCAATCAGTGACTAAAAAGAAAATCCAAGATAGACGAGTCAAGTACTCACAAGTTGCCATATTCTGAAGCCTGTCATTCTTCGCCCCAAACCAATACTTCAACAATCCCCCGCTAGCAATGGCCTCCTGATGCGAATGCGCATCCAACTCATAAAGACGGTCCGAATCAATCCCCGGCAACAGTGTGGACCGGAAAATAACAACGTAGTATGATTGTGATCTCCATGTGTGGTCCTCTGCCTGTGAGAAAGCTCTCAACAAATCAAACACCTCTGTCCAATTGAATGATTCCGTGTATTCAGCAGTGGCATAGTCATCGCGGATAGGTTTGAGATATGCCAATGCCAATGCGAAGAGTCTGTCTTGTCTTTCCAGTGCAGCGATGTCCAGCAGATGGGGGACGCTGTTGTAGGGCGATGCAATGAGTCGCGTGTCTGTTTCTGTATCTGGGTATTGCTTCTCGGGCTGCAATTGCAGTTGCAATGATGCGGCAGCTTCAAATATTAAGGGGTCGAATTCTGTAGTGACATGGCTGTGGTGCAGGAGTCGAGTCAAGCTTGGATCTTCTTGGTCTTTGCCTTTGTTCGGAAGGCTTTCGGTAGTTGGGACTGGGTTGCTGTGGACCGGTTTTGCTATGGTAAACGTCATGGTCCAAAGTCTCTGTGGATCGGATTTATGACTCGAAAATATTCCAAAATTGAGGCAAATAGCAAACGAAAATCAAGTAAAGCCAGGAATAACCGACAAAAATCGAGAATGCGGAGGGGAATCGCAGCTTTATATAGGAATTTTATGGATTTTATGGTACATATGAAATATCGAGAAGAAATTGCAGACAATTTATATGCATTTCTCCCGTACCACGGTGATTGTGTGCTGGGCCGGACACTGCAAGCACGCAATGTGGGCGAATTCGACATTTAAGAGTTGCCGTTGTTCAAGTTAATTGTTCTATTGGGCTCATCAGATCTATGTTGTATTAGGTCTACTTCTAGTCTACTACTACCATCCAATCTATATTATACATCGAATCCTCCTTATTCTTTACACAGAATCCTGAAAAATCCACGTGCTGTGGGCGAACCCTAGACTGTTGGCCCTGTAAATCCTTGCGAATCTCGAATCCCCTGAGATGGTGCAATTCTTGGCAAAACCCAGAAACCCTTTCAAGTTGCGTTGGCTTAATATAATAACCTGGGTATTGTCTTCTTTTCTTTCTCTTTATAAAAATGTCATGTTGAAGTCTGCAGTTCAGATCTAATGTACAATCGGTTTGGTATCACGTAACTCATAGAAGCTCAGGCCTCCTGATCTTCCCCTTGAAACGCCGTCAAAATGCTGGGACTGGATAAAAGCAAGTGAATCGGAACAAAAAAACAGAGGAATTCTCAACGCTTCGGTGGAGGGCCCATCTTGCCCTCGCCCGTATCAGCCTTCCTCTTGAGTGGGATGGCAGGCACCTTGAAGCCACCATTCTCGCCACCCTGGGGATTGACAGGAGTCTGGTGAGGAGCTTGAGTGAAAGTTCCAGACTTGAACCACCGATTTTCCTCAGCGGCGCGCTTGCGCTTCAATTCCGCTTGCACCTTCGGATCGACCAGCTCCAGACCTTGAACGGGCGTAAACGCAATAGTACTGGAGGTACCAGCGGCGCCAGGTAGAGACGATCCGACGCCAGATGCACGAATACCTCGTGCCTGGAGAACGCTTGCAGTGCCACTGGTACCGCCTTGGCCAAATCCACGCAACGACGAGGCGGTGCCACTAGCGGGGGTGTTTGTACCCCAGCCCTTGTTGTTCTTGCTGAGTCGGGCACGGGTGCGTTGATCAATCTGGGTTGCGCGGATGCGGCCATCGTCCTGCTGTCCTAGCATACCCAAGCCAACGGTTCCAGAACCCGTGCCATAGCCCACCTCCGACTCCTCCTTGCCGAATGCAAGACGATTCTGTGCCTTTCGTAGTTCTGTCATAGCTACAGCTTCCTTGGCCTTTCGGGCCCGCCAACCTCCTCGCTTTCTGGATGGCTTGTCATCGGGTGCAGGAAGAGCCTTTGTACCAGCGTTTGGCGCAGTTTCGGTCAGTTTCTCCAGTCGTGTGTAACATTGTTGCTTCAGTTCCTCGCCCAGAGAGCCGTCCTTGGCGAAATTGGAGACATCCGCGCGAGTGGCGAGCACCATCTTAGCTGCAACAATTCGAATTCCTTGTTTTCTGAGGTCCATAGGAACTTCTTGGAGAAGTGGCGAGTCGTAGAGGAAACCTTGCGCGCGAACACCGTGATTGGTCGCAAAGCCCAGTCCTTCTGATCTGCGCGATCCTTGTGCACCCAAGTTGCAGGCGGGGATCTTAGCTAGTTCAAGCAAGCCACCTGTTTGGTTGAGGAACTGTGCAGCGGTTTCGGCTCCGATGAGGGCTGCCAAGTTAGGGGCGATCTGGTTCATGCGAGACTGGATGCTTGCGGTAAGGGCGGCGCGCTCATTATCCAGCTTCAAGATCCTCTCGCATGTATCGAGAACCACCTTGAGCTCGGACTCGGTCATCTCTCGGCCTTTGGTGATAGTTGCTTCCATCGCAACTGCCATCAGAGACGGCCCGTCCAAGACTGACTTAAGCGGAACGCCAACCATGTTTTCTGATGATGTGGACAGTGCCTTGATGTCGCTGAAGGGGCCATTTTGAATGACGGCAACTGTCTTAGCGTATTTGATGGGAGTGGTGACGAGTCTTTCGAGCTCGGGGAATCGGATGGAGTAATGGTCCCGCAGGACTTTGTGTAGGCGCGTTAGCTCATCGGCGGTAGAAATAGAGCGATCGAAGTCGTTCGAAACGTCAGGGCCTTCTTTGAGGTCTTCCTGCTGCTCGGGCTCCTCTTCGACTTCCTCGCCTTCGCCCACATCGAAGTCCTCCTCGTCATCCTCGAAGTCGCGTAGCAGCTCTTCGGCGGTCGACATCTTGGCTGAGTATTTATGCGACGGGGTCCGATGCCGTAGATGAGGTGCGTATGATCGTGGTCCCAGAACGCCACTGGGTAAACTAGAAGGAGAGTTATTCCCAAAGTCTTAAGGTTGGGAAGAAAAGTTGTGCTTAGTCAGCAGGAAGCTACGTGCACGGGTGGCGAGAAAGACCAGTCACGCAGTTCGGCGATTTCATCGCGGATTCTCAGAGCGACGGGTCCAAGCTACTCTCGGCGTCACTGGATTGGGCGTGAGAAACTTTCCTCCCAATTTCTGAGTTGAGCAATCGCCGCAGTTTGGTGAAGCCATCTTATCTTTCAAACGCCTTCTCTGGCCCAACCCTCATTTCTTGCCCGACAATTTCAACGTTCCCGAACCTCAACTTAATCTTCTTGAGTCGCACACTACCTCTGTACCGGGATCAGTCGATACAGTACCATCACAATGGAGGCCTCCCGTGGACCTCCCCGCGTCAAGAACAAGGCCGCTGCGCCGGTTCAGATCTCTGCGGAGCAACTGCTCCGCGAGGCCGTTGACCGGCAAGAGCCTGGCCTTGAGGCGCCGACGCAGCGCTTTGCCGATCTTGAAGAACTACATGAGTACCAAGGTCGGAAAAGAAAGGACTTTGAAGACTACGTGCGGCGCAACCGCATTAACATGAACAACTGGATGCGCTATGCCGCCTGGGAGCTTGAACAAAAAGAATTCCGTCGAGCGCGATCCATCTTCGAGCGTGCACTTGACGTTGATCCGACCTCCGTGGTGCTCTGGATTCGCTACATCGAAGCCGAGATGAAGACCCGGAATATTAATCATGCCCGAAACCTCCTCGACCGTGCCGTGACTATCCTCCCCCGCATTGACAAGCTCTGGTACAAGTATGTCTACATGGAGGAAACGCTAGGCAACATTCCCGGCACCCGTCAAGTGTTCGAGCGATGGATGTCATGGGAGCCGGAAGAGGGTGCATGGGGCGCCTACATCAAGATGGAAAAGAGATATAGCGAGTTCGAACGAGCGCGCGCCATTTTCCAGCGGTTTACTGTCGTCCACCCCGAACCCCGGAACTGGATCAAATGGGCCCGCTTCGAGGAGGAGTATGGCACAAGTGACTTGGTTCGCGAGGTTTATGGTGCGGCTATCGAGACGTTAGGGGAGGACTTTATGGATGAGAGGCTCTTTTCCGCATATGCCAAATTTGAGGCTAAGTTGAAGGAATACGAGCGCGCACGTGCGATTTACAAGTATGCCCTAGACCGACTTCCGCGGTCTAAGGCTATGGCCCTTCACAAGGCCTACACGACCTTCGAAAAGCAGTTTGGTGATCGTGAAGGACTGGAGGATGTGATTCTGTCCAAGCGCAGAGTGCAGTACGAAGAGCAGCTCAAGGAGAACCCTCGCAACTATGACGTCTGGTTCGACTTTGCACGATTGGAGGAACTTTCGGGCGACCCAGAGCGGGTGCGGGACATCTACGAACGGGCCATTGCACAGATTCCCCCATCACAAGAGAAAAGACATTGGCGTCGCTACATATATCTCTGGATCTTTTATGCTGTGTGGGAAGAAATGGAAGCGAAGGAGATGGAACGCGCTGGGCAAATCTATCAGGAATGCCTTAAGATCATCCCGCACAAGAAGTTCACATTCGCCAAAGTCTGGCTTATGAAGGCACAGTTTGAGGTTCGCCAAATGCAGCTGCAAGCAGCCCGGAAGACATTGGGTCAGGCGATCGGAATGTGTCCGAAGGACAAACTTTTCCGTGGCTATATCGAAATTGAACAACGGCTGTTTGAGTTCGCGCGGTGCCGTACTTTGTTCGAGAAACAAATTGAATGGAACCCCTCCAACAGCCAGTCGTGGTTGCAGTTTGCGGCGCTGGAGCAAAGTCTGTTGGACACGGAACGGACGAGGGCCATTTACGAGCTTGCCATCGAACAGCCGACCCTTGACATGCCCGAGCTTGTGTGGAAGGCTTACATCGACTTCGAAGAAGAGGAATACGAACATGAGCGAGTTCGACAATTGTACGAACGTCTCCTTCAGAAGACCGATCATATCAAGGTATGGCTCAACTACGCCCGCTTCGAGTCCTTGGTGCCACCCGAGGAAGAGGAAGAAGAAGAGGAGGAGGCGAAGCAGTTCACTGAAGAGGCAGCCACCCGCGCACGTGCGGTCTTTAGCCGGGCAGACAAGGCGCTCAAAGACAAGGATCTCAAGGAAGATGTAAGTTGTTGCTTCCAGAAACTATTCGATCTGTTCTAACCTATATACAGCGCTATGCTCTTCTCAATTCGTGGAAAACATTCGAATACACTGTTGGGTCGCCCGAGCATATCGACAAGATCGAAAAGCAGATGCCCCGACGTGTCAAGAAGCGCCGCAAGTTGCAGGACGACCAGTACGAGGAGTACACAGACTATGTGTTCCCTGCAGACGATCAATCTGCTGCCAATCTTTCTCGTCTGCTGGCAAAGGCACACCAATGGAAGCAGCAGAACCAGTCCTAAGCTTGTGGTAGCTTTTATTTTACAAAAATCAAGTGATTCCCATATTTGCCACTGCTTTGACACCTTGGATCGTTCCCATCATGAAAACGTCCATGCAAACCCATGGCCTTGGGGACTTCATGTAATAATAATCAGACCAGAATACCATTTCGATATCTGCGTGTGATAATGAAACCAGACCATGCATGTACTCTCATACAATTGAATCGGTCTCGCCGGCCAAGCGGCACGGACTGGTATGTAGTTCCCTCAAATTGAGCCTGTCCCCTGCATGTATGCAGTATGGATGTCGTGCATGCTGGCCACACACCAGTTACGATTACATATTCTCCTGGTCCTGTTGTGCAATCGCTGCATCCCCGCCGATAATCCTTCAGCGGGGCGGGGCTGGCTTTGTAGTACATATTTGTAGTGGTGTAATGCGTCGGCTGAATTAGAGATTGGGCGAGTGCTTTGCGGGAGCTGAACAGGAAGTGGTAGCCACACATCCACTTATGCATTTCTACTGGAACAGCTCACGGAGTAGATCATGACATGAGAGTATATGTGTCTACAACTCTTGAACATATCGATTAATCCCCTAATCACTTCAAAACACGGAGGACTGAGACAGTTCCCACGTCTCAGAAACATATCCACAGCTCCACAGCCCCACGCTGTGTGGCCTAAGCCCTCACGTCCGAGGTCTGTCTTTTTACTGGATTGATATTCCCCTATAGTTATAGCACGATGTTTAGTATTCAATACTAGAGCATGGATTTTTGTTTCCGGTTCGAGTAATTAGGACTTGCTAGCACCTGCATACTGCATTGGCAAAATCTCAACTAAAACTCCGAGTAGTCACATTGATTATATATAGGGCTTGATGTTAACAAAACTACCATTGAAAAGATCCCCGATTCTTGGAACATCGACCATGCCGGTTATATTGATGCTAGATATGAGTATCAACAGCTACATGCAAGGACAGTGGCTGCACATGATTGGAACCTGTCAATAATCGTTTGTCCCAATCAGAACATGTGACATGTTCTAATTCTTGGAGTCCATCAAAGCCTTCTGCAGAGATCTTTAAACTCTTGCAAGAAGAGCCACTTTCAGACGCCTCGAGTGTCGGTTTGCCTTTGTTAATCAGGTCATGCATAGAGACCCTGGTTTCAGGATACCTTCCCATTGGGGATTCTTTTATATATCTGCAGCTCTGAATCAGACTACAATCAGCCGAGACGTGTATATATAGAATGGGTTGGGTACAAAAGAGTGGGATATCTAGGTCGATGTATGAACGGCGAATGTAGAGAAAACTCTAGTATAAAACGGGGCTAATCTACCAATCTATACAAAGCAAAGTGTGGTATGCGGCATCGAAATTTCCTCAACAGGGAATTAATCCACATGACAATCTTGTAGAAATAAGACCACAAAAAGAGAATCTATATTTGCAAACGCTAAGACATGAAGCAAAGATGGGTATTTTTGGTAGTCTTTGAAAAGGATGGTGGCGACACGACAATGTTCCTTGAAGATGGAGAACAAAGGGGAACTCGAATAACTTCTTTTGAGAATACCGACTCTAGCTAGACAGACATATATAAAGGTGGTCCTAATGTGTGACATTGATGAGCCATCAACAGCGGGAGTCGTAAAGCAGCACACCAATCTTCCTCGACTTTTACTTGACCAGCTTCGTCATTTAACAAGCATTGTCCTGCTTTGTACACGCAGTCTTCATATCATCGGTGGCAGTCATCGAGACTACAATTCTGCTCAGCTCAGCGCCGCTTTTATACCTGACTACCTTCAATCCTACCGCGGATAGTAAGTTCTCAATCCTATCGGCATTGGTTGCTCGGCCTTAACTAACATCTTTCTCAACAGTGGGAGGCCATATTAAAGACCAGCCTGTCGATGACATTTGTGAAATCTGCAAGAAGGATTTCTACGGCTCAACCAACACATGCTCGTGCGAAAGTCGTTGATCTTGGGACTTGGGTACAATAGGGGTTGAACTGACTGCAGAGGCCAGAGATTCTACGGCTCCGGAGACAAGCGATGTGGGGATGAGTTAGTATAACATCGACGCTCGTTAGTACTATAAATTTAAAACTAGTCTATATGATGTACACGTGCGATCGCAATTGGGAAATCGTAGATGTAGTGAGCGCTAGGTCTTATCCGGTTCCACAAAAGAGGGCATCTTCCAATTTTGATAATGCCAGAGTTTAGAGATCTTCTTAGTAGTCTTCTTAGTAGACTAGTTTTAGGTAGTAGGAATTGAAGAGATGAATCCAATGCATAATTGAGACAGACGCGTTCCCAAGGTTACCTAGGTACCTACCTAGTAGGTAGGCAAAGTAGGCAACATTACTTAATATTAAGACTTCGGCAGCGTCCGTTTGAAGCACAATTATAGAGGAAGAACCTTGGAAACGGAACGCCAAGGCGCCAGAGTTTTGGAATTTCCATGGGTCCAACGGACAAGAACCACGGGTCTGGAGAGGGGGGAATCTTCCAAGGTTCCCTTGTTTTTTGTTTTTATTTATTTATTGTTATTATGGGGTATAGTGACACATTTACACATTTTAATATTATCACTGCACCTGCACTCTCTCCCTTGCTGGTAACACATTTAGAGGTCCGCCCCAGGAGCATTGGAAATCGAGCATGTACCAAGTGCCAGTAAAAACGGGGGTCCAGGTACACGAGAGGTGTGGTCCCACTTCATCGGGAGCATTCACGGGAGAACCCCCCTGATCAAATATAGCAGAGAATAGATGAAGGCGAAAAAGAACCAATAAGGACGATCAAAGTGATGACAATGATAGTCAGATCCAATCAAAATGAAATAAGCCAAATTAACACAAAAAGTCGGACGAAAAAAAAAAAAAAACCAGAGATTGAAAATGACGAAATTATTCCCCTTAAGGGATGGCGTTGTTCGCTAACCCCCTAAACCGTCTGCTAACCTCCTCCCCGGAGCCGTTAGGGGGTCAAGAGGCCCTTCTCCCTGTTTCACTTGGATGTTCTGTTTCTGTTTCTGTTCTCCCCTTTTGCTGTTCTCTGATCTCTGAATTACTACCGTGCTGTGCACTTTGATATTCTAGCCTTTCGTTTCGCCAACCACCCTCCATTCGCTTAATCGGGTTTTGTTGGCTTCTTTTTTTCCTCACTCGACTGGATCGCCCAGCCCCTCATACCCTTGTGATTGCTCGATACCCTGTTCGACCGACGCGTCAGTGTCGCGATCCCATTGTTGATACAATTGAACCACTACTCTGATTGTATCATCCCGAGTCACCGAGTCATCCGACACGCGATCCACCTCAATTTCGTCGCAAGAAATTGAAATCACAGTTGATCGCCAGTCAAGAACCTGTGTTCACATTACCTGTTAACGCGCCAATTCAGATTGAGTGGTTTGGCTTTTTTCCCGCTCAACTGTCCCGATCGAGATGAGATAGTGCTCTGGCAGTCACCTTTTCTTCTTTAATTTGGTATTTCAAGTCCCTTGCTGGCTGGCTATCTAGCTTCCCTACTGGTCCGGGATCAACCGCGACTTTGAACCATTCAATTCGAAAAATTTCAACATGACTGGCCCCAAACCCCGAACCAAGATCGAGGGCGATTGCTCCACTATCCACAGCAATACCTTCTACGTCTATTCGCCGACTGGCTTTGCATCAATACCTCTCAAGGAGAATGCGGATTGGAACTCACTCCCATCCCCAGAGCACATGGTTACTGGTCCTGCCTGCGTCCAGGGTGGAGCCGGCGAAGACGAGGCATTTTATCTGGTCGGCGGGACCGGCTCCGACGGCAACAGCGGCCTCCAACGATTTTCGTTCAGTACACAGGAGTGGGAGACATTGCCCATGAGATCAGCGGATATGAAAGATCGGACTGGACATGGCGCGGGATACATTCCCTCAACTTCCCAAATATTGGTTTACGCAGGAAACACAGATGGCAGCACACAGATCTCTCAATCGACACTCCTCATTTCAACAAAAGCGCCCTTCGACATCGAGTCTGGGGTCCCCCAGGGCGAACCCGCGCTATATGAGCCCATCATCTTGCCTTGGAGTTCTTCCGAGGTGGCCTTGATTGGAGGCTCTGCCACGAATACTGCTATCTTCATCTATCAAACCGCGAATAAGCAAGGCTGGACCATCTCGGAGGCGACTCTTCCCTCTGCAATCCAATCCAATTCTCTATGCGCGCTCGCCTCCGATTCTGGGACTAAGGTCCTCGAAGAGTTTAACATGGTCGCCTCCCCAAATAGTGTCACTAGCTACCTCCTTAGCTCGAAAGGAAAGGTGCAGAATCCGGTCACAGCCATCCCATCCTTGGAAAAGAGGGGCCTCACCGATTCTTACAATGACACATTCGCGCCGACAGCATCCTGGTCTGATTATACACTCGCGCAGGGTGACGGCTTGGTAGTTCTCGCCAGCGGCCGAAGTAACGACTCATTGGCAATCTTCAACCAGACTACCAACGCATGGGTCAACTCAACAGAGCTGTTCCTTGGAAAAGGAGATCAGCATGTCCTCAAACCATCCACCACATCACTCACATCGTCTACCTCGACATCGACCTCGTCATCCACATCCACATCTACATCGACCGCGGCCTCAAATACGCCCACTTCGTCATCTCCAGTTGCGGCTGTAGCTGGCGGTTTGACCGATCATGGCAAAATGATTCTTGGCGCAACTCTCGGGAGTATCCTAGGGTTTGGCTTGATCCTGCTCATCATTCTGTTCCTACTGCGACGCGCGAAGAAGAAGCAACAACAGACAGCCCAACCCGGTCGCAGTGGCGATGCCAAAGACCGCCTAAGCTTCCAGGACCAGGGCATAGAACCCCTGACCGAAGGCGCTTACCCAATGGCAAGATCTCCTGTCCCACTCGCGGCTGCTTCGACCGACTCATTGGCTATCATGTCCGGAACCTACAGAGAGAAATCCTTAAAGCCACCTGCTAACACGGGCTATGGATTGTCTCAGCCCAAGGCCAGCAGCCCGCTCTCTACAATTCCCTCAAGCGGTGCCATGGGCGCGTCAAGCGTATACACCGATGACACCAGTCGGGCTGGCGATGACACCGGACATGGGAACCAGGCCGCTGACCGATTGACCGACGAAGGGTGGGGGAAGTACTTTGAGGACGGCGGTGCCACTAACTTCCAATCCGACCGCTCGACTGTCAGTTCCGCATACACCAAGTCCGACTACCGCGGAAGCGGCTGGCCGATGACTACGTTGACACCATTGAATTTCGGCTTCCTCGACCAGCCCAAGCCACTCGGCCACGTTCTCAGCGGCAGCCCGACCACGGAAAACGGCCCATCTGAGACGGGCAGTCGAAGCCTGATAATCCCGGAGAGCCAATCCGCACGAATCTCCAGTGCGGATTCAATCAGTATCGCCTCAGACGATGACCGCGACGATTCAAAATGGCAAGGTGCAGGCCAGAGCAGCTGGCTTGGACGGCCCCCAAGCAGCAACTACACTACCAGCTTCTACCAGGCGAGCACGCAAGACATGCCCTGGGAATCATCGAACGGAAGCCTCGCAGACAAAGGAAGACAATCCAATGCACGACGATCCAGCGTCATCATACCACATGACATCGATGAACTTCCGGTGCAAGGACAGCAGAACAATACCAATTCAGATATGAGCTGGCTCAATCTCAAGGCTGACCGTTAACATACGTTCGCCCCAATCCGACGTACAGTCCATTTGGAGCCCAACTCTCCCTTACTCTCCCTCTCTTTCCTTGGAAATACCTACCTCGCCAGGTCATTTGGCGACTCTCTTATCTCCCTCATTCATTTCTTTTATGGCGTCTCCGTGGCTACTGGTGTCTTGAAAATACCTCTTGTTTTTGTTCTTGCATTTGAAATGCTGCATTTTCGTCTGCATCCAGCATCTTCGTTTTATGTTTGTGTGTATGAGCGATTCCTTAGCGTTGTGTCACACTTGAACCGGTTGCTCTCTTTAATTCGGTCGATTTCATGGCTGTGCCTGTACTGTGATGATCTAGTTCTTGTATGGGTGTTGTATTCATTATTCTGTACATAACTCGATCCGAATGTAAATCACTTGAAATCAAGTAACTGGATATCTAGAAAGCCTACGTAAGAAGACAACTAAACAAGACAACTAAAAAGACATACTAAGACTATACGGCCTTATAAGCGGCCGATGATTGTCTATAGTATCTCAATTCCTACAGTATCAACTTCTATACTGTCACCATGCCCTATTGAAACGCCTTTCGTCATATCAATTACTTCAAACATTACCCATTATCGTATATACATCATAAATCGTAAACACCAAGTCCCCCCAGAGATATACTATGAACCTCTTCAATAGAGCTTCGCCAAAAAGGAATGACGTTTCGACACCTTCCTAAACTCATCAACCATAGGGCTTAGCATCCTCCCACCACCATCATCGATCTCCATCGGCTCCAACTGCCTCGAATCCATCGTCTTAAGAAGCGGAATCTTCTCCTCCGTCTTACTTCGAATATAATAATGCTCATCCTCCTCCTCCATCCCAATATACCACCTCTCCTTCAACTGTTCCCCCCCAAGGCCCACACCCACAAGCACCCTCCAACTGCGTCGTCTGCGGACTATTCACAGCAAGCGCGAACAAATTCTGCGGCTCCGTAAAATCAGTCACCTGTCGACCGCGCGCCTCGACAATCATAAACCCAAGACAGACAGCGCTGGTCAAGAACGCAAACACAAGAATCACATAGAAAACCCCCTGCCACTGCTCCGTCCCCCCCAGAAGCATACCCAAAAGCCTGGATAGACGCATTGAACCCCTGATAAACAGGCTCAGAAAGCACATTCCGATTATCGGTACTGTAGTTCCAAAACGGAACGAACGGCGCATTCTGCGAGCTGAGGATAAGCGTGCTCCCAGCCATCACCGCCAACGCCTCGGCAATAGACGGTAAACTCGGGTCCAGCGCGAACGCCCCTTCGTCCTTGTCGTACCGCGGCATCATCTGCATCAGCAGTCTGGCATTGCTGGCCGCGCCGTCGGAGATGCCCGCGTTCAGACTGAGCGCATTCGCCCACTCCGACGCGATATTCTTCCAGTCTGCATCCCACTGGCCCTCTGGTGTGTCATGTCGTCGGTTGTACTGTAGCCCGTTTGAGGCGTTCTCGCAGTCCGTGCTGAGGAAGGCACCGCTCATGTCGGCGGAGTACTTGGTCGAGCATGCGCCTGTTTGTTTCGCGCGCAATGAACACATCACGTACTCGGGTGTGTTGGTGTTGTTGGATGGTGGCGTCGCGCCGAGGAGGTAGATGGCGTTTGCGGGCCAGGGACCTGTTGTGTTGAGGATTGTGTTGTATGGGAGTGGGTATTTGCCGAAAATGGGGGGGATTTGGTTGGATTTCGGGCCGAATTGGAAGAGAGTGTCGACGACTGTGCGGTTTAGCCAGGATGCGGGGTCCGGGATGTCGTCTGGGGGTGAGGTGGTCCAGGTTGTCATGTTGAATTTGTCGCCGCCGGGCCAGGAGGAGTAGACTAGGGGGCTGAGCTCGTCTTTTGTCATTCCGGTGCAGAGGACGTTGACGGCTGGGGAGGGGACGGAGGCTTCGATGGTGTATTTGCCTTCGCCGGAGGAGTCTGTGGGTTGTTTCAGTTTGTTTTTGGAGTTCATTGCTGCGCCGGGGATGCCGCCATGTGGCATTGCCATTGTTATGTTGTTGATCATTCGGCCGTGTTCCTTGGATAGCGTGGACATGTCTTGCATGTCGATCCAGCTGCCTGTTACTGTGGTGTTGTCCCAGAGGGAACCTGTTGGCTTTGGGCGCTTTTGGAGCTGGCTTGAGGTTTCATTGTTGTGGGTTATTAGCTGGCTCCACTGGCTTATCCATTGCTGGTAGTTATGATATGCGTGGCCGACGTGTTCAATCTGGATGCAGGTTGTGTTGCGATAATCAGGGTCCATTTCGTTGGTGACGGGTGTCTCACAGTTCGCTGCAGTGTAGTGGGTGTTTGCGAAACTGGAGAGTACCTTGCCCTGAAGTATCGTTGGTTCAACAGGACCAAGAGAGAGTTTGGGAGCAACTGTCATCGATTAGTGTTTGTCACAGTTTGTGCATAGGGGAAGGATTTACCCAAAGCTTGCGCCGCAGTGGTGTATAGCATCGCAACGAACGTTGAAACCAACGCAATCGACCCGAGGAAAGTAAGCGCCGAATATCGCAGCGCCTCCCAATGCACAATCATAGACCCCGGTTGCATAATCCAGGCCCTCATATTCATGTCCGAGATACTAATTCCTCGAGAATCCCTCATCAAAGCCCTCCGACTAAGCACCTGTCCCAGAAACGCGACGCAAATCGTAACATAGGCCAACTCGATCGTCTTCGCAAAGAATGCGCTCAGCAGAGCTGCTGTAGACGGAACCAAGGGCCCATCGCTGGACACAGTCTGCCATCGGGGCTTGCGAAGCGCAATGCCGAGATAGATGCCTGAAAAGATGGTGGCATAGACAGCGAGGATCAAGACTGTCAACGGGACCCAGGATAATCGTTTCTGAAGCACCGTTGCCCGGTTGGGACACCGCACGTGGGCGTGGGTATGTGGAGTCTGCGGAGTCTGGGGAGAATGTGGAATCTTGTAGGTATTTGGAGTCGTAGTCGCGGTGCTATCGGTTGAATGGCGCTTGCCTGTCGGGATTTCAGCGGGAATGCCGTCGCCCGATGTGTTCGAGATGCCCAAACCGACATCGCGCAGGACTTCTTCGGACCAGGTGCTGTCTGAGGGGGAATGGTAGCGATAGTCCGAGTCTGTTAGGCGATTGTTGAGTGGGTTCCAAGACCGTTGGGGCCGAGTGTCGATCGAATCTTCGGATAGCAGTGAGTGCTGGGACTCCCGCGACGAGGCCATGGTGGAAAGTCTACACACGCAAAAGGAAAAAGAGAAACGACGACAGTATTAATTGAAAACGCTCTACATTTAAAAATAGGGAAAAGGGGTCCTGGTCCTGCGGCTGAAGCGGAGGGGCCAAATCTAATCTCCTTCGAGCGTAAGCTGCTTAGCTGCTTGGCATGTCGGTTTGCGCTTTTGCTAATTTGGGGGCTGATCAGATTTTAAAATGGACAAGATGTTCATTTCGTTTATTTTTAGATAGATTCTAGACTCTGACTTCCGGCTATTCAGAATACCGTTGCGCCTGTTAACCGCACTCTGTTTACTATAACTATCTGCTATATTACTATATGTGCCTATATACCTTGGACTACCCATAGTTCCCCTGAGCCCAAATGGAGCTAATCATAGAGTCATAGAGTGAGGGAAATGACGGAAGAGTCCGGGACGACAAGCCCATTCTTAATCCCTGTCTGTTCGGTCGAATGCTGTTGGGCTTCCCCTCATTCAATGCAGGATCATGCAAATACTACCCAAAGTACTATTATCAAGCGCGTCGTCTGAACCAATCAGACACTGAGCACTAGCGCTTTCATGCTGTCTAGGCACATGGAATTTGTATTCCCTGCGAGCCTGACGTGGTCTACTCCGTAGGTAGTAGGTAGAAAACCGAACAAAAAAAGGGCATCAATTTCATTTGAGAGATTGGGGATCGACCGTCTGACTTTCCTGTTTGGGTTCAGTTAATCCTTACCGTCGTCTTTCCTTCCGAAAATGGGTGTCTGAGTAGCCTCATTTTTGACTTAATATGTATATACCTAAGGGTCAAAGTGGCTGCTAACCACCACTTTTAAAAATTCAGATTTCCTTATAAATTGACAGATACGAAGCAGAATTCATCTAGATACTATACCCTAAATTTAATACTCTACTAAGACTAGGAATATAGGTAAATCAAAGATCTAAGCTTATAAGTGACATCTCTTTTAAGGATTTAGTCCTATATAAAGAAGCTAAAGACCAGTATTTCAACCAGCCCCGCTCGAGTGGCCTAGGGGAATAGCTCCTAGCCCACTCCCGGTTCGGACCTTATCATACCCAGGAAGCTTCTGGCGGTAAAACAGGTCCCTCATAAGGAATGGCCGGAGGAGGGGACAGAGGTGCCAGGTTTCTCTCTGAGGACTCTGGTAGCTGCTGTCCTGTCCTGAGGTCCAGGAACGGTCTGGATTAATGGGGATTCTTTTGATGCTATTCACATTTTATGTTTGATGCTATTCATTCACATTTTGTTTTTGAGGCTATTCCCATTTTACATTTTATTTTATGACGTCTCTCTGCTTCTTCCTATACCGCTCTTTCATCCTTTTGAGGCCATAATCCTCGACCTAATGTAAACGCTGGTTGGCAGCGTCACAACCAGCTTCGACAGTTGATCTCTATTGTAGCTGGCATATACAGAGTCGTCCCACAGGGGAATGTTGACAACGCGCGTGTTCTTGGACTATCTGATAGCACTGGCAACCATGATCTGGCCGTAGCACGGGGTCTGGCGGCTGGGGGCAGTGGCTTGTTGTATGCGAGGGATCAGGAAAGAAGCCGTATTCCCAGTCGATAATAGCCCGGATTTTCAATGTTTGAGTATCGACAATAACATATGCTGGGCAGGATCATCGTGGCAGAAGACATATTCACTATCTTTGGACGCTTTCCGTGACCATTCATGTTTGTCCGAAAGCCGCATCACTCGATAAGGTGGGAGAACTATCCCTGAAGGGCCACCAATAGTGTCCGATTTCATCCCACGGAGGATGAGGTATTGCTCGACTTCAGTACGGACGAGTCGTCGGTCTCGAAAGCACCGTACAAAGTTGGAACGGGATGTTGCTCGCGCGTCAATTGAAACGCAACGCCGCGGCCTCGTTTTGGAGTCGTTCTTTTCCTAGCCGGGGGATGTGTTTTAATCAATGTCCGGGGCCAAGGATGTCTTGCGGCTGGCTTGAGGCATTGAATGCCACTAAGATTTGCTTTCGGTTCCATGCACGCGCAGGAGAATCACGAGGACACTGCACCTCCAGTGCTGGCCACCGCAACGTCGTACGTACGTCAATCTACATAAGACATGTACGGATTCAATAACTACCAAATATGAGCCATTGAGACAGATATCCTTTGTTCGTGTACTGGACATGCCAAGCCTCAAGAATAAGAACGAAAACCACTGTGGAGTTGTAGTATCCCTCACCATATCCAGCGTGCCCGCCATGTCCACAACTCTGCAAAAAGGGAAGAATGGCAAGACAAAAGAGTTTCATCAGGGAGCAGAAAACAGAAAGCAGGAAAGATCAGAATAAAAATAAAACATCATGTTCTCATAAGTCATGAAAAGAGTAAAAAATCATGATGGCTCGAACTAAAACACTAGTAAGAGATCTGCGGTGCCTCATGAGCCCCGTAAGGATTCCCATCACGGTAAAACGTGCCATGGTCGCTCCGGGAATCGTTCGTCGAAGGCGCGTATTCAATCTCATCGGGCCAGCGATGATGTCGGGAAGGCGCAGCCTGGCTACGAGCGCGACGACGCTCACGCTTAACAGCGCGCTGAGCGCATTCCTCCCGGAAATGAGTATTTTCCTTATTCTTCTCCATAACCTCCTTCCATTCGCTATAGGCACCCTTGATACCTAATGCAGCGAGACCTATACTCACAGCGTCCTTGGTGTTAGCTTTCATGCGGTGTTTGCGGGCCTCCTCAGGCGTAATCTCCCCCTCCTTCAACTGCTTCTGTCGCTGTTTCCTCTTCTCCATGCTCCCGTAGATACTGTGCGCAGCGTGGATGGTGGCCACACTGGCTAGACCTCCCGTCACGAGCATATCCCGCTTCAGCTTCTTCCGTTGCTTCTTTTCATCAGAACTGTCGCCTAAGTCAGAATCACTCTCGGAGCTCGACCCGTGGCCGTGCGCACCGGATTCACCGCGCGAGGCGCTGGTGGGTGCATAGGGGGGGTGGATTTGTTCCGTCCAATGAATGGTGTCGACCTACATCTCTCGAGCTTTTGCCCCGTCTCGAGCCCCGGTTGTAATAATCGCTGTCCGTATCTGAATCCGAATCCGAATAGTCGCGTCGATGTCCCCGGCGATGACGCCGCTCTCGGTCGTCCCGATGCTCCGGACGATGCTCCCGATGATGCTCCTTACGGTCTCTGCTATCGCGACGGTCTTCTTCCTCTCCAAGTCCCAGGGCGGCCATTCCCTTACTGATGTACCCCGAAACGCTCTTGCTCCGCTTGTGGGAGCCACGCTCCTCGTTACTGTCGCGGGAATCGTTGCGGCCGCGAGGCCGAGAACGCGATTTCGAGTATCGATCATAGATTTCCTTTCCTGCTGCAGCCAGTGCTCCAGTAGCAGCGAGGTTCTTAAGTCCACCACTTGAAGAGCGACCACCGTCTCGGCCACGAGACTGTGAGCGTGAACCATTAACGAAATGACTGGCAGCCAGACCTGCAAGCGTGGACTCGATAACATGACGTTTCTCGTGCTTGTTGGGATCTTTATCGACAAGGCCGTCGGTACCACCAGCCGTCACAGCGGCAGTGAGAACGCGCTTTCCTTTCGAGCCGGCCCAGTCACCGGGCTCTTTGCGCTGCTTGAATGCCTCAACAGCGCCGGCTGTCAGGGCGGCGCGGGCAGCCTGTGCAATGCGCTGTTCACTTTTATCGCGCTTGCTACCACCGCGGTGGCGACTGGGGCTTCGCGAATCCGAGGGTGACCTTGAATATGATCTATGGCGATGGCGATGGCGGGACGGGGAACGACCGCGACCACGCTCTCCGCGGCTGGCTGAAGAAGCGGCACCCCCGAGGCCTAGCGCGCCCAGAGCTTGCTCGCTGAACGACTTGCGGCGTCTGTGGCGGGGTGGAGAACGGCTTGGAGAAGAATCAGACTCGTATTTTGGGCGACGGGAGCCTGTGAGATATTAGAATCAATTTCAACCACATTAGCTCTATATCACTCACGTTTATCCTCGTAGTGTCTTGACCGACGAGGACCGGAGCTTCGGTAAGATGCATCGTTGTATGGGTCGTATCCGCTGACGGAGGAGGCACGGCGCATATTTTCGTACACGGGTCGCCTCGGTCGACGTGAACTATAAGGACGCTCGTAGGCATACTCTGAGCCTGGGGGGTAGTCGCGCTGGACTTCCTCGATCGAGTCGGTGCTGGCGCGGGGTACATAAGAGTCTCGCTCGTGTCGTCTATAACGACCACGAGGATCATCGTACGGGTCAGCGTAACTGGCTCGTGCGTAGCGGTCGCGCGGCTCGCGATAACGGCGATCCTCGTAGTACGCCATGGTTGAGGCGAAAGTGAGACACAAATTGAAAGATAAAAGGTCGAGGGTTGTGAGCTGCTACCGTTCACTGGGAGAATATGTGGGATGGAAAAAAAGGAGATGATTAGAGATGTATGGCGGGGTGGGGGGCGTGACGTCGATGTGGATTCAGATGGGTGAGCGAAGAACTTGGGGCTGAGACTTGGCAGTGGCTGAGAGTGAGAGATAGTACATGGGTTCCTGGCATTCATAGAAGAGAACTACAAAGTCCAACGCTAAAGGACTATTCCTTTTCAGAGAGTATATATACTTGCGAAGCCAGATTACGCCAATGACGTACGAAGAAGAATGAAGGGATGTTTCTACAGCGGATATACCCCATCGAATGAGCAACTGGACTGATGTCGTGTATCAGATATCAGATATTACTCCGACGTCATCCTGCATCGTCGGTGTCAGGGAATTTTCAACGGGCCAGCCCTATAATATACGCGAATGCAGACCATTCGATAATATTCTATTATCTTACTTCTATTTTCCTTTAAAAGGTATGCACAAACATACAAATATCCAACCGACGATATCAAAACTACCCGGAATTAAGATTTCTGGAACGTAAACAATGGTTCCACGGGTCGCCCTCGGGGGTTCCCAGTTACGATCCGACCAACACGATGCTCTGGATCTCGTTGAACTAGTTGCACACGATTTCTCATGGGAATCCCTGAAGGGAAGCTGGATACTACTTGATCGCCTCTCACAATATTTCAACCACACATAATACGAGAATTCCAACATGGTACACGAGGGATATAAAACAGGAAAACAATAAAGACACATAGTAACATAGTCGGCCTTGACGTCTCGATGAGTTGAAACGTACAGTCATGCAAATGATCGCTGAGGTATGAAAAGAAAAGAACAAAGGTAAAAGAACACATGTTGAAAGTCAGTATCGACAGTCAAAAGAAAAGAAAAAAAAGGACAAATAGACAGAACCAAATCACACCGCACAGCAGTGGCCAAGCAGGGACCAACAAAACCTTGGAAGTGGTGTACTAAAAGCAAATAAAGTGGACGGTCGGAGAAGACCCAACTGACGTCCTTAGGGCGCTTGAGGGCCAGCGCCTGGGACAGGCGGTACACCTGCCTCCATAGGTTGACTGGCATTGTGCTGGTGAGAAGCCGAGGCATAGGCCGAACCGAGACGACCCATCGCCCATCGAGCGTCAGACTCCGGCTCCGAAGTAGAGCGCATCTCATCCGAGTGCGTGCGGTGAGTCCGGATGTGCTGTTTCATATTGTCTTTCCTCGTAAAGGCCTTGTTACAGATGGGACAGAGCACACTCTTTTCGCCAGTGTGCTTCTTCCCGTGGCGCGCCGCATGACCCGACGTCGTAAACGTGGAAGAGCATCCATGGCTCACGGCATAGGGACACGGGTACTTGTTCTTGCGCCCTGTGCCGCGCGTCGCACCGGTCTGAGAAGAAGGCCTTTCGGATGTGCTCGAACGAGTCTCCGGTGGTGTTCGAGGCGCTGCTGGGCCGCGAGCAGAGAATCGGTATGGTTCCCGTCGCGGATCCTGCCGGGCATACGGGTGATAAGATGATGGCTGACTGGTGATATAGTCGTAAGCTGAGCCGTCGGATGACCCGGGTGAGACGGGCTGGACGACTTCAGTCATCGCGTCCGAGGGGTGCCTGGTCCCTCGTGGTGATGTTGCTGGAGATTCGGATGAAGCTTGGGGACGGGTGAACTGTGGGTCGCTGACGGGCGGGGGTAGTGTCTCTGAATGATGTGGATAATATGGTGGTGATGTGTGATTCCGACTGAGTCGGGGAGCGGAACGGACCGCAAAAGATGGGTTGTCATCATTATTCAGAATGGACACAATACTCGTCCTACAGCTGGACATCTCCTCAATGCCCCGATGTGCGGTCACCGGGGCTGGAAAACTATACTAAAAGGCAGAACGCAAGTCAGTTTAGACTGTTGGCAACCGGCTCAGCCGGGCTCTGGATGCTCGTGAGAACTCGAGGGATCGCCGATCTGAGACAAGGGGAGAAAGGGGAGGAGGGTATCGAAGAAGAGAAAGAACATCTCGCTCATTTCTTGCCCCCCCGGAGGACACGACAAACGCACCAGCGGCTCTCGAAAGATGTTTGTCCTCTGTGTCGTGTAACACGTCGACAACATTAGACCCTAAATCGGCACTGGCCTGCAGACGTGAACTGAGGCCCGATGACTCGAGCTTGTGCCGGGCTTCGTATGTCCTTTTCTCTGGTGGAGGTGACCAAAGGTTGTTGAATACTGGAGATACGACTCGGAATAGGGCAAGGCGAGGTCTGACAAATCTCCTTCCGTCGCAGTGGAATTGTTCCGAGATTCAGATCTTCTTGCTATTTTTTTTTTTTCTCCCTGGGATTTCCTTTTTTTTCCCTTTCTAATTTTGCAATTGGATGGGGGGAACACAACCCTCAACGGCAGTTGCAAACCGGCCTGGGGATGTTGCAGAAAAGTCGAAGTTCAACGCCGGTTGTCTAACTCCAAGTAACAGTTCTTCCAGATAAGTGTCAGGCCGTCTGAGAATATGTAGAAACGAAATGCGCTCTGCGCGTGTCCGTGGTAGAGGTCGAAGTGGAAATGAGATCCAGGATATGAGATAAGATTGAGGGGGATTGACCGGAATGAGATGGAGAGATATGAAGAGGTAAGAACTCCGATACAAATATAGATCAAGTCGAAAGAGAAAGCCGAGCCAACCATGGCCATTGGTAACTAATTATACTAAAAAGAGCGAAAGAAGCCAAGCTCCAGGGTCTGTCGAGGCTCAGTACACTTCCATGAGCATTTTAGTTCAGTGGAGAATTCAATAAAAAGAATAATAGAAAATCCCTAAATCCTAAATCCCTAAATCCCTAATAATATAAGACACAATACAATACATACCAAGACCCCTAATCCACCTGTGCAGACCCGTTTTCTTCTCCGTTTCTTCAGACCCTAGTGTAGAGGTCTGTGATGGTTTCTTTTTCCTTTTCTATCTTTTCTTTTCTTTCTTTTTTCGGATTTATTTGAGTTTCCATGCTTCTGCAGCTTTCACTATTTTATCCCAGTAATTAATACTATAATACTATAATACGTAGTCGCCGATGTTAACTCCGGGTTGTCATTCGGACTAGGGCTTCGGCTGAACCAAGCGAAAACAGGAAAAGATCCACATCGGCAGAACTGCGGGTTATCATGAGACCATTGGACCCTGAGAATGATTTTATATTCCGGGATTTGGCATTATTTTATGTTATTTAATCTATGGAGTTTAGGGAAATCCAAAAGAACCACAAGCTTTTAACCCTGTCCACATTATCCATGCAATGTACGTACGTATTCACACTTAGAATCATCTAACTAGCTCACTTCTCCATACTACTTTTCTAGAAATCTAACATACGTAAGTGATGATGTTGGTACCTTGGCCTGTTTGGGAACTCACCTCCGGCTTGGATCCCATAGCGGGTATTGGCTTCAGTTCGGGGATTCCTACGTTGATTGGTTGACTGATTTCTTAGTTTCTTACAGATTATAGTTCTATTTCCTTCCGTTTTATTCCTTTATTTACTGCCGGACGATCTCGCCCTACGGTATAAATGGGGAAAAAAAAAGAAAAAAAGTGAGACATGAAAGGTCCAGCCCTGATCTTTAACGTTTAATGTTCTGATAATCTATTTTCCCTTCAAGCTATAACGTGGCGCTGTTGTTGGGCTGTTTCTTCTCTGGAAAGGGTACTTTGCACCGAGATTTGCTCTTTTTTCCGAGACCATCCAAGCTTAGGATAATAATTCTCCCCTGAAATTGCGGGTACAGTCAATATTATGGACCGTACAATGCATCCATTGTGTACAGAATACGAATGTATACGCATTTCAAGGTTTCCTCCGGTTTCGAGTAAAGATAACCTAATTAACCTAATCTCTTCTTCCACTGTTTGCGTCAACATTTCAAAATATTTACGTAGGGCCCGGGGGGGAAAGGGGACTGGCCCGTGCAAGGATTCGTATTCGCATCCATCCGCCCCGCTCCGACCCATTCGCGGGGACTCTCCAGGGCTGACTTTCCTCAACATACGTTGTATGTTGTAATACAATGAAACAGACATTCTTTCTAGGAGTGATCCATTTTACAGAGACTGGTCTTGTCTAAATTGTGAGTGAACCCGTGTACTCTATCCGGTCATATATCAAACTTTGCATTTTTCCTTCTTTCCCCTCGTTTCTCCAAAATACCATGCGTGGCACCGCCGATCAAGCTAAGCTTCAATCTTCCGATCCGCTGGAACCAATCTGGGAAAGATGTAGTACAAGGTTCGTGAGCTGAGGACGCGGACCGTTTGGGGCTTTGCCAGCCGAGCGTTGATTTGCCTATACTCGATCTTAGATGGAGCATACGTATGCGGCCTACGTATATATCCACGGGAGACGTATATCCACGATAGTTCGGGCTGTCTAGTCCAGCTCCGACGAATACGCTTCTTTGCTTGTTTCGACTAAGGATTTAGTGTTCGGGTCTGTTCTCTCACTCGAGCTTACGCCACAGGCTTGATTCCTCAGGGCCCTGTACTCCGTACTCGTCGCTATGTTTTTAGGTTCCTGGAAGGACCCTGTTTTTTCTTTAATTTTTATTTTTTTTTTTCGGGCGCAGGGCCTCGTGGCCCGCTTACTATGATGAGACTAGTGAGGCGTTAACCTCTTGCATAGCTTCGCTATCACCACCATTCCTGCTTAGCGGCATGGATACGCTAATTTACTACTGCACCCGCCACATTTTCTTAGCCCACGCGGCCTTTTATATGCTTACGTGTTTCAACCCTTCCGCGGAGTACGAAGTATAGAGGAAAGATTGAACTGAATAACTAACTTGGATTTATCGATGGCCTCAAATCTCCCCGACACCGAGACACTCGGAGATTTTCTGCCCGATGACCGAAAACGAAAGAAAAAGATCAGGTTCTTATCTCCACCCATCTCCACCATGCATCTTCCCATCTTCGAATCAGAAAATGATTGTCGGCATTCAGCCACAATTCCATTAAACTGTTGCCTGGTTTCCAGACCGTAAGCATACAACATACAAACTTAATGCTCATAATCACCGGAATTTATGCTTAACTCCATAGAGACGATCCGGCAGATACATTCCCGGCCATCTCCCAGCGTGGAGACTCCAATTCCACAAATCCTCTTGTCGTGTTCGGATGCTTTCGCACTATTGATCTTTCCATCTATTTCTAGGCTTCGGAGCCACTACCATCCCTGGATAATTATGGGACCTGTGCCCAAGTTATTGAGGCTTTCACTGTCTGGAGATGCTCAATATTCTGTCAACCTTAGAAGGTTTGCCAAGGTCGAAACCCCTGCTTACAAAGCGGAGGGAAATGACCCCGAGTGGACTCATTATGGTCTATTATTATAGGTCATGGGCCATTTTGCTACTTCGTACAGACCAGATAATCCCTGATAATCGACCTCGCTCCAAAATTCAAGTCCCTTATGGTCTGAGCGCGACCCCAGGTATCACTTTAGGCTACCGTCAAACCCTAGCTTCCTTAGTTCGATTGGATATTGACCGGTCTCGGTAAAACGGCTGTGCTTGTCCCTTGTGAAGTCGAGACCCTGTTTATTACAAACATGATCCTCATGAGTTCAACTTCTCTGAGAATAAAATATCAAACCAAACTGTGCGGAGTATATTGTAAGAAAGAATTCAACGGAACTCGCGTATGTCGTGCTCCGTACTATCCGTCTCTAACAATTTCCCCTCCTGGTTCCCCATTTATCAAAGTTCATGTTCCCACTCTGAATCCGCTTATCCAATTGTATTCGGATCTTGTAATTTCAGACGTTAGTACTAGTAATCAGGGAATTATTCCACCTTCCCAAAACAAACCTGCTATATCGGGCCACGCGGAAGATAATCATATTATTATGCGCCTGCCAATAAATAAGGGTTCGGCCGGATGTGGTTCTTGGTGGAGTGGAGGATATATAAAAATGGAGGAGCGTATCCAACATTCCGTACTCTAGTCTAAGTTTACTGGGCAGTCATATGTGGCTGAGACAAGGCGCAGTTCATACTTGGATATTTGAACAGGGTCAATCCATAACAATGACTCCTGTACTCCTGTACGCAGTCCAGGTAGATTCGGGGTTGATACTAAGATTAATTTACCTCTTCGCGCCCGTTGACTTCCACGCATCAAGCTTACGATCACTTTAGCAACATGAATGAAGCTGCGTAAGCAGAAACGTCATGTTGGTGGGCTATCCAGGCTTGCTGCTGTGTGCATGCTAGTATGCCAAGCAAAAGGGAAATTACTTCAAACATTCGTAGGTTAGCCCCTGCATATTCGGGTGGGGAGGCCGATGAGATATGGCGGCTACCTAAAGATGTTGGGAGTCCCGGAGACTTTTCGCGGGAATTCACCGAGCGGAGAGGACGAGTGAATACGTGGAGGGTGGCGTGTCATGACTTCTTTCCATCATGGACACGTTTCATGGGACTTCCTAGCGCCCTTCTAGGATGGGGTTTGATTCTACTGCCGATTTGTATTATCAGATCGGACGATTATAGACTTCCCTCCATCGTTAGAGGTTTTAGACAACGTCTACGAAGGTTGGACTGCATATTGTAGCCAAGCGAATCGACATGACTATTGCTGATGTGGTCGGTATCGATACAGCTATCAGAAGTCCTTTGCAAAGACCACTTAAGCTACACTAGAGGCTGAAACGTATATCTTACATACTGACTTTGAGAACGCTAACAAGATGGGAGACCTAGGGGCCAGCAGGAAAAAGCTTCGGTGCTCATTTTGAGAAGTATCATGCCCCCGCAACATCGACTCTTGTCTCATCATGCCCACTTTCCCTTCTATTATCTTATAGTCTAGTTAACAAGCAGAATCCACACAATGGAGCGAACTTCTTCCATCAAGGTACTTGGTATGGCCCTCAAATATGCCGTGGAAACACATTAGTGAGTCCGTGCTGACATTCATCTTATCGATCTTTTCAGGCTCTTGAGCAGAAGTTTCTACGCCCGGCCCCTCATCCCCTCTCCAAACCATGCAATACCTCGATGCCTCTTCGTAACCGCATACCTAGGCTATGGGTGACATATGATGCAGTCAGCTAAAGCTGGTCGACCAGCCTGCCTGTCCCCTTCCCTCTTTGTGTTCCTGTATCATCTTACCCGAGAAGGAAGCAAGCATACCATTCTCTCCGGTGCTTCACCTAGTACGCATGTCATCCACCTTCGAACGGAACGCAAGCGATATTCCTACGTGCGACACACGGGCACCAGCGCCCGGGGCGTGCGTGTGACGAGTGGCCACGCCGAAAGCTGCGCTGCAACATACAGCTGTCACAATGCGGGGTTTGTCAAGAGATAGGGACTGTGTGTGAAGTGGCACAGCCTGAGGCTTGGGGGCCAGAAAGGGTCACCTGGAGGTTAGATGCAGTCATGCATCTAGAGGCTATGCTGAGGAGCTGTCTTCTGGCGTAGGAACAAGACAGGTTCTTGGATCTTCGAGTAGCAATAGGTTCGTACGATTGCCATCTCGGAGGAGGGAGAATTCTCCAGACCTGTATCTTCCAACGGCGGTGACAGCTTGTTCTATGTCGGTCCTTGAGGCGTTTTTGTTTCTTCCTGTCTTGACTTGGCTTTCTTGTGGTCGTCTTTTGCTTGAGATAGGCATAACCCGCCACAAAATATTCATCTGATACCATAATGTAGAGGGAAAACTGGACGATTCGGAAATCCAAGACAAGGTATGAAAAAAAAAGACAAAAAGATGAAAAATCCTCGACTTTGGCGTTATTAGCACCACACTCTAATCAACTGAGCTATGGAACCCGTAATTTATGTATGGCTTGGTGACTTTGTGTCTCATAAGGAGGACGAGTAAGTTATGTATATATTGACAGTATTAAACTTGAAAATATACATTTTGGGGCTTCATCCCCAGGCAGTCTTGTGCGTGGACATCGTCACTAACATCTTCGTCCCTTTCTTCCTCCGCTCTCTTCACATTCACATCGTTTCTCCCTACTCTACCTCCTGACCATCCTCTTTGTCTATATCATCGACAAAATGTCTTCACAAATCAGTGGCACAATCATAACAAGAAAACTAAAGCCTTGCCAGCGGTAACCGGAAACCTTTTCCGGCTCGAATGTCAGCGACGCATTTTCTCTGGAATTTTTGGAACAGCTCACCGAAGCCTGGTTCAGTCATTCGCCTGCTAGTTACATTATCCACGAGTACTGCTTAGGTAGGTTAGGAACAGACTCTGGTTCAGCTCTGCTTATATTACCAGGTCTCACAATATGATCATTGTTCTGCTGATCCATTTGCCTCCAGCCCTTTCAGCTTCATATGCATACATACCCAAGCCCAAGAAGGGCATCGCTTTATGCCGCTCCACGCACTAAAGGATTAGAGACTGGTTTCCTAGTCTCTCATAAATAATGATATCACTGAATATTACCGCACCCGTCTTTTTTTTTTATTCTGGTGTCACTTGAATTAGTATTTCTATTAACAAGTTATACTTGATTCAGCAACACTGAGGGACAATAATGGTCGCACAGGGGCTGGGCAGAGACCTTTTCATCTTTTGATACATAGATCGACGAAGATCAAGAGATCATCAGCCCCAAGGAATTGGATTTCTAGCTTAAAATGAGGAAATAACCGAACAGGGAAAAACACAACAAAAGCTAAAACAGAAAATGTGTTATCAAAATAATTTCCATCCGAAAAGGAATAGTAAAAACGGGAACGACGTTCACAGCATGGCCCCGCCCCTTAAGAGATCGATGTTTGTAGTACGACTTCCTGTCTTGGTCTCCAACTGGTCGACGAAATGGTCCCATGATGCCTGGGATGCAATAGGCGCACTACAGTACGGCTCAGCGCCAGTAGCGTCCAGCAACGTATCCAACTGAGGCAACACAACGCTGAGTCTATCTGCTTCTACCTGGAACATGCGCTCCCGGGTTAGACTCGTATGCTGGACAAACCAGCCCTGATTCTGCAATATGACCCAGATTTCATACAGTGCCACTAAGTCAGAATGAACTCCTGCCTCTATAGCGGCTTCATAGGCGATGCGATGTCCCATAGCCTCGACGAATTCCTGGGATCTCGGCAAGACCAACCGGTCAAAATCTTCTCCGCGGTGGCCTCCTGAAATGGTCATGGTCATCCCGCGAAGCTCATCAAGTAGTCCTTGTTCGTGCTTTGCTAAAAGGGAGGTTGGGTCCTTTGCAGACGGCATGTTGTGTCGATTGAGGAGAATCTCCGATGTCAATCCTAGAATTTATCTTCGTTAGTACATGACGTAAAATGATATGAAAGAAGGCCCCATACGAATACTCAACACTAGGGTATCTCCCTCGGCGATCGACATCGCACGGGTTTCCAACATGGCCTCAATAATATGATTGTTCTCAAATAAACCCTGCGCTCCACATCGCTCGGAGAGAGTAAAAAGACAGGCTTGAGATGTTTTGTACAAAATAGCCTTCAACATAGCGCCAATCGCATGTTGGACCGGGGCTGCCACGTTGGGGTGTTTGAAGTACTGCATGCTATGTTGAGCATAGGCGTCGAAAACGGAGAGCTGAGCCAATGCATGCAGTATGGGACCATGTTGAGTCCGGAAAGAGATAATGGGCTTAGGTTTCTGGTCTGGCCCCAATATATGCCGACGCTGGCTATACTTTCCTGCGACGAAAACACCCCGTTTCATCCCTGCAATCATCTGTAGTGGCAACGCGACACTACCAACCCTGATGCGCCAGATCGATGATAGAAATTCCTTTCGCATATCTTTCGGCTTATCCAGGCTTCCTAAGAGGGCGGACTGGGGTAGGCGGACATGAGTAAAAGTCGTAATGGCATGATCTACCGGCTTTGATGCTGCTCGTCTGGGGAGCAGCCTAAACGGAAGTGAATATGTAGGTCAGTCTTATTTTATCAATCTGAGTATTGAATTGCCATACGTACTTAGCAGTCACACCGTCGCACATATGCTCTCCATCGCTGAGCCAAGTGATAAAGGGTCTGATACCACGATCTTCACCGGAAACAATAAGTCGGGCGAAGACAATTCCAACTCGCGGGAAATCCTTTACTGGCGCAGCTGGTGGCATTATCCTGAAATGATCAATAGAATATTACAATATGAAGAGCATCTCTACCTTACTTTGCCCCACTGGGTTTAGGGGTGTGTAGGTCGAACTCTCCATTTGGAAGCATTGTTGCAGTTGTTTCCAAATTCTTTGCATCTAACCCGTGTCCGACCTCTGTCAGCAGATATTGTGCCCTAGCCAACTGAATTAGTATTCGTATATGAGTAGCTATGGGCCGCTCCACACTAACGAAATGTCGAAGTTCAATATCTGGTCCAAGAGCTTTCGGTACTGCGGGTGTTTCCCTGCAAACGGGGCCAAGGTTCCTCCTGCAAGGTTGATTTGAATGGTCATCAGCGTAAATGCAGCGCAGTCTAAAGCCCCAACGAGATCCAGATGAAGATTCCAGAACTTTTGAGTGAACTGAAGGACATCTACCGCTGTCAGGCCTGGATTGATGTGTTAGGTCAGATAGCACAAGGATTGGATATTGGGAGTAGTCTTCTAACCGTAAATTTTGACAACGGCAGCAGCACGCTGGTAGCTGATATAGGTTCTCTCATGATCGGGAGTATGTTCCGGAATAGGCTTGAATAAGGGTAGATGGACCAACTCGAGGGATTTAAAAGACATTGTGGAGTGATAAATCTACGACAATGTCCAAGTTGTAGAATGACACTGACAGCAGAGGACTTGAATATAATTGAAGAATGTAAGGTGTCGCCTAGAACGATTGCTATGAATACTCGTAATAAAGAGCTTGCTTCATGAATAAAAAGGAGACATATTTATTCAAGCGTTGTATCACTATATCAATCATTATATGTTTGGTACTTTGCCATTGGAAAGAGTTGTCTGGATAGGTTGACGGTCATACGGTCATGTGGTTCTCTATGACAGGTCCACGCCATGTTAACCAATGCAGCCATTTGCTTGCTGGCGTGATGATGTGATCTTTACACCCGGGTATACGCTGCACTGGTCTTAATGCAGCCGTTTAGTTGGGGGTATGGTGATGTGACTTCTTACACAACAACCACGCCATATTGATCAATACGGCTGCTTGCTTGGAGGCTCGATCCGTCAAGAAAGCTATACCTGAAGCCGCTTCGTCTCGTGGAACCTTCATGTAAGTTCAGACCCTCTACACGCAACGTCCAATGCACCTTCTTTGAAAGCCAACTCACCGGACAATAATTTAGGAAATGCCTTTCTGCATGGTGTGCATAGAGAGAACTATTACGGGCCAATTGCGTATCTAACGAAACTCCCATGATATAAACCAGTTTCTCAATATGGCGGGACACACATTGGTCAGCAAGCTAGTTAGATCGATGCTTTTTGGCTGTTCCGTTTTCATTGACGATTTGTGTTAGAGGAACAAATTCCCGTCGCCACTCCAACCGAATTATCCACCTCGTTAAGTATATCCCTCTAGTAATACTATTCCTAATCCATGAAAGTGTTCATTTCATATATTACAAATGCATACACCCATAGGCTTATTCTCTTATGAGCAGGTCACATTATTATGCGGTCTATATAAACGGAAACCTGTCATGGAGCGAACATCAGAGTGTGTAACCCAGAGATCCTATCTATGACACAATGGCACAAGTTGTGATAGCAAAAAGCATGATGCAGATCTCGGAGGGCATATTTCACCTGTAGGATCGACACTGAACCCAACGTTGTCATATTTGTTTCTTAAACCGAGGTGTCTTTCCTATATTATATATTTATATGCTATGAATATCCAACCCAGTATTGACCAACTTATTTTTGCTACGCCAACAGACAGCAACCGACGAAACATCATTTCCATCTCAAAATGGCTTCAAAGACGATGGCAAAGTTTGCACATGTCCTCCAAGATGCAAAACATATAACTGAACGCGTAAACGATGCACCGGAAATATCTATTGAAAACTTCATCGGATATATCTCCGTGCCAGTTGGTCTAGCGGGTCCTCTGTTGATCAAAAGCCCTGATGGCACCAGTACCAGAACCTACGCTCCAATTGCTACCACAGAGTCCGCCATCATTGCAAGCTGCAGCAGAGGCTGTAAGGCTCTGAATGAATCTGGTGGAGGCCAGTTTCATGTTCTGAGCGAAGCAATGTCTCGCAGTCCAGTCTTTCAATTCAATTGTACCGAACATGCAATCGACTTTGCCCGTCGCGTGCCGGACCTCTGGGACTATATCGCCAAGACCGCAAAGTCCACAAGCCGTCATGCTCGTCTTGTGAAATTGACACCGAATATAGTGGGTTCCAATGTACATGTGCGGTTTGACTACACATGTGGAGACGCCGCAGGCCAGAATATGGTCACGATTGCTACTCAGCGTGTTTGTGATTGGCTTCTTGCTTCCTCGCAGGAGATGGAGCTGCACATCACCGGTGTCTTCATTGAAGGCAATATGGCACCGGACAAAAAGCCATCGTGGGGAACTGTCAGCTCGCCTAGAGGTGTTGAGGTTGTCACATGGGCCTCACTTTCCGACGAGGTATGCCGTGCCGTTCTCAAGTGCACGGCCGAGAACCTGTACCACGCTTTCCGCACAACACAAGAGGGAGGGATTCGAAACGGTCAGTTCGGATCTAACATAAACGTGGCAAACGTCGTCACTGGGATCTTCATCGCGACTGGCCAGGACGCTGCAGCGGTTGCTGAAGGGCCATTTGGCCACTTGACCCCGGAGTATGATCATAAGTCTCGTCAGGTGAAATTGACCCTCTATTTCCCATCTCTACCAGTTGGCACTGTTGGAGGTGGAACCGCATACGAAACGCAGCGAGAGGCTCTCGGAATTTTGGGATGCAGTGGTTCTGGTATGAAACCCCGTTTAGCGGGTCTGATTGCTGCCTTTTCTCTCGCGCTGGAAATCAGTACTGCAGCGGCCGCGGCAACCAACACTTTCACCCAAAGCCATGAAAGACTAGCACGTGCAAAGCAAGGAAATAACCCAGCCAGTAAGATTTGAGGAGATAGTTACTTGACCGACACAATTATCATGGAAGTCTATTTTGCCACCATCCATCCTAGTCTTCAGGGCCGTTGGCTACCGTAGTATAGCGACGCTACGCACACGATAGGTAAGGACTATCCTCCGTATACTCTGTATCATCCTACAATTACTAGCGGTGTGCAGGATGATTTTATACTATCAGGGTTAGCAAAGTTAGCACGACTCCACGACTCTTAGTTATATGAGTCTATTGGACGTGGGTGTCCGGAGAATAAGTTTTACACTTGTGCTTATAAGAAGCAAAAATAACGCAATGTTCTTGGGTAGAGTAGTTAGTAAAATGATTAACTAGATGTTCAGTGAGAGATTGGACATGGTGTACCCACAGACGGGGCATTGTTAAGGCTCAACCACAACAACCCGCTTTAATTCATGTAGTGTTTCCAGGACTCACATCGTGTAACACTCTTATGGTTGCTGCTAGACACTCATATTGTGTTAACTCGATAACCACGCAGGCGGCAAGTCACACATTGTACCACCACCTTATACAGAGTGATGATCTGCATAGGCGTACCCCAAAACAGGGAGCCACCTGTTGATACATCGAGAAGACTATTGGAAATATAAAGTCCCAGCTATCCAGCGCTTTATTAAACCCCCAATTTCATCTCAAGCTATCCATACACAAGAGTATTCCAACAATTGCTACAGACACCCTCAGCATGTCCCGTGAAGTCGATACCGTACCGTTGATCGGCCATTGCGTTCCATATGTAGCCATCATACTCTATCATACTCGACGGCAGGTTCGAATTTATAGCACGACATTCTCCAAGCACAAAGCCTTTCTCTTCATACATATTGGCACTGGCATCATGGAATTGGCTCGATACCACATCTCCAAAGCCCGACTTGGCAATGAAAATGTCCTCCCCGAGGTAATAGACGTGCTGTCTTGTCTCATCTGGTCTTGGGCCAGTTTCGTTCTCGTGAAGACGCTCCGCCGCGGCGATCCACTTACAACTCGGCCACCTTATCAGGTTGCTGCAGCTTTGCGCCCGGTCATCTGCATCGCATCGTACATGCTCCAATTGCCCAGCCTACACAGAATATCTATCTCTGCGCTCGACAGCTTCGTTTATGCCCGAATGGCGATCTTTTTCTTCACCTACACGCCGTATCTACGCGGATACTCGTACAGCACAATCTACTCGCTCTCTATTCCACTGGCAGCTGTTGTGAGTATTCATGAAAGTCGCGTTCGCGGCGCAACCCTAGTCTTCATGCTTGCAACAGCCTACGTCGCAAAATTGAATGAGTGGGTGACGCATAGGTCAAGGATCGTGCAGCGGTAAGTTACGGCAGTCCGACCTTCTTTAAGCATGGCCTAACTTCATGAAAAAGATCCGAAACGAAGTCAGCTATGGATATGCTCGAAAAACATGTCCTCGCCGGTCTACTCCTTCTTGGGTTCGCCGAGCTAGACAGGCTACGAGAAGTTTCCAAGAACGACGCGCTCACGAAGCCCCTCAATGACGACTATGTACCAAAGTTGGAACATGTCAGCTAATCTCGACTATCACTGGTTATGAGAGGGACAGAGGGTGCTTGCCGCGACTCGCCGGTTGCCTTGCCGCGCTTTGCTCGAACGAATAGATTTGGACGTACTGTTATAGTTCCGGGAAATAGAACCTGAGAGCATAAACCACATAGCAAGCTATAGAACTTAAATAGGTGTTCATTTACAAAGTTCGTTCATAAATGAGGGTTTCATGCCAAACAAATCTAGCCTCTTATGCTTCTAAATTCATGGTAGCTGGAAGTAAAATGGCAGGCAGAATGGGCCATTCATTTACCATGCACATGCTTTGTTGATTATCCGTCAAAGCCCTTCCAATCTTGGAAGCCCTGGAGGGTCCATGGCCCCGGGGGTTGATAGTGATTATGTAAATCCATACTTTTTCCAACCCGTGGGACTTTGGGAGGTTCCGGGATCGTTTCACGAGGCCCCACCACAAACGCACTAGTCCGTATTAGGTTATCTTGTACGGAGTACGGAGTATTTGTCCACGTATTTCAATGACGGTTTTGAGACGATGTACTTCAACCTGGAACTACACAACTTGTGATATAAGAAGGGCGACCATGAAGAACTGGATTCACTGTCTACATAAAGTATCTAGATGAGGCGCTTGGCTACATAACTTCGTCACATTACTGTAATAGCTGGTGGTGGCTGTTTATCATGACTAAGCACCTGCAAAACCCCGCCATCAGTCAGCCCACCACGAAGGCCGAAGAAGTGTTGAGAAGTACTGGTACCTGACCGTACATATTAAAACTGTACCATGAGGCGGTAACTGGTACTTGCCACGTTCAGGGACCTTGGCGATCCCTCACTAAGCCGAGAGTTTTCCTTCCCCTCTATTCTCCTTTTCCCTCTTTCCTCTTCCTTCTTCCTTTCTCCTTCATACACCCTTCGGTCAGTCAATTCCTACCTCACTTTTGATATTTCTCACTAACAATCAGCAGTTTGAATCCATATTTTACATAATGGCTGCCCCCGCACAGAAGTTCAAGGTCGCTGACCTCGTATGTCTATCTTAACCACCTATTCTCCTCCTTCAACCATTGACAATTCCCTAGTCCCTGGCCGCTTTCGGTCGCCGCGAGATCGAGCTCTCCGAGGTTGAGATGCCCGGTCTCATGGCCATCCGTGAGAAGTACGGTGCCGACCAGCCCCTCAAGGGTGCCCGTATCGCCGGTTGTCTTCACATGAGTATGTTGATCTATCACAAAAGACAAAGCTTGTGCTGACCGCTCCTTCAGCCATCCAGACTGCCGTCCTCATCGAGACCCTCACTCACCTCGGTGCCGAGGTCACCTGGACCTCTTGCAACATCTTCTCCACCCAGGATCACGCCGCCGCCGCCATTGCCGCCGCCGGTGTCCCTGTGTAAGTTTCGATTCTTTCCGAAATCTTTCGAGGGCTTCGTCTGACCAATTGTTTGCTACAGCTTCGCCTGGAAGGGTGAGACTGAGGAGGAGTACCAGTGGTGCTTGGACCAGCAGCTCCAGGCCTTCAAGGATGGCAAGAAGCTCAACCTCATCCTTGATGACGGTGGTGACCTCACCTCCCTCGTCCACACCAAGTACCCAGAGATGCTCGATGACTGCTTCGGTGTCTCCGAGGAGACCACCACTGGTGTCCACCACCTGTACAAGATGATGAAGGAGAACACCCTCAAGGTTCCCGCCATCAACGTCAACGACTGTGTCACCAAGTCCAAGTTCGACAACCTCTACGGCTGCCGTGAGTCCCTTATCGATGGTATCAAGCGTGCCACCGATGTCATGATCGCTGGTAAGGTCGCTGTCGTTGCCGGTTACGGTGATGTCGGTAAGGGTTGTGCCCAGGCTCTCCACTCCATGGGTGCTCGTGTCATTGTCACTGAGGTCGACCCCATCAACGCCCTCCAGGCTGCCGTCCAGGGTTACGAGGTTAACA